>NC_064923.1:637163416-638406854 GCF_023897955.1 Schistocerca gregaria
TTATGGGGGCATTTGAAAGCTCTTGTCTACGCAATCCCGGTACCAAATGTAGAGACTCTTCGTGCTCGTATTGTGGATGGCTGTAATACAATACGCCATTCTCCAGGGATTCCATGCGACGGAGGGTGGATGCATGTATCCTCGCTAACGGAGGACAGTTTGAACATTTGCTATAACAAAGTGTTTGTAGTCATGCTGGTACGTTCTTTGCAAAAACAGACATAATGTCTTTTGGGACAACAGCAATCAGTGAAATTATAATGTTACTTAAAAACCGTCTTGATTGCAAATATTTTTATTCATATGACCGGTTTCGGTTCATTCAGAACCATCTTCAGACCTGATATTTCAGTTACAGGAGTAACTCCTGTAACTGAAATATCAGATCTGAAGATGGTTCTGAATGAACCGAAACGGATCATATGAATAAAAATATTTGCAATCAAGACGGTTTTTAAGTAACATTACTGGTACGTTCTGTTGCTGTGTGTTTCCATTCCATGATTAATGGGATTTGAAGAGGAGTAATAAAATGAGGTGTAACATGGAAAGTAAGCGTTTCCGGACACATGTCAAAAAATGTGTGTGAAATCTTATGGCACTTAAGTGCTAAGGTCATCAGTTCCTAAGCTTACACACAACTTAACCTAAATTAGCTTAAGGACAATCACACACCCACGCCTGACGGAGGACTCGAACCTGCACCGGGACCAGCCGCACAGTCCATGACTGCAGCGCCCAGACCGCTGGACACATGTCCACATAACATATTTTCTTTCTTTGTGTGTGAGGAATGTCTCCTGAAAGTTTGGCGGTATCTTTTTGTAATACCCTGTATAGAAACATTTGCTCTCTATTTTTCATTCAACAACAGACAAACGCCAAAGATCGTCCTATTACTCCTAGACACAGCTGAAGGCCAAAATTACTGCGTATTTACTAGAACATGTGCTACCTAGTGCTAGTGGACAATGTTAGAAGCTCCAAGACGCTGTTCGCGTATGATACTAATGTGTTTAGAGCAATCTCAACGCTAAAAAATTGTAGCGAAATGCGGAAGACTTGCACAGGGTCAACGGTTTCAGCAGGAATTGGCAGCTGATCATCAAAATATATATATATATATTAAAAATAACGTGCTACGCGTAAGTAGATGGAAACAACTGTTATTGTGGGATTACACCATTATCGAACGATCATTGAAAGTAGTCACATCCGTTAAATATCTGGAATTATGTGTACGGACTAACGTGAAGTGGAACTACACATAAAGCTACTAGCAGGACAGCCACATACCAACCAAAGAGATTCATCGCACTAATTCTCACCCAGTAACTGCAACACAGCGACGGAAGCAGCTTACATAGCTGTTGTTGCACCGACACTTGCTCTGGGTCTCTTGCCAGGTAGGATAGTCAGGCTCAGTTGTCTAGTAGTGAAGTACGTGCCTGGAACCGAACGGTCATGGTATCGAAAGCCAGTCAGACCACCGACGTTTTTTTTTTTTTTCAGTCTGCCTTTAACCAAGCCTTCATCTCTCTTTGGTGTGAGAAAAACGGCACACGTTTCGGGTTCCACGTTAAGCTCTACGTTAAACTCTAGTGGCAGACGCTACCAGGGAGGCGAACAGTTACAAAATGTAACGTATCTACTAACGGAGAGCCTGCATTAGGCTTTTCCGTCCTCTTTTTGGAGTACTGCTGGCACTCTAGCATCCTTACTAGATAGGATTAACGGAGTACATCGGCAAAGTTCAAAGAAGAGCAGCACTTTTGTATTACCCCGAAATAGGGGAGGGAGTGTCACCGACATGATATAGGTTTTGGGGTGGGCATCACTAAAACAAAGGCGTTTTTCGCTGCGGCGGAATTCTCTCACGAAATTTCCATCACCAACTTTCTCCTCCAATGCGAAAATATTTTGTTGACGCCGACTTACGTAGGGAGAAACTATCATCTTAGTAAAATAAGGGAACCCAGAGCTCGCGCGAAAAGAAATGGATGTCCGTTTTTCCCGCGCGCTGTTTGGGAGTGGAATAATAGAGTTGGTGTTGGTGGTTCGATTAACCCTCTGCCAGGCACATAAGTGTGATTTGCAGAGAGTCCATGAAGATGTAGATCACGGTGTTGTTTCCAGTTGCATTTCCAAATTTCCAAAAGGTTGTGATCTTACAAGATTTAATGATTATATTGTTCTGCCTTTTTCCAAGTAATCTGTGAGGATTATTCCTTGGGAATCCCAGAGAACAATGGCCATCACCTTGCCAGCTGACCAGATCGTCTTCTTCGATGCACGTCTTACAGAGGGTGTCCGTTGCTTTGACTGCCGTTTTGATTCTGGTGTATAACGATGACTCCGGGTTTCATCAGCAGTCACAAATCGTCGCAGGGTGTTTGCTGATTGCTATTAAACATCGGCAGACATTGTGTTGAAATGTTGTGCCGATACGCTTTTGCTCGAATGTGAGCATCCGCCTCGCACACATAGCCATTCTCCTCGCAGAATGTTGTGCACCCTTTCTATTGACATGCCTAAAGCCTCAGAAATCTCGCAAATTTTTATTCAGCGGTCTTGCATTACAGCATCATTGATTTTGTCCATGGTTCCCTTGTGATTATCTCAACTGCGCTGCCGGAGGTGCTTGTTTGATCAGGTTCAAGTTCATTAATTCAGACTAAAGAGCCAAAGAAGCTCGTACACCTTCCTAATATCGTGTAGAGCCTACGCGAGCGCTCGGAAATGCCGCAACACGGCGTGGCCTGGACTCGATTAATGTCTGAAGTAGCGCTGGAGGGAATTATCAGCATGAATCCTGCAGGGCTGCCCATAAATCCGTAATCTTCTGAACAGCACGTTACAAGACATCCCAGATGTGCTCAATAATGTTCGTGTCTGGGGAGTTTGGTGAGCAGCGAAAGTGTTTAAACTCAGAAGAGTATTCCTGGAGCCACTCGGTAGCAATTCTGGACGTGTGAGGTGTCGTATTGCTCTGCTGGAATTGCGAGTCAATCGGAATGCATAATGGGCATGAATAGTTGCAGGTGATCAGACAAGGTGCTTACGCACGTGTCACCTGTCAGAGTCGTCTTGAACAGTCCCCTGCAGAGTCCATGGATTCATAAGGTTGTCTCCATACTCGTACCCGTCCATCCGCTCGATACAATTTGAAATGAGACTCGTCCGAACAGGCAACATTATTTCGAGTCATCAACAGTCCAATGCCGGTGCTGACGGGAACATGGGCGGCGTAAATCTGTGTCGTGCAGTTATCAAGGGTACACGAGTGGGCCTTCGTCTCCAAAAGCCCATATCGATGATGTTTCGTCGAATTGTTCACGCGCTCACCCTTGTTGATGGCCCAGCATCGGAATCTGCTGCAATCTGTGGAAGGGTCGCGCTTCTCTCACGTTGAACGATTTTCTTCAGTCATCGTTGGTCCCGTTCTTGTACGATCTTTTTTCCGCCCGCAGTGATGTTGGAGATGTGATGTTTTACCGGATTCCTGATATTCATGGTACACTCATGAAATGGTCGCACGGTGAAATCCCCTCTTCATCACTACTTCGGAGATGCTGTGTCCCTTCCCTCGTGCGCCGACTATACCACCACGTACAAACTCACTTAAATCTCGATAACCTGCCATTGTAGCAGCAGTAACAATCTAACAACTGCGCCAGTCGCTTGTCTTATACAGCGTGTTACAAAAAGGTACGGCCAAACTTTCAGGGAACATTCCTCACACACAAATAAAGAAAAGATATTATGTTGACATGTGTCCGGAAACGCTTAATTTCCATGTTAGAGCTGATTTTAGTTTCTTCCACCTACGCTCAATGGAGCACGTTATCATGGTTTCATACTGGATACTCTACCTGTGCTGCCAGAACATATACCTTTACAAGTACCACAGAACATGTGGTTCATGCACGATGGAGCTCCTGCACATTTCAGTCGAACTGTTCGTACGCTTCTCAACAACAGATTCGGTGACCTATGGATTGGTAGAGGTGGACCAATTCCATGGCCTCCACGCTCTCCTGACCTCAACCCCCTTGACTTTCATTTATGGGGGCATTTGAAAGCTCTTGTCTGCGCAACCCCGTTACCAAATGTAGAGACTCTTCGTGCTTGTATTGTGGACGGCTGTAATACAAGACGCCATTCTCCAGGGCTGCATCAACGCATCAGGGATTCCATGCGACGGAGGGTGGATGCATGTACCCTCGCTAACGGAGGACATTTGGAACATTTCCTGTAACAAAGTGTTTGAAGTCACGCTGGTACGTTCTGTTGCTATGTGTTTCCATTCCATGATTAATGTTATTTGAAGAGAAGTAATAAAATGAGCTCTAACATGGAAAGTAAGCGTTTCCGGCCACATGTCTACATAACATATTTTCTTTCTTTGTGTGTGAGGAATGTTTCCTGAAAGTTTGGCCGTACCTTTTTGTAACACCCTGTATAGGCTTTGCCGACCGCAGGGCCGTATTATGCCTGTTTACATACCTCTGTATGTGAATACGCATGCCTATACCAGTTCCTTTGGCGCTTCAGTGTAAAAGTAAATGGTCTTCAATGATGATGCAGAGTCCGCGTGAATTTTTTCCAGTTCTGTTTTGATTAGAGCGGCAGGCCAACCCTTCGAATGAAATGTTTAATAACAGCACGAAACTCCGTTTTCTCATTTTCAATCGCAGTCGACATACTGACCAATTCAGATCACATGTCTATGACATCTTCTTCATCGCTGTCCATTCCATCTTCTACTCATGCCAATGTGCTTTCATCAAAATTGGAACAACTTCAATTCGTAAATTGTAAATAGTAGTATCTTTCTATAAACCCTACAACATTCCAGGCGATAATTACAGGATAAGGAACCAGAGCATTCGACCATATTACGTGTTTTCCATTTTGTAATCTCTTAAACCTTTCGTCTCGAAATATTAAGAATCAAATTTTCTTGTTTTATTAGGTTATTAGACAGTCACTGAGGCAGAAAAGTGTGAAAAACAAGTGTTACATACGTTAATTGAACACATATTAGATGGTTTCAAATGGAAGCACTGTGCGCGACATGTCGTTACTTTTGGTGGTAAGGTAAAATGCAGTTCCTTTCTACAGTTTGGCATAGGGCTACTTGACAGACAGCACACTTCGGTCTGGTTCTGTGAGGTTCCCTGTTTTTGGTACAGTTTACAGTGCTTTGAGGGGAATATCAGTAGATCCCTGAACAATAGTTTTACATTGTTTTGCTAATGGTTCTTTGCTATCACTCTTTGAAATAATGCAATGAAACATTGATTTTTTTATTGGAAAATCTAGACCACTGTCTTCAGCTAACACGCCATCTCTGCTTTCATTGCTGCTGTCAGTCTGAATCGGAATCAGGAGAAATTCCTTTCAGAAGACAAGACAGAATTTCCTCTTCCTTTATTTCTGTGAGAGTCTGTCGTGTGTGAAACTGGAAATGCAGCAATCTGTAGCAGCTGCTCATGTTGCCCTTAGAGCTGCAGTAGTTTCAAAAGGAACCACGACAATAATTATGACAAAAATACATACATTTAATTATCATCGCGATGCACTGAGTATAAATTTGAACACCACCGTTTTCCGTACCTAATCGATGCGCAAAACATGCCTTATCGAGACAAATTCTATCACAATTTGAAAAGAAAAGACAATCGTGCATCGCATACAAAAACAGCTCCTACGTTTGTTGGTCTGACTGCTAAGGCTAGATTCACGCGGTGGGCAACGTCACGTCAACGTCAGTAACGTCACACACCGTCAAAAATCCACTTGCATTCACACTGGGCGGAATGTCAAGCGACGGGAAAACTTCAACTACGTTTTGGCGCCTTATTGGAAACTTGCAGAAATGTTCACGAGAGAGGATGGTGGACATTATATTCAGTCTTGATGAACTTGCTACGATTGCAATTGCTTTAGATGATGAGGAAAGAGAACGGAAATTGGCAAGGCAATCAAAACGAACGTGGGTGAAGAAAATGATTTTGAAGAGAATGTGTGAAGGCGAATATCACACATTGTATAGAGAGCTTGAAGATGAGCAGACGTCATTTTATAAATACTTACGAATGTCGAGACAGCAATTTTTTTAATTTACTGCCCTTGATAAGCAGCAGCATCAAGAAAGCAGACACAAACATGCGCCGTGCAATTTCTCCACGAGAAAAACTAATGGTTTGTTTGAGGTGAGTCTGATGCTTCAGCTTTACCAATTTCTTTGAGGGTTCCTGTTCTGCTCCTTTACGTATTTTATAGAACAGAATATTTATTTTAATACTGCACACTATAAACAAATTGATCTATAGGCTAAACATTCACAATTTATGGCCCTTTGTTATGGAGATCTAAATATGCTACAGTTCGTCCTGCATAAACTTTGGCACTGCAGAGAACGAACTGCACACTATGTATGAATATGGAACATCGAACTTTTTACTGCAGTTGTACTCAAATAAGCTGTATCCATACGAAATGTTGAGAGAGACTCAGTACCAGAAAGTATGTAAATAAATACTATACATAAGTAAACTACTAGCCAAAATGACAATGTGGCGTAGAATACTCTTATTTGCTTCGGAATGATAAGTATTACGTATAAACTTGGTCGAAATAAGCATTCAAGACTCGCGAATAATTGTGAAATTGGAAAGCAGGAAGGCTCTAACCTCTGCTAAGCGTTTTCACCTACTAATCGTGAGTACATACATACATAAATAGATGCAGGTGCGATGTTATACATCTAAATACATCACGTACAAAATAAACATAATATGCAGTAGGCCTACAATACTCATACAGTTATTTACCTGGGTGACCGATAACCAATCCAATTTTCTTCGACATTTCTTCTTTAAACGGTTACTGCATCGATGATTTCAGCCGTAAATAGAAATATTAAAAAAGGTAGGAAGATTTTTCTGCTTAGCAAAAGTGACAAAAAGCAGACTACAGAGTACCTGACGCTCAACACAAAAGTTTTTTCTCAAGTACAGATAGTGTTGAGGATCAGTGGACAAAGTTCAAAGCCATCGACCAATATGCGTTAGATGAGTATGTGCCAAGCAAGATCGTAAGAGATGGAAAATAGCCACCGTGGTACAACAACCGAGTTAGAAAACTGCTGCGGAAGCAAAGGGAACTTCACTACAAGCATAAACGTAGCCAAAGCCTTGCAGACAAACAAAAATTACGCGAAGCGAAATGTAGTGTGAGGAGGGCTATGCGAGAGGCATTCAATGAATTCGAAACTAAAGTTCTATGTACTGACTTGGCAGAAAATCCTAAGAAATTTTGGTCTTATGTCAAAGCGGTAGGTAGATCAAAACAAAATGTCCAGACACTCTATGACCAAAATGGCACTGAAACAGAGGACGACAGACTAAAGGCCAACATACTACATGCCTTTTTCCAAAGCTGTTTCAGAGAGGAAGACTGCACTATAGTTCCTTCTCTAGATTGTCGCACACATGACAAAATGGTAGATATGGAAATAGACGACAGAGAGATAGAGAAACAATTAAAATCGCTCAAAAGAGGAAAGAACGCTGGACTTGATGGGATACCAGTTAGATTTTACACAGAGTACGCGAAGGAACTTGCCCCCTTCTGGCAGTGGTGTACCGTAGATCTCTAGAAGAGCGTAGCGTTCCAAAGAATTGGAAAAGGACAGAGGTCATCCCAGTTTTCAAGAAGGGACGTTGAACGGATGTACAGAACTATAGACCTATGTCTCTAACATCGATCTGTTGTAGAATTTTGGAACACGTATTATGTTCGAGTATAATGACTTTTCTGGAGACTACAAATCTACTCTGTAGGAATCAGCATGGGTTTCGAAAAAGACGGTAGTGTGAAACCCAGCTCGCGCTATTCGTCCACGAGACTCAGAGGGCCATAGACACGGGTTCCCAGATAGATACCGTGTTTCTTGACGTCCGCAAGGCGTTTGATACAATTCCCCACAGTAATTTAATGAGCAAAGTAAGAGGATATGGACTATCAGACCGATTTTGTGATTGGATTGAAGAGTTCCTAGATAATAGAACGCAGCATGTCATTCTCAATGGAGAGAGGTCTTCCGAAGTAAGACTGATTTCAGGTGTGCCGCAGGGGAGTGTCATAGGACCGTTGCTATTCACAATATACATAAATGACCTTGTGGATAACATCGGAAGTTCACTGAGGCTTCTTGCGGATGATGCTGTAATATATCGAGAGGTTGTAACAATGGAAAATTGTACTGAAATGCAGGAGGATCTGCAACGAATTGATGCATGGTGCAGGGATTGGCAATTGAATCTTAATGCAGACAAGTGTAATGTGCTGTGAATACATAGAAAGATAGATCCCTTATCATTTAGTTACAAAATAGCAGGTCAGCAACTGGAAGCAGTTAGTTCCATAAATTATCTGGGAGTACGCATTAGGAGTGATTTAAAACGGAATGATCATATAAAGTTGATCTTCGGTAAAGTAGATGCCAGACTGAGATTCAATGGAAGATCCTAAGGAAATGCAATCCGAAAACAAAGGAAGTAGGTTACAGTACACTTGTTCGGCCACTGCTTGAATACTGCTCAGTAGTGTGGGATCCGTACCAGATAGGGTTGATAGAAGAGATAGAGAAGATCCAACGGAGAGCAGCGCGCTTCTTTACAGGATCATTTAGTAACCACGGAAGCATTACGGAGATGACAGATAAACTCCAGTGGAAGACTCTGCAGGAGAGACGCTCAGTAGCTCGGTACGGGCTTTTGTTGATATTTCGAGAACATACCTTTACCGAAGAGTCAAGCAGCATATTGCTCCCTCCTACGCATATCTCGCGAAGAGACCATGAGGATAAAATCAAAGAGATTAGAGCCCACACAGAAGCATACCGACAATCCTTCTTTCCACGAACAATACGAGACTGGAATAGAAGGGAGAACCGATAGAGGTACTCAAAGTACCCTCCGCCACACACCGTCAGGTGGCTTGCGGAGTATGAATGTAGATGTAGATGTAAATAAAGTGTCGCTGTATTTTTTGCGGCTCATGTCATACAACTCCACATTTTGGCGAACAAGTTCGATTAACTTCTCGTCGTTCATGTTTATATAAAAACATTTTATAACTAAAAACTCAGTATATTTTTTCGATGTGGAGAACACTGCTAGCAGAATCAAACTCGTGCCATGCGAGCAGCCGCAGAAGAGACCGAAAAGTAACAGCCAATCGTAAGCAGTTCGCCAACCACGTGACCCCCACCGTCAACGTCAAACTATTCTTTCGAAGTATACCGGCCGGCAGGCAAACTGACGATGACGTGACGTTGCCCACCGTGTGAATTGAGCCTAAGATTCGAAACATAGAAGCTGTTCAAGCTGCAGCCGCTTGAGGGCAGCATCTACTGGAGATATAAAGGATGGCTACACATGTAGCTACTGTGCATATGCCACTAGAGAGCCTATATAGGGAGAGAGTGGCCAACCGGACGATACGGCGGCCATTTTTCTGCCAAACTGCGGGCGGGAGTTTTGAATGGCCAGTAGTGGAGTAGTGGAGTACACACTCACCGAATCAAAAGCACAAGACAATATGGCGAAACCATTCGGTAAATGCCTTTGTAGCCGGCAGCGGTGGCCGTGCGGTTCTAGGCGCTTCACTCCGGAACCGCGGGACTGCTACGGTCGCAGGTTCGAATCCTGCCTCGGGCATGGATGTGTGTGATGTCCTTAGGTTAGTTAGGTTTAAGTAGCTCTACGTTCTAGAGTACTGATGACCTAAGATGTTAAGTCCCATAGTACTCAGAGCCATTTGAACCATTTGAAATGCCTTTGTTTATAAGAATAATGTGTTATAATAATTTTCACACAGTCAGTTTGCAGGTCTGTTTTCAAATTTAACTATGTCTATTGCAAGTTGTTTTACATGTAGTAAAAAGCAAATCAAAAACGACTTACTTAACGTAGATAAGAGTATTTGTTTGGTTTCCACAAGGTTCCTGTTTGATTTATGTCAGCCCTGTTGACTGCGACTGCCCACTGCTTTCGTCTTTCTTCATTGCTTGGAAATGCTAACATGCGGAATCCACCTTCGCCTCTATTGAGCCGACCGGTGTGGCAGAGCGGTTTTAGGCGTTTCAGTCTGGAACCGCGCGACCGCTACGGTCACAGGTTCGAATCCTGCCTCGCGCATGGATGTGTGTGATGTCCTTAGGTTAGTTAGGTTTAAGTAGTTCTAAGTTCTAGGGAACTGATGACCTCAGATGTTAAGTCCCACAGTGCTCAGAGCCATTTGATCCATTTGAACGAGTCTCTATTGGAACAACCAAATGCACCACACCCTCGCATCGTTTACGAACGTCTGCAGAACGAATTACCGATGTCAAAAACAATACTATACAATTACTAACGTGTTTACTTGAAACTTTATCATTTCAACTCCCATATATGATCGCAAACGCTACTTACGTGCTAAAAACGATATACAACTAAATCGAACATGCTTGCGTAACTCAAATACCTTTTAATCGTTTCCAAAAGTCCTCTGAACTTCAATTCAGCTCAAAAGCACGGCGAACATAGGAAGCGCGAGAGACGTTTGGTGCCATTTTTCTGTCAAAGCTAATCAACCAATGTCGGGCAACTTCACCTAAGGCCACTCTCTCCCTATACAGGCTCTCTATATGCCACTAATTGAGAAAATCGAAGGCGGCGTCAAACGGAAGTACACCGCCTGAAAGAGGTGGACCGGACAAGGAAGCGAGCTCAGGCGGAGGGCACAACTGGCGCCCGTCGTGTTCTTTTTGGGAGCCTCGGCGGCGTTTCCCGAGCCGGCAGACGGCGTGGCGTCGCGGCGCGGCCTCGGCCCGCCGGATGCACCTTGCCGCCTGGGCGCCCGCCCGCCGCCCGCTAATCGACAACTCTTGTCGACAGTCGTCGCGAGTAATGGAGCGGGGTTGTTCCCGCGTCGACGGCTCATATAACATGCCGCCGGGCAGCACCGCGCCACGCCGTAGTCGGAACGTTTCGCAGCGGGACGGGAAAACAAAAGAGAACCACGGTGGCTGACTCTCTGTCTCACAACTATGGTTTTCCAAACGATAGTCGCGTTCCAGCACATTCGAGATTTCCCAATGCGATAGCGCATTGAGCTTGTTCGGACAATCACGTGACTTTTAACCCGCATGACGCGGTGTAGCGGACAAAAAGGAAACTACGAACTAGCCACAACAAGAAGCTATGGCTCTGCTTAAAATTTGACAATTTCGTGGAACACTGGAGAACATTGCGTTAAATCCTATCAACTGAATAAACTCCTATTGTCTTTGAACTAATTTTCGAGTTCTCACACAGTTCTGGAATGTATGGATATATAAACATTTAAACACTAAACAACCGAGGCACAAAGGGCATAAGCATGGGCCAAGGAAAGAACAAATTTGAAGTGAAATGTTTAGCCTTTGCAGATGATATGTCATTGATAACTAAAAACCGAACAGACGCAACAGTTATGCTTGCTCTGTTACACGAGATTGCTGAAAAGACTGGGCTAAAAATATCCTATGAAAAAACCGAGTATATAGAACACAAACATAATACAGAAAAGTTTATGAAAACAAAGTATGGAAAAATTAAAAGAGTTGATAGATTCAAATACCTGGGGGAGTGGATCCAAGCCAATGGACTGGATAACACAACAAATAAAGAAAGAAAAAAAGTTAGAATTTGCATATAAATTATCACAAAACTACTACAATAAGAAATCAATATCCATACAAGCAAAGATTAAACATTATAAATCTGTTATTAGGACACAAGCAACGTATGGATCAGAGTGCCTAACACTGAATAAGAAAGGCAATTAAGAGAACTAGAAAAAAGAGAGAGAAAAATATTAAGAAAAATTCTAGGTCCTGAGAAAAACAAGGAAAATAGGTGGATTAAAAGGAGAAATGAAGACCTATACAAAAATACAGAAAAGATCACAGATACAATGAGGAAGAGACGGCTAAAATTTTATGGACATTTAAAAAGAATGGAAGAAACATGGATTACAAAGAAAATTTTTAATTACGTTAGTAAGCTGAAAAAACTGTAGGATGGATAGAAGCAGTTGTAAGGTGTCAGGCAAATCCAACACCTTCCATGAAAATCCTGACATGATAAGAAAATCCAGTAGTATGTCACATAGCTCCGAATAAATCGTGACATTAAACTAACCAAAGTAATATGAGTAACGAGTGAGCAATTGGAATACCACAGACAAACACAAGAATGCCTAAATGCATGTCGTACCTTCCCACCGTGAGACCAACGGACTTCCGAGGGGAGAAACGAGAACAGAAGCCGAGAGCAGAACTGTGTTAAGCTAGAAGGCCCTACGATAAGGGACGGACTGGACACCCACGTTGCCAGCTAACCACTAGCGCCACACAACCCACACGTTTTAGCGTGAGACTGTTTCGAGTCTCTGTTACGTCAAGGACCACCCCCCAGCCCATGTTAAAAGCTAGAGCCCTCCAGAAAAACAGTATAGATCTTACGATAACACAAAAAGGGCCACTACCACCCGCAAGTTTTAGCGTGAGACTTTTTCACGTGTCTGTTACATTAGGACCACCCGCCGGCCCATGTTAAAACATAGAGCCCTCCACAAGAACAGTATAGATCTTATGATAACGCTAAAAGGACCACACCAGCTGCAGGTTTTAGCGTGAGACTTTTTAGCGTCTCTGTTACGTTGCAAACTTTAAAAACATTGCCCCACCACGAAAAGTATAACGTTTCTCATTGGATAGACAGAAGTTTTGTAGGCGGAGCTTAAGGTTAACATTGAGACCCTGACTGGTCAGATGAAAACACAGCCAGATAGTTTTTTTAAACCAACTTCGGTAAATTGTAGTAAGGAGAAGTTAGGAGAAAAAAGTTGCTTCCGAGATGGCGAGGTGAGCGGAGCTGTGCTGCCCGCCGCTGCCCCGACGCTGCCCTAACACCGACAAGGTAATGAACGCACCCGATGACGCATTTTTGAGCGCATAAGGCTTCACTCAGAACTGCAGAAGTCTCATCTGTTACACCCCCTTTTTTGCGTAATACTAGTGTCGATCGTTAATTAAAACTCATGGTGTTCACATTTGCCATTTGAAGAACAGATCTGAAACGCGATTTTCTTTTATGTAGTTATTGAGAAGCTACATCAGCCACTGTAATTTACGACAAGTTAGATAAGTAATTAAAGATAATTGAGGGTCACTGTAGACCATTTTGACAGTTTTCTCTTTTGTGAAACTTAAATTAAACCTAGATTATAGATGTGATATGGCATAGGTCATCCTTCGATCGATTGTAGAACTTGGAAACCCATTCAGGGAATATTCGTTCACATTTTTGTTGAACGCAGTTGGTTTTTACCATCCTGTATTAAAACATTTCCTTTTATCAGTAGTGCAATTTATAAACGATGTTTTGTGAGTAGAATAAAATTTCCAATGGTAAACTTAACTGCTTTTTCGACGTTATTTTACCAGCTAACTAAAAATAGGAAAGCCTTGAACCCTTTCCACTATATTTAGTTAGTATTAAGATACTTTTACAGGGAGTGCAGTGGAGCTGACGCTGAGATCATTTAGTATTTGGTTATATCATCGTTAGTCTCACTGAACTCTTCTGAATTCTACATATCATGTGTGGTCTGGCGTCTCCTTACCAGCAACAGGTCCCAGGTTCAAACTTGTCAATTCCCTAAAAAACACGCTGAGAGCGTCGTTGCGCGAAAGTGGTAGGGAGACGCGATATAGAACAAACAGACACCACCATGAATGTTTAGACAAAAAAGAAAGACGCCAACAAAATATGTGTTACAGAAGAAATAATACGCGACAGGAATAACTATAGGCTACTTAAAGAAAACGCAAACTATGAAAAAGATGAGCCAAAACCTCGACCCAAGAGAGTGTGGACAGATGAGCAGAGACGAGCAGTTGGCGAGAAAATAAAGAAGTACTGGGAAGAACGGAAGAAAAAGAAACACCATAAGTATTAAGTTGTATGCGGTCCATAGGTGGCCAAATTCATAAATAAAAAATTTAAAAAATTTAAGCTGATTTTTATGTGAACATAAAAAAGACGAAAAATTTGTCCTCAAAAAATGTTATTTGACTTAGCCCGGTATAATATTTTATTTGTTTATGAGAGGCGGTGATAATTTACCAAGTAGGTAGAAAATGAGCAGTTCACTCCCTTTTCACACAGTAGCAGAAGAGATGAAAACGGTACGATATTTTAATTTTTTTTAAAACATTCAGATGAAACAATCAAGACAATCGGTCAACAATTAAATGCCGAACTAACACTGGACGGGCGAAAGCTCGGCAAATAGAATATTAAAATATTTTGTTTATTTATTAGTTGCCGTTGTTACGCATGATCTGAAACTTATAAGATATTTCAGTCCGTATTTAACACTTATTTGTATTTTTAAAATCCATAGTTCATACTGACCCTACGACTTATCTTCGAAGCTAGATTAAAGAAGGGCAAACCTACGTTTCTAGCATTTGTAGACTTAGAGAAAGCATTTGACAATGTTGACTGGAATACTCTCTTTCAAATTCTGAAGGTGGCAGGGGTAAAATAAAGGGAGCGAAAGGCTATTTACAATTTGTACAGAAACCAGATGGCAGTTATAAGAGTCGAGGGGCATGAAAGGGAAGCAGTGGTTGGGAAGGGAGTGAGACAGGGTTGTAGTCTCTCCTCGATGTTATTCAATCTGTATATTGAGCAAGCAGTGAAGGAAACAAAAGGTATTAAAATCCATGGAGAAGAAGTAAAAACTTTGAGGTTCGCCGATGACATTGTAATTCTGTTAGAGACGGCAAAGGACTTGGAAGAGCACTTGAACGGAATGGACAGTGTCTTGAAAGGAGGATATAAGATGAACATCAACAAAAGCAAAGCGAGGATAATGGAATGTAGTCGAATTAAGTCTGGTGATGCTGGTGGAATTAGATTAGTAAATGAGACACTTAAAGTAGTAAAGGAGTTTTGCTATTTGGGGAGCAAAATAACTGATGATGGTCGAAGTAGAGAGGATATAAAATGTAGACTGGCAATGGCAAGGAAAGCGTTTCTGAAAAAGAGAAATTTGTTAACATCGAGTCTAGATTTAGGTGTCAGGAAGTCATTTCTGAAAGTATTTGTATGGAGTGTAGCCATGTATGGAAGTGAAACATGGACGGTAAATAGTTTGGACAAGAAGAGAATAGAAGCTTTCGAAATGTGGTGCTACAGAAGAATGCTGAATATTAGATGGGTAGATCACATAACTAATGAGGAAGTATTGAATCGGATTGGGGAGAAGAGAAGTTTGTGGCACAACTTGACCAGAAGAAGGAATCGGTTGGTAGGACATGTTCTGAGGCATCAAGGGATCACCAATTTCGTATTGGAGGGAAGCGTGGAGGGTAAAAATCGTAGAGAGAGACCAAGAGATGACTACACTAAGCATATTCAGAAGTATGTAGGTTGCAGTTGGTACTGGGAGATGAAGAAGCTTGCACAGGATAGAGTAGCATGGAGAGCTGCATCAAACCAGTCTCAGGACTGAAGACCACAACAACAACAACAACAACAACAACAGTTCATTATAAACGCTGAGACCTGTCGTTGTGACAGTACAAACAAAACTCACTATATCATACGCCGATCAAAAGCTGGAACAGAACCCGAGATTTACCGAACTGTGTGGTAAACTGCTCGAACAGTTGGTGTCGTTTCCAAACGCAGCACTACCCATAACCAACTCCTGGACCTTCGCCTAGCGTAATAATTTTACACTGTCGCTGCATCATCTGATGTTCAGTGTTGTTAGCTCGTATATTTATACGGTGTCCATACCGTTAACGTGAAATAAAAGCAGGTTCCTGAATAGAGCTTCTACATCTATTACACAGCTTTCAAAATGCTTTTTAAGTGTATGGCAGAGGGTACTTGTCAGTATACCACATGTTACGGTTCTTCTCGTTACAATCGCGTATGAAGTATGGGAGGAATAGCTCCTTAAGATGCCTCTATGCGTGTTGTACATTGGTTTCAAATGACTCTGAGCACTATGGGACTTAACATCTATGGTCATCAGTCCCCTAGAACTTATAACTTCTTAAACCTAACTAACCTAAGGACATCACACAACACCCAGCCATCACGAGGCAGAGGAAATCCCTGACCCCGCCGGGAATCGAACCCGGGAGCCCGGGCGTGGGAAGCGAGAACGCTACCGCACGACCACGAGATGCGGGCTGTAAATTGGTCCTTTTGTGTTCATGGTCTCTGCGGAAACAATACAAAGCGGGCTGAAGAAAATATCTAGAGTCTTCATTTTATACTATTTCCTCAAATTTTGTAAGTAGGCTTTCGTGGGATAATTGACGTCTATCCTAAAGCGTCTGCGAAGTAACGTTCTTCAACACTGCTGTGTCAATTTTTCATGAGTAACACAAACCTGTGACCATTCGTGCTACCGAGCGAGGTAGCGCAGTGGCTAGCACACTGGACTCGCATTCGGGAGGACGACGGTTCAATCCTGCGTTCGGCCATCCTGATTAAGGTTTTCCGTGTTTTCCCGAAATCACTCCAGGCAAATGCCGGGATGATCCCTTTGAAAGGGCACGGCCGACTTCCTTCCCCTTCCTTCCCTAATCCGATGAGACCGATGCCCTCGCTGTCTGGTCTCCTGCCCCCAAAAACAACCAAAGTACCAGCCATTCGTGCTGTCTAGTTGCTGCGTTAGTCGTCGGTGACTGCTGGCGGCTTCGCACCAGAAGGGGCCTCGCAAAACAGTTGTTAAAATTTTAGCTGTTTAGTTATCATTATTTCCGTACGACTGTAATGCTATTTACATAGGATCGTTTGGCAACATAATGAAAGTCAAGCCCCTATTACACGATGCATTAAGGTGTGCACCTATGCAGAAGCTCTTCAAGCTTACATATGGGGAAGTGCAGTCTGGTTCACTTAGACCGATATGTCGTGACCGATCACACGATACACGCGGGATAGGCACCTGTCGCGAATCCGGGCACGCGCACAAATCGGTGATAACGCACGAAACACTGTGTCAGAGACTCGCATGTTCAAAAATTCTGGCTACTTTTCTTCACTTTAGCAAATGAAAAACTGGTAAATTGTTTATTGCAAATAAGTTATTGTTTATAGTTTGACACATTTATGATAGCTTGTGATTTGTTTCATATTTGTAAGATAAGTCACTACCCAAATATATTTCTTAGAAAATTTATTTGTCTGTAAAACATTATTTATTTTACAATCATAAATTTTAGATAAGTATTTCAAATAATTTTTATATTTTAATATTTGGGAGGCTTGCGTGCCTCAGCGATACACATGGCCGTACCGTAGGTGCAACCACAACGGAGGGCAATCTGTTTAGAGGCTAGACAAAAGTGTGGTTCCTGAAGAGGGGCAGCAGCCTTTTCAATAGTTGCAGGGGCAACAGTCTGGATGATTGACTTATCTGGCCTTGTAACACTAACCAAAACGGCATTGCTGTACAGGTATTGCGAACGGCTGAAAGCAAGGGGTAACTACAGCCGTAATTTTTCCCGAGGGCATGCAGCTTTACTGTGTGGTTAAATGATGATGGCGTCCTCTTGGGTGAAATATTCCAGAGGTAAAATAGTCCCCCATTCGGATCTCCGGGCGGGGATTACTCAGGAGGACGTCATTATCAGGAGAAATAAAATGAGCGTTCTACAGATCGGAGCATGGAATGTCAGATCCCTTAATCGGGCAGGTAGGTTAGAAAATTTAAAAAGGGAAATGGATAGGTTAAAGTTAGATATAGTGGGAACTAGTGAAGTTCGGTGGCAGGAGGAACAAGACTTTTGGTCAGGTGAATACAGCGTTATAAATACAAAATCAAATAGGGGTAATGCAGGAGTAGGTTTAATAATGAATAAAAAAATAGGAGTGCGAGTAAGCTACTACAAACAACATAGTGAACGCATTATTGTGGCCAAGATAGACACAAAGCCCACTCCTACTACAGTAGTACAAGTTTATATGCCAACTAGCTCTGCAGATGAAATATTGAAACACGTAAGGCAATACTGACCTTACGACTTATCTTAGAAGAAAGATTAAGAAAAGCCAAACCTACGTTTCTAGCATTTGTAGACTTAGAGAAAGCTTTTGACAATGTTGACTGGAATACTCTCTTTCGAATTCTAGAGGTGGCAGGTTTAAAATACAGGGAGCGAAAGGCTATTTACAATTTGTACAGAAACCAGATGGCAGTTATAAGAGTTGAGGGACATGAAAGGGAAGCAGTGGTTGGGAAGGGAGTGAGACAGGGTTGCAGTCTCTCCACGATGTTGTTCAATCTGTATATTGAGCAAGCAGTAAAGGAAACAAAAGAAAAATTCGGAGTAGGTATTAAAATCCATGGAGAAGAAATAAAAACTTTGAGGTTCGCCGATTACATTGTAATTCTGTCAGAGACAGCATAGGACTTGGAAGAGCACTTGAACGGAATCGACAGTGTCTTGAAAGGAGGATATAAGATGAACATCAACAAAAGCAAAACGAGGATAATGGAATGTAGTCGAATTAAGCCGGGAGATGCTGAGGGAATTAGATTAGGAAATGAGACACTTAAAGTAGTAAAGGAGTTTTGCTATTTGGGGAGCAAAATAACTGATGATGGTCGAAGTAGTGAGGATATAAAATGTAGACTGGCAATGGCAAGGAAAGCGTTTCTGAAGAAGAGAAATTTGTTAACATCGAGTATAGATTTAAGTGTCAGGAAGGCATTTCTGAAAGTATTTGTGTGGAGTGTAGCCATGTATGGAAGTGAAATATGGACGATAAATAGTTTGGACAAGAAGAGAATAGAAGCTTTCGAAATGTGGTGCTACAGAAGAATGTTGAAGATTAGGAGGGTAGATCACGTAACTAATGAGGAGGTATTGAATAGGATTCGGGAGAAGAGAAGTTTGTGGCATAACTTGATTAGAAGAAGGGATCGGCTGGTAGGACATGTCCTGAGGCATCAAGGGATCACAAATTTAGCGTTGGAGGGCAGCGTGGAGGGTAAAAATCATAGAGGGAGACCAAGAGATGAATACACTAAGCATATCCAGAAGGATGTAGGTTGCAGTAAGTACTGGGAGATGAAGAAGCTTGCAAATGATAGGGCAGCATGAAGAACTGCATCAAACCAGTGTCAGGACTAAAGACCACGACAAGAACATCAACAAATATTTTTTATTCTACCATCATACATGGTAGACCAACAAAAAAAAATATTTTGCCATGCATAACGATCACACATCGAACTCCGTCTGTTCTATAACAATGAATACTTTAAACAACGTACTTATCAATCTACTTAAGAAAACTACTTTTTAGATTATCATGTATTGAGGACCCTGAAGAGACAGACACATAGGGAGACAATGGGAATCCGGTGCATCAAAAAGAAGAAGAAAGGCTGAGACGGTTATATCCAATCCAGTTACAAGTTCGAGTATGATGAAATTTCTTAACAAACCTTCTTCAGGTGTAGCTGCTACGGAGACATCTGCCGTGTTTCCTAAGTTTGTGAAACGGAACCAGCTCAGGGTCGAATGAGCCTGTTACTCTTTTTGATGCAGCAACAGAGTTGTGTGAAACTGCTATGATCCAAGATCTGAGCCGAATAAAGCGTTAAAATGTGAAAAGATTTGTGACTCACAATTTCAAGAGCAAACTGTTCATACAAGAGTGTCATTTATAGAATTACATCCCGCGAAACGGGTACTTCCAGTAACAAATTCACAGACTCATAACTTAATACTCAACGGTCCCCAACAAAACGAAGAGAAATCTGATGAAAGTTACCCCAAAGACGCAAATAAAACATTCTAGTACATTTCATTTTAGTACGAAATTGAGTAGCAGCGAAAAGTAACAGCACAGATGGTTAGCTTTCTCCGTGTCTGAAGATTAATGTGATTGTTTTCCATGTAGACTTCTTTGACATTTGCAGACCCAGATGGTAAAAGTAGGACGTTGTGTATGGAAAGATCCAAGTAGGATATTGCAAAGACATGAACAAAGTCAAACATGTATGGATTGCATGATTAAGTGGATGGAACTCTGTAAAGGAATCAAATGGAAAACAACGAGTAAGTAAAACAAGAGACTGATTAGAGAATCATAAAAGTATTGATATAGCTTGTATGAGAGATTGATCAGCCTCACACAATATGGTATTTAGAGCTCTGGCGTAGGGGAAACAGTGGAAATTTTATAGACCTGTTTAAATTGTTATCCAAATACGATCTAAGCTAAAAGAGCATTTGCAACGTATTAATAAAAGGGAATTTTGTCAACATTATCTGAGCCGCGACATCCAAAATGGATTAATTACATTAATATCCAATACGAAAATAAACGAAATTATAAACTGTGTCAAATAGGTAAAATATTATGCCTTCATGCTCGATTTTACGAGGGATGTGAGCCGTGTGGAACAGATGTCGAAATGTTAAGCTTTTGCAGTTCCTCGACTGGAAGATAGAGGTACATTGCGTTGGGTTTATTGCAGTCACAGAAACAGCGGGAGAGTATTTAACAAATTCCATTGTAAATGAAGCAGAAAATAATGGCCTAGATATCCAGAACTGTCGAGGACAGGGAAATAACGCTGCCAATATGGCTGACTTTCAATAAAGGTATCAGACTAGGAATACTCAACATTAACCCAGGGGTATTCTTCACGCTGTACGGATGCCATTGTTGGAATTTGCGTTTGATAGCTGCAGCAGTCACTTCTGCAACAGATAAAACATTTTTCGGCTTCATCAATTAAGATTTTGTGGCCTTTACAAAGTCAAGAAACATTTGGGATATTATAAAAACTAAATCAAAATTGGTATTTAAACCTCTCTCTGAAACACGGTGGGCAAGTAAAACTGGAGCGGTACAAGCAATATTTTTCAATTTGAAGATTTCATCGAAAGCGTGAATGACGAGAAAAATAAAACTGATGATTCCGAAACTCTTAGAGACTGTGAAGCGGTCTTCAACTTAATGTTATCATTTGAGTTTATTGATGCAATGCAAGTGTGGAACGAGATTTTACTGCATGTGAACAATCTAAGTAAACTATTGTAATTGGTTCAAATTTACGTGAAATGTTACTGATACTTTGCTCTCATTTCGTCACTGAAGTCAAAAACTCCATAATACATCATTCGAAGCAAGCGTTGCAGAAGCTCGATTGTTTGTAGAAAAAAGAAGTAACTAACTTGGGACACAGTTTAAAAAAAAAAAGACTGCACAGAAAAAACGAATGGTGGGTTATCAACAAATCGATGAACCTATACAATCTGTTAAAATGCGTTACAGAGTTGACTTTGTTAACACAATGATAGATACTATGATAGTCGACATTGAATGTCGAGTCAAAGCGCCCAACGAATCATTTACTTGAAATCCTTATCCAAGGAAATAACGATGTAACTCAATACTTCGAGAAAGCGAAAACAGTGACGTGCAACCTTACGAACTTCATGCGGAACTCCAGCCTTTAAAATCCAATTCACTGGACTTAAGCAAAAGCGCGAACAAAATTGTTAAGTTCATTTTAGCAAATAATTTGGAAGAAGTTATAAAAATGTTCACATAACAATGAGAATCATGTTGACACTTCCTGTCAGCTATGGCTTTAGCCGAGAGAAGCTTCTCAAAGTTAAAATCTATTAAGACTTACTTGAGAAGCACTATGAGCCAAGAAAGACTATCTGTGTTGTCAGTACTATCAATTGAAGCTGAGATAGCAACTGGTATTAACTATGACGTAATCTTAAAAAAAAATCGTAAGGCAAAAAGCAGCAACGTTCGCCTATTTTAATTTTGTTCGTTTATTGTAATTTTTGTCATTGCAGTAATACTTATATAGTATACTAATAAAAATTGTGTAATTATTATTAGTGTATAATTCAGCTCATTTAATTTGACATTTTCTTTCGGCCTGGAAAAAGAAGGAGGCCTCGAGAAGGTCTCTAGGGCCGCCACTTCGTATGAGCTTCATACATCCTGTCAGTCCTATTTGGTGTAGATCCCACACACTTTGAAACATCCCCTTAGAAAAATTAAGAATGACAGTGCTGATAAACCTCTTACGTTATTTGATTTTCGAACAGCTGAGCAAAATTGAATGTTCGTAGACATTTCTCTCTTTACTTATTCTGATCAACACTAAACTGACACTTTTTTTTGCGCCATGCAATCTGACTTTCAGTAATCCCTACAAAAGAATGGACCTGACTAACAATAACCTATACCTTACATGACTCACTTACCTCACAAAAATCTTCGTTACTCGAACTACTGCAATACAGCGAGCGCCAATACTGCCAGCTAAATAAAAGAAGGCACTATCTACTGATAGGCATAGTTAGCAAATGAAAGATTTTGATGGCGAACAAACAATGTATTTACCTTAATAGTGTTCAAAAGTCATTATAAAATCAGTTCATGACATCCAGTCTTACAAATTTCCTTTTTCTGACGGACACACGTCCAGATCGTCCGCTCTCAAAACTCCGCCATCTCTCTCCCCACATCCACCACTGCTGGCGGCTCACCTCCAACTGCACAACGCTACGCACAGTTCACATCCAACTGCCCAACTCTACAATAGCGAATATTCCAACAATGCCAACCACCCACAGATTGCACACAGAACAGCCAGTGATTTTGATACAGAGCGCTACATGGCGTTACCAACATAAAAACCTAAACAGCCTACTTACATCTTGAACCATGCTCTGAGATGGGACACACAAGTGGTTTGAAAACAATCTTCTATGTAGACTAAATTTTCCTAATAACCTGCCAGTCAACCGAAGTTCTGATCGGTAGTCAACGCACCCCACTCCTCGTTCGAACGACGCTTTTTTTCTGCATTCGCCTGCTTCACAAGTCATATCTCTACCGCGAATGTTTTGTTTGTGCACTTCAGCTGGCTATCTTTCCATTTATCTGTATTCTCTCGATGAACGTTCTGCTCAGCAGTCATTTCCGTGGCAGTGATCGTCTTATTAGAGCTAACGGTCCTCTTTAACGCCTTCCTATCTCTACTACGTCAACATTTCTTATACTGCGAAGGTTGCCGTTTAAATTTTGACCAACAAGAACTAGACGACATTGTTAAGGTATTTAAAATTTGTGTTTGTTATTGTTAAAACAAAGTTCCACCTCCGTAGCGGCAACGTGGCTAACTGCCATAAAGAGGATCCGAGTTTGATTCCCAGGGATTTTTTTTCTTGATAAGGGGACTGCAATGGAGTGTACTCAGCCTCATGACGCCAGCTGAACGGCTGCTTGATCGAATGTAGCGTCACCTGTTCTGCTAAGGCACGGCTGTGAGAGCGGTGTACTCGCGTCCATACCGCATCCACATGACGCCCTGGCACAGTTTGACATGGCGTTCGGTCGACTCCGATTGGCCCGCCCTTAGCCAGGACGGCGGTGCTTATTGTTAAACAGTGGCAGTTCAGAAACTGGACAAGTAATTCGTTCACGATGAGTATTTAAAGAGGCAGTGTTGTGAAAGAAAATGGCTATTTCACGTCAAGATGTTCGCTGGATACCTTTTTTCTCGATTTTGGTGCAAGATTACCTCAACAAAAATCCATCGAGTCGCTAAGTTCAAGTTTTGGCTATCGATAACCTTCAGAAAAGACCGTTTACCGATGGTTTGCTGGATCTGTTCGTGCTCGTGCTACCGTCAGTAGTGAATTATGTGAAGGTCTACGAGGAACGGTTATAGTTCCAAAAACATCGATGCTGTTTGACTTATTGTGAGAAAGATGCATCCGTAGGCGTAACGAAGAGTGCTGAATGAGCGTTTAGCTGCGGAGAAGATGCGTTACCGATGGACTCCTCGCTTTTTCACTGTAGCCCAAAAACAAGCATTGTCATCCAGCGTAAGGAAATAATCAAAAAATTTTACTGAGAAAATGCAAAATCAGTACCCAACATCCTAACAGGACACGAAACTTGCATGTACTCTATCTCTTCAGTAGTATGCGGAAACCGAAACCAGAGAAAGGTAGTGATGTTGATTCTGGGGAATGAAGCGAAGTCGACGTTCTGTCTCATCCCGAAAATACGATATGATATTGCAGCATGCATGTCCGAAGCGACACTGCATCGTTCTTTCGAACAGCGGAGGCACTGCAGTATCGTATTTATGCGCCGATTCCGGGCAGGTGACTTTCAATTAAAATGTTCTCCCCTTGCAGGAATATACGTAATGGATCTAAGAATGCAGGTTGTACACTACTAGCCATTAAAATTGCTACACCAAAAAGAAATGCAGATGATAAACGGTTATTCATTGGACAAATATATTATACTAGAACTGACATGTGATTACATTTTCACGCAGTTTGGGTGCATAGATCCTGAGAAATCAGTACTCAGAACAGCCACCTCTGGCCATAATAACGGCCTAGATAAGCCTAGGCATTGAGTCAAACAGAGCTTGGGTGGTGTGTACAGGTACAGCTGCCCATGCAGCTTCAACACGATACCACAGTTCATCAAGAGTAGTGACTGGCGTATTGTGACGAGCCAGTTGCTTGGCCACCGTTGATCAGACGTTTTCAATTGGTGAGAGACCTGGAGGATGTGCTGGCAAGGTCAGCAGTCGAACACCTTCTGTATCCAGAGAGACCCGTATAGGGTCGTGCATTATCCTGCTCAAATTTAGGGTTTCGCAAGGATCGAATGAAGGGTAGAGCCACGGGTCGTAACACATCTGAAATGTAACGTCCACTGTTCATAGCGCCGTCAATGCGAACAAGAGGTGACCGAGACGTGTAACCAATGGCACCCCATACCATCACGCCGGGTGATGCGCCAGTATGGCGATGACGAATACACGCTTCCAATGTGCGTTCACCGCGATGTCGCCAAACACGGATGCGACTACCATGATGCTGTAAACAGAACCTGGATTCATCAGAAAAATTAGAAATTGTATTTAGTGAAAGTCCTGTTGTGTGTCTTGTCAATAACACAGGTGGTCATTTTTTATTTTCCGTCTTTCCATAGTTGCTTCAAAATTTATGGAGGTACGTTCCTTCTGTGTAACTAAATGAAAGGCAGTTTGTGTATTGCCATACGCATTTCGCTTCCTTTATTTGTGAAGCGTCTTCAGTTGCCTGTAATATATGTTTGTTTATATCATATAATTGTATTATGTAGTAGTTGCAGTATGTTACTATGATACACCGAACGACAATTTCACCTCACGAAATTTTTGCTACAAAAGTTGGTACTAATCTGAAAAACAAGAGAAAAACCTGACAAAATGTAACGTGGTAACGTATTGTAACTACTACATAATACACTTTTTATATGTGTAAAAAGAAACATCTATTACAGACCACTGAAGATGCTTCACACATAAAGGAAGCGAAATTCGTATGGCAATAAACAAACTGCTTTGATTTAGTTGCATTGACGGAACATACTTCCATGAATGTAGGTGGTGTTACGTACTTGTTCCCAAGAAGTGGGTTTTGGTCGTCCAGCATGTATAACCGTTTATAACAGTGGCCTGCATGGAGGGGCTTCTGTTCAGCCGATTCTGACCTGCCCCGCTAGTTTTGTCCTCTAATGTGCAGCAAACTATTCCAGAAGAGAATACTGCCGGAGCAGAACGATATTTTGTTTATCTCAGGAACACTGACGGAATTACAATGGTTGTGCGTGAAAATGCGACGATTATTTGCAGTATACATAAAACATCTCCGTTCCCTAATCATATGTAAAGAATAATGTGAAAACTGATGTTACTGTTTTTATTGGTTTCTTAAATTCAAGTTCACGGTCCCCCATTATAATGCTCACGAGTAGTGCTCGTAAGTATAGTGCCTCAGGGTTAAGTGGATCCATTGGGCACACAGTAGGCACCTGAGACGACTGTATGCGATGTATGAGGCGCAGAGCTTGAAAACAGTCAATCTGTCTCGCTCACTTCTGCCATGGGGCTGCCCATAGACTGTGTTAATGGCCGTGCGAAGACTTTTGCTTACTACTGGATGTGTTTTATTGTTCACCGTTTATAAGCTGTTTCTTTTATTTTTTATTTACATTGCCAGTGCGAAAGAAGGAACTTCGAGTGAAACGTGCCTGCAGATTCTACACCAACGTTACTTCCCCTACCATTTGTGATGTGTTAACTGGTTTGAAAGAAACGTCTACCGTGACAAGAAAAAAACATTTAATTTATCGTGTACTCAGTACCAGTATTTGTGAATTGTTGGTACGGCAGATACTAATTCCACCTACACACAAATGGACAATTTGCCCGATATTATTTCGAAGTATCAGTACAATGAAGAGGTGAGACGATTAAACATACTTGCGCCAGTCTAACCTCTTCAAGTTTGACACAATCGGAACATCGATGCCACTGCATTCACGAACATGATTTTAGAACAGCGCGTATAATTCTGTGAAGATCACACTGCACTCTCGCCACTTTCCTATCGCGCTACTCTCAGCTGAGGACGGTCGCTGACTGCACTGTCTGCCACACTTCCAGCCTACTGGGATATTTGGCTTAAAAGAACAAAGTTTGCTCTACAATAGCTGGCCCAGCTTTCAGGTACTGCCGGCCGCTGTGACCGAGCGGTTCTAGGTGCTTCAGTCCGGCACCGCGCTGCTGCTAAGGTCGCAGGTTCGAATCCTGCCTCGGGCGTGGATGTGTGTGATGTCCTTAGGTTAGTTAGGTTTAAGTAGCTCTAAGTCTAGGGGACTGATGACCTCAGATGTTAAGTACAATAGTGCTTAGAGCCATTTGTACCTTTTTATGAACCAATTCCGACAGGTAACGTACTCCTCTTCAATTGCACCAAGCAGGTCGCTGAGCTAAACGTGTCCATCTAAAGGAAAGATCATTACCAGCAGCAATACATATTCTCGCAACGCATGGAAATGAGCGTTTGGCGTCATTGGCCGGGAGGCCCCTTGCGGGACAGGTCCGGCCGCCGTGGTTCTCCTCACGATACACTGTAGAGAGGTTTGGTATTTAATTCAGAATATATGTTATGAATGCCTGTGTTCATTATATCCGTGGTGTTCGACTCCTTGATCGTATTTCGCTGGCATATGCACAGCTATCTTGGCTGCGAGCAGACAAGCTCACAGATTTCTATACCCTACTGTCGTATCAACGTACACTGACCCTCATATCTCTCCTCGACCTTAATGCTATTGTCTGAACAACACTGCAGAAACACCCATTCCATCGTTCAGCCACTTCCTCTAGGTCCTTTTCTGTAGCAGGAACCTCACTCTAGAATAATCTGCCGCATCATATCAGAGGACTGCATAACATCTCCAGCTTTAAAATACGGCTAATTACGTATTTACTGTAGCGCTCGTTACAGGAGGAGGAGGAGAAGGAGGAGCAGATTAGTCCAGAATATCCTTTCTTTCAGGAGTGCTAGTCCTGCAAGGTCCGTAGGAGAGCTTCTGTAAAGTTTGGAAGGTAGGAGACGGGGTACTGACGGAAGTAAAGCTGTGAGGACGGAACGTGAGTCGTGCTTGGGTAGCTCAGTTGGTAGAGCAATTGCACGCAAAAGGCAAAGGTCCCGAGTTCGAGTCTCAGTCTGGCACACAGTTTTAATCTGCCAGGAAGTTTCAGGAGATTAGTGTTTAACGTCCCGTTGACATAGAGGTCATTAGAGACGGAGCACAAGATTGGAGTAGGGAAAGATGGAGAAGGAAAACGGCCGTTCCTTTTCGAAGAAATCATCCCGCCATTTGCCTTAAGCGAGTTAGTGAAATCACGAAAAATCTGAATCGGGGAGATAGCAAAACGCAGGTTCGAACCGCTACGGTCGCAGGTTCGAATCCTGCCTCGGGCATGGATGTGTGTGATGTCCTTAGGTTAGTTAGGTTTAAGTAGTTCTAAGTTCTAGGGGACTTGTGACCACAGCAGTACAGTCCCATAGTGCTCAGAGCCATTTGACACTGGCTGTTTGTCAAAGCCGCAAGGAGAATTAGACTTAAACTTTGTAAGAGGCCTTTGTTAACCTGAGTGGTTATAGAAATGCTACGCAAAACTGTGGTTATTACAATGCCTTTTTTTATCTATGAAAATTGACCGACGAAAGAACTGTCCTTACGCTATGTCACCGCATTTCAGGGACAAGTTAACGCAGGAGCCACTCTCTTCACATAACTGATAAATTGGGTACAAAGACAATCCAATTCACTCTAATGATCAAGGTTCCTAATACTAGATCTATTATTTGATCTTCAAAAAGTTTAATTTGTTCAACCTTACAGATAAAATACATGCAGTGTGCATGCTTGTCTCATAGTTGTAACTCAAACACGTTCCTACAAACAACCTGAAAATAGTGGATGATATAAGAACACTGCCTGGAACACGACGTAACATTTGATCGTCTCAAGATCTCAACGACAACTTACCTTCTGGAGCCCTGTACCAAACATAGGCTTTATTTGTATAGGAAATTTCAGAGAATCTTCGTTTGGAGCATATCGTTGTATGATAGTAAAACATGGACTATGGGAAAAGCGGATCAGAAGAGAATCGAAACATTTGAGATGTGACACTACAAAAGAATGTTGAAAATTAGGTGGACTGACAAAGTAAGGAATGAAGAGGTTCTCTGGAGAATTAGCGAGGAAAAGAATATGCAGAAAACACTGAAAGGAAGAAGGGACAGGATGGTAGGACAACTGTTAAAACATGAGGGAATAACTTCCGTGGTACTAGAGGGAGCTGTTCAGGGTGAAAGCCGTAGAGGAACACACAGATTGGAATATATCCAGCAAATAAGTGAGGAAGTAGGTTTCAAGCGCTACTCTGAGACGTAGGGCAACGGCCTTGCCGCAGTGGATACACAGGTTCCCGTGAGATCACTGAAGTTAAGCGCTGTTGGGCGTGGCTGGCACTTGGATGGGGGACCAGCCAGGCCGCCATGCGCTGTTGCCATTTTCGGGGTGCACTCAGCCTCGTGATGCCAATTGAGGAGGTACTTGACCGAATAGTAGCGGCCTCGGTCAATACCATCATAAAGACCATGAGAGCGGTGTGCTGACTCCACGCCCCTCCTATCTGCATCCTCCTCGGAGGATGACACGGCGGTCGGATGGTACCGGTAGGCCACTCGTGGCCTGAAGACGGAGTATTCTGAGATGTGGAGATTGGCACGGGAGAGGAATTCGTGGCGGGCCAGATCTAACCAATGGGCAGGTCATGACTCACTAAAGAAAAGAATGTTCCTAAAAATTCTGCTAGCTATCTTAGGCCGAATGAATGAATTCACCAAGTGAAAAACAATACTCCCTGAATAAATAATTAGGACCTGTAGTACCGAATAATTTATAAGAGAATGGCCACATGGCTCCCTGTACGGAAACGTTATACAAACGCACGCAGTTTAATGATGGGAAGGTACATAAATAAATATAGAAAGGTTTCGTATCTGTCGTTAATCACTGCAACCGAAAGACGAATATTATTCGGAAAGTAAGGAACGATCGGTCGCGAAATGGAAGCCACAGTGAAAATCGGATGAAGTTTTGCGCAGGTATGTCGGGCAGCGTCTCGAGTATGCCCGTCGATCGTGTTACGTCGTCCTTTTTAGTTCTGAGCACACAGGGAGCACATAAAGATACCTAGAACAATAGTGTCTTCCTCCAAGTACGAGGGCCTGGTGAGAAATTTCGCCTGAAGCTACACAGCCAACATTACGAACTGTTGTGCGTTTTCTTCTTCAGGACAATTCAAAAATGGTTCAAGTGGCTCTAAGCACTATGGGACTTAACATCTGAGGTCATCAGTTCCCTTGACTTGGAACTACTTAAACCTAACTAACCTAAGGACATCACACACATCCATGCCTGAGCAGGTTTCGAGCCTGCGACCGTAGCAGCCGCGTGGTTCCGGACTGAAGCGCCTAGAACCGCTCGGTCACAGCGGGCGGCTTTCAGGACAGTTATAAGCCGCATTCTGCAGGGGCATTGAAGATGCTCCTGCATCGTTTTCAATTAGAAATGTTTGATTACCCACAATACAGCTCGTAGTTTTCTCCCTCTGAGTTTCATCTTTGCTCACATGAACCGCCAGCTATGGAGACACCATTTTGACGCAGACAACTAGCTGTGGACCAGCGTAGAGAATTGACGGAAAGCACTGGCTCCTGCCTTCTATAACGAGGTCATTGCAAAGTTGGTACAACGCTACGACAGATATCTAAGTCGGATCGTCGACTGTGGAAATTAGTAGCTGGATGTTGTAGCTAACTGTTGCAAATAAAACAGTTTCGATTTTCACTGTGGTTTCCATTTCACGACCTATCGTTCCTTACTGTCCGAATAGCCCTACTATATAGTTATTTTACACTAAAGAACGTAGTTAATGTTGCGTGGCGTTTACTAGTAAAAGACAAAGACTTCACTCACAAACTGTCCTTGAACCTAACGAAAACGTAAAGAATCGTTAGGTGAATGAAGAACTGATTTACACGGCTCGGTTATGAATCAAATGCATCGCCTAGAGGAAATTATATTAAACAAATACACATTAAAATAAACGAAACATCCGGCTCTTTGCCTCACTGAATTTTTTTATGATTACGTCGTAGCTAATACCAGCCGCTATTTACGCTTCAATCGATAGTACTGACGACACAAATAGTCTCTCTTGGCACACCGTGCTTATTAAAGTGAGTCTTAATCAATTTTAACTTTGAGAAACTTCTCTCTGCCGAAGCTTTACTGACCCAAGCTGTGAGCATTATTCTGATTGTTATGTAGACATTTGGATATACTTCTTCCAAATTATTTTCTGATATGTGCTGAATAGCTGTTTTGCGTCTTTGACTGAGTCCTGCAGGTTAGATTTTAAAAGTTGGAGTTCCTCATAGTTCGAAAAGCTGTATGTCCTTATTTTCGCCGTATCGAAATATTGTGCCTAAATCACTACAATGTTTGCTAAGATCGCCCTTGGATAACAATTTCGAATAATTCATATCGTAAATATTACCAAATCGTGCAAATATTCGTTGAGCGCTTTGAATCGACACTCAGTGTCGACTATTATAGCGTCTATCATTGTGTTAAAGAAGCTAGCTCTGTAATGCATTTCAGTAGATTGTATAGGTTCATTAATTTTTTCATAACCGAACATTCGTTTTTTTCCGTGCTATTCTTTTTTTTTTTTTTTTTTTTTTTTTTTTTTTTTTTTTTTTTTAACTGAGACTTAATTTCGACCGAGCGAGGTGACACAGTGGTTAGCACACTGGACTCGCATTCGGGAAGACGACGGTTCAATCCCACGTCCGGCCATCCTGATTTAAGTTTTCCGTGATTTCCCTAAATCGCTCTGGGTGAATGTCGGGATGGTTCCTTTGAAAGGGCACGGCCGACGTCCTTCCCTAATCCCATGAGACTGATGACCTAGCTGTTTGGTCTCTTCCTCCAAACAACCCCAACTTAATTGCATAACTACTTTCTTTACAAACAATCGAGCTTCTGCAACGCCTGTTTCAAATCCTGTGTTACGGAATTCTTGAATCCAATCATGAAATGAACGTAAAGTATCAGTAGCGACTTTCAAGTTCACTTGAACCGGTTGCCATAGTTTATTTTTATTGTTAATATGTAGTAAAATCTCCTACCACACGTGCGTTGAAACGATAAACTGAAAAGTTGACATTTCGTTCAAGACTGCTTCTCAGTCGCTTAGTTTCGGAGTCATCAGTTTTATTTTTCGCATCATTCACGCTTTCGATAACATCATCAAATTGCAAAAATATCGCTTTTACAGCTCAGATTCTACTATCTCATCGTGTTTCAAACAGAGGTTTCAATGTCAATTTAGTGTTATAAGATTCCAACGCTTGCCTGACTTTGTAAAAAGTTCATAAACTTCACCGATGAAGCCGAAACACGTTTTAGCTATTGCAGAAGTGTTAACGGCCTCTAGTAAAAGTAAATTCAAACAATATCATTCGCACTGCGTGAACAAAGCTCGTGAGTTAATAATGAGTATTCTTGTTCAAACACCTTTATTAATGCCAACCATATTGGCACCGTTATCGTATCCCTGTCCTCGACCGTTTTGGATTTCTAGGCCATTATTTTCTATTTCCATTAAAATGACATTTGTTTAATATTCTTCCATTGTTTCCGTGACGGCAATAAACCCAACGAAATGTTCTCCCATCTCTCCTGTTGAGGAATTAAAAAATCTTAATGTGATTGACATTTGTTCCCTTGTACAATCGAGCATGAAGGCATAATATTTCGCTTGTTTGATTCTGGTTATAATTTCGTTGATAACAGATTTAGACGTTAATGTAATTAATTCATTTTGTATGTCGTGTCTCAGATAATGCTGACAAAGTTGCATTTAGTTAATACGCTGCAAGTGCTCTTCTAGTATTAGATCATATTTGGGTAACAGTTTAAACAGATCTAGAAAATTTCTAATTTCCACTACCGTTCATGTTTAGAGATTCTCGATGCCCTCTAAACACCAGAGTGTGTGAAGCTAAGTATTTTATAGTATCGATCAGTCTTGCCTTACCTATTGTTTTTCCGTATTTGATTTCTTTACAGAATCCCATCCATCTAACCGTACACTCCAGGTGTCCTTGACTTTGGTCATGCCTTTTCAATGTCCTATTCTGATCTTTCCTGTCACAACATCCTTCTCTTGCCACCTGTATCTGCAAATGTGAAAAAGTGGACATAGAAGGCAATAAACATTGTCTTATATGAAGTAAGCTAACCGTCTGCGATGTTGCTTTTCGCCGTTACTCAATGTTCTAGTAAAATGAAATTTAGTAAAATGCTTTTATTTGCGTCTTTGCGGTAACTATCATTATGTTTCTCTAGGTCTTGTTTGGGACCATTTCGAATGAAATCATGACACTGCGAATCTGTTAATGGAAATACTCACATTCACGGATCTAATTCTATAAATGACTCTCTTATATGACGGTTTGCTCTAGATTATCACTTTTGACGTCTTTATTCGGCTCACAATCTCGGATCACAGCAGTTTCACCTAACTCTGAGGCTGTATCAGAAACGGTTATGGATTCATGTAACCCTGAAGCTGGTTCTGTTTCAGAAACTAAAGACACTTGGATAAGAGCTCCACTGGAGACCTCTGTAGCAGTTACACCTGAAGTTTTCATAAGAAATGTTATCATTCTCGAATTCATAGCTTGGTTGGATACAATCGTCTCTAACTAACTAACTCTGTCCGAATAGGCCTTTCTATGCCCCAACGGGACCGACCGGCCGCCGTGTCATCCTCAGCCCAGAAGTGTCACTGGAGGCCAAGATGGAGGGGCATGTGGTCAGAACACCGCTCTCCCGGCCGTATGTCAGTTTACGAGACCGGAGCCGCTGCTTCTCAAATAGCTCCTCAGTTTGCCTCAACAATGGCTGAGTGCACCCCGCTTGTCAACAGCGCTCGGCAGACCGGATGCTCACCCATCCCAGTGCTAGCCCAACCCGACAGCGCTTAACTTCGGTGATCTGACGGGAACCGGTGTTACCACTGCGGCAAGGCAGTTAGCATATAATCGTCTCAGCCTTTCTTTTCTTTTTTTTTTTTTTTTTTTTTTTTTTTTTTTTTTTTTTGATGCACCGGATTCCCATTTTCTCCCTACGTCTCTGTCTCTTGAGGGTCCTCCAGACCTGATGATCTAAAAAACATTTTGTGCTAAGTGCGTCCGTAAGTGCAGTAGGGTAATTAAAGTGCTCAATGTCATGGTATATAGGCTGTGCGGTTATCATACATGACATTTCTTTATTCTGTCACGTATGATAGCAGCCAAATAAATACGTCAAAAAATGCACGGGGGCTGGAACTTTAATAGGACAACTATTTGTTTACAGCTCGTACAAAATAGATACGTGTTTCAAAGTTTTACTGACCTTCAAAGTAGTCATCAGCATTGTGTATAATCCGTTTCCAGCGATGTGGAAGTCGTAGGATACTCTTAGCAGTGCCAGTTGTGTTGACAGTTCGAGCGGCGCGGTCTATTGCCCGACGAATTTGTAGCAGTTCTGAAGTGAATACCGTGAAGTGTTTCCTTCAGTTTAGAAATCGAGTTGAACTCACGAGGGGGTAAGTCAGGGGAGTGCAGTATGTGACATAGCACTTAGCAGCCCCATCAGTCAAACAAACCAATAACAGCTTGCACTGTGCGTGCTTGAACATTGTCCTACAAAATGATGGTCAGGTCCTGCAGAAAGTGTCATCACTTCTGCCTCCATGCTGTTCATTTCTGGGACACAACCTACGACCAGCTTAGAGACAGAAGTGATGACACTTTCTGCAGGACCTGACCATCATTTTGCAGACAATGCTCAAGCACGTACAGTGCAAGCTGTTACTGATTTGTTGACTGATGAGGCTGCTAAGTGCTTTGTCACATACTGCACTCCCCCGGCTTAAGCCCTCGTCAGTTCAACTCGATTTCTAAACTCAAGGAAACACTTTACGGCATTCACTTCAGAACTGCTACAAATTCGTCGGACAATAGACCGCGCCGCTCGAACTGTCAACACTACTGACACTGCTAAGAGTATCCTACGACTTCCACATGGCTGACACCGGGTTATACACAATTCTGGTGATTACTTAGAAGGTCAGTAAAACTTTGAAACATATCTATTTTGTACGAGCTGTAAATAAATAGTTGCCACTATTAAAGTTCCAAGCCTCGTATTTGTATACTGACTTACCATAGGATGGGATTCCGTTAGTATGTATGGCTGAAATTGGTACAACCACACCTTCAGAGGTAGAAGACTTGTTCACTCGTACCAGTTCAATAACTTGGAAAACGAATAAGGTGTCACTTGGTAGGATTTGTTTCAGAGAACTGGAATTAATTGCCGAGACAATGCTCTTGCCTGTATTCTCTTTTCCACAGAGCATTGTTGCATTTGTTTGTTGTTGTATCGAAGTGTCAAATTCGGAAAAACTGCATACCATGCGGGCTGTGAATATGATATAAAGAAAAGTAAGCGTATTTTCCGTTTAACATGCATCTTTCTTTAATACGGTGAGCAGCTTCCTCTCTAAGTATATAATTTAATAATTTATTTTACAATTTTTTTAAAATCCGTAAGACGCTTCAGTTTGGAGCCGCGTGACCGCTACGGTCGCGGGTTCGAATCCTGCCTCGGGCATGGATGTGTGTGATGTCCTTAGGTTAGTTAGGTTTAAGTAGTTCTAAGTTCTAGGGGACTGATGACCCCAGATGTTAAGTCCATAGTGCTAAGAGCCATTTTTTTAGTCCGTAATAACATGTTTACATCAATAAAACATTCAGGCTCTGATACTTTTACCCGCAACAAGCAGGGTGTCATAGTTTTCGGCGAGGCGGTTGGAGGGTTGCTGGCCGCCACTGCATGACGAGAAGCAAACGCGCTTTTAACATGTCAATTTGAATTATGACGCGGGTGACAATTTCACGGCTTAAATGTTTTACTGACACGTGTGCACCCGAGGATGTGATCTGAAATCACGAACTCGGTCGTGTTGCTGTGACAGTTTATATGTAGTTGAAAGCGGTTTACATCTACGCCTACATCCATACTCCGCAAGCCACGTGACGGTGTGTGGTGGAGGGTACTTTGAGTACCTCTATCCGTTCTCCCTTCTATTCCAGTCTCGTATTGTTCATGGAAAGAAAGATTGTCGGTATGCCACTGTGTGGACTTTAATCTCTCTGATTTTATCCTCATGGTCTCTTCGCGAGATATACATAGGAGGGAGCAATATACTGCTTGACTCTTCGGTGAAGGTATGTTCTCGAAATTTCAACAAAAGCCCATACCGAGCTACTGAGCGTCTCTCCTGCAGAGTCTTCCACAGGATTTTATCTGTCATCTCCGTAACGCTTTCGCGATTACTAAATGATCCTGTAACGAAGCGCTCTGCTCTCCGTTGGATCTTCTCTATCTCTTCTATCAACCCTACCTGGTGCGGATCCCACACCGGTGACCAATATTCAAGCAGTGGGCGAACAAGTGTACTGTAACCTACTTCCTTTGTTTTCGGATTGCATTTCCTTAGCATTCTTCCGATGAATCTCAGTCTGGCATCTGCTTTACGGACGATTAACTTTATATGGTCATTCCATTTTAAATCACTCCTAATGCCAACTCCCAGATAATTAATGGGTCTACCTGCTTCCAGTTGCTGACCTGCTATATTGTAGCTAAATGATAAAGGATCTTTCTTGCTATGTATTCGCAGCACATTACACTTGTCTACATTAAGATTCAACTGCCAATCCCTGCACCATGCGTCAATTCGTTGCAGATCCTCCTGCATTTCAGTACAGTTTTCCATTGATACAACCTCTCGATATATTACAACATCATCTTCAGAAAGCTTCAGGGAACTTCCGATGTTATCCACAAGGTCATTTATGTATATTGTGAATAGCAACGGTCCTATGACACCCCCTGCGGCACACCTGAAATCAGTCTTACTTCGGAAGACCTCTCTCCATTTATAATGATCCATTTAGAATGACATGCTGCGTTCTATTATCTAGGAACTCTTCAATCCAGTCACAAAATTGGTCTGATAGTCCATATGCTCTTACTTTGTTCATTAAATTACTGTGGGGAATTGTATCAAACGCCTTGCGGAAGTCAAGAAACACGGTATCTATCTGGGAACCCGTGTCTATGACCCTCTGAGTCTCGTAGACGAATAGCGCGAGCTGGGTTTCACACTACCGTCTTTTTCGAAACCCATGCTGATTCCTACAGAGTAGATTTCTAGTCTCCAGAAAAGTCATTATACTCGAACATAATACGTGTTCCAAAATTCTACAACAGATCAACGTTAGAGACATAGGTCTATAGTTCTGTACATCTGTTCAACGTTCCTTCTTGAAAACTGGGATGACCTGTGTCCTTTTCCAATCCTTTGGAACGCTACGCTCTTCTAGAGACTTGCGGTACACCGCTGCAAGAAGGGGGCAAGTTCCTTCGCGTACTCTGTGTTGAATCTAACTGGTATCCCATCAAGTCCAGCGGCCTTTCCTCTTTTGAGCGATTTTAATTGTTTCTCTATCCCTCTGTCGTCTGTTTCCATATCTACTATTTTGTCCTGTGTGCGACAATCTAGAGAAGGAACTACAGTGCAGTCTTCCTCTCTGAAACAGCTTTGGAAAAAGGCATGTAGTATGTCGGCCTTTAGTCTGTCGTCCTCTGTTTCAGTGCCATTTTGGTCATAGAGTGTCTGGACATTTTGTTTTGATCCACCTACCGCTTTGACATAAGACCAAAATTTCTTAGGATTTTCTGCCAAGTCAGTACATAGAACTTTACTTTCGAATTCATTGAATGCCTCTCGCATAGCCCTCCTCACACTACATTTCGCTTCGCGTAATTTTTGTTTGTCTGCAAGACTTTGGCAATGTTTATATTTGCTGTGGAGTTCCCTTTGCTTCCGCAGCAGTTTTCTAACTCGGTTGTTGAACCACGGTGGCTCTTTCCCATCTCTTACGATCTTGCTTGGTACATACTCATCTAACGCACATTCTACGATGGTTTTGAACTATCTCCACTGATCCTCAACACCATCTGTACTTGAGACAAAACTTTTGTGTTGAGCCGTCAAACATTCAGTAATCTACTTTTCGTCACTTTTACTAAACAGAAAAATCTTGCTACTTTTGTTAATATTTCTATTTACGTGAAATTATCGATGCAGTATCTGCTTTATGATCGTTGATTCCTTGTTCTCCCTTAACTGTTTCAAATATTTCGGGTCTGTTTGTCAAGATAGGGTCTAATATGTTATTGCCAAGAGTCGGTTCTCTGTTTAACTGCTCAAGGTAGTTTTTAGATAATGCACTTAAAAAAATTTCACTGGATCCTTTGTCCCTGCCACCCGTTATAAACGTTTGAGTCTCCCAGTCTATATATGGAAAATTAAAATCTGCACCCAGAACTATAACATGGTGGGGAAATCTACTCAAAAATTATCCAAACTTTGCTTCAGGTGCTCAGCCACAACACCTGTTGAGCCAGGGGGCCTATGGAGACATCCAGTTACCATGTTTGGGCTTGCTTTAACCGTGACCTTCACACATATTATTTCACATTTCGGATCTCCGTCAATTTCCTTCGATACTATTGCACTTTTTATCGCTATAAACACGCCTCCCCCTTCACTGTCCAGCCTGTCTCTGCGATATACATTCCAATCTGAGTTTAGAATTTCTTCAGAAACATGGATTATTTCTGCTGCGGTTTGCCTCAACAGAAATAATTTATCATTATAAGTTTTCACATACAAACGGAGGTTGTTATCACCAACCAATGTCTTCGTCTCACAATATACCTCAGAGCAGCCGCGCTTCCTTCTTAGAAACCAAATGCCCGCATCTCGTGGTCGTGCGGTAGTGTTCTCGCTTCCCACGCCCGGGTTTCCGGGTTCAATTCCCGGCGGGGTTAGGAATTTTCTCTGCCTCGTGATGGCTGGGTGTTGTGTGATGTCCTTGGGTTAGTTAGGTTTAAGTAGTTCTAAGTTCTAGGGGACTGATTATCTAAGATGTTAAGCCTCATAGTGCTCAGAGCCATTTGAACCATTTTTTTAGAAACCAAACCACAGAACAGACACATAAGTCATGCTGTACACTCTGGCCGTGTTAAATTCTCACTGGTGGAGCCACCCCAAAGAACGTCGTTAAGACAGGCCACCACAGCTGATCCGGAAATGACTACTGTATAGATCTCCACCAGTGGCCACAGGTTATCACAGCAAAACTGCTCGCGAATTAACAGACGCGTAAAACATTAGAAACTGGAAGTTGACAATTTGTAGAGTCCTGCGAGCGGATCAAGATGCGAGGTGACGCTGCCTCCAGTTGTAACGTGAGTCGTCCAACTCGTAGACCTGGTGCCTGAGTATACAAGCTGGAATATTTTCAGATAAGTAAACTCGGTGGGAAAAGGACGAGAAAATCTGAATAATAACTGAGACTGAACAACAAAGTAGGAGTGGAAACTACTGTCGAGTCCTACAAGGCACTAACATAATGACTGCCGTGTGCAAGCCTGCACTTTTTTTTTCCTTTATTGATTTTCAATTCCCCCCGAAGGGGGCGGGCTGGCAGCAGCTTAGTACGCTCCTCTACAACCTACAGACTGTTTTAAAAACGGAAGAAGAAAGAAACAAGAAAAACAGGCGATAAAACGGTGACTTAAAGTGTAAAATGGCGGAAAAATGCGGAAAGTTAAAACAGAAAGCAAAAGGGGTTGGCAATGTCGATAAAATACACAGGAATCAGACAAGTAACAAGTAGACACACAATTAAAAAAAACATGGCGATAGTCTGGTTTCTGTTCGCAAGAAATAAAAAAATCACACCCAGCGACAGTATGATGGCTGTTCGCTACACTTCCCTAAAGGCACACCACAGAACAGTCACTGGTAAACTCACACTGTAAAACACTGCACGAAAATGGTGGCACAAATATGACACTCCCGGGCCAAAGGCAGATGGGGGGGGGGGGGGGGATCTGGAGGAGGGGGAAAGAACAAGGACGGAGGAGAGGAGAAAACGAAAGGGGGGAACCAAGGAGGGAGAGGACTCGTAAGGGGGGAGAGGGGCAGGGCAGACGGGAGAGGGAATAGGAAGAGGCAGAGGAGGGAAATGCAAAAGGACTTGGGGATGAGAAGGGGGCAGAGAGAGGGGAGGTGGGGAAAAAAGAGGATGGAAGGGGGGGAGAGGGAGCCCAGGAAAAGGACAGAGAAAAGTAGGGGGAGTGAGGATCAGAGCTGATGTTGTTGTTGTTGTCTTCAGTCCTGAGACTGGTTTGATGCAGCTATCCATGCTACTCTATCCTGTGCAAGCTGCTTCATCTCCCGGTACCTACTGCAACTTACATCCTTCTGAATCTGCTTAGTGTACTTATCTCTCGGTCTCCCTCTACGATTTTTACCCTCCACGCTGCCCTCCAACGCTAAATTTGTGATCCCTTGATGCCTCAAAACATGTCCTACCAACCGATCCCTTCTTCTAGTCAAGTTGTGCCTTCTCCCCAATCCTATTCAATACCTCCTCATTAGTTACGTGATCTATCCACCTTATCTTCAGTATTCTTCTGTAGCACCACATTTCGAAAGCTTCTATTCTCTTCTTGTCCAAACTAGTTATTGTCCATGTTTCACTTCCATACATGGCTACACTCCAAACAAATACTTTCAGAAACGACTTCCTGATACATAAATCTATATTCGATGTTAACAAATTTCTCTTCTTCAGAAACGCTTTCCTTGCCATTGCCAGTCTACATTTTATATCCTCTCTACTTCGACCATCATCAATTATTTTACTTCCTAAATAGCAAAACTCCTTTACTACTTTAAGTGTCTCATTTCCTAATCTAATTCCCTCAGCATCACCCGATTTAATTTGACTACATTCCATTATCCCCGTTTTGCTTTTGTTAATGTTCATCTTATATCCTCCTTTCAAGACACTGTCCATTCCGTTCAACTGCTCTTCCAAGTCCTTTGCCGTTTCTGACAGAATTACAATGTCATCGGCGAACCTCAAAGTTTTTACTTCGTCTCCATGAATTTTAATACCTACTCCAAATTTTTCTTTTGTTTCCTTTACTGCTTGCTCAATATACAGATTGAATAACATCGGGGAGAGGCTACAACCCTGTCTCACTCCTTTCCCAAAGACTGCTTCCCTTTCATGCCCCTCGACTCTAATAACTGCTATCTGGTTTCCGTACAAATTGTAAATAGCCTTTCGCTCCCTGTATTTTACCCCTGCCACCTTTAGAATTTGAAAAAGAGTATTCCAGTCAACATTGTCAAAAGCTTTCTCTAAGTCTACAAATGCTAGAAACGTAGGTCTGCTTTTTCTTAATCTTTCTTCTAAGATAAGTCATAAGGTCAGTATTGCCTCACGTGTTCCAACATTTCGACGGAATGCAAACTGATCCTCCCTGAGGTCCGCATCTACCAGTTTTTCTATTCGTCTGTAAAGAATTCGCATTAGTATTTTGCAGCTGTGACTTATTAAACTGATACTTCGGTAATTTTCACATCTGTCAGCACCTGCTTTCTTTGGGATTGGAATTATTATATTCTTCTTGAAGTCTGAGGGTATTTCGCCTGTCTCATACATCTTGCTCACCAGCTGGTAGAGTTTTGTCATGACTGGCTCTCCCAAGGCCGTCAGTAGTTCTAATGGAATGTTGTCTACTCCCGGGGCCTTGTTTCGACTCTGGTGTTTCAGTGCTCTGTCAAACTCTTCACGCAGTATCTTATCTCCCATTTCGTCTTCATCTACATCCTCTTTCATTTCCATAATATTGTCCACAAGTACATCGCCCTTGTATAGACCCTATATATACTCCTTCCACCTTTCTGCTTTCCCTTCTTTGCTTAGAACTGGGTTTCCATCTGAGCTCTTGATGTTCAGACAAGTGGTTCTCTTTTCTCCAAAGGTCTCTTTAATTTTCCTGTAGGCAGTATCTACCTTACCCCTAGTGAGATAAGCCTCTGCATCCTTACATTTGTCCTCTAGCCATCCCTGCTTAGCCATTTTGCACTTCCTGTCGATCTCATTTTGGAGACGTTTGTATCCCTTTTTGCCTGCTCCATTTATTGCATTTTTATATTTTCTCCTTTCATCAATTAAATTCAATATATCTTCTGTTACCCAAGGATTTCTACTAGCCCTCGTCTTTTTACCTACTTTATCCTCTGCTGCCTTCACTACTTCATCCCTCAGAGCTACCCATTCTTCTTCTACGGTATTTCGTTCCCCTATTCCTGTCAATTGTCCCCTTATGCTCTCCCTGAAACTCTGTACAACCTCTGGTTCTTTCAGTTTATCCAGGTCCCATCTCCTTAATTTCCCACATTTTTTCAGTTTCTTCAGTTTTAATCTACAGGTCATAACCAATAGATTGTGGTCTAAGTCCACATCTGCCCCTGGAAATGTCTTACAACTTAAAACCTGGTTCCTAAATCTCTGTCTTACCATTATATAATCTATTTGATACCTTTTAGTATCTCCAGGGTTCTTCCACGTATACAACCTTCTTTCATGATTCTTAAACCAAGTGTTAGCTATGATTAAGTTGTGCTCTGTGCAAAATTCTACTAGGCGGCTTCCTCTTTCATTTCTTAGCCCCAATCCATAATCACCCACTATGTTTCCTTCTCTCCCTTTTCCTACTGCCGAATTCCAGTCACCCATTACTATTAAATTTTCGTCTCCCTTCACTATCAGAACAATTTCTTTTATTTCATCTACATGACTACTCTGCAATTCACATTTAAGTGCTTGGCAGAGGGTTCATCGAACCACAATCATACTATCTCTCTACTATTCCACTCCCGAACAGCGAGCGGGAAAAACGAACACCTAAACCTTTCTGTTCGAGCTCTGATTTCTCTTATTTTATTTTGATGATCATTCCTACCTATGTAGGTTGGGCTCAACAAAATATTTTCGCATTCGGAAGAGAAAGTTGGTGACTGAAATTTCGTAAAAAGCTCTCGCCGCGACGAAAAACGTCTATGCTGTAATGACTTCCATCCCAACTCGTGTATCATATCTGCCACACTCTCTCCCCTATAACGCGATAATACAAAACGAGCTGCCCTTCTTTGCACCCTCTCGATGTCCACCGTCAATCCCACCTGGTAAGGATCCCACACCGCGCAGCAATATTCTAACATTTCTTCAATTTCTTCATCATCTGCAGAGCGAGTTGGCATATAAACTTGTACTACTGTAGTAGGTGTGGGCTTCGTATCTATCTTGGCCACAATAATGCGTTCACTATGCTGTTTGTAGTAGCTTACCCGCATTCCTATTTTCCTATTCATTATTAAACCTACTCCTGCATTACCCCTATTTGATTTTGTGTTTATAACCCTGTAGTCACCTGACCAGAAGTCTTGTTCCTCCTGCCACCGAACTTCACTAATTCCCACTATATCTAACTTTAACCTATCCATTTCCCTTTTTAAATTTGCTAAACTACCTGCCCGATTAAGGGATCTGACATTCCACGCTCCGATCCGTAGAACGCCAGTTTTCTTTCTCCTGATAACGACATCCTCCTGAGTAGTCCCCGCCCGGAGATCCGAATGGGGGACTATTTTACCTCCAGAATATTTTACCCAAGACGATGCCATCATCATTTAATCGTACAGTAAAGCTGCATGTCCTCGGGAAAAATTCCGGCTGTAGTTTCCCCTTGCTTTCAGCCGTTCGCAGTACCAGCACAGCAAGGCCGCTTTGGTTAATGTTGCAAGGCCAGATCAGTCAATCATCCAGACTGTTGCCCCTGCAACTACTGAAAAGGCTGCTGCCCCTCTTCAGGAACCACACGTTTGTCTGGCCTCTCACAGATACCCCTCCGTTGTGGTTGCACCTACGGTACGGCCATCTGTATCGCTGAGGCACGCAAGCCTCCCCACCAACGGCAAGGTCCATGGTTCATGGGGGGGCAGAGCTGATAGGAGGGATAAATGGAGGGAGAGAGGGCATCATCTGGGAGGGGGAGTTGATGAAAGCCATCTTGGGAAAGGAGGTGTAGGGTGTAGAGATGGAGGGTAGGGGGGATACAACAGTGAAGACGTGGTAGGGGGCGGGGATGGGAGAGGAGAGGAGCAACCAGGGAGTGAGGGGGATCCGGGCGGCGGGAAGTGTAGAGGATATGTTCGAGCAATAGGAATAAGCCTGCACGTAACCTGTGCAGCTAAGTGCCACGAGAAACTAAGTCCCGTCCTGAGAGCAGAATAACGCAGGTTCAGCGTCTGAGGCCGACTTGCATCGGAATCGGAATCCCCAACAGCGCCGACGGCACCGCTTATACAGGGTGGTCCATTCATAGTGACCGGGCAAAATTTCCCACGAAATAAGTGTCAAACGAAAAAACTACAAAGAACGAAACTCGTCTAGCTTGAAGGGGGAAACCAGATGGCTCTATGGCTGGCCTGCTAGATGGCGCTGCCATAAGTCAAACGGATATCAACTGCGTTTTATGAAATAGGAGCCCTCTTTTTTATTAGATATTCATGCAGTACGTAACGAAATATGAATGTTTTACTTGCCCCACTTTTTTCGCTTTTCGATAGATGGCGCTGTAATAGTCACAAACGTATAAGTACGTGGTATCACGCAACATTCCGCCAATGCGGACGGTATTTGCTTCGTGATACATTACCCATGCTAAAATGGACCGTTTACTAATTGCGGAAAAGGTCGATATTATGTTGATGTATGGCTATTGTGATCAAAATGCCCAACGAGCGTGTGCTATGTAAGTGTCCTGACCGTTCGCCGCATAGTTACGTTATTTAAGGAAACAGGAAGTGTTCAGCCACATGTGAAACTTCAACCACGACCTGCAACAAATGATGATGCCCAAGTAACTGTTGTAGCTGCTGTTGCGGCTAATCCGCTAATCAATAGCAGACAAATTGCCCGAGAATCGGGATTCTCAAAAACGTCGGTATTGAGAATGCTACATCAACATCGATTGCACCTGTACCATATCAGTGTCGCCCTAACCGCCGTCTGCTTCACGTCTCCTGTGCAGCGAGCTACCTTAATTTAAGTATTAACTGTATTTTTCTTTCTTGTCACTTCTTCTTCTGCGTGTTTTTGCTTTTAGGAAGCTTTAATAGTCGAGTGCTATTAAGTGTTCCATAGATTTCGTGTTTGTTTTGAATACAGTCAGAGAGAGTCCCTTTAGTCAGCCATAGTGCCAGTAGTGTCAGTGTCGCCCTAACCGCCGTCTGCTTCACGTCTGCTGTGCAGCGAGCTACCTTAATTTAAGTATTAACTGTATTTTTCTTACTTGTCACTTCTTCTTCTGCGTGTTTTTGCTTTTAGGAAGCTTTAAAGTCGAGTGCTATTAAGTGTTCCATAGATCTCGTGTTTGTTTTGAATACAGTCAGAGAGTCCCTTTAGTCAGCCATAGTGCTAGTAGTGCTAGTGTTTGTTTTGAATACAGTCCAGAGACAGGTAGTGCTATTTTCCTTGTTTTCTACAAGGAGTGGTTAGCAATCACACTTTAGTCAATAATCAACCGCCTTTAGTGAATTAGCAGTCTATTTAAAAGTTTATTAACACTCTATAGTAAATTGACTTCTTAGGATGGATAGGATGTGTGGCTGCTGTGTACGGACGCAGGAGGAGCTGGCCACTCTTCGCGAACAGCTGAGCGTGTTGATGGCCGCGGTCAGCCGTCTTCAGGCTGCTGCCTCGGAGTGTAGCGGCAGTGGGGAGTCTGGTGCGTCGCAAGGTACACCCCAGGTGTTACATGCTTCACCCACTGTCCCTGCTGTCGAGACATCTTCGCGGGTACCGGGCGCGGTTGGGCCACCCTCTCCCCAAGGGGAGTGGCGGGTTCAGCGGCGTTCGCGGCGCACGAGGCGGAGGGTCAATGTGGAGGCTGGCCGTGTGGCATCGCCCGCTCTGCCTCTGAGTGGACATGTGGCTGCTCCTTCAGCAAGGTCCGAGCAGGCACATGGGGGGAGGGGTTTATTAGTTATTGGGAGCTCCAACGTTAGGCGGGTGATGGAGCCCCTTAGGGAAATAGCGGAAAGGTCGGGGAAGAAGGCCAGTGTTCACTCTGTCTGCTTGCCGGGGGGTCTCATCCGAGATGGGGAGGAGGCCCTACCGGCGGCGATAGAGAGCACTGGGTGCACCCGACTGCAAATTGTTGCTCATGTCGGCACCAATGACTCCTGCCGTCTGGGTTCAGAGGTCATCCTCAGTTCGTACAGGCGGCTGGCGGAGTTGGTGAAAGCGGAAAGCCTCGCTCGCGGGGTGGAATCAGAGCTAACTATTTGTAGTATCGTTCCCAGAACAAATCGCGGTCCTCTGGTTTGGAGCCGAGTGGAAGGCTTAAACCAGAGGCTCAGACGATTCTGCGGAGAGCTGGGGTGCAAATTTCTCGACCTCCGCTATCGGGTGGAGAAATGTAGGGTCGCCCTGAATAGGTCAGGCGTGCACTACACGCCGGAAGCGGCTACGAGGGTAGCGGAGTACGTGTGGAGTGCACATGGGGTTTTTTTAGGTTAGAGAATTCCCTCCCTAGGCCCGACAAGACGCCTCCTAAGACGCGGCAAGGCAGTAGGCAAAATGAAACAAGGAATAACAATATTAATGTGCTTATAGTAAACTGCAGGAGCGTCTATAGAAAGGTCCCAGAACTGCTCTCATTAATAAACGGTCACAACGCCCATATAGTACTAGGAACAGAAAGTTGGCTGAAACCAGACGTAAACAGTAATGAAATGCTAAACTCGGATTGGAATGTATACCGCAGAGATAGGCTGGACAGTGAAGGGGGAGGCGTGTTTATAGCGATAAGAAGTGCAATAGTATCGAAGGAAATTGACGGAGATTCAAATTGTGAAATGATTTGGGTGAAGGTCACGGTTAAAGCAGGCTCAGACATGGTAATTGGATGTCTCTATAGGCCCCCGGGCTCAGCAGCTGTTGTGGCTCAGCACCTGAAGAATAATTTGGAAAATATTTCGAGTAGATTTCCCCACCATGTTATAGTTCTGGGTGGAGATTTTAATTTGCCGGATATAGACTGGGAGCCTCAGACGTTCATAACGGGTGGCAGGGACAAAGAATCTAGTGAAATATTTTTAAGTGCTTTATCTGAAAACTTCCTTGAGGAGTTAAACAGAAAACCGACTCGTGGCGATAACATATTAGACCTTCTGGTGACAAACAGACCCGAACTATTTGAATCAGTTAATGCAGAACAAGGAATCAGCGATCATAAAGCGGTTACTGCATCGATGATTTCAGCCGTAAATAGAAATATTAAAAAAGGTAGGAAGATTTTTCTGTTTAGCAAAAGTGACAAAAAGCAGATTTCAGAGTACTTGGTGGCTCAACACAAAAGTTTTGTCTCAAGTACAGACAGTGTTGAGGATCAGTGGACAAAGTTCAAAACCATGGTACAATATGCGTTAGATGAGTATGTGCCAAGCAAGATCGTAAGAGATGGGAAAGAGCCACCGTGGTACAACAACCGAGTTAGAAAACTGCTGCGGAAGCAAAGAGAACTTCACAGCAAACATAAACATAGCCAAAGCCTTGCAGACAAACAAAAATTACGCGAAGCGAAATGCAGTGTGAGGAGGGCTATGCGAGAGGCTTTCAATGAATTCGAAAGTAAAGTTCTATGTACTGACTTGGCAGAAAATCCTAAGAAATTTTGGTCCTATGTCAAAGCGGTAGGTGGATCAAAACAAAATGTCCAGACACTCTGTGACCAAAATGGTACTGAAACAGAGGATGACAGACTAAAGGCCGAATTACTAAATGTCTTCTTCCAAAGCTGTTTCACAGAGGAAGACTGCACTGTAGTTCCTTCTCTAGATTGTCGCACAGTTGACACAATGGTAGATATCGAAGTAGACGACAGAGGGATAGAGAAACAATTAAAATCGCTCAAAAGAGGAAAGGCCGCTGGTCCTGATGGAATACCAGTTCGATTTTACACCGAGTACGCGAAGGAACTTGCCCCCCTTCTTGCAGCGGTGTACCGTAGGTCTCTAGAAGAGCGAAGCGTTCCAAAGGATTGGAAAAGGGCACAGGTCATCCCCGTTTTCAAGAAGGGACGTCAAACAGATGTGCAGAACTATAGACCTATATCTCTAACGTCGATCAGTTGTAGAATTTTGGAACACGTATTATGTTCGAGTATAATGTCTTTTCTGGAGACTAGAAATCTACTCTGTAGGAATCAGCATGGGTTTCGAAAAAGACGGTCGTGTGAAACCCAGCTCTCGCTATTCGTCCACGAGACTCAGAGGGCCTTAGACACGGGTTCACAGGTAGATGCCGTGTTTCTTGACTTCCGCAAGGCGTTTGACACAGTTACCCACAGTCGTTTAATGAACAAAGTAAGAGCATACGGACTATCAGATCAATTGTGTGATTGGATTGAGGAGTTCCTAGATAACAGAACGCAGCATGTCATTCTCAATGGAGAGAAGTCTTCCGAAGTAAGAGTGATTTCAGGTGTGCCGCAGGGGAGTGTCATAGGACCGTTGCTATTCACAATATACATAAATGACCTGGTGGATGACATCGGAAGTTCACTGAGGCTTTTTGCAGATGATGCTGTGGTGTATCGAGAGGTTGCAACAATGGAAAATTGTACTGAAATGCAGGAGGATCTGCAGCGAATTGACGCATGGTGCACGGAATGGCAATTGAATCTCAATGTAGACAAGTGTAATGTGATGCGAATACATAGAAAGATAGGTCCCTTATCATTTAGCTACAAAATAGTAGGTCAGCAACTGAAAGTAGTTAATTCCATAAATTATCTGGGAGTACTCATTAGGAGTGATTTAAAATGGAATGATCATATAAAGTTGATCGTCGGTAAAGCAGATGCCAGACTGAGATTCATTGGAAGAATCTTATGGAGAGACGCTCAGTAGCTCGGTACGGGCTTTTGTTAAAGTTTCGAGAACATACCTTCACCGAAGAGTCAAGCAGTATATTGCTCCCTCCTACGTATATCTCGCGAAGAGACCATGAGGATAAAATCAGTGAGATTAGAGCCCACACAGAAGCATACCGACAATCCTTCTTTCCACGTACAATACGAGACTGGAATAGAAGGGAGAACCGATAGAGGTACTCAGGGTACCCTCCGCCACACACCGTCAGGTGGCTTGCGGAGTATGGATGTAGATGTAGATGTAGATATTTCTATGCACCAGGAACTGCATGGTTACGACTTTGAACGTCGTGTACAGTTCTGCCACTGGGCACAAGAGAAATTACGGGACAATGACAGATTTTGTGCACGCGTTCTATTTAGCGACGAGGCGTCATTCACCACCAGCGGCAACCTAAACCGGCATAATAAGCACTATTCGGTAACGGAAAATCCACGATGTCTGCGACAAGTGGAACATCAGCGACCTTGGCTGGTTAATGTATGGTGCGGCATTATGGGAGGATGGATAATTGGCCCCCATTTTATCGATGGCAATCTAAATGGTGCAATGTATGCTGATTTCCTGTGTAATGTTCTACCGGTGTTATTACAAGATGTTTCACTGCATGACAGAATGGCGATGTACTTCCAACATGATGGACGTCCGGCACATAGCTCACGTGCGGTTGAAGCGGTATTGAAGAGCATATTTCGTGACAGGTGGATTGGTTGTCGAAGCACCATACCATTGCCCGCATGTTCACCGGATCTGATGTCCCCAGATTTCTTTTTGTGGGGAAAGTTGAAGGATATTTGCTATCATGATCCGTCGACAACGCTTGAGAGCATGTGTCAGCGCATTGTCAATGCATGTGCCAACATTACGGAAGGCGAACTACTCGCTATTGAGAGGAATGTCGTTACGCGTATTGCCAAATGCATTGAGGTTGACGGACATCATTTTGAGCATTTATTGCATTAATGTGGTATTTACAGGTAATCACGCTGTAACAGCATGCGTTCTCAGAAATGATAAGTTCACAAAGGTACATGTATCACATTGGAACAACCGAAATAAAATGTTCAAACGTACCTACTTTCTGTATTTTAATTTAAAAAACCTACCTGTTACCAACTGTTCGTCTAAAATTGTGAGCCATATGTTTGTGACAATTACAGCGCCATCTATCTCAAAGTGAAAAAAGTGGTCCAACTAAAACGCTTAGATTTCTTTACGTACTACACGTATATATAATAAAAAATGGGGGTTCCTATTTTAAAAAACTCAGTTGACCTATGGCAGCACCATCTAGTGGGCCAACCATAGCGCCATCTGGTTTCCCCCTTCAAGCTAGACGAGTTTCATTCTTTGTAGTTTTTTCGTTTGAGGTTTATTTTGTGAGATATTTGACTCGGTCACGATCAATGGACCACCCCACATAGGCTCGCATGACGTGCCTCCCACGTGATCACGCGCTGTCCTCCTGACCTCGGCTCTTTCCAGAAGATACTATGTTGCTGGCTGCGTAGCCCACACCCTATCACAATAATGCAGTTCCTTCTGCTTCCTGGGGCCCCCACTGACGTTATGTTACTCCTTTGCTGGCACACCTCGTGCAACATTATACCCTCACTATACACTCTCAGTACTCCACACTACTCATCTGCAACACTTATGGGACAAGTTATAACACGGGACTTTCAATTTGTAAAGTGATTTTGATTGCTAAGACTGAGTCAAATGGTTCGCAATCTCACAAGATGCTTGTGCATTCGGCAGCTGATGTACCAAGTCTAACGAGACGGTACAGCCCTCTGTTATGCCAGCATTGCCTGGATCTCTGCCCCTACCCGCTTTTACAAGGCCCTCCAAATCCTTGGACGCCATGTGCTCCACCTTGCCTTCCGTATCCGCCTTCCTTCCCTCACATAGCTCTTGTATGAACTGACCCCCTTCCCCCACCTCCTCCTGTTCCTCCAACATCTTCACATCATTTACACTGTCCACAGGGTTGACCCTCCACACCCTCTGGTTTCCTCCTTTCTCTCCACCCCCCACCCGTTGCCGCGCCTCTATTGCTGTATCTCTCCCTCTCTCCACCTCAACATCCTCCATCTCCTTCATCAGGGCAATTTCCAGCGCCTCCCCCTCCCAGATGATGAACTTCGCCGTGACATCTACCCTTCCTTCCAACTATAACCTGGCCTTGTTTCCCCATCCCCTCCTCCCCAGGGCCCCCTTTTTCCTCTCCCGTCCCCCCCCCCCCTGAGACCCTGCACCCCATACTTGCCTCTTTCTTTCCCACATCCCTCCCTACCTGGCCTTCTTCAGTGCGTCCCCGCCCATCTCCCCCCTCTCTTCCCCTCCCTTCCTTCCCTCCCTTCTTCCGGTCTCCCTCATCTCCTTGCACCTAGCAGATCCTCCGTTTTGATCATCGTCAGTGTACCACGTCAGTGTTGTGTTTAGTGGTGTTTCTCCTGTGCGTCAAGAGGTGTGATTTTAATTGTGTACTGCCTTGAGGTTCGCTGTCAGTGTTTGTTATGTGCTACGCCATCCGTCGATACTTTTTTTGCTCTGGTCATACTGTGCCTTGTGTTCTTTTAATAGTCGCAGTGTGTGGCTTTTTGTGTGTGCTACTTTTTTTTTACAGTTTTTTATCTCCATTTTACAGTCGCCCCTTTTTTGTCTATTGCTTTGCATGATGTTCCCCCTTTTTTATATCTATGTTCACCATTTTCTCTCCTTTGTATAATTTTCACTGTCTTCTATTGTTTGTTCTATGTCTTTCCGCTGAAGAGCAGCGCATATGCTGCTGCCAGCCCGCCCCAATTGGGAATTGAAATACAATAAAGAAAAAAGTGAATTTCTACGGCGGCGTGTTGCAGGCCACGTGGAGGTGCTCAACTACCTGCTGAGCCGGAGGCCCGACGTCGAGGTGGACGCCCGCAACGCGCTCGGCTTCACGGCGCTCATGAAGGCCGCGCTGCAGGGCCGCACCAAGTGCGCCAAGCTGCTGCTCTTCGCAGGTCAGTGCTCAGCAGGCAGCGCCTAGCTGTAGCAGCCCTTTCTCTGTTTCGCTTTTTCGTCTAATAGGTGAAAGTTTTTTTTTTTTTTTTTACACATTGACTGTCATTGAAAAGTTTTACTTTTATTTAATGTTGTCGCGGCTATGTATCAGTTTGATTACTTTTAAAACCCAATGTTAAACGTGAATCACTACACGTATAGTCTTCCCAACTCTGAGAGAAAAAATCTTTAGTAGCTTTACTACCAATGTTTACAGACGACGATGCTTTAACCTTTCGTTCAATTGTTTTAGTTACGAACCGCTAGTTTGTTCTTGGCATAGATCACGTAACCTTAACGTTTATTAATCTAAGTTAAATTGATGTTCAAGACTTGTATTATGTTTCAAATTAACAACGTCAGTTTATTGACAAGAATTATTAATAAATAGGTTCACTCATACGATCTCATTCAAAGAAATTCTTTAATTAGATGTCTAATTAGGATCCCGCTAGCATCAGAGATGTTAGATAATATCCTGTCACTTTCGGTAAATAAGTTATTTCTATTTAATATCCGCAAACTGTCATTAACTATGATCACTAGTCGCGTGAAGTTAAAGTTTCCCACTATCACAATTCAAGGTCCGAATCCGGTTAAAATTCTCAATTCAGTAATGCGTTTAAATATTCACACAAATTGACATTAAAGCCAAAGAGATTACTATTCATCCTTCCCGTTTATCTAATCTGATAAATGTCCAAATTAAAGTCATGAATTGACAGTCCTCAAAAACAACCTCGTCACGATCTATTCTTGATCCCCGTTTAATAAAGTCCCAATTATTGTTCTCTAAAGCTGTACGTCCTAAATACTTCCGAACTAGAACAGACTAGAGATTGGAGTATAGTAATTACAAAGTATGGCTATTTATACTTTAATAAACACTATCTTTGGTGTCCCAGACCTACGTTCTATGACTAGAATATTGATTTTCTTACGTATTGGAATAACTAATATTTTAATATTTTCTACTGTTTTTCCTCCTTCCCATGTTTCTAAAATTTATAATTAAATTTTCCTTTTCTTTTGCTTTCTATACTAGATATTTCCCTCTATTTGTTTTTTATTTGTTTTTCGTAATTACTACTTGTGGAGGGACTTGGGTCATTTTGTGAATTGATGTTTTAAGGACATGGGAGCTATTTTTGTTCTTCAAGACCGAGAGGCGCTGTAGGTGTTACATAGCGTAGAGTGCGAAGGAGCCTGAATAATCTAGCGCACCTCCTTGTCCATCACACAGCAGCGGCTGTCCTCAATTTCAAGCAACCGTGTATGTTGTACAACAGGTTTCTGTATTGATCCTTTTTTAGGGTTCCATACCTCAGTCGCAAAAAAAACTCTTATTGGATCATTTTCTTGTCCGTCTGTCTGTCCGACTTTTCAAATGGCTCCCAGCACTATGGGACTTAACATCTGTGGTCATCAGTCCGCTAGAACTTAGAACTACTTAAACCCGACTAACCTAAGGACATCACACACATCCATGAGCGAGGCAGGATTCGAACCTGCGACCGTAACAGTCACGCGGTTCCAGACTGAAGCGCCTAGAACCGCACGTCCACAACTGCCGGCTGCCCGACTGTTAAAAACCCTTGTTCTCAGAGGGTATAGGCGTCGACGTGAAACTTACTGAGCTCTATGGTTCCTTGTCGGCGTAAAAAAATTTAAGCTTTTGCGTCGCTGCAGTCAAAAGATGTCACATATTTTGACACTCGCCGAGTCACCCATCAAAACCTGTAGGGTACTTCCCGTTGACCAAGGACCATAAAATTTGGAAAGAAGCAAGGTTTCGCGGTACAACTAAACGACCAAATCCTAAGGTTGCTAGTTTTCATTTATAACACATGAAAAAAAATTCCCATATGTTATCCGATTGTCTGTCTATCCGTCCGTCTGTTACGGCCCCTTTTTCTCAAGAACGGGTAGACGTGTTACGTTCAAATTTATGTCGCATAATAAGGTGTATAGTCCTTTGGTGATGTAAGCTTCGAAGGTTCGAGTCCTCCCCCGGACAAGGTGTGTGTGTGTGTGTGTGTGTGTGTGTGTGTGTGTGTGTGTGTGTGTGTGTGTGTTTGTGTGTGTGTGTTGTCCTTAGCGTAAGTTAGATTAAGTAGAGTGTAAGCCTAGGGACCGATGATCTCAGCAGTTTGGTCCCATAGGAACTTACCACAAATTTCCAGATACCAAAAAATAGGCTACGGCTGTTTATGTCACATACTTCGATAATCGCAAACTCACTCATCACAACCTACAGGCTACTTCTCGTTGAACTCGAATCATGAAAATTGGCAAGAGTTAATATTTCATAGTACAAGTAAATGAAAACATCCGAAAATTGTTAATTCGTAATCATACGGCAGGCCGCAGTGGCCGAGCGGTTCTAGGCGCTACAGTCTGGAACCGCGCGACCGCTACGGTCGCAGGTTCGAATCCTGTCTCGGGCATGGATGTGTGTGTCCTTAGGTTAGTTAGGTTTAAGTAGTTCTAAGTTCTAGGGGACTGATGACCTCAGAAGTTAAGTCCCATAGTGCTCAGAGACATTTGAACCATTTCGTAATTATATGACACGAAAAAATATTTTTGCCATTTGTTATTCGTTAGTATGTATTCTCTTTTGCTCACACCCCATTTGTCAGGGATGGGTTAACGTATATCTTGCCTCTATCGACATCCATATAAAGCAAAAGTCGTCGAGATTCTCGATTTCCAGTACGAATTAACTATCTGCAAAGGATGATTCTTACTAACGTTTCAAACAATCCCGAAGCGACGCAGATGACGCAGAGACAAGTAATTCAATGTGAGGCACATGGGGGTCGCAAATGTCAGGAAATACCTCAAACATAGATAAGAACTGTTGAACATGTGACGCTCACATTCGGGAGGACGATGGTTCAAACCCGCATCCGGCCAACCTAACTTAGGTTTTCAGTGATTTTCCTAAATCGCTTTAGACAAATGCCGGAATGGTTCCTTTGAAAGGGCCCGGCATTCGAGCAAACGGTGCAATCTGCGAACATGTTTCGTTAACGTGATCTGTTGTAAACGTAGAAGTTATAAAATTATTGTCCTCGCTGTAACCAAGTAAAAGCTGTTCTTATTTTGTGTTTTGTTCCTTTTGTCCCTTTTTTGTGTTGACAGACGTTATTTAGTAAAAAAAATTGCAGGTCATTTACTGTTTCGAAACCTTGTACTCATTTACTTGTGACGCAGAATGTCAGTACTTTGCAACAGATCAGCGGAGATGGCGAGACCAGTAAATAAAATAACAAATCTTACCTCAATATAAACACATAACTCCTCACGCAATGAAGAAAATACTGCTTGCCGAACGCAAGACTCAACCCTGATCACGTGCTAAAGTCGTTCATGTAGCCCAAGATCCAAAACGAAGTGATTACTTGGATTGGGATTATAAGGTGTGACTGACCGATTGACTCAACTATTGCACGTGCGGCGAGGTACGTCATGTGGTGACGTCACATGTCCAACATTTGTTATCCACTTTTGCGGTATTTCCCGACATTTGCGGTCCCATGTGTCTCATATTAAATTACTTGTCTCAGCGTTATCTACGTCGCTTCAGAGGTTTCTTAAACGTTAATAAGCATCACCCTGTGTACATAAAGTTTGTACGGAACTCTCGGTACGCGAGTCGTATTCACACTGAAACTTCCCCTTTGAATGTAAATAAAGACTGTGCTTGTAAACTTCTGCGTCATTTGATACTCAAACAGATGAGTAAAACTGAACGTACTCAGACAGTTTTCTCTTCACTTATTCTGATCATTTCTGAACTGACACACAATATTTTAGCGAAACGCAATCTGACTTTTAATAATCCCTACAAAAGAATAGCCCTAACTAACAATAACCTATCCTTTATGAATCACTTACCTCACCAAAATCTTCGTTACTCGAACTACTGGAATACAGCGACCGCCAATACTGCCAGATAAATAAAAGATTCTAACTACTGAAGGCACTAACTACTGATAGGCATATAGTTAGCAAATGAAAGATTTTTATAGAGAACAAACAATTTATTTACCTTAATAGCGTTCAAAAGTCATAAATATATATAAATTCGTGACATCCAGTTCGACAAATTTCCTTTTTCTGACGGACATACGTCCAGACCTTCAGCTGATATTAACATCTCAAAACTCTGGCATCTCTCTCCCCATATCCACCACTGCTGGCGGCTCACCTCCAACTGCTCAACGAAACGCGCTGTTCACATCCAACTGCCCAACCCTACACTAACGAATAATCCAATAATGAGTCCAACCAGACACAGACTGCACACAGCGCAGTCCACGATTTTAATACAGAGTGCTACGTGGCGTTACCAACATTAAAACCTACACAGCCTACTTACAACACTTGTCCGGATTTTCTTTTTATTCTACGATTTGTCGAACTTTTCCTCATCGTTGCGTCCGCCAATTCAGAATCAGTAGTAGTCGGAAAACTTTGGGCAATTAGTGTGTTTGTATTTGGCCTCTGACAAAGTTACAGATCTAACAAAAAAAGAAACTGTATGTACTACCGCATTAGCCATTTCTGTAGATAATGAATGCAGAGTTCCGTTGACAGATTTTTTAAGCTGTGTGATAAAGCGATTCTGAATGCGTGGAAGAACTGTCAATGACTTCTCGGAGAAACCTGTCGAAATATATAGTGAAAAAAGAGGGAAATAAGTAACAGTGTTGCCAAATGCTATTGTTAGAGCTGATGCGGAATTTGTTGCAATAATTATTGGATACGAAAATATTAATGAAGCACTTTTTCCATGAAACACGTAAGTTTTCTACGAACGCGTGCTCCCACGGGGTTATCCATTAATAAAATATTCTCAGGTTTCAAGTGGTTAACTTCCCACGACCTTTCGATAGAGATCTCCTCTGCCGGTGTCAAGTGGTTGACTATCGTGTGAATGCCGCTGCCGTGCTTATGTAGCCGTGCCGCTACCAATGACGTCACTGGTGCCTAGTCCCGCGCTATGTACAGCAATGTTTTGATGGCTCTCCCGCCACGCCCGCTTCAACTCCCCAATCAGAGGATCTGTGGCGAAATAAATAAAAATTAAATTTATTGATTTTTTTGAAAAGAGAAAAAATTATGGATTTGGAATTGTAACTTTAGAATTTTTGAAAGGCTTTTACGGACTGTATTGACCGGCTTGTGGAAATTTGCCTGTAATATAATTACAATTCCGATTAATTACATTTTGAATTCTACGGCATTGTTGATTTAATCAGAGTTTTCACCTTAGACGTAGAATTAGTTCTAATGGTTCAAATGGCTCTGAGCAGTATGGGACTTAACATCTGTGGTCATCAGTCCCCCAGAACTTAGAACTACTTAAACCTAAGGACATCACACACATCCATTCCCGAGGCAGGATTCGAAACTGCGACCGTAGCGTTCGCGCGGTTCCAGACTGAAGCGCCTAGAACCGCTCGGCCCACTCTGGCCGGCTATAATTAGTCCTTCTGCTACAATATTAATTCATTAGTCGCCATCGATGTTCTTCTCTTTGTTGACCGTGTATATCTTCCTAAGTCGGCATCGGTTTAATTCACGGAGACGGTGGAAACCAAGGAATACTTGGTCGCTTTAAATAATTCTCGTAAAACTTAGATACTTCTCACTATTTTTTTCACTAGACAATAAGACTTGCTCTGCTCATCGCACAAACCATAAATACTATCAAGGTGGGTGCCTTTCCGCACACACCAAAAATTACGTCCATCCCCTACAAGGTAAAAATCGAAAGTGTATCTTAACTCCTTCTTGGAATATGAAACAAAAGAGAATCCAATATTAACATTACAGAGATTATATTCTACAACCCTCTCAATTTAATCTTTGGAGCGGACTTTGAGGTATTGTATGTCTCTGCTCTGGAATGTGTCATTACAGATCCCAGGTCGTACTCATCTGCAACCCTCCGTCTTTACTGAGGGTGTTGTCTGATATTTTGGTCTCTGTTGCTTCATGTATTACGATATCCCAGAAGCCGTTGATCCATTTAGTTATAGAAATATCGTCGAATGCAATTTGGTGTCAATTTACCAGTGCAAGCTCCGCTACAGCTGATTCTTCGGGATAGCGTAGGCATTAACACCCTTCATGTTCTATGCAACGCTGTTCAATAGTACGGGCAATATGACCAACATAAAGCTGCTCGATCCACACGGTATTTTGTATATTCCAGGTGTCCTGAGACCTACATCATCTTTCACAGGCTTCATTAGTTGCCGGACCTTTGCTGGGGGCCTGAATCTGCTTGCGAAGTTTGTCTCCCATTAGCTCCGGTTGTAGCGAGCCTCTTAATGTAGCATTTTGAGGACATCGCCCTGGACACGGCTCCTGCAAAGCCTATTTGGTTTTATCGCTACGTCGACGATACCTTTATCATATGGCCTCTTCGACATAAAACGCCTAAATAGTTCCTGGAACACATAAAGTTCACGTTGAAGAAAAGGAGGTCTGTTCCTTGCCGTTCCTGGGCGTCCTTCTCCGCCGAAAACCCAGGGGTGTTTTGGCCACAGCGTTTATCGCAAGCCCCCCCCCCCACGGGTTGGTGGTATCTGCACGACATCAGGTACAACCGTCCAGCACAGAAAAGGCTGTTCTGGGGACCTTGGTACACCGAGCTGAAACTTGCCGAGGGAACTTAACCACTTACATAAGGTTTTCAAGGAAAATTATTACAACAACAGACAAATTTCGCAAGCAGTTTTATCTAACACACGAAAGCGAAATATCTTGTGCGTGTGAACAGTTTTATGTCGCTCAGACTGTAGGCACTATTGAACAGCGTTGCATGGAACATTAAAGGTGTTTCCGCCTACGCTGTACGGAAAATTGAAAATGGAAAGGAGCATTTGGCGTCATTCGCCGAGAGGCCCCTTGCGGGGCAGGTCCGGCCGCCTTGGTGTAGGTCTTATTACATTCGACGCCACATTGGGCGACCTGCGCGCCGGATGGGGATGAAATGATGATGAAGACAACACAACACCCAGTCCCAGAGAGGAGAAAATCTCCGACCCAGCCGGGAATCGAACCCGGCCCCGTAAAGCGGCAATTCGTCACGCTGACCACTCAGCTGTCGGGGCGGACATCCGGAATATTAGCTGTAGCAGCGCATGCACATGTAAACGGACATTGAATTGCATTCGATGATACTTCTATGATTAAAGAAGTGAACGGCTTCTGGGATAGCGTAATACATGAAGCAATAGAGACCAAAATGTCGGACAGCACGCTCAATAAAGACGGTGGATTTCAGCTGGGCAGGGCCTGGAATCCTGTGACAGGGGAGCTGAAGCGAAGGTAGGAAGATTTTTCTGTTCAGCAAAAGTGACAAATAGCAGATTACAGAGTACCTGACGGCTCAACACAAAAGTTTTATCTCAAGTACAGATGGTGTTGAGGATCAGTGGAGACAGTTCAAAACCATCATACAATATGCGTTAGATGAGTATGTGCCAAGCAAGATCGTAAGAGATGGAAAAGAGCCACCGTGGTACAACAACCGAGTTAGAAAACTGCTGCGGAAAAAAAGGGAACTTCACAGCAAACGTAAACATACCTAAAGCCTTGCAGACAAACAAAAATTACGCGAAGCGAAATGTAGTGTGAGGAGGGCTATGCGAGAGGCGTTCAATGAATTCGAAAGTAAAGTTCTATGTACTGACTTGGCAGAAAATCCTAAGAAATTTTGGTCCTATGTCAAAGCGGTAGGTGGATCAAAACAAAATGTCCAGACACTCTGTGACCAAAATGGTACTGAAACAGAGGATGACAGACTAAAGGGCGAAATACTAAATGTCTTTTTCCAAAGCTGTTTCACAGAGGAAGACTGCACTGTAGTTCCTTCTCTAGATTGTCGCACAGATGACAAAATGGTAGATATCGAAATAGACGACAGAGGGATAGAGAAACAATTAAAATCGCTCAAAGGGGGAAAGGCCGCTGGACCTGATGGGATACCAGTTCGATTTTACACAGAGTACGCGAAGGAACTTGCCCCCTTGTTGCAGCGGTGTACCGTAAACTATAGAAGAGCGTAGCGTTCCAAAGGATTCGAAAAGGGCACATGTCATCCCCGTTTTCAAGAAGGGAGGCCGAACAGATGTGCAGAACTATAGACCTATATATCTAACGTCGATCAGTTGTAGAATTTTGGAACACGTATTATGTTCGAGTATAATGAGTTTTTTGGAGACTAGTAATCTAGTCTGCAGGAGTCAGCATGGGTTTCCAAAAAGACGGTCGTGTGAAACCCAGCTCGCGCTATTCGTCCACGAGACTCAGAGGCCCATAGACACGGGATCACAGGTAGATGCTGTGTTTCTTGACTTCCGCAAAGCGTTCGATACAGTTCCCCACAGTCATTTAATGAACAAAGTAAGAGCATATGGACTATCAGCCCAATTGTATGATTGGATTGAAGAGTTCCTAGATAATAGAACGCAGCATGTCATTCTCAATGAGAGAGGTCTTCCGAAGTAAGACTGATTTCAGGTGTGCCGCAGGGGAGTGTCATACGACCGTTGCTATTCACAATATACATGAATGACCTTGTGAATAACATCGGAAGTTCACTGAGGCTTTTTGCAGATGATGCTGTGGTGTATCGAGAGGTTGTAATAATGGAAAATTGTCCTGAAATGCAGGAGGATCTGCAGCGAATTGACGCATGGTGCACGGAATGGCAATTGAATCTCAATGTAGACAAGTGTAATGTGATGCGAATACATAGAAAGATAGGTCCCTTATCATTTAGCTACAAAATAGCAGGTCAGCAACTGAAAGTAGTTAATTCCATAAATTATCTGGGAGTACTCATTAGGAGTGATTTAAAATGGAATGATCATATAAAGTTGATCGTCGGTAAAGCAGATGCCAGACTGAGATTCATTGGAAGAATCTTATGGAAATGCAATCCGACAACAAAGGAAGTAGGTTACAGTACGCTTGTTCGCCCAATGCTTGAATATTGCTCAGCAGTGTGGGATCCGCACCAGGTAGGGTTGATAGAAGAGATAGATAAGATCCAACGGAGAGCAGCGCGCTTCGTTACAGGATCATTTAGTAATCGCGAAAGCGTTACGGAGATGATAGATAAACTCCAGTGGAAGACTCTGCAGGAGAGACGCTCAGTAGCTCGGTATGGGCTTTTGTTGAAATTTCGAGAACATACCTTCACCGAAGAGTCAAGCAGTATATTGCTCCCTCCAACGTATATCTCGCGAAGAGACCATGAGGATAAAATCAGAGAGATTAGAGCCCACACAGAAGCATACCGACAATCCTTCTTTCCAGGAACAATACGAGACTGGAATAGAAGGGAGAACCGATAGAGGTACTCAGGGTACCCTCCGCCACACACCGTCAGGTTGCTTGCGGAGTATGTATGTAGATGTAGAAGCCGGCGCGGCGGTCGTGCCGTCAAAATATTACCATGTACGGCTCGGGCTAGGCACCAGTGACGTCACTGGCGGCGGCACGGCATTGGCGTCCACTCGACGGTTAACCACTTGCCAGTGGCTAAGGATATCTGTGCCGAAAGCTAGTGGGCAGTTAACCGTTTGACCCAGCTTGAAAGCCGATATTATTTTATTGATTTAAGTTCTCATTACTTCCATAGGTCACTCCTAGTTTTATACCGGTGCTCAAAATCTGGTATTAACACTGCTTGAGGAAGGTTGAGCTTGTTAATCACACATCTTGCCGCTCCCCGCAGCAGTCACTGTGTGGACAAAGGTTGCTCCTTTCTCTCCAATTCCACCGCAACGTGTCACTCTGTAAGTGACGAGGAAAGGTTCTGCAGATGGCATCACACACTGACCGTCTTCCACGACCAATGCAATAGGGTTCACATTCTGTCCATTTTTCCAAATGAGAAACATTAAGATTGGTCTAGCCGAGACCTTGCTGGTCTAGCAGGTCACTAAACTCCTTCTGTGGAGGTCCCAGGTTCAGTACCGGATAGTTGCGGGGATTTTTATTCGTTCCAGTCCCTCTAAGTCCACTCTGCCTGGAATAAAATGGGTACCGGGTATTTTTTCCCCGGGATACAAGACGGACGGGGCTATGGGTCAGTCGTCCTCCCACACCCAATGCCGCGGCGAAGAGATGCTACACTCTACTAACACGCAGGCTAGCGGCCCTGTCACGAGCTTGTGCCACAGACTTTACCTTTTAGTAGCGGTCGTGTTGAAAGTGCAGCTCACAAAAAGAAAAAAAAAAAAAAAAAAAACAGAAAATATCAACTCGTTGTCTAAGCCAAATGGATTGTAGCTAAATTCTCACAAGGCAGTGGAAATATGGATAAACCGTGAAAATTTGGCTCTGTTTGTCTTTGTGTTATTGACAATGTTTTGTTTTGGGGTGACGTGAGTAAAAGATATTTTTTGGACATATTTATAAAATAATTATAATACTAAAACATTTTCAATTTTGAAAAACTGTGATTGATATTTATATGTTGTGTAGCTTGGTCTAGATGTGAATAATTCAGGAATGAGAAGGTACTTAATGTAGTTTGTGGCTGAACTCTATGTGCTTAAATAAGAATAAGGTCTTTGAACCTGGATATTGTGACCGCACAACAGTACTCTTTATCACGCTTTTTCCCTTACCTAATACATTGCAAATGCTATCTGATGAAACGGATATACACATGCTATTATATGTATGTTACTCGTTGTAATTTCATCACTGTGGTACTTATGTAATGTGTGGTTTTTTATGTAGAATACATTCTTACGTTCCTGTGGAAAGTCCAACGCATTCTTTACATTTTAAATGTAAGCCTCTACTTGACACCTGATTCTTTTCTTCTAAACTTTCATGTGAGTTTGCAAAATAAATCTGTAAATTTGGTAGGTAAGGTGGGGCAGTCTTGAATACAATGGACTCTTGTTTGCAAGGAGTTGTGCTCGTCTTTACCTCTCGCCACCGAGATTTAATTTTCCCATTTTTCATTGAAACATACCATGCTGACGTAAGAATGCTTTGTTTTAGTAGCGCATGGTTAGTTTTTTCGTCCATCTTTGGGAAAACAAGCAGTTGTCCCATTTTTAATGATGACTTTCATCAGCACGACCCTTGGACCAACTCTAAATCGAGAGTCTCATAAGTCGTTCTTTTCAAACAGTCTTTCATTATTCAGTGCAAATATTCCCAACATCACCTCAGCCGTATAGAGACAGCGACTTCTGTAATGCTGTTCACCATAAATAATTCTTGTAAGTGAAATGCATGTCAAGCAGTGCTAGAGAAATCGTGGAGAGATCTGGTTTGAAATCCCTAAAATGAGATCTGAAGAATGATATGATTGTCATTTTAGTTCTACCACATGATTAGATGATCAACTGGTTGGAAACGATTATTACTGGGAGGGAGGGGGACAAGAGATACACCTGGTCATCAAAAAAGAACAGATTTCAGTTGTTTATTACAGGCAAACTATAAAAGATATAAATACGTTGGGCAAGTTACTGGATAGCTATAGTGTGTGTGTGTGTGTGTGTGTGTGTGTGTGTGTGTGCGAGAGAGAGAGAGAGAGAGAGAGAGAGAGAGAGAGAGAGAGAGAGAGAGAGAGATAAAAGGCGATGATGTGTGAGAGGGAAAACGAATATGAGGGAGTGATTGAGATATTGAATGTAAGTATGACATAGAAAAATGGGAAGTGAGCGTGTGTTTTGACAAAGCTGTGCTGTTGTTTGTTTGTAGCAACATGGGGACTACACCACAAGGCCAGTCCTTTTGTGTGTTGGACAACAAGACCTTTTTCATTGCTATTGGCCTTCGAGGTCATCAGACATTACACCTTTTGAATTTTTTGTGTGGAGGTACATAAAGGATAGTCTTTGTCCCACTTGTGGCAGTTACTCTTCACAGCTGAGAAATCAAATTGTTGAAGCTGTCAATTCAGTAAAGAGGGACGTGTTGATTCGTGTGTGGAATGAAACATACTACTGTTTGGATGTTTCTCGGACAACACATGGTGCTCATACTTAACGCGTGGTGTAGTGTCTGCGCGAACATAAAACTCTGAACCTTCCTCTACCCAGTGACATGTGCAATGTGTTTTTATCTTTCACAGCTTGTCTTTAAGAAATAGCTGAAACCTTTTTTTGTTCTTTCTAAATCACCCTGTGTCTTAATCAGGATTCTATAGGTTCGAAACTGCAAGCTACCGACCGAGGTGGCGCAGCGGCTAGCACACTGGACTCGCATTCGGGAGGACGACGGTTCAATCCCGCGTCCGGCCATCCTGATATAGGTTTTCCGTGATTTCCCTAAATCGCTCCAGGCAAATGCCGGGATGGTTCATTTGAAAGGGCACTTCCTTCCTCTTCCTTCCCTAATCCGATGAGACCGATGACCTCGCTGTCTGGTCTACTCCCCCAAAAATAACCCAACTGCAAGCTAGTCATAGTTTTAGCTTACCTTTGAGAACTGATCTATGACAGAAGAGAAGGTAGAGAATGTGGCTAAGATTGTGAGGTAGAAAATAATAGTGAGAATGAGAAACTGAAAGGTGGGGATTGAAAAAGTGAGAGTTGGGGGACTGAAACCGAGAGCGAGGTATAGAATGTGCGTGTGGGGGGGGGGGGGGGGGGGCGATCGCGCGCGCGCGCGCGAGAGAGAGAGAGAGAGAGAGAGAGAGAGAGAGAGAGAGAGACAGAGACAGAGACAGAGAGAGAGGTAGAAGGTGAGGATGTGTAAGAGGGAAAGTAAGTTTTAGGGAGTGATTGAGATACTGGATGTAAGGATGACATAGAAAAATGGGAAGTGAGCGATAGAGACGGGAAGCTCGTGTGAGAGGAAATTGGTGAAAGAGGAGAAATTGGCGAGAGATACGAATGAGAGATTGAGAAAGTGAGAATATGAGAGAGAGTGAATATAAGACATGAATAGCGAAAGAGAGAGAGAGAGAGGGAGAGAGAGAGGGGGGGGGGAGCGAGAGGGGGGGGTGATGTGGGGAAGTATCTACATCTACATTTATACTCCGCAAGCTACCCAACGGTGTGTGGCGGAGGGCACTTTAAGTGCCACTGTCATTACCTCCCTTTCCTGTTCGAGTCGCGTATGGTTCGCGGGAAGAACGAATGCCGGGAAGCCTCCGTGCGCGCTCCAATCTCTCTAATTTTACATTCGTGATCTCCACGGGAGGTATAAGTAGGGGGAAACAATATATTCGATACCTCATCCAGAAACACCCTCTCGAAACCTGGACAGCAAGCTAGACCGCGATGCAGAGCGACTCTCTTGCAGAGTCTGCCACTTGAGTTTGCTAAACATCTCCGTAACGCTATCACGCTTACCAAATAATCCTGTAACGAAATGTGCCGCTCTTCTTTGGATGTTCTCTGTCTCCTCTGTCAAACCGACCTGGTACGGATCCCACACTGATGGGCAATACTCAAGTATAGGTCGAACGAGTGTTTTGTAAGCCACCTCCTTTGTTGATGGACTACATTTTCTAAGGGCTTTCCCAATGAATCTCAATCTGGCACCCGCCTTACCAACAATTAATTTTATATGATCATTCCACTTCAAATCGTTCCACACGCATACTCCCAGATATTTTACAGAAGTAACAGAAGTAACTGCTACCAGTGTTTGTTCCGCTATCATATAATCCTACAATGAAGGATCCTACTTTCTATGTATTCGCAATACATTACATTTGTCTATGTTGAGGGTAACAATTAATGTTTGCAGAATGAGAATTTCACTCTGCAGCGGAGTGTGCGCTGATATGAAACTTCCTGGCAGATCAAAACTATGTGCCGGACCAAGACTCGAAATCGGGACTTTTGCCTTTCGCGGGCAAGTGCTCTACCAACTGAGCTACCCAAGCACGACTCACGCCCCGTCCTCACAGCTTTACTTTTGCCAGTACCTCGTCTCCCACCTTCCAAGCTTTACAGAAGCTCTCCTGCAAACCTTGTAGAACTAGCACTCCTGAAAGAAAGGATATTGCGGAGACATGGCTTGGTCACAGCGGGGGGGGGGGGGGGGGGATATTTGCAGGAGAGCTTCTGTAAAGTCTGGAAGGTAGGAGACGAGGTACTGGCGGAAGTAAAGCTGTGAGGACGGGGCGTGAGTCGTGCTTGGGTAGCTCAGTTGGTAGAGCAGTTGCCCGCGAAAGGCGAAGGTTCCGAGTTGGAGTCTTGGTCCGGCACACAGTTTTGATCTGCCAGGAAGTTTCCGTAACGATTGTAGAGCTGCTGTGCTTCACAGTACGACGTGGCTATGCTGCAGGCGCGTCGCCGACGCTGCGCGACTCTGGCCGGGGCCTGCGCGCGGAGCAGTGGGCGCGCTTCTGCGGGCGCTACGTGTGCGCCGAGGTGATCGAGAAGTTCGCGCGCCACCGCCTGCTGGAGCGCACCACGGCGTACGGCCGGTGGGGCAGCGAGCCGGAGCTCGGCGCCCGTCTGCTGCTGGGCGCGCGGGCCTCCGCCCCCGAGCCGCGCGCCTCGCCGCCGCCCTCGCACGGCCACGGCCTCAAGTCGCGCCTCCGCAAGGCCTTCCGCACCAACAGGTACTCCACGCGCAGGGCGACTCACTCTCCGCACGGCGACCGACCGTCCCGTACCACAGCAGTGTTTCTTCAGTCCTCCCGGCTCTCTTACCGACCACTTCTTCCTCCCGTATATTTCGTCAGTGATCACTGTTGTAAATATTATTAATCCCGCGAACTTCAAATTCCCTGACTGACAAAACTCGAAATATTTTTGCATAGTAATCGATACTATAGTCGACACGCAGGGTGGATATTAATGAAACCTACAAACCGCGTGGACGGATTCCTGACGGGAAATGTAGGAAAAAAGCGCCTATGAACATGTGTCCTGAAGGTTGCTGCGGTAGGTGGCACTGGCGAGTGAAAGTTGTAACCTCCCAACAGTGAAAACAAAAATTATTTATATCATTCACATTTAGTGTAAGCTTCCAACAGATTTATTCCGCAACCTCCCAACAGCAAAAAATAATATAAATAATATTCTCATTTAGCGTAACTATCCAACAGTGAAAATATGTATAGCATTGACATTTAGAATAACCTACCAATAATACAATGTGACAAACCTCTCGATAAAATTGTCGCTCAATTATAACCTTTCAATAATGACTGTGAATTTAAACTGGTAAATTTAGGACGTCAGCATTGCTGCGTCATGGCCCTGAAAATTCATTCTGAATAAATTGAAAAATCTTACCTCAATTAGGTCGCCGGATATCGCGTATATATCTGCTCCTATAAGAAATTGATATGGCACAGCTCTGTGCAATGCTGCCCGATAGATTTGTCATGTATAAAAAGAAACAACAGTTTTTTCCTTTCAATAATCGGTATGACCAAGGTTCAAAAACGGTTCAAGTGGCTCTGAGCGCTATGGGACTCAACTGCTGTGGTCATCAGTCCCCTAGAACTTAGAACTACTTAAACTTAAGTAACCTAAGGACATCACACACATCAATGCCCGAGGCAGGATTCGAACCTGTGTCCGTAGCAGTCGCACGGTTCCGGACTGCGCGCCTAGAACCGTGAGACCACCGCGGCCGGCGATGACCAAGGATTGGAGAAATTGGTAAATTCTTTAAATTGAAATGAATGATTGTCAAAAGTTACTTTTTATGAGAAAGATTATTATTAAGAGATTTTTAAAACATTTACATGGGATTTGATATAACAATACTACATATGCACGAGGCTGCTTTTACCTTATACTACAACGCTCAGGCTCCGCCATCGCTCCACCACGACCGCCCCAGACAAAACGATACACCAGACTGCTAGCAACTACTTACTGCTACTAACACACAGTTCCTACTGCAGTCAACACTGCTCTTTGGTCTGAGATTCTCTTATAGCTTACATATCGCAGGCAGCGCGTGAGCAATCCATCGAAATTACACTGCTCGAGTGCGCTAGCAACAAATTTTTTAATCATGGACCTCTTACAAAGTTCCTCTGACTACGTGTCATGTGTTTCAGGCTGTGTGATTGACGCTGTGTACTGTAAGCAGCAGAATGGTCGAGTATTCGTGTCAGGAACAAGCTGAGATGGTGCTGATGTACGGCTAAGTAGATGGGAACGGTGGAGAGGAAGCACGGCTGTGCCAAAAGAAAAACCCTCGCAGACACCAATCACACCACACGATATTTCAAGCCCTTTTTCGGCAATTGTGTGATCGTGGCTCCTTTCAGACAGACCAATGTTCAGGGAGGACCGGGTTCTGCAGGATATTGTGATGAATCGTAGTACAAGCTCCAGGCAAATGGCCCACCAACATGGTGTAAGCCAAAGTACGAGTATGTGTATCCTGCATGAGAACCGATACTATCCCTGTCACCTACAATGAATGCAAGGATTACCAGCAGCGGACTTCCGCCTACAGCAAGGAGTTTATCAATGGGTTTTGCTTCAGACCATCACAATTATGGGATTTCTGTCATCAGTCCTCTTTACCGACGAAGCTGGCATCATCAGTCTGCAGAATTGTCACCTGTGGGCTACAGATAATCCTCAGGGAATGGTTGAGGCGCTCATCAGCATCGGTTCGCGTCAATGTGTGGGCAGAGATTTTTGGCGACCACATACATGAACCGGTTATTTATTTTAAAACGCCACGGCGGAGGAACGTACCTGGACTTGCTGGAGAATACTCTGCTTCGGCTGCCTGAGAATATGCCTTTGGCAATACGATAGGTTATGTGACTTTTGAATCACGGAGCACTAATCCACTTCCGCATTACAGTTCGGCGACACCTCAACAGCATCTTCAAAAATGGCTCTGGACACTATGGGACTTAACTTCTGAGGTCATCAGTAACCTAGAACTTAGAACTACTTAAACCTAACTAAGCTAAGGACATCACATACATCCATGCCCGAGGCAGGATTCGAACCTGCGACCGTAGCGGTCGCTCGGTTGCAGACTGTAGCGCCTAAAACCGCTCGGCCACTCCGGCCGGCCAACAGCATCTTCCCCGGATGTTGGATAGGACACGGAGGCCCTGCAGCATGGCCTGCTATATCACCGGGCTTAAAACCCCTGGATTTTTACTTTTGGGGGCATCCCAAAAGCGCTGTGTGTGCTTAACCATTTCCTGATGTGCAGACTCTTCGACAGCGTTTTCAAGACGCCTGTGAATGCTATTCGGAGAGAGGCCGGAACGTATGAAAGAGTGCAGTGGTCCATGATGCGACATATGAACATAAGCACTGCATCCCATGGAGGCCCCTTGAACTTCCGTTGTGACACGGATTCGATGCAGCTCTGTACTGTATTCCGGGATGTGTCCATTTCCAGATACATGTTCATAGGACCCTTTTTCCTCCATTTCCAGTCAGGAATGATTTTATTAATGCTCGCCCTTTATAGACTTTTCTACAAAAATGTGGTTTGGATCAAAGAAATGAGAGGGGCGGAGAAAGAATGAATAGCTTACGCCTCTAGAGGGGTCGTGAGAGGGGAACGTTCACTTTTTCCCCCTAGTATTGGCAAGCCACAGATGCACTCGCCTCGTACCGATCAGCAACTACGATACAAATAAGACACGGAAGTAACAAGGACACGTGAAAGCACATTATAGAGACATTCGTGTTTAAACACGCTCGTTGCATTATTTATTTCTCAATTGACTCTCACAAGTTTTCTGTGAGCTATGCGATTTTGACTTCAGTATTACTCGTAGCGGTAATGCCTACTGCAGGCAACATTCTTGTACAGAAGTTCATAATCGGAACGAAACAGAAGTGAAAGTGGCAACAAGCACATTAAAAACATTGCAGGTGAGCTAGCAATACTTTTGTCTATAGTCAAAGACAGTACTATCTGTAGAAGTATGGATTGTGGAAATAAATTATCGAAGAATCTTTTATATAACTCTAATTTGGCTGAGATGGTGATATGTGTCCACACTAAGGCAGAAACAGTTGTGAAAAAGATTTTGGCTCCGAAAAATGTTCAGAACTTCGCTAATATCTTGAAACATCCAGCCGCGCGGGGTAAACGCGCGGTGTAGGGCGCCTTGTCACGGACCGTGCGGCTCTCCCCATCGGAGGTTCGAGTCCTCCCTCGGTCATGGGTGTGTGTGTTGTCCATGGCGTAAGTTAGTTTAAGTTAGATTAAGTAGTGTGTAAACTTAGGGACCGATGACCTCAGCAGTTTCGTCCCATAAGACCTTTACCAATTAAAAAATCCAGCTAAATCGATGAACTTTTTCGCTATTGCAACCGATGCCTCCAATTACAAATACAGAAAGTTGATCCCTCTATTTGTACGTTATTTTTGCCGTGAGCAAATAAAAAGTAGGCGACTTACGGACAGGCAGACAAGCCAGCTAATTGTGTGCACAGTTTGATCAAATCTTCACTGAAGCTTCATAATTGAGATGCATACTATGCAGATAATGGAAATGGAAATTACGGTCAGCATAACTCTGTGTTTAAAACACTTCGAGAAGGCATCTAGCATTTGGTGAAACCAAGTGCTCAAATCATATACTGCCTAAGTAATAAAACAGGCATGTGATGCATTAGATGTAGATATTTAAATGCTTGTCTTGAAAATATGCCGACGTTTCTCGGTATCACCCATTCCAAAAAATGCGATGTATTTGTGCAGTTGAAATTTTGCGATTAAATCTCCATTACACCTCTCTTAAAATCGTGGCCAGTTGTTGGTCATCTCTCTTAAAACCAAGATCAAATCTTGGTCGCCTTATCCACGCATCTCTGTCACTTACAGCCAGCTAAGGTGCAAGCGAGGCGATATTTAACGTGTAAAGTCACTTCTAAACACACGCCGTTCCAAGCTCAGACCTGGTGGGGGTGAGTCGAAATGTCTTTTATATTTTCACATATATAACTTTCTAGGTTTCTTAGTTACCTGTCGGAGGACAAGCAGAATGAGGACTATCTCGGAAGTGGCTGGAAATTCAGGAGAATTAAAAGCTCTGTTTCACGTATGATGCTTTTCAGTCCTTTGTCTCATGACTAGCCATGTGGATGAGCTTGTGTGGCCTGGCCACCTCCAGACGAGAAAGGCGTCCACTCACACGCTAGCCATACTTCCTGCCAACAATACTTCAGGTACAGTTCGTAAGTGTACAGGCAGAACACCAAGTTGAGTAAGGCAAGACAAAGAGAGGAATACCTTCCACTAAGGAAATATAACAGAAAGACTGACTTTTACTGACTAACGGAAAGAAACAGTGTTTCCCTCATTTTCACGCGTGTGTAGTCATAGTTTGCAGACCTGTGATCGTAGTGCGAAGCGAAAAATTGATAACGGTTCAGGGCACTTCGATTTAATATCGTGTACATTATCACACATGTCCTTGACAAATTCTGAGACAAATGCTTTTCAGAAGATGCACATTGATAAGCTAACAAAAGTATCTAAGTAGAGTAGACACGGACGGAAAATCACCCTAGTGAAGATACTGGCTGCAAATGGAGAAATCCATTGAGATAAGACACTCTGGCAAAGCGCAGATTATTATTACGCAGAGCCTGTGAACGAATATCTTTAAAATGGCGGAGCTGGTCTAATATTCACATGCTACTGTAGTGAGCATCTATAGAAAGAGATAGGCACTAGGCGCTAAATGGTTGGTCGTCCACGATTCTGCACGGAACGTGGCGTTCTGAGGCTTGTCTGTTCTGTAAAGTAGGATAGATGTAAACTGTTCCATCTCTGCAAAAAGCACAATGCTGCTCCACGCAAAAGTGTTTCGGAGCACGCCGTTCATCGTACATTGTTGAACATAGAGCTCCGCAGTAGACCACTCCTGTGTGTTCACATTTGGACCCAACGACATCGGGCACAGAGGACCATCAGGATGTGTCCGTCGATCGGTGGAAACACGTCGGCTCTTCGGTTGAATCACATTTTTGCTACACAGGGTCGATAGTCGTCTCCACAAACGCCGTCATTGAGGTGAACGGAAGCTCTACACGTGCAGCGCTACACGGACGCAGGCTAGTGCGAGCGGTATTATGCTATGGGAGACATGGTCCTGCACTTGCATAGGAGCTGTGGTAAAATCGAAGACACACTGACAGCTGCAAACCACCTGCATCCCTTCATGCTTGATATCTTTTCCCCGATGGCGAAGTCATCTTTCAGCAGTATAATTGTCTGTCTCTCGTAATCAGAACTGTGCTAGTTTTTAGCAGCATTATAGTGAACTCACGTTGATGTCTCGGCCACCAAATTCGTCTGATGTAAATCTTATGGGAACCCATCAGGATCGCTTTTGGGCTCCATCTCCACGTACGCAAATCAACGGCCCGCTATTTATTCGAATTTCTTGACCTGTGCGTCGGCTTACGATGTCACATACCTCCACAAACCGACCAACAAAGTGTCCGGTCCCTGATACACAGACTCAGTGATGAATTTCGTGCCAAAGAGGACAAAAAGTTATCAAACAGGTGGTCATAATGTTTTGGCTCATCAGTATACTTCTCAGAATATTGAAGTTGTGATAAAACAGCCGTACTAATCACTAATGTAAACAAAGTAATAATATTATTTATTATATTAAAATATTTCATATAATTTATTGTCATTATTATTAAAATTCCATGCATCTGTGGCTCACTAAAAGTGAGAGTGACAGCAATCTCTGTTTGGGATGACAAGAAGGTGGGAGGGGGCGAGGGAGACAGTAACTAAGAGAGAGAAAGAGAGAGAGAGAGAGAGAGAGAGAGAGTATGTGCGTGTTTATGTCGCACCCGAACCCCGGATCTGCTCCTATGTCGTTCTACACTCCTGGAAATGGAAAAAATAACACATACTTGCTCCGGACACTGCGAGAGGGCTGTACAAGCAATGATCACACGCACGGCACAGCGGACACACCAGGAACCGCGGTGTTGGCCGTCGAGTGGCGCTAGCTCCGCAGCATTTGTGCACCGCCGCCGTCAGTGTCAGCCACTTTGCCGTGGCAACACTGGTAGCATGCCGCGACAGCGTGGACGTGAACCTTATGTGCAGTTGACGGACTTTGAGCGAGGGCGTATAGTGGGCATGCGGGAGGCCGGGTGGACGTACCGCCGAATTGCTCAACACGTGGGGCGTGAGGTCTCCACAGTACATCGATGTTGTCGCCAGTGGTCGGCGGAAGCTGCACGTGCCCGTCGACCTGCGACCGGACCGCAGCGACGCACGGATGCACGCCAAGACCGTAAGATCCTACGCAGTGCCGTAGGGGACCGCACCGCCACTTCCCAGCAAATTAGGGACACTGTTGCTCCTGGGGTATCGGCGAGGACCATTCGCAACCGTCTCCATGAAGCTGGGCTACGGTCCCGCACACCGTTAGGCCGTCTTCCGCTCACGCTCCAACATCGTGCAGCCCGCCTCCAGTGGTGTCGCGACAGGCGTGAATGGAGGGACGAATGGAGACGTGTCGTCTTCAGCGATGAGAGTCGCTTCTACCTTGGTGCCAATGATGGTCGTATGCGTGTTTGGCGCCGTGCAGGTGAGCGCCACAATCAGGACTGCATACGACCGAGGCACACAGGGCCAACACCCGGCATCATGGTGTGGGGAGCGATCTCCTACCCTGGCCGTACACCTCTGGTGATCGTCGAGGGGACACTGAATAGTGCACGGTACATCCAAACCGTCATCGAACCCATCGTTCTACCATTCCTAGACCGGCAAGGGAACTTGCTGTTCCAACAGGAAAATGCACGTCCGCATGTATCCCGTGCCACCCAACGTGCTCTAGAAGGTGTAAGTCAACTACCCTGGCCAGCAAGATCTCCGGATCTGTCCCCCATTGAGCATGTTTGGGACTGGATGAAGCGTCGTCTCACGCGGTCTGCACGTCCAGCACGAACGCTGGTCCAACTGAGGCGCCAGGTGGAAATGGCATGGCAAGCCATTCCACAGGAGTACATCCAGCATCTCTACGATCGTCTCCATGGGAGAATAGCAGCCTGCATTGCTGCGAAAGGTGGATATAAACTGTACTAGTGCCGACATTGTGCATGCTCTGTTGCCTGTGTCTATGTGCCTGTGGTTCTGTCAGTGTGATCATGTGATGTATCTGACCCCAGGAATGTGTCAATAAAGTTTCCCCTTCCTGGGACAATGAATTCACGGTGTTCTTATTTCAATTTCCAGGAGTGTATATTACTGTAACATACAGGTCACATTTGTGATCGTGAACTCATTTGAGGTTTCTGTTTTGTGTTGAAAATAATGTTTTGTATTCTCTCCCCTCCCCCCCTCCCTTGTGTCTCAGCGATACAGATAGCCGTACCGTAGATGAAATCACAACGGAGGGGTATCTGTTGAGTGGCCAGACTAACGTGTGGTTCCTGAAGAGGGGCAGCAGCCTTTTCAGTAGTTACAGGGGCAACAGTCTGGATTATTGACTGATCTGGCCTTGTAACATAAACCAAAACGGCCTTGCTGTGCTGGTACTGCGAACGGCTGAAAGCGAGAGGAAACTACAGCCGTAATTTCTCCTGAGGGCATGCATCTTTACTGTATGTAGGTATGTTGTTTGTTAACCGGGGACATAGAAACGACCGAGAGTCTCCGTCCCCTCCGCAGCCGCAGTGGTCCACAAACCCACGACGACTACCGCAGTCCACTTCACCCCTCCGCCGCCCCACACCGAACCCAGGGTTATTGTGCGGTTCGGCCCCCAGTGGACTCCCCCCAGGAAACATCTCACACCAGACGAGTGTAATCCCTATGTTTGCGTGCTAGAGTAATGGTGGTGAACGCGTATGTGGAGAACTTGTTTGCGCAGCAATCGCCGACATAGTGTAGCTGAGGCGGAATAAGGGGAACCAGCCCGCATTCGCCGAGGCAGATGGAAAACCGCCTAAAAACCATCGACAGACTGGTCGGCTCACCGGACCTCGAAACAATTCCGCCGGGCGGATTCGTGCCGGGGACCAGGCGCTCCTTCCCGCTCCGGAAAGCCGTGCGTTAGACCGTTAGGCTAACCGGGCGGCCATCTTTACTGTATGCTTAAATTATGATGACGTCCTCTTGGGTAAAATATTCCGCAGGTAAAATAGCTCACCATTCGGATCTCCGGGCGGGAACTATTCAGGAGGACATCGTTATCAGGAGAAAGAAAACTGACGTCCTGCTAATTAGAGCGTGGAATGTCAGATCCCTTAATCGGGTAGGTAGGTTAGACAATTTAAAAACGGAAATATATGGGTTAAAGTTAGATATAGTGGGAATTAGTTAAATTCGGTGGCAGGAGGAGGAAGACTTCTGGTCAAGTGAATACAGGGTTATAAATACAAAATAAAATAGGTGTAATGCAGGAGCAGGTTTAGTAATGAATAAAAAAATAGGAGAGTGCGTAAACTACTACGAACACCATAGTGAACGCATTGTTGTAGCCAAGATAGACACGAATCCCACACCTATGACAGAAGTGCAAGTTTATATGCCACCTAGTTCCGCAGACGACGAAGAGATTGAAGAAATGTATGATGAGATAAAAGAAATTATTCAGATAGTGATAGTCATGGGGGACTGGAGACTGGAATTCGATAGCAGGAAGATAGAGAAGGAAATGTAGTAGGTGAATATGGAATGGTGGTAAGGAATGAAAGAGGAAGCCGCCTGCTAGTATTCTGCACAGAGCATAACGTGATCATAGCTAACACTTGCTTTAAAAATCATGAAAGCAGGCAGAAATTTAAGGAGATGAGATCTGGATAAACTGAAAGAACCAGAGGTTGTAGAGAGTTTGAGAGAGACTGACAAGAAAAGGGGAAATAAATACAGTAGAAGAAGAATGGTTAGCTTTGAGGGATGAAATAGTAAAGAAAGCAGAGGATCAAGTAGATAAAAAGACGAGGGCTAGTAGAAATCCTTGGGTAACAGAAGAGATATTGAACTTAATTGATGAAAGGAGACAATATAAAAATACAATAAATGAAATAGGTAAAAAGTAATACAAACGTCTCAAAAATGAGATCGACAGGAAGTGCAAAGCGACTAAGCAAGGGTGGCTAGAAGACAAATGTAAGGATGTAGAGGCATATATCACTATGGGTACTACCTATAGGAAATTTAAAGAAACCTTTGGAGAAAAGAGAACCACTTGTATAGATATCAAGAGCTCCGATGGAAAAGCAGTTCTAAGCAAAGAAGGGAAAGCTGAAAGGTGGAAAGAATATATAGAGATTATACACAAGGGCGATGTACTTCAGGGCGATATTATGGAAATGGAAGAGGGCATCGAGGAAGATGAAATGGGAGATATGATACTCCGTGAAGAATTTGACAGGGCACCAAAAGTCGAAACAAGGCCCTGGGAGTAGACAACACTCCATTAGAACTACTGGTAGCCTAGGGAGAGCCACCATCTGGTGAGCAAGATCTATGAGACACGCGAAATACCCTCAGACTTCAAGAAGAATATAATAATTCCAATCCCAAAGAAATCAGGTGTTGACAGGTGTTAAAATTACAGAACTATCAGTTTAATAAGTCACGCTGCAAAATACTAACGCGAATTCTTTACAGACGAATGGAAAAACTGGTAGATGCGGACCTCGGGAAGGATCAGTTTGGATTCCGTCGAAATGTTGGAACACGTGAGGCAATACTGACCTTACGACTTATCTTAGAAGAAAGATTAAGAAAAGGCAAACCTACGTTTCTAGCATTTGTAGACTTAGAAAACACTTTTGACAATGTTGACTGGAATACTCTCTTTCAAATTCTGAAGGTAGCAGAGTCAACTACAGGGAACGAAAGGCTATTTACAATTTGTACAGAAACCAGATGGCAGTTGTAAGAGTCGAGGGGCATGAAAGGGAAGCAGTGGTTGGGAAAGGAATGAGACAGGGTTGTAGCCTATCCCCGATGTTATTCAATTTGTATATTGAGCAACCAGTAAAGGACACAAAAGAAAATTTGAAGTAGGAATTAAAATCCATGGAGAAGAAATAAAAACTTAAGAGTTTTGCCGATGATATTGCAATTCTGTCAGAGACAGACCTGGAAGAGCAGTTGAACGGAATGAACAGTGTCTTGAAAGGGGGATATAAGACGAGCATAAACAAAAGCAAAACAAGGATAAATGAATGTTGTCAAATTAAATCAGGTGATGCTGAGGGAATTAGATTAGGAAATGAGACACTTAAAGTAGCAGGTGAGTTTTGCTATTTGGGGAGCAAAATAACTGATGATGGTCGAAGTAGAGAGGATATAAAATGTAGACTGAGAATGGCAAGGAAAGTGTTTCTGAAGAAGAGAAATTTGTTAACATCGAGTATTGATTTAAGTGTAATAAAGTCTTTTCTTAAAGTATTTATATGGTGTGTAGCCATATATGGAAGTGAAACATGGACGATAACTGGTTTAGACAAGAAGAGAATAGAAGCTTTCGAAATGTGGTGCTACAGAAGGATCCTGAAGATTAAATGGGTAGATCACGTAACCAATGAGGAGGTACTCAATATAATTGGTGAGAAGAGGAATTTGTGGCACAGCTTGACTAGAAGTAGAGATCGGTTGGTAGGACATATTCTGAAGCATCAACAGATCACCAATTTAGTACTGGAGGGCTGCGTGGAGGGTAAAAATCGTAGAGGGAGACCTAGAGATGAATACACGAAGCAGACTCAGAAGGATGTAAGTTCCAGTAGTTACTTGGAGATGATGAAGCTTGCGCAGTATAGATTAGCATGGAGGACTGCATCAAACCAGTCTGTGGACTGAAGACCACTACAACAACAAAAAGATCTCATTTGTTCTTTTAAACATTTTATTCCTTAATTTTTATTTACTTATTTATTGCCAAATTATAGACCTGTTATCTGATGTTTAAAACAGGTCATGCATCTTACAATTTTCGTTTTTCATCTTTTTACGGTTTTCTTTCCTTTTGTTTTCTCTATAACATTTACGAAGAATGATTCAAAATAACAATAAGTCGAGGTTGAAATATAAATAAAATTTTGTTGCTTTTTAGAAGAATATAAAAAGAAGATAGGATAGCTAAGAGGTTTGTTAGTACCATCACCGAGTGTGACGGACGGTGAATACCTCGGAATGGTTTCATCGAGCCGTTGACCGCCAGTCACACACACACACACACACACACACACACACACACACACAAATGGTTATTAGTTGAGAAATAATGTTTCGTATCCTATTTGTTACTATTCCTATGTATTAACTACAGTAGGTGCGCATCCATGTACAGCATTTGGTGTTTTCTTGGCTAGATTGCCAGCACTTTTGCTTATTTACTGCCACGTCTCAGCTTCCTCCTCCTGTTCCTCCTCATTGCGACTATTTTCGCTCTCACTGTGGGTATCGCTGTCCATCCTCTGGAGATTTCTGTTACGCTGCACATAGGCATGTCTGTGATGGCGTGTCCGCATTTACTCTTCATGTGTTGTTTTTGAAATAGTGTCTGTCAGTGCGTTTAATTGTGCCCATTGTTCTTCGTCTCTTATTGCTGTGTATATATCTATGTCTGTATCTTTGTAATCTAAGTGTAGTGTATGTCTATTGTTCGCGTATTGCCCGCAGAAAAAGACAGTGTGTTCTGGGGAACCTTCTTCCCCACATGTGCATGTGCATGTAGGTGTCTGCCTCAGACTCACGCGGTTTAAGTGCGTGGGATAAGGTCCGTGCCCGTTTAAGAAATGTACCATACCGCGGCTGGGATCGATATGCCTCATTCTCAACCGCTCCCTTATGTCGGGGAGGAAGTCGTGCAGCCTACGTCCCTTATCACTTACATCCCACTCACCTTGCCCTGTATCCAAACGCCAACTTTTAAGGTGACGTATCGTCCCTATGGGCACACCGGTTATTGTGTGTACCTTATCTAGTCTCCCCACCTTTAACCAGTACCCTGCAGCTCTGTATTTGATCGTGATATCTATGGGGCATATTCCGAGCACCACACATAGTGCATCCGCTGAGGTGGTACCGAAGGCTCCAGATAGCCTAAGTAGGACACTTCTCTGCCCTCGTCTGACGGATGCTTTGTTGGTGACCACGTTCAGTCTATGTGCCCACGTGCTAGCTGCAAAGCTGAGTACTGATTCGAAGAGCGCACAGTGGTATGTACGTATGACCGGTAGAGGTAGTCTGTACTGTTTTGAATTTAGCCTCACCAGTTTGTAGAGTATTTTTTCTGCTTTGTCTGTTGTTAGCCTTATGTGTTCGTGGAAATTCAATTTTTCATCTATGTGTACCCCAAGATAGCGCGTAATGCGTGCTCGTTTGATGTTTGTGTCCCCAATTTTAACTGATTGATTCCTTTGGAGTGATCCTTTCAGTAATGTGTATGTTGTTTTGTTTTCGGCTATCCTGAGTTTGTTGTTGTGACACCACTGAGTAATTGTTTCTAGTAATCCACTGGCTTTCTCTTCTAACTGGGCTCTGTTGTTTGCAGTGAATACAACTAATAGGTCATCTACGTAGGCGACAATTCCGTCTGACCTGTCATCCCCATCCAGAAGTTGTAGGAGGGTTCGATTGTTATGTCCCAGAAGATGGGGCCACAGATCGACCCTTGAGGACAGCCTTTGGTAATTCTTTTAATTACTTTCCGGCTGTCCATCTGCTATTCGACTACTTGGTCTTTACAGTAGTCCAGAAACTGCTGTACAGTGATTGCGGTACCTCCAGATGTCTTAGCCTCTGAAACAGTGCTGGCCACCAAAGATGCAGGGCCTGGTTGATGGCATCATCAATTGATCTGCCAGATCTGAAGCCGAACTGGTGTTGGCTCATACCCCTGAGAGCTCTGTGTGTTTGCAGGCGCTTACACAGTAGCTTCTCCTGAATCTTTGCTAGGATGTTTATTAGGCATATTGGCCTGTAAGTCTTTGGATCTGAAGGATCCCTGTCCGCTGATTTCTTAATAATGACTGCTTTGGAGGTTTTCCATGCTGTAGGTACCCTGCCCAGCCGTAAGGCATCGTTCAAAAATGGTTCAAATGGCTCTGAGCACTATGGGACTTAACATCTATGGTCATCAGTCCCCTAGAACTTAGCTACTTAAACGTAACTAATCTAAGGACATCACACAACACCCAGCCATCACGAGGCAGAGAAAATCCCTGACCCCGCCGGGAATCGAACCCGGGAACCCGGCCGTGGGAAGCCAGAACGCTACCGCACGACCACGAGATTCGGGCAGGCATCGTTCAGTAACGTTGTTAGGAACGGGGTAATCTGCGGTGCTAGTTTTTTCAGTGTTTCCGAGTGGATGCCATCTGGTCCAGGTGCTTTTTTGTTTTTGAGCTCTGAGATTGCTACCGCAACCTCTTCTTGCGCAAAAGGACAGGTGACAGTTGCAGTGTTGTATGGTGTATGTAGGTTTTAGGTTTTCTCTTAGTGTTGCACGATATTGTGAACGTCGTCAGGGAGCAGTTTATACAGCAGAAACTCCGCTGTATTCCTCCACCCCCTCGTCATCGTGCCGTCATCCTGCCTTAGCGTTCCTTAATGCCATAGTCACATTTGGCTGTTATAGAGCTCCTTTCTTATCAGTCAAAATACATTTATTTTCCCATCATACCTATCATAAAGCTGGCTGTATGATATCCTATATCCTATCCATCGTCGAGCTCCGCCCCCCCCCTCCCGAGCCAAATCCAAATAGCTGAGAATGCTTGATCATGATCTTTTCCCTTGAATAAGGGGCGTCAAATGAAAACGAGACAGATGGAGAGAAAAGTAAGTAAGTTGCTTATTGTTTCAAAAGTAATTGTCGTAACTGTTAATTCATTTGTCTTCATGGAAATGTGTTTGCAGTTGTCTACGGAACCACAATATCACCCAGACCTGCCTACATGTTGCTAAGGTTGTTTCGAGTACGCTGGAAAACCCTTGCACATCCTCCATACAGTTCCGATCGATCCCCATGCGATTTCCGTAGTTTTTGAGGCCTGAAGAAAGACATTCGCGGCCGTCGATTTGCTTCGGACTAAGAGGTGCACGCCTGGTGACAACCGAAAACATCTTTCAGTATGGGTATTGACCGTCTTGTGTCAAGTGGAATAATGTATATTAACAGTTATGGCGATAACTTTTCAAACACTAAACAGTTTACTTACTTTGTTGCATCAATCTGGTTTTCATTTAACTACCCTTTACAGAATCACAATATTTCTATCCAGGTACCATGCGTCCTGGAAGTAGGGCCGAGACGGCCTTAAGCGCCAGTATATTGCAGGACATTTCTAGTTCAGAAATTTACCTTACTACCAAGGCAAACCGCCCTAAAATCTTTCTCCGTATATTCATTTTCTGGTGGATATCGGAACAATAGCTGTTACTGTGTCTTGTATGTACTGGTATTAAGTATAACACCATAGCTTGATCACATTGGATGGACTTTAAACAGCTAACCAGTTTCGACTCTTATGCATCATCATCCAAACTAACAGAGATCAAAACGTCAAGTAGATATTTAACGCCGTATTTTGTCACGGAAATCAACTCAGACTGATTTCAAATAACGGAGCTAGAGATTTTGGTTATATCTGTGGATGACGCTGGTGATCTGTAGAAAGACTCTTTTTATAAGTTGATGCAGCAGCTTCAGCTTCTAAGTAGATACGAGTCTACCATAAAGAATACTCCACGTCCGATATTGTCACACTCGTATTTACGCAAAGAACCTCACTGCTGTCAGACTCGGATTTTAATCTTTTTTTGTACTTAGTATTTTGTGAACTCCACATCTTTTTTGGGAATGCTTCTGGAGATAATAAACACTGAGTCCGATTTTCTCAAAAATTTGACGATTGGAGGCACACAGTTCCCCTTATTATGACATATGAGTAAACCTTAGGTTGTTCCTCTGGTGGTCCCAAACATGAAAAGTATTATTGGTCATCTATTTCTGTGTTTTAATAACACAGAGGACGCTCAAGCCACAGCATACCATTTCACTGAAACATTTCATAACATACAGTGAGCTGCAATCTGTTATATTTCAGCCATGCAGCTGTGCAAATTCTACTTCTATTGATTTTCCGACATTGTATCTTCCGTCATCGTTGAAGTGGACGAGGAAATTCTTTAACTCACTTTGGGGGTAATCGGAAAATAAGCGGCAGAGGCGAGAGAATTTACAAGGTTGCATGTCCAAAATTTAATGGATTATTCATTACGCTGTGAAAAGCTGAAGATGCATATCAAGCGTTTATGAGTATCAGTATGAAGTCATTGTTCCAACAACACAGAGCAACCGCTTACACTCTGACCACATCCATTACAACCGGTCACATCGGCTGGCCTCTGACCTATTTTTGCGTGCGGGGGGGGGGGGGGGGGGGGGGGGGTTCTTTGTATCCTGTGTGTGTGCTTCAGGCCAACTACCAATTGGGGCTTTGAGAGGCGTCAGTTGCACAGAACCAAATTCTGATGCCCAACAGAATGAGGACCCCCAAATGATCATACAAATTAAATGAAAATGATAATACTGTCACACAACGGAAAATGTCTCATTTAAATGAATATTAATAGGGATGGCTCAATTAAGCGTGAAACAAGTGGGTACCACATGGCTCACATGGGAGGAAGGCTCTTCTAGCTATGAATCGAAGCAAATGGACGCTATAATAAAAATATCTGTCTTTGAACCTGAAAGTTACCCAATGACCCCTAAAAAAGAACCATTAACAATCAGACAATGGAGTACAACTCAAAGTATAATCTTCGCACAGGTGGTAGAGACAATAAAACACAGTTACGTTAATAATTCACAGGCACAGCCAGTGACTGCATAAGTTGTTAAGTAGAGTAAGAAAGTCAGCAGAAAGACTGCGATGAACACCACAAGATTCCCAAGAATGTGCATTGCAATAAGGTGGATGCGGGTCTTTAAGATCGTGTAGCCAGCTACTGAAGGGAGCGAACTAACTTTGCGTCTGAACAGTGTTGATGGTGTGACAATGGCTCATCTTATCAGAGCATGTGGAGCATACTTGAGGTAGCTGGCGGCAGCAGTGGCTGGAGGATGTAATATCCACCTTTCTTTGTACTTGGTGTATGGACATCCTTCCAGCAGTAGCAAGGATCATCTCATCAGTCATCTCTCCTATCCTAACCTGAAGTGTATACAAATACCTAAAGTGAAGAGTTATTCTACAATAGTCAGAAAAGAAGTGTGTTCACCAAGAACCGTCTGAAACTCACCTATCTTGCTGCCAGAACTGGAAATCACTGCCAATGACATTACATTATATTTGCTGTTTTGTTGATGCTGACATCTGGTGGCTCACCCTGAAAGTGATTCTGCACTTTATGTGCATCAAAGTTTAATAAAGCAGATACATAGTGTTTGAAGTTAATTTTGTTGGTATGTAATTCAGACATCTTTTTTTCTTTGATACCAAAACAGTTGAAATACAAAATAGCTTCCCAAACCTCCTCCATAGCTTTGTGGAATGTTAATACAATTCTCAGCTTAACTGTAGTCTCAGACCTAGTATTGAGGTTATGTTGCATACAGATTTTCTTGACTTTAGTATCATTAATGTACTCAAGAGACAAATTTGTTTAAATAATTGCCACTTTCAGGGGTGAAGTGGGGCATGGTCAGGAACTACAAGCAAGCTGTAGGGAATGGTGGACTGTTTAAATATGATGAATGAGCAATGCAAAATGCTATTACAGCGTATAGGAGAGGTAGCAGAAACTTAAAGAAAATAACTGAGGAATTCAGTGTTCCTAAAAATACATTGGCAAATAGGGCAAATGAAAAATTTAAGAAGAAACATGGAGGTCAGTAAGTTTTAAGTGAGGAGCATGAAAAATTAGTAGTAGAAGGAATTTTAACCTGTACAGAGTGAGGGATTCCTTTTCAAAGTGATGATGTTAGGGACACACTAAAACATTTTCTTGATTGACATGGATATCATATGAAGAAATTCAAGATCACCTCACATTTCGTCTTTCAGAAAATGTGATAAGATCAAGAAATGGTGTTGATGAAGACTGCATCATCAGATATTTCAAAAACTTGGAAGTTAATGTGAAAGAAGTTTCTCGAGAAAGGACTCTAATCTATGATGAAACAAATTTCACACATGAAACTGGATCTTTCAGGGAAATCTAACTGGAAATGGAGAAATACAGCCCCCCCCCCCCTTTATTGTATACAAGACTGCAGGCACAAGTCTCCACCCAACTTGGACAGAAGGTAGTGTTGAAGGCTTACACTATGCAGTAAGCTAATCTGGTTGGTTTGACATTATTTGGAGAATGGTTTGTCAAAATAGTGCTGCCATATTTGAGAAGATCTGATAGAAGAAATGTTGTTACAGGAGACAATCTTCTAAGTCAGCTCTCCCAGATAGTGATAAGATTGTGTCATGATCATAACATTGCCTTCATAATGCTGCCTCCAAATTCTACACATCTTACACAGCCCCTGTATGTTGCAGTATTCAGACCCATTAAAGCAGCATGGATGGCTGTTTTGATCAACTGAAAGAACCTGTACAGTTGAAAGAACCTGTACAAGGGCTTTCTGCCTAAAGTCCAGTTTCCAATAAAACTGAAGGAAGCACTGGAGAAGGTTGAGAATATGCACTGGAACATAATCTCTGGCTTTAGAGCATGTTGTATATCACCATTAGATCCAGAGAAAGTGCAGCATAAAATTCAAAGAAGAGTTCAGCACTCCATGTCTGAGAAAACTGCGGAAGATGTTCTATCTGAAAACTTTGTCATAGTAAAATCTAGTGATTTCACAAGAATCAGAGGTAGAAAAAAGACTTTTCAAATCAAGTACGAGTATTTCTCCTGCAGATTTTGACCTGAATGTTTCCACAACTTCTGCCACACATACCAGTAACTCCAAGCACCAGTCTTCTGCTGATATGCCACAGGTTAAAATGTTATCAGTAATTTAAGAGAATAGAAGCAGTGATGGAGATATTCAGATTCCTGCAATTAAGAACAGAAGTGTTGAAATTAAACCTCAATTTGCATTATAAACAGGGGACAACCCAGAGACTTCATTGTGGTGAAATTCGTCACAGAAGAAGACCATTAAACAAAACTGTATGTGGGAAAAATAATTGGCATGCGAAAGGATAAGACAATTCACATCAAATTTCTAAAGAAAAGAGAAGGGGAAAAATGATAGTGTTCCATTTCAATCAGGAACCTGACATCCAAGATGTTTTGTACACTAACATTGTACAGAAAATTGATGTGTATCAGCACGTCACAAGATGAAGATTTCTCTTCCCAATACTGTGCAAAAATGTTAACATACAAAAGTCTGAGAATTGAAAATTAGCAATGAACAATACAGCAAAGTTGCAAATAGATTTGTAAGACTATTTATTTCATGTTGTAGTGTATTAAAATGGTCTTACTTTCAGAAAAAGGTCCTAAATGAAACATAAAAAATGTTCTCTACCAAAGTTTGTTATACAGTAGATTACAATAAACAATTTCCTACTCAACATTCTCTGATGTGTTATTTCTCTTAAAAAAAAAAAAAATTCTGACCCACTTCTCCACCATAGTGAACTAGTGTGCCATAGTCGTACAAATAAATGTCTGTCCCACTTCACCCTCTGTGGGGTAAGTGAGACAGCTCTTCAGCCCATAGAAAGTCCCTCCAATATGTTTAAAAAGTATGAACCCAAATACATTGTTAGAAGATCATATATTTAAAGTTCCATAAAATATGCAAACAAAATTGATGGGTGTATTTACTAAAAACCTGAAAATCTGGCCCACTTCACCCCTTTCTATGGTAACAATTTAAATAATCTCCTACTCTTTCTTGTTTCATTATGCTTCAGCCAATTGCTCAGAGGTGGGTTGGGGGATTAAAGGGATCAATCTGCTACGGTCATCGGTCCGTTCAGAGGTGGACAGCCAAAGCCAGGAGACTTATCTCACTCCATGACGTGATTCTGACGTTGATGACTGAAAAACTCTGACGTAGGCACAGCACAAAAGTGCAGGCTCTCCCAAAAATGACAGAATTTTGAGGCATCATAACGAACATTCACATGCCTCTGAGAGAAGCCACACCTGCCTAGAGATCTATTATGTGCCTAAAAGGCTTCTGCAAAGAATTCCACGTTTCCTTCAACAGAGGAATGCATGCTCTGTAATCCTCCTGGATAGTGAGCTGGGCAAAAGATATGGCCAGTCTCACTATCTGCCGCCCAGCCCTTTCCAGAGTGCAACAATTTTGTAGCAGCAAAGTCCTTTTAAAAAGACCATTAACTCAAGCATCCAACTTGTAAGCTTTCAGATCTTTGAAAACTCCACCAACTACATAGGAAAACCAGAAGAACAAACAGTGAAGGGAAGCTAAAAACAGCCACTGGCAATGCTAACCCTGATCGGCAACAACAGCACAATGTAACTGAATGTCTACTAGATCAGGGGAATTCTGAAATATGTTAGTGGGTGCTTTCAGAGAAAAATGATCACATTACAACCTGTAAAATAAAGTTAATGCAAAAAGGGGACTGAGCAACTATAAAACAACATGCGTTGGAAGGTTGTGGCAAGAGCCAAACACTCTCTTACCTGTAACAGTGACCACCTAAAGGATATTTTTTTCCAAAAATTAATATGTGTAATAAATTGTGTAAAGTGTTACAGTTCTTTAAATTTAAATACAGTGCTTAAAATTCTTTATTGTTTCTACTGCAGCCTGTACTTCCTATAGGAGTTTTGTGTGATGAATTCTTGCTATTGAAAGTAGTGGGTTAAGTTGTGTTTGGTATGTTGTTACTCCCACAAGTCGCCATCACGCTTTGTGTGTTTGAGAGTGAAATGCTTCCATTGAGTGGGATGACAATCCAGGCATGTGTTCACCTGTCGTGTTGCAGTAGCTCCGGCTCATCCTCGTCACCGCCACCAGCAGTGTCTCGCTACTCACTGGTGACGCAGCTGACGACTGCTGCACTGTGTGCCAGCTCCCCAGTGCTGCCTGCTGCACCACATGTGCCACCAGTTGTCAAGTCGCTTATCCGGCCACTCACCGTGCCCAAGGTAACATAGTCTCTCTGTCACACTATTTGACAATGTATTGCAACTAGTAATACACCAGGTACAGGGGCTGCACAGTACAATAAAACATACTGATGTGAATTTAATGATTTCCAAAGCTGGTTTTTTGACTTACTGATAGATACTGTTAATGCGGATAAGTAGGAAGAACAAACCCGTAATGTTTGGATACAGCATTAGTAGTGTCCTGCATGACACAGTCACATCATTTAAGTATCTGTGAAGAACATTGCGAAGCGATATGAAATGGAATGAGCATGTGAGGATTGTGGTAGGGAAGACGAATGGTCGACTTCGGTTTATTGGCAGAATTTTAGGAAAGTGTGTTTCATCTGTACAGGAAACCAAATATAGGACACTAGTGTGACCTATTCTCAAGTACTGCTAGAATGTGGGGGATCCGCACCAGATTGAAAGAGAAACACTGAAGCAGTTCAGAGGTGAGCTGCTAGATTTGTTACTGATAGGATCAATCAGCATGCAAGTCTTATGGATATGCTTCAGGAACTCAAGAGTGTATCCCTAGAGAGAAGAAGACATTTATTTCGAAGAACACTACTGAGAAAGTTTAAAGAACTGGTATTTGAAGCTGACTGCAGAATGATCCTACTGCCGCTAACATAAATTTGGAGAAGGACCACGAAGATAAGATATGAGAAATTAGGGCTCATATGGAGACATACAGACAGTCATTTTTCCCTCACTGTATTTGGGTGTGGAATGGGAAAGGAAACAACTAGTAGTGGTACAGTGTACCCTCCACCACGCACTGTGTGCTAAACTCTTCATCTCAGACTTCATGTTGCAACTAATAATACCCCTGGTTTAGGGGGTTCGCAGGTTAGATTGTGAGGAGGTTTGGCTGGTGGTTCATAATGCTTACAGAGCATTAACGTCCTCAGTTATTTACTGAACGTATTCCAATCTCTGTTTTCCTCTACAGTTTTTACACTCTATGGCTCCCTGCAGTACCATGGAAGTTATTTGCTGATGTCTTAACACATGTCCTGTCATCCTGGTCCTTTCTTCACCACTTCAGTATGGAACATCCTAATTCCTGACTTTACCAATCCACTACAATACAATGATGTGCTCCATGTATCGATTCTCAAGAATTTCTTCCTGACATCCACATCTCCATAGATACTCTATAAGCCACATTATGCTGCATGTCATTTACTTTCCTGTTCCACTCGCAAACAGAGCAATGGAAAAATGATTATCTATATGCTTCTGTACTACCCCTAATTTCTCGTATGTTATCTTCATGGTCTGTACACACAATGTATGTTGGCAGCAGTACAACTGTTCAGCAGTCAGCTTCAAATACTGGTTATCTAAATTTTCTCAATAGTGTTTCCCAAAAGGAAAGACCCCTTCTCACCAGGGATTCCTATTTGAGTTCCCAAAGCATCTCCGTAGCACTTACATGTTGTTCAAACCTACCGGTAAAAAATCTAGCAGCCCACCTCTGAACTGATTCATTATTTTCCTTCAATTCGATCTGATATGGATCCCAAACACTCAAGCAGAACCTGAGAATGGGTAGCACCAGTATCCTATATGGATTCTCCTTTGCAGGTCAACCACTCTTTCCTAAAAGTCTCCCAATATACTGAAGTGTACAGTTTGCCTTCCCTACTGCAGTTCTCACCAGCTCATTCCATGTCATATTACTTTGCAATGTTATGCCCAGATATTTAAACAACTTGACAGTGTCAAGCAGGACACTAGTAATACTGTATCTGAACGTTACAGGTTTGTTCTTCCTCCACATCCACATCAACTTACACTTTTCACATTTAGAACTAGGTGCCATTCATCATACCAACTAGAAATTTTGTCTAAATCATCTTGTGTCTTCCTACGGTCACTCAACTTTGATACCTTACCATACACCACAGTATCATCAGGAAATAACTGCAGATTGCTGCTCAATGTGTCCGCCAAATCATTTATGTATACAAAGAACAACAGTGATCCTATCACACTTCCTTGGGGCACATCTGTGGACTTATTCCAGGAACTCATACTTTCACTAACAGCCTTCAACAGACTGAAATTGCATCTGCCTATTGCCCTTCATCCATAGTTCGCAGTATATCACGTGAGAAAAGGGCAAGCTGAGTTTTGCACTAGCAGTGCTTTCTAATTCTGATTTCTGATTCTTGGACAGAAGCTTCACAGTTTCAGGAAAGTTTATTATATTCGAACTGAGAATGTTTTCAAGGATTCTGCAGCAAACCAAAGTTAGGGATATCAATCTGTAATTTTGAGGATCCATTCTTCCACCATTTTTATACACTAGTGCCAACTGAACTTTTTTCCAGTCACTTCGCATTTTGTGCTGGGTGAGAGATTCACAATAAATGCAGGCTAAGTAAGGGGCTAATGCCATAAAATTGAACTGGGATTCCATCCGGGGCTGGTGGTTTATTTATTTTCAAACCTTTAAGTTGCTTCTCTAAGCTATGTATGCTTATTTCTATGTCGTTCATATGGGAGTCTGTCTGATGGCCAAAACATGGTACATTTGTAGTGTTCTCATGAGTAAACAACTTCTTGAATGTGAAATTTGAAACTTTGGCTTTCATTTTGCTGTCTTCAACTGCCACACCAGACTGGTCAACCTTAGATCTGCTTAGCAATTTTACATACAACCAGAATTTTCTCAGTTCTCTACCAGATCTCTTGCTAAGGTGTGATGGTGGTGGTAGTTGTTGTACACTTCACACATAGATATTTTCACAGATGTACAAATCTCTACTAATCTTCACTTGTCATTTGTGCCTCCCCTTTTGATCCTAGAGTACAACAGCCTCTGCTCTCTCAGCACCTTACGAATTTCATTATTAAACCTGGTGGGTCTTTTCCATCCTCTATCCACTTACTTCGCACGTAACTCTCTAGATCATGATTTACAATCTGCTTAAACTTTGCCCATAATTCCTGTACATCCCTCTTACTGGTACTAAGTGAGCCAATTAACTGTCTAAGTAAGATGTTAAGAACTGCTTATCTACTCTATATAGCGATCTTGACTGATTTATTAACTTTTGTAACCATATTACTGACATTTTCGATAAGGTCTGGCCTATTTATAGCTAAAAGGTCTAAGATACTTCTACTGTATGTGGGCTGCCAAGCTAGCTGCTCAACACAGATTACAGAAAACATGTTCAAAAGTATTTCTCATGACTGTCTGTCTGTGTGCTCTGCAATGAATTCAAGACATCACACTTTATACTCAGTAGGTTAAAGTTGCCTCCAACTAGTATTGCATGATCTGGATCTTTACATGCTACTGACCTTAGGTTTTCTTTGAATGGTTCTGGAACTGTCACAACATAATTGGGTGGCTGGTAAGATCATGCAGCAATGAACTTGATTTAACCTACACCTGTTATAGGTGACTAGATAACATCTCTGTCGCACTCAATTTTGACATCAACAAAGACAATATTTTTGAGAACTGCAATGAACATTCCCACTCACATGGCCTCTAATCTGTCATTCTGATATATGTTTCATGACTCACCAAATATCTCAGAGCTTTCCACTTTGGGTTTCAGAGAGCATGAGAACTTTTCTGGGGGGTAGCACATTTGGGAACTTTATTACAAATGCTTCAACAGTCTACTGATAAAATTTTGACAGTTGATGTGTCTTTTCTCTGAATGCTGCCTGACTTCACTTGGTGTGTATCGACTGGCAAGTGTTCATCAGAACACCACAAACTACCACCTAACCTAAAAAATCATCATGTGCACATGCAATAAGTATTCTGCTACCAGAGTAGCTGCTTTCTTTTTGTGTAATGTATCCCTGAGCTACCAAGGGGAGTCCTACAAATTGCCATCTGATAACGCAAGTCTAGAAATATTCGGCCAAGACCATCACAGAGTCGATGAAAACTTGACTCCAAACCCAAAGGACCCCAATCAGTTGTGGGAACAATGCTGTAAATTTCCAGCTCTGATTGCATCCTGTGCATGAGATCAGTAGTCTTCACCACCTCCACTAGCCGCCTATATGAACTGAGGATGGCCTCAGAACCCATGTGACAGGAGTTGTAGGTACTGATGTGAACCAGAACTTGCAGGTGACTGCACCCTGCACACTCGATGGCTGTAGGCAAGGCCGCATCCACATCTTGGGTGAGACTTCCTAGCACACATACTGAGTGTACACTGGTTTTTCTTCCAGGCCTGAACGCTATCTGCCTAAGGGACTGGATAATGCACCTAATGTTGGAGCTCCTGGTAACTAGTAACCCCCCCCCCCCCCCCCCCAATTGCCTGCTCGGACCCTGCTGAAGGAGTGGTCACCTCTAAACTCACAGGGTGAATGGGTGAGGCCAGGCAGCAAGTCTCCACATTTGTCCTCCGTCTCGAGAGACATGAACACACTACCACCTGCCACTTACCCTGTAGGGAGGCAGATCCACCACATTGGGTACACTAGGAAGTGCCTCAGAAGCAGAGCCGATGGGGAAAACAAGTGACACATGGGGCATCCCATTTGATGCACCAGAAGGTCTTCCACTGCTACACTCCAAGACGGCAGCCTGAAGGGGACTGACCATAGCCAAAGTGCATTCAGCTCTTCATGAGCTGCGAACAGTTCCTCCTGCATCTAGACACAGCATGCACACATCCCAATCATACTACAAAGACTAACAGAGGAAATAAAATAAAAAATCAGACAGGATTCTAGATATGCAACTTGCCGTTCTCCTGGTGTGTCACCAATGAGTGCAGATGCGTTAATGAACTATGCAACTGGCTGTTCAGTGAGCTACTATTGCGCAATAGACCGAATGAATTCACCCTTAAAAAAATGCAAAACGGAATCTCATAAACAGAAAAATATGGATGAAATTTATTAAATAAACTATGAGGAAAGTAAAGGAAAAGGTAAACACTTAACTCACTGTTCTGAGGATGTATACCAACTGAGAGCTGTGGCCTATGTTTGTTTCCAGTAGATTTCTCTTGGCCAGCATGTGCTAATCTGCTTGTTATGTTCTTCATCTGTCATGGGCTTATTTTGCTTGCATGGTAGCAGAATTCCTTAATTTCATCTAGTTCATGACCACCAATTTTGATGTTAGGTTTCTCACTATTTTTATTTCTTCTAGTTTTCAATACTTTCATCTTTCTTGGGTTTACCCACAATCTACATTCCTTACTCATTAGACCATTTATTCCACTCAGCAGATCCTGTAATAATTCTTCACCTTGGCTGAGGATAACAATGTCTTCAGTGAACCTGTTACTGATATCCTTTCACCCTGAATTTTAATCTCACTCTTGAATTTTTCTTTTATTTCCACCAGTGCTTCATTGATATACAGATTGAACAGCAAAGTGAAAGACTGCATACCTCTCTTACATCCTTTTTAATGTGAGCACTTCATTCTTGGTTCTCGTACATATTGTATTATTACCCATCTTACCCTGTAGCTCACTCCTATTTTTCTCAGAATTTTGAACATCTTGCATCATTTTACATGGCCAATTGCTTTTTCCAAATCAACAACTCCTATGAAAGATTCGTGATTTTTCTTCAGCCTTGATCCCATTATCAAGCACAACATCAAGACTGTATCTCTGGCGCCTTTACCTCTCCTAAAGCCAAAGTGATCATCATGTAACAGATCCCTAATTTTCTTTTCTGTTCATCTGTAATAAACTACTTCCACCAAAGAAACCAATAGTCCCTGCACACAATCTCTTAATATATAATCCACTTTGTCATGACCATCCCCCAAAATACTGAGCAACCTTACATCCTTCAATATACAGCCTATTAATATCTCACTTTAATGTCTCCACGAAATACTCCCTGAATCACTTCTATCTCATTTCCTCTAGTCTAGAGATCCTTGTGTAATCCCAATCCATCCCAACCTATGCAGCACCTCTTAGCCTCCTGCACCCACATCCCATCATAAACACAGCCAAATCCATTACTCCAACCTTCACAATCCTCGAAACATCATCTCCAACACATCATAGCCTTTCACAGCCACATCGAGATCACCCATTACAATTAAATATGAAATTTATGTTTCTGTCAGTCCATCAGACAATCTATTAGAAATGGTTATCTATTTTAGACGTCTAGAGATATTTCAGGAGGTGGAGAGAGCCATGTAGTTGTCAGACCAAGTAATCTTTATGCATACATAATGTAGGCCCAGTTAAACACTAAATCAACCTTTATAACCAGGGAGAAACCTGTTTCTTGTTTTGATTCTCTATGTCTTTCTTCAACAAATCAAAACCAAACACTTAAGTTTATTCAACTGGCATCCACAACTAAAAAGCTTCAAGTTGAGTATAAAACACTGCTGTGGTTGTGGGGCTAGGTAACATCTTATGGGACCAAACTGCTTAGGTCATCGATCCGACTGTGTGGCGACTTTATTTAAAAAGTGCAATTGGTTTCATAATGTTAGTTTCATCATCACATGAAGTCAGTTACAATGCAATATTCCCCTGTACTCCACTCGTCTGAAACAATGCTATGCAGCTCTGGCTTTTGTGTCCCCCCCCCCCTCCCCCACACACACACACAGACACACACCCCCAATCCCTCATTCTATATTAGTTTACCGTGGCCTGCTAAATGTGTTTACAAAAAGAGTTATATACTAGGGATTGGAAGAAGTTTGATATCAATTGTACTTCAGCATCATGTTGTAGCTGATGGTGTAACTAACAATATGAAACCAGTTATGCTTTTTAAATAGTGACCAAACAGCTGCAGTGGTGATTTTTACTCAGCAATTCAAAATGGTATTACCCACTGACTTTAAATGTCACAATTTTAATGCATTAGAAACTCAGTTGTAAGAAGAACTTATCCTATACAGTCACAAGAAGAATATTATGTAAAGTTCATAACCAAACATCACACAGAAGCCTCTTAATAGAACTTGGAGTGAAGTTAGGATTGAGTACAAAATTCAAAATAATCTTTGTATGAAATATGCATTCCTGACTGGAGTCAAGATTAAAGTTTACATGCTGATAACAACTTTGTAACAGCTTTCTGGTACATGGTCCAGTAACATTAATGTGACCATCACGTGTTTTACGTCAATGTGCCATAACCACTAAGACGGCAGGTGGCAGCACAAGTAGTGGAGAGCATATAAAGAGTGTCCAGGGGACTCAGAAACAGTGCATTCATTCTAGTAATATGGAAGTGGAGTGATTTATCTGACTTCCGAAAGGGCACGGTCATCAGCTTTGAGAGAAAGGTCTAAGGACTTCCAAAATTAATAAGTTTCTAAAATGTTTGTGTGCTGCTGTGGTTAAAGTATACCGTGAATGGCAAAATGGCACTATCCAAAACCAGTTCTGAGGTGACAGTGATGCTCCATGGACCACAGACGACAGGGGTGAATGACAGCTGTGGAGGTGTGTACAGGCAAATAGACATGCAACTGTTGAGCAACTGACCATCCAAATAAAACAAGTGGCTACCAACAGTGTCTACTCAATGACCTTCCAGCAAACGTTACTGCATATGGGCCTCCACAGCAGGTGCCTGGTTCATGCAGCCATGCTGGCTCCTGTTCATGAGTGACAAAGGCTGGAATCTGTATAGTAGCACCACAACTAGGCATCCACTGAGCGGTGGCATGTGTCCTTTTCAAATAAGTCAAATTTTATTCTCCATCAGACAGAAGGCTGTTGACATTTACAGTGTGAAATGTCTGAAAGCAAACACCCTGAAACAGTTGTTGGAAGAGTCCAGGCCGAAGGAGGGAGTGTTATGGCCTGTGAAATGATTCAATGACATTCCCTGGTGATTTCACCATTCTGAAAGGCACAATGGATTAACACAAGTATGCATCTATCCTTGGGGACCATGTCCACCCTACATGCAGTTTTTTTTTTTTTTTTTTTTTTTTTTTTTTTTTTTTTTTTTTTTTCCCCCCCCCTGAGCACAACGGCATCTAACAGCAGGACCACGCAATATGTCACATAGCTCACAGTGTGGTTCAAACAGCAGCAGGATGAGTTTACTGTACCAAACTCCCTGGTTTTAAACCCAGTCAAGAATCTGTGTGACAACCTCAATCCAGCTGTTCACACCATGGATCTTTGGCCAAGAAACCGAGCACAACTGGCCACAGCACCACATTTGGCATGGCTCCGCATCCCTGTCAGAACCTTCCAGAACCTCATTGACTCTCTCCCTGTACATCTGGCGCTGCAAAAGGTGTTTATTTAGGTTTTAGATAAGTGGGAAAATTAATGTGACTGGTCAGTGTAGATACACACACCATACAATGTTTTGCATCACCTCGGTTCCAAGAGTTCCGGAACCTGTACAGAAAATTGGAATAAAGATCAACATAAACATCATTCCCACCCATTTTATTGTTCATGAAAACCACACATTGCATATTGTAACACCTTACAATGAGACCATCAGAGGTGGTGGTCCAGACAGCTGTACACACTGGTGCCTCAAATGCCCAGTAGCATATCCTCTTGCAATGATACATGCCTGTATTCATTGTGACATACTATCCACACATTCATCAAGGCACTGTTGGTCCAGATTGTCCCACTCCTGAACGGCGATTCATCGTATATTCCTCAGAGGGTTGGTAGGTCATGTCATCCATAAATAGTCCTTTTCAATCTATCCCAGTCATGTTCAATCGGGTTCATGTCTGCAGAACATGCTGGCCACTCTAGTTGAGTGATGTCATTATCCTGAAGGAAGTGATTCACAAGATGTGCATGATGGGGGCACAAATTGTCATCAATGAAAATGAATGCCTCGCCAATATGTTTGCACTATTGGTCAGAGGATAGCATTCACATATCGTACAGCCATTATGGCACCTTCCATGACCACCAGCAGTTTATATCGGCCCCACATAATGCCACCCCAAAATATCAGTAAACCTCCACTTTGCTGCACTTGCTGGACAGTGTGTCTAAGGCGTTCAGCCTGGCTGAGTTGCCTCCTAACACATTTCTGACGATTGTCTGATTGAAAGCAGCGACACTCGTCAGTGAAGAGAACGTGATGCCAATCCTGAGCAGTCCATTTGGCATGTTGTTGGGCCCATCTGTACCGCACTGCATGGTGTTGTGGTTGCAAAGATGGGTCTCGCCATGGACGTTGGGAGTGAAGTTGCACATCATACAGCCTATTGCACATAGTTTGAGTCATAACACAACATCCTGTGGATGCACGAAAAGCGTTAATCAAGATGGTGGTGTTGTTTTCAGGGTTCCACTGAGCCATAAACTGTAGGTAGCGGTCATCCACTGCAGTAGTAACCCTTGGGCGGCCTGAGTGAGGCATATCATCGACATTTCCTGTCTCTCTGTATCTCCTTCATGTCCGAACAACATTGCTTTGGTTCAGTCCGAGACGCCTGGACACTTGCCTTGTTGAGAGCCCTTCCTGGCACAAAGTAACAATGCGGACATAATCAAACTGTGGTATTGGCCATTTAGGCATGGTTGAACTGCAGACAACACGAGCCATGTACCACTTTCCTGGTGGAATGCGTGGAACTGATACGTTGTTGGACCCCCTCCATCTAATAGGTAATGCTCATGCATGATTATTTAAATCTTTGGGCAGTTTAGTGACTTCACTGAACAGTCAAAGGGACTGTGTCCATGACATAATACCCACAGTTAACATCTATCTTCAGGAGTTCTGGGAACCGGGGTGATGCGAAACTTTTATTGATATGTGTACTAAGAATGAAAAATTAATAAAAAGAAAAAGAAGGAAAAGTATTTTATTAACAGAGCATAATGTATCAGAATATCTTGACTTTAGGATGTAAATTCTGGTTATGCTGGTGTTAATATTAAACAGGTTTATTTTCCAGTGTATGGACAGGTTAAATCAGTAAATTTCCATAAATTTTAATAATGAAGTTCTAGATCAAAACAGCAACTGAGAGAGAGCAATGCTACTTTTTTCTCCAAATAGTTGCTTTTGTGCAAAAACATGTAATAATCTGATTTTAATGCTTTAAAAATAGTGTAGAAGTAGTTCCTGTAATTAACAATTTTTTTTTTCCTGGCAGAAGTAGGCTGCTAGGATATATTCTGCCTATTAATATATAGTATGATTTGTTTCACATTACTGAAGGCTCTCCTATGTTAGGAGTTATTGAACACAATCCTTGAATGAGAAGCCCACAATACTCTAATAGATGTTATTTAACTTACCTTCCACTCCATTAACATACAATCAGATTCTAAATTTCTGCAATTTATTGTCCCTAAGTATGAAGTAACTGAGTAAAAATGACTGGATTTCTAAGGGCCATGTTATTGCTTATCTAGCAAAACTTTATATATCAGTGTGCTGCTGCAGTTGTAGTTGACTGTTTCTCAGTGTGTAAAGCCATTTCTTGATTGCTCTTAGTTCACTTCTAATATTTCTTACCGATGTCCCAGAAACACTCCCATGACAGCAGGGTGCCCAATAACTGCCTATGTTATATTAACATGTAAGAAAATGAACAGTTTGTTGAAACACATTAACACTGATAAACCCCAGAAGTGCTGTGTTCACAGCAGTTACAAGCCAGACCTGATTGCTTTTAAATCACAAAAGTCGGGAATCAACTTCGCCAATTTATATGTTGACCATGTACAAGCAGAGCCAAAAGTGTCATTTAGCAGGCAATCATTGTGTGACACCTAACACATTCAAATCTAAAGGTCTATAGACTGTCCCTAATTTATTCATCAAAATGGTTACTTTTCGGTACCAATAGCTACGTGGAATGAGCCTCTGAGTTCGACCTCAAATAATACCCTAGTAAATCCCTGTTAACTGTCAATAAGTAGTACTTAAGGGCACCGCTATTTCAGTTGTTAGTGGAGTGTGATATAAAACTAAATATAAAACAAGAGAGTGCAACAGATCACTTTTGTGTCAATACAATCTCTTGTCACTTAAACAAAGTACGTCTATTGAAGGAAGTTACAATGTCTTCAGTTTCAACTATTACTACTACTAGTAGTAGTAGTAGTTGTTGTAGTAGTACCAGCACCATGTACAAGCTTTGTGAGGTGATGTAGTCAAATCAGTGACAGCTTTAGTTGGATTAAGAAGGTTTTAATAAGAGAATGTTGATATTTAGGATTACAAACAGTGTCCCTAAAACCTTTTAAAAATTAAAATTACTTGTCTTTTCCCAACACAGATGGCTAACTTCATTTTGAAATGTGGTTGTCTGCAACTGTGTTGAAATATTATTGAAATCATCAGAATAACATTTTCCATGATCTCACCACATCATGGCTTATAACAAAGTACTGCAAATGTGGGCACCTCTGCTGCTCCTCTTTCTCCACAGCCTACAGTTGGTGTTACTGTCCTTTTTCTTTCAACAGCTGCTTATTATTGGATCTGTTGTTGTACACTTAACATTGCTAGACAGCCAGGCTCAATAAAAATACCAAATTAAAATATTAAGTTCACAGTGCATTGAAAAATTCTTGTGTGATTCCGTTGTAAAAAATATAAAATAACATACAGTAAGTAATTTATTTAATTTCCAAAATATGATTTTTTCAAAAGAAATGTTAAATGTGATGGTAAATGGCCCTCAAAAAATAAAAATATCTGAATATTTTCTACCTTTAAACAGTATCTATTGGCTCAAGAAAGTAAGCTTTTGCCTAACATGTGAAAAAAGTGATGCTGTGGATTGTTGTTGTTGTTGTGGTCTTCAGTCCTGAGACTGGTTTGATGCAGCTCTCCATGCTACTCTATCCTGTGCTAGCTTCTTCATCTGCCAGTACCTACTGCAACCTACATCCTTCTGAATCTGCTTAGTGTACTCATCTCTCGGACTCCCTCTACGATTTTTACCCTCCACACTGCCCTCCAATGCTAAATTTGTGATCCCTTGATGCCTCAAAACATGTCCTACCAACCGATCCCTTCTTCTAGTCAAGTTGTGCCACAAACTTCTCTTCTCCCCAATCCTATTCAGTACCTCCTCATTAGTTACGTGATCTATCCACCTTATCTTCAGTATTCTTCTGTAGCACCACATTTCGAAAGCTTCTATTCTCTTCTTGTCCAAACTAGTTATCGTCCATGTTTCACTTCCATACATGGCTACACTCCAAACAAATATTTTCAGATATGACTTCCTGACACTTAAATCTATATTCGATGTTAACAAATTTCTCTTCTTCAGAAACGCTTTCCTTGCCATTGCCAGTCTACATTTTATATCCTCTCTGCTTCGACCATCATCAGTTATTTTACTTCCTAAATATCAAAACTCCTTTACTACTTTAAGTGTCTCATTTCCTAATCTAATTCCCTCAGCATCACTCGATTTAATTGTACTACATTCCATTATCCTCGTTTTGCTTTTGTTGATGTTCATCTTATATCCTCCTTTCAAGACACTGTCCATTCCGTTCAACTGCTCTTCCAAGTCCTTTGCCGTCTCTGACAGAATTACAATGTCATCAGCGAACCTCAAAGTTTTTACTTCGTCTCCATGAATTTTAATACCTACTCCAAATTTTTCTTTTGTTTCCTTTACTGCTTGCTCAATATACAGATTGAATAACATCGGGGAGAGGCTACAACCCCGTCTCACTCCTTTCCCAACCACTGCTTCCCTTTCATGCCCCTCGACTCTTATGACTGCCATCTGGTTTCTGTACAAATTGTAAATAGCCTTTCGCTCCCTGTATTTTACCCCTGCCACCTTTAGAATTTGAAAAAGAGTATTCCAGTCAACATTGTCAAAAGCTTTCTCTAAGTCTACAAATGCTAGAAACGTAGGTCTGCCTTTTCTTAATCTTTCTTCTAAGATAAGTCGTAAGGTCAGTATTGCCTCACGTGTTCCAACATTTCGACGGAATCCAAACTGATCCTCCCCGAGGTCCGCATCTACCAGTTTTTCCATTCGTCTGTAATGAATCCGCGTTAGTATTTTGCAGCTGTGACTTATTAAACTGATTGTTCGGTAGTTTTCACATCTGTCAGCACCTGCTTTCTTTGGGATTGGAATTATTATATTCTTCTTGAAGTCTGAGGGTATTTCGCCTGTCTCATACAACTTGCTCACCAGGTGGTAGAGTTTTGTCATGACTGGCTCTCCCAAGGCCGTCAGTAGTTCTAATGGAATGTTGTCTACTCCGGGGGCCTTGTTTCGACTCAGGTCTTTCAGTGCTCTGTCATACTCTTCACGCAGTATCGTATCACCCATTTTGTCTTCATCTACATCCTCTTCCATTTCCATAATATTGTCCTCAAGTACATAAACCTTCTATATACTCCTTCCACCTTTCTGCCTTCCCTTCTTTGCTTAGAACTGGGTTGCCCTCTCAGCTCTTGATATTCATACACGTGGTTCTCTTCTCTCTAAAGGTCTCTTTAATTTTCCTGTAGGCAGTATCTATCTTACCCCTAGTGAGATAAGCTTCTACATCCTTACATTTGTCCTCTAGCCATCCCTGTTTAGCCATTTTGCACTTCCTGTCGATCTCATTTTTGAGACGTTTGTATTCCTTTTTGCCTGCTTCATTTACTGCATTTTTATATTTTCTCCTTTCATCAATTAAATTCAATATTTCTTCTGTTACCCAAGGATTTCTAGCAGCCCTCGTCATTTTACCTACTTTATCCTCTGCTGCCTTCACTACTTCATCCCTCAGAGCTACCCATTCTTCTTCTACTGTATTTCTTTCCCCTATTCCTGTCAATTGTTCCCTTATGCTCTCCCTGAAACTCTGTACAACCTCTGGTTCTTTCAGTTTATCCAGGTCCCATCTCCTTAATTTCCCACATTTTTGCAGTTTCTTCAGTTTTAATCTACAGGTCATAACCAATAGATTGTGGTCAGAGTCCACATCTGCCCCTGGAAATGTCTTACAGCTTAAAACCTGGTTCCTAAATCTCTGTCTTACCATTATATAATCTATCTGATACCTTTTAGTATCTCCAGGGTTCTTCCACGTATACAACCTTCTTTCATGATTCTTAAACCAAGTGTTACCTATGACTAAGTTGTGCTCTGTACAAAATTCTACTAGGCGGCTTCCTCTTTCATTTCTTAGCCCCAATCCATATTCACCTACTATGTTTCCTTCTCTCCCTTTTCCTACACTCGAATTCCAGTCACCCATTACTATTAAATTTTCGTCTCCCTTCACTATCTGAATAATTTCTTTTATTTCATCGTACATTTCTTCAATTTCTTCGTCATCTGCAGAGCTAGTTGGCATATAAACTTGTACTACTGTAGTAGGTGTGGGCTTCGTATCTATCTTGGCCAAAATAATGCGTTCACTATGCTGTTTGTAGTAGCTTACCTGCATTCCTATTTTCCTACTCATTATTAAACCTACTCCTGCATTACCCCTATTTGATTTTGTGTTTATAACCCTGTAATCACCTGACCAGAAGTCTTGTTCCTCCTGCCACCGAACTTCACTAATTCCCACTATATCTAACTTTAACCTATCCATTTCCCTTTTTAAATTTTCTAACCTACCTGCCCGATTAAGGGATCTGACATTCCACGGTCCGATCCGTAGAACGCCAGTTTTCTTTCTCCTGATAACGACATCCTCCTGGGTAGTCCCCGCCCGGAGATCCGAATGGGGGACTATTTTACCTCCGGAATATTTTACCCAAGAGGATGCCATCATCATTTAATCATACAGTAAAGCTGCATGTCCTCGGGAAAAATTACGGCTGTAGTTTCCCCTTGCTTTCAGCCGTTCGCAGTACCAGCACAGCAACGCCGTTTTGGTTAATGTTGCAAGGCCAGATCAGTCAATCATCCAGACTGTTGCCCCTGCAACTACTGAAAAGGCTGCTGCCCCTCTTCAGGAACCACACGTTTGTCTGGCCTCTCAACAGATACCCCTCCGTTGTGGTTGCACCTACGGTACGGCCATCTGTATCGCTGAGGCACGCAAGCCTCCCCACCAACAGCAAGGTCCATGGTTCATGGGGGGGGAGGATGCAGTGGATAACAACTAAAATCTAATTCTTGCTTCAGGACCACCACTGCTATTGAGGATAGTGATTTTAGAAGCCTTCTGGTATTATCTCAAAATTTTTAGTTTGTCTGAGTAAATGTTGTCATTTTCCCTGAATATTTTGGCAGCAGCCCAGGGTGTCTTCTATTAGAGTGTTGATTTAAATCTATATGGTGATCAACTGAGATCTTCAAATCTGATGAAGATATCTAAAGAAGCTGTTGTAATATTAGGGATTAATGATAACATTAACTCAGATCCAAATATATGCAATCTGCAGATTGCTAATGGGAGGTAATTTATCATTCGGAAACCTGTCTCTTTGAAATTTATAAATAATACTACCTATCCATTGCCCTTATATTATCCCTTAGTGTCTTAAATGGAGTATCAGACATAAAAAAGATAATTACCTGCTGCTAGAATTAGTTTTGCTTGTATGTGAATATGTACATATAACATGTAATTTATAATTATTCAATCATTTCAAGGTGCAGGTGACACTGGCAGGATCTGACAATGCCCAGGAAGCAGAGACTGAAGAAAATGTGATGCAGCAGCAGCAACCACCACAGCAGCAGCATGCAACTCAACAAAAGCCACCAACAGCAAAGTCAGCCCAAGGAACTGCAAGGCACAAAAAGAAGAAATAACATTTACTCATTGGTCCATTGCCATACACACTGGCTCCAGTGTATAAATTGGCATTCATCAACAAAGGCTGAACGTGTGTTTACAAGAACTTGTGGTGTTTCCTTCTTTTGGAGCTGTGGATGCACAGGTGCTAAATTGTTTCTGAAAATCCAGTGAAATTTCTGGGGCAGAAACAGCTGGATTAGGAGGAGAACATCATAAATAACTGAACAGCACTGCTGTGTCTGTGGAGCATCAGAAATTGCACAGATGGCACTGAACTCTTCAGTTTAAAAATCATCAAGCTATAACACAGGGTGTACCTTTATACAGTGCCTACAAGCTCACAGGTCCAAAAATTTTGATTCCATTAAGAACAAAGATTATTATATTGATAAGTTCAGATTTTTTGTAGAACATTAAGCTAAACAGTTGGAAAATGAAAAATTGGTGAAAGCAGTTACTATACAACAAATGAGCAGAAAAATAAATGCAAGAAAATTTATATTTATTGTATTTAAGTGGAAAATAAATTCAGTCTCTCTCTCTCTCTCTCTCTCTCTCTCTCTCTCTCTCTCTCTCTCTCTCTCACACACACACACACACACACACACACACACACACACACACACGTTCTCCAATATCAGCTTTGATCCTGCAAAAAGGCTATTTTGTACATCTACAAAACTGTTACAAAACTGTTCTAATTGCCAATAATTCTCCTTTAATGCTAAAATTTTAATGAACTTCAATGTCCACACAAAAAACTTACCTATGCACCTTCATCTCTTCTTTAGACTTCTGATGTCCAGTTCTCTCTCTCTCTCTCTCTCTCTCTCTCTCTCTCTCTCTCACCCCTTTTAAAAAATCACTGCCAACCTCTTTAACACTTACAAACATTACTACGCCTTGTGAGGATCAACAAAAAACAGATCTTTCAAATCATCTTATTCTTTGCACAGATTCCATAACTCTTAAATACATAACCATCCTTGCAGGAACAGTGTTTATAGCCCAAAACATCAAAAGATCTTATTCCTCTTACTTTGGAGATTTTTTTCTCTTTCTCAGAGACTTTTCCTCATCATGATTGTAGCTCATGCATGTCCTTGATGCACTGTGATACTTTTACATTGTTTCTTGTGTTGACATATAACATTTATTGGCAGATTTTTTTGCAGCCTTGAGAACATGTTTGAACCAGTGGCCTTGATCAGAAGATGAATTTATTCTTCACTAGTTGGTACCTTCTTTTAAGATTAATTTTTCTTTCACACTAGATATTTTACTTCAAGACACAATATTACCGTGAAAAATTTTTTTTCAAAGTAGAAAAAGTCTATATGTTTCCTTCCAGCATGTGACATTAAATGTGTTAGTATACATGTATACACCTTTCACATTTGTCTGAACTGGGAATTGTAATAGTAATCATTATTGTTCAAAATTATCTGACTATAAAATGAAAATGATGCTGGAATTAAGATGTTTTGCAGTGTGGAATTAGTTACAGATTTTAGGGGCAGCAAGTCACTGCTTACATTTAGTGTTTTACATTTGGCTTTTGACTGAGACAGTTCTTTCCCAGAAGCTAAATGATAAATATGGCTACTCTATCACACAATCATCTTTTGAGAGGAAAAAAATGTGTTCAAGAGGTAAATTAACCATTCATGCTGCTCACTGTGTTCTACCAGTTGCTTGTAGTGTAATGGTCTGAGACCAGATTTCTTATAATTGTGTTGGTTATATCAGAGATATTCCAATATTTTAAGGATAAAATTAATATTTACAGTACAAACTAAAATATACTTCCAATATCTGTATTTATGTCCAGCAGGAAGTGCAAGTGTACAATTACATACATGCTTTGCTTGAACTTTTATGTTGTGACATAAGAAGAAGTTAATGACTGCTTGTAATGAAAAAATAAAGAATGACTCCACAGACATACCAGCAGCAGACTCAATGAACTGAAACAAAACACAAAACACCAAAAGACAACAGGGATTTTATCTGTATGTACTGAATTAAGAATATCTTATTTGTTATACTGCACTAAGTGATATTATGCTATGAATTTGCACTGTCTTCCCTCCTAAAATAGGAATTATCTCTTGCCTAAATGTAGCTGAATTCATTAAAGGGTTTTCTCTATGTTTCTGTACTAATAATTCCATGTCAACCATGTTTCCATTCAGTGAATTTAAAATATGTAAGCCTAACACAAGTGTTTCTGGAGTTTTACAATGTATATATTTGTTGTTATTGATTGTGAACTGTGGTACAATGATGCTGAACATATATTATAGCATTTCTAATATTTCTTGTAACATGACTTTTTAAATAATGTATTGAATATTCTGTCAATAAAAAAATAATACATTGCTGACTGTTTTCTGAAATTATGGTAAGCATTTAACCTTTTTCAATAAATAATAAATTTCTGTTGCAGTATCTTCTTCCATTTAACAGGCTTATTTCATAAGGCTCTGGTTATCATGTAGGATTAGTTGAGAGATAACACAATACACATTTATTAATAACTCGTATATAACAAATATCACAGTTGAACATGGTACACACCGAAAGTTAATACTCAAACACAGCAGTCCAAAGAATTAAAGTCGTAAAGATAGGGCACTGTGTGCCAGAGATGCCACAGATGGTGACCCCCCCCCCCCCCCCTGCCCCAGTAGTGCAGAGTACAGCAGAGGGAAGCCTCATTGCACGAATTCATGATCTTGGATGATCCTGGTGCCAATGCAGTGACTGTAGGCAGCTGCCGGTGCAGGAAGTAGGGGCGTCAGTGTTGGCAGTGCAGCACTGCCATGGTTCCAACAGCTGAACAGGTGGGGATGATTCAGTCAAAGGCAGGTCCTTGGGATTAATACAGGTGTAGTGGTGGGTCAAGGGGGTGTGGAGGTGTGTGATGTGTGTGCTTATCCACTTGACCAGTGTGGGGACATTCTCGGATGTGGCTGAAGGTGAAGGAGAGGCTTGCCATATAGAACTTCAGTGAGTGAGGCATTAAGATCTTCTTTGTGGGCCGAGCAAACACCTAGCAGGACCTACAGAAGGGCTTCTAACCATAGGCCTTTGTGGCACATTAGGGCAGCCTTGAGTGTGCAGTGCCACCACTTGACCAGGCCGTTCACCTTTGGGTGGTAGGTTGTGGTATGAAATTTGGTGACACCGCAGACTTTGCAAAGGCATGCAAAGAGGGCGGACTCAAACTGGCATCCCTGCTTGGTCGTGAGAGACAGAGGACAGCCGAGGTGAGCAACCAATGCTGAGACAAAGGAGCAGGCGACAGTCTCGCCTGTGATGTCAGTAAGGGGGACCACATCAACCCAGTAGGCCACACAGTCAATGATAGATAAGATGAATCTGTAACCCTCAGAAGGGGGGAGGGTACCAATGACATCAATATGGGTGTGCGGGAAACGCCGCTTTGGAATGTCATCCTTGCCCAATGGAGGTTGAGCATGCCTGCTGACCTTGCTGCACTGGCACGGGATGCACGCACGGCTCCAAGTGTGACAGTTGTGCTTCACACCAGGCCACACAAAGTGCTCCATAACCAGCCGCATTGTGGCTTGCGCCCCAGGGTGAGCTAAGCCATGCAAGGTAGTAAAGACTCAATGACAAAGGGCGGCAGGGACCAGGGGGCGGAGTGTGCCCGTAGAGGTGTCACAAAGGACAGGGATCATCAAACCAGGTAGTATATGGGGCTGGACAGAGAGCGACAAGTCATTGTCTGATATTATTCATTGTATATCATCGTCGTCGGTTTGTAGTCGGGCAAGCTCCTCCAGATTCAGCAGTGTGGTTAGCATGCAGATGCGGGAAAGGTAGTCTTCCACAACACTCTCTGCACTGCGGGTATAGCACGCGTTGGAAGAGTGCTGCCAATGGCTCTGAGCACTATGGGACTTAACATCCGAGGTCATCAGTCCCCTAGAACTTATAACTACTTAAATCTAACTAACCTAAGGACATCACACACAACCATGCCCGAGGCACAATTTGAACCTGCGACCATAGAGGTCATGCGGTTCTGGACTGAAGTGCCTAGAACTGCTCAGCCACAGTGGCCAGAGTGCTGACAGATGTAGTCCATATGGCGGAAATGCCATGGCAGAAGGTCCTTAGCCGGATTACAAATAGCATCCAGAATTGGCTTGTGATCTGTATAGATCATGAAGGGTCGCCCCTCGACATCACTAAAGAAATGTTTAATCGCCACATACACAACGAGGAGCTCACGGTCGAAAGTCTACCACTTGCACTAGCTCTTAGTTTCTTGGAAAAGAAATGGAGGGGTTGAATGGTGTCAGCAGTGTGTGCAGGGTGAGGTTAATTGTTCACTGTTAACCAAACTCAAAGTAGGTACACTTGTCCACTTGTGGTCGCAAACGACACAGTTAATGGGGCCCGTTACGCTTGCACTGAAAGACATTGGTAGATCCATTGTGGCGGAAACAATGTGGGCTGGCACACGAAGTTCGTAAATGACAAAAACAAGCACTAAATAACTTTCGAGGAGACGACAATGGTTTTGGGGTCACCACTGTGGTTATCACATAGGATTAGTTGAGAGATAACACACACTAAGTATTCAATACACATTTATTAATATTTATTAATATTATAACAAATATGGCAGTTGAACATGTTACGCACCAAAAGTTTAACACTGGAACAAAGCAGTCCAAAGAAGCTAAGTCACAAAGATAGGTCGCTCTGCGCCAGAGACGCCACAGAGTAAACAAGTTGATTGTTGTTAGTAGTCAATCCTCACATTTGCAATCCCTTCTAATACTAGTCTTAGGTTGACTGTTGGTGATTTTGTGCATACAATTCAGGAAACAGGAAAAAAAAGAAAGAAATGCCACCCTTTTCCTCTCTCAGAGGCTCCATTAAAATTTCATCTGATTTATTCATCCAGATGCAGTGCAAAACCATATAGATGTTATCATATAAAAACGTAATTTCATACAATAAAGAATACACAGTAAAATACCAAAATATTAAGGCATGCACAATAAAGTGAAGATAATGAAACATGTGTCTTTCTCCTCCAGTCCTATCCATCTCTTTATGGAACTCGGTATCTGGTCACTACCTTGTATTTGCACTCATGAAACAGTGTGTTTTGTTACATGTTTATTTATACATTCTTTTATAAAAAAAAGACATCCATCGTCATAATTAGACCCATCATTGCAGTGATGTAGCTATAATTAGTCAATTGCTGTGTAAACAACACATCAGTGTAATCAAACAATGGAAAGTCCAGCCTGGAATATCAACAATGTTATGAAAAGTGTAGATGGCTACTCATTGTAAAGATGACATTTTGAGTTGCAGACAGATACAATGAAAAGACTGTTACAAATTGAGCTTTTGGCCAAAGCCTTTTTCAGAAAGGAAACATGCACACATTCACATAAGCAAGCATGCCTCTCCCACACATGACCGCAGTCTCCAGCGATTCCAGCATTTGTTCTTTTTCGAAGAAGGCTTTGGTCAAAACCTCAATGTGTAACAGTCTTTTCATTGTGCTTGTCTGTAACTCAACATGTCTATTCAAAGAGCAATCTGTCCTTTTCATAATATTGTTAGCACATCATTTCAAGACACACAGGAGATGTTCTACACAACAAGCAACCCAAAGGCCTCCAGTTGTAAAGAGAAGAACTCTGAGAAAAAGTAAAAATGTTCCTTCATATGGACTGCTTACATGCAATAGAAGAATTAATGAATGCCAGTCTAAAATAACTAAGCTAAATATTTTCCTGCCTTAAGTTTATACCTGATTTAATTCATTTTAAAGATGTAACTGTCATTTTTCTTATTATGCATTTAAAATAACAAGTTTAAATGTTCTTCACCAATGAGACCTTTTGTTTTTTTTTTCTTTTCATTTTTGCATAATTACATAACTGTTGTGGCATTGGTTCACAAGAGAAGGCATAGTTACAAGAAATGATATGGAGTGACATCATCACAGTAATACTACATGGAATGACAACTTACAGAACAGATAGAGAATAGAGTTGCAGGCAGTCAGATGACAAACACAGAAATGTTGACAAAAACAGATTAACAGATACAGACTGGAGACAAGTACCAACAGTTGGGACTTATAAACTTGTGTAAGGGTACATAGTAGATGGTGGATATATAAAAAGACCATTTTGCCTTCTAAGGGCTGCTGGCTTTTGGTAGCAGGCAATTGAGGTGTCAGATCACAATTGGCAGCCCCTGCTGGCGGCTTGAGCAGCCAAATTGTGAATTGTGTTTTATTAATCTCATGATGTACATTTGCAATCCATTTGGTTTCCGTACAGAAGACATGTCAAAAATTTATAATACAGTTACAATGATTGTTACATTAATAAATAATAGCACTACAACACAGAATAACACTATAAGGATTTTTTTAGGATATGTAACACATTGTATGCAGCTCAAATTTCCAGTTTGTCCTGCATGAATTCATCCACTGAGTAATAACACCAGTGTTAGTACCTCATGTAGCTTTCTTTTAAGTGGACCTAAATTCATCTGCATCAACTTGTTCCCTTTTAATTTATTGCAAACTGTCATTCCCCTGTATTGAGGTCCCTGAGTATACAGTCTGAGGTGGTGGGTGGGGAGCATAAAATTTTCTTTGTTTCTAGTATCATGTGAATGGACAAAATGGTTTCCTTCAAATATTCATGTCTGATGTCCAAAAATGTAATAATCTAATGTATGTATTAAGAATGGCAGAGTTAATATTTTAACTTTTCTAATAATGATTTTTTCCTGTGTTTTTAATATCCACATTAAGTTTGTCGAGTTACCTCAAAAAACAATATGATACCTAATAATGGATTCAAAGCAGCTGGTATATGCTACTTTTCCTGTGTCCATGTCAGTTGCAGTTGATAATATTTGCATTGCAAATGCAAAGATGCTCAGTTTGTATGCTAGGTGACTACCAGCTCAAATTTTACTCTACTTTTAAACCTAAGAATTTGACTGAGTCAACTACTTTTATATCTCGGTTGTTGTGTACATCTCAGTCTGCTCACATTTTGACTGTTTGGTTCGAAATTGAATTATGTGAGTCTTAGTTATGTATAGATTCAACCCTATTAGCTGAAACCAAGTTTCTACGGTACTGAGGATACTGATCACAGATTTGGGATTTTTTTCCAAATCTTGATCTTCAACTAAGCAAGAAGTATCATCAGCAAACAGAGCTGACGGGGAGCTCATATTTAATGGTAAGTCATCAACACAGAAGAGAAACAAGACTGGGCCTAATATAGAGCCTTGTGGAACACCCTGAGACCCTTTTTTTCAGTCAGAAAAATAATATGCACCATTTGCATGCAAACAGTGTGTTACTCAAAGTATGTGATGCACACCATGGTAGTGATGACTAAGGCATAATAACATACATGTTACAACAAGATACTTTACATTTACCATAGAAAATGACACTTCAGTCTTTTCTAGTATGAATCAATGACTATTTACTGCAGTTGATTAAAGTAATCAGTCACATCACAAAAATATAGACAGCAGTTTCAAATTTTCCATGAAATATCAGAAAGTCTCTACCATGTTTAAGATTAATTCATTCACTATGTTCCATAGATGTTTACCTCCACAGCTGAGCAGCCAGCATGGCTGACTGCCACATGGAGGTCCTGGGTTTGATTCCTGGTTCTACCCAGTATTTTTCTTTGGTGGGAGGATTGGCATGTGTTGGACTCAGCCTCATGAGGCCAATTGAGCAGTTACGTGATCAATTAGAAGTGGTTCCAACGTCAAGAAATCCATCAACAACTTGGAAACCACTGTGGTGACCACATGTCCATCCATGCCACCTCTGATGATGCCACTGGCGGAGGATGACATGGTGGTTGGTTGGGGCCAGTTGGCCTGTGTAGGTCCAGAATGCAGAACTTTACTTATATACTTACATTTCATAGATCCCATTTTCTGTAGTCCTTAGACCAAAATGTTACAATTTAAGAAATAATCAAGGAAATTTAATAGGATACCAGAATTAGCTGATTACAAAAATGACTATTACATAAGCATTCCAGTAAATCTAAGCTAACATTGTGCCCAAAAATCAGGAAACTGATAGTGAAGGTTAGTGATAGATCTACAATGTTGACTTCCAGAGATTGGAGTTCTGAATATAATAAAATCATTAGTATTATCACATCCAGATGGTAATCCATATATAGGTAAAATTACTTCTGTAGCTCAGTAGAGAAGAGAGTCAGACAGAGTTGTAGTGTACCCCTGATGTTATTCAAACTTTACACTGAGCGAACAATAAAGGAAACCATGAAGAATTTTGGAAAGTAAATAAAAGTTTGAGATTTGCCAGTGATCTTGTAATTCAGCGAAGAACTTGGAAAAGTAGTTAAATGGAAGGGATGCTGTCTTCAAAAGAGATTATAAGATTTTTATTATTTATAACTTCCAAAAATTAAAGCAGGTTATAGAGGGCAGCAGCCTTTTCAGTAGTTTCAAGCGTAACAGTCCGGATGATTGACTGATCTGGCCTTGTAATAATAACCAAAACGGCCTTGCTGTGCTTGTACTGCGAACGGCTGAAAGCAAGGGGAAACTACAGCTGTAATTTTTCCGTAGGGCATGCAGCTTTACTGTATGATTAAATCATGATGGCGTCCTCTTGGGTAAAATATTCCGGAGGTAAAATAGTCCCCCCATTCGGATCTCCGGGATGTCGTTATTAGGAGAAAGAAAACTGGCGTTCTACGGATCGGAGTGTGGAATGTCAGATCCCTTAATCGGGCAGGTAGGTTAGAAAATTTAAAAAGGGAAATGGATAGGTTAAAGTTAGATATAGTGGTAATTAGTGAAGTTCGGTGGCAGGAGGAACAAGACTTCTGGTCAGGTGAAAAATCGTAGAAGGAGACCAAGAGATAAATACACTAAGCAAATTCAGACGGATGTAGGTTGTAGTAGGTACTGGGAGGTGAAGAAGCTTGCACAGGATAGAGTTGCATGGAGAGCTGCATCAAACCAGTCTCAGGACTGAAGACCACAACAACAACATGCTGAGCCTTGTATGGAAGTGACACATGGGCAATAAACATATCAGACATGAAGAGAATAGAAACTTTTGAAATATAATGCTACAAAAGATTGCTGAAAATTTAATGGGTAGAGTAAATAACTATTGAGTACTGTAAGCTTACTGTAGTAAGTTATGTGTGTCTTTGACTTCTTTGGATTAGGTCTGGAATTGAACTGAGGCTTGCATCCTGAAAGGAGTATGGTAGTTATTTGAAGTTTCAAAAGTAGGCAGTGTGCTAAGCATTTGAGAAAGGGAAAAGTATGTGTGTGTAAATTATTCGTGATCATAAATAAGTGATCAGTGAAATAAAAAAAATCTGATTTAACTGTTGTATCAGTATTCTAAACGTTTCTGGTTCCAGTTATCCAAGAATAATGAGTGGTAATGTACATGACTGTTCAATGTTTATGTTCTTCCAACAAATTGTCAGTTGTAACTGTGACCAATACAATCACAACAAAACACTCATTTGACACACCTACTTGAAAAGTGAGCATGATAGCTGCATGCTAGAGTGGCCTGAAGATGGTGGGCAACAGCCAAAATAAATTCTTTTTAAATCGCAGCTACAGACTAAAACATATATTCAGAATTTGCTCCCAAACAATGATACCTTACATGTGGTGATAAATGATCAGGATAATCTTCCATGAAGAAGAATGGCACAATGGACAAGAGAAAAGATAGAACAGGAGGCACAATGGATAAGAGAAGAGAAAGAACAGGAAGCACAGAACAGGAGGAACAATGGCAAAAGTGCATAGGAAATATTAAAGAAATTACTGTGTCAATATGCGGTAAGTCAGAAGAAATTTTAGCAAAAGGTGAAGAGCTGCTGAAATAATTATTGAACTGGAACAAGACTACAAACCCAGCCTGAAACAGCTGCAGCCATGGGAAAGGAGATCTGAATGAATGCAGAGTTATTCAAGAAATAAAATGTGAAGTATAACACAGCTTACAGATGTTGAGTAGTGATGTCCCAAAGATCAAGAAATCCATCAGAGAAATGTGATGAATTTAATGACCAAATGGAAACAATGAGGAGCAAAGTCACCAAAGACAATAACAAAACTAATAAGACCACAACAGAAAAAAGTGAGAACTGAACTCTATAACTGAATTTAAACACACGAGAAATGTGGCAAACTCCATAACAGTAAACAATGGAAACTCTAAATAGGATTGGTTGAAACTCCATAAAAGAGAGAAAACAGAGAGGAATGAAATCTCCAAGAAAAATAACAAGATGGAAGAAGATTAAGTCACGCAGTGTACACAGTGGAGATGTAGTTGGAGGACGTTGCTCTCAATTAATTGGAATTGGCAAATTTTATCTGAAAGATTCAATCAATACAGATGCATTTTAGCAAACTTCAAAGGAGTGTGGCCCACTGGTTGGAAAGGTGATGAAGAGATCAATTTTATACCAAGGAAACTAATGCAAGGTGCAGGCATGAGGTGCATGATCAAAGAAATGACAGAAACAGCCACACAAATTTTGAGGTGGCATTCCTAGAAGAATGAGGCTCAGAAGAAAAACAGATCGGAATAAAGCAGACGCTAGTCATGGGCTCAAAATACCAGAGAGAGAACATAAATAGAGAGAATTCGTGGTTACAAAAAAAAGTAAAACAAGGACCAAATCACAAAAAGGAACAACACAATACATCTGTGATTGACTCAATAATATCAAATATGAGACAAAGAAGAAAAGGCAAAATCTATTTTATGGTATGAAAGGGAACGGATGAAAAAAGAAAATGAGAAACTATGAACCTCCCTACACATAATAATGGCCAAAACATAGTGATGTTTCATAAAAACTTTATGGGTCTGAAGGACTTTATTAACTTTCAAAATTGTAGTTGCAATAAAAATTAAATTAGGCATGTAGCAATAATGAGGCTAAGAAAGTGAACTTAGGACAAATAACGAACAGTCAGTGCAGATATGGAGCAGGGCTGCCTTTCCTCCCAGCAGTGAGTTAAGCCAGGGCCAGACATCCAACAGCAAGCAGGCACAGTGTGAGTCTGCTCGCTCACAACACTTGCCGCATGGGGCACCAATGGGCACAATTCTAGGCATATGTGGTGGCCCTCCATCAGCCACAGTGAAGGCTCTGGTAGACGTATGGGGAGTTGTGACCTCATCCCATCACATTGAGTGAGGTTTGTCAACAAGCAACATCATACTGTAGGTGCACTTGCTGTGCCCCAACAATGAGACATGTCACATGCAAATAACGTGCTGTCCCCAGTGAAAATACTGAAGAAAAACAAACTCAAATGCAAATATTAAAAAGCATTAATATGGACAACAGCTTTTATATCGATGCAAAATATTATATTGAGTGCAATACTGGCCACACATGTGAAAAAAAATTTCTCATTTGTATTATTATTATTATTATTATATAAAATGTTAATTTCAGTTTTCAAACACAAAGATTACTAATTATGTACAAGACAATCAATGTAAGTTTAATGTGAAGAAGAACAGAGTTCAATTGTGCATCTAATTTCCTTTTTTTCTCTCTCTTGGTCGGACATGTTTGTTAATTGCTGATAAATGTTAGCTCATTTGTGATATTAGTTTAATAATATAATAGTTTAAAGTTGTTGTTCACTTTTATTTGTAGAAGGAGAGCCGTGTGTCCTGCTCGCTTCGTTTTTAAAATCAGTATTCTAAGTAATTTTCAGCACAACAGTTGCAGCCACTGCTGCAGCAACAGACACCATTACGTGGCAAATTTAATTCACGAATTTAGCGGAAGCTTTTCAATTACTCACCAAGATCCAGAACCATGACTCGGACTTCAATCATTTGTTAATGGAGATAAGAACAATTTTCTTGTGTGGGCAGATCTTTATTAATCGGCCAGTTATTAAAAGCATAAACTCAAAAATAATTTCAATTTAATTCAATGTAGGTGAATGCATGCAAGTGAATGAATGCAGTGGGATTCCTCAGGTAACAAATGAATTCTGATTGGTTATATCCAGTAGCTACGGAGATCTTGGATCAACAAATTTGCTTAGCAGCTTAAGTGTTTCACCATGTACTAACACTTCCGATGATGACTCTAAGCCCATTTTGTAAGTAATGCAAAGGCCAAGTAAGACCATAGGAAAGCAGTTGTCCAGCTGGTAGCATGACACATTAATGAGGCCTTTTAGTAATGATGCCATTGTTCAGCCATGCCATTGCTCATGGGGTGGTAACTGGTTGTCTGGTGATGGGGAGCGCCGCATACTTTGTTGAAATGGTTAAATAATGCTGACTTGAATTGTCAGCTGCAGTCTGTAGTAAAGTGCAGCAGACAACTGCAGTGAGAAACCCAATTTAAAATGACTACAATCTCCACAGATATATCATTAACTGATCTAGATTCTGGTCAAGAGGTAACATGATCAGTGGCAATCAACAGATAATGTTGACCATTAGAAAGAGGAAGTGGGCCCACAACATCAATTTGCACTAGCACATTGTCACGCCTACAAATTCTCCAAAGGGTGCAAGTATATGATGACTATTTTACTACACTGAGACTGAACACACAAATGAGCCCACTTGCGAAAATTCTTCTGCATACCAGGCCAAAAAAACCTTTTCTCTTTTTTTTTTCTTTTTCACTGTGCAAATCAATAAATGCCCTAACGCCATGCTGGAATAGGTTGTGGAGACTGTTAAAAGCACTTTTACAGAAAGTAGGTGCAGAAATGAGTGAGATCATCCACTGGGAATGTTGCAATATAGCCTGACAACAGAACCAGGAATATCGACAAGTTGTAATTGAAGGTTAAATGATACATCATGCAGTGGTTATACTGCCACTTTGAACATTTGTTGTTGTTCTGTCTGAAGGCACTGGTAAGTGGCTTGTGATCAGTAAATGCTGTAAATTCTCTGGCCTTCAACTGTGGTCAAAAGCCCTTGACTCCTTCATACGTAGACACAAGATCACGATCATATGCACTCAATGTCTATCAAGAAGTGGAAAACTTATGTAAGAAGAAGGCAAATGGTATCGACTTGCTTCTACAATGCTGCATCAATAGTTTTCCAAGTAGCATCAAGGACCAACGTGAGTGGTGCCTCCAAAGAGGGGTGTGTTTGGAGTGCAGCATTTTCTAGGCTTGGCTTTGCTTTGCTTTGCTTTGCTTTGCTTTCCTGCATTAAAAGCAGAGATGATCTCTTCTGCCCAGTGGTTGAGCAAAGTCTCCTTACTCCTGTGTCCAGTAAGTGCTGCAGTTAGTGGTTCTGGCAATTCAGTTGAGTGGAACAGATTTGACTCGTAAAAGTAAATGGGATAGCTCCTTGATGGATGCTGGTGGTGATATCTTCATGATAACATACAATGTATCTGGTCATAGTAATGACCCTCCAGATGAAATTAGATAGCCAAGAAAGATGATCTGAGATTTAAAATCACACCTAACAATGTTCAACACCACACCATGCTACTCTAGGCATTTTAAAGTCCCCACCAGCTGTTGCTGATGCTGTTCTGCTGTGGTTGAAAAGATGAGGATATCATCCAAGCATCCAAAGCAGAATGATAGTCCCTGCAACACAGAGATAATGAATATCTGACATGACTGACCAGCACTGCACAAATCAAATTGCATATAAAGACATTCAAATAAGCCAAATGGAGAGATTATAGGAGTTCCTGGAATGTCAATGGAAACCTCAGGTAGGAATATCAGCAATGTAGGAAAAGACAGATTGCTACTTGCTATAAAGAAGACACATTACGTTCCAGACAGGCACAATTAAAATACATTTGAAATACGTACATATAATGAAAACTGTAAATTTTAACATATTATCTAAGAGTGTAAGCAATATATTGATTAGCAAAATGTACGTGTCAAAGAACGCTGCATGGCAGCTATCACTAAGGCAGAATATGTGTAACAAAGAACTTATGTTAGACCACACAGTAGTAGTGTAGTAGGCAGTTGCTGCTCAGGGGTAGCAGGAGTAGTGCGCTAGAGGCTGACAGTGGCTGTTGGTGTTGTGTATTAATGATTTATGGAAAAAATAATATTTGAAGTAAAATTAATTAAGAAAATACTACAAATATTATTACAAAATTTTGATAAAGGATTTTTCTACATATTTTTAGATCGATCTACAATAAGGTAATCAATATTCACGTATTTATGCACTTTTGCTGTAGAACAAATTTGAATGAGACCAGCATTGTATGTAACCCCAAGTTTTTATTGTATTTTTTTGTAAAGATCATTTGTTTGGATAAAATTAATTTTTATGGTATGGTTTAACAATTTCAAGTCAGGTTCACAACAAAGTAAGATTTTAAATAGTATGGTATGAGATGCTCCCAGGGGGGAGGTCCACTGGAAGCCGAACCGCACAATAACCCTGGGTTCAGTGTGGGTTGGCAGTGGGATGGGTGGACTGCTGTGGCCTGTTTTTGGGTTGTGAACCACTGAGGGCTACGGTGGGATGAAGCCCCTCCGTTGTTTCTAGCTCCCCGATTATTACAGTCATACTCCTCAGTCCTGTTCCACCTAACAATTTGAAGTTGTTTCTATTTTAAAAAATTCTAAATGTATCTCAGTCAAATATCTTGCATATTGGCTATTGTTACTGAAGTTAGTTTAGTAGCATCCAAGGCAACACCAATAGGAGGTAAGAAATTTATTTCTCACAGTTTATAGATTTTCACAAGGGATCACTTTAGTACTTGTTCAGACTTACAGGGCTGTAGCAGGATTGAGTAAACCTGAATGTACTTACCTCTAATTTGTCATTATTGTGCACAGATATTAAATAGTTTGGGTTTACTGGGATTGTTTTCTCGCTAGTTGACATATTGTTTAAAACAGTATCAAGTAAATATACAAGTACACATAATCAGGTATGCAGTCAGAGCACCACCTGACATAACTGTTCCTTGTTAGACATAAACATTGCACCTTACTTTGGACATAAACATTACACTTGTTGATAACATTGTCAGGATCATAACTGTTTAAGAATCTTTGGTTATAACATAGGCTGACTTAGGTTCTGCTCTCACTTGTATAATAATAAGTGTAGCTAGAAATTTTGGCATTACACATTTACTAATTTGTACTAATTTTTTTTCAATACGTCAATGGAAATTTTCTGCTCTCTTTATTGTCATTCACTGTCCTGTCTTGGTAATTGTTTGCCTATTGAATTTATTAAATGAGTATGCTGTGCAAAACAGCGGGACAGTCAGCTGCATGCTAATGCAATAAAAACTAATAATAGTATGTTGAATGCACAGAATAACTGAGAAACGAGACATCATAGCAAACACAGTTAAGTGATGAGTTAGATCAGTCACTCAGTGATGTAATGACACCACAAAATGATTATGTGATGATATTCAATCCATCTCAGAATAAATCAATAAACATTTCACAGGACAAGAAAATATACTTAATGAGCACTTCATGTAACACATATTACCAGAAGCTTACACAACAAGAAGAAGAAACAAAAAGGTTTTACAAATATTACATACTGAATGACAGACATATTGTACGAAACTTTTAGATTAGGTTAAAACTTTTGTAGATAACAACATAAATACATTTTCCAAGCGGGAAAGTGCCGGTAGACAGGCACAATAAAATAACACACAAATACACACACAAAATTACGAGCTTTCGCAACCGGCGGTTGCTTCGTCAGGAAAGAGGGAAGGAGAAGGAAAGATGAAAGGATGTGGGTTTTAAGGGAAAGGGTAAGGAGCCATTCCAATCACGGGAGCGGAAAGACTTACCTTAGGGGGAAAAAAGGATAGATATATACTCACGCACACACAATAATATCCATCCAAGGAAAGATGAAAGGATGTGGGTTTTAAGGGAGAGGGTAAGGAGCCATTCCAATCCCTAAGGTAAGTCTTTCCGCTCCCGGGATTGGAATGGCTCCTTACCCTCTCCCTTAAAACCCACATCCTTTCATCTTTTCTTCTCATTCCCTCTTTCCTGATGAAGCAACTGCCGGTTGCGAAAGCTCGTAATTTTGTGTGTGTGTTTGTGTGTTATTTTATTGTGCCTGTCTACCGGCACTTTCCCGCTTGGTAAGTCTTGAAACTTTGTTTTTAATATATTTTTTCCCATGTGGAAATTTCTTTCTATTTTATTTAAATACATTTTCTGTTGAACTTAAAACTGTGCAAGATATGAACGTACAGATCCAAGCTGATCTAAGTGAACACAAAACAGGAATCAATGCTCATCTTCAAAGCAAGGAAGACAAACACACAAAAGATTTAGAGACCATCACAAATAGAATCGAGCAGCTAGAACTTGAAAATGATTCCGACGCACTTAGGGGAGAGTGGGGCAAGACGGGATGCTTAAGTACTTAACAATTTCTTGTGGGCTTACAAAAGGCTCAATAGAAATACCAGATATTCCACCTTAAACTTCAGTATTTCTAGAGTTTATAAAAAATTAAGACCAAAAAATGTTAGTATTTACTATATAAAAAATATTTTTTCAGGGTTTACCAAGTAACCTATATTGGCCTATAGTGAGGGCAAGATGGGGTACACAGGTGGGGGCAAGATGGATTACCTCAATACTTTATAAGGCAAAGATTATTAAATGATTCAATGAACACATATTTACAAATTCATAAAAAGTTTATTTTAATATCTAATGAAAATGCATTAAGTAAACAATACATGATGATACAGTTCAGAAACTATTAACTTTAAACATTAACTTTAATTACTAAAGATAACTCCAATAACTAAATACAAATCATCTTTTTAACATTGTATTAAAAAGAAATTATATAAATAGGCTACTAACTTAAAAAAATTAATTGTAACACTAACTTCAATACCTAAAACAGTGTATGATAAAAAAGTTATATTAGTTACTCAAAATATTAACTTCAATAGGCCTAACTAAAATAATTCTTGTTATTGGAGGATAAAGATGTTCAATCTTTTTACTTTAACTGCTACTAGGTTTAGTTTATTGTCATTCAGTTATCATCGTCTTTCTCAATACTCATGGAAGACATTCCCTTAAGAGTTACGGGACTTGGTAAGAATGTCTTCCACGATTTATGAGTGTGTTGGGGTGGGACACTATGAACGTAGTGTGTGGACCTACGAGGTGAAAGTGTGGGTCTCGCGGGAGGCGTGTGCAAGATAGTCAATGCCGTCGCACTATCCTCCATGCCCTTGGTGGCTCAGATGGATAGAGCATCCGCCATGTAAGCAGGAGATCCCGGGTTTGATTCCCAGTCTGGGCACACATTTTCACCTGTCCCCGTTGATATTATCAATGCCTGTCAGCAGCTGAAGGTATTAATATAATTCTAATTTCGTTCTAAATGGCAGCAAGTCATCAATGGCGTCTGTTCTTTCAAACATCTCCGAAAGAACAGTCATGTTCTACTCAGTCAAGAATAAATGCCCCCTTCCTCCAATGCTTACCGACAATTATCGAACTGAAATTATAGTGCTGCCAACATATGCAGTCTAACAATGTGTGGTGTGGTATTATTTCAGTAGGTATCTCATAATAAAGTAGCCACACATTTCAACATGAACGCTCTTTAGCGAAATAAGGCGATCATTACGGTGCTCTGAGCTCATAGTACAATCATAGTTCAGTGCAGGTGTGTTTCCAGTGTTGACTATTATCTGCCTCACCATATGTAGTATCTACTTTTCTCTGTTCCATACGTGTAGTATTGTGTCTATTGTGTAGTTTGTGCTACCTACTTACCAATAATTATGAGTGATTATGAAGAAGACAGTGACCATTCGTGTACTCTAGCTCCACGAAGAAAAATACCCGTAAAAGGTGGCTGGACAAGAAAAAAAGGAAGGTAACGCATCATCGCTCACAAAATTTTAGACATCAGTGGTTAAAGGATCCGGCATTTCAGTACTGGCTTTTGCCAGACACCAATGATTCAGCTAAAGGTAAGGGTGTATTTTGCCTGCGAACATCAATGGTAGCTGAAATATCTAATTTGAAAACTTATGCCACTACCAACAAACACATAAATAATAAACCTGGTTCTAGTGTGAAAAGAACATGCAGAAATTAAACTTGCTGCCCCCCCCCCCCCCCTTTTTTTTTCACAGCATAACATTGCATTTTTGGTTGCTGTCCATTTGATACCTTTATTAAAAGAAGCTGTGATGGATTCTAAATTAATTGAGGAAATAAAGCTCAAATTAACTAAAGTAGCATCAGTGATAAAGAACGTTCCTGGAGAAGGTCATAAAGCAGAATTAGCCCAAAAACTATAACAAAATAAATATTTGGTCATAACAGACGAGATAACCGACATTTCAACAGTAGTGAAATGTGTTTGTCACAGCCCATTTGTGTGCCAGCGAAGCATGTAAAGAGTTACCTGAAAGTGTAGACCAACTAGCCCATGATATTTACAACTTTTTTAAACACAGTGATAAATGGCAGCTTGATTCTCAAAACTTCCAGTCTTTTGTTAAAGTGGAGCCCCACAAAATTCTTAAGCCATCTCAGACAAGATGGCTTTCATTGTCAGCAGTGGCTGAAACAATACTAGAGCAATGGGAAGCCCTACGTCTATTTTTTATCGATTTCACAACAAATAGTGCACTTAAAGCCAAAGCTGATGTGTGAAATCAGGCAGTATTTATTTCTGAAAAACTCAGCAACCTATTCTACAAACTTTATTTTTGTTTCCTTGAATGGTCGCTCCCTTATCTAATAAAATCAATCTGGAAATTCAAAGCGAGAAAGTAATTATTCACAATCTACGTGAGAAAATAACTGACCCCTACTAGTAAATCCTATTGCGTTATTTACAACGCAAATTGTCTTGAGGCCAAACGTAAGTAAAGTAGACCCTGAAATTCAGCGACATCAGCTCCACAACACTGAACTGAATCTGGCGTCAGAGTGTACAAGCTCTTAAAATATCCAGATGTGGTCAGACATCCTGGAGATTTTGAACAATTCTTCTCATGTTGCAAAAATTCCTACAAAGTTGCTGCCACAGAAAAAAAAGGCTTACAACATGGAGGACCCTGTCTTGTCAAAGTTACAAGTTTTCAAACCAGAATTAGCGCTCTCTCACAATTTCAGGAGTCGTTTCCCAACACTAATGCCTCTTATTGAAGTGGTACCACTTATAATTGCACCAAATCATCATCATCATCATTTAAGACTGATTATGCCTTTCAGTGTTCAGTCTGGAGCATAGTCCCCCTTATAAAATTCCTCCATCATCCCCTATTCAGTGCTAACATTGGTGCCTCTTCTGATGTTAAGGCTATTACTACAAAATAATTCTTAACCAAATCCAGGTACCTTCTCCTTGGTCTACCCGGACTTCTCCTACCCTCTATTGCTGAACCCATGAGTCTCTTGGGTAACCTTGCTTCTCCCATGTGTGTAACACGACCCCACCATCTAAGCCTGTTCGCCCTGACTGCTACATCTATAGAGTTCATTCCCAGTTTTCCTTTGATTTCCTCATTGTGGACACCCTCCAGCCATTGTTCCCATCTACTAGTACCTGCAATCATCCTAGCTACTTTCATATCCGTAACCTCAACCTTGTTGATAAGGTAACCTGAATCCATCCAGCTTTCGCTCCCATACAACAAAGCTGGTCGAAAGATTGAACGGTGCACAGATAACTTAGTCTTGGTACTGACTTCCTTCTTGCAGAAGAGAGTAGATCGTAGCTGAGCGCTCACTGCATTAGCTTTGCTACACCTCGCTTCCAGTTCTTTTGCTATGTTGCCATCCTGTGAGAATATGCATCCTAGTACTTGAAACCGTCCACCTGTTCTAACTTTGTTCCTCCTATTTGGCACTCAATCCATTTATATCTCTTTCCCACTGACATTACTTTTATTTTGGAGATGCTAATCCTCATACCATACTCCTTGCATTTCTGATCTAGCTCTGAAATATTACTTTGCAAACTTTCAATAGTATCTGCCATCACAACTAAGTCATCCGCATATGCAAGATTGCTTATTTTGTGTTCACCTATCTTAATCTCACCCAGCCAGTCTATTGTTTTCAACATATGATCCATAAATAATATGAACAACAGTGGAGACAAGTCGCAGCCTTGTCTTACCCCTGAAACTACTCTGAACCATGGACTCAATTTACCGTCAACTCTAACTGCTGCCTGACTATCTATGTAAAGACCTTTAATTGCTTGCAAAAGTTTACCTCCTATTCCATAATCAAGTAGAACAGACAATAACTTCCTCCTAGGAACCCGGTCATATGCCTTTTATAGATGTATAAAACATAGATACAATTCCCTATTCCACTAGTAACACTTCTCCATTATTTGCCGTAAGCTAAAGATCTGGTCCTGACAACCTCTAAGAGGCCTAAACCCACACTGATTTTCATCCAATTTGTCCTCAACTAATACTCGCACTTTCCTTTCAACAATACCTGAGAAGATTTTACCCGCAACGCTGATCAAAAAGATACCTCTGTAGTTGTTACAATCTTTTCTGTTTAAATGTTTAAAGATTGGTGTGATTACTGCTTTTGTCCAGTCTGATGGAATGTGTCCCGACTCCCACGCGATTTCAATTACCCTGTGTAGCCATTTATGACCTGAAATTCCACTGTATTTGATGAGTTCCGACTTAATTTCATCCACCCCAGCCGCTTTATTGCACTGCAATCTATTGACCATTTTCTTCACTTCCTCAAATGTGATCCTATTTCCATCATCATTCCTGTCCCATTGTACATCGAAATCTGAAACATTACTGACTGTATTTTCACCTACATTGAGCAACTCTTCAAAACATTCCCTCCATCTGCCCAAAGCATCCACAGGATTCACCAGCAGTTTTCCTGACCTGTCCAAAATACTTGTCATTTCCTTCTTACCTCCCTTTTGAAGACTGCTAATTACACTCCAGAATGGTTTTCCAGCAGCTTGACCCATAGTCCATAGTCTCCAACCTCTTTCCAAAGTCTTCCCAAGATTTCTTCTTGGATGCTGTAATTATCTGTTTGGCTTTGTTTATTTCTTCAACATAACTTTCTCTGTCTACCTGAGTTCTAGTATGTAGCCATTTTTGATATGCCTTCTTTCTCCTTTTACAGGGTGCCTTGACTGTGTCATTCCACCAAGCTGTTTGCTTCATCCTACCTTTACACACTACTGTTCCAAGACATTCTTTGGCCACTTCTACTATTGTGTCTCTGGACCTTGCCCATTCCTTTACCAGTGACTGCAACTGACTACATTTAACTAACTGGTACCTTTCTGAGATCACTGTTATGTACTTGTGTCTGATTTCCTTATCCTGAAGTTTCTCTACTCTTATCCTCCTACACATGGACCTGACCTCCTGCACTTTCAGCCTCATAATACCAATTTCACTGCAGATTAAATAGTGATCAGTGTTATCAAAGAATCTCCTGAATACACGTGTGTCCCTCACATCCTTCCTGAATTCCTGATATGTTATTATATAGTCAATGACAGATCTGGTTCCCCTGCCTTCCCAAGTACACCGGTGAATGTTCTTATGTTTAAAAAAGGAGTTTGTGATTACTAAGCCCATACTGGCACAGAAACCCAAGAGTTGTTTCACGTTCCTGTTGGCCTCCATATCCTCTCCAAATTTACCCATAACCTTTTCATACCCTTCTGTTCGATTTCCAATCCTGGCATTAAAATCACCCATGAGCAGAACACTATCCTTGTCCTTTACTCACTGAGTGTGTGATAAAAACTATCCATTTTATATTTATCTGTCCCTTCACAATGCAAATATACTGACACAATCCTAATTTTCTTGCTAGACACTGTCAAATCTACCCACATCAGTCGTTCGTTTACATGCCTTATTGCAACTATGCTGGGTTCCATTTCTTTCCTGATGAAAAGCCCTACACCCCATTCTTGCTTTGACTCCTGAGAGGTAGACCTTGTATTCTCCCACTTCCTTTTCTTTCTCACCCCTTACCCGAATGTCACTAATAGCTAAAACATCCAACCCCATCTTACTTGCAGCCTCTGCCAGCTCTACCTTCTTCCCAGAGTAGACCCTATTGATATTAATCGCTCCCCATCTCATTACCATTCGTTTGCCGAGTCATATCTTAGGAGTCCCTGGTTTGTCAATTAGAGGTGGGACTCCGTCACCTCCAAAGGTCTGAGGCATTTTGCTCTGATTGTTGCCAGCACCAAATGATAAAAAGAATAGTGGATGATCAATGGAGAAGGCTGTCAAATGCAGAAGCTCGGTATCCTAAAGGATTGAATGAAATTAGTGAGCCAAATAAGTTTTGGGATCTTTTACTGAAACCTGAAGATTTTCTGAGCTGTCTCTTTTTGCTCTAACTGCATTGTACCTACCGCATTCAAAAGCTGACTGCGAGTGAGTTTTCAGTAAGGTTAATTTGATAAAAACAGATATAAGAAATGGGCTAACTGTGGAAAGTATGAAAGGGATGATTCTTGCTACAGGGAGTGTAAACGGACCAACACATACTGGCAATTGCGTCAATTTTGAACAGACAAGAGACATGTATAGCCATATGACTAGGGAAAAATTATACAGCAACATAAACAAGAATGATGTCAATGAGGCTGAGGTTACACCTGGTATTATATTTGGAGACATAAACGAAAACTAGAAAATACCACAAAAAATTTCATAGTAGTATGCAAATTTAGGTTAGCAGGCACCACAGTTGAGTCATCTGTAGCGGTATCGTGGCATAAGTTGCACCTCTAATGGAAGACCAGGAATAAAAAACGCTTCAACGTAGCCAAACATTTGCCAATGCAATGGAGAGGTTTTTCCGCTGAGAGGGGAATATATTCCAGTCAGCTAACAACACAGTTAACTAAAGTGCCTTAAAGATTGTCTAAATAATTATAAACTAATAGATTATAATTTAATTGTTATATCTCGTGGTGAAATTATTTATTAATGTGCATTCTCTTTGAACCTCAATGTATAATGAGCTTTTGCAAATCCTTGTTAGTTCCGAGAGTGAAACAAAATTATATCATAGTTGTTAATCGATATTGAGCATTCATGCATTTCAGTACATCTCAACTCACTGCCTCTAAAAGTCCCTGCCTCCCCCCCCCCCCCCCCCCCGCCCCCCCCCCCCCCTCTGGCCCAAACAGCTGAGACACCTAATGTGTCCAGAATCAGAATTGCGGTTTAGAAAATATGGTCACTGCTACATTTTATTGGTTTAATTCAAAACTTTTAAATTAACAAATTCCTGCTAAATTCACACTCGTTTAATATATCTTATTTTTGGTTTTATAATATTTTAAATGCTTGATAAATGTACGATGTTTGAAAGCCAAAGTATGAGATTTTTAGTTGTTTATGTACAAGGAAAAAATTATATGGTTGGCAACCCTGGTTTCTGCTAAGCAAAACTGCAGTAAGAGGAAATGTTCCTGGCAAAAGAATATATGTCAAGCAACAAACACATTTATCATTTTCAACCCCAGGTATCACATTCTGTTCCAACATGTTGACTGTTCCCATCCTCACCACTGATGTAATAATAGGCACGGATTTCTCAGTTACAATGCGATTATTGATTTTAAGCACTCACATCCGATGCTTAAGAATAACAAACAATAACTCACTCTGGAGTTTAAAAACACGCTTTCGTCTGAAGAACAAGACATTAACCGTACTGAGCTCTTTTTTGCATCCAAAAACACCATTTGGCAAACAACATTTTTTACGGATACGTATTTTCACAGTAATAATGATTTACCAGATGTTCTTAACATGTTTGAACAATATCAGTCCAAAAAATGAATTGATTTAGATAAGAAGTTGACGGGATTTATTCTACTCATCATTCGCCATAGTACCTGAATTCCACAAATCTCATAAGCAGGTCCCTAATGTGGCCAACTCAGAGGAATACATATGTCATGGTAATCATGAGTCAAATTTTCTTTTGTGTTTTGGATTCTGGATCATTAGTTTTATCTGTCAGGAGCACACGTTCTTTAAACATCATGTGTGTGCTGAGCCTTTGTAGCATTTTCTTAAATTTTCATTTTCTAATGCTGCGTCATCTATCTATCTCTCCTCTTTTTTTCATGTATAATTTTTGTAGAGGCTCTCCCCTCATTGCAGTTTGTATTCTTCGACTGAATGTTCTCTCATGAATATAATGGTTTCTTGGTTTCTTTACCAAAGGTTATCCCGTGATACAATAGGTAGAGGACAATGTAATGCTTACGGCTCAACACAATGTTCCCTCTCTCAATGCAATGTTTACTATGTGATACAATGATCTTGCTTTGATGCAATGTTTAATTCTTGATATAATGTCCTATATCGAATGCAATGTTTATCACTTGATACAGTGTCCTCTGTCCAATGCAATGTTTACCTCTCAATACAATGTTATCTCCCTCAGTGCCATGTTTATTACTCAATACAATATAAGCTTCTCAATGTTCTTATCCCAGTGCAATGGTTACATCCTGATGGTATATTTTCTCCTTGACAGAATGTTTAAATTCATTAAGACGTTCATTCCTCAATATAATGCTACTCTTTGAATTTTGACTTCCTTCTTGGACACTCTGCTCAGTCCTTCATGCATTGTTTGCTCCTCAATACAGTATGATGACTTCAGAACTACGCTCCCCCTACAAGGAAATTTCACACATGCAAGTATCATAAATACATATCAGACAGAATTCTCAATTAGCCAGTCACCATTCAGGCCATAGAAAGAGGCTATCGTTAACATTGTAAATGCTCTCTTGCTACCATATTTACAACCTTTATAGCAATGCTATGACAAAATTGCCATTCACATGTGTGGTGTCAATCCTCAAAGAATTAACACCCTTAAAAATTTGTATCTTAATTAGCAACTACATCCCCTTGTAACTTCTGCTAATGCATCAGTCATTTCTTCACTTTGTGCAATATTTGTGAATTTGCCAAATATTCTACCCTGCACCCAGGGTGGTTAACACTCACTCTTGAAGTAATACTTTCAGGCTGTTCTTGATAATATACTTTTTGCAATATTCATTCAACTCTCATTTGCCATATTGTACATCCTAATTAATTATTATACCTTTTTACTTGCTTTTCAGCAATATTTGCACATCATGTAATTCTTACAGAACTTAAAAACTTATCATTTGATGTTCTTTGCATTCTTTGTTATTATTGAACTCCCTTACTGTAATGCTTATATCTGCTTTAGCAATGCTTACATATCATGTGACATTCACAGTATTCAAACTTTTGTTTTTGAAATTATTTGCGTCCTGTGTGGTTAACTGCATCCTTCCATCAACATGTATACTCACTTTGTGGAACACTTATTAAAAGCCTACAAAACTGCCTGACAAAAAAGTGAAACACCCAGAAGGGGAAGAGGAAAAGAGAGGTTTCATAAAATAAAAATGTATGTACAGTAATAATGGGGGTGCCAACATTGTTTACAGGAATGACTTACCTTGTGCTGCCCAAAAACTTAAAGGTAGTATTGAACTTAAATAAGAGCAAAATAATGGTCATCACTGGAACAGCACATAGGCATGGCCTTCTAAATGAATAATGTGTAAATAAAGAAATTATGAAGGCCAACAAACAGGTTGAGACCAGCAAAATGTATCAAAACACTCATTTTTTACCTGATGACTACCTGCAGAGAGACAGTTTCACAAGCTATGGAGGACTGCACTTAAATGGAAAGGGCAGGACATTTCTCAGCTATAAAACTCTGAAAATTGTGATTGCAGCAGGCATAAGAAGAAATAATTCACTTCAAACAGCAGAACCACCTATATTGTGCCAAACACAAACAGTGGCACAGCAACCAACTGCAGCAGTACAACTATCGACAGCGGAACCACAACCATCATCTTCTTCAGTGACAATGGAATTGGCAGAAATACCAGCATCAATTGAAGCAAAACCATTATCATCAGAAGCAGCAGCAACAATAGGAGTAACATCATCAACCCAACTTACAGCACAACTGAAACCACAATCAGTGGCAACAGGAAAGCGCCTGTCAGTAAAGACAGCAACATCAGCATCCCCAGAATCAGAATCATCATCATCTGAAACACAGGCAAAAAGGGAAGAAGCAACAGTAACAACAGAAAATGCAACATCAACAATGGCAGAAGCAATAGAAGCCACTTGTCCCCTTAACAAGAGAAGAATTCCACCACCATGCTGTCTGAAAGTTTATTAGTGGAAACTGGTATGAAGAAACACTGAGGTACGAAATTTAAGGAAAGTTGTGATTAGACAGACAAAAAAGTGAAAAATTAATGAATGCATTGGAATATAAATGGTTTGAAGGCAGGTAGCACCAAAATTGAAGACTGCAAATTACCTTCCATGAAAACAATGATATCAAAGTTGTCTGTTTAAATGAATATTGGTTAACTAGTAACCCAACAAAAATTTTAGATAAACTGGAACATTTCAGTGTACCAAGCAGCTTTTACAGGAGAGGAAGATCCCATGGGGGCTTGTGAATACTTCTCAATACCTGCAATGGAAAATCCTGAATGGAATAATTATAGTATTATGAAAAGGACTGATTGCTACTCACCATATAGTGGAAACGTTGAATCACAGACATAAACTACAAAAAGACCACTAAACGAGTAAGCTTTTGGCCAAAAAGCCTCCTTTTGAATTGAACAACATGCACGCACACATGCAGACACAACACATTCATGCATAAACAACTCTCACACACTTGAATACTATCTCTGGCTGCTCAAGCCAGACTGCGAGCCCAAGCAACTGTACATCATGGGAGAAGCAATCCAAGTGTTGGAAGTAAGGAGGAGGGTGGGAGGGAGAGGGATAGCAGGATAGGATTTGAGGCAGTGAAGTGCTGCTTGTAGGAGCATACAGGGATGAGGTGGAGAGAGAGTACGGCAGTTAAGTGCTGTTGGGAGGTTAGATGGAGGGTGGGGAGGGGGAGAGGAGGGAAGTGGAAAATGAGAGAAGTTAAAAAGCTGTGGGTGCATTGGTGGAAAAGAAGGCTCTGCAACTGTGTGGTGCTATAATGGGAATATGGAAGAGAATAGGTGGGTAAAGGACAATGACTAACGAAGGTTGAGGTGAAGAGGGTTATGGGAACATAGGATATATTACAGGGAGAATTCAGAAAATTTGGTGTTGGTAGGAAGGATCTAGATGGCACAGGCAGTGAAGCAGTTATGGAAATGAATATGTCATGTTGGGCAGCATGCTCAGACTGTGGGAGAGGTGGGCAGGACAGGGCATATGACATTCCTCATTTCAGGGGGAATGTGATTCGGTTGCTCCAATCCTGGGCAGTACTGAGCCATGAGGGGAATGTTCCTCTGTGGCCAGATGATGGGACTTTGCAAGACAGTAGATGAGTGGACAGATAAGGGACGGGATATCTGTTTCTGTAGAAAGTTGGGAGGGTAATTACAGTCTGTGCAGACTTAAGTGAGACCCTTGATATATTTTGAAAGGGGCTGCTTGACAATACAGCTGCGACAGCCACAGGTGGCTGAGCTTTATAGAAGGGGATTCTTGGTACAGAATGCATGGCAGTTGTCCAAGTGAAGGTATTGGTGATGATTAGTAGGTTTGATATGGATGGAGGTACTGATGTAGCCATCTTTGAGAAGGAGATCAACATTGAGGAAGGTGCTTGTTTAGTTGACGAGGACCAGTGATCTGAATGGAGGAGAAGATGTGAGGTTTGGATGAATGTGGATGGGGTATCCCCACCCTTGGTACAGGTCATGAAGATGTTCTTCAGTGAGTCTGAACCAGGTGAGGGGTTTGGGATTCTGAGTGGTTAGGAAGGATTTCTCTAGCTGGAACATGAATAGGTTGGCACAGGACGATGCCCATGTGGGTGCCCATTGCTGTGTCCTGGATTTGTTGGCAAATGATGCCTTCAAAGGAGAAGTTATTATGTGCAAGGATATAGTTGGACATGGTGATCAGGAGGGAGGCTGTAGGTTTGGAAGCTGTTGGTGTTGGGAAAGGTAGTGTTCAATAGCAATGAGGCAATAGGCATTAGGGTGGCATCAATAGGGACAAGCAGGGCACTGTGTGGGAAAGGAACAGGAACTATGGAGAGTCAGAGAAGAAAATTGTTGGTATCTTTTACATAGGAGGGTAGTGTGCAGGTAACAGGCTGCAGGTGCTGGTATATAAGAGCAGAGATTCTCTCAGTGGGGACACAATAACAGGCCACAACTGAGTGTCTTAAATGGATGGGTTTGTGGACTTTAGGAAGATGTAGAAGGTAGGAGTGGAGAAGTGGTAGGGGAGAGGGGGAAGGAGGGAGGGAAGGAGGGAGGGAGGGAGGGAGGGATGGAGGGAGGGAGGGAGAGAGAGAGAGAGAGAGAGAGAGAGAGAGAGTCTTGGAGGAGGCTCTGTAATGAGCCTAAGGATTTGAGAAGAGCTTGGAGATCCTGTTGGATTTCTGAACTGGGGTCTCCGTGACAGGATTTGTATGTGGACATATCTGACAGAAGGCAGAGTCTTTCCACCAGGTAATACTTATGGTTCAAAATAACCATGGTGAAGCCTTTGTCAGCAGGTAGTACTTTGTATTATAAGGTCAAGATCAGTTATTAGGTGGCAAATTGTAGTTCTTTCTGCAGATGTAAGTTTGGCTTGCATGTTGAGGGATTTGGGGAATGATGGTGAGACAAGGTTTGACATTAAGAAATTCTGGAATGTTAACAGGGGGTGATCTGGGGGCAATGGTGGTGGATTGCTGTTGGATAGGGGGGTAAACAGAGTCAGGCAGGATTCTACATTGGTCTTTGGTTGAGTCTAATTGCTAGCATAGGTGGCAAAAAAATGCTTCTATAGTAGGAACTGGGAGAAGGACAGAAGGTCTTTAAAAAAACCAGCATGATTGTATTTGGGAGTGGGGCAAAAGGTAAAGCCTTTGGAAAGGACTGATACACCTGTGGGCCAAGGCTTCTGGAAGAAAGGTTCATGACTGTGTTTCAGGTCTGTTTAGGTTCTGTAAATGTAGTAGGTCTGTGAGGCAGGGTCTATCAGCTATGAGGGGATCTGATGCAGGTTTGGAGGCTTTTGTAGGATTTGTGGATAGTGGTAGTCCAACATGGGAGTAGGAAGTGAACAGGATGCTGCTCTAGTTCCTGGAAGGCAAGAGTTTCAATGTGTGAAAGGGATCTGGGAATTTGGGATTTCACAGCAGGACAATTTTACAGATGGAGAGGAGGTATTGCAAGGAGGCTTGGGCCCGACTGAAATGGTTTTACACGACTATGTAGGTGAGTTTTAAGGACTGGCAGACTCTGAACACATGGAGGTCATTGTGGAAGGAGGGTTTGCAGCCATAGAGGAGTAATTTAATGGTAAGGTCATTTGGGGTATTCTATGAGCCAAGCAACAACACAGAAACAGTCTGTGTTCTGCCTAGCGATAAGGAAACTTTTCTGTACTGGTGAAGACAGAAAGAGCAAGGATTTATGGTGGAGGAGAAGAACACACAAAAGTATACAAATAATTTAGAAATACATGTGAAAAATTAGAAAAAAATACGCCAAAATACACGAGCAAAATCCTAAAAAGGTCAGAATGGATGTGTTATGGAGAAACAAGATGAAATCCAAGGGAGTAGTTCGATAGAGGAATGCAAATAAGAACTGAAACTGATGTGAAAACACAATGAGATCAAAGAGAAAAATAAATAAGAAGACTCTAATGTGGGCTGCAGGTCTGTGGGCAGGTATGTATGATGAAGGGGGGCAGCAGCTGCGACTAGATCAGGTGAGGTTAGTGTGTGAAATGGAATAAGAGAGGAGATTGTAAATTGTTTCACAATAGTGTTATTAAATAATATATATTCAAGAAAGCAGCCACTTAGATGCTGCTGACTGTGCCTAGAGCAGTTGACAGCAGATGTTCCATTTGGCCATCCATTGCGCTCATATATAAATATAATCAGAGAGGCATTAAAGGAGATGCTTCGCCCCAAGTTAGCAACCTGTCTGCGTCAGTCACATGCTGGCATATGCTCTGCCTTGGATGAAGTCATACTACTAAACACATTTTCAGTCAAAGTCAGAAGTTAACTCGTGAGGGCTGTACACTGTCCTGGATCACTTAGATTTCATGCAAGTAACTGTTTTTGTGCCGCCCTTAAGGTCGACAAAACTGCATGGCAAGTGGTGAGATTATTTTCCACTTTTGTGTGCAAGCAATTAACTTAGATGATTAGAAGTCATGGCGGTAGTCCACTTTACTTGGAACTTACTGTTGAGGTCGCCTCTGAGCTGCTAATAGCGCTGTTTATCGTTTGGACATATTTATTATTACAAGGAATATTATCACGTTTGTGCATGTGAAGTTTTACTGAATATATTTATCAGTTAGATCTTAAAACTTTTATTTATAGTCATAGTAACTGACATGACTGAATAATTAGCTAGTAGGAACATTTTCCTTCAGTGAGCACAAGAATAATGTGGACTTTCAGACTGGAAATTATGGTGAATATGTTCTCCATCACTTTCTGGCTGACCAGAAAAATTGTTTTCGGGCTCTCATAAACACAGAAAAGATTTTTATGTTACAATTTAACCTGCCGCCTCACGCATTGTGCCTTGGCCGGGAAACTGAACAGTGGAAGTGATCGGTACGTAACAGCGAACTCGGTAGGCACTAACAGGATACCGAAGTGACATATGCCAAAAACAGTGTGAGAACTGTGCTAATATTTGCTTGCAAGTGTGGAAACTAAACTGTGAATGTTAGTCACAGTGACTTTGGTTGTGACAGGAGGAGGGAACAATACGACACCAGATCATGGCTACTGCTGGCGCTGAGGCTGGAATAGGATGGTGCACCATCACAGAGCTACATGGACCTGCAAGTTACCTGCAAGCTACTGCATGCTCTCTCCGGTGACCAGCCCTTCTGGAGCTACTGCAGTAGATGATACTCACCACCCTCCTCCCTGCCACAGCTGCTACTGCTGCCTGCATTACGTGATGATGTGTTGCATCATGTTTGCTGATACACTGCATCAGTGTCACTCACCGAGGTCAAGCAATTAAGTTAGATGAAGAATGTTTAACATTTTTGTTAATTGTTTCTAACAGGCTATCAAAAATAGAATTTATTGATAAAAATAATGTGAAAATTAAGATGGAACCAGTCTCTGATAATGAATCCTGAGAATTAGAAATTGAAATTAGTGAGGATGGTTCTGTCAAACTAATAAACCCAGAATCACAAATAAAGTTCAGTGTTACTGCGAAGTTATAACCATTTTCTGATGACGAACTAATAGAAGATGAGGTCAAAAAAGACAATGTAGAATTAACAGAGTTATCAGATAATTAAATTGGGTTCAATATGCCTAAAATACAGCCAAGTCAGGGAATGCTAGAAACTCCTTTAAAACTACAGGAAATGCCAAGTGCAAGGTAGAGGTACCAAATAGGATGCAACTACTGTTTGGTAAACTTGAATACCATTATAAAGAACTACAGAACTGTACAATACATTGGAATCCAGTAGTAAACAGTTAAGTAGTAGATTAAAGATAGTAATAAAGAACTAAAGGATAGTACTACAGCATTAAAGGTTGAAATGACCACAAAACTGAATGCTTTAAATTATAAAATTGATTCTAACCACCACGACCTGCAAGTCAATGCAGGGCAATCGCTACATAAATTGCACAGCACTATCAAAACTAAAATTAGTGAAGCTTGCAAAGATTTCAAATCAGCAGATGAATTTATGGAAGGAAGGCTGTCAGAAAAAAATAGGCAATGAATCCAAACTTTAATCTAATTGATTTGAAGAAGTGACTACTAAAGCAAATGTTTGCAAAAAAATATGAAGAAAATAAAATCTGACTGTTTTAAGTTATATGAGGATGTTGATAAAAAAAGTTCTAACAGTGTGGACGCAGCACAACTACAGGTAGAAAAACTAAATACTAGTATTACTAGCATAGAAAACAGAGTAACCTCTGATAGCTCTTGTAATACTACAGTACAGCATTTTGCTCAGTTGCACTTTCATTGGATGTTGTCACTTTTTACGTTTTGATACTGACAAACAAATTCACCGATTAGAGTTCTGGAATGACTTTGAGGATGTTTTGCCAAACGCATGGTCAGAACGAGAGAAAATTTCTTTCATATGTAACCAGGTGTCAGGAGTTGCTTTGCAGTGGTCAACTGATGTAATCATTAGATGCAAAACTCTTTATGAATTTAAAAACTGCATTTCTTAATGAGTACTGATCACACAATAACCAAAACAATGTTTTGAGAGAGTTTTGGACAGGTAAAAGGTTAACTTCATGACATGAGCCAGTAAAGGAGTTCTTTAGGAAGTGAGTTTCATGGCTGTCACATCTGACAGAAAAGATGAAACTGGAAATGATTACCATGGGACTAGAAGGTAAGATGCCTTGGTATTTGGAGATAAGAATCATTTCCACACCTAGAGATATTGTGGAAAGGTTAATTGAGTATCTGGAGTGAGTAGAAAGAATAGCTGCTGTTGAGAAGCAGGTGTATAATAACAATAATAATAATAACAAAAAGGCTGTTGCAAAGGAGCACGAGGATGTAAAGAGCAACTGATAATAGATGCAGAGGTAACATATCAAGCTAAAACTAAACAAAGGTCGCTACACTACGCATACATTGATTACTGAAAAGCTTTTGATAGTGTACCCCACTCATGCTTACTACAATAATTGGAAATATACAAAGTAGATCCTAAATTGATACAGTTCCTAAACATAGTAATGAAAAATTGGAAAACCACACTTAATATCCAAACAAATTCAAATAGTATCACATCACAGAAATACAGATTAAGCGTGGAATATACCAAGGAGACTCATTAAGTCCTTTCTGGTTCTGCCTTGCTCTGAACCCACTATCCAACATGCTAAATAATACAAATTATGGATACAATATTACTGGAACATACCCACACAAAATCACACATTTGCTATACATGGATGATCTAAAACTACTGGCAGCAACAAATCAACAACTCAACCAATTACTAAAGATAACAGAAGTATTCAGCAATTATATAAATATGGCTTTTGGAACAGACAAATGTAAGAAAAATAGCATAGTCAAGGGAAAACACACTAAACAAGAAGATTACGTATTGGATAACCACAGTGACTGCATAGAAGCGATGGAAAAAACAGATGCCTATAAATATCTAGGATACAGGCAAAAAATAGGAATAGATAATACAAATATTAAAGAAGAACTAAAAGAAAAATATAGACAAAGACTAACAAAAATGAATACATCACATACATTCAGCAACATAAAGATTCACATTAAGCAGAAAGGAAGGAGGAAGGGGATTTATAGACATAAAAAACCTACATTATGGACAGGTAGACAATTTAAGAAAATTATTTCTAGAACGAGCAGAAACTAGTAAAATACACAAAGCAATCACTCATATAAATACATCGGCTACACCACTGCAATTTCATAACCACTTCTACAACCCTTTAGATCACATAACATCTACAGGTACGAAGAAAGTAAATTGGAAAAAGAAAACACTACATGGCAAGCACCCGTATCATCTAACACAGCCACACATCGATCAAGACGCATACAACACATGGCTAAGAAAAGGCAATATATAGAGTGAGACGGAAGGATTCATGATTGCAATACAGGATCAAACAATAAACACCAGATATTACAGCAACCATATTATTAAAGATCCCAATACCACAACAGATAAATGCAGACTTTGCAAACAACAAATAGTAACAGTAGATCACATCACAAGCGGATGTACAATACTAGCAAATACAGAATACCCCAGAAGACATGACAATGTAGCAAAAATAATACATCAACAGCTCTCCTTACAACATAAACTTATAAAACAACACATTCCCACATACAAGTATGCACCACAAAATGTACTGGAGAATGATGAATACAAATTATACTGGAACAGAACCATTATAACAGATAAAACAACACCACATAACAAACCTGACATCATACTCACCAATAAAAAGAAGAAATTAACACAACTAATCGAAATATCCGTACCCAATACAACAAATATACAAAAGAAAACAGGATAAAAAATTGAAAAATACATCCAACTGGCTGAGGAAGTCAAGGATATGTGGCATCAGGATAAAGTTGACATTATACCAATTATACTATCAACTACAGGAGTCATACCACACAATATCCACCAGTACATCAATGCAATACAGCTACATCCAAACTTATATATACAACTACAGAAATCCGTAATTATTGATACATGTTCAATTCCCCGAAAGTTCCTAAATGCAATATAACATATACCGTACAGTTAAAAGGAAGTCACGCTTGATCAAGGTCCGCGTCACTTTCTACTTTAGACCAGACATAACGTCTGAGATAAGAAAGAAATAATAATAATAATAGGTCTTGTAACAATCATGTAAACAACAGAGACAATGACAGTGGGAACTTGAATGTTAAGATAGCCACCACTTCTTCACAATACTTTTTGTGATGAAAGCAGAAATGTAAATAATGTGCTGCTGAGAAAAGACAGGTAGCAAAATGCTACCCTATCTGATTCTGTATCGAATGAACACAATAGGCCATGTGTGGGAAACTAATTTGCATCTATGAGGAAACTGGTGCTCACGAGGAGGAAACAGTAACACAGCCAGTGAGAAAAACACATACCAGTCAGTCAATGCACACAAACCAATAACAGGGGTGATGAAACAGGAACAGGCAGTACCAGTTATGTGGTAAACCTCTAGCATTATAAAGCTGACAGCATTTTGGACACATTAGAAAGGAGAAAGAAAATGCTAAATATAATAGGGAGGACTACAAATCAATAAATTTGAATCTGATAAGGCTGAAGATCAGGTAAAGGCTTACATCTTCAACGAAGTTGGCAACATGAAGGCTAAAGTTTTGGTAGAGGAAGTAGAGTCAGTTTTGCAAGGTTCTGAAGAGGAGGAGTTGATGGATGAAGGGGGGTAGCAGTAATGATGAGGTCAAGGAATCTATCAGCTATATTGACTTGCCACAATCTGTAAAAGTTGACAACAGTGTTATAGCAATGTTGCACAGAGACACAGTTGCTCAGAGATAGAGAGTAGTTTAGCTGATGTGCAGCACACAAAAGTAATGGAAACCATCAAGTGGTTTGATTTAAAACGGTGTACATGTTGGAAAAGGCAGCTGAGAATGTAGAGACTGATAACCCTGTGAATCTGAGTGTGACTGTACTTGCACCTGATCATAACTACTTTAGCTGGACACAGATTGAAAAGGATTTATTAAAAGAACTTTATGAGAAACCTGTTCAAACTAGAATAACTAACCCTATTAAAAAACTAACATCTCAGGAGTAACAGTGCATTGTCTTCTTGATAGTGGCAGAGAAGCAAATGTTTTGTCCCAAACATTCTTAATTCTATCCCTAGTAAGAATGAACTAACTATCATCAAAGTAATTGTTTTAAGAATAAGTCTGGAAAAGTTTCTAGACCAGTACAGCATGAAACTTCAACACCAGTTTGTATAGGTGACATAATAATAGATCATTCTTGTTTAATCATGATCGGTTTAAGTGTTAAGATGCTAATTCGCATAGACCTCTTAACAAAATATCAAGGAAGGATTGATTTTGAGCAGAACCACTTAGTATAAACCCTACCTGATTGTCAGGTAATTACAGAATCTTTCATAAGAAATTATGTAGGCAGTAATACTGAAGCATGGGAACTGACAGGGTGCTAGAAACTACAGAAAAAGAAGGTATGAAATTAGAGTTAGAGAAGACAGAGTGTGTAAGAGACAAAATAAAACTCTTGGTCCATGAAATTAGCAGGGAAGGTATAGTACCTGATCCTTCCAAATTATCAATCATTGAAAAGCTGAAGCACACAATGTTCGGTTTATTCAGATTCTACCTTCATTTTGTTGAAGATCACTTGTTTAATGCACCTTGTGTATTCCACTTGTTGAGGAATATTACACCATGGGTTTGGACTAAAGAGTGCCAATCTGCTTTTGAAGAATTAAAAAACTTTTGCATGAATAGTCTGCTTTTACACCATCCAGATTTTTCAAATCCCTTTTGCATGTCAGTTGACGCAAGTGGTTATGGGATTACAGTAGAGGTGTTTCAGATGGAAACAGAAGGCGTCTAAGAGGTACATGAAACAATCATATCTGCGAGTTGTTCACTGCAACCTGCTGAGAAAAATTATGGAATTAGAGGCACTGGCTATCAGGTTTGATAAGCGAAAGTTTGAGCATTATTTGTTAGGGCAGAAGGTCATAATCTATAGTGATCACACAGCACTTACGTTTTTAAAAACTTTAACACTGAGACACCCAAGGCTAACCAGGTGAGCTATGTACCTTCAGCATTTCAACCTTGAGATTAAATACATACAACGAAAGAACAATCTGGTAGCTGATGGGCTGTCAAGAAGCGCTGAGTTATGCAGAGAATGAGAAATTCCGCTAGCAGATAAGAATGAAGTGACCATGAAGACCACACATGAGCTCAAGGAGGAAAGTGCCTTGAAGAAAGTATGCAAAAACTTAAGAAGGGAGCAAAAATGATGATGACCTATTGAGGTTAGTCAAAAACCATTTAGGAGCCCCAATTATCCAGAAGTAGTGCAGCAATATTGCCTGCATAGATGAATTCTGTTCCAAAGAAGAAAGTTAAATTCAGCAGAATGGAAAATATGTTTTCCAGCAAAATATGTGGATCTGCTGATAAATTACTTGCATCTATGATATGGACATTGTGGGTCTCAGAAATGCATTGTTAAATTAAGTGAGAAACTGATTTATGACAACAAGCATTGTAAAGTAGCAAGAAGGGTAGCATCCTGTGTTGTCTGACAAAAGGTACATGCAATAAACAGTATAATGCAGGGAGATATGAACAGTATAGAACCAAGTTAACTGCTGGAATTATGTGCAGCCGATCTTTTTGGACAAATCCAACATCAAAAGGAGGATGTACCCATGTTTTTATGGTGACTGATGGTTTTAGCAAGTGTGTCAAACTATATCCAATAAAGGGAGCTAATGCCACAATGCTGGTAGACAAGCTAGAAAAGGACTATTTTTTAAAGATTGTCAAGCCTGAGTCTCTTATCGGATAATGGTCCACAGTTTGTACCTTCAAAATTTAAAACATGTTTAAACAAGTCCGGAATTTAGAATATAAGAGTCTCACCGTATTTTCCATAGGGAAATATGATTAAGAGGGTTATGCATGAGTTAAACAGATTGTGTAGGACTTACTGTGGCAGGAAGCATTTGACTTGGGCCGATCATATAAAAAACTTTGAAGTAATGATCAACAATCTTAAGCATGATGCAACAGGCTCTGCTCCTTGTAACTAATGTTTAATGAGGAATGCCATAATGTCCTTTCAAACATGGTTCATTTTCCAGTCCTATTTCAGAGCTCTATAGATAAGAAGAAGACACAGGCTAGGGCAAACATAAATAAAAGAGCATTGGACAGAAGAAGAAGGCATGGTGCAAAGGCTTCACCAGCCAGTTTTAACACTGGTGAACTAGTGTTAGTCAAAACTAAAAAGAAATCCAAGAAAATTTCAGCAGAAATACAGAAGTTTATGCATGTTTATCAAGGACCATTCAGGGTAAGGTAAGCCTCATGCAAATGCATACCATTTGGAATAACTGAAAACTAAGAAAGAACTAAGGTCTATGAAACATTGTAGATCTGAAGCATTTTAAAAATAACAGTAACTCGATTTTGTAGGGAGTCTACCACTCTTTGGCAGGTAGTTTGGCATACTGTGCAGTCCCAGATGGATGAAACTTTACTTCCCTTTCAAGTTTAATTCGCTTCTTCTGATGTATCATAGTATGTGAGGAATATATGTTCTCATGTTGTACATATGTTATTAGTTTGTAATATCTTCCTAGTAAGTAAGAATGATTCCCAAAAATGACTATACCTGAATGATGACTTACAAGAGACTATGGCAGGTAGTTTGCAGTACTAAATTCTAAATATTAAAATCACAATGTCAAACAATGGAAAATCCAGGATGGTAAGTAATGATATTATGAAAATGAATTTTTGAGGTGGAGGTCAGCATCTAGGAAGGTGGTTTGTGGGGTTGAGTAAGACCACTTAAAGAAACTGGGGGAGAAGCTATTGAGGTTCTGGAGGGACATGGATAGGGTGTCCTAACCCCTGATCCAGTTCGCAAAGATGTCATCAGTGAGTCTGAACCGGTAAATGGTTCAGGACTCTGGTTGAGTGGCAACTCACCATATAGCAGAGATGCCGAGTTGCAGATAAGTGCAATAAAAAGACTGTCACGATATAAGCTTTTGACCAATAAAGCCTTTGTCAAAAATAGACGACACACACACACACACACACACACACACACACACACACACACACACACACACACACACACACACACACAAAGCAACTCACTCACACATATAACTGCAGCCTCTAGCAGTTGAAACCACACTGCGAGCAACAGCAGCAGTGCATGATGGAAGTGGGAATTGGGTGGGGGTAAGGAGGTGGCTGGGGCAGGGGGGGGGGGGGGTTAGCAGGGTAGAGGTGAGGTACATTGAAGTGCTGCTGCTTAGTGCACCAGGACAAGATGGAGAGAGGGTAGGGCAGCTAGGTGCAGTTGGGAGATTAGACGGTGGGCTGGGGAGAGGTGGGGTCTGAGGGAGGGGCGGGTAGTGGAAAAGGAGAGAAGTAAAAAGACAGGAGGGGTTGGTGGAGTGAGGGCTGTGTAGTGCTGGAATTGAAACAGGGAAGGGGATGGATGACTGAGAAAAAGGACCAACAAAGGTTGAGGCTGGATGGGGTGACAGGAATGTACGATATATGGCAAGGAGAGCTACCACCTGCACAATTCAGAGAAGCTGGTGTTGGTGTAAAGGATCCATATGGAACAAGCTGTGAAGCAGTCATTGTAATGAAGGTGTTACGTAGCACAGCGTGCTCAGCAACAATTGGTCCACTTGTTTCTTGGCCACAATATATTGGTGACCATTCATGTGGACAGGCAGCTTGTTGGTTGTCATGCTCACATAGAATGCAGCACAGTGGTTGCAGCTTAGCTTGTTGATTAAATGGCTGGTTCCACAGGTAGCCCTGCCCTTGACGGGGTAGGTGATGTTTGTGATTGGACTGGAGTAGGTGTGGCAGGAGGATGTATAGGACAGGTCTTGCATCAAGGTCTACTACAGGGATGCGAGCCATGAGGTAAGGGGTTGGGAGCGAGGGTTGTGTATGGATGGACAAGTACAATGTGTAGGTTGGGTGGGCGGTGGAATACCACGGTGGGAGGGGTGGGAAGGATAGTGGGCAAGACATTTCTCATTTCAGGGTACTGACAAGAGGTAGTCGAAATCTTGGCGGAGAATGTAGTTCAGTTGCTTCAGTCCTGGTTGTTATTGAACTACAAGAGGAATGCTCCTCTGTGGCCAGATGGTGAGTTTGGGTGGTTGTGGGAGACTGAAAAGGTAAGTCACGGGAGATTTGTTTTTGTACTACGTTGGGAGTGTAGTTATAGTCTGTGAAGGCCTCAGTGAGACCCTCAGTATATTTCGAGAGAACCTACCCTCCTACATAAAATTTCCTCCACTGACTCTCCACAGTGCCCTGCTCGTCACTATTGATGCCACCTCCCTTTACACTAACATCCCTAATGCCCATGGGTTTACTGCTGTTGAACACTACTTTTCCCAATGCCTGACGATGAATTTCAAACCAACAACTTCCATCCTAGTCACCAGGATGAACTATATCCTCTTGCACAATTAATTCTCCTTTGAAGGCATTACCTACAAACAAATCTGGGGTATGGTTATGGGCACCCACATGGCACCATCCTATGACAACCTATTCATCCTTCCTTAACAACCAGAATCCTGAACCCTTCACCTGGTTCAGGCTCACTGATGACATCTTTGTGAACTGGATCAAGGGTTAGGACACCCTATCCACGTTCTTCCAGAACCTCAATAGCTTCTCCCCCAGTTTCTTTAAGTGGTCTTACTCAACCCCACAAACCACCTTCCTAGATGCTGACCTCCAACTCAAAGATGGCTGCATCATTACCTCTGACCATATCAAACACACTAACCACATGCAATAACTCCACTTTGACAGCTGTCACACGTTCCATACCAAGAAGTACCTTCCATACAGCCTAGCCACCCATGGCCATTGCATATACAGTGGTGAGAGGTCCCTCTCGAAATATACCGAGGGTGTCACCTACACCTTCACGGACCATAATGATCCTTCCAACCTTTTGCAAAAACAAATCTCCCATGATTTATCTTTCCAGTCTCCCACAACCACCCAAAATCTCACCATCCGGCCACAGAGGAGCATTCCCCTTGTAATTCAATACCACCCAGGACTGAAGCAATTGAATTACATTCTCCGCCAAGATTTCAACTACCTCTTGTTACTACCCTGAAAAGAGAAATGTCTTGCCCACTATCCTTCCCACCCCTCCCACCGCGGTATTCCACCGCCCACCCAACCTACACATTGTACTTGTCCATCCATACACAACCCTCGCTCCCAACCCCTTACCTCATGGCTCGCATCCCTGTAATAGACCTTGATGCAAGACCTGTCCTATACATCCTCCTGCCACACCTACTCCAGTCCAATCACAAACATCACCTACCCCGTCAAGGGCAGGGCTACCTGTGGAACCAGCCATTTAATCAACAAGCTAAGCTGCAACCACTGTGCTGCATTCTATGTGAGCATGACAACCAACAAGCTGCTTGTCCACATGAATTGTCACCAACAAATTGTGGCCAAGAAAAAAGTGGACCAATTGTTGCTGAGCACGCTGCGCTACATAACACCTTCATTACAATGACTGCTTCACAGCTTGTTCCATATGGATCCTTTACACCAACACCAGCTTCTCTGAATTGTGCAGGTGGTAGCTCTCCTTGCCATATATCATACATTCCTGTCACCCCGTCCAGAGGCTGCAGTCATGAGTGTGTGTGTTTCGTTTGTGTGAGTGTGTGTGTGTGTGGGGGGGGGAGGGGGGGGGGGGGGGTCATCCATTTTCAACAAAGGCCTTGTTGACCGGAAACTTATATTGTGACAGTCTTTTTCTTGTGCCTATCTGCAACTCAAAATGACAATGTGTAACGTTTGAGCACCAATGATAGAAAAATAATGGCTGAAGTAAATTAATAATAAATGAGATCCACAAAAAGGATAAGTTACAACAAAACGTGGAATACTTTGCATTAAGAGAAGTTACTGAAGCTGGAAATTCCTAAAATCTAAAATAATAAACTATGCATGAATTAATAATTTTCTATTGGAAGTAAGATTGTTTGTAAGTAAGAGCGAGTAATAAAATAAAATGGTGCCACTAGAGATAAGCCACAGCATTTTTATTTTAATTAAAGGAGATGTCTGAAAGTGGTGTGAGTATTACAACAAAAATGTACTTCAATAGTGAGGTCAGTAGGCTGACGAAGCAAAACAAGAGAACGAAGCATCACAATATGTGGATAAATGAACATAGGAAGAAACAGGAGAAATAAAGTCAATAGTCTGACATATGAGGTAAAACGGTGAAAAATTGATGAGACATTTCCGTATGTCTCATAAAAAGGTTGAGAAATGCGTAATCTTACTTAAGACAGATGGTCATTTAACAGATAAATGTAAACATTTACAGGCAACAATACAGGTAAATGAATTTGTTGAGAAATTCATACTATAGATTATTGTATGTTATAATAAAAAACCACTTTCTAATTATGTGTGTAACAAAGCAAAGTAACTGCTGTCTAACAAATGACTTCTTAACATAATAATCTGTAAGGTAACTGAGCCATATGGAAATAGAACTTACAAAGGTTACTCAATTTTCTAAGTACAGCAACATCTAAAGTAATGAAGTAAATTGCATATTAGCCCAAAATGTGGCTATTTTAAAAACCTATGTTGACATTCAGAGCATAATAGCTGTAGCTAAAAATGAGAACTGCAATGTTTGTGATTCGAGTTCAATAAATAAGTAAGCTGTCCAGATTTAGTGAAGCAGCATACTGCCAATAATCACACGGAAAAACATTAATAATAATTTTCCAAATAAATATGTTTAAAAAAATTCTTTCCTGTAATTTCTCAATGGTTTACTTAAAGTATAGAAGGAAAATAGATTACAGAATGTGTTTTGTCCTCCCTTCAAAGTAAGTTAAGAACAGAAGCTTAGGTTATGTTATCTGTTTCTTAGGGACATGGAGGCTTCATGAAAGGTAGCCTACAAGCTGTACTGAAGAAGGAACCAACAAGGACAGCTCTTCAGTGAATCCTCGTCTTTCCCTTTTATAATAGAACAAAATGTAGAATGCCGTAAAGTGACTTCCCACCCTTTGCCTCAAATGTTTTAATGAAAGTGGTTCATAGGCATGCTCACAATGGTGCCTAAAGTTGTGATTAAATGAGTGAGCACTGAAAGGCAAAATGTTTTGTGTGTTTCCCTTTCAGGTAAAGACTGTAAAATCTAACTCACAAAAGTAATTTTAAAGAGGTCAGTTATATCAACATCACTTCTGTCTAATATTTAATTTTGTTCAAAAAAAACTTTTTCACAAAAATAAGTAGGGGGCTATGTGGTGAAACAAGTGCTGTATCACTTGAGACGTACAGGGGTGAGGAGTGTGCTGGGACTTACCTGAGTTCACTGCTACTAGGGCCATGTTATCATAAAGCTCCTGTGCATAGCATACAAAGTATTCTCTCATAACCTAAGAATGGAATTAAAAATTTATATAGCTTTTGCAAACTTTGTCACTGTATGCTTCAGTATATTAGTGTTAAACTTGTTAAATCTCAGAATGATCAGATGAATACTTTTGTTAAATACATTGTTTTAAGAAAAAAATAAAGGGTGCTAAAGAACAAAGCTAGAAAGCCAAAAACTGTTCAGAATGTGCAAAAGGTATGTCACAATCAACTGTAACAAGTCTCAACTTGACAGGAGCAATATTTGGGTCGAAATAAGTGTTTTTAGGGAAATTGAAGGCACTAAATATTAGACTCAGAAAGATGAAAATTCGTATGTAGGCAGAGTTTGATGTAAAAATATTAACTATGTGACTCCATTAAGCTACCTTCATTAGTTTTCAAGTTATTTACTGAAAACTAAATCTGGAACAAAAACATCCTTATTCATTATAAATTATCATTTTGTATTAATGTCAGAAAGTTCTAATTACAGCACTCGATTACATTCACTAGATAATACTGTACCAAGTTCCAAGACTTTAATGTAAATAACAATCAATACAAGGGCTCTTAAAGAAGTAGATTAGAGATACTGTTCTACTGTTGGTTCTGTTCTAAAAATTCTAGCCAGAAACGTTTAAATGCAGTTGAGCTAAAACTTTATTCACATAAAAATTAAGAAGATTGCAAATTAAACAATGGAAACTCCTGATAGGAATATCAACAATTTAGGAAAAGACAGATAGCTACTTATCGTACGGAGTACATGTCAAGTTGCAGACAGGCAAAGTTAAAAGTTTATGTGATTGTCTTTTTAACTGTGCCTGTCTGCAACTTGATGTGTCTTCTGTACAGTAAGTAGCAATCCATCCTTTCCTCCATTCTCGAAGATTATAAATTTTTTCATGACAGAGTTATTAAATAATACGTGTTTGAGGAAATGGCCATTTAGATGCTGCTGACTGGCCTACAGCTATTGACAGCAGATGTTCTGATCAGTCTTCCATGACGCCCATACATAAATATGGACAGGCAGTAATGAAGAGACTTTCCACCAACCTATCAATCAAACACCGGCTTATGCTCTGCCTCAGATGACTTCATAGCTAGGTTGCTACTGAACACATGTTCAGTAAGAGTAGGAAGTGAACTCATGAGGACTGTACACCATCCTCAATTACTTAGATTCCATGGAAGTAACTGTCTGTGTGCTGCCCGCAATGTTGACAAAATCATGTGGCAAGTGGTGAGATTATTTTCCACTTTTGTGATGCACAGTTAACATGAATGATTAGAAGTCAAGGCGACATTCCGTTTTACTTACTGTACAGATCGCCTCTGAACTGCTGATAGTGATGTTTATGACAGGGAAATATTTATTATTACCAGACAATTTATTATGTTTGTGCTACCAGAAAATTTATTATATTATGTTCGTGTGTGTGAACTTTTACTAAAACTTTTATTTGTCGTCATAGTTCCTGGTTCCGCAGAAAAATTAGCTAGTAGGAACATTTTCTTTCAGTGAGTACAAGAATAATGTGGACTTGCAGACTGAAAATTATGATCAGGATGTTCTACATTGCTTTCTCACTTTCTATGTGATCACAAAAATAGTTTTCAGGTTCTTGTAAACTTTTTTTATATTACTATTTAACCCACCGCCCCACAGTGGCAGAGAAGAGGTAGTGTCCCAAGCCAACAGATGATGTGAAGGCATATCCCACTTCGTCGGTGGATTTCGAGCCATTGGTGTAAAAATCAGTGCCATCCTACAAATCCCATAAAAGTGTTCAGAACAAACAATTGGAGTGATGGGGGCTTTTTGATACAGAAAAGATCCATCCAAATCTGAGTTGAGGAACTAACCAAGGGGTGGAGGGTGTGGTCAGGAGAGAACATGGGGAAGAGGACAAGGAGGGGAGGTTGAAGTCCTGGTGGAGAGAAGTGACAAAGAGCCCAACTGGTAAATCCATCTGAGGGTCGGCAGCAAGGAGGAGACAGCCTGAAGTCACGAAAAGAATATCAGGGTAAGAGGGTACAGTGATGGCATAGACCACTGAATTGTAAGGTGAGAGATCCCACCACCACCCACAAGACTATCAACAGGGCTAATGCGAAAGGCACCGCTGGCTAAATGGACATCACGATGGTGAACCGGATTCACGAGGAGCAGTGTGGAAGGAGACAGCTGATCCATAAACTTGACAACCATAGTCGAAACAAGACAGAACTAATGACCAGTAAAACTGGAGAAGGGTCGAATGATCTGTGCCCCAAGAGATGTGGGAAAAGAAGCAAAGTATACCGAGTTTACATCCTCCCGATGACAGATATGGGGCAACCAAGTAAGCTTGTCAAAAAAAAAATCCCAAGAAAAGAAACCGGGGGACTACAGTCAGATGATGGTCATCGAGGTACAGCTTCGGTTCAGGATAGGCCGCAGTACGGTGGCAGAAATGCACCACCCTTGTCTTAAGGAGAGAGAACTGAAAACCATGCAAGAACGTCCATGTGGTAGTGCACTGGATGGCACCGTGGAGCTGTCGTTCTGTATAGGTGACCAAGTGGGAGCTAGCCAAAATACAAAAATCAGAGTAGTGGAGACAAACAGTACTGGAGAGGCCACAAGTCTATTAATATCAATGAGAAAAAGAATGACATTTAACATGGAGCCTTGTGAAATGCCATTCTCCTGGGTCCATGGAGAGCTGAGAACAGTGCCAACCCAGATTCTGAATGACCAGTGGGAAAGGAACTGGCGAATAAAAATTGATAGGGGGCCCTGAAGACACCACTTATGGAGTATGAGGAGGATGCAATGGTGCCAAGCTATGTCAGAGGCCTAAAAAAGATTGAGGTGCTGTGAAGAGGGCTGCCAAATTGTGATTTCCAATCAATGAAAACAGTTGATCTGACACTGTGTGCACCCCCACCCCCTCCCAAAAAAAAAAAAAAATTCATGCTTGTAAGGAGATAAAAGGTCCTAAGATTCCAGGACCGAATTGGGCCAATGAGCACCACCCATTCTAGTAAATGGCAGGGGACATTAGTCTGGGTGATTGGCTGGTAACTATCAAGGGACGACAGATCCTTGCCAGGCTTAAGGACAAGAATTGGAATACCGTCTCTCCACGGATATGGGAAAATGCCTTGGAGTCAAATACAGTTAAACACTTGGAAGAGATATAATTGTCGTGAAGAATTGAGATGTTAAAACAATTGGCTATGGATGGAACCACGTCCAGGAGCTGAATTGTTGGTTGAAGAGAGGACCAAAAGCAGCTCTCATTCAGTAAAACGTTCATTGCCGGATTCCTTCTGGAAAGGGGTAAAATATAAGAAGGTTGTTTCAGCACATTGTTTCCGGAGACGGAAGGAAGTTGGATAGGAGGCTCACACTGATGCCGTACAATGAGTTGCGAGTTGTTCTGTGAGACTGACGGATCTGTACAAATGCCACCTGGAAGAGCAAGGTCCAAAACATAGGACTGCCACTGACAACCTTGGAGGGTGCAGAGTGTAACCCAAACCTGTGATGGAGGGACAGAAGAACCTAGAAAGTGGCAAAGTGTCTCCAACACACCTGTTGGCTCTGTTTGATTAATTAATGGGCTTTGACATGAAGATGTTTAAAGGTAACAATACCAGTGGAGGATGGGTGCCACTTAAAATGTTGCAAGGTGCAATGACAATCACAGATAGTGGTGGCAATGGCTGTGCTCCATCATGGAACTGCCTGATGGCGAAAAGGCCCTATCAAGTGGGGACAGCAATGCCAACAGTGAGGATTATCTTATCAGACAGATCATGGACGACTTCTTCAATATAACCTGACAAAGAAGGTGGAAACACGACCTGGGAGGTATATAGACAACAATCAGCATGATGGTAAGCCCAGTGGGATAACCTAGTCATCGGGAGGTGTAAAGGGAATGAGAGAATGGGACATGACCACTATCACAGAAGTCATCGTCTGGTGACCAGTGTAAGGAAAGAAGAACATTAAGAAGGCACAGGTTGTGGTTCACAAGAAATTGTTCAATGAGGAGCCCCAAACTAGATGAAAAAGCACTACCCCATAAAATGTCATGGGCATTAAAATCCCCAAGAGGAAGCAGGGAGGTCGGATTGCTGAATGAGCGCATTTAGGGTAGCAGATATAGGCAGGCTGGCAGGAAGGAGATAGAGATTGCAAAGTCCAAGTGGAACCAGATTGCAGCTGCTTCCAACAGGGTACAAAGTTGGATCCATGTACTAACAATATGCATGCGGACCAACATGTAGAAGCCACCAAAAGGCCTCAAATGACCGATCCTGTTCCAACAGAAAGCATGAACCCATGGACGGTTGGTGAGTGAGTACCAGTAAAATGAGATTCCTAGAGAATGACACAAGCTACAGTGTAACAGGCTGGAGCCAACTGTGCTGCAAGGTCACCATTTGTCACCAGCAAGGACGGGATGACATCCATAAATAAGAGGTCACACTCAGTTTGTGAGGGGGGAGATGGCACCTCCAGGGAAGGGGGGGGGGGGGGGGGGGTTATCCTGGGTCCTGGGACTCATGTTTCTTTTCCTACTCTCTCAAGGTGAGGAGGGCAGGGAACAGGGGGAGGACAGGCTTCTACAAGATCTGGAACGAAAAGAGAGTGGCCGACCTTGGGGTGCACAGACAGTGTGTCCCGTGGCCGAGTTGTGGTAGCAGGCGTCCAGCCTGAGACACACCATGGGGAAGAGTCCCAGGAGGGAACCCTACCACTGGTGGGGATCGAACAATGGCTGCACGTCTTTGGCTGGGGAGGGGATGCGGCACCCTGAGTGGAAAGGGGGATAGGACAGGGGTAAAGAAGAGGGAGGACAGGAAAGGATGTAAACAGAGACAAAAGTAAAAGTCATCAGAGAGTGACACTCGTGACAACTAACACAAGCGTGTGGCAAAACACAAGAGCTTCTCTCATGGACTGGCTGTCCACGGTCACCACACAGAGAGTCCATCGTAGGTCGGGAAGACGTTTGCCCAAAACGCTAGCAACAAAACACCTCATGGGTAGCGGGACGTACAGCTTCACATAACACCAATAACATATGACCTTGACCCCTCTAGGAGGGAACCTCCCTCAAAAGTCAGAATAAAGGTGCCAGTATCAGTGTGATTGTCCTTACGGCCTTTCTGCATATGCACATCAAAATGAACGCCCTGTCAGTCCAGATTGGCCCAGAGTTCCTCATCACTTTGAAGGATTGGACCATATTCAAAGACTGGTGAAGCATAATGGACATCGAGATATCACCAAAATTATTACAAACACAAAGAACTGCAGATTTGTTGGCTAAAGAAGTTTTGATCAACAGGGAACACGACCGCATCTTGCTGGGAGACTCCACTTCGCCAAAGTTCTCTTTGATATTTTCATTTGGTGGTAGAGAACAGATCCCTATCTCTTCTGGTACAGAGCATGTAGTGGGGAAAATGTTTCACCCCAAGTCAGCGAGCCTGGCTCTTCTCCAAAGGTGTAGCTAAGGAAGGGAAAATTGCAGAGTCAAAAGCAGCAGTAGTCAATGACCTGTTACCAACAGAAAAGACTGCCTTAGAAGAATGGCCAGATATTTGGAGCTCATACATTTCATACGGATAGCATCTGCCCTGACATCATCCACTGTAGTCATCAGGTGCTCTCCCCATGGGTGGTACCCAGCCACAGCAAGGGCCATCCGGCACAGTGGCTATTGTTGGCACTTCCAATGCTCCAGAATAATAAACAACCACTCCTAGGCATACATGTGGAGGCAAGAGCTCAGGTATCAGAAGTGTGATCCCTGGGTTGTCAGTGGGCTCAGCTTGATGGGTACATAACAGCTCCACCACACAGACTGGCTACATGTGCTGGTGACCTAGCGGGGTGGAAGGGGGCTATGTTAGGGAAGGAAGAGGAGAAGGAAGGGGGGAGAGGAATCCACACCATAGACACTAAGGAGAGACTTCTTCCCCAAGTGGCTCACACTACTGAGAGAAAATTTAGAAGTGGAGGTGGGGGACCAAAAACAGCAAAAAGGAAGGATGAAAGACAAAAGGCATGAGTCAAAATAGCAAGGAATACAGGAACGATGTGGGTAGCTGGGCTGACATAATTGAGTACACCAAGAGGGGCGAAGGAGGGGGTGGTGGGGAAGGAGCAAGGATGGGGAGGCAGAGGCACAGGGAAGGATATGCATCCCAGGAAGGAAGAATGGACTGCAATAATTAGGATCCCCATGGGTGCCATGTGGAAGAACTCACAAAAGAACCATGAACATCTGCAGGGAGCGGGGGGTTACATCATGAATGCGGTGGAAGAGAAACCAGGTATCATCCTAATCAACAACTGTACAAAGTCTGGAGTGGATACACTCTATAAGTGCCATCAAGCAATGTAGTGATGGCCATTGGTGGCGTTTTTCAACTTGGCTGAGATTGCAACATACAACTTGTGTATTGTATTTGTAGATACATGCAAGGAAAGGGCAAAAAATCAGCCCTCACAGAGTTCTGGAAGAAAGAAGTAAATGAAAGATCTTGCTCAAGAACTTTGCGACCTCAGCATGGAAAGACATGCTCAAAATGCTGTAGGCCTACACTCAAAATACACAACAGCATTATCAAACTTTGAGTATGAGTATAATCAATGTGAAGGTGCTATAAGTAGAGGAAACATCATTACAGATCCATGAGGGAAAGTAACACGTACAGCTGTGCATAATCTGCCAAATAAAGGTCACTGTTAATTATGTGCCAAGAGCAAAGAACATAAGTGCAAGAAAGCTTGCACTTCTTGCAAGAAGTATACCTGCCCTGCACATATAAAGAAAAAAGAATTAGATTGTATTGTGAAATGTTCCGAGTGTGAATCTGAGTAACCCTTTTAATTGTGAAATTAATATAAATAAATGAAAAACCTTTATTTATTATAATTTATTTAAACTTCACTTGGCAGAATTTTTTAATAAAAAAAGACACAGAAATCACTGTCCAGTATTAATTATCAACATTTTAAACTTCTAGTCTATCACCATTATGGAAATACGTAAGTCATAAGGCTTATGAGGGAGCGAGGGAGGGATGGAGAGTAGTGGTCGTGGGATCAATTATAACTATCACGACCACTGCCACTGTGGTCTGAATCTCCAACTTTATCTTCTGGAAGGCTTTTGTAAAATGTGTGATACTATACTGGATGATTCCAGTGCAACAAGGGTACATGAGGTCTTTTATTTTCTCTTCCTGGAGTTATAGTGTTCCATGGTATTTTGGGTCTAACTGGAAGACTTTATTGGAATTTTCTGGAAACTGGCAAACTTTTTAATTGTTGGAGCATGTAAATCATTCGAAAAGACCTCACTGACATCATTCTTTCAATATAAAAGCTGTGTCGACTTTAGCCATTGTACTTTATTTTATTCATTGTCAATTGTTATATTTCTCAGCCTTTCCTTCATCATAGTACTCATAGTACCAAAACCTAGGAAACCTTTTTGATCCATCTCAATGACTTCATACAGCCTTTGTTTTGAAGCAGTCTGAACAACAGTATAACACCCAGAATGGTCACATTTTTTGCCACCCTCTCTATACAGGCATCAATTGAATCACACTCCATTAAATAGAAGCCAGGTGCAAATAAGCATTGCTGTATCATAGGAATGTTCAGAGTTTGTGCAGCCTGCAGAAACATGGTGCTAAAATTGACATTTTGCAACTGGATGACCATCTTCAATCTCATGGAGTCCTTGAAATATACACGACGCTATTTCAAGTGATCCAGTTACACCCAACTTGTATGATGCAGTCCAAAGAAAATGACCAAAATTGTGGCAAAATCATTCGTGGAAAATGCATCAAGATAATGGTTGTCCTGATTTTTTTTTGCAAAAAGGAAGACCACTGTATTGGTCAGACATGGCCCACAGTGACTTCTTTCTATTCCCGAAGCTGAAGAGAAGTACGAAAGGACGTCACATTGCCACAAATGATGAGATAAAAACAGAATCCCTGAACATCATAATGAAAAGTGAGTTCCAGAAGTGCTTCCAAGATTGGAAAACGTGCAGACACAAGAGTATTATGTCTGAGGAGGATTACTTATAAGCGGACAAAGTTGGTGTTGGTGAATAAATAATGATTCTTTAAGAAAAACAAAAATTCCCACTGTGAATGCTTTTCTCAAACATGGGATGAGTTGGTTGACATTTGCAAGCAGCTGGAAATCGCCCTGATTACTGTTAAATGATTGGCTGCTGCGAATCAGTGTGTTGGAAGAACTCCTAAGAGTCGTGAACATGTGATATCTATACCACAGGTAACTCAAGTACTATCGTTTCCTGTGGATCCTGTCTCCTCTGCAGAAAGTAAAGCATCTGTCATTACCCATCCATGTGACCATGAGCAGTGTGTCAATGGTAGATCTTGATATCCTGCAAAGGGTGGACAGGGACCAGGGAGGACTCAGGGTGTTCTACTAATCCCCCTAACCAACAAGTTTGAGGTGCTATTGCCTTTCACTGAAACTGAAACTGAGCCAGTGGGGCTCTCTTCATTCATTTTGGGGGAATTTGTCCTGTCTGGTGTCAGAGGAAGTAAACATAGAATTGTAAGGGTCTATTAATTTTTGGCAGTTCAAATGTAGGCAAATGATGGTACCCCTTAGGGAAATAGCAGCAAGGGACAGGTAAGGGCATCAGGTGCACTCAGTGTGTATGCCTGGGGGCTCATTCAGCATGTTGAAGAGGCTATTCCAGCAGCCTTTGAGGGAACAGGGTGCAACCAACTGCAGATTGTGGTGCATGTTGGAACAAATGATGCTTGTCATCTGGACTCTGAGGTCATCCTTGGGTCATCCCAGCAATTGGCGGAGAAAACAGCTTTGCTCATGAGGGTTTGACGAAGCTCACAATTTGCAGCATTTCCCCCAGAACTGATCGTGGCCCTTTGGTTCTGAGTAGAGTGGAAGGACCGAAGCAGAGACTTTGAAGGTTTTGTGACAAGCTAGGCTGCGACGTCCTCAACTTGCATCATAGTGCTGAGAACTGCAGGGTAGGGTTCCCCTAAATAGGTTAAGTATGCACTGCACATCAGGGGCTGCTAGTCATGTAGCTGACTTCATGTGGGTTGCACACAAGAGTTTTTTTTAGATTCGATGACTCTCCACACAATCCAGATAATGGTATCTGTAGAAAACCCAGAAGTATCAGAGCAAGATAAAAAGAAATGCCTCCCACAGGCAAGAGTTTTAAAATCCTAATGGTAAATTGCAAAAGCATTCACAACAAAGTGTCAAGAGTTTGAAGTGCTCATGAAAAGCAGTGTAGATCATGTAATACTAGGTACAAAAATGTGGTTGAAACCTGAAATTGATATAAGTGAGATTTTTTGGGTAAATTTAAGTGTATATCGAAAACATAGGCAAACGGGAAATTGAGGTGGTGTGTTTGTTGCAACAGACAAGAAACTCAAATCCACTGAGGTAGAAATTGAAGCTGCACATGAGACTGATTGGGTAAGACTCCAGTATCAGGGGTGGGCATAAAATGATTTACTCATCTCCTGACATAACCGAAAACTTTAGAGAAAACCTCATTTCACTTGTATGCATGTTCCCCAATGATACTGTAATCATTGAGGAATACTTCAATCATCCAACAGTTAATTGGGAAAATTACAGTTTTGTTAGTAGTGGACATGATAAGATGTCCTGTGAAATTTTATTGAATGCCTCCTCTGAAAACTACCTAGTATAGACAGTTAGGAACCCAATTCATGATGGAAATATATTGGATCTATTGGCAACAAATAGATCTGATCTCTTTGAGCATGACCACCTCGAAAATGGTATCCCTGACCATGACGTGTTTGACAACAATGATTACCAAAGTACAAATAACAGCTAAAACAAGCAAAAAGATACATATGTTCAGTATTGAAGTTTTGGTTTCAGCTAATAATTTTGTGAAGTTTCGATTATACTGGTATTAGCTGTCATGTAGTAGTATTAAGACAAGTAGTTGTTTTCTGAGTAGACAAGAGAATTTCGAGATCACTATTGTTGGTGCTATAAATAGTTCTACTGGTGTAACTGAACTTAGTTAATGTAGACGTATAGTTTTTTTCAGTAACTGTAAAATTTTACCATGAGTGAGAAGAGTGGACTCTGTTGTAGGTTTTTGAGTAGTGGATTACGGTGTGGGATTTGTTCACAGTATCTTCATTGGGAGGAATGCAGTGGGGAAGCCAATAGGCATTCTAGTGAGATCCTCTCCAGGGAATGCAGAATCTATAGTAGACATAAGTTGATAGAGGAGCAGGAGCGTAAGATCTGTGCCCTTCAGGTGCAGTTACAATGCGCAAAGGAGGAACTAGATAGGTTGAGGAGGGTGAAGGGTGGTGACGAATGGGAACTGGCAAGAAGGCAGTTGGCAAGAAGGCAACTAGGAGGAGGATGTATTCAGACAGTTATACTTTGCATATATGCAATAGATTTGACCACCTGTCAGAGTTGAGTGGAGAGGAGTCTCTTGTAGCTATAGATGTAGGGAACATGCAGCAATCCTCAGCAGTTATGAGGCCTAGGTTAGTTGCAAAGTCAAACAGAAAGAAGGAGGTTCTGATGCTAGGTAGTTCGCACGGTAGAGGTGTGGGATAGCAGTTGCAGGAAGTGTTGGAGAGTTAGTACCAGGTCACCAGCTTTGTGAAGCCTAGTGCAGGTGACTGACAGCAAAGGGGAGTTATGTAGGAATTTTACACAGGAGGATCAGGTAGTGATAGCAGGTGGAGCAGGGAACAGTATTGATAGGGACAGGGAATGGGATGTAGGTGGTTACCTGGTAGAGATAGTTACTCAAACTGGTGGCACTAATGTGTATTTCATGCAACTGTTTAAGCATCATGATCGGCCTCATCTTAATGCGGCTGTTAGGCACATTAGCATGGGGCTGGAGAGGGTGCTGATGGAAGAGGGCATGGGTCACATTTCAGTGGTGCCAGTCAGGTCTATCAGTAGATCAGGTTTCACTAGGCATGGCCTGCACCTCAACAGGTATGGGAAGAGGAGGTAGGTAAAGCTTACAGGTGACAGTGTAGTGGGTTTCTTAAAGTAAGTCCCTCTAATGGCTCACCTTTACGGGATGTCATGTTTCCAAGTAGAGAAGGAATTAGCATATTTCATCAAAATATAAGACAAAGTTAGTGAACTGCTTATAGATGTTGACTCTGAAATTATTGATATGTTGGAGCAGCACTTAAATATTTTGACAATTCGGAGGCTTCCTTTACCAGGATGGGGGAGTGTCTGTGTACATAAAAATCAGTATTCCATTTGAGCCCATAGACCTATTACGGCACTGCACTGAACAGATATTTGAATGTTGTGCAGGGGCAGTTGAATTTAGTGAAACTAAACTTCTAATTGAATATAATAGAGGGAAACATTCCACGAGGGAAAAATATATTTAAAAACAAAGATGATGTGACTTACCAAACAAAAGCGCTGGCAGGTTGATAGACACACAAACAAACACAAACATACACACAAAATTCAACCTTTTGCAACCAACGGTTGCTTCATCAGGAAAGAGGGAAGGAGAGGGAAAGACGAAAGGATATGGGTTTTAAGCCAGAGGGTAAGGAGTCATTCCAATCCCGAGAGCGGAAAGACTTACCTCAGGGGGAAAAAAGGACAGGTATACACTCGCACACACACACACACACACATATCCATCCGCACATACACAGACACAAGCCGACATTTGTAAAGGCAAAGAGTTTGGACAGAGATGTCAGTCGAGGCGGAAGTACAGAGTCAAAGATGTTGTTGAAAAACAGGTGAGGTATGAGCGGCAGCAACTTGAAATTAGCGGACGTTGAGGCCAGGCGGATAATGAGAAGAGAGGACATACTGAAGGGCAAGTTCCCATCTACGGAGTTCTGACAGGTTGGTGTTAGTGGGAAGTATCCAGATAATCCGGACAGTGTAACACTGTGCCAAGATGTGCTCGCCGTGCACCAAGGCATGTTCAGCCACAGAGTGATCCTCATTACTAACAAACACTGTCTGCCTGTGTCCATTCATGCGAATGGACAGTTTGTTGCTGGTCATTCCCACATAGAAAGCTTCACAGTGTAGGCAGGTCAGTTGGTAAATCGCGTGGGTGCTTTCACACATGGCTCTGCCTTTGATCGTGTACACCTTCTGGGTTACAGGACTGGAGTAGGTGGTGGTGGGAGAGTGTATGGGACAGGTTTTACACCGGGGGCGGTTACAAGGGTAGGAGCCAGAGGGTAGGGAAGGTGGTTTGGGGATTTCATAGGGATGAACTAAGAGGTTACGATGGTTAGGTGGATGGCGGAAAGACACTCTTGGTGGAGTGGGGAGGATTTAATGAAGGATGGATCTCATTTCAGGGCAGGATTTGAGGAAGTCGTATCCCTGCTGCAGAGCCACACTCAGAGTCTGATCCAGTCCCGGAAAGGATACTTTCCGGATACTTCCTTTAGGAATGGTCAGTTTCCTGAACATTTAAAGTACTCAGTAGCAAAGCCGCTTTATAAAAAGGGAGAAAGGGATAATGTAGACCATTTTAGACCTATTTCTATGCCATCAGTGTTTGCTAAAAGTTATTCAAAAGACTGTGTATGTAAGGATAATTGATCATTTTATACCACATGATTTGCTATCAAATGTACACACAATTCAACAAAACCTTAAATTTTAATTTCACAAAATGGGCATATGATTAGTGAAACTGAACAGTTTAAATTTCAATGTGTTCAGACACATAGTAAACTGTCGTGTAAAGCCCACATTCTGGATCTTGTTCAAAGATTTAATGCTGCCATTTTACTATTCGAATGGTATCTTAAGTGAGTGATCGTTTGACACGGACATTAGTCTACTTTACTAATTTACATTCGCTTATGCCGTATGGTATTATATTCTGGGGTAACTCTTCCTATTCTAAAACGGTATTTTTGTCTCAGAAATGGGAGGTTTGGGCAATAAGTGGTGTATGTTCATGAACCCCTGTTCACGAATTGGGGTATTTAGACATTGGCCTCTCAATATATATATTCCTTACTGTCATTTCTTGTTAACGATATTAGCTTATTCCCAAGAATAAGCAGCATTCACTCAATGAATACTTGACAGAAATCAAACCTGCATTATAATTAGAATTATATTAATACCTTCAGCTGTTGACGGGCTTTGATTTGTATCAACGGGGACAGGTGAAAATGTGTGCCCCGACCGGAACTCAAACCCGGGATATCCTGCTTACATGGCAGACGCTCTATCCAACTGAGCAACCGAGGACACAGAGGATAGTAAGACTGCAAGGACTATCTCGCGCACACCTCCCGCGAGACCCACATTCTCACCTTGTATTTCCACACACTACATTCGTAGTGTCCCACCCCAACACATTCATTACTTGTAGAAGACATTCTTACCAAGTCCCATAACAGTTCAGAGAATGTGTGTGCATTCACACAGAAGGACGAGGTCAAGGCCGGTATTGCCAGAATGATATACTTATATGGATATGGTGTCTGTTCTCGGACATGTCTGAAAGAACAGACACCACTGATGACCTAGAACAAAATTAGAATTATATTAATACCTACGGGTGTTGATATATATCAAGGGGGACAGGTACAAATGTGTGCCCTGACCAGGACTTAGACCCGGGATTCCTGCTTACATGGCAGACGCTCCATTCATCTGAGCCACCAGGGACACAGAGGATAGCGCAACTACTGGGATTACTTTGCACACACCTCCCGTGAGACCCACATTTTCACCTTGTATGTCCACACACTACATTCGTAGTGTCCCACCCCAACACACTCATTCCTTGTGGAAGACATTCTTACCAAGTTCCGTAACAGTTCGGGGAATATGTTTGCATCCACACATGAGGTCATGGCCACTATTGCCAGAAAGATATACTTATATGGATATGGTGTCTGTTCTTCTGGACATGTCCAATAGAACAGACACCATATCCATATAAGTGTCTGTTCTATTGGACATGTCCAGAAGAACAGACACCATATCCATATAAGTATACATCCTTGACTATTGTGCAGAAAGGTGTGCAGTATACTGCTACATCCAATTTCAAAAAGCAACTACTCAGATTCAAAAATCATAGCAGTAATCCATGCACTTTCGAATTGAAACAGAAGAGTTTCCTCATGGATCGCTCCCTTCTATTCTGTCAAGGAGTTCCTTGAAAAAGTAAGCTGATTCTTGTTGTGTTGTTGATTGCGTTTACTAAACTTATGCATTGACTCTTTTCGGGTTCATAAACATGTTATTTTTATCTGTTATTACTTTTACACTCCTGGAAATGGAAAAAAGAACACATTGACACCGGTGTGTCAGACCCACCATACTTGCTCCGGACACTGCGAGAGGGCTGTACAAGCAATGATCACACACACGGCACAGCGGACACACCAGGAACCGCGGTGTTGGCCGTCGAATGGCGCTAGCAGCGCAGCATTTGTGCACCGCCGCCGTCAGTGTCAGCCAGTTCGCCGTGGCATACGGAGCTCCATTGCAGTCTTTAACACTGGTAGCATGCCGTGACAGCGTGGACATGAACCGTATGTGCAGTTGACGGACTTTGAGCGAGGGCGTATAGTGGGCACGCGGGAGGCCGGGTGGACATACCGCCGAATTGCTCAACACGTGGGGCGTGAGGTCTCCACAGTATATCAATGTTGTCGCCAGTGGTCGGCGGAAGCTGCACGTGCCCGTCGACCTGCGACCGGACCGCAGCGACGCACGGATGCACGCCAAGACCGTAGGATCCTACGCAGTGCCGTAGGGGACCGCACCGCCACTTCCCAGCAAATTAGGGACACTGTTGCTCCTGGGGTATCGGCGAGGACCATTCGCAACCATCTCCATGAAGCTGGGCTACGGTCCCGCACACCGTTAGGCCGTCTTCCGCTCACGCCCCAACATCGTGCAGCCCGCCTCCAGTGGTGTCGCGACAGGCGTGAATGGAGGGACGAATGGTGACGTGTCGTCTTCAGCGATGAGAGTCGCTTCTGCCTTGGTGCCAATGATGGTCGTATGCGTGTTTGGCGCCGTGCAGGTGAGCGCCACAATCAGGACTGCATACGACCGAGGCACACAGGGCCAACACCTGGCATCATGGTGTGGGGAGCGATCTCCTACACTGGCCGTACACCTCTGGTGGTCGTAGAGGGGACACTGAATAGTGCACGGTACATCCAAACCGTCATCGAACCCATCGTTCTACCATTCCTAGACCGGCAAGGGAACTTGCTTTTCCAACAGGACAATGCATGTCCGCATGTATCCCGTGCCACCCAATGTGCTCTAGAAGGTGTAAATCAACTATCCTGGCCAGCAAGATCTCCGGATCTGTCCCCCATTGAGCATGTTTGGGACTGGATAAAGTGTCGTCTCACGCGGTCTGCACGTCCAGCACGAACGCTGGTCCAACTGAGGCGCCAGGTGGAAATGGCATGGCAAGCCGTTCCACAGGACTACATCCAGCATCTCTACGATCGTCTCCATGGGAGAATAGCAGCCTGCATTGCTGCGAAAGGTGGATATATACACTGTACTAGTGCCGACATTGTGCATGCTCTGTTGCCTGTGTCTATGTGCCTATGGTTCTGTCAGTGTGATCATGTGATATATCTGACCCTAGGAATGTGTCAATAAAGTTTCCCCTTCCTGGGACAATGAATTCGCGGTGTTCTTATTTCAATTTCCAGGAGTGTATGTTGTAATTTCATGTATTGACGCGTTCCATGACTTTGAAGATTTACTCCTCAATTTGGTCCTACGGAACTTGAAGTGTAAATAAATAAGTAAAGTAGGTGAAAAATCAGTAGTGTCATATCTCAATGAGGAACTCTAAACTTACAGCAAAGGGCAGGAACATGTAGAGGAACTCTGGGTCAAGTTTAAAAGAATAGTTGACAATGCACTGGATAGATATGTACCAGTAGAACAGTTCATAATTGTAGGGAACCTACAGTCACTGTAAAGAAACTTCTAAACAAACAGAGATTGATGCATAATAGGTGTAAAACAAAGTGTAGGGCTATATAGACAGATAAATGCTGAATGAAAAACATTTGGCTGTCAAGAGAGCAATGTTTGAAGCCTTCAACGAGTAATGTAGCAAAATATTGCCACATGGTCTTTCACAGGAACCAAAGAAATTCTGGTCATATGCAATGTGTGTTAGTGCACCAAAGGTAGTTTCCAGTCCCCAGCGAAAGAAGATAGGAACTGAAATTGAGGGTAGCAAAGCAAAAGCTGAAATGCTTAACTCTCTTCTCAAATGTTCCTTTACAAAGGAAAACCCAGGAGAACTGCCCCAATTTAATCCTTGTACCACTGAAAAGATGAATGTAATAAGTATTAGTGTTGAGAAATAGCTGAAACTGCTAAGATTTAACAAAGCTCCACGCCCTGATGGAATCAGTCTCAGATTCTGTACTGAATTTGCAGCTGAGTTAGCCCCTCTTCTACCTACAATCTATCGTAGATCCCTCAAACAAAACACCGTGCGCAGTTCATGGAAAAAAGCACAAATCACACCCATCTGCAAGAATGGTGGTAGAAGTGATCCACGAAACTACCCTGCAATATCCTTGACATTGATTTACTGTAGAATCTTAAAACATATTCTGAGGTCAAACAAAATGAGGTATCTTGAACAGAATGACCTCCTCAATGCCAACCAACATGGATTTCGAAAACACTGATCATATGAAAACCAATTCACACTTTTCTCACTTGACATACTGAAAGCTTTGATCAAGGCAACCAGGTAGACGTAGTATTTCTTGATTTCCAAAAAGCAGCAGACTCAGTGCCGCACCTACGCTTATTGTCAAAAGTATGGGGTATCAAGTGAAATTTGTGACCGCATTGAGGACTTTTGTGTAGGGAGGACACAGCATGTTAGATGTAGAAGTAACTTCGGGTGTGCCCCAGGAAGTGAGTTGGGGCCCTTCCTGTTTATATTGCATATTAATGACCTTTAGACAATACTAAAATCAGGCTTTTTGCAGGTGATGGAGTTATCTATAATGAAGTATTATCTGAAAGAGGCTGCATTTATATTCAGTCAGATATTAATGAGATTTTGACGTGGTGCGGAGACTGGCAACTTGCTCTAAATGTTCAGAAAAGTAAAATTGTGCACTTCACAAAATGAAATATTGTAATATCCTATGATTACAATATCAGTGAGTCACTGTTGGAATCAGCCAACTCATACAAATACCTGGGTACAGCACTTTGTAGGGATATGAAATGGAATGCTCAGTCATAGGTAAAGCAGGTGGTAGACTTCAGTTTAATGGTAGAATACTGGGGAAGTGCAGTCAATCTACAAAGGAGATTGCTTACAAATCAGTCATGTGACTGGTTCTAGAATATTGCTGAAGTGTGTGGGACCCATACCAAATAGGGCTAATTGGGGATATTGAACGTATATAGAGAAGGGCAGCACGAATTGTCACAGCTTTGTTTAATCTGTGGGGAGTGTCATGGGGATACTGAAGGAATTGAAATAGCAGACTCTTTTAAGACAAACGTAAACTGTTCGGAGAAAGTCTATTAACAAAGTTTCAAAAATCAGCTTTAAGTGATGACTCCGGAATATATTACAACTCTCTACACAGATTACAACTCATAGGGATCATGAGGATAAGGTTGGAATAATTTTGCATGACAGAGGCATTCAAACAATCATTCTTCCTGCACACCATACAAGAATGGAACAGTAAGAAATCTTAATAACCGGTACAATGGAAAGTACCCTTTGCCATGTACTTCATGCTGGTTTGCTGAGTATAGATGTAGATGTTGACTTATATCACACTTCATATTGTGACAAGATAACAACATCAACTGCCTGCAACCCAAAACTTCGTAGAATACTCTTTCAAGAATCACATCAGACACCTCCTCGAGGACGAGATGGCATCACACATCCAGAGGCTGAAAAAGTTATGGAATAAACAAATGAGATTGTTAAGTTTTTAGTGTTTTTTACTGAAGTGCCATGATAATGACATCATTCTCAAGTTTGGCGGAGTGACATATTTTATCAAGACTGCTTCTACGAAGTTCATCACACATCAGGAAAGCCTAGCACTACTAAAGGTGAGGATTCATTTCACTCACCATGAACTGGATGCCATTTCGTAGCAATGGAATGAGAGAAATAATTTCACTGTCTTCCAAACATACATAAAAAATCTTCATCTGGTATTTTACCTAATTACATCTGACTACCACTTTTAATTGGTTGACCTATAGTTATATTAGTTAAATATTATTTCTGCTTTCATGGAAGTATGCTGACTTTAAAATTGCAAAAGTACAATTTTGTCTACAGATCAAGGATTGTATTTTAAGTGTTCATAACCATTGTAAGAATTCTGGCTGTCACCATTGCTTGGCTGGAGTTGTTTAGTGAGATACCTTCGCTTCCTGGTAGCAAATATCGTCCATGCTCTGACTGGTAGGTGGCTCTGCTATTGCCAAATCTTGTTCAGGTATGGTACTACACACTGATCACAATAATTACGCTGAGGTGACAAAACTCATGTGATACTTCCTAATACCATGTCAGACTTCCTTTTCCCTGGTATAGTGCAGCAATTCAAAGTGGCATGCACTCAACAAGTCATTCGAAGTCCCCTACAGAAATATTGAGCCTTGCTGTCTCTACAGCTGTCCATAACCACAAAAGTGTTGCCACTGTATGATTTGTGCACAAACCGACCTCTCCAGTATGTCCTATAAATGTTCCATGGGATTCATGTCGGGCAATCTAGGTGGGCAAACCATTTGCTCGAACTGTCCAGAATATTCTTAAATCCAATTGCGAACAATTGTGATCCGGTAACATGGCGCATTGTCATTCATAAAAATTTCATGGGTGTTTGGGAACATGTATCCCACGAATGGCTGCAGATCGTCTCCAGCTAGCAAAACAATAATTTGCAGTCAATGATCAACTCAGTTGGACCTGAGGAGCCAGTCCATTCTATGCAAACACAGCCCACAACTTTATGGACACACCATCAGCTAGCAAAGTGGCTTTTTGACAACTTGGGTCAATGTCGTCATGTGGTCTGCAGCACACTCAAAACCTACCATCAGCTCTTTCCAAATGAAATCGGAACTCAACTGACCAGCCACAGTTTTATAGTTGTCTAGGTCCAACTGATATGGTCACGAACCCAGGAGAGTGCTGCAGGTGACAATGTGCTGTTAGCAAAGGCAATCACAATGGTTGTCTGCTGCCACAGACCAGTAACACCAAATTTTGCCAAACTGTCATTACAGATGTATTTGTAGTACGTCCCACATTGATTTTTGTAGATATTTCATGCAGTGTTGTTTGTCTGTTAGCATGACAACACAAATGCAACTGCTCTTAGTTGTTAAGATAAGGCCATCGACCACTACGTTGTCCTTGGTGAGAGGTAATGCCCAAAATCAGGTATCCCCTGCACAGTCACGAGAGTTTTGATCTTGGAATATTGAATTCCCTAACGATTTCTGAAATGTAGTGTCCCAAGCGTCTAGCTCCAACTATCATTCTGCATTCAGAGTCTGTGAATTCCCATCATATGGTCATAATCACATTGAAAACCTATCCACATTTATCATGTGAATACAAATGACAGCTCCCCACCAATACCTGCCCTTTCATACCTTGTGTATGAGATACTACCGCCATCCGTACATGTGTATATCGCCATCCCATGACTTACCTCCACTCTGTGTACATTAAAATATGAATTCCTTATTTTTGTAATTAAACAAATGGCTCAACAGCATAGATGGAGCAATATTCAAAGAGGGTGCTTAGCTTGAAATGTGATAGAGGGCTCTCCTGTAGTGGCTGCTATGGCGAAAAATAAATTATCCATTTTGCTTTTGGTCTTGTTCTCTGGTTCAGTTTAGTTTGGCATCGCCCGGTACTACTTCACTTACATCCTGTACCACGCATCACAATGTTCTATTAAAGTGTTACCTCTTTTTGATGAATCTGGCTTGTATGTAATTCTGTTCGCTGTGTAGAATATTGTGGACCAGCCAGACTGTGCCACGCCCATGCTGACTTCTCCGAAGCGTCTTCTCTGCTGCAGGAAATTGCTAAAGCTTTCTGACTAACAACTTATACCAAATTCTCAAATGAAGACTGAAAACCTATTTTCACTTTCCACAATCAGTTTCCAGATATTTATTGCATAGACACATTTACAATTCAGTCCATTAACATGATGCTAGTACATTCTTTCTCTATGAGAACTCAAACACGAGCACCACGGACCTAACAGTATTACTAAAGATTTCTTACATTGTAATCAAAGAAACAGCATTTGTTTTTCTCCTAGAAGATTCCATAATCACATTTATTTTGTGCGTGTCTTCTGGGTCCATGGACTGCATACCAGACGCCAAGCAAGTAGTAAGCATTCTCCTGGCTTCCACACCCTGCAGCTACATCTTTCTTTGTATGTCCTCTCTGTAGGAACAGATACGGTACATACAGTAGGTCCGTCAATATTTGAACCCTCCCCCCTACTTTACTTAAACGTCACAAACATCTTTAGCTGACGACAATTCTTCATATAGTGGAACAGGACTTGACCCACAATGTATTTTTACGCTACACTGCCTATGTGCTTACATCTCCATGCCGATGTTTGGAACAAAGTTAATGATGCGCACTAGCAGTCTCATCTAAAATATTACCTGAAGATGGCTGAATGGTCATCAGCTGAAATATCGTGGAAATGTTGAAAGTAGACAGCTGCAATTCTGAAATTTCATGGAATTCTTTCAATGCCAGGAGAACCTCAAGTAACACTAAGGATATGTTGCAGAGAATGTTCCCATGTGTGCAATTCAAAAAATCTGACGTCTGTGAGAACAATACACATGGCACAGGCTGTGTAGCAGTTGTTGAAGTCGCATACACTGAGTTGGGGGCCGTGCTCAGCAATTTGGTGGTCCAGCAGTCTCTTGGCTACAGTTTGGCAGTGGATATTCAGCTTGTTAGTGGGTACACCAACGTACAATGTAGTACAATATTATAGCTAATTTGGTAGATCACATGGCTGCTTTCAAAGATAACTCTGCCTTTGATGGGGTAGGAGATGATGCTGACAGGACTGGAGCAGGTGATAGTGCAAGGACATACACGACAAGTCTTGCATATAGGTCTTTTGCAGAGTTAAAAGTCATGAAGTAAGAATCTAGAAGGGATGGAATTAGGACACACAACGATACTGCGTAGGTGGGACACAGCCAAAACTCTGCCAGAGAATAATATTTATTTGCTCTAGACCTCGTATCGTAGAGACATGAGAGAATGCTTCTCTGTGGCTAGACTATGGGTATGTGGGGATGGTAGGTGACTGGGAGACAAGGAGGGGGACTCTTTCTGGACAGGTTGGGGTGAGTAATTTCAGTCCGCAAAGGACTCAGTGAGACAGTTGGCATATTTGGAGAAGGCCTGCTCATCACTGTGGATGCAATGACCACAGATGGCTAGAATTTAAGGGAGGGACTTCTCAGTGTGGAATGGGTGGCAGTTGTTAAAAGAAAGTGGAGGTCTAGTTGGTGGCTGATAGGTTTGATGTTGATGGAAGCACTGATGTAGTTGTCATTAAGATGCAGGTCAACATTGAAGAAAGTGGCGTGGGCTGAGGTTGAGCAGGTGAGAAAACGTGTTGAGGTTCTGAAGGAATGTTAGTAGGGTATTCTCACCACTGGCCCATACCTTGATGTAATCAATTAATCTAGTCAAGTAACAGGTTTGGGATTCTAGTGAAGCACTAAAAGGCATTTAGGCAAATGAAATTTCAAGAACAAGGAAATGATTATGACAGAATATTACAAAGTAGGGAGTAAGTCATGGAACATATACTGTGCACAGTTGTGTGTGCAGGCATTGAACGGGAGGTTTGAAACACAAGAAAACTGAAAGATGTGATGACAAATAAATGGCTTCACTGGCTAAGGGTGGGGTTTTTTATATTTTGACGTCGCAGCTTGGCAGTGGCTTGACTGTCAAAGAGCAACCACTCTCCAAGAATGAAAGCAAAAATCAAAATGGTTTTTATGACCAGTAATGGTTTTGTGACAATTCTGAAAGTCACGTTGAGCCTTCAAGGTGTATGTACTATGAAAAGTTGCATTCTAATCTAATTCACGAGTCACACTAATGATCTTTACTCTCATTCCAGGAAATACATTTTTGTAAAAGGAAAGTAGTGGATGTGCTTCTTCATGAAAGTGAGTAGAAGTTATTTTCTTTCGATCCAATACCAGCTGCAGAATGTAAAGAAACAAAGCTTTTCCTTGGCTACACACTGGATTTCCGAGGCAGTGATTAGAAGGGCCTCTATTTCAAGAGAATCAACTACAGCAAGCGGATTAAAAGAAAAAGGTAAATACATCAGATATTATGTATGGTGACAGATCTCATATAGTGTTCTGACTCAGCTTCCATGGCAAGGAGCAAGCCAGCAGCTACATAAAACCCTAAACCAACAAGAAAAGCACTTCATTTGGCTTCCAGTGTACAAGACATGGAGTGCTGGAGCAAAAAGAAGGGAAAAAAAACCTATAAAATTGCAAAATTTTGAAATTCAACAAGTGGTAAATCATGGCATTGGTAAAAGCAACAACAGTTAAACAAATGGATAAACTACACGTGAATGGACATAACACTTAGTAACAATATGTTAAGAAGAAACTGAAAGGTAATAACAAAATTTTCGAAATCTGAAGACGAACCATACTTACACAATTGTGGTACAAGTATTACGGAAACTTCAGTTAAATTTACGTGTCAAGTAAACAATGTAGACACATGAATAAAAGGATGTTTTAACTATGATGGAGTAATTTGTTGGAGGGTTCGGAGGAGAAGAATTTTTCGGCACATTCACAGAAGATTTGAAATTCTTGTAACGGAAGGGATGCAGTAGCAGCTGAGCATCACTGCAGGGGTGCTGCTGTACAGCACTGTGCATCTGCCTGTAGCTGTATTGGAGACATTGGCTGGACTCTGTGGTGCACATCATCGTGGTATATCGCCACTTACATGTGGTTGCATCGGCTACAGGATGAAAGAGTGTAGTTCAATGGAAAGGGTGAGCTGTTTAGAAAATACATAAATCTACTCTGAAAACTGTTTTTCATCTAGACTGTGACACAGTGTTTCAGTGCTATCATGTTTAAGGAAACTGTGCAGTAACTATTTATCAGAATAATAATGGGCACACAAAGGAAGAATGATTTCACAGATTTGTAAATTCTACCATACCAGAGACAGTAGAATCAATTAGTACTAACACTCTTTCTACAGAAGGTCATCATTGTGAAATATGGAAGTGTATTAAACAAATGTGGAATTTTATTATTTCAAGAATGTGTGTTTGAAGATAATAATAGTCTTGTGCACTATAAACTATATTCAATGATTTAATGGCAGCGAACTTCTTTGGCCCATTACCCACAGGTAGGGCAGGAGTAAATTATTTATTGGTATCAGTCAAATATCCCCCCATGAACCATGGACCTTGCCGTTGGTGGGGACGCTTGCGTGCCTCAGCGATACAGATAGCCGTACCGTAGGTGCAACCACAACGGAGGGGTATCTGTTGAGAGGCCAGACAAACATGTGGCTCCTGAAGAGGGGCAGCAGCCTTTTCAGTAGTTGCAGGGGCAACAGTCTGGATGATTGACTGATCTGGCCTTGTAACAATAACCAAAACGGCCTTGCTGTGCTGGTACTGCGAACGGCTGAAGGCAAGGGGAAACTATGGCCGTAATGTAAAATTTTAATTTTTCCCGGCGAATCAATTGTTCAAATAGATTTCGGGCTTGCAGCCGGTCGTCGTAAACTTCTTCGCACGATATTTCGGCTGGACAACTGCCAGCCATCTTCAGGTGAGCCGAACGAGGACTGACGAAGACGTTCTCCGTTCTGTCTTATATAGTGCGCTGATAGTACTGCCGCGCATGCATTGCAGTCGCGGAGACAGAAGAACCACACCGCCCACCAACAGCGCCCTCACTGGTGGAACTGCGAAACTACGGCCGTAATCTTTCCCGAGGGCATGCAGCTTTACTGTATGATTAAATGATGATGGCATCCTCTTGGGTAAAATATTCCAGAGGTAAAATAGTCACCCATTCGGATCTCCGGGCGGGGACTACTCAAGAGGATGTCATTATCATGAGAAAGAAAACTGGCGTTCTACGGATCGGAGCGTGGAATGTCAGATCCCTTAATCGGGCAGGTAGGTTAGAAAATTTAAAAAGGGAAATGGATAGGTTAAAGTTAGATATAGTGGGAATTAGTGAAGTGCGGTGGCAGGAGGAACAAGACTTTTGGTCAAGTGACTACAGGGTTATAAACACAAAATCAAATAGGGGTAATGCAGGAGTAAGTTTAATAATGAATAGGAAAATAGGAATGCGGGGAAGCTACTACAAACAGCATAGTGAACTCATTATTGTGGCCAAGATAGATACGAAGCCCACACCTACTACAGTGGTACAAGTTTATATGACAACTAGCTCTGCAGATGACGAAGAAATTGAAGAAATGTATGATCAAACAAAAGAAATTATTGAGATAGTGAAAGGTGACGAAAATTTAATAGCCATGGGTGACTGGAATTCGGTAGTAGGAAAAGGGAGAGAAGGAAATGTAGTATGTGGAAATGGATTGGGGCTAAGAAATGAACACTTGGTTTAAGAATCATGAAAGAAGGTTGTATACATGGAAGAACCCTGGAGATACTAAAAGGCATGAGATAGATTATATAATGGTAAGACAGAGATTTAGGAACCAGGTTTTAAATTGTAAGACATTTCCAGGGACAGATGAGGTCTCTGACCACAATCTATTGGTTATGACCTGTAGATTAAAACTGAAGAAGCTGCAAAAAGGTGGGAATTTAAGGTGATGGGACCTGGATAAACTGAAAGAACCAGAGGTTGTACAGAGTTTCAGGGAGAGCATAAGTGAACAATTGACAGGAATGGGGGAAAGAAATACAGTAGAAGAAGAGTGGGTAGCTTTGAGGGATGAAGTAGTGAAGGCAGCAGAGGATCAAGTAGGTAAAAAGACGAGGGCTAGTAGAAATCCTTGGGTAACAGAAGATATATTGAATTTAATTGATGAAATGAGAAAATATAAAAATGCAATAAATGAAGCACGCAAAAAGGGATACAAACGTCTCAAAAATGTGATCGACAGGAAGTGCAAAAGGGCTAAGCAGGGATGGCTAGAGGACAAATGTAAGGATGCAGAGGCTTATCTCACTAGGGGTAAGATAGATACTGCCTACAGGAAAATTAGAGAGACCTTTGGAGAAAAGAGAACCACTTGTATGAACATCAAGAGCTCAGATGGAAACCCAGTTCTAAGCAAAGAAGATAAAGCAGAAAGGTGGAAGGAGTATATAGAGGGTCTATACAAGGGCGATGTACTTGAGGACAATATTATGGAAATGGAAGAGGATTTAGATGAAGATGAAATGGGAGATACAATACTGCGTGAAGAGTTTGACAGAGCACTGAAAGACCTGAGTCGAAACAAGGCCCCCGGAGTAGACAACATTCCATTGGAACTACTGATGGCCTTGGGAGAGCCAGTCCTGACAAAACTCTACCATCTGGTGAGCAAGATGTATGAGACATGCGAAATACCCTCAGACTTCAAGAAGAATATAATAATTCCAATACCAAAGAAAGCAGGTGTTGACAGATGTGAAAATTACCGAACTATCAGTTTAATAAGTCACAGCTGCAAAATACTAACTCGAATTCTTTACAGACGAATGGAAAAACTAGTAGAAGCCGACCTAGGGGAAGATCAGTTTGGATTCCGTAGGAATATTGGAACGCGAGAGGCAATACTGACCCTACGACTTATCTTAGAAGCTAGATTAAGGAAAGGCAAACCTACGTTTCTAGCATTTGTAGACTTAGAGAAAGCTTTTTACAATGTTGATTGGAATACTCTCTTTCAAATTCTGAAGATAGCAGGGGTAAAATACAGGGAGCAAAAGGCTATTTACAATTTGTACAGAAACCAGATGGCAGTTATAAGAGTTGAGGGACATGAAAGGGAAGCAGTGGTTGGGAAGGGAGTGAGACAGGGTTGCAGTCTCTCCCCGATGTTATTCTATCTGTATATTGAGCAAGCAGTGAAGGAAACAAAAGAAAAATTCGGAGTAGGTATTAATATCCACGGAGAAGAAATAAAAATGTTGAGGTTCGCCGATGACATTGTAATTCTGTCAGAGACAGCAAAGGACTTGGAAGAGCAGTTGAACGGAATGGATATTGTCTTGAAAGGATGATATAAGATAAACATCAACAAAAGCAAAACGAGGATAATGGAATGTAGTCGAATAAAGTCGGGTGATGCTGAGGGAATTAGATTAGGAAATGAGACAATTAAAGTAGTAAAGGAGTTTTGCTATTTGGGGAGCAAAATAACTGATGATGGTCGAAGTAGAGAGGATATAAAATGTAGAGTGGCAATGGCAAGGAAAGCGTTTCTGAAGAAGAGAAATTTGTTAACATCGAGTGTAGATTTAAGTGTCAGGAAGTAATTTCTGAAAGCATTTGTATGGAGTGTAGCCATGTATGGAAGTGAAACTTGGACGATAACTAGTTTGGACAAGAAGAGAATAGAAGCTTTCGAAATGTGGTGCTACAGAAGAATGCTGAAGATTAGATGGGTAGATCACATAACTAATGAGGAAGTATTGAATAGGATTGGAGAGAAGAGAAGTTTGTGGCACAGCTTGACCAGAAGAAGGAATCGGTTTGTAGGACATGTTCTGAGGCATCAAGGGATCACCAATTTAGTATTAGAGGGCAGCATGGAGGGTAAAAATCGTAGAGGGAGACCAAGAGATGAATACACTAAGCCGATTCAGAAGGATATAGGTTGCAGTAGGTACTGGGAGATGAAGAAGCTTGCACAAGATAGAGTAGCATGGAGAGCTGCATCAAACCAGTATCAGGACTGAAGACCACAACATCAGTCAAATGTTAGTCAGAGTATGTTAAACTTTATCCCACTAAACAAACAAGTACCAATACAGTAACTCATTGTTAGCTAGAGTATTTTTTAAGATGTGGTTAAACCACAATGTCTATTAACTGATAACGGCCCACAATGTATTAACCTTATTTTTAAGGAATTATTGGCTTGGGAAGGGGTAAGGCAATGCAGCTATATCCAAGTATATTACACAAACTAATTCTTGTGAACGTGTCATGAAGGAATTAGGACAATTATGTAATACTTATTTACTACAAGGCACACTACCTGAGCACAACTAGTGCTGGAATTTCAAGTAAACCTTAATGAATTACTGCATGTCAACAGGATTAGCTCCTGTGGAAACTATGAATAAAACTTTTATAGGACAGCCCTTTTTAATATTATTTACATGGCCAAATTCACCGGTGATTGACTTGCAAAAGTTGAAGGACGTGGTACGAGAAAATCTGATTACACAGGCACAACAAAGAGTCAGAACTTTTAATGATAAGGCTGTCATTCCAAACTTTCAAATATATGATTTGGTATTAGTACGTGATTTTCATCAAAGCTCAAATTTAAGGAAGGAAATGAGCAATTTTTTTCCGCTTTACAGTGGACCTTTTGAAGTTCACAATATACCACATCCAAAAGCAGTGTATCTAATAGACTCCGATACAGAACAAGAAAAAAGAATTATACAATATACATATGGTCATTTTTACATCCCTCATTTACATAAATAACACACTGAATACAATTCACAGAGTACCAATATCAAATGCCTATTGGCCCCACTACAAGCAAAAAGTTTTATGTTAGAAAATAGTTTTTCATTTCATTCATATGTTCCAGTTTCTCAAGCATGTGATCAGAAAGTAAAAGTACAAAATTTTTCTATAAATTTGGAATTCTCATATTCTTCCATATAATTTGTCACAATTTTTTTCTCCTTCCATGTTCTAACATAAAAGCTTGTTATCACTAAGTTGGTAACTATTTCTGCTATACTCAAAGCTTATTCTCTGGTTAACTTCACTAACCCTGCCACAATCACCAGTTCAGTTATCCCGCAGTTATTCTCCATTACGTGTTGGTACAATGTGTTTCCCACACTAGTCCAAGAACTGACCTTAAGCAGCAGCTAACTAGGGACTAGGGTGCGGTCACAGTGGCTCCAATATTGTGGGTTCCACCAACGACTGACATCGGCCAGACACAGACGGTATTTTCAAATCAGTACACCACTAAGTGCGCAATCACAATATAGCCATCACACTACAGCCAATTTTATCCCACAAATGTACGTACTTCTGAGACAATCAGTGAAATTCAAATCAGTTTGTCTGCTTTGGTCAAATCAACCAACATTCTCACACACAAAATATAGTGTGAGCAACTGATAAGTTTAGTCCAAGAAGGAGTGAGCTTTTTGGTATTCTGAGGATGCAGATATAATCGAGATACAGTTCGGAAGCTCTGGACTGAAACTGCAGGTTTGTTCAAAATCTCAAACAGACAAAATTTTTATTGGAAATTTTAGGCATAGACTATAACCTCAAAAAATAATTTGTTCAAGTGAAACGGGTGGCGTATCTTATATGCTTATACTACTGTACTGGATCTTTTTTGAGTAGGTTGTCTACAAATTATTATTACTGCTTACCGGCGTTTTATGCCAGCAGGCTAGCGATTGTGTTAATATGAAGTGGTTTGAAAATGCTATTCTCAAAGCTTATTCTCTGGTTAACTTCACTAACCCTGCCACAATCACCAGTTCAGTTATGCCGCGGTTATTCTCTGGTTAGGCATTATTACGTGTTTGCACAATGCGTTTTCCACACTATTTCGAGAATTGAACATAAGCAGCTACTAACTGGGGACATTTGAGTGCTGTAGGTTATCAGAGTATCTTATACTACAATTTCTGCTTCTCTTTCACTCATGTGCTAAATGCCAGTCATTGAAGGTTAACTGACGTACATCTGCACAACTTTAAACAAATACAGTGAAACAATGTGTGTATTACTTTCTTTTCAAGGTAACCATGAATTATTTCGACTATGTAACACAACTTTTCTCCCTTCATCTAGTATATTCATAAAACTTGTCTGGTTATTCTGATAACTGAGGACAGAATGTATAGTACTCGCCACATTCTTTATGAGACAGGAAAGCTCATTCACATGCATTTGGCGTCTCTTTAATAGCATAAGTCAATATGCAGCACTCGTATCCAGGCACATATGCCTCATGGTATTCATCCCACCCTAAGATTTGAAAATCTAACCTTCTACATACATAGAACAGATTCTAACCTAATGTCACCTCCTTTGACACTGCCAAAAACTGACGAAGGAGATCGGATGCACTATGACCAAACTATCAGCTGATGTTTTTGGGTCATCTCTGGCCACTGTGAACGCAGCCTTAATACCGCAGTGATCTGGCAAAAACTGTCTGTCAGAATTTCATGTTCTTGGACATACCAAGACGATAATATGTAATTTTTCTTACCCATTATTCCTGTTAGCTGTTTATTTCCACTCTGGTAGCCTGAATCTATAGAGTTCACTAATAATTATAATGCTGATTATTCACCCACCAAATAAACCATGTAAACAAACATCGATTGGCTGTCACCGGTTCATGTTTATTCAGCTCAGTCGTATAGCCCCAACCACCTTTGTCTGCAGTAAAGTTTTTTGTTTTCAGATGCGATGGGGATTCCCCTGGCACAGACATCACATACATAATGAAAGAAATCAAAAATCAACTTATGATTCCTTCAGAAATCAAATTATAATATGTTAAAAATGTTCAAAAAGCAGCCGGGATGTGTTTCAAAACCATATGAATAATCAAAAGACAAACATGCTCTAGATGCTAGCCACTTTGTGAGATAACGGTCCCTCCCCCCCCCCCCCCCCCCCCCCTTTCCGAGAACATGATTTTTTTTTTTAAAATTAAAAATTAAGTGCGTGGTTTACAACTTACCACAACAGGTCTGACAAAATTCTAGGTGTCCTGTGAACATGTCATTTTCTAAGCTTCCTAAAAGGCTATAGATCATCAAAAGGTAATGATTTTGCAGCTAAAAGTAATGATTACAGATATGCAGATTATGTTAGATTTCGTGCCATTTTGTATAGTGTAATAGCTGAGATGGTTTTTCGTTTCTTATAGAAGTTATTGTCATTATAAAAGCAGATCAAATACTATTTATATTTAAAGTGCTCCTCAGACCATTAGTTTAGATACACACATGTTGCAACCATGGTTGTAAATATAATATATTTAAAAAAAAAAGCAATACAGATGGTCGTACTGTAGGTGCAACCACAACGGAGGGGTATCTGTTGAGAGGCCAGACAAACGTGAGGTTCCTGAAGAGGGGCAGCACCCTTTTCAGTAGTTCCAGGGGCAACAGTCTGGATGACTGACTGATCTGGCCTTGTAACATTAACCAAAACGGCCTTGCCGTGCTGGTACTGTGAACGGCTGAAAGCAAGGGCAAACTACAGCTGTAATCTTTCCCGAGGGCATGCAGCTTTACTGTATGATTAAATGATGATGTCGTCCTCTTGGGTAAAATATTCCGGAGGTAAAATTGTCCCCCATTCGGATCTCCGGTCGGGGACTACCCCAGAGGACGTCGTTATCAGGAGAAAGAAAACTGGCGTTCTACGGATCGGAGTGTGGAATGTCAGCTCCCTTAATCGGGCAGGTAGGTTAGAAAATTTAAAAAGGGAAATGGATAGGTTAAAGTTAGATATAGTGGGAATTAGTGGAGTTCGGTGGCAGGAGGACCAAGACTTCTGGTCAGGTGAAAAATCGTAGAGGGAGACCAAGAGATGAATACACTAAGCAGATTCAGAAAGATGTAGGTTGCAGTAGGTACTGGGAGATGAAGAAGCTTGCACAGGATAGAGTAGCATGGAGAGCTGCATCAAACCAGTCTCGGGACTGAAGACCACAACAACAACAGTGCCAATTGCCACTTTTCGCACCGTACAGAAATTCTCTCTAGATCATTTTGTAATTGGAATTGATCGTCTGAGGATTTTACCAGATGGTAAATTACAGTGTCACCTGCAAACAATCTAAGGGGGCTGCTCAGATTATCACCTAGATAATTTATGTAAATCAGGAACAGCAGACGGCCAATGACACTACCTTGCAGAACACCAGATATCACTTCTGTTCTACTCGATGGTTTACCGTCTATCACTATGAACTGTGACCTCTGAGAGGAAATCACGAATCCAGTAATACAACTGAGATGATCTCCATATGCAAGCAATTTGATTAATAGTCGCTTGTGAGGAACAGTATCAAAAGCCTTCTGGAAATCTAGGAATATGGAATTGATCTGAGATCCCTTGTCCACAGCACTCATTACTTCATGCACAAGAATGATATTTTCTGAATCTGTGTTGGTTATGTAAGTCATTTGCTTCAAGGTGATTCATAATGTTAGAGTAGAGTATATGCTCCAAAATTCTACTGCAAATTGAGGCCAGTGATATGGGTCTGTAATTCAATGGGTTACTCCTATTTCCTTTCTTGAATATTGGTGTGACCTGTGCTACTTTCCAGTCTTTAGGAACAGGTCTTTCATCAAGTGAGCTGTCGTATATGATTGCTAAGAAAGGCAGTATTGTGTCTGATTACTCTGAAAGGAACCTGGTTGGTATACCACTTGAAGCGGAAGACTTGCCTTTCTTAAGTGATTTGTTTCGCAACACCTAAGATATCTACTACTTTTATGTCACTCATGCTAACTGCTGTTCTGGTTTCAAATTCTGTAATATTTACTTCACCTTCTTTCGTGAAGGAATTACTGAAAACTATTCAGTAACTCCTCTTTAGTTGCACCATCATCGGTAACATTTCCATCACTATCGCACAGTAACAGTATTGACTGTTTTTTTGCCACTGGTGTACTTTACATACAACCAGAATCTCTTTGGGTTTTCTTCCATATTTTGAGAATATATTTCATTGTGGAAACTATTAAAAGTATCTTGCATTGATGTCCGCACTAAATTTCGAGCTTCTGTGAAACTTAGCCAGTCTTGGGGATTTTCGTTCTTCTCAATTTGGCATGCTTTTTTCGTAGCCTCTGCAACAGTGTTCCAATGTGTTGTGTGCGCCATGGTGGATCAGTTATGTCTCTAACTTATGTGATATGTTCTATCTATTGCTATCAATACTGTATCTTTGAATTTGAGCCATATCTGGTCTACACTTACATAATTAGCAAGGAATGGAGACAATCTTAGGAAAGCATCAAGTGAATTTTTACCTGCTGTTTTAAATAGATATATTTTGCATTTATTTTTCAGTGGTTTTGGCTGATATGGTTTTGAGCCTCGCTACAATGACCTTGTGTTCACTAATCCCTGTATTCATCACGACGCTCTCTATTAGATCAAGATTATTTGTGGCCTCACAGTATATCTTATTTCTTATGTGCTTTGTAATTAAAGACCACTCCATGTACAAGATTAACAGTACCTATCATGACCATGATACAAGGTCAAAACATGACTTGCATACCAAGAGTAAAATCTTCGAGTCTCGTTGAAAAACTCTGTTTACCCTCTAGATGAATTTTTTAATTTAAGAGGCTAATCTGGAAAGTAAGAACATTTTGGTTTAACTAAATAAAAACAAAATATATCAATACAACACTTTATTAACCAAGATACAGCACCTTACTCGATTTTTCAATGTAGTCGCCGTATCTGTCAAAGCACTTATTGTAACGTGGGACCAATTTTTCAATTCTCATGTTATACTTCTCTACTGACAAAGATTTGAGCCAGGATGTCACTGGCTGTTCGATGTCCACTGTCTGCAAATTGTTTTCTACCCAAAAAATCCTTTAGTTTCAGGAGTAAGTGAAAAACTGCTTGATCCCGTGTAAGACATTTTAATTATTGCTGTGTTTGTGCAGATGCCATAATGCCTTATGGCCTACGATTCCGATCTTCAACATGCACACTGATTAAACATAATGCATCATTTCCTCACTGAAGACCCATTCATTGCACTATCACCAACAACATTTTTCATTTCCCTATAAAATTTGATAGGCTGAACATTTTGTGTGTTTAGAAAATGAATGACACTACACATTTCACATTTGCTGGGATTTTCTGCGAGTGCCAAAATTCCAAGGTGTGCTTGTTCGGCATCAAAACTCAAGTCACATTGAGACGGAGGAAGGAGCTAACTGGCAAGCTCGTGAATGCCTTGACGGGGGATTGGGGCTGGGTGTGGGGGACAATCTTCTTTCATTTCTGGACAATATTTGTAATTATTTCTCCGGTGTAGTTTGGGATGATAAACTGTACAATTAATAATTGTTACTACCATTTCAGAAAGGAATACTGTACCCTACCTCCCACTGAAATTTTTGTTTTTGCAGGGAAATACAGCCTCTAAATGCTTAACACAAGCGAACATGGTCCACAGTAGGTTGTACGTGCAGTTTAATGAAGCACTTTAATTTTAGAAATTTTCTAGCTAATCATGTGAAATAATTGTTATCTATGATTGTATTGTTTCAGACTTCTGTCTAACTGTAGTAAATGATCAAATTCAAAATTATTTGCATTTTTGGTTGCTGTTCCTATACTTCATTTTTATGAAAAGAAAAGTTGCCATTCACCATATAGCGGAGATGCTGAGTCACAGATAGGGACAACAAAAAGACTGTCACAAAATAAGCTTTTGGCCAACAAGGCCTTTGTCAAAAATAGACAACATCTCCACTGTATGGTGAACGGCATCTTTCCTTGTCATAGTATTGCTACATTCCATCTTGGATTTTCCATTCTTTGATAACACTTCTTTTTTGTTTTGTTTTTTTGTATCTGACTCGTTCTAAATCCACACAATTCTTTTGTTTACTGGATCAGCAGAACAGAAATAAATACATAAATAAATAAATGATAGTAGATTCTCAGATACTGGCTACAAGATGATGGAACTTCACAGAATTTCAGGCAAAGAGCATCTAGCCGTATGTAAATACTCTTGTGGGCGCATAATTGATACTACGGAAAAACTGAGCCACCATGACCAGATGGCTCACCATTATTATCACACAGATGAGCCCTGTGATACATAGAAGTCCATTGATTGTGGACTCTTCTGACTTTTGCTGTTGCCTCAGAAGATTCCACAACTGCAGCCAGAGCACTACTAAGACTCTTGTGATGTACGAATATTGACTCTAGTTCAGACTGTTTACTGTATGGACTGTGCACAAACTTAGCTTGTAATTACAGACTTGGGTTGAAACCTTTTGCGCCACATTTTGAGCTAATGTGCACTAAGCAGGACACTCCATAGACTTTCCACTGCACAAATATTTTCGTATCTCCACAAGATTTTCAAGTGGTGCAAAGACTGGCAAGTTGCTCAAAATGTTCAAATACATAGATGTAAAAACACAGAATCCTGAATTACTGTATCAGTGGGTCACAATTAGACGTAAACTCATCTGGATGATCAGTTTTTAGGGAAAAGAAATGAAAACAAAGGATAATCAAAATTGAAGCATGAGAGACTTCAGTTCATTTAATGGTAGGATAGTGTAAAACTGCAATCAGCTGACAATGGAAATTGCTTTGTGATAACTGAGTGGAATTACGGAAAGAAACTGCTTACTAAACACTCGTGCTACTATGCATAGAGTATTACTGAAGTGTCTGGGACTCTTAGTAAATAACACTAACAGGGCATACTGAACTTTTACAAAGAAAGACAGCATAAATGATTACAAAGTTAGGTTTGACCCCTGAAAAATCTGAAGTGGCAGATGCTCGAAGATGGACACCAACTATTCCGTTAAAGCCAACATACGAAGTTTCAAAACACAGTATTAAGTGAGAAATCTCTAGTCGGGTCTGCCCAAGTTGGCCTCTGACAGTTGCAGTGAACAACTTTGTGAATCTTCCTCAACCAATAATGTAACATGATCTTGTAAAAGTCTCTATGGCAACACCTCAGTGCTACCAACTCTGCACACAGCTAATATACTGTTTAAGACTGCAGCCTATGTGCTTTGTAGCTGAAAGCTGGCAACAGTGCTACGAGCTGTCAGGAGTCTTCTTAGGCCATCTTTACTATATTTTACCTAGTTCATTCTACTGCACAGAACTTACATCATTTTGATGCATTTGAAATACTTTTTTCTATGAAATAGTGCAAAGAAACACACTTACATCAGACCCTGTTTTCTTATATTAAACTGAAAATTTGTTGCTTTCACGACAAATATTGTTTATTATTTTTGTTCCCTAAATGGAGATTGAATTCAAAGTTATTGGTACTAAAAATAAAGTTGTTTGAGAATTTAGTTTTTTAATCAAAATTACTTAGATATATTTGCGTCAATATGAAAAATTTTTAACGATTTTGGAACACAAAATCCTACATCACATTTTTCACAATAGTAATAGCCACTTGTCTTGCTTCATTCTCCACAAACCTTACATAATCTCCAATGCTGTTTCGACATTCTGTTGCTGGAATCAAATTAGGAAAATCCAAAATGAGATTTTTCACTTTGCAGTGGAGTGTGCGCTGATATGAAACTTCCTAGCAGATTAAAACTGCGTGCCGGACCGAGACTTGACCTTGGGACCTTTGCCTTTCACGGGCAAGTGACCTTGCAGGAATGCTAGTCTGCAAGGTTCGCAGAAGAGCTTCTGTGAAGTTTGGAAAGTAAGATACGAGGTACTGGCAGAAATGAAGCTGTGTGGACGGGTTGTGAGTATTGCTTCGGTAGCTCACATGGTACAGCACTTGCCCACGAAAGGCAAAGGTCCCGAGTTAGAGTCTCGGTCTGGCACACAATTTTCATCTGCCAGGAAGTTTCAGTTTAGGAAAATGTCTTCCACTGAGTCCATTTACAGGTGAATGATTTCTAGTTGAAGTTCACTCATCTTATCAAAGCTGCTGTCAGCTCAACAATGAAGTAAAGATGACTGCTAGAGCACCTTAGCTTTTTACATAAAACATACGAACTTACAATGAGCACAATGAAAATATCAAAAAAATCTGTATTCCTCCACTTTGTCTCCATTCAAAAGGGTAGTAGCCCACTATCTGGTTGTTATTATTAGAATTCAAAACACAGATTTCATATTTTCTGCATTTCTTTCTTCTGACATTGACATTGGATGCGGTCACTTTGTGTTTTGGCATCAAAAGAATTATGTCCCCAGTGTCTTGACTTTCACAAATAGCAACTGAATGATCCTGTTTGCAAAACAGAAAGTTCACTTTTTTCAGTTTCTAAGCAATTAGATGTTACCTAACTCTTTTCTATTTTTGTGTACTGTAGTGTAAAACTATCTAGAATATAAATACAAAGCTTGTAGCAGATGACAATCTGTTCTCATTGCACTGTGTGTGACTTTGTGGCTTTGCATGCTGCAACTTAAATACCACAAATAAAGTAACATGCAATGTTGTCTGTATCCTTTCCTGCCAATATGAGTGACAAATGCTGCCCCATGTTTTTTTGCGCCAGTATGAACATTAGAGTATCTTCATAGAGATTACATATTTTATATATAGCTGCACAACAGCAACAGTTTCACGTAATAAAATTACAAACAGCCGACCAATTGCAATGTTACAGTATGGGAGCATTGATACAAATAATGTAGTTATACATAAAAAAGGCAGGTGGCACTTACGCCGAGAAACTTACGCCCAGTGGCATATACAGCCAAAATATAAAAAAATTACATTACTATATTAGTGAAGCCCACAAACGGTATACATGTCAGAACTTTAAAATTGACAATAATGGCTCTTGTCAAGAAAGAATTACGAACACTGGTATATGATCCTGTTAATACACATCCACACGAAAAACAAAATTTTAGAGCCAGGCAAAATCACATAAGGGCCAATGTGGTAGCAAAAACATACATTGTGACAAAACGACCATTACATACACATTGAAACTGGTCGGCTGTTTATAATTTTATTTAGAGATGACGGACTTAATACAAACACTGGAATATATTTACAAAGCTGAGAAATATCTGACATTGGTCCTCATCACTTGTTCTTTTGGAGCATAATATGCACGACATAGGAGCTACTTGGCTCATCTCCAGAGCGGTAAGCTATCATTATTCCGTGCCCTATATATAAATGGAACGGGAATCAAGCCCAATGTTTCATACAATGGGAAGTACCCTCTGCAATGCATATCATGGCAGTTTGCAGAGTATATGTGAAGATACACAGATACATGCAGCAAAAATGGAGAAAAATGATTACACTGAACACACAATAACAAAACACATTTGCTTCCAGATCATCATCATGCATGAAGTTAAAAGCTCACACATGTACATATATCTTACAAGGGCAAGAGAAAATTTTGACACAGAAATCAAACTTTGTGAAAAAATATTATTTCTGCAAGAGTATACATATAAGAAATTATTTTGTGTATAAAAAATCTTTGAGCCAATGAACATATTGAAGTGCTGTGCAACTTCCAAAACAAATGCTAGAGACTAATTTAGAATATCATTAGTGAATTTAGGAATGTTTAATTACTGTACTCAGAATGAACTGGTACTTTCATTTAAAAAGCAAACATGTAACACTTGATATTTTTAACAAAGTTCTAACACTAATCCTATGGATCAGGAACATGTTTTAGACAGTATTTTAAGCTTGCATTCATTACTGAGCAAGATATATCTTTGTATTGCACATGAAAACTTAGATATACTATGTTCAAACATGATGAGAAGGACGGAGTAATACAATAATATACAAACAGTTTGTAACATTGTGCTATCGGTCATCTACTTCATAAAAAAATTGTTTTCAGAGTTTGGCATAATATAATTGTGATACGCAAAGACTATATGGAAGATGTGATATATGTGATGTTAGAGTGCTTTGTTAAAGTGTGTTTGTAACGTGAAATGTGTAAGTTACTAAATAATATTTTGTCAGTTACTAAATAATATTTTGTCATGAATTAATGAACTGAAAATGTTTGTGTATGTAATTTCATGTATTTGTGCAAGTTGTCATTTGTATAAAATGGTACACGCTTAGGGACAATGTGTAGGATATGCGGTATGTAAAAGATGTTGAGGTCTTGTACTGCCCGGAAGTCACTGTGAGAAGTGTAAAAGGTGGCTTGGGCTTTTGAAGCACTACCTACACAGAAAGCAGGAATGAGAGGGCACAGTCTGTAGTCTGAAGTGAAAGAGGACTAAGCAGGTGATGCCTTGCCTGGAAATTGTTGCACAACTGTCCCCGATCACAAACTGCTGAATTGATGTAGGTCGTTAGGCTAAGTTACGGACTTTAAAAGATGCCAAGAAGAATTTCAAGAAACGTGTATGCCATACCATGGATAGTATAGCCACCATTACTATCTGCCATGCCCAAAAGGTTAAGAAATGTATAAATAGAATTATAGAAGTATGAACCATTAACTCAAAATTAATTTTTTAAAATAATTATTGTGTTGATCACAAAATTTTGTTCATCCTGTTGTTTTACTCTTAATTACTGGCCTATATAGGGTCCTTTCCTGGTGTTTGATTATTCCGAGTAAATCTGTTATAAAAACATTTTAAGTACTTCATTCAGTATCTACAAGCACTAGTTTTCATATCTGAATAAATGTCTGTAACTAATTGTTGGGAGCTAATTTTTACAGCACACATAACAGTACTGTATGATTTAAGTAGTAGAAATGCTGAGGTGAAATTTTGCTGAAGCACTTAAGTAAATGTTTTCACATGAATTTAACGATTTTAATATTTTTACTCTCTCTTTGTGGTAGTAAGTAAAGTGAAAGTGATTAAATAAGTTTTGCTAAAAAGATTAACTTGTCAAGCATAAATACTGAGGTTTTGCAAGATTAAGCTTTCAGTGAAGTAAAGATAAATTTCTTTCAGTTATAACTGAAATTCAGTAAGATACAGAGTTATAAAAATAAAATTGCTTATGTGGCTCAGTAACACTAAAGTACCATTGCATGAAAATACTGAATAACCATATAGAGTGATCACACCCTACCTTTTTCTATTGACAGATAATTTGCTAGGATAAAGATATGAACCATGTGTCTTAACAAATTTAAATGTGTGTATTGTGCTATTAGAATAGTTAGGTATTTAATTTTTTTGTTACACAAAATGCAACACAGAAGTATCCACTGGCCAGTTCTTTTTTAGCACATAGTGACAATTGAAAATTTGTGGCCTTTCTAGATGAAAACTATGTATGTATGTGGGTGTAGCAGCTAAAAGATTCCTGTGTCTTTCTCAAAACCATATCCTGAAAAGTTATATTTATTTGTTAAGTTAAGTTAGGGAACAGCAAGAAAGTAGGCCAAATTAACTTATTCTGCTTTTCCTAAACTTAACCATTTCTTCGCTGAGATAGGCTAGCTACTGTAAATCCATTAGACAAACCACTTAATGAACTTGCTACAGAAAGGTTCTAGATTCAGTATTATTCCATTTTTTAATGTGTTTCTTTCTAACACCTAGGAAACTCTTAGGAGAGGAACTAATAGTCTGACTTCCATATCCATTAGTTATACATCAAGGTCAAGTTCTATAAAAAGGGTTACATTATTCGACAGTTGTGGATAGTAGGCACATTTATGATGTGTAAACTATAAGCACAATTTCCCGTATAAGAGTGTTGTAAGTGGCTTTTCCCATCACAGGACTATTTCTTTTGTCGAAGTGTAGAAGTCAACAGAATGGAGCTACTTACAGACACCTGTGTTTCACTAAATTTTAGTTACACATACAAATGTGATACTAAATAACACACCTTTCTACAACTAATTTAGGCAAATCTCACAATCATTAAACAGTGATTATTATTTGAAAAATAAAGTGGAAGTAGCTGCACCAATCACTAAAATAAGTACTTCACAATTTCTACAGGTATTCATCTCCTTTTGTTCACATATCATATTACGTTGCGATGACCTCTCACATCCGTTTCATTATTATGCAGATGGACTTGGACATGGCTTCATAGAAAACTGTCAATTTCACTTTATTTCTTGATGTTTTGAAATGGCACCTTTAATCCTGAAAGTATGAGGTTCACCCTTTTGCGCTGTCAGCAGAATTGCAGATAAAATGAAATTTTGAATTAATCTCTCTGTAAATAATCACCTGAATAACTGAGACACTGGAAAAGGAAGAAAACTATACAATCTAAGGAGTTCAACCAACAATAACAGCGTAACTTCTATGTGTGCAATATAGTCAAAGCCGTAGATTACACCAGGAATGCAAGCAGCTTCATGATCCACATGCTTATTTACCTCAATAAAATATCTTTGTTTCATTATTTACATCAACAATAGCCCAATATAAAAAAGGTTTCAAGAACCTTTCAGTTATAAAAATAAGAAACATTGTCTGAATTACTTCCTTTGTGTGTCAGATGTTTATAATCACATGACTCTCAACAGATCACAAAACATAGAAATATTCCTTACAGCCTGAACTCTTTTCACAAAATGCTAGGTGAACTCATAGTTACACTTATCATTAACAATACCGGGTCAAAAATACACTTAAATCTATTTTTAAGATTGATTTCCCCTCACAGAACTCAGATATATTGCTTTGGTAAAAACATTAGTAAACACTATAAAATAAATAAACCACGAAAAACTCTAGAAAACGCAACAGCACGTGCGCGCCACACACACACACACACACACACACACACACACACACACACACACACACACACACACACACAAACGAAAGTCCTCACAGGGATCCATGTTCTCCAACATTAAGGATTGTATCTTTTGTTTCTGCTACTTCTCTTTGCCCTAATGCTGGAGACAATTTCATATGCCTGCTGAATTTCCATGAATTTTTCCTGTGCCTCTCGCCGTTTGTCTGGATCTTTCACTTTATCTGGGTGGTATTTTCTTGACAAAGCTCTCCAACTGGATGTTATCTCAGCCTGTGTCGCACTGCTTGATACTTCCAAAACCTGCAGTGAAATATTATCAGATAAGTCAATGAAATATCATTATACCTTACCTGTGAAAATAGCTTAGCAAACATTAATAGACAATGAACAGCACAAACAGAATAGGACAATAACGTTTCAAATCAAATTTGTCTCCAACAGAGTTGAGAGTAAATGGTATTCCAAATGTAAGAACAACAACCAAATGCCAAAACAAGATAAGAGAAGGACTGAAAGCCTTGTCAATGAGGAAACACAAACATATCAAACTACTTCTTCTAGAAAATTACAACCAAAAATTTATCATCAGATGCAAAGCATTCTGTAAGCTACAATGAGGAGCACACTTACAAACACAGAAACAGTTCGCATTTTAAGTTGAGCTTTCTACTGATACTGAATATCATAGTCACATACTGATATTAAATATCTTGGTTACACTTGATACCTTCACTGTAGCAATGTGCTTCAGACTGCATTAGGATATTTTAAAAGATTGCCAAAAACATAAACAGCTTTTGGAGGTAGCCTTGTCCAGGGACACTTCTTTCAAAATTAACCATTTTGTAGGACAGTTGACAGCACAGTAAAAGTCAAATGATTGACTACTTGTCCTTATGCTTTGGCATATGACGATTTGTGTTGGGCGTAAAAAGAATTTCATCTCTACCAGAAAGACTTATTTTAGGAACAAAGCCAATTACATCACTCAAGATATCTCTTGATTTATAAGATTGTTTTGCAACAGTCATCACCAGATCAAAACTTAGAACTTGTGAAATAAGGTTCAGTGACAATAACAACAGATTCCATCACAACTAACACTGGACCTTGTTTTACACATTCTAAGTTTTGATCTGATGACAGTAGCAGCCAAAAAAATGTTATAAATAAAGACAGCCACTGTTTTATCGGGGGGGGGGGGGGTTGATCATTTTCAATGTACAATACAACTGATTCCCATGCTTTCAGAATTTGTCTTATTGCACCAGAAGATTGTTGCTTTGCTGATACCGCCTCCTCCGCCTCCTCTGAACTTCTCTCCACAACTTTCTGCTGTGAAACACACTGCAACTCCATAAGCTCTTCGGTGATCATTTCTTGGCTGTGATCTTCCACAAGTTCATCGATATCATTGTTATCCACTTCTAGCACCATGCTGTAGGCCAAAGACACAATCTTGTTGGCTACAAGCTCCACAGGTACCGACTCAAATGCCTCAGTATCACATTCAATAACACTCCAGCCAGAGCTTCTTCGAATTATAAGGGAGAATTCTCTTGGTAACCACTTCCCATGCCTTTTGGGTCATCTTGACGCAGGTAACAATGTAGAAGTGATATTTCCAAAACTCTCAGAGCGAGAGAAGTAGCATCAATCAACTCAAAGCAATGCTCAAAGAATGCTTTAGTGCATAGCTTCTTGAAGTTATAAATAATCTGCTGATCCATAAGCTGGAGTAACAGGGTGGTGTTGGGAGGCAGAAACTGAATCTTGATGAACTGAAATTCTTCAAGGTGGTGGTCTTCTAGGCCTGGAGAATGGGCAAAATCGTTGTCCATAGCAAGCAAGACACGATGGAGTGGCAGATTCATCTCAAGCAAATATTTTTACACTGAAGGATGAAACACTTCATTGATCCAATCACAAAAAAAGATCACATCACCCAAGCCTTGTTGTTGGACCTCCACATCACATTTAATCTGCACTTCTGGACTTTACACTTCTTGAGGGCAATTTGCGTATCAGAATGGTAAACATGCAGCATTTTAGTTTTCAAATCGCCGCTTACACTAGCACAAAATAGTAATGCGAGATGGTCTTTCACTGGCTTGTGGCCAGGCAATGAATTCTACTCTGCTTTTATAAAAGTACGCTTCAGCATCTTTTTATAGATTAGACCCATCTCGTCACAATTAAAATCCTGTTACGGCAGGTAACACTCAGAATTCATTAGTATCTTGAAGTTGCTGATTAAGTTCTCAGCTGCCATTGTGTCGGCACTGGCTGCTTCGCCATCCTCAATGCTGTGGATGCTGGTTTTACTCTTAAACTTCTCAAACCACCCATGACGTCCCTTAAATACTTCTTCGGCCACTGATGATCCTGGCAGACTGCATTATGTACTAAAGATATTGATCATATGCTTCTGCCAACAATGAAAGGTGTTCATACTGTTGAATATTTCCCCAGCCGTGCACAAACGGCTGGTGATATTACATTAAATCTTTGTCACTCACTGTGTTTCAGAGAGAAGAAATGTAAACTGTCAGAAATCTTGTTGGAATTTAAATTGTAGGTTGCTGAGAGACTTACCTCTCTGCATTATGTGTAACAAAATACATGGTCAAATCATTATGCCAATAAGGTTGTAACAGAGCAATGTGGGAGTATCCTAGCTGTTCTTATACCACCCCCCAACATCAGTATTATTTTGTTTTAACCTGATCTAGTTTTATTAATAATATAATTCCTGTGTAATTTCTCAATCACTACTGACAATAGTACAGCTAGTTCAACTTTAGAGAAATATTCATGACTTACTACACACATTAACTATGCAAAGGCGAAACCTACGATGAGCTGAAAGATGTTTCTAGATTGCTACAGCTCATTTCAAAGCCCTAATTTTTCTCTTTACAAAAATTGTTTAACTTACTACAAAGTCTTAACATTTCAAAACTTAAGCATGTTCAAAATTTCAGTGGCCTAAAATGTTCCAACCTTAAAAGGTAATGATTTCCAAAATTCAGTACCACATTGTTATGACCCTGATTTTTTTTGTTGGAAACAGCTAATTAGTTTGGCCTCAGCAGCAAGTGACTGTGGTAGTGTGTGCATGCGTGCACACATGCGTTGTTCCAATGAAGGCCTTTTTGGATGAAAGCTTACTTATTTGACAGTCTTTTGTTGTGCCTATTTGAGACAGAATCTCTGCTGTATGGTGAGTAGCAATTATTTTCATATTGCCATTATTCTACCCTGGATTTTCCACTGTATCATTGGTCCTTTAATTATTCCAGAGCTTCCAGTGAATTTTAGGAATCATCTTTCACAATGAAATCCTCTCTTATAAAAGTGTACCTATAATTTGGCTACCATTTTCTAATTATAGTGCTATTAGTTAAACAACTTCCACAACTGCCAACTGTACTTTGTTCCTTTCAATTTTCCTGGTTTTTGTATTAATATCTAAAATGTAATAGCAACATATTTCAACAAACAGTAATTATCCATATCATGTCTTAAATAGGTATCGTACAGCCTGTAGCCTGATGTGAGTTAGAGGCTAGTAGTTATCATACAAACAACCTGTCTTTGTAAACATCGTGTAGTTGTTTCTATAGAACATACAGGTATTATGTGTGTGTCAGAAAGGCCACAGCTGGGAACTTGCACCTGATCTACATTTCACCATTGCTACTACGTGGTTACTACATCATAATCACGTAAAATAATATATTACTCTGCCACAAATGAACGTCGTGGTATGGTATCAACTCGTGTAGCTTACAGATCTGGTTCAAATATTAAGATTGCTCCATGTAACAAAGCTGATCATATGAACAGATCGTTGTGCATAAATAAATATGAAAAGTTTGAAAAATCATTTTCTACAGTACAACATACTTTATTCAACATATGTTCATAAAGTCCATTATTAGCAGGAGGGCAATCAACAACAAAAGACCAAGAGATGTCTAAGCCATATTTGCAAACCAGTGAAGTTATTAGGCGATGCTAAATGTGTGAGGTATATGGGGGAAAAAATCATCATCAGTAGAAAATTCAAAAGTTTAGAGGCAATAAATTTCACTCTCATTGTTCAAAAATTTCGTGTTTATTTGCTGAGCCTAGTTTGAATTTCAGAAAGATCAGTGAACACACAATGGCAAACTAAAGTCTTTATATTATATTTACTCCTTCTCTTCTACTTTGATAGATACTTATAATACAAGTTTATAAGTGATCAGCCTGTCTGCAAAGTAAATTTTATTGTGGACCAGTAACTTATAATATTTTTCTTCTCCTGGAAATAAAGTCTTTCATAGCTACACTGTTTCTCTATTTGTTAAGTACCAGTTTCCAGGCTAAAGCTTCGTTTCCAAGCACTCATGCATTCAGAAGTTGTCAAAAAGCTTTTTTCATGGAGAAAAAATATAAGCTTTAACACTTTCGAGACGAGCGACGTAGCTCCTACGTCGGCCGTTTATCAGCAATGTTAACGACTCGCAGCGCATGACTTTCATATTCTGTAGGTTTAAAAGTACTGTCTGGTTAACCTAGTACCAAGAAAAAAATTATAGATGGCAGCATATGTCATTGTTGGTGGTGGTACAGGAGTATATTTTGAGTCATTTGCTTTGCCGCGCTCACGCTCTACTTACAACAGGCGCGCGGCAATTCAAAACTTTACATTGTTGTTGGCTGATAGCTTCGCACTTTATTTTCGTCGTGGCCTTGTGGGATAAAGAAATTGCAGATTTTGACATTAGTGATGTAAGCTATTTTTTGTCCGAATTTTCCGTAATTCTGAGGTTTGATTACTGGTCAGAAAAAAGATCACTTTTACGAATTTTCTTATAGACGAAAACAATCCCTCTGACGGTGAACCGTCAGGAAAACCTGAAGATGAGGCTGTTGACATCGCTGTCACAACAAACACAACTGGTCATTGCAATTTGCCATATTCTTCTGGCCAGTGGACAGATGACGGTACAACCACTCCCCAGCTTCCTGTTTTTTTCTGAATCCTGTGGAATTCAAGATGGGATTGACCAACATTCTTCAGTGTTTGTTTGTTTCACGTACTTTTTCGATGAAGGACTGGTGACACTGATCAAATGAGAGACAAACTGCTTCGCTAGAATGGCAATAGAGACAGTAAGTGCTACAGAAAAACTGAAGCCTCCATCAGTATGGCGTAAGTGGACAACAGTGAAACTCAGTGAACTGTATACATTTTTTGGTATTAATTGCATATGTGCTTAGTCAAGAAACCAAAACTGTCTGACTACTGGTCAACAAATCCCGTGTTGCAGTCCTCATTTACAGCAAAGTGACTGCCAAGAGATAGATTTTTGTCAATTCTACAAATGTTACATCTCGTAGATAACGCAACATATATTCCTAAAAACCAGGTGGCCACAATCCTATTCATAAGGCAAGACCTATATTCGACAGATGCGTGACCCAAAGTGGAAAGGCTTACAAGCCAGGCGAAAATATTAGTATAGATGAAGGAATTTGCCCTTTCCGTGGTAGACTGAGTTTTAGAGAGTATATGAAAAATAAGCCTAATAAATATGGCGTAAAATTTTTTATGCTATGTGAAAGAGAAAGTGGGTACGTCCTGAACTGTGAAATTTATTTTGGGAAACAGTCTAATGCCGATAACAGCATTTTACACATTGTAAACAGATTGTGTCATTCGTTTCATAATAAAGGTCACACATTATACATGGACCGATTTTACACCAGCCCTGATTTACTGGATTATATGTGGGGGCAAAGAACTAAGGCAATTGGTACTGTGCAGAAAAATAGAAAAGGACTACCAAGGGGGGGGGTCTTGCCGGCAAAAAAAAAAAAAAAAACAACAACAACAACAACAACATTCGTTTCACAGACGAGATCACTTACTGTTTGTAAAATGGAAGGACAACAGAGACTTTTTTCTTTTGACAACAAAGCATAAAATGACTGCAACAAATGTCAGTGTAAAAACTAAATTTGTAATGGTGGAAAAAAATGAAGCCAGACTGTGTTTTGGACAGTGATAGTGAAAAAGCTGATGTGGATCATAGCGACCAGATAATGGCGTACTATCGTTTTGAACTAAAACAAATAAAGCGGTGGGATAAAGTTTTCTTTCACATTTTCATGCTCATGACTGTAAATTCATACATTTTGTACAAAATGCCGCAAAATACAAGCAAACATCTGGTTGAATACATTACAGAGTTAGCAGAGAACTTGGTTCACAAACGTGGCCTCTCAGACTCGTGCACTTCTCAGAACAGTTCACCCATCAACAGACTAAGCGGAAAACATTTTCCAAACTTAATTCCACCCACAAAATTGTCTAAGTGGCCTTAGAGAAGGTGTAAAGTATGCGCAGAAACAAGCAAGGCCAGATATGGTAAAGTTTCAAGGAAAGATACGTGATGTTATTGTGAAACCTGTGACATAGGGCTTTGTTTTCCAAAATGTTTCGAAATATTTCATACAAAAGCCAATGTAACTGTGTGATATTAATAAAATAAGCCAATGTAACTGTGTGATATTAATAAAATAAAAGTTCATATTTCAACAGTTATTCATTTAAAACTAACAACTTCAATCCTATGTCCCTTAGGGGCCCTAAAACTTTTTTTTTCCACTGTGAAAACAGCATACACTCAAATTAATATAAAGCCCTTGTCACTGACATAAATGTTTATTTCTTTGCAGTACTCTGAAGGGAATGGACGTAGTTTTTAAATGCAAAAGACAATCTATTTTCTGTGGTATAGAATCTGCTGTAGAAAATTCAGAAAAACTATGAAATCGCTCAGTACCAGCCAGTTGAGCATCCACACTCGCACTCAGTCCTCAAAGTGTTAAAAATTCTTCAACTGAAGCTCGTTCTCGATGACTGAGAAACCTTAAACAGCAAACAATAATACTAGAAGAGATGAGTGTAACAGTAGTTGGAAAATGAGGGAGGTGGTGGTGGTGGTGGTGGTGGTGGTAGTGGTAGTGGTAGTGGTAGTGGTAGTAGTAGTAGTAGTAGGAGGAGGAGGAGGAGGAGGAGGAGGAGGAAAGGGCGAGTGCACACGTAAAGGTCCTCATAACATAATTCAGCAGTCAAGTCTATAGATGGCACTTGCAGTATGTAATTAGCTACAGTTCACTGTAACTATATTTCTACAGCAGATGGAAGATTAGCTGGTTTAAAGGTGGGAGAAGGGACCAAACTACGAAGGTCCTAATAAAACAATGCCTCAAGTGTGAGAATAACATGGACTAAACATGTAACACAAAACGGAAAGAAAGGAAAAGCCACAAGAACGAAGAGAAGGCAACAAACACTAAAAGGAACAAAAGAGGAGAAGAAAACAACATAGAGACGCTAGAAACAGAGAGGAGTAAAACATGAGAGCAAATTACAGTGGCTGGCCAACCACGAGAATAAAAAGGGAAAGCCAGCCAATCTACTACACATTAAAACCTCCACTCTAAAAGCACTAGGGTGGAGGACACAGAGGGACAAAGGACATGCACTAAAACCTACATAGAAGTATAAAACCCACTCTCATGGATAAAACTTAAAACTAAAGCTGCTGTGCAGACACTGTCGCCCAACACCGAAGCAAGGTGCTTGGAAAGTTAAAAGTCTGCCGCAGAGCGGCTAAAAGTGGGCAGTCCGACAAGAGGTGGACGACTGTCATTTGGAAGATACAGCAACACTAAGGTGGGTCCTAGCAATGGAGTAGGTAACCATGCACTAGTCACGTATGGCCAACGCAGAGCCGGCAGACGACAACTGATTCCCTGTGAGAGGCCTGCATGGAAGACTTCCACACATTCATAGTCCCCTTAATGACACATAGTTTGTTGTGCGTGCTGTTACGCCATTCCGTCTCCCAAAGCCGGAAAACCCTGCAGTGTAAGACAGAATGCAGGTCAGTTTCGGAGATGCTCATCTCCAGAAGCGGTTTCCATGTCACCTGTTTTGCCAGCCTGCCGGCAAGTTCCTTGCCACGGATTTTGTGTCCTGGGGTCCACACAAACACCACGGAACGGAAGTACTGTTCCGGGGCATAGATGGACTCCTGAATGGATGCTAACACAGTGTGGTGAGGGTAGCACTGGTAGCTTGTAGGCTGCTCAATGGCTCACCACGGCATGAGCGGATGTACTCAATAGCACGAGATATGGCCACCAGCTCTGCAGCGAAAACACTGCAGCCAAGTGGCAAGGAGTGCTGCTCAATATGTCTTCCATGTACATGTGCAAAGCCTACACGACCATCAGCCATTGAGCCATCAGTGTAAACCACTTCAGAGCCCCGGAACACGTCAAGAATTTAAAGGAAGTGACAGCGGAGAGTGGCGGGGTTAATGGAGGGAGTCCTTAGGGCAAAGCAAAAGGTCCAGACAAAACTGCAGCTGAGGCATACACCATGAAGGCGAACGTGAATGGACCGCAAGTAGAGGTGGTAAAGGGATGGACTCCAGTTCAGAGAGAAGGGACCGCATGTGAACCGCAATCGTTTGCCCCAATCTGGGCTGCCGAGACTGCCGCGGGTGGGAAAAGGAGACGGTGATTCGGATGCTCGGGGAACTATGACTGTGTGCTGCGTAACGATTTGCACCCCAATTGGTGTTGCTCAAGCAAAGGAGGGCATTGAGGTGCTGCCAGCACTTCTGCTTAAGCTGACAAAGATGAGGGAGCCAAGTCAATCGAGCATCGAAAACCAGTTTTAGGAATTGATATGTCTCCACTACAGTGAGTGGATCGTCATCAAGGTAAAGTGCGGGTGCTGGATGAACGGTACAATGCAGACAGAACTGCACGACACACGACTTTGTGCCTGAAAACTGTAAGCCGTGGGCTACAGCCCATGACTGCCTTGTGGATGGCTCCCTGGAGGTGCCACTCGACAACAGTACTGGAGCAGCAGTACGAAATGGAGAAGTCGTCTGTATACAGAGAGGGTGAGACGGAGGGCCTGACAGCTGCTGCTAGACGGTTAAATAAAGACACAATTAATACAGAGCACTGTGGGACTCCATTCTCCTGGATATGGATGGAACTATGGGAGTCGACAACTTAGACAAAGAAAGTACGAAGCGGCAGGCAGTTCTGGATAAAAATTGGGAGTGGTCCCCAGAGACCCCACTCATAAAATGTGGCAAGGACATGATGTCGCCAGGTCGTGTCGTATGCTTTACATAATTCAAAAAAAGACGCCAATCAGGTGTTGCCATCTGGATAAGGCTGTTCGGGTGGCAGACTCAATGGACACAAGATTATCAGTGGTATAATTACCCTGGCGGAAGCAGCCCTGATTTGGAGCCAACCCAACCGCCGACATACCATATGTTCCAGTAGCTAACAAAGAATACTGATGGGCCGATAGCTATCCACATCAAGCGGGTTTTTACTGGGTTTGAGCACTGGAATGATGGTGCTCTCCCGCCATTGCGATGGAAAGATGCCATCGCACCAGATCCGTGAGAGATGTTTAATCATCTGGCTGTGGATGCGATCAGGCCCAGGAGCTGTGTCGGCACAATGTGTAAGGACACTGAGGAGCTCCCACTCTGTAAATGGGGCGTTATAGGATTCACTGCAGCATGTAGTGAATGAGAGGACGTTCCCATCCAGCCACCATTTGAGTGTGTGAAAGGCTGGGGGGTAATTCTCCGTCACAGAGGTGGTTGTTGTTGTTGTTGTTGGGATGTTTAAGGGGGACTAAACAGCTAAGGTCATCAGTCCCCCATTCCAAAAAACCGGCGAAACAAAATTTACGGAACAGGTAAAACCCCAAGGGGGGAGGAGACACCCCTCCCCCCAGTCACTGAAAGAACACCAATGTGTCAGCGAACACTAGAGACAAGAAGAGTACAGACGAACACTGGACAGAAAGAAATGGAAGAAAATAAGAGGGTCGGAGACTGGTTGACTGACCATGGGTACAAAAATTGGGAAAGAGTCAACCATCCGAATACACACATTAAAATCTGCAACCAATGAGACACTCGAGGACAAGATACACAGAAAGGGAAAGGGACAGGTCCCCCCTAAATGGAACCATACAAAGGACTACCACGGATAAAATTTAAAACGTCGTCAGCCATGGAGGCATCGTCGCATAAAACCAAAGGCAACGTGCCCGGGAGATTAAAAGTCTGCCGGAGGATGCGCAGGCGGGGACACTCCAACAAAATGTGGGCGACCGTCAACCGGGACCCACACTGACACAGGGGGGGATCCTCCTGACGCAAAAGATGTCCGTGCGTCAGGTAGGTATGGCCGATGCGGAGCCGACACAGGATGACAGAGTCCCTGCGAGAAGCCCGCAGGGAGGACTGCCACACATCGGTCGTCTCCTTGACAGCCCGCAGTTTATTCGGAGAAGTCAGGCTACGCCACTCGTCACGCCACATCTGAAGCACCTTACGGCGCAACGCCAGCTGCAAATCACGAGCCGGGAGGCCGATCGCCAAAGTGGGGGCGTCGACCGCCCCTTTGGCCAGCCTGTCGACACGTTCATTCCCCGGGATGCCAACGTGACCTGGCGTCCAAACAAAGACCACCGAACGACCAGAGCGGGTAATGGCAAAAACAGACTCCTGAATAAAGGATACCAGAGGACAAGAGGTATAGCAGCGGTCGATAGCCTGGAGGCTGCTCAGGGAGTCACTGCAGATGACGATGGACGTACCTGAGCAGGAACGCATATGCTCAAGAGCGCGCAATATGGCCACCAGCTCTGCAGTAAAAATACTGCAGCCAGCCGGCAAGGAGCGCTGTTCAACATGGGCAGCGTGGGCAAAAGCGTAGGCAGGACGACCATCCACCAGGGAACCATCAGTGTAGACAGGCTCACAGCCTGAAAACGAGGCGACGAGCGCAAGAAAACGGTGACGGAGGGCCACATGCGGAACCGAGTCCTTGGGTTCCCATGCCAAGTCCAGGCGGACGGACGGACGGGTCATACACCAGGGAGGCGTGGGTGCACAGGCCCGGAAGGGCGGCAGAAGAGGGAACGACCCCAGTTCCGACAGCAGGGACTGGACACGGACAGCAATGGAAAGCCCAGACCTAGGTCGCCGGTCGGGCAGAGGGAGGACCCTGGCAGGGAAAAGCAGGCGATGATTGGGATGGCCCGGTGAGCAATGCACGTGGACAGCATAGTCGGCGAGCAGTCGGTGGCGGCGAATCCGCAGCGGGGGAACCCCGGCCTCCACCAGCGGACTATCCACGGGGCTCGTACGGAAAGCACCAGTTGCAAGCCGAACCCCACAGTGGTGTATGGGGTCCAACAACGTCAACACTGAGGGCGATGCAGACCCATAGGCCAGGCTCCCATAATCAAGCCTGGACTGCACAAGGGCTCTGTACAATCGCAACAGTGTGCTGCGATCTGCACCCCAAGACGCATGGCTCAGGCAGCGGAGGGCGTTGAGGTGCTGCCAGCACTTTTGCTTCAGCTGAGTAATATGAGGAACCCATGTGAGCCGGGCATCAAAGACGAGTCCTAAGAAGCGGCTAGTGTCCACCACTTCAAGTAGGTGACCGTCGAGGTAAAGTTCCGGATGAGGGTGGACCGTCCGACGCCTGCAGAAGTGCATAACTCGAGTCTTGGCCGCAGAGAACTGAAATCCATGAGTCAGAGCCCATGATGCCGCCTTGCGAACGGCTGCTTGCAGCCTGCGTTCGGCGACTCCCGTAGTCGTTGAGCTAAATGAGATGCAGAAGTCGTCGGCATACAAAGGAGGAGACACCGACGACCCCACAGCTGCAGCCAGACCATTAATGGCCACTAGAAATAAGGAAACACTCAATACCGAGCCCTGCGGGACCCCATTTTCCTGTATATAAGATGAACTAGAGGCGGCACCGACTTGCACCCGGAAAGAGCGGCGCAATAAAAAGTTTTTGAAGAAAAGCTGGAAGCTGACCACGAAGACCCCACTCGCGCAACGTAGCAAGGATGTGATGCCTCCATGTTGTGTCATATGCCTTCCGCAGATCAAAAAATACAGCAACGAGATGCTGACGGCGGGAAAAGGCCGTACGGATAGCAGATTCCAGCCGCACCAAATTGTCCGCAGCAGACCGGCCCTGACGGAAGCCACCCTGGGATGGAGCGAGGAGACCGCGCGACTCAAGGACCCAACACAAACGCCGCCCCACCATACGTTCGAGCAATTTGCACAAAACGTTGGTTAGTATAATGGGGCGATAGCCGTCCACCGCCAGAGGGTCCGCACCGGGCTTCAAGATGGGAACGATAACACCCTCTCGCCATTGCGACGGGAACACGCCGTCGCTCCAAATGCGGTTAAAGATGGTGAGGATGTGTCTCTGGCAGTCCCTGGAGAGATGCTTCAGCATCTGCGCGTGGATGCATTCCGGTCCTGGCGCTGTATCAGGGCAATTGGCGAGGGCAGCGAGGAATTCCCTCTCGCTGAAAGGAGCATTGTATTTTTCAGAACGACGTGTGTGGAACGATAACGGCGTCCGCTCGGCGCGCTCCTTTAGAGAGCGAAAGGCAGGAGGGTAAGTTGCAGTCGCAGAGCTCGTAGCAAAGTGCGTGGCAAGGTGGTCAGCAATGGTGGCGGCGTCCGTGCAGACAGCGCCGTCCAGGGAGATTCCAGGGACACCCATAGGGGTCTGGTATCCATAAATCCGCCGGATGCGGGACCACACGAGCGACGGGGAGACACGGGAGCCCAAGGATGAAATGTACCTCTCCCAGCATTCCTGCTTACGCCGTGCAATAAGACGACGGGCCAAGGCACGGAGCTTCTTAAAGGCGATGAGGGTCTCCAGAGACGGGTGCCGCTTATGACGCTGGAGAGCCCGCCTACGGTCGCGAATAGCCTCAGCAATCTCCGGCGACCACCAGGGGACAGACTTCCTCCGAGGGAGTCCAGAAGAGCGAGGGATGGCAGTCTCGGCCGCAGAAATAATTGACGAGGTCAAGACACGGACCACCTCGTCAATGTCACCCTGTGGGAGAGAAGCAATGGTGGCAGCGGAAGTAAAAGCCGGCCAGTCAGCCCTGTTGAGAGCCCAGCGGGGCAGGCGCCCAGAAGAATGACACTGGGGCAGTGACAAATAGATGGGAAAATGGTCACTACCACACAGGTCAGGATGCACTCTCCAGTGAAGGGATCGGACAAGTCCGGGGCTGCAAAGAGAGAGATCGATGGCCGAGAACGAGCCATGGGCCACACTGAAATGCGTGGGAGCACCGGTGTTCAAGAGGCTAAGGTCGAGCTGAGCCAACACATGCTCCACAGCGCGACCACGGTCATCGGAGACAGTCCCACCCCATAGAGGGTTGTGGGCATTGAAATCGCCCAGAAGCAGCAATGGCGGCGGGAGTTGAGCCAGCAGCGCAGCCAAGACATGTCGGGGGAGTTGCCCATACGGAGGAATGTAAACAGAGCAAACAGTAATAGCCAGCGAGAGCTCAATCCTGACAGCGACTGCCTCTAAAGGCGTCAGAAGGGGTACTGGTGAGCTACAGACAGTGGTGAACAAAGAGGCAAACTCCACCTGAAGCTCGTTGACAGTCAGCGCGGTTCTTATAGTATCCCCGATAACCGCGAAGGGCAGGGGTCCGCATTGCTGGAAACCAAGTTTCCTGAAGAGCAATGCACAGAACAGGGGAAACACTCAAAAGCATCCGGAGCTCAGGCAGGTGGCGGAAATAACCGCCGCAATTCCACTGGAGAATGGAAGCAGGAAGGGACTGGGAGGGCGTTAAATCCACTAAGAGGCAGACGGCGCCGCAGAGTCAACGGCCGCCACCGAGCGAGAGTCAGCTGTGTCCATAGGAGAGGTCCCCGAGGGTTCCGTGAGGGCGAGATAAGCGGCAGAGGCGAGGATCTCCACCGCATCCCCAGAGCCAGAACTATTGACAGCAGGCGGTACTGAAACTGCCGGAGTGTCCTTCTTCTTGGACACGTTCCGGTCCTTCTTCTCGCGTCTGTCCTTTGGCTTAGAGGGCTGGGAGAGTTTCTCTGAAGGAGCGTCGGAGGCTGACGACGACGCAGAAGCCCTACGACCAGCAGGTGGATGAACCTTCAGCCACTGGCTGACATCCGGCGGGGTAGCAGAAGAAACGGAAGAAGGGAGGGCCCCGAGGGACCCCTTCCGCGAGAGAGGAGCCGGCAGAGACAATGCCGGCAGAGAAGGGGGAGGGGGAGGGATCGAGCCCCCTGGTTTTGGAGCAGATGTCACTCCTGAAGCATGTGCGGGGGGAGTGACAGAAGGGGGTTTGCCCCCAACTGCTAAGGGGGCAACAGAGGAAGGCTTGCCCCCAGACACAAGGGGGGCAGACAGAGATGGACGGCCTCGAGGGCAAACTGAAGGCGGCACAGAGGAGGCGACAACTGCCGCCCGCGAGGGCGACGATAACGTAGCTGCAGCATAAGAAGTTTGAAGAGGGACAGGATGCAACCTTTCAAATTTCAGTTTTGCCTCGCGATAAGTAAGCTGGTCCAGGGTCTTAAATTCCATAATCTTCCGCTCCTTATGAAGAACGGGGCAGTCCGGCGAGCATGGAGAGTGGTGTTCCCCACAGTTGACACAGACAGGCGGAGGCGCACATGGAGAATCGGGATGGGAGGGGCGTCCGCAATCTCGACATGTGGCACTGGATGGGCAACGGGAGGACATATGCCCAAACTTCCAGCACTGGAAGCACCGCATCGGGGGAGGGACGTATGGCTTGACGTCACAACGGTAAACCATTACCTTGACCTTCTCAGGCAATACAGCACCCTCGAAGGCCAAGATAAAGGCACCGGTGGCCACCCTGTTGGTCTTGGGTCCTCTGTGCACACGACGGACAAAATGCACACCACGTCGTTCCAAGTCAGCTCTCAGCTCGTCATCGGACTGTAACAAGAGGTCGCGATGGTAAATAATCCCCTGGACCATATTTAAGCTACTGTGGGGAGTGACGGTAACAGGGACGTCTCCCAGCTTATCACACAAGAGCAACGCCCGTGACTGGGCTGGGGAGGCCGTCTTGAGGAGGATGGACCCATTCCTCATTTTAGACAAACCCGCCACTTCCCCAAACTTATCCTCCAGGTGTTCCACAAAAAACATAGGCTTTGTCGAAAGAAAGGAGTCACCATCACTTCTGCTGCAGACAAGGTATTGTGGTACATAAGGCTCCTGCTTGGCACTAGATCTGCGTCCCTCCCATGGCGCAGCCAACGAGGGGAACGACTGAGGATCATATTGTGCAGCATCGAATTCAATTTTGCCTCGCTTAGAGACGCTGGTGGCAGTGCGACCACCAGCTTGCTGAGATTTATTGCGCTTCATTGCGCCACATCCGCCCAGATGCCACCTACTCCGAACGAGGGCTCTCCCCAAGGGCGCCACCCAGCCAAAGCAACGGGTACCTGGCCGATATCCCATTTCCCGGAGTCCCCGTGCCCCAGACAAGATGGGCACATACTCCTTGGCATGCATGGGGAGGAAACAGCTCTGGCATCTGTAGTGCGATCCCTGCGTGGTCAGGGGGCTACCACCAAGAGGGTACATGACGACCCCACCACAACGGACTGGCTACCGTGCTGGATTTTAGGTGTTGAAAGGGTCCACAGTTGCCGTGGGCGCTAAGAAGGGGATTGCGCACAAGACGAGGAGGCAACCCAGAAGACATGGGGTGTAAATCCCTCCACACGACAATAGATAGCATGCAATATGGAGGTGCACGATGGACCAATAGAAAAACACCACGTAAGGCGTCCTTCCCCAAATGGCACGCACTAACAACGGAAATTTTGAAAATGGCAGGTCAAACCCAAGTGGGGACCATCACATAAGGCCGAAACTTTGAAGACTCCTTTTAGTCGCCTCTTACGACAGGCAGGAATACCGCGGGCCTATTCGTACCCCCGAACCCGCAGGGGGGCCGTCACAGAGGCTCGAGCAAAGTGCTCAGCAATCGCGTTTGCATCGGTACATAACTCACCATTTATGGTAACACCGGAGACAGCTGTTGGGGCCTGGTACCCGAAAAGACGTTTGATCTTTTCCCAAACTTGGGAAGGTGATGTGTGGCACCCAATGGTGGAAACGTATCTGTCCCAACACTCCTCCTTCCGTTGTTTGATAAGATTGCGAACATGGGCACGGAGCCATTTAAAGGCTATGAGGTGCTCCAGGGAAGGGTGGCACTTATGCCACTGTAGAGCTCGCTGACACTCCCTAATTGCTTCAACGACTTCTGGCGACCACCAAGGGACTGCCTTACACCTCGGGCAACCTAAAAAGCGAGGGATCATGTTTTCTGCTGCAGAAACAATTATGCTAGTCACCTGCTCAATCATCACATCAGAGATTCAGAAGTGACAGGAGAGGTGAAAGTTCCCCAGTCCGCCTTGTTCAAAGCCCATCTGGCAGGCATCCGTGTGCCTGACGCTGGGGCAGTGACAGGAAGATGGGGAAGTGGTCACTACCACACAGGTTATCGTGTGCTCTCTAGTGGATAGATGGGAGAAGTCCTGGGATTTAAACTGATAAATCAAAGGCCGAGTAACTACCATGAGCCACACTGAAATGTGTGGCGGCCCCAGTATTTAAGAGACAGAGGTTGAATTGCGACAGTAAAGTTTCGACACATCTGCCAAGGCCAGTAAGCATGGTACCACCCCACAAGGGGTTACGGGCATTAAAATCTCGCAGAAGTAGGAAAGGCTTAGGGAGTTGATCAATAAGTGCAGCTAATACATTCAGGAGCACTGCACCACCTAGAGGAAGATTTACATTGCAGACAGTTATTTCCTGCATCGTCCTTATTCTGACGGCCACAGCTTCAAGAGAGGTTTGAAGAGACACTTGTTCACCACAGACTAAGTTTAGGACATAAATGCAAACTCCACATGACACTCGATTATAGTCGCTACGGTTCCTGTAATATCCCATATAGCCGCGGAGGGCAGGGGTCCGCATTGCTGGGAACCAGGATTCCTGGAGGGAATAAAATCACGTGACGTTTCAACCCGTCAGTGTAGATGAGAACAGGGATGTCAATGCTCTTACAGCATTTTGACATTGAACGGAAAATACAAAATGATTTAAAGTGACACCTCACAGTATCAAAGATGGTATTACTGAAGTGGACAAGCCCATTTAGCTCTTATTTCCACAACAAATAGTAGTTTGTTATTTGTAGCTGGATGAGTAAAATCAATTAATACTGAGCAGTGTGTATATGTAGACAAGGAAAAAAAATTCCCAGATTTTTTGGTTAAAAATATACTTTCTCCCGGGCGAAAGTACACTTTTTCTATGTTAAGTGACAGTATACTCTTCCTCGGCACTGTAAAACTCTCCTTTGAATGTTTATTGTTTTATATACCGACGTAGAGTTTCCCAGCACTTTAGAAAATGAATCTCAGGGGGGAAAAACACCTTTGATGTGCAGCAACATGTGCGCTGCATATTTTCGTATTACGAAAGTATAAATTTGAATTCCACCAAACACCGCATGGCACTTTCCGAAGCACTGAAATCGAGATTGCGATACACTTTTGCAAGCGTGATCTCGCCAGCTGATGACAGCATAGGACACGTGATGTAGTCAGCCAATAGCAATATCACTCTTAAGTATCGCGAACACACAAATAACGAAAGTTAATGGTTTAAATAAACATACATAGCACTCACATATAATATTGGTCTCTAAGTTTAATAAGCTGGAAGAGAAGCTAAGTTTCCACATATAATGTTGATCTTTTTTGCGCATGTGGCACTTTAAATTACATCACACAAATGTACCAGTAAAATTTTTAATAAAGACGTAAATGTCTGATCTTCTGGACTCTAAAATTCTTCTAAATGGTCGTCCTGAAAGAGTTGACTTTTAAATGAGAGTGAAACGCTTTGCGATTTAAGAAATTCATCGTACATTCTTGCATATAGTTCATCTTGCGTATAAGTAAATATGCTTTGAATGTAGCGCTTTTCAAAACACCATTCGCAATATTTTCCCGCGACCTATTAGACATAGGTTCGGTTCAGCAGTTGCAACAGAGCGCCAGATAATAGGCGTCATCGCACTTGCGCAGCTACGATAACGCAGGAAGCCCTTATTTTTGTACGTGTAAAACATTAAAAGATCTTCCACTGTGTCATAAAAGGAACAAGACAAAAGGGGATACTTCAAAAGCGTCGGAATTTCATGAACCATACTAAAATGCATAATTCGGCTTCAAATGCACAATCATATGTAAATTTTCTTGGAGTAAGCACTCCATCTTCACGCCACAAGTGGCCCATTGGGACCATCCGACCGCCGTGTCATCCTCAGGTGAGGATGCGGATAAGAGTTGTGTGTGGTCAGCACACCACTCTCCTGGTAGTTATGATGGTTTTCTTTGACCGTAACCCCTACTATCCAGTCAAGTAGCTCCTCAATTGGCATCACGAGGCTGAGTGCACCCCGAAAAATGGCAACAGCACATGGCGGCCGGATGGTCACCCATCCAAATGCCGGCCATGCCCAACAGCGCTTAACTTCGGTGATCGCACGGGAACCGGTGTATCCACTGTGGCAAGGCCGTTGCCCAAATTTTCTTGAAGTACCAGTACTATATTATCTCATGTTTGGTTCAATATAACAAAATGCCATACGTGCACTTGAAATGCAGCGAAAAGTTGAAACTAGCCAATAGTGTGAAATCAAACACTTTGTTTCAAATAAATTGACTGTCTCAGCAGAAAAGATTAATAAAAACCGGCAAAAATAACTTCATTGTTCTGTAAGGCAATTAATGCTTGACTGTCAGAAAGGTGGAAATAAAATCTGAAACTAAAAACATATTTTAGCCTTCTGTAATTATGTGAACTATTTTAATTAATTCAATAGCTCACGGCCACAAAAATCCGTTTTGTTATGGTTTAGCGTGCGAGCAATAAACGAAGAGGAAACAACAAAATCACTGAACGTGAACACAGGTCACGTGACGACGAACCACTTCCCCACTACAACTCAGACTGCCCGGTTTTCTCCCGGATGAAAAAATTCCCGGGTTTTTCCCCAGTTTCCCGGTTGTCCTGGGTCTTATACACCCTGCTGAAGCATCATAAGTTAGGCCACTAGTCAATATTTTTGATTTCACTGATACAAATAGTGAAATGAACTGGCTGCAGTCCATTCCAGGGCTCTGGGACCACAGTTCACATGTTCCAAAGTAAAAATCTATATATAGACATGCCTCTCCCTATCACTTTTAGGGATGTAAGGCCACATAAATGAAGAAGAAATATATACTTTGAAGTACAATAAAGCTGCCTGATGGCAAGCACTATTTTAATTTCTAATACTTTTAGCATACAGATCATCCTCTGCACATTAAATCGGTCTGAATGTACATAAACACAGTAGCAACAATATCTGAGTCAATTATTCCTTCCACAACTCATTCTGTGATCTTCGCAAAATAAATGTATTTTTTATGAACTTTAGTATGATTGTGAAATGATGTGTTTAATGTCTCACCTTAAAAGAACTGTTGTAATGATTCCAAAATGGGCTTCGCACCCGCAATCATCAGTTTGACATTTTGATGATATAAACAAACACATATGGAGATTGTCCCTGAGGATCCAGCCAAAACACACCACTTAGGGCACAGGTCACAAAATTTTGACCTTCCAATTTCGCATTCAGGATGAGAATTTTTGAAAGTTACATAAAGTTCATTTAAATTTGACATAACTAGGTGTTTATGCTTTGTTACTTTAACTCATTTATAACAACTCTTGCTGTTTTTGCAACCTGAACACATTCTATTGTTTTCATCATCTTCAAAAAAAGCTGCTGGATCTTTTTAATTGTTTCTTCACTTATACCTAGGCCTACTCCTTTCTTCTTTCCTAAAACTGGAAGAATGTCTTGCTCTTTCAATAATTTTCGGGCTAGTTTAACCAAACAATGAGAAACGTTAAATTCATGAACTATTTGTTTTCTCTTGATCATGAGTTGGGGAGCAAACTTTAAATTTAAAGTTTTTCCTTTTAGATGTCACTGAACATTTAATTTTTAATTTCTCTATTAAGCTGAAATATTCAGTGTCAGATGATGCCGGTGGCAGGTTCTCTTCTTCTTTAGAAACAATGTTGGTATCTGTATTATTAAAGTACGACTCCAAGTATATTCCAATTTTGTCTGAAATTTGCTCTACCTTCTTTTCAATAGCTGATTTTCTTTTTCTGCTATTTAATTTTATTATTTTCAAAGCAGGAGATGCATCTAACCTAGAACAAGCAAAATCCAATATGCTAATAGCTTCCTTATTAGGAATATAAATGTCCTTAACAAGGTTACGTGATTCTGGTTCTGGATTCACAACAAATACTTTTGAATAACAATTTGGGCACAGGGAATTTCCAGGAATCACATTACATTTCATTTGGGAAGCTGTTTCACTCTCGCATACAAAGGACAAATGTTCAAGTTTTATTTCCCTCAAACCTTTAGCAACAGGTATTTTATGAACTTTAGTGGATCACAACAATTTTACCAAAAATGTGGTTGTACTTCAGAATATATTTCTTCTCATGATGCTCATACACTGATCTTACTGAAGAACTTATTCGAAATTTAAACAAAGTTTGTCTAACATCATCAAAGTCACTGACATTTTCATTTTTCAAATTTTCTGAAACTGAACCGTAAACTGTTTCGTGACACCCTACACTTGCTACCTGCCCAACAGAGCACTGTTCATCCATGTTACTGAATTACAGTTAATGTCTGAAAATTAATTACAAATTACACACAGAACAAAGCATATAACACATTCTACACTCTGTACTCTGACAGACGTTTCACAACACACTGACTACAACAATGCCACACCCAGCAATAATGTACTTCTTTATTGACAATAAACATAAATGTAAATGGTCATTTTTATTACCATAGAACAAAAGAGAAAGCTAATAAACTAAATGAATATTGGATGATAATGTTAACTAAATATATGTCGCAATTAAGTTTTACTACAATGAAACAATAAAACTTTTAAATAGGCAACAGCCATAAGATCAATTGTAGAGTAATGTGAATTATTTCTTAATTTTCAAAAATTAATATCTTTGTTCACAGTCTGATACCAAAGTTGAAATTTTTACAGTAGGTTGTAATCATATAGGTGTACAAACTGTGCAAAAATCATATTTTTATATTCAGTCCCACTTGAGATAACTAACCCCAAACTTTACAAAAAAAAAATGAAAATTTTCAAATTTCAAAAATTCATAAAAATTAAGGAAACATTTGAAGGTGTTCTTGCTCTATATGAGGCTAGTAGTGTATGATATCTAGGTATAGGAAAAAATAGACTCTCATAAACCACTCGTTTGTTATTTTTTTGGACCTAAAAAGTGGATTTTTGAAAATTTGGATACCAAACTTTGGAGGTCATTTTTACTGGTTATTTTCCAATTTAGGGTATTTTGTGTAATAGACAATGTTGAAAGGACACTTCTCTAAAAACAGTCATGTCAATTGCAATGTTCTAACTTAACCCAGTGCAGAGATATTCAAATTTTCACTAATGTCACCAAACTGAAAAATCATCTGGTGCCTACAAATAAAAATGGCCACCATCCAGTAAAGGAGCAAGATAAATTTTAATAAACTGTTTTGAACTTCTCAAATATAGGGCAATCACATAGATATAATATAACATAAAAATAAAATATAGGGCAAATTAAAATATTTAAAAATGATGAAGCAACCATTACTGGACCACTTCATACAGACTGGGCCATTTATGCAATATCAGTTAAGGTAACAGTCAAAGAGTGTTGCATCAACTTTGCTTGAATAATCAATAACCAGTTACATAAATGCTATCTCAAGTTCAATGACATTTTTAATGGTAGACAGACATATAAAATGTCAACCCAAGTAGTCATGTAGTATTAAAATAGCTCCTCATTTTTCTTAAAAAAAATTTTGAAGGACTTCACTACACTCCAAACTAGAATCTTGAGACATATTTTTTGTAATTAAATTAGCAGCAACAATATCACTGGTAATTACGTTAACAACATAGTATTGTAACAAAAGAATTCAAAGATTTGAAGAAAATTTTACCTTGTAGGCATTTTGCTCCCCATGAGGATCTGACAAGTCAACAACCAATTTCCATGTCTCATACCATCCATGATGCTGAGCAAAGTTGTATGTGTCTTTTAATGACTGTTTCAGGTCGGTCCATAGTGGAGATGTAAAAAGATGATGCAAAGCTTCATGCACTCTAACTTCTTCACCATTACTGTCTGTGAGTTTAGCATTGAAGTATATGTAGCTACACCACAATGACATATACAGTGATAAACACAATGTGAACACTGTCAGCCGCCTGAGAAAATAGAAAAGAAAATTATTACCATGGTGGACACACACTGTTTAGGGTTTCTGACCAATATAACATGTCACTAGACATGAAAATATTCAGTGTTAAATGATGTAATTACAGTTATAGTTATCGTGGTTAAAATATGATGGGCCAAAGCTAAGATTCAGCTAGACATCTTGGAAAATCGGATTTTCTGCTGGTAACCTGTGTTTTATGTACACAATATTTCGATTACATAACTCGCCTCCTCCATCAGATGCTCCCCGAAGCTGAATCCAGTGTTTAATGGGTCCAGTATTTATGCCTATGTGGGACTATGCGCTCAGTCATCAGTCTGCGCCACACAAGGCTCTCCATCCAACATAGGTGTCAGTCATTAGCAGCAACATATCTGTTCAGACTGCTGTTTATTGTCAGTTAATAATTATGTCATTGGAAATGGAGAAGTACGGACAAAAATTTCTCATGCTTTGATGTTCCTGTCCAGAGGAAGACAGGTAGCACTTTTGATCATAGCACTTACCAAAAACCAATTCACACCAATCTATATCCATGAGCCAGTGGCTGCCACTGTCCAGCCCAGAAGAATGGTGTGCTCAGAACTCTGGATCATAGGGCACAAACTCTTTTGGTTCCAGACAACTTGATAATGGAGAAAGAACAACTGGAGTCTGTGTTCTACAGGAATAGATATTTTTGCAGAGATACTCTGGAAGCTCTGCATCCTGCTTCTATGGCAGAGGAGTCAGCAGTAGCACAAGAAGAAGCAAAGAAGGCTGCTTTTTGCCATATACCGGACCAATATATGCCAAAATCAGCAGAATTCTTCTCAAATATAACCTCAAGAGTGTTTTCTGCTCACCAAATTAGATTGAAGCTTTGACAGGGAGTGTTAAGGATGACCTGGGCCAACAGAAACTGGGCATTTCACATACCATGTCAATGTTGTATGTCAGATATTGGCCAGGCCACCAGAACCACTGACATCATGTATAAGGAGCACCAACGGCACACCAGACTCCAACAGGCTTCCAAGTCAGCTGTAGCAGAACATTGTTTAGATAAATCAATCCATGAACTACGATTATGTCAAGATTCTGATACAGATACCTGTGACAAAGCAAGCTCGGGTCTCTTAATTCCTCTCTCTTTTTGTCATCTGCCTTCTTAACTTCATTTTATTTTAATTTTTGCAAAAGTGTCATTAATGTGCATGAGTATAATTTGTGTTTCCATAAAAGAGAAACATTGGCCCTTAGTCTTAAGGAATATAGCACCAGGTCTAATTCTCTGCTTAGTTTTGTGTATGTAATTAATTTCCTCATTTATTTTAACTATTCCTAGTTAATACCTTTCGCTACAGATCATTACAGGGTGAAATCAGTAATTGTTTCGGACTTAGATTCTACTGTTAACTTATAAAGAAATATAAATACTGTACTAATTATAAACATCTGGAAGAAGACCCATTAGGATTCTTCAAGTATTTATTTGGCTCTATTCAAAAACATTAGCAAAGCTAGCCCTTAACTAACTCCAAAATGATTAACAGGTTTGTCAAAAGTATTGTTTGTATAACTATATCTGTTAATTTCATTATGAATATAATAGAGGGAAACATTCCACGTGGGAAAAATATATATAAAACACAAAGAAACCAACCATTTTCTTGAATGCCTGGAATCCTTACCCAATCTGTTATCCCCGGAAACAATCCTTGTAACTATTGATGCCACTTCCTAATACACAAATATCCCGCACATCCAGGGCCTCGCTGCGATGCAGTACTTCCTTTCACACTAATCACCAGCTACCCTACCTAAAACCTCTTTTCTCATTACCTTAGCCAGCTTCATCTTAACCCACAACTTCTTCACTTTTGAAGGCCAGACATACCAACAATTAAAGGGAACAGCCATGGGTACCAGGATGGCCCCCTCTTACGCCCACCTATTTATGGGTCGCTTAGAGGAAGCCTTCTTGGTTACCCGAGCCAGCCAACCCAAACTTTGGTACAGATTTATTGATGACATCTTCATGATCTGGACTCACAGTGAAGAAGAACTCCAGGATTTCCTCTTCAACCTCAACTCCTTTGGTTCCATCAGATTCATCAGGTCCTACTCCAAATCCCATGCCACTTTCCTTGACGTTGACCTCCATCTGTCCAATGGCCAGCTTCACACATCTGTCCACATCAAAACCACTAACAAGCAACAGTGCCTCCATTATGACAACTGCCACCCATTCCATATCAAACAGTCCTTCCCTACAGCTTAGGTCTTCGTGGCAAACGAATCTGCTCCAGTCCTGAATCCCTGAACCATTACACCAACAACCTGAAAACAGCTTTTGCATCCCGCAACTACCCTCCCGACCTGATACAGAAGCAAATAGCTGGAGCCACTTCCTCATCCCCTTAAACCCAGAACCTCTCACAGAAGAACCCCAAAAGTGCCCCACTTGTGACAGGATACTTTTCAGGGCTGGATCAGACTCTGAATGTGGCTCTCCACCAGGGGTATGACTTCCTCAAATCTTTCCGCCATCCACCCAACTTTCAAAATCTCTTGGTTCATCCCTATGAAATCCCCAAACCACCTTCCCTACCCTCTGGCTCCTACCCTTGTGACCGTCCCGGTGTAAAACCTACCCATGCACCCTCCCACCACCACCACCACCACCTACTCCAGTCCTGTAACCCGGAAGGTGTACACGATCAAAGACAGAGACACTTGTGAAAGCACCCATGTGATTTACCAACTGACATGAATACATGAGAGAGTGAGAGAGTGAGAGAGAGAGAGAGGGGGGTGGGGGGGGGGTTCGTAGAATGGATCATTATGACAGGAAATCCAACTGCAGCACATAACCACAATGACAACATATAGACTTTAATTCCATAGTGAATTTTACTTTTTTACAGTCATTCTCTTCCTTTTTGTCCTCTTCGCACTGATCTGCCACGACTGTGGCCCATAGTCTTGATCATACCAAAGCATTATCACAGCTGCACTCGTCTGGACATGCACAGCAAGAAACTGCCAACAGTTTGTCAATCTCTTAAGATTCTTCTGCATAGCCCAATCAGCATTTTGATCAGGTGCTCATAGATCAGAAGGGATCTTTTATTGTTAAATACATCACAACCCAAGTCAGTAAAAATTTTTACCAATGCCAGAGGCAAATGCAGTTGTTGTAAAGCATTTCGTACAAGGATGGCTTGTAGGCTTTACACTACACCATCACATAACCACAGATCAACAAGAAATGTTCAAATTTATGGTCACACAGAACTCTGATACTGTTACTGCAAACAAAATGTTTTGAGAGCTATAGCCTACAACATAGCCACATGTGACATTGCAGAGCAATTGTGCCACCAGTCCACAACTGTGCTCAAGGGGCACACAACATAGGGTCAATGAGTTGCTCATTGATTCTGCAGAGACTACACACATGTTTAAGGAAAAAAGTATTATAATTTATCTTTAAGAAAAGGAAAGCAGCAGCAATAGATATAGAGCAGAACAGTTATCTCACTGCCTTTCCTGTAGAAAAGGAGTGGTTGATAAACTTTCCATAAAATTAACAGATGATTCCTAAGGTGAAAAAAATATTCTAACTCATCTCTGATTTAAGAAAAATAATATTTCGCAGTTACCTGCAAAGAGACCTCCTCTTGTGTGTCCTCCTCCATTGTTTGGATTTATTATCAAATGCTGATGCTGATAAAAAAGTCATTGTAGTAAGCCATGTGGAATCATCTGGAAAGTATGTTCGGAAAGGATATACTGCGAAGGCTGCGGCTAGTGCCCACCATATTGTTCCTTTCTGTCGGCCAATATTACCCACAGCCCAAACACCTGCCAGTGAATATACACCAAAATATTGAGAATGTAACGGTGACAAACTGAGAACAAAAAATGCACAATAAAATGACACAAAAATGATAGTGTACAAGTGGGAAGACAGATGGCACCCTTACAAGCCAATGAAGATGAAAAGGAACATAAAGAACAAAATGAAATGACACCATGTTTACAGAATGACAATTATATGAAAGGTCGTCTGATATGAATTGTCCTGTGCTATTATGTCCAATAACAAAGCTGCCAACCTTCAGAAGAGGCGGTTATTACTGTAATCACATGGCAAATATGGAGGAGACCAAAGGAGCCATCCCCCCCAAAACATTTTGTAAATAAGAAGTCTGACAGTCCTTTAGGCACTACGTTTCACACACATTCTGATCCTAAATAAAGAAGATTTTACAGGATAAAGAATTGCAAAATTGAAAAGATCAGGTTCAATGGACAAGGCTAAAAATTTGTTTAGTTAACATCAAGAGTGCTGTAGAAACAGTTTAGTAATTTTCAAATACTACAGAATCAATACACATATATCTCAACTAAAAAACAGTGTTTTTTTTTAATCTAAAAAGATGAATAAAATCACTGAACACACATAATGCACAAAATAACTGAAAATATCATCAGTCTATAATACCTTATGTCCGAAATTTTTTTTAAGGCTTTAAGGAGACGGCTGTTACTATAATAGCATCAGTGTGGAGTGTAACACTAAGTACGAATGAACAGAGGAACTGCACGTCTTGTCACTTCACGTGTTAAGAAAAACTGCAGCAGCTTACAAATGCCTTGAGCCTTGTGACTTCACTTTATACGAAAGCAGTTTTATTCCTATCCTTTCAGTTGATATGAACAGAACGAAAAATTTTGACCTCACTCAGCATAACCATCTTAGTATACTGTGGCGATGAAAAAGTTTGTTGACACATTTACTATATACTCAGGAAGGAAACCATTACCACCTGTTAACACACTTTACTAGCAAATGATTAGTAAAAGGTGAACAATAACTATCCTGATTTTTTTGTGACATCAAATTGTAAAATGTCGATTTCTGTAATCTTTTAGTAACTCCCCTAACTCCATAATTAAGGTGACAAAACTGTAACAATTTGGACATCCGTAATAGTTGGCAGCCATGCTACAAGCATGCAACAACATGGTGCCTCCTGGAGAAATTTGACAAAAGTCTACCAGTACTCTTAACAGAGAGTGTACAACATGGAACACGCAAACAGGAAAACCTGAGACAGCATTTGATTGGAAAAAAGCCTCCCAACACTATTTTTAAGGCTTAATATGGGAAACAAAGAGAAAATGAATGCATCATACAAGTGTAACCTTTATCACAATTCTCTCTCTCTCTCTCTCTCTCTCTCTCTCTCTCTCTCTCTCTCTCTCTCTCTCTCTCTGTGTGTGTGTGTGTGTGTGTGTGTGTGTGTGTGTGTGTGTGTGTGTGTGTGTGTGTGTGTTTTCTGGAGAATAACAAGTATTTAAATCCACCATCTGTGTTTCACTTTTTGTTTTTGTGCCCACCTATTACTTACTGCCACAACTACACACCGAGCAGTGTCTTTACTCATTCTACTGTATGTATTCTACTAAGAATTTTTTAGTAGAAAAAGAACAACATTCTCATTTTCAAGAAGGGTCACAGAACAGTTAACATAATTTTAGGGCTACATCACTGATGTCATTCTAATCCAGAATTATGTCACATCACATACATTACAGAATTTTGGAAATTTTAAGTGTTCGTTTAAAAGTAAGATTTATTATTTATCTATCAGGTAAGTGTCAAATGAGTATTTCACTTGTTTACAATTACTAAATGTCTTGTGGTAGCGTTCTCGCTTCCCACACATGGGATCTCGGGTTCGTTTCCCAGCGGGGTCAGGAATTTTTCCCTGCCTCGAGATGACTGGGTGTTGTTGTGTCACACTCATTATCATCATTCATCCCCATTACGGTCAGAGGAAGGCAATGGCAAACCACCTCTACTAGGACCTTGGCCAGTATGTCGGTGCAGGTCTCCCGAATCGTTCCCTACGCTCCTCAGAGTATGGGACATCATCATCATGTCACATAATTACAATGAATTAACCAATGGAAGTTTACTACAGATGCAATACGTGAGTCAGATCACATTAGAATTTAATTGGGAATGGCAATAAAGCCACAAAAGCTGAGGTACAGAATATTAAACTTACTGCGGCTAGTCTGGACTTTTCTTTTTCACTACTGGGGAAAATCAGTGACATGTTATTGAAAATTTTGATGAGTATGTAGCTGGAGTTATTCAAGGAAAGTAACTACTCAGAAATAAAGGAGTATTCATAGTAGCAGGTAATTTATTTTAAAAGCAAACTGGCACTTTTGGTATCAGTCGCAGTGGACACAAAACTATTTAATTATTTTTAATTTCCTACTTATTATACTGGGTAGGCGCAGTGATTAAACACTAGAGTTATTCACAAGGTACATGGTTCAGAACTGTGTGCAATATCCCGATTTAATGGTTCTGTTGTTTTGCTAAATCACTCACAGCAAATGCTTTGCTGTTTCTTTAAATGATCTCAAAAGTGTTATCATAATGTGAAGACTTGCTACACCATACTATCTTCTTTTGTTCACTTTTTCCCTTTGCCTCCCTTTCTTTCAGTCATGACATTTTTTATTCTAATGTAGGAGTGAGTAGGAGACAGGGGCTGGTAGAAATGAAGATGTGTGTGTGAACTATTTTCATTTCAAAACAATATACAATCCACTGCACTGGCAGATTCATTCTACTCTTGTGTTCATAATTAATTGCAGACAAATATATGTATAGTTTGTAAAACGTTAGGTACCTAGCAGTATCAAACAATGGAAAATTGAGAGTAGAATGTGAAACCACACTGCTAAAGTGTGTGCGTGTCTTCTATTGTTGATGAATGCCTTAAGGGCCAAAAGCTTTATTTGTGACAGTTTTTTTGTCATACCTATCTGTGACTCGGCATCCCCACTATATGGTGAGTAGTAACTTTCCTTTTCATAATATTGTGCCTAGTAGTATGTATGACTGACCAAAAGTCTTCATCAAGAATAAATTTTGGAATAAGTAAATAAAAATAATTAAATATATTAAAAACAAAGATTCCAAGACTTACCAAGTGGGAAAGTGCCAGCAGACAGGCACATGAACAAAACACACAAACACACACAGAGAATTACTAGCTTTCGCAACCGATGGTTGCTTCTTCAGGAAGGAGAGGGAAAGACGAAAGGATGTGGGTTTTAAGGGAGAGGGTAAGGAGTCATTCGAATCCCGGGAGCGGAAAGACTTCCCTTAGGGGAAAAAAAGGACAGGTGTACACTCGCGCACACACAAACACACATATCCATCCGCACATACACAGACACAAGCAGACATATTTAAAGGCATTTGCCTTCCTGAAGAAGCAACCATCGGTTGCGAAAGCTAGTAATTCTCTGTGTGTGTTTGTGTGTTTTGTTCATGTGCCTGTCTGCCGGCACTTTCCCACTTGGTAAGTCTTGGAATCTTTGTTTTTAATATATTTTTCCCCATGTGGAAGTTTCTTTCTATTTTATTTACGTCATCACTAAAATAATTAAATAAGTTTACAGCCTAATTATTTCTTCGTAAAAGTGTACCTACAGTGTTCCACAGTTTTTCCAATGCATGTTGCTGTTGGTAAGGGTTCACATAATGAATGACGCAACTGAATATGACAAATCATGAGTCACACGTGGGTTGACAGCAATTCAAACTGTGCTATTATGTCCCAACCATGGAAATCTTCACAAAATTGGGAAAAATAATTTGTTTGTGACAACCAGAATTACAAGATTGAGTGATTTTCATTGCCTACCACATACTGCCACCCGACTGGTTACAAACACCAATAACAAATTGCCATTAGAATCACGCAACAGAAGAGCCATGGTGTATTGTAAGTGCACTTTAGCCTATTTTTTTCCACCTAGTCTAACTCTTTCTCATCAACATCTACATCTATATTCTGCTAACCACTGTGAGGTGTATAGTAGAGCATACATCCTGTTGTACCAGTTATTAGGGTTTCTTCCTGTTCCATTAATATATGGAATGCAAGAAGAATGATTGTCTGAATGCCTCTGCACGTGCAGTAATTATTTTAATCTTATCCTCACGATCCCTGTGCGAGTGATATCTAGGGGGTTGTTGTTTACCCCTACGGTAATCATTTAATGCCAGTCCTTGGAACTTCATTAATAGACTTTCTCGGGATAGTTAGTTTACGTCTCTCTTCAAAGACTCTGCCATTTCAGTTCCTTCAGTATCTCTGTGATACTCTCCCATGGATTAAACAAACCTGTGACCATTTGTGCTGCCCTTCTCTGTACACGTTCAATATCCCCTGATAGTCCTATCTGGTACCGGTCCCACACACTTGAGTGATGTTCTAGGATGGGTCACACAAATGATTCATAAGCAATCTCTTTTGCAGACTGACTGCAGTTCCCCAGTACTCTACCAATAAACTGAAGTCTACCACCTGCTTTACCCATGACTGAACCTACGTGATCAATCCATTTCATATTCCTACAAGTGTTACACTCAGGTACATGTACGAGTTGCCCTAGTGCACTGTCTATAATAACCTGTGTTGTAACATATAGCTTTTGGTAAAGCGAGTGTTATTGAACATCTAGATATACAACAAAAGATCTAAACAGTGAAATGATTTATTATTAGCTTGTTTGTTTAGAATTGTAAACTGTCTCAAAGTTAAGTTGGTTACTGTTTGTGCTTATACAATGGGAAGGATAGTTACTGCAGTCCCCAAAGTACAACAACAATGGCAAATTTGCTGTGCACTGTCATATCCGCTCACTTGGCAGTTTTTCTGTGCTATGATAATACAGCTCTAAGAAGTGGTGCGTGCAACTGAGTAAAGGAGCCTCTAAGAAAATGGTGCTAACATCACAGACGACATATGACAATCATTGCATTCTATCTGTCAGATTGTTTCAAAACTGTTATCAGTACTGTCAGGCTGTGTCTATGGAACATCCTATTGAATGCATGAACATTCATCGTAAATGTGATGGTCTGTTACACATCAATTGTAGCAGAAGACACAATTTAACTTTTGTCAGAGGAAATATACATTCTAGCAAACAGAAGAAAGTCAGAATTTATAAAAGCTTCAATATTCCAGCACAAGAATGGCTGCAGCAGTGAAGACGTACACGTTAAGAAAAGCTATTTGATTGTCTGAGTAGTATTTCAAGAAGCAGCAGTTCACAACTTGAGAGCAACTAATTTCACAATCTCAACCGTCTGCAGCTCTTGGTCTAGTGGCTTGTGTTGCTGCTTCTGGATCACAGGGTCCCACGTTCAATTCCCAGATGGGTTGGGGATTTTATATGGCCAGGGACTGGGTGTTTGTGTCCTCCTCCTCCTAATCGTCATCATCATTCGTGACAGTGGCTCAACTGGACTGAGTAAAAAAAATGGACTGGGTAAAAATTGTGACTTTGTATGGTCACTGACGACTGCACAGTTGAGCACCCAACAAACCAATCACCACCACCACCACCACCATCACAATCTGAACCTATACACAACATTTCAGACATAAGAACACTTCAAATCCAGAAACTGAAGAAACACAAAAATACAGCACTTGCAACTGTCTTTTCAAAATAGAGTAGTAACAGGCGAAAATCTAAACTGGAGCAAATAGCTGCAATGTGCAAGAAGGCATCAGCATTTTTCAGCGCCGTAACAAAATATAAAAAGCTCTTCCTTCTTGACCTGAAAAAAAGACACTTGCAGAAATGCTTATACTGCCAGTAATTGATTACAGTTATGTTATCCTGCAACGTCTTTCTCAGGAAAACTCATGGCACCTGGATTTGGTTATTGTGTTCGAGATATCAACACTGTTCAAAGTTAACTACCACATGGACAGTATCATGACCGCATGAAGACAGGCACATAGATTTCCATACACTCTATGAGTCCTCTATTGTCTTATAACATATAGTGTTGCTCTGTTCTCTCCTTGACCTTAATGGTTTTGTCTGATCAACATAGTAGAAACAGTTGTTCCCATCAAAGCAAATTCCTTTCTGTCCCAATCTAACACTCAGCCACTGTCTTTAAGTTCTTTCCAGTAGCAGGAACTAGAATCCATCATCACATCACCAAACTGAATAACATCTCTAGTTTCTTAAGACAGTTAGTGGCATATCTACTGAATCAACAGTAATGTCTAACTTTGTCACTGCACATACTCGTTGCCCCATTACACTGTCCTTTCTAACTAGATCTTCCCGATTTCCTAGCTCTCTTACCTGGTGCAGTCTTCTTCAATTTACCTCCCCAGAAATTGCTGTATCAGAAAATATGAATTTTCTGAACTTGTAAATATTTTTTCTATGTGCCATTATTACCATCATAATTATAGTGATGCATGACCTTACCGTGCTTAATTGCACAGCCATTACCGAATTCTGTGCTTCAGAAGTATCACAATGTTATTGATCTGGTTGGTAGCTGATAATTGCAGTGGTCAGGGGTAAGCTGTGTCAGATGGCACTGACTCGATCTCCTGATGGGAGAGATACCTGTTGCATCGAGTTGTTTGTGTAAGTTGAGCACGAGCATAAAGAACTAGTGAACGAGGAAGACCTATGAACACAGATCTACAGAAATAGTCTTCAATGAAATGGTAGTAAGAACTGTCACTCAGGAAAAATTTCTCGCCAATTCAAAGTGTAAGGACCGCTTAGTATCAATTTAATGGACAAATTGGCCAAAGCAGGTATAGCTTCCAAACAAGTGATGGGCAACGCTGATATCCCGATTATCAACACTGCAAGATCTATGACCCCTACACATTCAACTATCATTGTTGCAGGCCTTTTTATCATTCTCAAAGGCCTCAATCAACAAAGTAATGTACACTGTCTGGTCACATTAAAGTGACTGTCAGACACCTGATAGCCTTTTGCAGCACACGCCACTGCAAGATGTGCAAGAAGAGAGAGTCAATGAGGTTTCGGAAGCTACTGACAATGATACAAAGCCACACTGACTACAGTGCAGAGGCCAGCTGTGCTGTGTTTCTCAGGTAGTACACATGATGGGAACAGCCCAATTGAGGTCATCCCACTGACTCTTGGTTGGGTTTAAATACGGGGAGTTTGGCGGCCAGGAAAACTCATCTTGATGCTTTTCGAACCACATATGTACACTGTGAGCTATGTGACATGTTGCGTTGTCCTGCTGGTAGATGTCATCATGCAGTGGAAAAACAAACAGCATGGTCCCCAAGGATAAATGCATACCTGTGTTGATCCACTGTGCCTTCCAGAATGGTTATATCACACAGGGAATGACATGAAAACATTTCACAGACAATAATGCCCCAATGATTGTTGCCGGCTGTTCACTATCAGACACTTCACACCCTACACGCCAATGGCCATCTGTCCAACTGAGCAAAAAATGCGATTCATCTGAAAACGCAACCTGGCGCCACTCAGTGGACATCCACTTGCGGTATTGGCATGCTAATTCCAACATTTTCTGCTCATGAAAAGCAGTCAGCATCAGTGCTTGAACCAGGTGCCTGATGCAGAGGCCCATACAAAGCAATGCTAGCTGAACTGTCATTAAGGAGACACTGTTGGTAGTCCTTTGGTTCATCTGAGCAACACTGAATGTCTATTAAGCCGTACACATCTCCGCAACTGCTGTTCGTCTCTGATCTATGACAGTGGTGCACCACAGTTGCTTCGGTGCCAGTTTTGGATAGCGCCATTGTTCCATGCACAGCACGCGTCGAACATGGCAGCACGCGAACAGTTTACAAACATAACCATTTCAGAAATGCTTCTACTCTCAGCCCCAAGGCCAATTATCATATCCTTTACGATGTCAGATAAACTGCTCAATTTCCACATTACAACAACAATTGCACAGTTTTTCCTCGTATCCCCAACACACTTCATATACCCTCCTCTGTTAGTGTTGCCACTTGCTGTGTATGAGTGGTTAATGGACACTGATGCTGAATGCATGCAGTCGTGTATTACTGATGAAACTAGTGGGAGACAAAACCCTGCAGCAGTTCTACTCTTCTCATGGAATTGGCCAGTCTGCTTCAGAGAATACCTTGTTTTTGAATGCAGTCACTGGCTGTGACGCTACTCTGCTGTTTACAATCCGGGTGAAGTGAAATGTATCACTACATTGAAGAAAAACCCTGAATTGTAACAGGTATATTTAAAGGTATGGAAGCAGACAAAGAAGCCATAGTGGAGTCTGGTGGTGTAAGTGGAGAGTCTCTAAACCACCTCAGATACAGAAGCTACATCAAATACACATTCAAAATAGCACCAACATTGCTTCTTTGCCACCAACTGAGGATGCGGCTTGCCAGCATATTCTCTCAGTGTACCACTATGTACAACAGGGAGGAGGGGTGATCAGTGTTTAACGTCCCATCAACAATGAGGTCATTAGAGACGGAGCACAAGCTCAGATTAGGAAAAGATGGGGAAGGAAATCAGTTATGCCTTTTATCAAAGGAACCTCCCAGCAGTTGCCTGAATTGATTTCCTTAAATCACTGAAAACCTAAGTCACTAACGCAGGATGTGGGTTTGAACAGCCGTTCTCCCAATGTTAGTCCAGTGTACCAGGTACAACAGCAGCTGGGCAGAAGTAAAAGTCTCCAGAATGGGGTAGGATGATGTTTAAGGATTGCTGGATTCCAGTCACTATACTTCAGCTGCCAGCACCCAGTGTTATTCTGACCTATATTGTACGCAAATGCAAAACGGTGTTGTGGCTGCTCCTGTAGCTTCCGAACAACAGGCCTCCACTGCTTGAAGCTCTGCATCAAATGCAATACGATTTGTGAGAATGTCAGACACCTCAATTCACAACACTTAGCATATCCCATACTGGAAGTAGAGAAGAAACAGGAGACTGAAATGACAATGGTTATAGCCAAAGGCAAGCTATGTCTCAGATTATTATTGTTATAATTTCCTGTTGTGAAATCTTATGACCTCATTATTGTAAAAAGCCCTACACTTTGATTTCAAATCTAATGTATTATAACTCCTTATAATTTTAGTAGGTAAAGAATTATTTTCCTATTTTGAGGTATGAACTGAAATTAACCTATTTTTAGCACGAACATCTATGTAATTTGTTTAAAGTAATTATATTAACAATATAAAGATGATTATTATTATTATTACCAAATGCCAAATAAAGAAATATTCTTATGTCTTTACAGAAGTTATTTGAACACCTTGTAACTGAAGGTGTGAAGTTCGCTTTGGGGACGGCATGCAAAATTATGCTTTCGGTTTGGGGGTGGCACGCAAAATTATGCTAACTTCAACATGTGCTACATGCCTTATGGTTAGTCTGATGAAAATGGTCACTATACCTAGTTTGTGGGAAATTTTATCCTCTTTATCTTCATAATCAACTCTGCCAAAACCTGAATCATTTCATAGTTACAAACAAAAAAAGGCCCATTTTTTTAAATTCTATTTCTGATCCATTTCCAGGCAAAAGTTTTGAGGAGACTTTGAAAATTTGGATTCAGCATACTTTAAAATATAAAGGAAACTTATCAAAAAATTTCTACAAATTTTTCCTCCTGATATCACCATTTGACTGGACTAATAAGGCAGCTGCCTCTCTTCAGGAACTATATATCTGGCCTCTCTACAGTTAGTTCTCTAATGTTCTTGTACTTATGGCACTGCTATCGGTACTGTCGAAACATGGAAGTCAACCCACAGCTGCAAAGTTTACAATTTGAGGGAGGGAGGGCATGTCAATCCATCCATTTAATATTCCAGTGATTTTAAAAGGATGGCTGAAAAAACTATGTTTGTCGACATAAACATAACTCGGGTAACAGATATGAACCATTTATAGGCCAGTTCTGCTAACAATTCAATAACCTGCTAGCACCAGGAGACCTCAATGGGCATAGAATTGGTGAAATACTCTGCAATACCTTTGGTTCTTGTGGGACAATTATTTAAAATGAAGTCGACACATAGCTACACTAATTAAGAATCCGAGTTCATCATATTCTGCTTATTAAGCACCTCTGATTGTCTTGAGCCAATGACAATGGTGTTGGCATATTAAGTATGTCTGAACTCCATTCATGGACTGATCTTCTGGGGTAGTGTACATTAAGTTAATCAAGTGTTCGTTCAGAAGACGTAAGCAGAAAAAATACCATGTGAAGTAGATGATTCTACATCATGAAAAAGCCTTTTTGACATCTTCAGAATCCTTACACTTACTTGCATATTTTCTCCTTGATTGTTTTTGTTGCTGGCAACAAAAATCAGCTTCAGCTGAACTATGGTGTACACTAGCCATCTAACAAAAGCAAGAAACTGTGAATCTCAAACAGTTCAAACAAAATTAAAAACATACCAATTAGCCATTTTTTCAACAAATTATCTGTGTATCTAGAATTAAGGAATACAAAATTCTGGAGCTATGTGGCAGGTAGTAGGGTTTGTTGTAAAGTTCCACAACACACAATGAGTCATAAACAGAGCTTTATGCACAGTCTTTTTTTTTATGTCACATTTTTATACAGAAGGTAGCATTGGCCAACACTAGAAGAAAATTTTAAAGCTGAAAGTGCACTTATGATGATCATGGGAAGTCAACACGACAAACTATGAGTCAGATGTAGACAGCAATGAGATTTCCTACGATTTGTAAATGAAGTTAGCTGGTACTTTGTTCAATTAGGTTAGAATTTACTGATTTGAATTTTTGATAACATCAAAATAAAACATCAGTTACTGCACTGACAACCATATACCACAAGCTACAATACTCATCAATCTAATATGGCAATCTTATGTTCATCTTGAGATTCACTGGCTTTGTCATCTCATAAGCAAATTACAACTTTCCAATCAATCCGAGGCCTCAGCTTTATTACAGGTCGGTCTGTTGGCTCATCTGGAATTTGCCAGCCATATGAAGGAATATGGAAACGGTAACCAATATTAAAAGTTCAGTAAAAGTAATTCTCGCTTTCTCCATACAAAAAATAGGTAATTTCCAAGAATCTGTGCACATTGAAGTAGCTGACCCATTTTGATACATATCAAATAGTTGCCTCCAGAGACAAGACACGCAACAAAAGATGAACATATCCAAAACAGAAAGATACTATATGGTATTTAATATCAAAACATAAATCAAGAACCAGTCACTAAGTGGGTGTAACAGTTTTATTTAATTAATGGAAGTGGAAAGCTACAATTCCTATTTCCTACTAATGTATCATGATATACATATATGCGGTTATGCAGGAACCTAAGTGTACAGGTTGAATTTCTGCGACTGAAACCATCAGTAATTACATTTGTGTGTTCCTTGAAAACATTTGTCACGATGCCTGATATACATCTAAGCACGTTGCCGCCTTCTATCAGTAACTCCCCCACTGAATTTCCATTAATGAAATAGAACTGCTAAACCCACGTAATGACTGGTTCTCGATGTACAGTGTGATGTTCAATAACAAGACATCTAGGCATGTTGTATATTTGTATAAGACAAGTACAATAGAGCTTGTACATACGTAGTATTTCCCACTTTGAGACTTGACGGAGTCAAACGTTCGAAATATATAACTCGCTGTGGGTCTGCAACTTTGATGCGCACCTATTCTTACAAATTACCAAAAAATTAATGTAATCAATTCGTGACTAGAGGCAAAATAAATTATTAAATTCAGTGACAGTCATTGGCTTCCGTACACTATCACCCAACTGACTACAACCAATGCCTATGGACTGCTAACATCAGCATGAAATGTGACACTTTGGCAAAAAACTCCTTTAACTTGGCAAAAAAATGCTATAACTGCATGCCCGGAAACCAATACCTGTTGCATCTGGCCACTCTACTTGTGATGAGAAATTTGTAGTGGGTAGTCACCCCACTATTGCACTACACTGTGTGATGAAATACCTGTGCTATTGGAGACGATTACTCTTGCTAGAAGACAATAACTGGTTTATGCGTGACAAGAGCACCACCATATTTTATACAGTTCATGTGACATCACCTCACTGAAATGTTTCATGGATTAGTTGAAGGTTCCCAGAATGCGATTTTCACTCTGCAGCAGAGTGTGCGCTGATATGAAACTTCCTGACAGATTAAAACTGTGTGCCCGACCGAGGCGCGAACTCGGGACCTTTGCCTTTCGCGGGCAAGTGCTCTACCATCAGAGCTTGTACATATGTAGAGCACTTGCCCGCGAAAGGCAAAGGTCCCGAGTTCGCGCCTCGGTCGGGCACACAGTTTTAATCTGTCAGGAAGTTTCATATCAGCGCACACTCCGCTGCAGAGTGAAAATCTCATTCTGGAAACATCCCCCAGGCTGTGGCTAAGCCATGTCTCCGCTATATCCTTTCTTTCAGGAGTGCTAGTTCTTCAAGGTTTGCAGAAGAGCTTCTGTAAAGTTCGGAAGGTAGGAGACTAGATACTGGCAGAAGTAAAGCTGTGAGTACCGGGCCTGAGTCGTGCTTCGGTAGCTCAGATGGTAGAGCACTTGCCCACGAATAGTTGAAGGTGTTCAATGGCCTCTCTGTTCAACGTACCTTAATCCAGGGACATCTGACTATGTGGACATTTCAAGGCATTTGTGTACATCCTGACACACTGACAATGGTTATTGCGCAGACACTGCATACACATGTTGCAGATGCATGCATCACGCTCTGTATATGGCCACATGTATTTGAATTAGTACACAATTTGCTGCAAGGGAGGGCTGAAGGATGAGTCCGGAAGCATATTAACCACAAGCAGCACTGTCTACAGTGTCTACCTTAATGTAACAGACAGACGGGGAAGGACAGGATGTACAGGCCCTTATCTCAAAGTACTGGTTTCCACACACATCATTAAAGGAATTTTCCTTCTAGTTTTGATCACTACTATCTCCTGTACGAGTATGTGACACTGTTTTTAATAGCCTGTATTTATAGATGTAAGATGCCATTTCCTTTAAGAATGCCAATAATCATGGAAAAATTACACTGCAATAGGAGATAATTAGTTTAACAGAAGAGCCAGAAACTTTTTTTGAAAGTAGGGCCTACCTACTTACTTTGTAATTTATTCGATTATAGCTGATATAGATATGAATAGCAGTAAGCAGTGTAGTGGTAATTTATTGCTAATGCAAATAAATGCCAGCTTTACTAATTTCTGTGTCTTTTGAAAATGTATACCTCATTCTGCTCACATTTATGAAGGCTCTCCTTGATGGAATCTATGAAACTTGACAAATGAATAACTGAACAAACAAATGCTCCAGTCTCCAAAAAAGACTAGTTACCACATTTCAACTCAACCATGTAGCCTACATCACCAATGCAGATTTCCCAAATAATTCAATTTATAGCCTTTGAGCTATCCGTTTTTTTTTTGTTTTGTTTTTGTTTTTTTTTTTAAACACTGAAGACAGTCATAAATCAACAGAAACACGATGTGAGTTAGCTAGCGAGCATACAATAACCAAATACAATAAAAACCATGAGTAGTTAACACAAAGACCAACAAATAAATTTTGAATTCCTAGTACTCAGAATGTTTAGACAGTTTCTTCTTCAGAAGACAGAAGCAGGTAGCACATAAGGAGTTGCTCCAAGCAATAAACTAAAAACATTACTCAGAGAAGAAATGTATTATAAAATGAATGAACTCCTAGAGTAAAAAGGCATCCTTGTGAGTAAAAATAGCAGAATTTTTTTTATTTTACTTGCGCCATGAAGACAGAATTGTGTAGGGCTACTTATAACAAATTATAGTGATAAAATGTCAAGTTATTTCTACTACAGGTCAAAATGTGTACTAACATTCATTCTACACTATGAAGTATTCACTTGACTTATGTGATGAAGATAAAAATTTTGTATTTTAATTTAAATCATAATGACAAAATGTAACTTTCATTATATATTTGTGACACAGGAATAAAAGTGTGTACTTCCATTCATCCAGCTACTTTAAGCATTCAATCTAACTTTTACCAGTAGAATGTGGGCTGTAATATTGTCCACAATAATCATCTATAGAAAATAAGTATTTGTACAATACATAAAATGCTCACATAGCTTTTTATTATTTCACTATACAAGACTGCATATAGGACACTGGCGCGACTTTTTCTTGAGCACTGCTTGAGTTTTTCGGTCCGTACCAGGTCAGATTGAAGGAAGATGTTGAAGCAATTCGGAGGCGAGCTGCTACATTTGTTACCGGTAGGTTTGAACAAAACATGTTATGGAGATGCTTCGGGAATTTGAATGGGAATCCCTGTATGGAAGGTGACATTCTTTTCGTGAAACACTATTGAGAAAATTTAGGGAGCTGGCATTTGAAGCTGACTACTGAATGATTCTACTGCCGCCAACATACATTGCGCATAAGGACCATGAAGATACAAGAAATTAGTGCTCGTTTGGAGGCATACTGACAGTCATTATTCCCCTTGCTCTAAACACGAGTGAACAGGAAAGGAAATGAGAAGTAGTGGTATAGGGTACCGTCCAATACGCACTGTACGGTGGCTTACTCAGTATTTGTGTAGATTTAGATATTACCAGTACAACTTGTGTACATATGTAATCAACAGGACCAAACACAATAAAATCAAAATCAAATCTTGCTGCAACAGTCACGACTCAATATCACAGGAGGAAAAGTGACTGCTATTGCTAAGACTGAATTTCCAAACCTGTAGTATTCCAAAATTCAAATCTTGAGTTTGGTATCTTAATATTGTTTAGCTTTGGTGTCTTACAATTTATGCCTCAGAACAAATGTTTTACTAGCATCCTCTAGTTAAGTGTTACTGTAGTTTTTATCCCTATCCGTATCTTTCTCCTAACAGAGAAACAACTTCTTAAATTCAGTAGTTTTGATACTTGACATGTGACAGATAGTTATATGACAAAAACTTCTCTGCTATCAATGGTTGTCAGTTGTGCTCCCACTGATTGTCTTTTTATTCATTAAGTAGGTGTCCTCCTCTGAACCACCAGTGTCCTGTAAATTACTTAAGTTATAACTTTGAGTTTTTTGCGTGCATCTTTCACAAGGCCTCTCAGACTAACTGTTTATGACCCTAATGCTGTGCTCCAGACCCTCTCCTCCTTTGCAGCTATTCAGTGTCTCAGTAACTTGTGTGGACAAGTAACTCCCTAACTTATGAATAATGTGTGTTTCTATTATTATTGCTTTCACCCTTAGCTCATACAAAGATAAATCCAGAAAATAACAATACACGAAAAGTAGTGAATTACAGAACAAATCAGGTAAAGCTGCCAAACAAGCATAATTATTGTGAAATGGACTGCTTTATTGTTGAGTTTGGTTTAGAAAAAGTTCATGTAATATTTCCAGTAAGATCCAGACAGTTGGACTCAGAAATCCAGTGATTAAATACTTCATGCAGAGCAGGCCATGAGAATGAACTGATACACTGTATCCAAATAAATTAAATGTCTGTAGCATATGGTCATCATACAATTCTGTATTTAAAAGGAACATTATTCACAAATGTTTCACTTATCAATTAAACACAAATTCCATCATTATGTTTGTTATTTGTTAGAGCACATTTATTTCTTTGAGACAAAAGATTAAATATTTATAGCACACTTCATTTTGGAACACTCATTGAATGATGCTCAGGTAGGTATTTTAAATTATTTCTCACCTAAGGCACATGCAAGAGGCACGAAGACAACCAACCAGTTCCAGTCAATACCACCAACTTCTTCTTCTGGTATGGCTAACATCAAAACAGAAGTAAATACGTAGGCCACAATTATCATCCCTGTGTACCTCGTCAGTGAGAATGGAGGCTGAAATTGGGCAAGTCATAATTATATGGCACGACGATTTAATTTTCAAAATGTTAGTTTCTTTCATACCCTTCCCCATTAGGCTTTTCCGATCATTGAATACAGCAACGCAGGCAGACATGTCACTTGAACGTCCCAATTTATTTGATCTAATTTCCTATTGATAGAGCTATTGAAATAAAAAAATTAAACTATACAAAAAATTAATCTATAACATTGAGTAACTTCTGACAGCAGATGTTCTATTGTTGGCAACGTTAGGTGACAAGATGACATTGTCAGAGCACTTCTGTGCTCAAAGACCAATGACATGTAACTATTTTGCCGAAAAGATCTTATGACACCATGAAAAAGGGTATTGACAAACATTTGACAAGTTCGTCAACCATTGTTAATACGCTATGTCCCCACAAATCATCTGAAGCTAACAGCGCAAAAATGCATGTTAGAAGTTATTACGCAACTGAAGATAACAAATGTCTATTATTGTTCGTTGTTGCTATCTAGAGCATTTAACTTTATCACAATAAATGGTGTAATGAAAACATCAATAGATATAATGCTTAATTAGCAAGCATAGTATTTAATGTAACACTGAATACTTACTGTATTGTGTTTCCTGATTTTTTCGACGTACTTTTCCATAAACTTCTCATCTTCATTTGCATCTGCCACATATTCCGGGATAAAAAATATATCTCGCAGCCAACCACATCCAACATATCCACCGAGGGTACAACACCACAGAAAAGCCTGCAAATCTCTTCCTAAGTAAAAGTGATGCAAACCAAAGACACCACCAACTAACCATAATAGATATGTTAAAAACACACTCTTCTTCGCCATTTCTTCTCTTCTCGTTGGTCGCGAAAATAAAATAGGTTACCTACTCTTATAAAACCCACAGCATTCACAACTGTTTCGTTGACACACATTCACCGGTCGCGCTTACGGTACTCCGGCCTTACGCCACATGGCCCACGGCTGCCAACGTCTGTGGAATGAACGCAACTGTCAGGTGACTTAAATAATTTTGTTCATCGATGTAATATTTACAAGTTATAAGATAAAATCAGTTCTTACGTACATAAAACTTTTTTTTTATAACGAGCAATGCACAATTGACTCTGAGATATGTCATAGCTGCTTTTCAAATTGTTTTCGTCATTTCATACTTGAGTGATTGGGATGTTCTGTTCCGCTTGGCTATTGTTTCTGCTGATCGAGAAGCTTGGAGGAAATTTCGACAGCTGGGTAAACTCCCCAGACTCCTTACGTGAACTACTATTTCGTCAGATGCCATAAAGTAAGATTTTATGTGTAAATATCAGGTAATCTATGATGTCATTTAAATTGCGATATGATTGATAAAGCGTTTCCTTTTCTTTTTTTTTTCCCGCTAATACCGAAGAGCCGGCGTGTGTGGACGAGTGGTTCTATGCGCTACAGTCTGGAACTGCGCGACCGCTACGGCGCAGGTTCGAATCCTTCCTCGGGCATGGATGTGTGTGATGTCCTTAGGTTAGTTAGGTTTAAGTAGTTCTAAGTTCTAGGGGAGTGATAACCTCAGAAGTTAAGTACCATAGTGTTCAGAGCCTTTTGAACCACTTTAATACTGGACTAGTCTTCCACTTAAACCTAGTAGCTTTATGGAACTTCGAACCGGACATAAAATCTATGCTACAAGTTACGCTTTAGCAGAACATACTGTATTGTTTTCCCTCGTCAACAGGGTGATGTAACCGTAAAGGAACGAATGCGCCCAACTATGAAAGTATTTAAGACAACTAACTCTACTAGCATACGGAACCTATTTTTAAATTGCATTCTTTCCTTCTCTCTCTTTATTAACTAAAATATAATACATTGTACCGTTAGAGTTTAATAAAGTAGATTTGTATCCGGGACAAGTTGATGCTTATGTCCCCCTTCTTCCATCACGATTCAGATTTTCCGTGTTTGCTAAGTTAGATCGTATCATTCGTTTCAGAAGGCGAACAGTTCCTTCTAACAACGCACGTGCAGATGGACCAATAATGTCCAGTCTCCACTGATCTCTATGACAAAGGGACGGAAAATCCCATTGGAAATGATGAAAATAAAAGTTGGCTGCAGCACAGTTCCCAAGAGGTAGGCATGAGACCTCATATTCTGCTGGATTTACTGCAAAAACAACTTTAGCGGTACGTAAGATTTCACAAGTTCACGCCCTTGCAAGTGATTGAAGGGTTGGCAACTTGTACCGGGAAATTCCCTGGAGGAGGTGTTGTGGTTTCGCCACGTGGCAAATGTACTGACGATTGCCAGTAGTGGTGGGCTAAAATGCGATTTTCCGATATCAGTGATTTCTGTGAATGCTGCTTTTCAGTATCTGTTATTCTTAACTGTGATTTGTCGCAGTTAAGAGTCGGAGTTAAGGAACATATGTCGTGTATCCCTACGCCACTGCTATTTCTGCGATTTCTGCTACTTTCGCGATTTCTGCGATTTCTGTGACTCCTGCCATTTCTGCGACTTACCACCGTATGAAAAAGTTACATCTGTCCACACAGAAAATGGCAACTCAACAAACCTATCATTGGTAAGTATGTTTTACGTTTTTTCTTCCGTTGGCTTTAATTTTGTATTAAAGAAACAACTGTGAAAATATTAACAGTGTAATTAATATGTAAGTAGCCGTACAGTACCGCAATAGTTTGTGTTTAGAAAATGAATTCTAACATATTGTTATGTTCACAGGTCCCTGAACTACATTTCAGTCACCCAGTAAAGTGATAACTCAAAATATCATTGTCAACAGATCTGAAGAAATTGCCACTGCGTCTTTAGACCGTTTTCGTCAGACGAGAGGTTAGTTTCTGAGCGTTTCGATGGACTTAATTACTTCAGTGAGATCGTTCTTGCAAATGTGATATTCATTATAGCAAATATTAGCAATCTACTCTGTCAATTATATTGCTAGTAATTAGTGACAGCAAAAATTGTTGAATAATCCTTGTGTTTTTGCAGATGCAGTTCTGAGTCTGATTACTGGTTGCTGTACGTATCTATCCACATCAAGGCTGTTGAGAGAGACTCGCGAAGATTCAAGACTGCTCATAGAGGATTTGCAGTTTACAAGTGAAATAATTGTGAAATAAGTGTGTGTGTGATTAAACTGTGTTTTGTTGAAGTTGTTATGTGATTTTAAAGGAATAATAATTGTTAAATACAGTGAGTGAATAATAAAAATCTCATTTTCCACATGTTAAGCTGTCCAATACCCGTAAATTTCCGCCACTTACTTATTGGTAAACACTTGCTGGAGAGTGACATGCCCCCCCCCCCCCCCCCCTTTCTCCACAATCTTGCTGACACTGACCTGTAACATATCCCGAAGTCTACAATATGCATTTTGAGGCTGTTGATATGAAAGTGGGAAGTACAGATCTTCCAGGTAAATCAGGAATAGCTTATGTGCATTACTTGAAAGTAACACAGGAAAAGCTTACTTATGTAGGTGGTAGTAGTGTCGGCAAAAAGTTCTTGTGTGTGAAGATGCCATGTAGAACACTAGGTGTAAAACTTTTCTCCCGAGTCTTAAACCGTGTCGGAACAAAATTGAGGCATGCATACGACTCAATAATACTATTTTCATTTCACTACACTTATACAGATGTCTGAGTTCTGCAGTGTTAACATTGCAAAGTCCTGTAAGCATGTGGAGTATTAACCAAAACTGTCATATTGGAAGCAGAATCAAACACATTTGTTACGTTACTTGATATTTTCAGGAGAAAAAGGCAATGTTGCTTCTTATTAATATAATACATTAAGAGTCACCGCAGTATTTCACCAACCATAACTGATGCTGAATGTGCATGTCGTCATATAATATGAAGGGCTTATTTCAATAGCGGTACAAGTCCATTACCTCCACTTTTCTGTCTATAATGCTTCTGAAATTAATGATACAAACAAACATAAATAAAGGTTCATCTCTAGCAGGAAGTCATATGCTTGAATATTTCTGGTATCTCAACTGCAGATCTTTCAGCGCTCATTTAACTTTACGACTCTGTATCTCAAAATGAACAAAACTGGACTTGTACCACTATTGAAATAAGCCCTTCATATGCACACACAGCACATCGATCTCTTGAGGCACAAGGCTCTCATAACGAAGTACGTAAGTCGGTCAACAGATGGCACTAGGGAAAATATGTTAACTGCGCTTTTAGTTGCTACTTGCGACTCTTAGTTGCGACTTGTCACAGAAATCGCAGTTGGACTCGATGGCGTGTCGCAGGGATTAGCGTAGTACGAACTTTGGCCAACAGATGGCGCTGTTAACTGCGCTTTTTAGTTCCTACTTGCGACTTCTAGCCACGACTTGTCACTGAATTCGCAGAGAGGAGTATGGAATTCGGCCAACAGATGGCTCATGGCGTTGAATGTGAAATGCTACTTGCGACTGTTAACTGTGACTGAAATCGCAGTTACATTTTGTAAAGTTGTTATCGTGATATCTGTGACATCTCAATCACTGTGATTTCTAACAGATACGCGATTTCCTGCCCACCACTAATTGCCAGTAACCAATCGCTACATTACACGTCAGCAGCCGCCGCAGTGTCAGCGCTTCAGGTTATGTGTCTACGATAGGCCAAGACTTGACGAAACGTGTTCAGTGTCAGGCTACCAGAAAAGCATAAATGTCTTTAAAGCCGCCCTCTCATGGAACGTGACAACGCACGTGGACGAGGACCTGGTGACGTCACAGCGTGGGATTCCATGTTCCACAACACTGCCGAGCGTGAAATAAAGAATCTCGAGCGTCAGATTTTTTGCCTCGTGGAGAGGAACGTGACCAGTGAGATGTGACATCGTTTTGTGTCACAAACAGAATGGAGTACCCCCCCCCCCCTTTCATATTGTATGGCGATAAACATCGTAATTACTGGGTTTTCTTTCTCACAGAGTTCGTGGTATGAATATAAGCTGAGGATCTCTCGAAAGCGTGTCGTTTTAGTTGCGATTTGTTATAATAAAATGACGGGAAACTAGGTATCAGCTGGCCTGAGAAAAGGCTTCCAGTAGTTGATGTTTTTACTGTGAAAATTTTTGGTCTACGAAAGTTTCAGTGATACATCACAATGATATACGCGTGCATGTTTGCTACAATTTGTATATTAATTATCAAATAGTGTCATTTGTAGTTACAGTCTTTACGGAGTCTATACCATATACGGTAATTCAGTAAGTCGAATTTGTAGCGCAGCTGGTAACGTAATGTGCTCGGCCCACAGTAGTGAAGTTAAACATAGCGGGATCGGCCGCATTTCCTTCGAAATATTTTTTTCTCGTCTTTTGTTTTCCAAAAGACTCTGTGTCTTTCTTATTAATTTAACAGAAGCCTTATCTTAAAAGACGATTCATTTATTATAAATAATGTATTTTTTGCAATTCTTGTTGCAAAGATCAACGACTGGAATGTTTCCCCTGCGGCCAGAAGCCTTAACGTGACTTCCAGTCTTTGAAAGTAAATACAAGTTACACACTGGAAGTTTTTGCTGTTACGAAACTTCCTGCAAAATATGTATAGGTATCTCTAACTTTATGGACTCGCCAAGGTTTGTATCTTGCCGGTAAATGTCTTTCTCAGTGATGTCAGCTGCTTCGAAAAATTTGTTGCTTCCATTTGAATGAAATTAAGAAACTAACCTCGATCTTGAAATTTTTACACATATGTGATGACGTACGTTATTTCAGAGGGTCGGTAGTCAATTTAGCTAGTTAGTTAGTTACTTTCATGTTCCGTGGATCATTTTGCACGATAAATCCTCATGATGTGGAACGAGTCATTTTCATTCATATTGCACATTAATTTGTAAATTTATTTGTACTCTAAACATCACCATATAATTATTTTTTCCCTGAAATGAAAACAAGATATAGAGATTGAGTTGGCAATTCCTACGCACCAGCTTTTACATATTACAAAGACAGAAATTCTTCTACAGAATACAAGGAGTTGTCAAGGAGAAACTTTTTCAGTTTATCTTTAGATTTTACTTTGCTGTTAGACATTTTATATCACTGAGTAAGCGGTCAAAAATTTTTGTTGTAGCGTTGTGCACCCCTTTCTGTGCTAAAGACAACCTTAACGTTGAGTAATAAATTTTATATTTTCTAGTAATGTAATTATGTACCTCTTTGTTCCTTTTGAACTGTAGTGGATTATTTACAACAAACTTCATGAGAGAATAAGTATACTTTGAAGCAGTAGTCAGAATGTCCACTCCCTTAAACGATGATTGCTGATGAGCCCACATATTAATCTTACAGCATGTTTTTGGGCAATGAAGACCTTCTTTCTTAAAGATGAGTTACCCCAGAAAATAGTACCTAACATTACTAAATGAAAATAAGCAACTTAACTGATTTCTCTCTCCCCAGAATTTGCTATGATTCCAAGTGCGAATGTGACTGAACTAAGTTGTTTTAGGAATGACAAAAAGTTATTTTTCCAGTTTAAATTCTCATCAATGCGAACACCTAAGAATTTTGAAGTTTCCACCCTATGTATTATTTCATCGCCATGTGTTACACTTATCACTGGTGCAGTACCCCTAGAGGTGCAGGTGTGTCTTTGTGAAATTCAGGATGAGACCATTCGCAGAAAAACAGTCAACGATTCTTTTGAGAACTTTGTTCGACATTTCTTCCATTTCTGTGTGTATACTGGGATTGATTACAATACTGGTGTCATGTGCCAAAATAATTCTGCTTGTAGTGCGTTAGATGATAGATCATTTACATAGTCTATATCAGAACCAGTAGTGGACATACGATTGAGCTGTGAGGAACCCCATACACTATTTCTCCCCACTCAGAATTATGTTCCTGGATTCTGTGGTTGAATTACTACTAGGGACAACTTTCAGCATTCTTTTGGTTAGATATGACATGATCCACTGGTTGGCCATACCATCAGTCCCATAAAACTTCAATTTATCTAGGAGTATACTATGATTCAGACAATCAAACGCCTTGGATAGGTCACAGAAAATACCTACCGAAGCTATTTTGTTGTTTAATGCTTGTATATCTGGTGTGTCAACATGTAAATGGTATTCTCAGTAGAGCAATCCTTCTGGATCTCCAACTGTGATATTCTGAGGATATTATTGTTACCAAGGTGAGATACTGTTCCAGAATACATCATCTCAAAAAAATTGGAAAATTATGTCAGCAGTGAAATAGGTCAGTAGTTCCTGACGTCTCTCTTACCATCTTTCTTAAAGAGGGGTTTAACAACGGCATATTTTAGACTCTCTGGAAAAATGACTTGCGTTGGTGATCCATTACATATTTCGGACAATACCGGGCTTACTATATGGGAACAAATCTTCAGTACTTTATTGGAAAGCATTGCGATTATGGTAATTACGCATGCACAAATTGATATTAGACGCTATATCTTAACTATGCAGTCAAAGTAGAGAGGATATAAAATGTAGACTGGCAATAGCAAGGAAATCGTTTCCGAAGAAGAGGAATTTGTTAACATCGAGTATAGATTTAAGTGTCAGGAAGTCGTTTCTGAAAGTATTTGTATGGAGTGTAGCCATGTATGGAAGTGAAACGTGGATGATAAATGGTTTGGACAATAAGAGAATAGAAGCTTTCGAAATGTGGTGCTACAGAAGAATGCTGAAGATTAGATGGGTAGATCACATAACTAATGAGGACGTATTGAACGGAATTGGGGAGAAGAGGAGTTTGTGACACAACTTGACAAGAAGAAGGGACCGGTTGGTAGGACATGTTCTGAGACACCAAGGGGTCACAAATTTAGCATTGGAGGGCAGCGTGGAGCGTAAAAATCGTAGAGGGAGACCAAGACATGAATACACTAAGCAGATTCAGAAGGATGTAGGTTGCAGTAAGTACTGGGAGATGAAGAAGCTCGCACAGGATAGAGTAGCACGGAAAGCTGCATCAAACCAGTCTCAGGATTAAAGACCACAACAACACCAACAACAATCTTAATTATATTAAATTTAAAACCGAAAATTAGATGAAAATACGATCCAGTTAACGAATTACTTCAACAAGTATGTATCTCAGATCGTTGCACAGCGTTTTGTAGTATTCCACTTCCAGCAGTTCACTCTTCAAGCCATCGACAAGTACAGAATCTGTTTCGCGAGTTAACGCAGTTATTCTACAGGCGTCCACCCTGATAGACAAACTGTGAGGCTTGCGAGCCAAATAAAGCCGACAACGGTCGCTTGATCCGCTTAGAGAGCAAAAATCACGTTAAATAGCACATCCCTCTATATAGGCTCTCTACACTCAGTATGCAGACACCGCCATCTCTCGTGAGGTAGGATATCTCGTCCACGTCAACGTTAGCTGCCTTGCCCAGTGTGAGGACGACTTCGAACGTGATTAATATTGTATCGAGCGACATCATGTTGTTGCTGCTATACGTCGAGCAATGGATATACCTAAGTATTTCTGGTAAAGTTTAGTAGTATTATGCATTTATGAATATACAGACATCAAAAAAGTTTTGCATCACCACGGTTCCCAGAACTCCTGAAGATCAAGGGCTACTACTGCTGTGGATGATCGTTACCTACGGATTATGGCTCGGAGGAACCCTGACAGCAACATCACCATGTTGAATAATGTTTTTCGTGCAGCCACAGGACGTTATGTTATGACTCAAACTGTGCGCAATAGGCTGCATAATGCGCAACTTCACTCCCGATGTCCATGGCGAGGTCCATCTTTGCAACCACGACACCATGCATCATGGTACAGATGGGCCCAATAACATGCCGAATGGACTGCTCAGTATTGGCATCACGTTCTCTTCACCGATGAGTGTCGCATATGTCTTCAACCAGACAATCATCGGAGACATGTTTGGTGGCACCCTAGTCAGGCTGAACGCCTTAGAAACACTGTCCAGCGAGTGCAGCAAGGTGGAGTTTCCCTGATGTTTTGGGATGGCATTATGTGGGGCCGACGTACGCCGCTGGTGGTCATGGAAGACGTCGTAACGGCTGCACGATACGTGAATGCCATCCTCCGACAGATAGCGTAACCATATCGGCAGCATATTGGCGAGACGTTCTTCTTCATGGACAACAATTCGCGCCCCCATCGTGCACATCTTCTGAATGACTTCCTTCAGGATAACGACATTGCTCGACTAGAGTGGCCAGCATGTTCTCCAGACATGAACCCTATCAAACATGCCTGGGACAAATTGATATGTGACCCACCAACCACTCTGAGGGATCTACACCGAATCGCCCTTGAGTGGAACAATCTGGACCAACAGTGCCTTGATGGACTCGTGGGTAGTATACCACGACGAATACAGGCATGCATCAGTGCAAGCGGACGTGCTACTTGGTATTAGAGTTACCGGTGTGCACAGTAATCTCTAAACTAGATCATGCAATACTATCCGTGGCATTGTCTCGTTGTGGAATTGTGTTCTTCAAATCCGTACGCCCTTGATTGCGTAACACTTCCACAGAATACTTGATCACACCTCGTTCCCCGACCGGCAGAATACCATGACTCTGCAGCCTATGTTTTCACAATCTTCATCAACCTATGTATCTATACTGTGCAAACTACAGTGAGGTGCGTGGCATAGAGTACGACCCGTTGTACCTGTCATTGGGGTTTCTTCCCGTTCCATTCATGTGCGCGGGAAGAATTATTGTGTGAATGCATCCGTGCGTGCAGCAATTATTCTAATTTTGTCTTCACGGTGCCTATGAGAGCAATACGTAAAGGATGGTAGTATATTCCTTGAGTAATCATTTAAACCCTGTTCTCGAAACTTTGTTAACAGACTTTCTCGGAATAGTTTAAGTCTATCTTCAAGAGTCTTCTAGTTCAGTTCCTTCAGTACCTCTGTGACACTCTCCCACGGATTGAACAAACTTATGCCCATTCGTGCTGCCCTTCTCTGTACACATGTACGTTTAATATTGCTTGTTAGTACTATTTGGTACCGGTCCACACACTATTCTAGAACTGGTTGCAGGAGCGATTTTTAAGCAATATCTTCTGTATTGTGATTGTACTTCCCTAGTATTCTACCAACAAACTGAAGTCTACCACTTACTTTTCGCAAGACTGAGTCTATGTGATCATTCCATTTCATATCCCTACAAAGTGTTACACCCAGATATTTGTGTAAGTCATAGTATACCACGTTTTTTCGTTTTGTGAAGTGCACAGTTTTACATTTCTGAACGTTTGAAGCAAGTTGTCGATCTTTGCATCACTTTGAAATCTTATCAAGATCTGACTGAATATTTACGCAGCTTCTTTCTGATAGTACATCATTATAGATAACTGCATCACCTGCAAGAAGCTTGATGCTACTATTAATATTGTCTGCTAGGTCATTAATATACAACATGAACAGCAAGGGTCCCAAGACACTTCCTTGGCCACGCCCGAAGTTACTTCTATATCTGACGATGACTCTCCATCCAAGATAACATGCTATGTCCTACCTAGCATGAAGTCCTCAATCCAGTCAAAAATTTCACGTGATACCCCATACGATCGTACTTTTGACAATACGCGTAGGTGTGGTGCTGAGTCTTATGCTGTTCAGAAATCATGAAATATTGCACTACCTGATTGCCTTGATACAAAGTTTTCAGTATGTCATGTGAGAAAATTGCGAATTGGATTTCATGTAATCGATGTTTTCGGAACCCTTACTGATTGACATTGAGAAGGTCATCCTGTTCATGATACCTCATTATGTTTGAGCTCAGAATATGTTCTAAGATTCTACAACAAATCTAAGTCAAGGATACTGGACTGTAGTTTCACTTCTACTACCCTTCTTCTAGACAGGTGTGAGATGTGATTTTTTTCGACTGCTGCCCTGGCCAGCACATTCTCCAGATCTCTCACCAATTGAAAACGTCTGCTCAGTGGTGGCCGTGGAGCTCGTCACAATACGCCAGTCACTACTCTTGATGAACTGTGGTATCTTGTTGAAGCTGCATGGGCAGCTGTACCTGTACACGCCATCCAAGCTCTGTTTGTCTCAATGCCCAGGTGTATCAAGGCCGTTATTACGGCCAGAGGTGGTTGTTCTGGGTACTGATTTCTCAGGATCTATGCACCCAAATTGCGTAAAAATGTAATCACATGTCAATTCTAGTGCAATATATTTGTCCAATGAATACCCGCCGTCCGATGTGGCCGAGCGGTTCTAGGCGCTACAGTCTGGAACCGCGCGACCGCTACGGTCGCATGTTCGGATCCTGCCCCGGGAATCGATGTATGTGATGTCCTTAGGTTAGTTAGGTTTAAGTAGCTCTAAGTTCTAGGGGACTGATGACCTCAGATGTTGAGTCCCATAGTGCTCCGAGCCATTTGAACGAACGTATGAATACCCGTCTAACATCTGCATTTCTTCTTGGTGGAGCAATTTTAATGGCCAGTAGTATATTAATAGTGAGATCGGCATCCACAGAGTCAATTTGGGATAGAGAGAATCTTCCTTGGGTTATTAGTATTACGCTATGGAACAATGATGGTATCCAGACGTGCACCTCTTCGTGCGGAGAAAATCGACGGCCACGAAGGTTTTTCTTCGTACATACATATCCAGCAGTCACAGGCCCCGTAGACCACACGCTACTTCCACAAAATGCCTCCATTCCTTTCTGTTTTGTGCTCGGTTCCTCCAGGTGTCTTCAAGCTCCAGGGCTGCTAGGTCCTCCGCCACGTCGTCCAGCTAGCGCTGCCTTGGTCGTCCTGTGTGGCGTCTGGTATTTGGTTTCCTCTCAAATGCTTTCTTCGCCTGTCATGCTTCTGGCATGCGTGCTACATGGCCTTCCCACTGGATTATTTTGCTCTTCAGCTTCAGTACTATTTTTGGTTGTTGCATCAAGAGGTAGGTTTCCTCGTTCCCCCTCCTTCTCTTTATCTAAGATTGTTCACAATATCTTCCTCATTAGTTTCCTTTCAAACATTAATACTTTTTCCTTTTCGCGTTTTGACTTGCACCATATTTCTGAACCGTACACGACATCTGGGCATACCACTGTTTTATAGATTTTCACCTCAGTATTCCCTGAAATAGATTTTGAGTTGAGCGTCTCCCTGAGAGAATACAAGCATTTAATTCCTACTGCTATTCTTTCCTTGAACTCCATTTCTATGTTGTCGTTGCTGGTAAAGCAAGATCTCAAGTATTTGAACTGGTGAACTCTCTTGAACCTCATGCCATGTATCTCAAGGAACTCTTGCTGCTCTTGTCTTCGTCCTAATTACAAGAACTCCGTTTCGTCTTGAGTCGGCTTTAATCCAATCTTCTGTGCGTAGTTGTCCATTTCCTTGTACATTTCTTTCAACTCATGGACTGACTCACTTAGCAGTACTATATCATCTGCATGCGCTAGACAATTGAAATTACCATCCATGTGTACTCCAGCCAATTCCTGTTGCCTACGTGACATTGTACAGAACACATGAGAGGGCATCCCCTTGTCTGAGACCTGTCTCAGTCTCGAACTTTTCTCTCATGAACCCTCGCAAACGCACAGCTGCCCTTGATCCATCCACACAAATTTGCACCATTCTCACTAGCTTCTCAGGGATTGTGAAGCTACGTAGTGTATTCTATAGGCTGTTCCTGTGGATGCTGTCGTAGCACGTTGAAAATCGACGAACAGGCTACAGATATTTTCATCATATTCCTAGTGTTTTTCAGACAATTGTCTTACGGTGAAAATTCTATCTATTGTCGATCAGTTTGATTGAAACCAGCTTGGTGTTCCTGTATGTTATTCTCTATGAATCGTTGTAATTTTCTGAGGATAATGATAGAAAGTACCTTGTAGGTTGCATTCAGCAGGCTGATACCTCTGTGGTTACCAAATTCCATTTTGCTTCACTTCTTGTATATCGGGCACACTATGCTCAATTTACATTATTCTGGCAATACATCATTCTTCCATATCATCTGGATCAGTTTATATATTTCTAAGTGCAAGCTCTCTCCTCCGTCATTGATTAAGTCTCCTGTTATTCTGTCCTCCCCTGAGGCCTTGTTATTTCTGAGATTTTTTATTGCAATCTTCCCATCTTCTTCAGTCATTTCCCATTCTTCTTCATCTTTCCTTTCCTCTGTGGTGTCTGCAGGTAGCATCTCATATGGGTCTGGACGATTCTTGTCGTTTGCCAAGTTGCTGTTCTTATCTTTAATGAAATAGGTTGGGCTCTAAAATTCACAATAACGATTTTCGATTCAGTGGAAAAATTGTCTTGAATTGTTGTCGTGACTCTGTGCTTCAACTTGCTCTAATAAACTTATTAGATATATTCACTTCTCTGTTCTCAGGATTCGTTTTGTCTCCCATCCGATGTTGAGAAAATGTCGCCTTGTCTGCTTGTTTTCCCTGTCAGCCAGCCACTCCTTCCACATGTTCCTTCTCTTTCTTGTAGCCTTCTGTCACGTCTCATTGAATCATCCTCTCTTCTTCATTCTCTTCTTTCTTCCCAACGTATCCTCCGCTACACTTAGTACTGTAGCCTTTATTTCTTCCTTCTTTTCATCTACATTTCGTCTTGCTTCTAGGCTTTCTAGGATCTCAAACTGGTTTTTTATTTCTATACAATATTGTTGTTTAACTGCATTTTTTCTCAATTTCCCGACTTTGAAAGCAGGTTCTAGTGTCTCCTTCTTCTTCCCATATATGCAGGTGAACATCAGTTTAAGTGTACGCACAATGAGGAAGTGCACAGTCGGCTCCTCTATACGACCTGAAATGCCCATAACTCTCTGGCTATAGTGCTAGTCCACTAAGACGAGATGTATCTGGTTGGTAGTCTTTCTACTCGGTGAGCACCGCGTGCCATTGCGTATTTCTTGTGTTCGAAAGTAAGTCGAACTTACTTTGAGATAGATAAGTTGATCATCCTCTGACCATTCTCATTGTTCTCGTCGTGAAAAAGTGCCTTCCTACTGCTGGTATATATAATTCTTCTTTGCCTGCTTTTGCATTAAAATCTCTCAGAACTATCTTGATATTTCTAGCTGGCGTGCTCTTAATTGTTTGTTCTAGTTGGTCACAGAACTCTTCCTCGTCTGTTTTGTCTTCTGTCGGGCGTGAATACTGATAACTGTGATGTCTGACACTTGGTTTTCGACTACTACGTAGGATATGCTTTTGTTAACAGCTTTGAATTCTTTAACTGAATTTGCTGCTTTGTGATGTATCATAAAACGAGAACCGAATTACGTTTATCTACACACCCTCCATGAAATAGCACATATTTATCTTCTTTGAGAGTACCCTCACCCAGCTATCTTGTCTCTTGTACTGCCACAAAGTCCACATTGTAATGCTTAATTTCTGAGACCATACTCTGGACGGTTCCTGATCTACATAGTCTTTGAATATTCCAAGACCCAAAATTTAAATTTATAAATCGTAGGGCACATCCCATTGCACTTTTCGTCTTCCATTACACCCGTCCATGTCCAAGGCAAGTTTGTATTTTGTAACAAACACCTTTATACGGGATCGGCGGTGGCTGTTGGAAGGCAACTGACCCCAGGCGGATTATGTCTTTCTTCATGGTTCCAAAAATGTGGAAGGGGGAGAGATCGGGACTGTATGGAGAAAGTGTACGGGCTTCACAGCCGAAGTTCTATAGCGTTCTCGAAACAACCTTGGCTACATGTGGGCGGATATTATCCTGCAACAGGAAATGCCATCCGTCAACATTCCTGGGTGCTGGACTTGATGGCGCGCTTAGTTTTTGCATAGTGTCCACGTACTAATGTGCATTAATTAAAGTGCACAATCTAGTCGAAATGCCCAGGAATGTTCACGGACGGTATCATTCTGTTGCAGAATAATGACAGCCCTGACAAGGTTGTGTTGAATACGCTGCGGAAGTGTCGCTGAAAAGCCCTTACACGCCCTCCGTAGAGTCCCGATCTCTCCCCATACGATTACCATACTTTTGTAGCCCTGAAGAAAGACATCCGTGGTCGTCGATTTGCTTCGTACGAAGAGGTGCACGACTGGCTGCACTCGCTGTTGCGTAGGCAAATTCAAATATTTTTCCGTTGTCTAGTCTTACAGTGGAATAAATGTATTAACAGGTATGGCGATTACTTTCGAAATAATAAACAGTTTCCTTTTTCCCATCTGTCTCGTTTTCGTCTGACTGCCTCTTATAGGAGCAAAACGCTACAGTAAACACCGGTTTGCAAACGAGCCGTTAGCAAAATAACTCCGAGAGTATGATTTCGAGGCTCCACTGACTTCAGTAGGCGGCCGGAGTGGCCGTGCGGTTCTAGGCACTTCAGTCTGGAGCGTCGCAGGTTCGAATCCTGCCTCGGGCATGGATGTGTGTTATGTCCTTAGGTTAGTCAGGTTTAATTAGTTCTAAGTTCTATGCGATTGATGACCTCAGAAGTTAAGTCGCATAGTGCTCAGAGCCATTTGAACCATTTTTGACTTCAGTATAAAATATTGTCCAAATGTGTTTAAAAAGTATAAACTTTTTGATTAAGGCTACCTGTAACTGGGCTCAAGTTTTACTAATAAGTCATGTTTGGGGAATGAGGTACAGGCATCGCGGGGCAACGGAACGCTTTGTACTGATGTAATACGAAAATACAATGCGCCAACTGTGTGTGAGATGAGCAGATCACGAGAAACCTCCACGTTAGCCTCCAAGTTCACCAGTCCTCAATTCCCTTGACCTTTTGGTCTGGGACCTTCCCAATGTGGGCACTGTAGAAGAAAAATAGCAGCTAGGTGTACGGACTTGTTAAGATTAACGAGATTATCAAGCCACGCCTGAAAAAATTCGTTACTTACTGCAGAACGAGTGCTGTATCAACCTAATGCGAAGGCAACACGCAGAACACTTCTCTAAAATGTACGAGAATACAGTAACTTTAACATGGATAGTGTTGAAAATAGTAATGTAACTCTTATTAAGCTATGGAATGGGTGAAATCTGAGCCCATTTAGAGAGGGAATAATCGAAAAGTTTACATTTCATATACAATAAAAACAGCAAAAATTTGACGCATCACGAAAGAATTATCCGAATTGACGGAAGTCGATAGATGTGATGTACCTGTATAGACAAACTATTGCAGTTTAATAAAGTTTAGATTATTTATTCTAGAGTGAAAGACTCACAAATTGAGCAAGTCAGTAACGCGTTGGTCCACCTCTAACCTTTATGCAAGCAGTTATTCGGCTTGTAATTGACTAATAGAGTTGTTGGATGTCCTCTGAGGGATATCATGCCAAATTCTATCAAATTGACGCTTTAGATCACCAAAATCATGAGCTGGTTGGAGGGAACTGCCTATAATGCTCCAAACGTCCTCAGTTGGGGAGAAATCAGGCGATTTTGCTGGCCAAGATAAGAACACAAGCAGTAGAAACTCTTGCCGCGTGCGGATGGGCATTATCTTGCTGAAATGCAAGCCCAGGATGGCTTCTCAGGAGGGACAACGAAATGGGACGCAGAATATCGTCAGCTTACCGCTTTGCAGTAAGGATACCGGGGATGACAACCAAAGGCGTCCTGCTATGAAATGAAATGGCACACAAGACCATCACTCCTAGCTGTCGGACAGTACGAAAGTGACTGTCAGGCTGGTGTCCCATGGCTGTACGAGGCGTCTCCAGACACGTTTTCGCTTGGAATCTCATTGAATGGAGTATAAATGTCTTCTGTGAGAGTCTCGCTTTGAACTAAGTCCCGATGACCAGCGAGACGACTCAGTAGACGCTGCAGGCGGTGCGATACCAACCTGATTATCGCCCGCCATACGTCCCGACAGCTATGAGTAATGATATCGCGTGACATTTCTTTACAAAGCAGGTTGTCATCCTCGGCATCCTTATAGCACAGCAGTACGTCAATGATATTCTGCGCCCCGTTTTGTTGCCCTTCGTGGCAAACCATCCTGGGCTTGCATTTCAGCAAGATAATGCCCGTCCGCACGCGGCTAGAGTGTCTTCTGCTTGTCATCGTGCTTGCCAAACCCAGCCTTGGCAAGTAGGGTCGGAGGATCTCTCCCCAATTGAGAACGTTTTAATCATTATGGGTAGTACCTCTTGGAGTGTATATGGACGTCATCTTTCTTACATGTCCACCCACCCACTCGACGCTTCCTTTGTGCTTTGACCGATGCGTCTGTGACAGATGACAGAAAAATTGAGACATACGGGTAACATACGCACAACTGTCTTTTGAAAAGGCCTCCTTCGAGTTGTAGGTGGTTCACAGACGGGCCAAAAATTGTTTCATTATTCACTTTCGCAACAGATAAATGAACTAATTCACTGCACAACAGAACTGTAGCTATACAATTGCTACTACAATGATGTAGGGCCTACACAGTATTATTGTTGTTATGATTATTGCAACTGTTCTTCGTAGCAAAGATAAGAAACAAAGCATTGACAGCTTGAAGTCTTCCGGTTTCCGTCAGTTCAGAATTAAGGCGTTCTGTACTCAAGTGATTTACAAACAATAAACGTTGTGCTCAGATTTTAACCTGGTTGATTTTAAATCTGTGTGCACGGTGAGGGTGATGCAACTTTCGCTGAGGTGAGGGATGAAGCAGAGGAAGCAAATTTTGTAACAAGCGCCTACTCATAAAGTGGATAGTTCGTTTCTTTACTGAGAAGGAGGTGTTGGTAGCACTCGCGACACACTGAGAAATGCTTCATTACTCAATAAATTAGAAATAATCGTTACTAATTGTTTCACTGATTTCTACATCTACATCCAAGCCACCTGACGGTGTGTGGCGGAGGGTACCCTGAGTACCTCTATCGGTTCTCCCTTCTATTCCAGTCTCGTATTGTTCGTGGAAAGAAGGATTGTCGGTATGCTTCTGCGTGGGCTCTAATCCCTCTGATTTTATCCTCATGGTCTCTTCGCGAGATATATGTAGGAGGGAGCAATATACTGCTTGACTCTTCGGTGAAGGTATGTTCTCGAAACTTCAACAAAAGCCCGTACCGAGCTACTGAGCGTCACTCGTGCAGAGCCTTCCACTGGAGTTTACCTATCATCTCCGTAACGCTTTCGCGATTACTAAATGATCCTGTAACGAAGCGCGCTGCTCTCCGTTGGATCTTATCTATCTCTTCTATCAATCCTATCTGGTACGGACCCCACACTGCCGAGCAGTATTCAAGCAGTGGGCGAACAAGCATACTGTAACCTACTTCCTTTGTTTTCTGATTGCATTTCCTTAGGATTCTTCCAATGAATCTCAGTCTGGCATCTGCTTTACCAACGATCAACTTTATATGATAATTCCATTTTAAATCACTGCTAATGCGTACTCGCAGATAATCTATGGAATTAACTGCTTCCAGTCGCTGACCTGCTATTTTGTAGCTAAATGATAATGGATCTATCTTTCTATGTATTCGCAGCACGTTACACTTATCTACATTGAGATTCAATTGCCATTCCCTGCACCATGCGTCAATTCTCTGCAGATCCTCCTGCGTTTCAGTACAATTTTCCATTGTTACAACCTCTCGATACACCACAGCATCATCTGCAAAAAGCCTCAGTGAACTTCCTATATCATCCACAAGGTCACTTATGTATATTGTGAATAGCAACGGTCATGATTTAATAAAACACCTTCCGAAACTAAATATCATTTATCTTTCGCCATTTTAAAAATGTGAGTGTTCAAAAGAAACTCCCGTGCGTTCTAAAGTGCGCTAATGTTGCCTGAAGAAGAAGGGGGTAGGGGGAGAGGTGGAGGGTGTGACGGAAGAAATACTGGTATCTGATTGCACTCTGGGATAACAGTCTCAAAAAGGTTGGGAACCATTACACTAAACAATAATGCGGAACTTAGGAAATCTCTTGCCGAAGTTACGTATCCCCGATTCACGACAGCTCGCTCCAAACCGAATGAAAAATTTCAATCTTGGAAGCTGACTAAACGGGTTGACCGGCCCTCACGGTTCCGCCTTGATCTCGCGCCAGACAGCAGGCGTCGAGTCGGAGCGTGATGTTTGAACGGCTGAACGTGAGTCCGTATCGGCACGTGGCTTATCTCCAGAGACCTTTTGCCACTGCACACAATGCATAATTTGCGGGACTTAACGACACTGTTTTCACTGTCCGACCACAATCGTCACGCGCTGTTCCCGGTCATCTTACGTCTGGAGTTTACCGTCCTCGCATCATGCGGTCGTGTTGCCCAGCAAAGAACACGCACGAAATTGATTAAAATTGGCGATGCTGGTACCGAAGGTACATTGGTTCACTACCGAGTAAAATGAGCAACAGCGAGTGAACTTTTGTGATAAGTTATCCAGGTGTGAAGAGTCACTATACGAAGATGAGTGTAGGTAACGGCAGCAGAGAAATAAATTCATCGGACAGAAAATTAGTCACCCCTAGAGAAATCATTACAAGCATCATTTAATACCACGCAATTCCACCGGTAGACCTGGATTCGGTTAGGGAGAGAGTCCACAAGGTTGTGCAGGTACGTCGCATCTACGTTAAGCCACTCGCTGATGACTTGATTTCGCATTTACACCAAATTGCGAGGATACTGATGTTGGCGTTTTACCCGCTATTCCATGTCTCACAGATTGTCTATATGGTTCAAGTCAGGCGATTTTGCAGGCCAATCGAGACGTAGTAAGGAAGAGGTGGGAGGGGGTGGGTGGGGTTGTTGTTGTGGTCTTCAGCCCTGAGACTGGTTTGATGCAGCTCTCCATGCTACTCTATCCTGTGCAAGCTCCTTCATCTCCCAGTACTTACTGCAACCCACATCCTTCTAAATCTGCTTAGTGTATTCATCTCTTGGTCTCCCTCTACGATTTTTACCCTCCACGCTGCCCTCCAATCCTAAATTTGTGATCCTTTGATGCCTCAGAACATGTCCTACTAACCGGTCCCTTCTTTTTGTCAAGTTGTGCCACATACTCCTCTTCTCCCCAATTCTGTTCAATACCTCATCATTAGTTATGTGATCTACCCTTCTGATCTTCAGCATTCTTCTGTAGCACCACATTTCGAAAGCTTCTATTCTCTTTTTGTCCATGTTTCACTTCCATACATGGCTACACTCCATACAAATACTTAAATCTATACTCGATGTTAATAAATTCCTCTTCTTCAGAAACGCTTTCCTTGCCATTGCCAGTCTACATTTTATATCTTCTCTACTTTGACCATCATCAGTTATTTTGCTCCCCAAATAGCAAACCTCCTTTACTACTTTAAGTGTCTCATTTCCTAATCTAATTCCCTCAGCATCACCAGACTTAATTCGACCACATTCCATTATCCTCGTTTTGCTTTTGTTGATGTTAATCTTATATCCTCCTTTCAGGACACTATCCATTCCGTTCAACTGCTCTTCCAAGTCCTTGCTGTGTCTGACAGAAATACAATGTCATCGGCGAACCTCAAAGTTTTTATTTCTTCTCCATGGATTTTAATACCTACTCCGAATTTTTCTTTTGTTTCCTTTACAGCTTGCTCAATATACAGATTGAATAGCATCGGGGAGAGGCTACAACCCTGTCTCACTCCCTTCCCAACCACTGCTTCCTTTTCATGCCCCTCTACACTTATAACTGCCATCTGGTTTCTGTACAAATTGTAAATAGCTTTTCGCTCCCTGTATTTTACCCCTACCACCTTTAGTATTTGAAAGAGAGTGTTCCAGTCAACATTATCAAAAGCTTTCTCTAAGTCTACAAATGCTAGAAACGTAGGTTTGCCTTTCCTTAATCTTTCTTCTAAGATAAGTCGTAGGGTCAGTATTGCCTCACGTGTTCCAACATTTCTACGGAATCCAAACTGATCTTCCCCGAGGTCGGCTTCTACCAGTTTTTCCATTCGTCTGTAAAGAATTGGCGTTAATATTTTGCAACGGTGACTTATTAAACTGATAGTTCGGTAATTTTCACATCTGTCAACAACTGCTTTCTTTGGGATTGTAATTGTTATATTCTTCTAAGAAAATTAGTCACGTATTCTTCCAGCCCGATGAACTTTGCTGCTGTCGTCTTTATGTGATCGTGTGAGCAATGGCCTCTTGAGAGGTGACCGGCTCCAGACGTTCATTGCGTGCAGTCCCCATCGCTATCTTGTGAAACGCGTCTCCGGTCTGTCTCACGTCAGTCAGGATCTTTTTCCGACCACAATTCTGGCGTCGTGTTTCGTGGACACGTGTCTTACATTACTGCTTTTAGACACGCTGAACAGTCCACGAAACACCAACAAATCCAGCTACTTCACACAGCTTATGGCCCTGGGCACGACCAAGCCCCTTTTAGCCACTGTGTCACGTCCTAACTTTTACTCATGTTTACGTAGCAATGTCCGCTTGAAACGTAGATGTCCCACAGATCGCTACTGCAAGATGTCCCACTGCATTGCGCTCCTGTAGAGGCAGTGCACGGGCGGTTGAGCTCATGACTCAAAGGCTTGATTTATCGGTGCGTGCGCACGGAAGTGATTGATGTTTTGTCCGGTGAGCTTAGTTCGGGCTTTGCATGTAGTAATGGTGGGGCGATCAAGGAAAACTCAGTTTAAGACCATAGCGTTTTTACATCTACAAAAAGCCTTCGACAATGCAGATACAAGGTGTTTGAATGCTAAGTCGAATGTGCATTCACACATACACTCCGCAGGCCATTGCTCAGTACACAGCCGAGGATAACTCTGTCTTGTTTCATTCGCGTATTGAGGGAAGAAAAAAAAGACGACTACTTAATGATGTGCTTCCGCATGTTCTATCGAAAAGTCTTCATTATAATACATGAAAAGCACCAGTTTGCTTTTGTTCTACAATATTACTTTCATTGTGTTAACCGGTTTTCGGCTTATAAGGCCATCTTCAGACATTTACTGAGCATTATCTCCAAAGAAGTTTCAATATTTGCAAACAACATTGGAAGAGAAGTAACACGTCTAGACTGAAATAGAATCATACATTAAGTAACATCTTTGACAATGTGGTGGTAAAGCAAATGAAAAAGTAAAAATCGAGTAGTACATAAATAACAGTGGAGTAGAGAGGAAAACCTTTAACACAAAATAGGAATAGCATGCCTACATAACAGTTTCTATTAATAAACAAAACTCATAAAATAGAATAAAATTAGTACTAGACAAGGCTACATCAGGAGGTGTGAAACATGGACAGTGATACACAAACCAATGAAAAGAAGAGACAACTATCAGTATAGCTACAGAATGCATAAGGAACTTAAGCAATATCAATAATATTAACAGAAATAAATAAATGCAGGAAAATGGAAGCGTCTGAGGAAACCTACCACCACACTCTTTGAGAGTGTGAGGCATGCTATTCCTATTTTGTGTTAAAGGTTTTCCTGTCTACTCCATTGTCACATAGCCACTATTTGATTATAATGTTAGTATTAAAATGCAGTATCACCACACTCTTTGAGAGTGTGGTGAGCCATTATTTGATTATAATGTTAATGTTAAAATGCAGTATCACCACACTCTTTGAGAGTGTGGTGGTACTGCATTTTAACATTAACATTATAATCAAATAGTGGCTCTGTAACAGTTTGCATTAAGTAAATGAACAAAGTAAAATATGAACAATATATGATGAGACAGCTACAAGGTGTGTTAAACGTACACAGTAATACAAGTACTAGTTAAAAGAAAGCCTTAACTATTGAAACTACAGTCTATATGGAATACAAAGACAATTTCAACAGAACAAAAGAACTTAATGAATACAGGGAAATGGGAATATGTAGGAAGAGACAGTGTGGGAAGTAATGAACAACAGAGATGATTATGTGAAGTTTAGGAGAGGGGAAGAGTTGAGCTATGTCTGGTCGTTTAGGATTAGATCTGGACTGTAAGCAAGATGTTTGTTAATTTCCAGGGCTTCCAGCAGGTTGCGTTTATGGCCTTCGTTTGCTAGTTGAAGTACACGGGACACTGGCTGGTAGTTGTGACCCTCACTCAATACATGCTCAGCAAATGCAGAGTCAGAATTCTGCAACCTCCAGCTGCGTTCATGTTCTGCCAGCCTAGTTGATATGTCTCTGTCTGGCTGACCAATGTAAAATTTGTCACAATCAGAACAGGTTATTTTGTATACCCCACTGTTGGCTAATAACTGGATCTTATCTTTGCTATTAAAAACGCACTGGGCTGTCGTGTTCCTGACATAGCAGGAAAGCCTATACTTGCAGGATTTCAGTGCTTTGGCTGCAATCTGTGATACCTCATCTAGAAATTGTAGTGTACACCATTTCTTGCAGGCATGGATGGGGAAGCAGGTGGGGCATAGAGGAGGGGTACAATTTTCCGTTTTTGTTTCCTGTGCAAGATGTGGTCAATAAGATCTGCATTGTAGCCATTGGCTGTGGCAATAACTTTTATTGTATCTAACCCTGTTTTAAAATCATCTCTGAACGTGGGGGTAGATATGAGACGGTGCACCATTGAGTGGAAAGCTGCATGTTTGTGCGCTATCGGGTGTTGTGAGCAAGAACGTATTACTGTGTCTGTGTACTGATGTCAGTGGTGAAGTCTAAGAACTTTATGGATTTGTTGCCAACCTCCATTGTGCACTGGATATTTTTATGTTTACTGTTTAGGTTTTTTCAAAAATGTTCTTTATAATGTTAAAGATGATCTAGGTTTCCGAGAGCCGCGTGTGTATCGCACTCCTAGCGAATACGGCATGTCTTACGTCGGGCAGACTATCAGAATATTCGAGGATAGATGCAAGGAACATCAGCGATGCATCTGACAAAAACAACGAAGTAAATCAACTGACGCCGAACACTGCCTCGAGTATAACTTGCAATATACACGTTGGTGGTAGCGTAATGATGCACAGTTTTCTTCGAATACTGCCTCCTTCTTTGTTTAATGTTATCTGTGCTTCAGGAAAGATACCTGGCTGACACCAACTTTCATCACACTTCCGACGAAGACCAACTCCTCACAGTGCGATGAGTATCGTACGATTAGTTTGATGTCTCACGTTCTGCGAATGATAGGCCAACACGCACGGACTTACAAGAAATGTGAATCCCAAATTGACGTGTCCTGAAACTGACTTGGAACTCATGAAGCACTCCTTAAACATATTAGTGCAGATGTGCAGATACATAAATTCGACGTTTACGCTTGTATGATCGACTATAAAAAAGCCTTTGACTGCGCGAGACATAAAAAGAAGGTGAGGTCAACTAGTAATGACAATTAGTAAAGGCGTTCGCCAGGGCTGTATACTATCAACTCTGTTGTTTAATACAGTACATCTTCTATACACCATGAGCTGCGCTAGAAATGTTTATTTGCGCAAAACCGGTTTTGGGGTTTATACTCCATAGTCAGTGGCATGTTACGTACCACTATAGCAATGAAATGCGTGTCAGTTAATACGATACAATCTGAAATCTGTCCTATCAAATAGTATATACGTTGTCATTTATGTTACTGCTGTGAAATCTTAGACCGTGACAACTCTAAATAATATTCGACATAATTGTCATATAGGCACAAACGAACAACAGAAAAACAAAGTTTTTGTATGGCCATATTTATGTACTGTTCACTACAAAATTATTCAATGTTTCAAGAATACAAGCTTATACACTAACTACACGAGCACTAAGAATCAACGATTATTGAGACATATATCACGGAAATATAGCCTTTTTCGCAATCAGGAATGTACAAAATTAACTGAGACGAATGCTCAAAATATTATGTTGAACAAACAGAGTGAAAAGTTAGCAGACGATTTAAAAAACTTATGGCAATGAGCGACAATAGCCCACCCACCTTTGTAGCACATTTAAAAGTTACAAAATGGTAAAATAATGGAAATGAGGGAAGAAACTGAAATTTACATCTATCTAAAATGAACTGAAACATCTGTGAAATAGAAAATTCGTAGACAACTTTTTACCAGTTGTACAGCGAAGCATTATAGAGCCATAGAAAGTATACTGGTAGTTACTGCTATACTCATTAATAAATATGACTAAGGCGAAAGATCACACAACCACAGAGGGCCTGCAAGGCATAATACATCATTGAAGAAGCAGCGTTCATAAAGTAAATTACAATCCTCGTACTATATCTTGGGATATGACATATTCATGCTGTTTGACCGCGATAACTTGACGATTTCGCTAGTGCTGCCACAACGGAGAAAAGCGGGACTACTTGAAACATATTCATTTGTCTCTGAGTGCTGCCAACATCAAGCTGCCCCTATATGCGAAGTATTATAAAAGACTTGCGTCCATTAGCAAACAACTTCTGTAAGCACTTGCTGGGGTGTTTAAATTAGAACAAAAACTTACTCAATTTTAGTTGTGGGAGTAATTGGGGAAGTTTATTTTAGGAACTCGTGGCAAGTACTTGTTTCTGAAGTACAGTTATTCTTAAAAACCAGAGCAGTTGCCATTGTTGTTGCATTATTATTAATGAATAAAAATCATGACGAAACACAAAACTAAAAAACGAGAAAAATAGAAGAGGAGCACATATTGATGTTACCAAGAAACACTATTCAGTTAACTAAAATTAGAGAATTTCACTTAGATTACAAACTTTGAGTACATCGTATGCAAATTTCGAACATCTCTTGTCTATGGTATAGCCATGTATTCGATAACAGGAAACAAAAATGCGGTGCGTTATCTCGCCAAGAGACTGCCTTTTAACTACTCTTCGATTTTTGCAAGTGGTAGGTACTACTTTTATCACAAATGTAATGCATTTATGTTTGCAGTACATTAAAAAATCAGCTAAAATTTAAAGACGTCTTTACTGCCGTTCTACTTTGCCCTCTGATGAAACAAATTAATTCGCAAACTCATTTCGCAGTTCCTTGACTGATGGTGCCAATTATGTGTCTTTAAGAGTTCCAACAGTATATTTGTTTCGACACATCTGTCTTTGTGACATTCCTCTTTTCGACAACGATACTTTCGCACCAGTACTGAACACACACAACTTCTGGAAGTTTGAGAATAACTTTCACGAAAAGACAAATTCAGCTAGTACTTGCAGCAAGACGCAAGAAATTAGAACGAATTTTCATCCCACATCGAAGTGTGAGCTGTTCTCTAACTTCCTTACAAATTAAAACCGTGTGCTGGGCCGAGACTCAAAACTGGCAACCCGATCTGGCGCACTGTTCTGATTTGTCAGGAAGTTTCATGCAAGAAACTGTTTCCACTAACCTGTGAACTTTTTGAATTTGACGATATTTTGCAGATATGGTCGTTCGTAATATGCCACCCAGTTCTGTGATTGTATGGATAATGAGCCGTACTACAGCAGGAAGTTCGAAAGAATGCCTAATAAATATGATTTCCGGATTACGACGTTAGAGTGGTTGCAAGATGGGCAAATAAACTGCAATGATTCAATGAGGAAGACTGAACTGTTTTCTACAATAAAGGGAAAAAAACCAGTCGTAAAAGTGTACGTCGTGGATAAAAATCGCTGAGAGCAGCAGAAACCACAGATAGAATATTTATCGCCCTACAACTGCGGTCTAAATCCGATAGGAATAGCGTACTCCAAAATAAAACACAATTTCAGGGAGAACAATGTTACTGGTGACTTGTCAAGGAAAGATCGCAGACTCTTGTTAATGTTGCTTTCCTTTCAGTAACTGCACAAGAACGCAAATGGCAGAGATCTTTAGTGAACATCGTTTGACAGTTTCTTCAGGCACGATTAATTACTCTTTATAAACATTACTATTCTCTGCCTTTAATAAATGCAATGTGCAAACAGATTCCAAAAACCAATTTGTTATTTTCGGTTCACAGTGCGCAAAATAAACATTCTAGAGCAGCTTATAGTGTATAGGTGATGTCTGTAATAAATTTCTGAAACCTGAGGAGCACCAAGCATTGAAGATTTTTATCTCTTGTTTAACATTTATTGCGAAGTAATTTTCAGGGAAGCTTGGCGGAATAAAACAACGGGATCATTACAAAAGGAAATGTAGTTAACAATATTAGGTATGCAGATGACAGTGTTGTCATACCAAAAAACGGTCAACCTGCTTTCCAAGACGTGATAGACAATTCAGTCCAGCGCAGTAAAGTGTTTGGCCTGTCTATCAAAAGTTTCGAGACCAAAGTTGCTATCTTCTCTAACTGAAGAATCCCAACAACCTTGTCAATAAAATAAGATTCAACAAGTGTCCACCTTGAAGTACTTGGGAACACTATTGGTGAGCAGTGTGACTGCAAGAAAGAGGACAGATCTACCGTAGTACAGGCCAGGAGACAATTTATTAGCAAGTACTTTTCATAACATCGGATTTTAGTCTGCAGCTCAGAATACGAATGATTTGTTGTTACAATTTCTCCGTATCTCTCTACGAACGCGGTCGCTGGACCCTTGACCAACAGTTAGAAAACAGAATTGTTGCTTTTGAAATGTATCTGTATCGCCTTACCTTACATATGTCTTGGCCGCGAAAATTTTAGACAAAGAGGTCCTTCATCGGATGAAAAAGCAAAAAGAACTATGACTTACTTTAAAACAAAGAAAAACTCAGTACCTAGGACTCATCATACGAGTCGAAAAAAAAAACCAGTTAACAACTCGTCGTTGAAGGCGAAGTACATGGTAAAATGTATGTTGAAAAGCGAAGTAACTCGTGGCTGAAGAACATCCGGACATGGTACAATGGCATTTGGCTATGTGCAGAGCCAGCCCCCGTCAGGGGAAGGCTTCTTAAGAAAAAGAAATTTGCCCAACAGGTTTTCCCGAGAATCACGTAGTATTTCTTCCAAGGATTCCATTCAAGTTCTCCCACGCCCGGGTTCCCGGGTTCGATTCCCGGCGAGGTCGGGGATTTTCTCTGCCTCGTGATAACTGGGTGTTGTGTGATGTCCTTAGGTTAGTTAGGTTTAAGTAGTTCTAAATTCTAGGGGAACGATGACCATAGATGTCAAGTCCCATAGTGCGCAGAGCCTCCATTCAAGTTCGCCGAGCATTCCTGTTACACTTTACCGTCCTGTTACGACAGTACAAGAACGGCTCTGAATTCGTTCGATGTCCGCTGTCACGTCTATTTGATAAAGACTCCGAACAACACCGTTTCTAACAATATTCTAGAGTTGTTCGCCCTAGCGTCTTCTATGATATTTCCCTTACGGGGGCCTCGCACTTTACCAGAATCCTTTTAATAAATGTAAGCCTTCGTCTCGCTTTCCCTAATGCTCGTTTCACGTGATTCTACCATTTCGTACCTCTTCTTAACACTGCAACGAAACACTTCTACGATGTCACGTACTCAATGTGCTTACCAGTAATCTTGTAATCTGATATTATCTGGTCATTTATCTTTGTTGCAAGCAATATTTTGCATTCATCCATCACAGCCACTTTCCTCAAAACAGCAGTGTAGAGAGAGAGAGAGAGAGAGAGAGAGAGAGAGAGAGAGAGGGAGAGACGTACTTTAGGACAACCAAATGGGAGCAATGAAGAGGAAGATCAAGGAAGACAGCAGTGTGTAAGAAAAATGTGAGGCACGGTTGCACTTTAACGTCGCTTTGTTGTACCAGTACAACAGAGTAGGGAGCATAGAGAAAGAAAAGTCAGCTACAATGGAAGCGCCAAAATTTAGTGCGCAAGCGCGAGGTTTACCATATTCAAACCAAGTAAACAGTCGTGTTTAAAACGAAAGGGTACGTTTTATTTATTAACTGTTCATTTTAGCTGCTGAGTTTACCTACAAGTAAATAGTTGTATGATGTATTGTAAAAACTAGAAATATGTGTTAATATTTAGTTAGAGTGAGCAATAGCAAGAAAAATGACCACAAAGGAGAATAACGAGCGTTCCCACGAGGAAGCTGTAGCAGCACTTGAGAAAATGAGTGTTCCATTCTCTCAATGTAAACAATAAAAGTTAATTGAACAGTAAAAATACTTAATGTAAACCAAGCAAAGCTACACCAACTCCTGGAGTTAGTTTTTTTTTGGTAGAGATTCTCCTTTTCCTTTAAAAAATTAAAAACCACTTGTTTCCAATTTGCGCATTTTCTTCACTATATAACACATCTCATTCGATTCTGAGGAAAGAAACTGAAACACACAATTGATTTCTCTCGTATTTTATAGTTTGATATCACAGACTGACGATGAAGTGTCTGTTTTGTTCGATATTGGTAATAGTTGTGATACTTAATTTCCAAGTACTCTGCAGCATAAAATTTGAAGGGTTTGCAGTGGGGCCAACGAGATATACGGGCCCTGCAAAGAACTTGTGACGTCACACTAGTGGACCTGTCCGCCACACTTCGCGAAAGCTCGGCTCCGTGCAGAGCCCACGAGAAATAGATATGTATTTGAAGAGGTACCTATTGAAAGTCTCAATTTTGTCGCGTGCTATCGAGAATTTGCACGCCTATCGAGAATTTGCACGCATTGAAACTTGGGGTCCAGAATTATTAAACTCGTCTGAAATAATTACTCGCTCTCCACCGGAGGCGGCTGCATGCACTCGTAGGACCTGTAGTGTCAAATGCTGTGACGTACGCTCCACGGCTTGTCTTTCTCGTGGGCCTCGGTTTGCGGGGAAAAATGTGGTACCTAACTACTTTTAGTTTGGTTCATTTCAGGTGAAACACTGCTGCGTATTAAACTCAGCAAACATATCGAAATTGTTTTTAAAGATGGAAGAAAAGCCACATCCCGCCACGCTAAGGAGAAAATAGACGTTGAAGTATTTTCTTTGAGCACGCCTGACGGCGTGCAAGTAGCCTGCGCTCAGTAGTGATCACTTCGTGGAAGTAGACGCACGTTTCTCAAAATCAGTGATCGTGATTTATTGTCGTACTTACTTCCGGAAGAAAACGATGAAGAAAAAGACGTTAATTTCCAACAGTTGCATGCCAGTGTCGGAAAAGCTGAAACATGTGCTATCTTTAGGATAAGCATCGACGAAAGTTTCTCTACACTTATCAACCATCGTTTATTAAACGAATGTGATTAACAATACATAATACACTGAAGCGTCAAAGAAACTGGTATAGGCATTAGTATTCAAATACAGAGATATGTAAACGGGCAGAATACGGCGCTACGGTCAGCAGCACCTATATAAGACAAGTGTATGGCGCAGTTGTTGGATCGGTTACTGCTGCTACAATGGCAGGTTATCAAGATTCAAGTGAGTTTAACCCTTTCAGGGGCAAAATAAAAAAAATCAATTTTTAATTTTTCCTTGTTTTTATTGTATTACTTTTCATACAGTGAGACAGTAAAATGTAAAAATGAAATGAAATATACACAAACTGAACACATACAGCGTGATTTCAAATCGAGCCACTGCCCGCTAAATGTCATCACTTTTGATTATACAGTAAAAAGCAATTCCTTTCTGCAGATAAGCATAAGACTACCTGGCAGTGACTACATGTCCATCTGCTTCTGTGGGGTTCTTTCTTTGTGCTGCAGTGCACACAGCGCCTTGAGGTCCATGTTTTGGCAGATGTTTTGCTTCCGATATACGTTTCTCATGGGGAACAAGAGTTTAGAATTTTTTTGAGATGGTTCTGACGATGTACTGGGATGGCCCTCCCTAGGCCCGAAAAGACGCCTCCTGAGACGCGGCAAGGCAGGAGTAGGCAAAATGCAACAGGGAATAACAATATTAATGTGCTAATAGTAAACTGCAGGAGCGTCTATAGAAAGGTCCCAGAACTGCTCTCATTAATAAACGGTCACAACGCCCATATAGTACTAGGGACAGAAAGTTGGCTGAAACCACATGTAAACAGTAATGAAATCCTAAACTCAGATTGGAATGTATACCGCAGAGACAGGCTGGACAGTGAAGGGGGAGGCGTGTTTATAGCGATAAGAAGTGCAATAGTATCGAAGGAAATTGACGGAGATTCGAATTGTGAAATGATTTGGGTGAAGGTCACGGTTAAAGCAGGCTCAGACATGGTAATTGGATCTCTCTATAGGCCTCCGGGCTCAGCATCTGTTGTGGCTCAGCACCTGAAGAATAATTTGCAAAATATTTCGAGTAGATTTCCCCACCATGTTATAGTTCTGGGTGGAGATTTTAATTTGCCGGATATAGACTGGGAGACTCAAACGTTCATAACGGGTGGCAGGGACAAAGAATCCAGTGAAATATTTTTAAGTGCTTTATCTGAAAACTACCTTGAGCAGTTAAACAGAAAACCGACTCGTGGCGATAACATATTAGACCTTCTGGTGACAAACAGACCCGAACTATTTGAATCAGTTAATGCAGAACAGGGAATCAGCGATCATAAAGCGGTTACTGCATCGCTGATTTCAGCCTTAAATAGAAATATTAAAAAAGGTAGGAAGATTTTTCTGTGTAGAAAAAGTGACAAAAAGCAGATTACAGAGTACCTGACGGCTCAACACGAAAGTTTTGTCTCAAGTACAGATAGTGTTGAGGATCAGTGGACAAAGTTCAAAACCATCGTACAATATGCGTTAGATGAGTATGTGCCAAGAAAGATCGTAAGAGATGGGAAAGAGCCACCGTGGTGCAACAACCGAGTTAGAAAACTGCTGCGGAAGCAAAGGGAACTTCACAGCAAACATAAACATAGCCAAAGCCTTGCAGACAAACAAAAATTACGCGAAGCGAAATGTAGTGTGAGGAGGGCTATGCGAGAGGCTTTCAATGAATTCGAAAGTAAAGTTCTATGTACTGACTAAGCAGAAAATCCTAAGAAATTTTTGGATCAAAACAAAATGTCCAGACACTCTGTGACCAAAATGGTACTGAAACAGAGAATGACAGACTAAAGGCCGAAGTACTAAATGTCTTCTTCCAAAGCTGTTTCATAGAGGAAGACTGCACTGTGCTTCCTTTCTCTAGATTGTCGCACAGTTGACAAAATGGTAGATATCGAAATAGTCGACAGAGGGATAGAGAAACAATTAAAATCGCTCAAAAGAGGAAAAGCCGCTGGTCCTGATGGGATACCAGTTCGATTTTACACAGAGTACGCGAAGGAACTTGCCCCCCTTCTTGCAGCGGTGTACCGTAGATCTCTAGAAGAGCGAAGCGTTCCAAAGGATTGGAAAAGGGCACAGGTCATCCCCGTTTTCAAGAAGGGACGTCGAACAGATGTGCAGAACTATAGACCTATATCTCTAATGTCGATCAGTTGTAGAATTTTGGAACACGTATTATGTTCGAGTCTAATGTCTTTTCTGGAGACTAGAAATCTACTCTGTAGGAATCAGCATGGGTTTCGAAAAAGACGGTCGTGTGAAACCCAGCTCGCTCTATTCGTCCACGAGACGCAGAGGGCCTTAGACATGGGTTCACAGGCAGATGCCGTGTTTCTTGACTTCCGCAAGGCGTTTGACACAGTTCCCCACAGTCGTTTAATGAACAAAGTAAGAGCATACGGACTATCAGATCAATTGTGTGATTGGATTGAGGAGTTCCTAGATAACAGAACGCAGCATGTCATTCTCAATGGAGAGAAGTCTTCCGAAGTAAAAGTGATTTCAGGTGTGCCGCAGGGGAGTGTCATAGGACCGTTGCTATTCACAATATACATAAATGACCTGGTGGATGACATCGGAAGTTCACTGAGGCTTTTTGCACATTATGCTGTGGAGTATCGAGAGGTTGTAACAATGGAAAATTGTACTGAAATGCAGGAGGATCTGCGGCGAATTGACGCATGTTGCACGGAAGCAGTTAATTCCATAAATTATCTGGGAGTACGCATTAGGAGTGATTTAAAATGGAATGATCATATAAAGTGGATCGTCGGTAAAGCAGATGCCAGACTGAGATTCATTGGAAGAATCCTAAGGAAATGCAATCCGACAACAAAGGAAGTAGGTTACAGTCCGCTTGTTCACCCACTGCTTGAATACTGCTCAGCAGTGTGGGATCCGCACCAGATAGGGTTGATAGAAGAGATATAGAAGATCCAACGGAGAGCAGCGCGCTTCGTTACAGGATCATTTAGTAATCGCGAAAGCGTTACGGAGATGATAGATAAACTCCAGTGGAAGACTCTGCAGGAGAGACGCTCAGTAGTTCGGTACGGGCTTTTGTTAAAGTTTCGAGAACATACCTTCACCGAAGAGTCAAGCAGTATATTGCTCTCTCCTACGTACACTCCTGGAAATTGAAATAAGAACACCGTGAATTCATTGTCCCAAGAAGGGGAAACTTTATTGACACATTCCTGGGGTCAGATACATCACATGATCACACTGACAGAACCACAGGCACATAGACACAGGCAACAGAGCAAGCACAATGTCGGCACTAGTACAGTGTATATCCACCTTTCGCAGCAATGCAGGCTGCTATTCTCCCATGGAGACGATCGTAGAGATGCTAGATGTAGTCCTGTGGAACGGCTTGCCATGCCATTTCCACCTGGCGCCTCAGTTGGACCAGCGTTCGAGCTGGACGTGCAGACCGCGTGAGACGACGCTTCATCCAGTCCCAAACATGCTCAATGGGGGACAGATCCGGAGATCTTGCTGGCCAGAGTAGTTGACTTACACCTTCTAGAGCACGTTGGGTGGCACGGGATACATGCGGACGTGCATTGTCCTGTTGGAACAGCAAGTTCCCTTGCCGGTCTAGGAATGGTAGAACGATGGGTTCGATGACGGTTTGGATGTACCTTGCACTATTCAGTGTCCCCTCGACGATCATCAGAGGTGTACGGCCAGTGTAGGAGATCGCTCCCCACACCATGATGGCGGGTGTTGGCCCTGTGTGCCTCGGTCGTATGCAGCCCTGATTGTGGCGCTCACCTGCAGGGCGCCAAACACGCATACGACCATCATTGGCACCAAGGCAGAAGCGACTCTCATCGCTGAAGACGACACGTCTCCATTCGTCCCTCCATTCACGCCTGTCGCGACACCACTGGAGGCGGGCTGCACGATGTTGGGGCGTGAGCGGAAGACGGCCTAACGGTGTGCGGGACCGTAGCCCAGCTTCATGGAGACGGTTGCGAATGGTCCTCGCCGATACCCCAGGAGCAACAGTGTCCCTAATTTGATGGGAAGTGGCGGTGCGGTCCCCTACGGCACTGCGTAGGATCCTACGGTCTTGGCGTGCATCCGTGCGTCGCTGCGGTCCGGTCCCAGGTCGACGGGCACGTGCACCTTCCGCCGACCACTGGCGACAACATCGATGTACTGTGGAGACTTCACGCCCCACGTGTTGAGCAATTCGGCGGTACGTCCACCCGGCCTCCCGCATGCCCACTATAAGCCCTCGCTCATAATCCGTCAGCTGCACATACGGTTCACGTCCACGCTGTCGCAGTATGCTACCAGTGTTAAAGACTGCGATGGAGCTCCGTATGCCACGGCAAACTGGCTGACACTGACGGCGGCGGTGCACAAACGCTGCGCAGCTAGCGCCATTCGACGGCCAACAGCGCGGTTCCTGGTGTGTCCGCTGTGCCGTGCGTGTGATCATTGCTTGTACAGCCCTCTCGCAGTGTCCGGAGGAAGTATGGTGGGTCTGACACACCGGTGTCAATGTGTTCTTTTTTCCATTTCCAGGAGTGTATATCTCGCGAAGAGACCATGAGGATAAAATCAGAGAGATTAGAGCCCACACAGAAGCATACCGACAATCCTTTTTTCCACGTACAATACGAGACTGGAATAGAAGGGAGAACCGATAGAGGTACTCAGGGTACCCTCCGCCACACACCGTCAGGTGGCTTGCGGAGTATGGATGTAGATGTAGATCTTTGAAGACATTACTGCCTACCAGGCCTGTGGCAACACGTCTTCGAAAATCCTTTAGCACTTGCATCGCTGTTGGATTACATAATCGAAACAGAATAAATTCCTTTCCGATAGAAATATCAACTGTATACCAAAATAATCTTAGCCACCACCTTCGTGATTTCCTGTCTATTGCATAGAAACTGTTCATCATATCTGCCTTATCGACACATCCCATATTTGCACTATATGGTTTCACTGTTTTTGGGCAAGGTACCTTTGTGATTTTTCCATCCATATCCTTACAGCTGACTTCTTCAAGACATACAGGCGAATCAATTGCAGACAGCAACATGACTACACATTTGTCTTTCCATTTGATGCAGGCAATGCCATCAGAATAAACTGACCAATGAAACTCTCCTGTTTGCAACTCTTTCTCTGTTTTTAGCGTAGGAAGTCCTTTTCTGTGTGATCTAATTGTTCCACAGGCAAAAAGTCCGTCATCTTTTAGCTTCTGTAAAAGTGAGACACTGGTAAAAAAATTATCAAAGTGTGTGTGGTATCCCTTTCCTTCCAAGCCTTTACACATATCTCTCACAATTCTCCCTCCTAAGGATTCTTCCACTATGCCTTCAACTTTTCCAGTATATATCTGAAAATCACAAATATATCCAAGCTTATTAGCTCTGACCCAGGTTTTGTATCCTCTCTTGATTGGCTTATGGGGCATATATTGTTTGAATGTGATTCGCCCTTTGAACTTCACCATGCATTCATCTATAGCTTTATCCTTAGTAGGTGCATAGAATTCTTTGAAGTTTATCAGTATCTGATTGATTATATAATTTGTCATAATTTCTGCTCTCCCTTGAAGGCATAACAGCGTTGTCATTGATGTGAATATGTGTCAAAATCCAGCTGAACCATTTTACCGACATTAGTGAGGAAATGTACTCATCTCGAAGTTCCTTATAGGATGACCATCAATCACGATAATAACAAGGTTTCTTGATTCCCATTAAAATGTTTATAGCAAAAAATACTTTTAGTTCTGCTTTGGAAAGAGGCCTGAAAACGCCACCTTTCTGTGTTGCGTACAGCTTAGACTGGAAACCGATGTGTTCTAACATAGTGTCACAAAACAGACACAAAAAAATCTACTGGTTGCATACCTTCTCTGCTATTTGTAAGTTTTCCTCGTACACCAGCTTCCTCTGAAAAATTGGCGGCAAAGTTCATTGCACTGACGTCCTTTCTCCATGAAAAATTTACAATGGAAGACAGTGGGCAAATCGTCTTTAGTGCTGAAACTATCAACACTGTCATTGCCAAAATGGTCCTCCTCTCACTTTCCGAAATAATATGAGATAAAACAGGTGTTTTCATTCGCAAATCCAGGTCACTATCTTCAGCTAGCACATCACTTTCACTGTAACTGCCAGTGTCAATCTGTGAGTCTGGACCTGAAGGAATATCTGCGAAACGGCACTCCAGAATTTCCTCATCCTTTAGTCTGCGAGAATATATAACGTGAAACTGGGAAAAAATTCGTCACACCTACTAATGCTGCTTTTACAGGAGCAGTGGTTTCAAATGGAACCACCACAACATTCACGGAAATAAATCCATTATTTCGGTTATTATTGCAGTACATATGGTAATAATGTAAACAGAACAGTATTCTACATTTAGTACATGCATAAAAGTTACCTAATACAGAAGAATACAGTCACAATTTGAAAACAGAGACGTTCGCGCAAAGTGTACAAAAATGGCTATCCACCTCGCCTCACTACTTGCAAATATTTACAGATTTTGAAGCGGTTCCAGTGACAGTCGCTGGAGGGCAGCACCAACTAGACTGCTGAATGGTGTCCCCAATTGTAGCCACTGGCCTTTTGCCACAAAATGAGAAAATTGTAGGTGGTTTCAAACGGAACCACTTCCCCTGAAAGGGTTAAACGTGGTGTTATAGTCGGCGCACGAGCGATGGGACACAGCATCTCCGAGGCAGCGATGAAGTAAGGATTTTCCCGTACGACTATTATGCGAGTGTACCGTGAATATCAGGAATCCGGTAAAACATCAAATCTCCGATATCTCTGCGGCCGGAAAAAAGATCCTGCAAGAACGGGGCCAATGACGACTGAAGAGAATCGTTCATCGTGACAGAAGTGCAACCCTTCCGCCAATTGCTGCAGATTTCAATGCTGGCCCATCAACACGTGTCAGTGTGCGAACCTTTCAACGATACGTCATCGATGTTGCCTTTCGGAGCCGAAGGCCCACTCGTGTTCTGTTGATGACACAAAGCTTTACGCCTCGCCTGGACCCATCAACACGGACGTTGGACTGTTGATGAATGGGAACATGTTTCGTGGTCGGACGACGCGCGCTTCAAATTGTATCGAGCGGACGGACGTCTACGGTTATGGAGACAACCTCATGAATCCATAGAAGCTGCATGACAGCAGGAGACTGTTCAAGCTGGTGCAAGCTTTGTAATGGTGTGGGACGAGTGGAGTTGGAGTGTTATGGGACCCCTGATAAGTCTAGATACGACTATGACAGATGACACGTAGGTAAGCATCCTTTCTGTTCACCTGCATCCATCCATGTCGATTGTGCATTCCGACGGACTTCGTCAATTCCAGAAGGACAAGGCGACACCACACACGTCCAGAATTGCTACAGAGTGGCTCGAGGAACACTCTTCTGATTTAAACACTTGTGCTGGCCACCAAACTCCGCACACATAAACATCATTGAGCATATCTAGGATGCCTTACAAGTGCTGTTCAGTAGAGATATCCACCCCTCATACTCTTGCGGATTTATGGACAGCCCTGCAGGATTCATGGTGTCATTTCCCTCCAGCACTACTTCAGACATTAGTCGAGCCCATGCTATGTCGTGTTGCGGCACTTCTGCTTGCTGGCGGGGGCCCTACACTACACGATATTAGGCAGGTGTACCAGTAACTCCTGCAGAGTGTACCGCAGCAGCTGTTTCTGCTCAGAACTGAAGTTGATTTATCAGCTCATGGTACCCAGAAAAGAAAAATTAAGAACTAAAATAAAATTGACACGAGGAAAAAAAACGTATATTTACAAAACAAAGTGGCTTCATTGTCCTCTGAAGCTAAAAGCAGTGGCAGTTCCAGCAAGCACATGTTAACAGTAATGAATTTAAAAGCTTATGTGATAAGTTTTTAACAAAAGATTTGCCAAAATTTGTTTCTTTTTCTTTCGTGAAACTTTTCATTTATTCGTTTGGATTAGTCCCGTTTAGTAAAAATGTTCATTTCGAGTGGTAGTAGTAATCAGCTATCATTTCGCGTTTACTTGGTTTCAGTATGGCACCGACAGCAAAGTTTGACTTCACACGAACCAAGGAGCCGCCCTCTGCTTTTTTTTCTGTTCTTCTCTATTCTGCACAATTATTGAGGTTCTCAGTTGATACCACGTGAAAGTAAGTACTGGATGAAGAATTTAGTACAATAGACTCTCTTTATAGCACCAAATTTGTATTGACGATAAAGAAAGGAAAGATGATCACAACGAAAGGTGATAGAAAGGGGAATAGCGACTTAGTTGCAGTTACATTGCGGAAGATACAGTAAAAAGAACTGAGAGACTTATTTTATATGATATGCAACGTAACATAAGCTAGCTGAAGCAAGGGAAGTGTCTGAAGTAAGTTGTGCAGGCGAAGGTTGTTCTCTTCATCAGAAGAGTTTGATGAGTCCGTAAGGCAGAATCACAGTAATTGGGTTGTAATAACACGAAAGGTGCCGCTGAACATGTTTCAAAAGAACATCATCCGTAGGATGTGAAATCCGAATTTTTTAAATACTGTTAATGAACGTAAAAGTCATACCACTGGAAATATTGTTCGCCCCGATAGCTGAGTGGACAGCCGGCCCGATAGCTCAGCGTGTTCGGTCAGAGGGTTTAGCTACTCTCTGTAATAAAAAACTGAGTTAACGGAACAACCAGCAGCCTGAACATCGGACGTCCGCCACGAACAAAGTCAGCGAACAATATACAACAAAATGAGATTTTTAAAAACAAGTGGTCAGCGCGACGGATTGTAGTCTTACGGGGCCGGGTTCGATTCCTGGCTGGGTCGGGGATTTTCTCCGCTTAGGGACTGGGTGTTGTGTTGTCTTCATCATCATTTCATCCCCATATGGCGCGCAGGTCGCCCAATGTGGCGTCGAATGTAGTAAGACCTGCACCAAGGCGGCCGGACCTGCCCCATAAGGGGCCTCACGGCCAATGACGCCAAACGCGCAGTTCATTTCCACTGGAAATATTAGAAATCAGTACCCAAAGGGCACCGCGATTCGGGCTTAGTTAGAAACGGACAAGCAACAGTTTCCTTTTTTCTCCTCTGTTTCAATGTGTTTCATCATTTATGTAGACATTTACACAATTACAAGGGTATCAACTTAACTTTTTCTAAATGTAACAGTTTGTTTTTGTCTGTCATCTGTGCTTATGACCAACTTGACAATTTTTATACCAGAAAACTTCTGTACTATCAATATTTCCCTCAGTGGCTCGGTTATTTTATCTATAGTTGACACAGCACCTTGTCACCCGAGGATGGTGTAGGAAGCCGAAAACTATTTCGTGTATAAATAAAAGTTGTGCAAAACCTCAATAACCTTTATTGTATAATTTGTAATAGCACTTGGAGAATTTTTCAAGTAGGGTAATTTACAGAAAAAGGGGGGTAGACAAAAATATAGAAACACCAAAAACGCAGCACATTACAAGTCGAATACGGTGTAGGGAAACCACTGACATTCAAAACCGCTTCCAGTCATCTCGGTATGGATAAACAGTGGCGTCTGTTGTGTACGAGTACAAGAGCACGTGAACATTCTAGCTTTTGACATCTTTCGGATTTATTGGTTACTTTTCTTTGAATACTGTTAAATGTAATGCAAATACGATAATCTGAAACACACGGCACAAAATCTACCGAGCTATGCTGTATTACTAATTCTCTAGACTCCGTGAAACTTGGCACGAGGGTCATGAGCACACCTTCAGTTGCGCAAGTTTTAAGGAGCTTTTGCACAGGGGCAACTGGGTGACATAATTGCTTTGCTGGCCAAGTACAATACACACAGACTTGATAAACAGTGCGCAGAGTTCACAGCGTGCATAGCTAGCTCAACTAGAAGTTTATGCCAATGCCACCAGGTGGTACCACACTGCAGCAGACGTTTATCCCCGTTCGCTTGGAATAAATTCCGCTTGGCGGCAGCACGCTCTTGAGATATGACTATTCGCTCTCTATATAGTAAAATTAGATTGGACATCATTATATGTTATATGTTATATAGTATTCGATTTTATCATACAGTAATCCATTAGAGGCTCTGAGAACCATAAAATACATCAGTGTCAATTGTGAGACTTTGTATCCATGCTTCTGATATCTTTTGATCTTACGGGATGTCACGTTTATCAGTGCTGTAGGCCCACACTGTTGTTGTTGTGGTCTTTAGTCCTGAGACTGGTTTGATGCAGCTCTCCATGCAACTCTATCCTGTGCAAGCTTCTTCATCTCCCAGTACTTGCTGCAACCTACATCCTTCTGAATCTGCTTAATGTAGTCATCTCTTGGTCTCCCTATACGATTTTTACCCTCCACGCTGCCCTCCAATACTAAATTTGTGATCCCTTGATGCCTCAGAATATCTCCTACCAACCGGTCCCTTCTTCTTGTCAAGCTGTGCCACAAACTCCTCTTCTCCCCAATTCTGTTCAACACCTGCTCATTAGTTATGTGATCTACCCATCTAATCTTCAGCATTCTTCTGTAGCACCGCATTCCGAAAGCTTATATTCTCCTCCTGTCCAAACTATTTATCGTCCATGTTTCACTTCCATACATGGCTACAGTCCATACAAATACTTAAAGAAACGACTTCCTAACACTTAAATCTATAGTCAGTGTTAACAAATTCCTCTTCTTCAGAAACGCTTTCCTTGCCATTGCCAGTCTACATTTTATATCCTCTCTACTTCGATCATCATCAGTTATTTTGCTCCACAAATAGCAAAACACATTTACTACTTTAAGCGTCTCATTTCCTAATCTAATTCCCTCAGCATCACCCGACTTAATTCGACTACATTCCATGATCCTTGTTTTGCTTTTGTTGATGTTCATCTTATATGCTCCTTTCAAGACACTGTCCATTCTGTTCAACTGCTCTCCAAAGTCCTTTGCTGTCTCTGACAGAATTACAATGTCATCGGTGAACCTCAAAGTTTTAATTTCTTCTCCATGGATTTTAGTACCTACTCCGAATTTTTCTATTGTTTCTTTTACTGCTTGCTCAATATACAGATAGAATAACATCGGGGACAGGCTACAACCCTGTTTCACTCCCTTCCCAACCACTGCTTCCCTTCATGCCCCTCTACACTTATAACTGCCATCTGGTTTCTGTACAAATTGTAAATAGCCTTTCGCTCCCTGTATTTTACCCCTGCCACCTTTAGAATTTGAAAGTGAGTATTCCAGTCAACATTGTAAAAAGCTTTATCTAAGTCTACAAATGCTAGAAACCTAGGTTTGCCTTTCCTTAACCTTTCTTCTAAGATGAAGCATGAGGTCAGTATGGCCTCACGTGTTCCAACATTTCTACAGAATCCAAACTGGTCTTCCCAGAGGTCGGCTTCTACCAGTTTTTCCATTCATCTGTAAGGAATTCTATTTAGTATTTTGCAGCTGTGACTTATTAAAGTGATAGTTCGGTAATTTTCACATCTGTCAAGACCTGATTTCTTTGGGATTGGAATTATTACATTCTTCTTGAAGTCTGAGGGTATTTCGCCTGTCTCATACAGCTTGTTCACCAGATGGTAGAGTTCTGTCAGGACTGGCTCTCCTAAGGCCGTCAGTAGTGCTAATGGAATGTTGTCTACTCCTGGGGCCTTGTTCCGACTCAGGTCTTTCAGTGCTCTGTCAAACTCTTCATGCAGTATCGAATCTCCCATTTCATCTTCATCTACATCCTCTTCCATTTCCAGAATATTGTCCTCAAGTACATCGGCCTTGTATAGACCCTCTATATACTCCTTCCACCTTTCTGCTCCCCTTCTTTGCTTAGAACTGGGTTACCATCTGAGCTCTTGATATTCATACTAGTGGTTCTCTTTTCTCCAAAGGTCTCTTTAGTTTTCCTGTAGGCAGTATCTACCTTACCCCTAGTGAGATAAGCCTCTACATCCTTAAATTTGCCTTTAGCCATCCCTGCTTAGCAGTTTTGCACTTCCTGTCGATTTCATTTTTGAGACGTTTGTATTCCTTTTTGTCTGCTTCATTTACTGCGTTTTTATATTTTCTCCTTTCATCAATTAATATTCACGAAAAGACGTCTCACTGGTTTCTTTGATACCTATTCACTTAAATGTGGGATCGACGACGGTGTGCTTTTGGGTCTTATGGTTCTCAACGCTTCATTTTTAATATAGTCAAGTGATCATGTTGGTAGACAGTAGTACTTGAATTTAATCATTTCCACAAACAGCAGTTTGTGTTTGGAGTTGGTTGCATACTGTTCAGGAATCTGTTTTCGTGTGTAGTGTCAACATTAACTCCGTTGAATCTGTTTTAAATGCTAACAGAAAAGAAAATCACCAGGGAAAGTTAGCCGCAAAGGAATTAGGGCCTCCCAGACGACATCCGTTGATTGAGAAAGTGGGGAAATCAATGAGAATGACTACAAGCTAAAAAAGAAGTGTATAGTAAGCGTATATTGTTGTGTGGGGATCTTGTACATTTGACCGAAAAAATAAAAAAAGCTCGAAAATACCTACATTAACAAAAATGGGAAGTGGAGAGTAGCAAAAGTTTGAATGTTATTTCGTTTTTCCCCTAAACTGTACTTGATTATGTACAAAACAAACAAATTCCCCAAAAACAAGTATTTCTTTTTTTTGAGACAATTTATGCATATTATTATTATTTCTTTCCTTTCTCAGACGTTATGTTTGGTTAAAAATGGAAAGTGACGCCGACCTTGATCAAGCGTGACTTCCCTTTAACTGTACGGTGTATGTTACTTTTTGTGGTGCATACTTGTTGTTTTATAAGTTTATGTTGTAAGGCAAGCTGTTGATATATTATTTTTGCTACATTGTCATGTCTTCTGGGATATTCTGTATTTGCTAGTATTGTACACCCGCTTGTGATGTAATCTACTGTTTCTATTTGTTGTTTGCAAAGTCTGCATTTATCTTTTGTGGTACTGGGATCTTTAATAATATGCTTGCTGTAATATCTGGTGTTTATTGTTTGATCCTGTATTGCAATCAAGAATCCTTCCGTCTCACTGTACATATTGCCTTTTCTTAGCCATGTATTGGATGCATCTTGATCGATGTGTGGCTGTGTTAGATGATACGGGTGCTTGCCATGTAGTGTTTTCTTTTTCCAATTTACTTTCTTCGTACCTGTAGATGTTATGTGATCGAAAGGGTTGTAGAAATGGTTATGAAATTGCATTGGTGTAACCGATGTATTTATATGAGTGATTGCTTTGTGTATTTTGCTAGTTTCTGCTCGTTCTAGAAAGAATTTTCTTAAATTGTCTACCTGTCCATAATGTAGGTTGTTTATGTCGATAAATCCTCTTCCTCCTTCCTTTCTGCTTAATGTGAATCTTTCAGTTGCTGAATGTATGTGATATATTCTATATTTGTGGCATTGTGATCGTGTAAGTGTATTGAGTGGTTCTAGGTCTGTGTTACTCCATTTCACTACTCCAGATGAGTAGGTCAATATTGGTATAGCATCAGTATTTATAGCTTTTGTCTTGTTTCTTGCTGTCAGTTCTGTTCTCAGTATTTTTGTTAGTCTTTGTCTATGTTTTTCTTTTAGTTCTTCTTTAATATTTTTATTATCTATTCCTATTTTTTGTCTGTATCCTAGATATTTATAGGCATCTGTTTTTTCCATCGCTTCTATGCAGTCGCTGTGGTTATCCAATATGTAATCTTCCTATTTAGTGTGTTTTCCCTTGACTATGTTATTTTTATTACATTTGTCTGTTCCAAAAGCCATATTTATATCATTGCTGAATACTTCTGTTATCTTTAGTAATTGGTTGAGATGCTGATTTGTTGCTGCCAGTAGTTTTAGATCATCCATGTATAGCAAATGTGTGATTTTATGTGGGTATGTTTCAGTTATATTGTATCCATAACTTATATTATTTAGCATGTTGAATAGTGGGTTCAGAGCAAGGAAGAACCAGAAAGGACTTAATGAGTCTCCTTGGTATGGTATTATTATTATTATTATTATTATTATCACTATTACTATTATTATTATTATTGGCAGTGGCTGTACTTATCTAAATATGTTGATAAGCATGACTGTTATATAGCAGATACTATGAATTTAACATTTCACATGGCTTGTGCTGTGATAGTGCCACGCAAAACAACTAGGAGTGCAATCCCCCTCCATGAAAAACACGATCACACCATAACACCATCACCTCCGAATTTTACTGTTGGCACTACACACGCTGGTAGATGACGTTCACCGGGCATTCGCCATACCCACAGCCTGCCATCGGATTGCCACATTGTGTACCGTGATTCGTCACTCCACACAACGTTTTTCCGCTGTTCAATCGTGCAATGTTTACGCTCCTTACACCAAGCGAGTCGTCGTTTGGCAATTACCAGCGTGATGTGAGGCTTGTGAGCAGCGGCTCGACCATTAAATCCAAGTTTTCTCACCTCCCGCCTAACTGCCATAGTACTTGCAGTGGATCCTGATGCTGTTTGGAATTCCTGTGGGATGGTCTGGACAGATGTCTGCCTACTACACATTACGACCCTCTTCAACTGTCGGCGGTTTCTGTCGGTCAACAGACGAGGTCGGCCTGTAAGCTTTTGTGCTTTACGTGTGTTTTCACGTTTCCACTTCACTATCACATCGGAAACAGTAGACATAGGGTTGTTTAGGAGTGTAGAAATCTCGCGTACAGACGTATGACGCAAGTGACACCCAATCACCTGACCACGTTCGAAGTCCGTGAGTTCCGTGGAGCGCCCGATTGTGGTCTCTCACGATGTCTAATGACTGCTGTGGTCGCTGATATGGAGTAGCTGGCAGCAGGTGGCAGCACAATGCACCTAATATGACAAACGTATGTTCTTGCGGGTGTCCGGATACTTTTGATCACATAGTGTATCAGCAGAAACCGAGAGCATGTAACTCAGAGATCACAGGAACAGAACGCAGGCGATATCTCTCTAATATTTTAAAAAATTAAATATCTCTCTAGTTCTCGAAGATATTTCCGATAATTTGTCTTTTTAACACTTAATAACCCTGACATACAACTACCGCTGGCAAAATTCTTCTGTACAGTAGTCATTTTTATGTTGGCTGTAACATACACTAAAACTCGTCATTCTCTGATGGTATTTAGTATCTGATCGAAGGTATCCGAAAATTTAACACCACTGTCTTAGTAATCAGAGATAGAGTGTATCCTTCGCAAGCGCTGTGATTCAGTATAATGCAACAGAAAATGTTGGTTTGTGTCCGCAGTTCGTGGTCGTGCGGTAGCGTTCTCGCTCCCCGCGCCCGGGTCTCCGGGTTCAATTCCCGGCGGGTTCAGGGATTTTCTCTGCCTCGTGATGACTGGGTGTTGTGTGATGTCCTTAGGTTAGTTAGGTTTAAGTAGTTCTAAGTTCTAGGGGACTGATGACCATAGATGTTAAGTCCCATAGTGCTCAGAGCCATTTGAACCATTTTTTGGTGGTTTGTTCCCCATTATGAACAAAATGATTTTAAAGCAGAATTTTACGTGGCCATTTAATACTTGTCTTATCTGTATGTATTAATTAAACTAAAACTAAAACTAAAACTAAACTCCTCTCGAGCAGTCCATGAAGGCCCAACGGTGCCGACCGGCCGCCGTGTCATCCTCAGATCACAGGCGTCACAGGATGCCGATATGGAGGGGCATGTGGTCAGCACACCGCTCTCCCGGCTGTATGTCAGTTTCCGAGACCGGAGCCGCTACTTCTGAATCAGCTCCTCAGTTTGCTTCACAAGGGCTGAGTGCACCCCGCTTGCCTACAGCGCTCGGCAGACCGGATGGTCACCCACCCAAGTGCTAGCCCAGTCCGACAGCTCGTAACTTCGGTGATCTGACGGGAACCGGTGTTACCACTGCGGCAAGATCGTTGGCGTATGTATTAACAGGGACGTTAAAATACGAAGAATAGTCAGTACTACATCGTGACAAAGCGGTCATCTTTCAAGTCAGCTTCTCAATTCAATCCTCCTTACATGTATTTCTCATTCAATATCTTCACAGTTCTTAGTATAGAATTTTACAATGCTTCATTTTTTGGATAGATTACATTTTTATAGTTGCGTGGATGATATGCTTGCAAACATGCCACAAACAGTTTTGAGGTATCAAGAACGTTCTGCCATGTACAGGACGGGTGCACTGTTGGTCGATCACCAAATTGTGGTGTATCCATTATAGAAACAGAGGCGCTGAATATCTCCTCAACAATAGCTTTTTAATGACGAGAATATACGGGGAGGCAGATTAACAATTGTCCGGAGCAATGATCTAATAAGCCTCGCTGCTGAACCTTTAATTGTACATTTCTGTTTGCCTCTCTCTGTCACACATGCAGGAGAATTGCTAGGTTTACCGTTATGCCGTGTTTTGTAGATAAAAGTAAAAAAATTACATTTGGCCCTAAGAACTGACGTCATGCTATTGTTTAACGTCGTCATCTAAAGGACACATATGGATCACCATAAATAGGATAATTTTTAGGCTTTCTTTTTCCTGCGTGTCACCGAATAAGAAAGCAAATATATGGGTACATAAATGTTATTAATTTTGCCTATCGATTTACACAAAGCAAACAACTGTATCTTTGTGTTAGCTTGGTGTAGTTTTAATAACATCCAGCTTAATTATAAACTTATAATTTAAATCTACATCTGGATCATTTAATACTTTCTCCAATCAGTAATTTGATATATTCAAAGCATGTATATTCTCGAATTCTAATATGCATCTAATGTTTTAATCTGTAAATTATCTCTTTTATGACTTTTTAAATTAGCTGTTTTCCTTATGGCACTTCTTCTAGCTGAGACCAATGGCAAATTTTAATTTTTCCTCTTATTTCTAGCATTACTATACTGTTAAAACGTTCCTCATCTTCCTGTGTGTATGTTGGCAGCTCTTCTGCCCCACATTCTTGTGAAATTTCCTCGTAATACTTTACATTCACAAATTTTGCCAACGAATGTCCATTAAATGTAGTTATTCCATCAGATTTTAACTCTGCAAAAGACTATTCTGTTGCAAAATGTCCAGTCCACCACATTTACATAAGTGTAATAATCCTCCTCAAGCTGATTCAAATGAGAGCGAATATTTAGAAAACGTTATCATGCATCCTTTAATGTAGTGAAAGTCCACTGATCCAAAGATTTATGCACACACTCCAGTTTATGGCCACTTTCCATTGGTATATAAATTGTATATCCCACTTGCATCCAGATTTCTTGTGCACTGTGTTTAAAGTAGTATGTGAGCTTTGCTTGCACAACTACAATTATTTTTCCAATAGCAATTTATCTTCCCCCTTAGAGGAGAATTTCTTTGTCATAAACGACAGTCTTTGTTTTTTTAATTCGACTTCTTCCACTTCTAGTTTTCTTTTCAGTAGACATAACGCATTAACTGTCCTTGAGGTTCAGTTTTTCTAATAGGGCATATTTTAGGTCTGTTCAGAACATGTCTTCTTTTCTTAAGACTTGTGGAATAATATTTTTCATGCGAATCACATCTAAACCAGCAACATCCATATTTGATGGTGTTGTGAAGAACAATGTCCTACCACGAGAAAAATATATTTTCTCCAGCTTTAATATAATGATTATATATAATACATATATTGTTCCAGGCAAAACACAATTTATAATCTTTTATCGGTCTTGATTGTCTGGGAAGTGTGCTTCTATACCTGTCAACTTCTTGAATTCTTATTAATCCCACAATAGACACAGTAGACACACCAGGAAGTACTTCCTCATAGACTTGGTAGATAGGAAAAGAGTATTTGCTGCAGTGTGCTAATTGTTTAACGTGGGAAATGAGTATTTGTTAAAATAGCACACTTTACTAATTGTTTAGCATTTGAAGTCTTATATTTACGCATGTGTACGTATATGGTCCACAGTCTTCGAAAGTGTCAGAAAATGGGTTAAAAATACGTTTCCCTAAACTTGTACTTAACACTGGGCGGTGGTTATATGTTGGAGTGATTACAGAAAAAGCCATTTTTTTTAATTTTTGTACATACTACATACTTCTCACCTTTCTCCTTAGCTTACACCGTTTTGAGCATTTTGCATTTTTTTATATTGTCGAACACTTCTTCCAACTTGACAAATTCTGTGAATGTGTATTGGTTTTTCTTCAGTCTTATTTTCATTATCAATCACAACGTCAGAACTGACTCTCTGGTGCCTTTAGCTTTCCTAAACCCAAACTGATCGTCATCAGATTCTCAGTTTTCTTTTTCATTCTTCTCTACATTACTGTGGTCAGCAAACTGAATGGACGATCGTTAAGCTGATTGTGACCTACCTCTCGACCTTATCTGCTCTTGCAATCTTTGAGATTGTGTAAACGATATTTCTCTGGAAGTCTGATGGTATGTCTCAAGACACATCGCTTGTACATACCAACTGAATAGTCTCTTGATTGTCACTTCCCCTATAACTTTAGTAATTCCAAAGGAATGTTACCTATTCCATTTGCTGTATTTGACCACAACTTCAATGCCCTATTAAACTCTAACACTAGAGCCTCTATGTCTTCGACTTCGCCTCCCATTTCATCCCGAGTCACGTCGTAAGACAAGTCCTCCTCCTCTTTGAGGTCTCCAGTGCACTGTAGCTAGAGGACGCATACGACTGAGTGCAGTTCACTGCACTTTTTAAGCGATTGTGCCTGTCGTCTACAAATAAGCTGCATCGAAACATGGAACGCAGCCACCTGCCAAATTTGACAGGACATGAGCCTGACAAGTGACACCAGGCCTGGAATTCAAATCCATTATTTGATGACATATTAAAAGAAACAACATTGATGTTGATCTCTATAATTAAATGTGTGTTTCTCGCAAAATAATGTTTATGTCTGATGAACGGCAGAATTAGAGAAAAATATTAGTCACGTAACCAAATGTTCTGGAAATAACTATAACCTTCCAGAAAAATAAGTTTAATTTGTTTAATGTCAGGGAGACTGAAGAAACTTCAGTTGTTCCTGTTAATAACTGAAAAAGTTAGCAGCCTGTCTCCACACAACAATTGCTTATAATAACAGCAGAGCGCTACATTAACCAGCAAATGACCACAAAGAGTTTTTCCAACTCGTACTCCCCCCCCCCCCCCCCCCCCCCCCCGCTGGACATTCACCTTACTGGTGTGACACTATCTGTTACAACAGCGTTTGATGACTCTGCCTCAGTCATGAATTTATATGATGTAGATACCGTGCCACACCTTGCATTGCAGAGACTAAGTTGTTGGTTGCCAAGCATAGACTCTGCATACAATGAAGTTATAAACTTTCTACACGTGTGTAGAGTACATGTTGATTATTTAGATCAGCACATTTGTTTCTGCATGAATGCAGAGCCAAAAGAGAGACAGCTTAAATGAACGTGTGTAAAACCACGATATTGCGAGGTACCCATCGGTTTGAAGGAGATACGTGTACAATTTATTGCATATCAAACTGCTTTACGTGGGAAATAGTGTACAGGCCCAAAGAAGATAGAGTCTGATGATTTATTTGAAGTACTACATCCGATGTACTACATTTAAATAAATAGTGTGTTTATATATGCAGTACTCGCCATTAAAATTGCTACACCAAGAAGAAATGCATATCATAAACGGGTATTCATTGGACAAATATACACTCCTGGAAATGGAAAAAAGAACACATTGACACCGGTGTGTCAGACCCACCATACTTGCTCCGGACACTGCGAGAGGGCTGTACAAGCAATGATCACACGCACGCCACAGCGGACACACCAGGAACCGCGCTGTTGGCCGTCGAATGGCGCTAGCTGCGCAGCATTTGTGCACCGCCGCCGTCAGTGTCAGCCAGTTTGCCGTGGCATACGGACCTCCATCGCAGTCTTTGACACTGGGAGTATGCCGCGACAGCGTGGACGTGAACCGTATGTGCAGTTGACGGACTTTGAGCGAGGGCGTATAGTGGGCATGCGGGAGGCCGGGTGGACGTACCGCCGAATTGCTCAACACGTGGGGCGTGAGGTCTCCACAGTACATCGATGTTGTCGCCAGTGGTCGGCGGAAGGTGCACGTGCCCGTCGACCTGGGACCGGACCGCAGCGACGCACGGATGCAAGCCAAGACCGTAGGATCCTACGCAGTGCCGTAGGGGACCGCACCGCCACTTCCCAGCAAATTAGGGACACTGTTGCTCCTGGGGTATCGGCGAGGACCATTCGCAACCGTCTCCATGAAGCGGGGCTACGGTCCCGCACACCGTTAGGCCGTCTTCCGCTCACGCCCCAACATCGTGCAGCCCGCCTCTAGTGGTGTCGCGACAGGCGTGAATGGAGGGACGAATGGAGACGTGTCGTCTTCAGCGATGAGAGTCGCTTCTGCCTTGGTGCCAATGATGGTCGTATGCGTGTTTGGGTCCGTGCAGGTGAGCGCCACAATCAGGAGTGCATACGACCGAGGCACACAGGGCCAACACCCGGCATCATGGTGTGGGAAGCGGTCTCCTACACTGGCCGTACACCTCTGGTGATCGTCGAGGGGACACTGAATAGTGCATGGTACATCCAAACCGTCATCGAACCCATCGTTCTACCATTCCTAGACCGGAAAGGGAACTTGCTATTCCAACAGGACAATGCACGTCCGCATGTATCCCGTGCCACCGAACGTGCTCTAGAAGGTGTAAGTCAACTACCCTGGCCAGCAAGATCTCTGGATCTGTCCCCCATTGAGCATGTTTGGGACTGGATGAAGCGTCGTCTCACGCGGTCTGCACGTCCAGCACGAATGCTGGTCCAACTGAGGCGCCAGGTGGAAATGGCATGGCAAGCCGTTCCACAGGACTACATCCAGCATCTCTACGATCGTCTCCATGGGAGAATAGCAGCCTGCATTGCTGCGAAAGGTGGATATACACTGTACTAGTGCCGAAATTGTGCATGCTCTGTTGCCTGTGTCTATGTGCCTGTGGTTCTGTCAGTGTGATCATGTGATGTATCTGACCCCAGGAATGTGTCAATAAAGTTTCCCCTTCCTGGGACAATGAATTCACGGTGTTCTTATTTCAATTTCCAGGAGTGTATTATACTAGAACTGACATGTGATTACACTGTCACGCAATTTGGGTGTATATATACCTGTGAAATCAGTACCCACAACAACTACCTCTGATCGTAGTAACGGCCTTGATACGTTTGGGCATTGAGTCAAACAGAGCTTGGATGGCGTGTACAGGTACCCACGGGTCGTAACACATCTGAAATGTAACGTCCACTGTTCAAAGTGCTGTAAGTGGGAACAAGAGTGACCAAGACGTGTAACCAATGGCACCCCATACCATCACGCCGGGTGATACGCCAGTATGGCGATGACGAATACACGCTTCCAATGTGCGTTCACTGCCATGTCGCCAAACACGGATGCGACCATCATGATGCTGTAAACAGAACACGGATTCATCCGAAAAAATGACGTTTTGCCATTCGTGCACCCAGGTTCGTCGTTGAGTACACCATCGCAGGCGCTCTTGTCTGTGATGCAGTGTCAAGGGTAACCGCAGCCATGGTCTCCGAGCTGATAGTCCATGCTGCTGCAAACGTAGTCGAACTGTTCGTGCAGATGGTTGTTGTCTTGCAAACGTCCCCATTTGTTGACTCAGGGATCGAGGCGTGGTTGCACGATCCGTTACAGCCTTGCGTATAAGATGCCTCTCATCTCGACTGCTAGTGATACGAGGCCGTTGGGATTCTGCACGGCGTTCCGTATTACCCTCCCGAACCCACCGATTCCATATTCTGCTAACAATCATTGGATCACGACCAACGCGAGCAGCAATGTCGTGATACGATAAACCGCAATCGCGATAGGCTACAATCCGACCTTTATCAAAGTCGGAAACGTGATGGTACGCATTTCTCCTCACAACAACGTTTCACCAGGCAACGCCGGTCAACTGCTGTTTGTGTATGAGAAATCGGTTGGAAACTTTCCTCATGTCAGCACGTTGTAGGTTGTCATCACCGGCTCCAACCTTAAGTGAATGCTCTGAAAAGCTAATCATTTGCATATCATATCATATTCTTCCTGTCGGTTAAGTTTCGCGTCTGTAGCACGTCATCTTCGTGGTGTAGCAATTTTAATGGGCAGTAGTGTACAATCTCAAACTATGTATGTGTTTTATTTCATCCCCCTCTCATTATAGTCCAAGTATTACACTTATTCATATCATTATTGTCAGTGCTGCACATATAATCGTGCAGCAACAGACAATTACCTCAAACACCGCCTCACGAGTCACTACAATATGAATGATGTAGTTACTTTTCATGAGAGTATGTATATACGAGGCGCTACAATAAAGTAATCTGCAGTCCCTCGCCGGCCACTGTGGCCGAGAGGTTCCAGGCGCTTCAGTCCGGAACCGCGTTGCTGCTACAGTCGCAGGTTCGAATCCTGCCTCGGTCATGCATGTGTGTGATGTCCTTAGGTTAGTTAGGTTTAAGGAGTTATGTCTTAGGGGACTGATGACCTCAGATGTTAAGTCCCATAGTGATTAGAGACTTTTTTTTTTTGCAGTCCCTCACCTTGAAAAAGAAGTGAGAAGAAAGCAATAAACAGGACAGCCATTGGAAACACACACACAACCACACACACACACACACATAGATCAGAAAATTTTCAACACTAATTATGATTTGTTTCCAGATTCACTGTATCGTTTAAGATGATATGAAAATTGTGTACAGGTTCTGTAACGTAAATGCTGTTGCAGCTTCTAGAGAAAACAACAGACCATCTCCTAATCGCAGGGTACTGGATTCAAGAGCAGTTATTCGTGTTTTTCACAAATCTGCCTGTGACAAGTGCTATGCCTAACAGTCATATTTATCTGAATGTGCAAAACAACAGACTGTGGATGAAGTAGAAGACATTGTTCAGTCGAACATGTTGGTGTTCCAGTTAAAAAAATATGACGAAAGTTATGTATGTATGCACGGCCTCGATGTTTATAATTTACAAGGAGTTGAACGGCTTCGAGAAGGCGATGAGGGTAGACAACTGAAGTTTCGTCGTTGGCTAATTGCAAATTGCCAAGTACTCCCATTAATCCCGTTTACTGACGGAGCCACTTTCACTTGTAAAACTATCGGTAACAGTCACCACCCACATCGGTGATCAGACGAACGCTCATACACCTCTCTGGAGACACATTTTGAAGAATGCTTCTCTGTAAATGCGTGTGGTATGACCGACGTTCAAGAGTGGGATTGAAATTGAAAATGAATGGATATCAATGATAAGATTCGAGATTCGCTGACGAAATTGCTATCCTCAGGGGAGGTGAAGAACAATTACGGGCGATGTCGAATGGAATGAACAGTCTAATAAGTGTAGAGTATGGATTGAGAGTAAATGGAAGAAAGGTGAAAGCAATAAGAATGATCAGAAATGAGAACAGTGAGAAACCCAACATCAAATCTGGCGATCACGAAGCACACGAAGTTAAGGAATTCTGCTATTTTGGCACTAAAACAATCCATGATGGACGGACCAAGGCTGACATAAAGAGCAGACCAGAACTGACAAAAAGGGCACTGATGGCCAAGAGAACTCTGGTAGTATCAAACATAAGCGCCAATTTAAGGAAGACGTTATGAGAATGTGCGTTTGGAGCACAGTATTGTATGGTAGTGAAACGTGGGCTGTGGCAAATCTGGAACAGAAGGGAATCGAAGTATTTGAGATGCGGTGCTGCAGATGAATGTTGAAAGCAAGGTTGACTGATAAGGTACAGATAGGGGCCTACGAAAGAAACTACGAACAATTCACAACAATAAGCCGTGGCTGTGCCTAAATTTCACAATTTCGTGAAACACTGCAGGGAACAGCATTCAATCCTACCACTGCACGAACTCCTATTGTGTTTGAACAAGTTTAACATACGAGTTCTCATACAGCACCAGTATGTATGGAGATGTAAACATTTAAGTTGGTTTTTAAATGAAAATAACAAAGGCGAAAATGTTTTCCTACAAAACATATTGCTTGAGCGAACCCAGTATAATATTTTATTTGATTATCAGAGGCGGTAACGATTCTAGTAGGTTGGAGGTGACGATTTCAATCTCTGTTCACATATTTGAATGACAGGTACAAATCATTTTGAAAATAACACGGCAACATTCGGATGAAACTACTGAAGAATTAAATGCTGAACAAACGAAATGTGTCGTAATAAAGTGACTAATTTTTATTGCGAGAATATATTACAGCGGAGTAACCCGTCTTGGAAATAGAACCATCAGACCTCGGCAGATCGTAGGAAGATCGAAAGCTCGAGAATTACACAAAATCATGACTGCAGTCTTTTATTTATTTCTTAGTTGCCGTTCTTACGCATGATGTACACCCTTGAAGATATCTGAGTCGTATTTCATTGCTTTTTTTTAATTGTTGAAATCCATAGTGCATTAAAAACGTTAAGACAGGTCGTTGTGCTGGTACGAACAAAAGTCACGAGATCACAGGCCAATCAAAAGATCGAACAGAATCCGAGGTTACCCAAACTGTGATGTAGACTTTTCGAACAGTTCGAGTCATGTTCAAACATAACGCTAGGTATAATAATGCACACGCAGTCGTGCTTTTTATAGAGAAGAAAGATATCGCAGCCAGCGACTTTCTTAGTTCGTAAGCTTCTGTATATGTTTTTGTACTTTCGTAGGAAGTCTGCACTTATACCGCTTGTATTTTGCTAGATTATCTTCTTTATTGTCTAAATTGTCTAACACCTCTAAAAAGGGAGATTTCCCTATCACTGAGACTCTGAACATGGTAGTAAAATTTTAAAGAATTTAATATTGAATTGGCAAACTCACATAAAAAGTATTCATAAATAATCACGTTAATCTTAGGCGAGCCGATATGAATCATCTTTGGTTTGAGCCTTGCGCAGCCCCTGAGGCTGATGATAAATTTTTGTACAGCAGTTTATCTTCTTCTAAATAGAGTGAAATTGTTGCGGGAAAGATGATTGCTCCAGTGGTTCCATTGCTTATAATTTCCTTGGGAGCAAACTGAAATGCTGAATTTGACATGCTCTCCAAGCAAACATTATGAACCAAACAGTACCTCGCGAAAACACACAGAGAAATATCATGCAGACCGCCCATGTCGTGTTGCTGTTCTTGTAACAGCAGAGCTTCTGTATAGGCGGTAGGTAACGAGCGTTACTTTACTTTTTCTCTAGAATAATTTTTCACGTATCAAGTTGTGTTTACGATTGAAAATTATTTAACGTATGATAACAGCTTCCTATTATTGTAGAACATTTTAAATGACTTGTAGTTTACTTAAAGACTGTTCTTGGCCCCAGGACTGGGAACATTCCAATATGTATCGTAATAGAAAAAGTAATCAATCAATCATATTTTTATTATCATGTGACATATCTCGTATAATCAAATATTGTGACATAGGTGACTTGTCAACTCTAAAGCCTAGTTTACACGACGACACTAGGTTACAGGCAACTGCGCTACCGGCCAATGCGCATGAGCGCTGAGCGTTTGTGCAACTCGTCGGTCAAACTAAACGCTTTCGGCGTGTTCCAACTTTGGCAACACTAGTAGCATTAGTTTTGAGGTTATGTGTGCTCGTAGAGTGTAAACAAACTGAAATATGAAGTGAGGAACGGAGAATAACGTTTGCTTTTTGGATATCTATGCTTTGCATAGGTGTTTGTAGGATTTCAGTGATGCAGATTACAAAAATAGGTAATATATTGTTGCTCCTGAGACCTTCAGGTGCAATCAGAACACAGATAGTTCGACAATATCTGAGCTGCAGGGTAAAATTTATTGAATTAGAAGCTCATATACAACTGAATTAAGAAAAATTCAAGCAAATGTAATTCTAGCTGTGGAAATGCTCTCGTCTATAAGACTAAAATCCCATCGTTCGAGTTGTTCGACTCTTTTTTTGAAGGACTATTGTTGATAGGAGGGAAGGCTACACAAATTAAGAAGCTGCACTCTTTATTTAATATTCATCCATTTAAAACATCGCAGCAGTGCTCCCCATTCACATATATTTGAATTTCGAAATATTACTACTGTACAGATCTGTCTTCAAGAGAGTAGTTTGCAAATCATTGTCTTCATAATGCAGCATGCTTTGAATAATTACTGCTGTTAATGTTAATAATTATTACTGTTAATGTTAATAATTATTGGTATTAATGAAAAATCATCATCACCTACTAAATCCTTGTCTTATAGTATGCCAAGTTTTCTCGATTGTAATGCATGCAATGTGATATGTAATTTCAGTTCTGCCGACAGTGCTTCATGCATTACAGTATCTTTATACCTTACCGCATAATTAACTCTATTTAGAAGAAACGTGAACAGTTCTAATGACATTCTAAGATAATTAAAAGAAACTCTTGGGTCCTCCATTACAAATTATTTCAGCAAGGATGCTGTGCAACCAAGCTGACGTCTTTTCTTCATCCAGTCACGAATCGAAACAAGTTTCTTATTTCTTTTTTCTTATGCAGCGACTCCATTCTTCAATATAAATGGTTCAAATGGCTCTGAGCACTATGGGACTTAACTTCTGAGGTCATCAGACGCCTAGAACTTAGAACTACTTAAACCTAACCAACCTAACGACATCACAAACATCCATGCTTGTGGCAGGATTCGATCCTGCGACCGTAGCGGTCGCGCTGTTCCAGACTGTAGCGCCTATAACCGCTCGGCCACTCTGGCCGGCTCTTCAATATAGTTCCACAACATTCATATGGTATGCAAGCATTTTTCCATCGTGTCTGTATGGCGTTCCAAGCCAAACATTGTTGTGTGAATTCTAAAATTCTTTTACTTTCGACTTCTCATACCTACAAACCACAAAAAGGACAGATTTGCAAATATGAAAAAGTCGTCATTAGTTTCCAACACACTTGTAAATGATAATGGAATCAACAATAAACTCTTCGACTCTATCCATTTAGAAACACGTAATGCCCTTCGTTTTCATTAGAAATTTTGGGAGAAATTGCTCCATAAACCCCAACATTACAAAAACAGACTAAATGTCGGCAAATATTGACCTGTTAATCAAACGTAACGTTTTATTTCTAGTGAATTTATCATGCACTATGAATAATATACATTCATAATCTGTGAGAGCTGTTATATTACATTTGGTATGGTCTACACCAAATTGAAGGTGAATATAAATACTGTTTTAGGCTAATGCTTTTCTGACATTGTTATTGGACTAGTTGCACTAACACTATTTCAACTCTGTTAATCAATAAAAATATAATAAACAAAGCAAAATATACTTCAATATACAATTAAAATCTATAAGACAAGAGGAGCTATCTTGATGCTCACCATCTTGAGTCCTGAAACTTCCTGCCAGATTAAAACTGTGTGCCCGACCGATTCCCGAACTCGGGACCTTTGCCTTTCGCGGGCAAGTGCTCTACCAACTGACCTACCGAAGCATGACTCACACCCGGTACTCACAGCTTTACTTCTGCCAGTACCTCGTCTCCTACCTTCCAGACTTTACAGAAGCTCTCCTGCGAACGTCTTTTCTTCACCCAGTCACGAATCGAAACACGTTTCTTATTTTTTTCCCCTTATGCAGCGATTCCATTCTTCAATATAGTTCCACAACATTCATATGGTATGCAAGCATTTTTCCATCCTGTCTGTATGGTGTTCCAAGCCAAACATTGTTGCATGAATTCTCAAATTCTTTTACTTTCGACTTCTCATACTTACAAACCACAAAAAGGACAGAATTGCAAATATGAAAAAGTGGTCACTAGTTTCCAACACACTTGTAAATGATAATGGAATCAACAATAAACTCTTCGACTCTATCCATTTAGAAATATGTAATGCCATTCGTTTTCATTAGAAATTTTGAGAGAAATTGCTCCATAAACCCCAACATTACAAAAAGAGACTAAATGTCGGCAAACATTGACCTGCAGGAGAGCGTCTGTAAAGTTTGGAAGGTAGTAGACGAGGTAGTGTCAGAAGTAAAGCTGTGAGTACCGGGCGTCACTCGTGCTTTGGTACCTCAGTTGGTAGAGCACTTGCCCGCGAAAGGCAAAGGTCCCGAGTTCGAGTCTCGGTCGGGCACACTGTTTTAATCTGCCAGGAAGGTTCATATCAGCGTACACTCCGCTGCAGAGTGAAAAGCTCATTCTGGAAACACTCCCCAGGCTGTGGCTAAGCCATGTCTCCGCAATATCCTTTCTTTCAGGAGTGCTAGTTCTGCTAGGTTCGCAGGAGAGCTTCTGTAAAGTTTGGAAGGTAGGCGACGAGGTACTGGCAGAAGTAAAGCTGTGGGTACCGGGCGTGAGACGTGCTTCGGTAGCTCACAACGACCCGCCTCGCAGCTGGAATGTGTTAAGCCAAGAGAGAAGAAGGTTTCCTTTTTGAACCAATGAACATTTCTGAACAATTGACCAGAACACATCAATTTCGAGAAGACGCGACTCAGCATATTACCAGCGGGGCGCAGAAGACCTCTGACAAATTACACAACAAAACTAAAAAAAAAAAAACATAACAACAATAAAAATAAAATTCAGAAAAAGGAAAAAAAAAGTTGGTAGAGCACTTGCCCACGAAAGGCAAAGGTCCCGAGTTCGAGTCTCGGTTGGGCACACAGTTTTAATGTTGCAGGAAGTTTCATATCAGCGCACACTCCGCTGCAGAGTGAAAATCTCATCTTGATTCCTGCTGTAGTTTTCAGGACAGGCACTAGATAGAAGCCATTGTTAAACTCAGGTTCTCAAGTGGAAATAGTACTATATTCAGAACACCAGTGTTCAAGTATCCCAGAGTATTACACAAAGAAATAATGATGTGCTAGGTAGACTAGTCTATTTAGTATACCAGGGCTGAAAGGGTTAACATATCTATTGTTTCTTCTGCAGATGACCATTGTTTTACAGAGTTAACATTAAAAAATAATATATGCTTTTAAAAAATGTGGTGTTACTTCTTTAGATAGATTTCATTTTACATGGTTATTATTGACGATATCTTCAACACTATAATGGCATTTACTTTTCAGATATTTTTCCAGATCTCCTTCAGTATTATTTAGATTTTAGTCACATTTCTCCTTCCAGATTTTATTTATAAATTTCACGCGCATATAATGTAGAGTTTTTTCATATAATTGAAGCCTGTGGATAAGTAACATGTAACTTGCTATGACAGGTCTTATACTCAAGTGAGAAGCATTTGCCCTTGAAAAGTTTTGGGTTTCTCTTTCTGTAAATGAAAATCTTGTATATATACATGCTTGGAATGGACATTAGACCTAGATTCTCAAATAAGGGTCTGCAGTCTTGTTTCTTTCTAGGTCCCGCCACGGCTCGAATGATTTTTTAACTAATTTTTGTCAGCCCTTCCACCTCGAGTATTATGATCCATTCGGTGTCAATTATACCCGTCTAATACCTCGAAGCTTACAAATAGGAAAGTGTTCCCGAATTATTCTTGTAAAAGCGTATTCACAGAGCTCCGTGGAAATAATGAATGATTTAAAGTGGAATCCACGTCTATAGAAGTAGGCCGACAGTTACCGTGCTGATAAAGAGCTTATAGCGATACTAGTCGTCGACCACGTAGTGTACATTCGAGAATCATTGTAAAAAAAACGTGGCGACTACAACGTAATATATCTGGCGATGTTTTGAAATATAAAAAGCACAGGTGTTTTTTTATTAGGAAAATATACTACTGTTATTATTAATCACATGTAAATAACAGAAGCAGTAACCGAAAATACACACATCAAAAAAAGTTTTCAGAATTCCAGAACCTGTACAGTGTGTTGTGGTAACAGCAGAAACAATATGATTTACACCGTGCGACGTCTAGAGGTAACCCGATTGACCTACCTGTATCTTCCTTCCAAAATTCAAACTTCCCACCATGGGGGCTGGGCAGGGAGTGCAGCACTTTGCAGCCATCTTGGGTAACGGTACTCACGTCATCAGCTGACGTCACGGCAGCCATCTTGAAAGACGTCAAATTCGTCATCAGCTGACGTGACAGCAGCCATATTGAATGACGTCAGTTGCGTCACAACGCGACGTCTTAGAGAACGCTATTTTGGGGTGATGTCCTTGTTGTCTGCTACACGCCGTGGATCAGAATGTCTTAATGAATGACGTCAATGGCATCATCAGCTGACGTTACAGCAACTGTCAATCGCGTCACAGTGTGATGTCTTGGTTAATGGTATTTTGGGGTGATGTCCTGGTTGTGTGCAAGAGGTCGTGCATCAGAATGTCTTAATGTCAGTTTATAACCTGATATAGACCTCAAAGTTGTGGCAGGAAAACAAAATTTTTGGTAGTGTACAAAGCGTCTTAGAGCAGAAAAAAATGCAGTGCAATTTTGTCATATGATGACATGGTTGGAGAGCATGGCCGTTATTTGAAGACAAATGTTGATGGTGTTGGGACAGCAACCAGCCACAAATTTACTTTGTCGTAACACCATTAACATTTGTCTTCAAATAGCAGCCACGGTCTCCAACCATGTCATCATATGACAAAATTGCGTTAAGCTTACCTCGCCAGGTAATGAGAAAAAAAAAACAATGTTTCAAACAATGAGACATGGTCACAGGGGGCGTCTCTTGCGACTTACAGTATAGTCTGCAGGATACCATCATCCTCGTACAGTACAGGTAATGAAACTTTAAACTGGTCTGTGCAGTTGATCAATACCTGTATATTTAACTGGATCGTCACATGTGCTCGAGCCTCCACGCATGTAGTATTTGTTTTCGATGTATGGGAGGAGCGAGATGCAGTAAAAATCTTATCTAGATCTCTATCGGATGAAGTTAGTTGAGCTTTTATAGTTCGTAATTTTTCTCTGATGGACGGTACAGAATAACGAAGATAGCAATTTGGGGTGATAGATGTGAATGGACGTGGATCTGTAGTATTTGTATGTAGTTTGGGGGTGTACCACAGTTCAGTAGCAGAAATACTTTTCCTTCTCTCAGTTTCCGTTTCCAGTTTCCATCGAATGCTCAAGACACAGTCCTGTCGCAGTAATGCAGATTAGCCTGCTTCTACACGGTATGCAGAAGGTGGTAGATATAATTTCCTCCGACTTCTAATCAGTTCTGAGTTACATTGGAACGATCAGGGATGATAGCTCAGAGTCTGAGAAGGCTATTGCATGATGCATATGGACTACCTAAAACTAGGCTGGAATTTTACTGTAGCAGATAAGTTTAAGAGAGGTGATTTGTTTCGAGATTTGAGAGTGTCAGAAATATTATTCACTAGCAGCTGTAATCATTAAAGCACTTCACCATAGGATCCAACACAGGTATGTACTTGAATGGAAGGACTTGATTCCAAAACATAGATATCATTTCTAGCAGATAGTGTGACACTAGAGATTTGAAAATCTAATGTATATTTCTTACGACGTCAGTCAGCACAACATCTACTACTGTTTGTGATCCTGCTCAATCAGTCATCGCCTATAACTCAGTGGATATAGGAGGTGTATTCAAGTTGTAAGGCCTCCGATATTTTTTCTAATTAACTACTCACCCGAAATCGATGAAACTGGCTTTACTTCTCGACGTAATCGCCCTGCAGACGTACACATTTTTCACAACGCTGACGCCATGATTCCATGGCAGCGACGAAGGCTTCTTTAGGAGTCTGTTTTGACCACTGGAAAATCGCTGAGGCAATAGCAGCACGGCTGGTGAATGTGCGGCCACAGAGAGTGTCTATCATTGCTGGAAAACGCCAAAAGTCACTAGGGGCCAGGTCAGGTGAGTAGGGAGCATGAGAAATCACTTAAAAATTGTTATCACAAAGAAACTGTTGCGTAAAGATAGCTCGATGGGCGGGTGCGTTGTCTTGGTGAAACAGCACATGCACAGCCCTTCCCGGACGTTTTTGATGCAGTGCAGGAAGGAATTTGTTCTTCAAAACATTTTCGTAGGATGCACCTGTTACCGTAGTGACCTTTGGAACGGAATGGGTAAGGATTACGCCCTCGCTGTCCCAGAACATGGACACCACCATTTTTTCAGCACTGGCGGTTACCCGAAATTTTTTTCGTGGCGGCGAATCTGTGTGGTTCCATTGAGCTGACTGGCGCTTTGTTTCTGGATTGAAAAATGGCATCCACATCTCATCCATTGTTGCAACCGACGAATAGAAAGTCCCATTCATGCTGTCGTTGTGCTTCTGCATTGCTTGGCAACATCCCACACGGGCAGCCATGTGGTCGTCTGTCAGCATTCGTGGCACCCACCTAGATGACACTTTTCGCATTTTCAGGTCGTCATGCAGGACTGTGTGCACATAACACACAGAAATGCAACTCTGTAGCCGATCTGTTCTACAGTCATTCGGCGACCCCCCCAAAACAATTCTCTCCACTTTCTCGACCATGTTCTCAGACCGGCTTGTGCGAGCCCGACGTTGTTTTTTCGGTTTGTTGTCACACGATGTTCTGCCTTCATTAAACTGTCGCACCCACGAACGCAGTTTTGACACATCCATAACTCCATCACCACATGTCTCCTTCAACTGTCGATGAATTTCAATTGGTTTCACACCACGCAAATTCAGAAAACGAATGATTGCACGCTGTTCAAGTAAGGAAAACGTCGCCATTTTAAGTATTTGAAACAGTTCTCATTCTCGCCGCTGGCGGTAAAATTGCATCTGCCGTACGGTGCTGCCATCTCTGGGACGTATTGACAATGAACGCGGCCTCATTTTAAGACAATGCGCATGTTTCTATCTTTTTCCAGTCCAGAGAAAAAAAAATCGGAGGCCTTAGAACTTCAGTGCACTCCGTATCACCGAACCTCTGACGTGGTATCGAGACAGAATATGTTACAAATACTGGAGAAATATCTAGCGGCGTTAGGTGGCTGCAAATTCTGGTTTCATACCACGTTCCTCAGTCGAATCACTTTCGAAATTCAGCAATTTCATCACGAGGTTGCATTGTGGGCTATGTGTAACCAGACTGCTGGTCTGATAATATGCAGTCCTAATATTGCCGTCTCGGTATTATTCTGGAAAAACCAGTTCATTCGGAGAGAAAGCCATACGTCGATTTATAAAGCCAGTATAGCTTTTAACATAGATACTTGTGTGCACCTGTAGAACCAAGACTGCTTGCGATGGTAATATGGTTGTGTTTTTTAATATCAGACGATTACCCCTCTCTTTCTAAGACACTGTGGTACCATTCGCAAGAAAGACTTATGTGACATGCCCTCCAATGGTTGATTTTTGGTCAGTATTATTTCTCATCGCCAGCAATTAGTTATTGACGAGGTATTATACTTGTCTTGGGCATCAGGCTTATAAAGTACGTGTTTGTGTTCAGACACGTGCCAAGGAAGTTATGGATTTGACGTGGAACACTGTGACAACAAGGGGAAGAGTATGTCAGCTCATAGGAATGGTGCAGATATTTCTATTTCCATAGCCACGGCCGTCAGCAGGGTGTATTTCCACTACTTTGTTCATTGTCGAATATCGTTCAATTGAGACTGTGATCATAACATTTAATTGCAAGTACAGTGATAAAACATATATGTGACTGATTTTCTGGGATGGTTCTGCCTATGCGTGCTTGGCATGCAGCGCCAGTGACGGGAATGATTCACGTTTCTCGTTAACGGTAGGAGCTGTCTGAATGGAAACGTCTGTTGGAGTGTAGGAATGTAGCTGACTTAACCATGTAGTCCTCTGGACGGCTTAATAGCGAACTAATACTTGGTATGTGTTGGACAGCTTTTGTGATCGTGGGGAAATTTGAGAAGATTCAATATGGACTTGTGTTTGTGCTGGGCCATTATTCTCACCAGTGTAAATTGTTCGGTTGATTGCTTCTTCACATTTCGCGTCTTTATTTCGTTGAGAGAACATCGATTGAGGTGTATGCATCTAGCAGGTGGAAGACACGTTTGCTGGTTCTCTAGATATGAGATACACGTTATTTGACTTTGTAAATTATAGGGATGATTTGGAATCAGTTACATCACCGACATTGCTATTAACAAGTGGAAATATCAGCTTATTTTCTTATGTCGAGTTTTTTCATGTAAAGGTCTTCGCAGATGGGATACTTTTCTAGTTACTCGACGATTTACAGCATGCTCAACCTAGCTAAAGTTTGGGTTTTATAGAGAAATAATTGATATCTGTTTCATATCGAGAAGTACTGCGAAAATGGTCTGATATTCTAGCAAACCAATGCGAAATTAGATGTATTCTTGTAATCACAGAGTCTGGAGATGTGTGTAGAAAAGCGAGCAAGCAAGCAGGTCCAGATCAAAAACGGTATCGCGTTTCTGCCGAGGGGGAAGCGAGTCAGTCTGTGCACTACAGTTCTGAGAGTGACATCAATCCACTGAGAGCACTCTGGTCACTCGTTGGGATTGCATGACCGCCCGACCTCATGAGAAATATCTAGTGCCGTGAGTATACCTACAGTGCATGTTCTTACACTGTCTGTCTTTGGAGATCGGTTTCACGCTCTAATATTCAAGCTCCTGTCCTCAGTTGGGTAGCAGTGTAATTGTATGTACGAATGGTGTAAAAGGGATGATTTTGTATGGCGTAGGATATGAATTGTATGTTTACTACATTGACACAGTATGCAGTGATATATTGTTGGATTAGAGATCGGTTTCACGCTCTAATATTCAAGCTCCTGTCCTCACTTGGATAGCAGTGTAATTGAGTAAGAGTCATTCCATATTTGACGATATGTAGGGCACTTTGCAAGGTTTAATTGTGGTTGCAATGTGTCTATCTGTATAAAATAGTTTTTTGCGCCTGAAAGTCTCGTCTGCAGAAAGAAAGAAAAAGGCGGGCAGTATTTCCACACTGGCGGCATCAGTAATTCGGCGGGTAAATTCGATAGGAGCCACTTATAATCCTCCAGTCATTCACAAGACATTCTTTGTGCTGGGATATAGGAGTCTCTACATAGCGGCGAGGATGTTTGTGTATGTGGAAAGCAGGAAGATAAGATGTGATGGATGCCACGTTAGCACCATCAGGAGGAATGCATTATGCGTTACTCCATTCTATGTTCGGAAACAGGTTCTGTTAGGACAAGGATTTCTATGTGGACAAGCTGAGACATCATAAAAGCGCCTACAAAAGCGACTGTTAACTGTTTCTGGGACACTATACAATTTCCGAGAGGTCGACTTGTCTCTTATTTTACATAGGCATGTGACGTTAGTATAACATTGAGAACCTTTTAGATGGCGAGTCTCCACACAGATGTTTCGTGGCGAGGTGTCAGTCACGCTGGGGCAGGTAAGCATGGCTGGACACAGCTCGTATGTCCCATTAGGGTCACTAGAGAGAAAGCAACCTGTGCTATTCTGGAACAGATTTCTATAGTGCGATCTGCGACATCAGTATCCACAGGTATAGCGTCAGCAACGGCAAACACATGTGCAGCCCAGAGGCGTTTCGTGTATGGGATCAGTGTGAGCACGCCCTGAAGTTCTGTGGTGAGGTGGACAGGGGTGTGCGTTGTACCTCACGTGATGAAGGACGTGACGGCAGAGGAGGAGACGCTGTGGAATCTGGCCGGTGTGAGCAGCCTGGTTGCTGCAGCCCTAACCCGCTAGCCTGAGGGAGAGCGGCACATGGATGGCAGAGCAATGCTGTGGCGGCTGTGGCCGGGGTAGAGTCCAAGCCAGGGGCAGCGGTGGTGGCAGAGTCGAGCGTTGGGTGACGGGATGTGTTTTTTATGAGCGACCTTTTGTTTAAATTGTATTCTATCGATTTCACTGACGGATAGGATGCTGCAAATTAAAACAAAAACTACCGCATATATGGGAAAATTTTCGATTTAATTAATTTGCGAAAATTTTTTATATCAGTGTGGTGTTAGCTGTACAATAGGGAAGGGATGGTGTGCATGAGTGGGTCACAAGGAGCATAACAGCAGGTTAAGTGCAAAACACTAGGTTAATATGCATAATTTTTATGTGAAACGCAGTGCAATAGTTTAAGGGGTGGGTGACAGAGAAGAATACGCCAGAAATGGCCTTCAAAAGAATGTGAAATGCGAAAAGTGTACCAGAAAATTGGGGAGGACATAACTAAATACTTAATTTGGTATCAAAGTTTGTACAATAGTTTAAGGAAATGGGGGTGACATGGAAAACCACATAACAGAACAATAGGTTAACTGCTAACGAAGGCCCAAACATTAGGGTAAGACACCCAGAGTGCACTGCTGAACATTAGGTTATGCAACATGTTCGCTCCATATAATTGCGTCCTACAAGACCTGTTTCCAAACAGCAGAGAATGCTGAGCAAGAGAAATCCAACCCCACAAATTGATTTTTTTTATAAATAAACAATATACCCTTGAATTTCCTGTTATGAGATCCTTCTTCTCCACCAATTTCCATATATTCCATACACTTGCTTGAACCCCATAAATTGTTTAAATAAACAATATTCCACACAGTACCTAAATTGTTTAAACAATATTCCATACACTATAATCGAATTCCCTCTAAATGATTGAACAACAGAGTCTTTTTCCCACCAAGGAGGTTGGGAGGGCAGGGAGGGGGAGAGGTAAATTAATCGATCAATTTCATTAGGTAGTCAATCAAATTGATAAGAGTGAGAGGGGCTATTCCAATAACTCAGATCTGAGAGTGTAGTTGTAGCAGTGAGAGTGGAGATGGGGGCTGGGGGAGGGGGAGGTGGCAGGGGAACAATAGGTTAAGTGCTTGTCAATCAAAAGGAAGGATCCTTTTAGCAGTACAATAGGTTAAGTACCTGTCAATCAAAGGAGAACAATCGGTTAAGTACCTGTCAATCAAAGGAGAACAATAAGTTAAGTACCTGTCAATCAAAGGTGAACAATAGTTTAACTATCTGTCACTCAAAGAAGAACAATAGGTTTGCTCTTGAGTGCATACCTGTCCCTGATGTAGGCAACCTGCACAAACAAAATGTGACACAACATAATCTGTCCCCCTACTGGTGATCAGGCAGGATGCTTATGTACGTATCACCTGTCAAAGATCAGATGTACTAGGGGTCCCGTATCACTCCAACTGCACATGCCCCACACCATTACAGAGCATCTATCAGCTTAAACAATCCCCCGCTAACATGCAGGGTCCATGGATTCATGAGGTTGTAGGACCAGGTGAAGCATAAAGCTTTGTGTCATGATGTTATCCAAAGGTACATGAGTGGGCCTTGGGCTCCAAAAACCCATATCGATGATATTTCGTTAAATAGTTTGCACCCTGACACTTATTGATGGTGGAGCACTGAAATCTGCAGCAATTTGCGGAAGTGTTGCACTTAACATTGAACGATTCTCATCAGTCATCATTGGTCTCATTCTTGCAGGATCTTCTATCAGGCACAGCAATGTCAGAGATTTGATGTTTTGCCAGATTCCTGATATTCATGGTACACTTGTGAAATGGTCGTATGGGAAAATCCTCACTTCATCGCTACCTGGGAATGTTGTGTCCCATCGCTCATGTGCTGACTATAACACCATGTTCAAAGTCACTTAAATGTTGATAACCTGCCATTGTAGTAGCAGTAACCGATCTATTAAATGCACCAGTCACTTTTTGTGTTATATAGGCGTTGCTGATTGCAGTGTCGTCTTCTGCCTGTCAACATATCCCTGTATTAGAATAACCCCCCCCCCCCCCCCCAGGGGCTCGGCATTCAGGTGCCGGGTACGGGCTTGGCGACCCTGTTTTTCCTGAGCTGGGGACTGGTATGCGTTGCTAGTCCCCTGTCACCATAAGCACTGGGCATACTTCAGCGACCACCATGCGGCGTGGCAGTGGAACGTTGTGTGTCTCAGGGAATGGGGATCTTGGCTTGACCGCCCGGATTGCGAGGATGGAATAAACCTCTATAAACAACCCCTCAATCTCAAGGTATGCTGCACACTGATGAGATGCATGGCTGTTGAGTTGTTAGCGGGCAACCTCTGTGGCACCTGCCGCACCTCAGCTGTATAAGGTTTGCCTAGGCATGTGAGGCTCTGTCTAGGTGGACTTCTAGTTCCCTATCTGCTTGTGGGACCGAGACTGATCGTTCGAAATACTCTTTTCCTCCTCCCAGCGTAAAGGGTGGGCCGCTGGAAGGTTCTAACACCCAGTCTCTCAAGAGAGCTCGTGCAGTCAGTCCCGACACTTCTTTGACAAGTAAAGTCTTTTGTAACAGAATGCATTCTGGTAATCAGAACGTGTTGCTCATTGTGAAACGGAAGGAGGGTAGTTTAGAAAAGGTTTCACCCCTTCTATATAAAAAAAGGGTTTGGAGGGAATCTGTGGTTCCTTAAAATCAGTGAAGCGCTTGCATAATGGAACCTTGCTAGTGGAAACTTCTACTTCCCAGCAAGCAACTAACCTCCAATCTGCTAAATGCCTTGGGGAGTATGCCATAGACACTGAACTGCGTAGCACCTTGAATTATAGCAAAGGTGTTGTGACATGCCGGGATCTGGTCGACATTCCCAGGGAAGATCTGAAACGTGAGTGGGCTCCAGAAGGTATCGTTAATGTACAACATATCATGAAGATGGTTGATGGCAATCTTGACAAATCCGACTCCTTTATTCTGACCTTCAGTAGCACGAAACTTCCTGAACATGCTAAAGGTGGCTTCCTTCGCCTTAGTGTGAGGCCTTATTTTCTGACCCCAATGTGCTGTTTTAAATGCCAGCATTTTGAGCATACCACCTTAGAGTGTAAAGGTGAAGCGACTTGTGGCAACTGTGATAAGGCTGCTCATCAAGGAGTTGGTTACTCGTCTCCAGCCAAATGTATCAATTGCTCTGGGAACGACCCTGTATGGAGTAGGGATTGCCAAATATCTTTAGAGGAACGTAAAGAGCAGGAAATAAAAACAACCAAGCGTATCCTCTATGGTGAGGCCAAAAAGATCTACAAGTCGATGCAACCTCCCACATTTGCTGCATCTTTTGCATCCATGGTTCAGAAGCCTACTCCAAAAGCTGATGCCTCTATGAAGACAGAGGTGGTGAGTGCGGGAACTAACACCTGCAGATGTCAGTGCACTTGCAACACAGCCAGGGTTTCAAAGCCTGTAGCCCCTACTCAAACGGCAGACAAAGGTACAGTGGCGAACTTGGGCCAGCCTCTGGCGCCTCCAACAGCTCTTCAGCCCAGTACGGCCATAACCACTCCCATGTCAGCTCCCTCAAAGCCCACCAAACCGCAGAAAGCTTCTGTACAGCATCAGCACTGGGTAAAATCACGTGGTAAACCGTCTGACCACGCAGATGTCGTTTTAGATCATGCTTCATCTGACTCTTTGACAGAGCTGATGGAGTACGACGTATGTGTGGGGCAATCATCAGGCCCCGCACCTGCCCCTCCACCTGCTGCAATCTCCCCACCCCATCAGAGAGACAGGGTGAAGGTGCTACCCCCGTCATAGATGGCTCCCGTACTTCAGTGGAACTTGCAGGGATTCAGGATGCATGTGGAGGAACTTCATCTACTCTCTCAGGGCAGACCACTATGCCTGTGGCTCCAGGAGACTTATTTCCATCCATCATACTCCACTGAGCTACGAGGCTATACACTCCACAAAAAGGACGACCTGTGTGGAGAGAGAGCTAGAGGAGGCGTAGGTATCTGTGTAAGGATGGACTACCACTCCCCACCTCCCTCACTTACAATGACTTTACAGGCCGTCGCTGTGTCTGTGCACGTGCATCATCCATTGACTGTATTTTTGCTTTACTTGCCCCCACATGATGCACTTGATGAAGCAGCCCTCACCGACCTTCTTACACAGCTCCCCCAGCTGTTCATTATTTGTGGTGATTTTTAATGCCCCCAATGTGCTTTGGGGCTCTGCAATTACCTGTCCCAGGGTAGAGCAATTGAGAGGCTTCTCCTGTTATCGTGTGCATACTTGCTCAATGGAGCAGAGAGCGCTCACTTCTGCACAGCAACCGGGTCGTTTTCTGCCATTGATCTCTCGCTTTGCTCTCCAGCTCTTGCCGCCAGTGCTCAGTGGGAAGTGGTCGCTGACTTGCACGGCAGTGGTCACTTCTAAATCTGGATTCACCTGCCAGATGGCGTGGGCCCCAAAAGGAGACCATCAAAATGGGTGCTCAGTGGGGTTGACTGTACACTTTATAGCCAGTAGGCCGAGTTCGAACAATGTGCAAATGTTGAGGCATGGGTAGATCATATTACCAAAACAGTCCACCCCGCCGCTGCAGCATCCATTCCTGAGTCCACAGGCCACCACAAGGGGCAACCTGTCCCTTGGTGGAGTGCCGAATGCCGCTCTGCAATCAGGACCAGGCATGCGGCTCTGCATCAGTTCCAGTGTCGGCCAACTGCTGAGAATCTTGCAGCCTTTCGGGTGGCGAGGGCAAAACGTCGCCGCATTATTCGAGAGAGCAAGAAGAGGTCATGGCAACAGTTTCTGAACACCATTAATCGTTCCACCAAAAGTTCCATTGTGTGGGAGACCATCAGGAGAATTTCTGAGAGAGGAGGGAGGTGCCCCATGGCTTCAGTAATGAATAATGGCACTGTCCACATGGATCCGCGAGACATTGCCCAGACTATGGCAGCATATTTTGCCATTGTTACTGCAACAACCAGTCAGGATCCGGGTTTCCAGCGCCATAGAGCGGTTGCTGAGAGGTGTAATCTGGACTTCCAGTCTACTTCTCATAAGGTTTACAACTGCCCATTTTCTATGTGGGAGCTGAATTCTGCATTTTCTACAGCTCTGGCACATCCCCTGGTCACGACGGGATCCATTACATTGTGCTACGGCACCTCACAAGTCGCAACAAACAAATCCTCCTCGCACTTTTTAATGCCATTTGGGCGTCAGGTCACTTTCCTGACTCGTGGCGTGAGGCAGTTTTAATTCCTTCTTTGAAACCTGGCAAAGACTGCACGAGCCCTAGCAAGTACGTAATGTTGCCCTCACTAGTTGCTTGGGAAAGACCTTGTTTCGGATGGTCAACCACCGCCTTGTCTGGAAGTTAGAATCCCGGCAACTCCTTAGTTGCTTTCAGTGTGGGTTCAGGAGGTTTCGTTCTACCTTCCATTACCTTGCCCTCCTGGAGGCGGCTATACAAGCTTTCCTACACCGTCATCACCTTATAGATGCATTTTTTGGCCTACGATACCACTTGGAGGCGTCTCATCCTGGAGCAGCTTCACAGATGGGGTTTTCATGGTTATCTTTCTCTTTTTATTCAGTCTTTCCTCTCACCACGATATTTTAGATATCGAATTGGTGACGTCCTGCCTGACCGCTTTGAGCAGGAGAACGGTGTCCGTCAGGGTAGCGTTTTAAGTGTGACTGTCTTTGCCATTGTTATTAATAGCATTACCTCCATAGTGAAGAGCCCTGTCCAGTGTTCCTTGTTTGTGGATGATTTCTCTTTGTTTTGCTCTTTTTCAAACCTTGCAAAGACAATCAATTGCAACTTACTCTTAGACAGTTGGATGTCTTGAACGCAAAAGAGTGGTTTTAAGTTTTCCACCGAGAACTCCGTATGTGTTCTTTTTCACTGAGTTGAGGATGAGGGACACTGTCCTTACTTTTAAAGACATGGTGAGATTTCTGGGGCTCATTTTTGACTCCAAGCATATGTGGTTACCTCATCTTAAAGACCTGAAACGACGGTCACTTAAGGCTTTAAGTATTTTAAAATGTCTTAGCCACAATACATGGGGAGCCGACAGGACTTGTCTGCTCCAGTTTTACAGGGTGTTTGTGCTATCTCGGCTGTAGTATGGGTGCACGGTGTATGGGTCTGCGAGGTCTTCTTACTTAAAGATGTTGGACGTTGTGCACCATGAAGGGCTTCGGTTGGCCACTGGGGCATTACGAACTAGCCCCATACCAAGCCTCTGTGCAGAGACTGGTGAACCACCACTTCATATGCAGCGGCGGCTACTTGCGGTGCGACATGCGTATAAAACTTTGTCCACACAGTACACGCCTGCATACCATACCATTGCTTAGCTTCCTCTGGCACGGCTATTTCATAACTGGCAACGAGCGACGCGGCCCAATGGGATTCGCGCAAAGGAATGCCTCTCTGCGATGGATATGGCTGGTCTTCATGTTTTCCGTCGCAGTTGGAGTAGGCTTATTTTAGATTTGACTAATTTTAAGAAAGATGGCACACCAGATTTTACATTCCAATCTCAGTTTTTTAACATTTTAGATGCGCATCACTGTTTTACCATCGTTTACACTGATGGCTCCAAACAAGAGAATTTCCTTGGCTGTTCTGTAGTAGATTAAAACTGTGAGACGAGGTACTAGCAGAAATAAAGCTTCGAGGACGAGTCGTGAGTCGTGCTTGGGTAGCTCAGTTGTAAGAACACTTGCCCGCGAAAGGCAACGGTCCCGAGTTCGAGTCTCGGTCCTGTACACATTTTTAATCTGCCAGGAAGTTTCATATCAGCGCACAATCCGCTGAAGAGTGAAAATATGATTCTGGAAAACATCCCCCAGGCTGTGGCTAGCCATGTCTCCGCAATATCCTTTCTTTCAGGAGTGCTAGTTCTGCAAGGTACGTAGGAGAGATTTGTTAAGTTTGGAAGGTAGGAGACGAGGTACTGGCAAAAGTAAAGTTGTGAGGACGGGTCGTGAGTCGTGCTTGGGTAGCTCAGTTGGTAGAGCACTTGCCCGCAAAAGACAAAGATCCCGAGTTCGAGTCTCGGTCTGGCACACAGTTTTAATCTGCCAAGAAGTTTCATTGATACACTTGTTTCTCTTTTCCCGAAATGTAGCTTTAATCTTCCTGCAGGCAGTATCTTTCTTTCCCCTAGACATGCTTCTATAGCTTTAAAAGTTTGCCTTTTAATAATTTTTGCTTAGCTACTTTGCATTGTCTGCTAGTTTCATTTTTCAGACATCTGTAGTTCCTTTCATCTGTTTCATCTGCTGCATGTTTATATTTTCTCCTTTCAGCAATTAAATACAAAACCTCCTATAATATCCACGATTTCCTGCTGGAATTTGTCTTTTACCTATTTCGCCTTCTATTCTCTTCCCTATTTCATCCCTCAAAGCTATCCATTCACTTTGTGTTGTATTCCTTTTGCCTGCTTCAGTCCACCATTGCTTAATTCTCTGTCCGAAACTCTCAACAAGCTCTGGTTCTTTCAGGTTATACAGGTCCCATCTCCTTAATTCCCTACTGTATTATAGTTTATTCTGGTTTAACCTGCAGTTCATAACCATAAATTCTGGTCACTTTGCATATCTGTTCCTGGAAATTTCACAGTTTAATTTCTGGTTTCGAAATCTCAGCCTTATCATTACATAATCGATCTCGAACCTGCAAACGTCCCTAAGTCTCTTCCAAGTACACCACCTTCTCTTATGATTCTTAAACCAAGTGTTAGTTGTGAGAAATTATGTCGCACGCAAAATCATATCTGTTAGTTTTGGCTTCATTTATCTCTGGAAGTCCATAGTATCCTAATATTTTTCCTTAAAACTGTTCCTTTTCCTACTTTCGGATTCCAGTCCACCATCATATTTAAATATTCCTCTCCCTTAATTGTCTGCGTAATTTCTTTTATTCCATCGTACATTCCTTCAAGCTTTTTCTCATCTGCAGGGCTAGTTAGCACATATATTTGTACTGCCATGGGTGTTGGATTTGTGTCTATCTTGGTTATTGTTATGTTTTACTATGTGGTTTATAGAACTTTAGCTGCATTTCTATTTTCTTATTCATTACTAAGCCTACGCCTGCATTACGAATATTTGATTTTGAATTTGCAACCCTGTACTCACCTGACCAGAGATCCCACTCTTCCTGTTACTACAATTCACTAATTCCCACAATATCTAATGTCAATCTATTCATTTCCATTTTTAAATTCTCTAATGTTCCTAGGGGATTTAACATTCCACACTCTGACATGTTTTTTTTCTGTTGATATCTGAGTAGTTTCCGCCCAAATATCCGACTGTGGGACTATTTTACCTCCAGAATATGAGGATGCCATAATCATTTACCCATAGTGTAGAGGTGCTTGCCCTCAGGAAAAATCATGGTTGTAATTTCGCCTTGTTTTCAGCCGTTTGCAGTACCGGCACAGCAGGGCTATTTTGACTACAGTTACAAGTCCAGATAAGTCAGTCATCTAGATTCTACGCTCTTGCCACCGCAACTGCAGAAAAAGCTACTGCCTTCTTCAAGAACCACAATATGATTGCGCGGCGTCTCAACATATACCTCTCTGATGTAGTTGCACCTGTGGTACTGCTACCTGTTTTACTGAAGCACTCATTTCACCCCACCTTGGCATGTTGCGTGGTGCAGGAACGTGGAATGTATATGTAATAAATAAAAACAGTGATCATGCAAGAAGAATTTAAATATTTATCGAAAAGAAAACAAATACCTGTAAAAATGACATACACCTGTAATCATGATATACACATGGAAATAAAAATTACTCGTAAAATTGTATGCTATTTGTTTAAAGAAATTGTAATTAGATGTTACCTCTTAATAGCGACATATTAATGGTTGTCTTTTTCTTTTTTTAAAAAAGTATTTTAGTATCTTTTAGAGAAGTAACTGTTCTTAAAAATCTGTTATCTAGGCCTTCAGCCGTTAAATTGTTTTGAGTTATTACTATTGGGGCCTTAAGCTGACAAATAATTTGAATTTATAGTCAATAAGGCCTTCAGCTGTGAGTGCAACTTGTTTAAGGTATTTTTGTTAGACATTGTGTCTTAACAAGCAGATTTGATGATTGTTCCTTAGTGTTAATCTCTTTGCAGTTGGTTCCAAATAACAAAACCCTCAGAAACCAACAGTAACTGAGTAAGACCCCATCCACATTTACATTCTGCCTTCCCTAAGTCCTATGTATCAACTCTTTAGTAACATATGTCAAAAGGGGACTGTGATTACTAATATATGTGTGTGTCACAAGTAAGTGAAAATGGTCATCACAAAAACAAACTGCTACTATATATTGAAAAGCAAAACTAAACTGAGTGTCATATAAAATGCATTACAGCCTTCCTAGGGACCATGATAAACAGTACGAAATAAAAAAAAATTGTATCATAAAGAAACAAAGACAGGTAAATCAACTTAATGTATGGTATGGTATTTTGTTTTCATACGCAACAGCGATTAAAAATATAATTTCTCTCAAAAACAACAAAATTATGTCAGTAAGCAGCGCTACAAAAATACAATAGAAAATGCGCAGTGACGTCACAGCGTCCACCACCATAGTCTAAGACTGTGTCATTACTATTACATTACCATTGGAAGCTGGCTGTTAGTATCACAGTTTCCTCCTGATCTTCCATGCTAGACAACTGTTAGCATCGCAATTTCCTCTTGATCCTTCCATGTTAAGTCAAACACTATATTCAGTTTTCCTAGGCTGCTATATGAACGGATTGGTAATTTACCATATTTTCGGTAATATTTTTAGATGTAAACAAGCAACTGATATTATAATAATATCCAGTGTTAACTGATGTTCTTGTAGTGGACTGGTATATGAACTCCCATGGAAGAAGAGACAACAAAATATGTGATATTGCACATGAATCGTAATTGTCCATTTGTTTACCTTTTGGTGAAATTGGACATGAAAAATGCTTAAACCAATTGAAGCTTTGATGTACAACCTGATGGTTAATGCTTGCTAGCAAAACGATATTTTACAGTTTTCGAGTTACATAGAAGACTCATTTTTCTACTGTATTCAATATTTCTGTTTCAAGATATACAGTAGTTAACAAATACTGTAAAAATGGTAAAAGTGTCTTTGAAATTGTGTACTAAGTATTAGATGATTTGTAAACTTACACTCGAAATGAACTACTATTGGAGTCAGTTATTTTTCGTAGTGGAGACTTAGTAGCTGCAGTACACAGCTGAAGCTGTAACTGAATTGTGGAGAACAGTGTGAGTGAAACCCTTAACTTCACCAAACTGTTAGCTTTCGACAGAAAGCTAACTGAATATGTTTATAAAGCAAATGTATGCAGTTCGTCTCTGAAATACATAATTAGTACAAATTTGAAAGAAACTCTTCTCAGAACTTAAGCTGAGGTCTGAAAACTGTTATAAAGTGTGGTCACCTTATATATATATATGTAATACCCAACTATAAACAATAAGTATCCCTACTACCTGAAATCACAAAACATGACGATTTGCACTACTTGGCGATGTTTTCGCGAATCTGAGGACGTTAAACGATTTTCAAGTGATGTTTAGTTTTGGCAAATTGTCATGTAATTCTGCACAAACTTCTTCAAACAAGAAAAATAATACAATATTAGACCATTTTTTCCAGAGAACCTCTAGGACCTTCCCTTCCTTCTTAAATATATGTTGATTTAGTCATTTACCCTATAGAGTTATTAATGTTGTAAATAGTATAAAATTTCTAAATTTGTGAATTATTTCCTGAAATAAAGTATTAACTGTATTACATACAGAGAGGAGAGAGAAAATACGATTCAAACCCTACTGACAGAATATGTTATCATATAACATAATGATGTATCACAAGAAGAAATCAGCTTGCTACATAATAGCATCAGAAAAATGAAAACAAGGTAAGGAGACTGTTTGTGTTTGAGTAACGTATGATTGACACTCTTTATATGTCTGAACAGTTTTTAAAGTTTATGCATATATATATAGATCTTTTATGAGTAAATGAAATATTAACTTCAATAAAAAGAATTTTGGTACTATAACCACAATTATGTGCTAATACCTACTGGGAGAATTTTTTTATAACTTTATTTAATTGTGTTGTCTGTCACACAAGGAGAAAGTGCTGTTACTGACAAGCAAGTTGCTCAGGACATATATCTGTTATTTGAAATCATAAAAACTAATGACTCATACTAATTAATGATGCTTTCACTAGCCAGATAAAAATGTATTTCTACAAAAACCTTGAATGAAACAACATACGCTTTGATTTTATAAATCATGTCCTGATAAACGATTAGGCATTTTTGTAATTTCTTTATCTTCATAATTATGAAACAATCAAGGAAAACAATGGGAAAACTTAATGGTGCAGCTCATCAGCCAAAGTTTACAAACTGCAATAAGTAAGAGTTTAAAATGAGAGAATTAACTGCAATTATTGCTAAATATATTTGTATCATACATTTTTATGGTGTCTATATAGTGAAGGTTTTGCTTTTGTTGATGATTAAGTTCCATATAAAGGTTGGCCTTCCTACAAAAATGAACATGCTCCAATTAATATGATGCAAGGTGACACCTCTCAGTTATGATTCTTTACACACCTATAAAAACACAATACTGGAACTTTTATTTGATACATGTAATAATTTAATATTGCCTACTGGTTAGTTTTACCTCTACTGAAACCAAATTGAATTTCTGTAACAACGTTTAGCTTTTCTCTAATTAGCAAAATATAAACCAAAGCTTGTGCATTCATATACAAAGTAACTATACTTCATCAAGGAAAGCTTCGTATCACAAAACATGTAATCACTACAAGATGCAGCTACCTTCTTGAAGGTCTGGAGGGGAGTTCCCTTATGTGTCCTAAAAGTATCTTAATAATGCAAGAGTGGCTTATTTCTAAATTTTAACTGTGAGTAAAAATTGATGTGGAGTGAAACATTAAATATTGAATTGACCATGAAAATGCTTTGTTTAAATTTTCTGCTTAAAACATTTGTGCAGTACTTAATACTTGCTAAAATTTATTATTGCACAAACTTTCCACTTCATTTAACTAAAAATATGACTGGCATGGATTTGAAATAAAGGTATGAGATTGGTATGGCCTCACTATGACTGTCATGTTATAAAGTGAAACATCCATAAGTAATATGTGAAGAATGCTATATGAAATTACGCAACTGAATAGTGTAGTAGGATTATTATCATGCATCAACAAAAAAAAAATTACACAGCTCACAATGATTGAAGTTACATTAGCTCATGCTGTCTTTAGCACACTCATGCAAAGATCAATTCTTTGATATATCTTTGAAAACTCATGAAAGACACAATTTATTTAGTGAATGAAATACTGCATTTCTAAACACGATCATAAGATAACCTTAGTTCATAAACAGAATAGAAAATGACCCACTAAGTCATTTTGACACATTACTCAATATTTGACCTAGATAAATCTCAACTTGCCAGCAATGGAAGTGATATTGCAAGTGACTCATCCATAAATAACATGTGAAAATAAAACAAGATAATCCAACTGAATAGTGTAGTATATTATCTCAAAATATGGCCTCACTATGACTGTGATGCTATAAAGTGAATCATCCACAAGTAACACGTGAAAAATGCCATATAAAATTATGCAGTTGAATAGTGTAGTAGGATAACTCACTATGGGCGTGATGTTGCATGTGAAATATCCCTAAATAATATGAAAATGATGGTTCTGAGTAGTGTAGGCTTAAGGATGCTCCCAATAACTAACTTACAGGTATGTAAATTTTACATGTACACCTCAACTATCACAGAGATATATCTCCCCTATCCTCCCTTGGTCTCCTTGGGCCTTGTACTTTAAATTGAAGAAGTGACTATACCAAAATTTGTGAATTTTTGTTTCTGTAACTTCATTAGAGCTAATTCAACAACATATTAAATATTTAAAGTCACCAATTTGGTAGAAAGCATGTAAATAGAATTGAACCAAGAAATCATGATAATTGTGACATGATTAAAGTTTAACAACCATAATATGAACATGTAAAACTAGCGAAGTTTTGGCATTTGTAGCATCATGGAGAGCAAACAAAAGTATTATGACATCAATGATATTACTACAAAAGGGTAATCGGTTGGTTTCTAATGTTGCTAACATACAAAAGCCTGAGATAGCATATTCAGAAACTTAACTAACAGTATAAGTGCACATTGTTCATAGGATAATATTTACAGACTTGTAAGACATATTTTCAAATCTCTGTATAGGGGAATATTACTTAACCAAGACAGTCAATAATAACAAAAAATGGTCCTGTGCAGTGAGAGGAGGAGTGGTTACAAGAGTCATACTTTGTAACAGTTCACCAGAGTTCTCTCTGATATGTGGAGGGCTAAGCTTTTGCTCATAATATTGTTTCTGGTTACATGGTGATAACCCTTTTATAAACTTGGAGTAATGGACAAAATAGTGTTTCCCTATCTTGGCTCTTCTAGATAGATTACTGTCAGGCAGATGTCATGGGTACTAATCTGGATTTAGTGTGTCCATGAAACGTCTCCATGTCTCAGCATCTGGCTTAGTACAGACAATAGATTCATTTGTCTTGCCTCTCTTCTGTCCTGTAGGTTAGCTTTCTCACCTAATTCCTCATAGATACTTATCTTCTAACATACAACATAATGAAACAGACAAAAGTGTAGTAGTTATTATTATCTCTGATGCTTTACTTCATGTTGAGTGATCTACACATATCTTCCAGAATGAGATTTTCACTCTGCAGCGGAGTGTGCGCTGATATGAAACTTCCTGGCAGATTAAAACTGTGTGCCCGACCGAGACTCGAACTCGGGACCTTTGCCTTTCGCGGGCAAGTGCTCTACCAACTGAGCTACCGAAGCACGACTCACGACCGGTACTCACAGCTTTACTTCTGCCAGTATCCGTCTCCTACCTTCCAAACTTTACAGAAGCTCTTCTGTGAAGCATGCAGAACTAGCACTCCTGAAAGAAAGGATACTGTGGAGACATGGCTTAGCCACAGCCTGGGGGATGTTTCCAGAATGAGATTTTCACTCTGCAGCGGAGTGGGCGCTGATATGAAACTTCCTTGCAGATTAAAACTGTACAAGGTGCCCACAAAATAGTTTCTCATTAACCATACAGATTTTACGAAATTCATTGGTTTTGTTATTGTTTCTTTACATGTATGGCAGATGTGCTACTGTTCTGTTAGCATTCTATATCCATATACTCTATGACACTCACTACAAAAAGCTACAATTCTACTCTACCTTCTGATATCAAATGTACATTAAAATGACGGTAACTATCTTCCTCTTTCTCCTCTCTCTCTCTCTCTCACACACACACACTACAGTGCCACCTCTTTATAACTACATCCATGCTATACTCCTGACTCCACCTAGATTAATTCAATTCTTCTCGGGTTTCAATTAGTATTTGCACCCATTTAACATTCCTCTTTTGCTCATCTTTCATTGTTATCTTAATTTTTTTGTTTCGCTTGTTATACAACCATTCACAACTTTTTAACTATCTGAAAAATATAATATGTATGCATCAGACATACAATCATAGGCATTACGCTTTTCAACTTAAGACACTGCTTTCCATCTTTTGTTCTTTGAATACCTTCACACTGCAGACATGATAGATTTCCCTCCTTTTTGTGCTCTTGAGAGTCTCCTCCTCAATCACATTTTGATGCATAACACACTCACTCTACAAGGTCCTGTATATGCAGGAATTAAATTGTGTATTAGTGAATGTCATTTACTGGATAATTTCTGTGATCTTATTAACATTTTTTCTCCTACAGCTATAGGTTTTGTTACTCTGCTCCGCCTACCACTCCTTTTGCTGTGGTTGGCAGCCTTTCTGATTTTCGTTAAATCTAACTGCACAACATCACCATGTATTTATTGGAAATAGTAGTATCTTTCGACTTGTCTTGCGGAGTCCGATTTTTCAGGGTTTGTATTGGAGGCTACAGGGTCAAACCGTTAGATAACTCATTGAAGACTCCCTGAAGTTGTGGAATACAGGAATCCCATGAGTTGTATCGCTTATGACAGTAAAGAGTGCACAGTTTTTGTAATTCTTTCATCAAATATTCTGATGGATTGAACACTGGACGATAATTTTCATTTTGTTATGATATTGAAACTATCTCCAAACTACAGACCTGATTTGTGGACTATTGTCCAATATCACCTTCTCCACATATCTGACATTACACAAGAAATGGCTGAAGAATGCCCATACAACTTATCATCTTGTAACTTTCTCAACAGCATGAGTGATACAAATTTGGAGGTGAACTCAAGAATGACAAACAAAATGAAGACTCTCTAATTGGTTCCCAGGAGCGGAGGAAACAAATCAGTGATCAGAAATTGGTTTAACCTCGATGGGATACATAGAAATAGTGGTACATGATGAGACATCACCCTTGGATTTGCCTTTTGGCAGAACATAGTTGCAGCAAACGCCTTACATACCAGTTTTTCCAGGTTCAAAAAGTAGCTTGTTTCACAAATAGTTTAAATGAGTATATTATTATTGGTGATGGTGTGAATTTGTATGCAGTAACCGCATTTTTTCAGAATACAGTGTCCTTCAGGCATGTGTACATATGTAAAGGAGCAGATGCTGTCTTTGATGATTTGTAACTGTGAAAGTCTTAAAATGAAATCACATATTGTAAATAAATATGCTTACATATGTGATAAAGTCATGGTCCAAATGCCCACTTTTGTGGACTGGCACTGGTGGCATGCTCGGACAGCCAAAGAGATTAAGGCGGCCACTAAAAAAAGAAGGAAATTTCGGTTCGAGTCCCAGTCTTACATAAATTTTCCATTCTCACAAGTAGCTGACACTATTGCATATTCACAATATGTGAATTCATTTCATTAACTGAGTATGCCAAATAAACTTCATGATCAGTTCATTGGTAATAGAAACAGCCAACTGTGAATTATCTTCACTTCTCTTCCTCAACAAAATATTGTTTCTAATCAAACATTGTTTTGATGTCCCCACATCATCTTCACTTGTTTCAACAGTCTATCCTTGTCTTGATCCTTAGCAATATTTCCAGAGTATTCACCATGAAATTACTAAATGCAACATTCTGTAAGCACATGATTCTGAAATAGTTTTTCTTGATGTTATCCTCAGTCTCATTATTTAGCCCTAGAGGAGATCTCACAAGTGTACCAGCAACAGTATTATCCTGACTAGGAGTGTGGACAGTTTTGAAATGAAACTCTTAAAGATATAGATACCCTGCTAAGTGACCATGAGTCAATTTTGCTATCATTAGGAATTCCAAACCCCTGTAATCAGCTCAAACAGTGATCATCCAACTGAGGAAGTAACACCTAAATTTCAAAAACCTGCATACAATGGTTAGTGGTTAGAGCCACAAGATTGGCATTCACATGTTATGGTCACCTGGCTCACAGAAAAGATAGTATGATGCTTCAGCACTTCATCTACCTCAAGTTCCTCAAATAGTCCACCACCAAGATCTGGTTTAGAACTGTCTGAACTAAGACAAAAACTCCTACTCAATTTTCGATGTGAAAGTAGAGGTCTCTCCAGGCTGTTTTATACTCTCAAACTCTTTTAGGATTGGACATTCTACTTCCAAGTTGTCTACTTATCCATGAATGCATAAAAATGTGGTATAGCTTGAAAAGTGTAATTCATAAATGTTTTACAAAATTAATGTACCCCAGAAAGCCAAAAAGCTGCTTCCTCATTTTAGGAATAGGAAAGTCTCTAATTGTTTGTCACTTCTCCAGATCAGGTAAAATCCCTGATGTAGTCACAATGTGTCCATATCTCCTTTTTTGTACAAATTCTTATTTTTCCAAATTTACTGTTACATGAAACTCTTTGAAGGCATTTAATAACTTATTCAGAATCTCATTAAGCTTCTCCAACTACTTTGCTAAACTCTCTTCAGTTAACATGTCAGTTGATAAAAGTCATAAATCCTTTCCCATCATCACTAATAACCAACAAAATTAAGACTACAGCAGAAAATTATGTCATATAGAAAAACCATAATTTGCTAAAGCATCTTCATATGACTGAAATAACAAAACATCCCCTGCAAAATCGTTATCAGAAGCACTGTCAAGACTAACTCAATATCATCAGTTGACACTCTAACCTCTGAGTAAACATGTATAGTCTACATCACTGCATGCTCAAGCCAAACTAACTGAAACTTAAATTCCATAAATAAGGTTTCAGACCAGAAGAAAAAGAATTAAATATAATTAAATATAGAATAATCGCAATATTTAGAAGTCCATAGCTACTTAAAACAACAATTAGACTGTTAGCATGACTTCAATGGAAATCACTGGTGTGGGGCAGGGGGCTCCCAAATCTGTGTTGTTGGACCATTCAAGTAATTGTACTGTTGCCTATTCTATCACATAATGGACATGTCTTTCTTCTTCAACAAGGGAATTACTAATGTGAAGAAAAGAGATTATATACCCTCAACAATTTTCCACACAAGAAACAGATACAATTAATCAATATAATAGTTTTGAACATAAATCATACACAGCCACAAACATGCATAATAACAGTAAATAGCACTGCAAAAATCGCTGTTCAAAAGGCACAAAACAATTTTTTCAGAAGTTTTCACATTATATTGATGCACAAAATTTTCAGCAAAACGTACACTATTCCATTAAACAGAAAAATATTCTTCACCAATCACTTTTAAACCTCACTCCATATAATAAGATGTCTCATGAAGAACACTAAATTGTTTTCATAAGTTTATCGTAAAAACAAGAAAATGATGACTCTCAGCAAGTTGCAAAATTCTTTCACTTGTCCACATCTTCAGATTTTACTTCACAATACTTACATTTAGTGACCATCTGTATACAGAAGCATCTTTCAAACATCACTGGCAATTAATGCTGTTTCGTAATATTATTTCCACTTAAGAGAAGAAAATTTATTCTAAAACAAAGAGAAACCTTATAATTCAGTGTATCTTGCGTTTTCACTCTATTTACCATTAATTTTAACAATGCAGTTCGTACTGTCCCCCAAATAGTTTATTATTCCATTTCAGTCATGACTTACGGTATATATGAGTTTTTCAAGTGACATTTCCCACAATATCTTACTGACAGAGTGGTGCACCCACAAGGCACTAATTCTCAAAAAATACACGCAATCATTAATCATAGCACTTCTTTACTAAAACAAAGGAAACTTCTTTAAGCTTAATTGCAAGTGACCAATAATATTCTTTGTTGATGTTGAATATTATATGACTCTATGTTTTCACTGAAACGCTTTTATAACTGTCAAACAAAAGTTCATCAAAATAAAGTTAGTAGGTAAGTAGAAAGCCAAAACATCTTATTAGAATTTATTCAGATAGGGTCGGTCAGATGTAGTGTCTGTATAGTGAAGATTTTGCTCGTAATTTAAAGTGCAACGCTTGGTGATAGGTTGCCTTTCTTACAAAAATTAATAAGCCCCAATTAATAGGAAATGCACTCTGAGTACTCTCAATCATGGTTCTTCAGACACTAATACAAAAATAGTGCAATGGTTGCTATATTTGACAGCTGTAATAATTTAATATTTTCCACTGGTTATTAACTTTACTGAAACCAAATTTAATCTGCCTAGCAACATTTAGTTTTTATGTAATTAGCCGTTTATAGATCCAAGCTCATCGACTCACATGTAAAGTAGTTATACGTCATTGGTCCCTTCTTCCAACCATTTTACTAACATTGAAATGGTAGATCTTGACATAACCGATCACAGAATAGAAAAACAGGTACAGTCACTTAGTAGTGGAAAGTTATCAGGACCAGACAAGACGCCTGTAAGATTCTACAAAGATTATGTAAACTATCTGGCTCCCCTCCTAACAGCAATTTATCGTTGTTTGCTGGAGCAAGAAAGAGTACATAACGACTGGAAAAAAGCGCAGATCATTCCAATTTTCAAGAAGAATCGTAGAACAGTTGCATTTAATTATAGCTCTATAGCGTTGACTCTAATCTTCTGTAGAATTATGGACCATGCTTTACTCGTATGCCCACGAATTACGAAGATTTTTGAGAACGAAAATCTCCTGTATAAAAATCAACATAGATTCCTCAAATAGAAGTCCTTCTAAACTCAGCTTTCTCTGATGTAAGAGAAATTCAGACCTCAGCCGCAGTTGGGCATTGAAAAAATCCATTGTCGACAAGTGAAAATTTGTGCCAGACCGGGACTCGAAACTAGATTACCCACTTTACGCGAGCAGTCGCCTTACCCATTTTAACCACTTTTCGTCCAACCAAAATTCTCAAGTGTCTGAAAGAAAATATACCATTCACATAAACCACTTTTCGTCCAACCAAAATTCTCAAGTGTCTGAAAGAAAATATACCATTCACATAAATAATATATATGCGCCTTGACGGCGAATAACGATACCTTCAGTGTAGATGCACATTACGTCTCAGCTCTTGCGGAAATTAGGTGAAGGTGCGGGCGATGAGTATAACGGACAGAGGACCTAACATGTGTAGTGTGCGATAGTTTGACAATCTCGGCACCAGTGTAAGAACAGATATCACACATACATAATCGGCTCGTACTGTTCCTTGATGAGGCCCATTGCACTGTAGAACGGCGTTCCCGTTGATGTCATTCCTTGACGTCAGAAAGGCACTTGACACTGTCCCACACTACCGTTTAGTGAAGAAAAGATGAGATTACCGAGTATCGGACCAGATTTGCGACTGGTTTCAAGTTTTCCTTGCAGGTATAACTCAATATGCACCCTCAGCGGAAGAGAATCAACAGATGTAAAGGTTATTTTCAGTGTACCCCAGGGAAGTGTAATAGGATCGTTACTGTTTTCTGTGTGTATAAATGAACTAGTAGAAAGCCTGGAATGCTCTTTAAGACTGTTCGTTCAAAATGCCGTTGACTACAGCGTAGCAACGCCAGAAGGCAGTATCGATTTGCAGAATTACCTGCGGAAGACTAATGAATGCTGCAGGCTCTGGCAGTTGACCCTGAAATTAAATGAATGTAACATATTGCGCATACGTTAGAAAAGAAATCCACCAGTGTGCAACTGTACTGTTGTTGTTGTGGTCTTCAGTCCTGAGAATGGTTTGATGCAGCTCTCCATGCTATTGTATCCTTTGCAAGCTTCTTCATCTCCCAGTACCTACTGCAACCTACATCCTTCTGAATCTGTTTGGTGTATTCATCTCTGAGCCTCCCTCTACGATTTTTACCCTCTACGCTTCCCTCCAATACAAAATTGGTGATCCCTTGATGCCTCAGAACATGTCCTACCAAACGGTCCCTTCTTCTAGTCAAGTTGTGCCACAAACTTCTCTTCCCCCAGTCCTATTCAATACCTCCTCATTAGTTATATGATCTACCCATCTAATCTTCGCAACTGTACTATTGATGATAAATTACGGAAAACAGTATCTACCGTAAAATATATAGGAGACCTTAACTGGAACGACCGCGTAAAACAAATAGTAGGAAAATCAGATGCCAGAACATTCATAAAATAAATTGAAGGAAATGTAACTCATCCTCAAAATAAATAAATTACAAGATCCTTGTTAGGCCGATTTCTAAGTATTATGCATCAGTATGGGACTATTATCAGATAGGTCTGATAGAAGAAACAGAGAATATCCAACGCATAGCGGCGCGCTACAATATGGGATCGTATGTTCGGCGCGAGAGCCTTACAGACGCTCAACTAAACTCCGTTACAAGAGAGGCGCTATGCATCATTGAGAGATTTACTAGAGAAATTTCGGGAGAGCACTTTCTGGGAAGAGTGGGACAACATTTTATTTCCTCCCACATCTCACGAAATGACGACGTCGAGAAAATTCGAGAAGTTAGAGGTAATAGAGAGCCTTATCGACAATCATTCTTCCAACGCGCCATTCGCGAGTGGAACGCTGAAGGGGCGTATTAGTTAGTGGTACCAGAAGTACCCTCCACCACACACTGTTAGGTGGCTTCCGGAATACTGATGTAAATGAAAAGCTTGTAATACTATTATATTACAAAACATGCAATTAGAATGTGTCTTCTCGAAGGCCTCGAGGCGAACTTCCGTGACCTGAAATTAGTTTAATAAGGCAAAGAGTTTCTTATTTCTAAATGTTTGTTACGAGCAAAAGCGATGATGAGTGAAACATTAACTCAATTAGCCAGGAAATATTTTGTTTACTTACCACAGTGTAAGGCATTATAGTAGTTCACATCCATTATCTAACAAAATTTGCACTTCATGTAATCGAATATATGACTTGTATTGATTTTCAACAAAGGCATAAGTTTTGTGTTAACTTTGGTTTATTATCGTCTCTCAAACTTTCAAAAATGTACGAAGACTACATCAGTTATAGTTAGATGAACCCTTGCTGTCTTTGGTACACCCACACAACGATCAATTCACAACCCTATGCACTGGAAAATCATGTAAGAGACAACATATTTGTTAAATGAAATATAGACTTAAAACCCGATCGGTAGATAAATTTTCAATCCTTGAATTGGATAAATCTCAACAAGCCAACATGGATCGCCTGCCATTTAGTATTGTCCTGAGTCATCATGCGTGAGGAGATTTGTTTTAATAAAATATCTCAAATCAGTACACCATTGCAGCATTTACATACATACGACTCTCTTTCTCTTTCTTAGCTTGTATAAATGCAGCCACTTTCAACAGCACACCATTTTACAGCATGATAAAGGACAGCTTATCTCTACCACAGCCGTGAATTCAATAGAAGGAAGACTTGTTCTCCTTCGAAATTTGCAAAAATATAGCCAGTGACCAAGCACCTAAGCAGCTTATTGGCTAGGTCGCTCACGCACACTCAGCAGATATAGCTCCATAGCAGGCACCATATCGAAAATCAGTGTGTTCAGAGATAAGACTAAAGGATGTTCGTGTGTAATTGACACGGAAAAGACTGCATCTATGGAATTTGGCAAATGTGCAGCCTTTAACAGTACACTTTTTAACAGTTGTTTCAAGAAAATCATTAGATATTATGCAAACTATGTAAAAGTAGTGGATGGCTGCATGGATCAGAATATCTTTAAAAATAAGGAAGAAAGCCCAAAAAATAGCCACAAAACCAACAATCTACATCGCCAGCCAGAGAAAGAGATTGACCCAAAATGGGTGGAGGAAACGAAATAAAAATTCAATAGTTGTAAAGGCTTGTGATTATGTTACTTTAGTGATTTCAAAAACAAGCCAAATTTACAAAGGACTTGGCAGTATGGGTTCACTTATCAGTATGAGAGTGGACCCATTTCGCCTCGATACATGGACAGGTTCAATTGGGAAGGGTGTCATAAAGTTGTATCTTCTCTGTTGCAGCTGGTCCATGATGTTCTTAATACAGAGCTGATGTCTGAGCTAGTCCCACACACGTTTCATCGGGGACCGATTTAGGGACATTATGGGCGATGGCAGTACCTCAGCATTATGCATACAATTCATAGAGACAAGTGACATGAGGGGAAGATCGTTTTCCTGTTGAAAAATGACACCACGGTACTGTCGCATGGGAATTAACACGTGAGGTCGCAGAATGGACCGTTGTGCGACCAGACTTTCCTTATTAGCTACCAGCTGTGAGCCGATGCCATGTCCGATGTCTTCCCACACCGTGACGCCAGGAATAACACTGTAGTGCACCTCCAAAACATTAGCATAATGCGACCTATCTGCAAGTCACCATCATACTAGCTGACAATAGTTATCCAGGACAATGCTGAAACATAATTCACCGATGAATACAATGTCATGCCATTCATCAGCATTCCATCTGTCCCAGTCATGGCACCGTTCCAAACGCAGCCATTTCTGTTGCAGTATTAATGACAGTCTACACACTGGACAGTAATTTCCTAGTCTCTGATACCTGGTGCAAGATGACTCACAATGTTGAAGGGAGTCCATCCCTTGTTCTTGGATGGGTTGGGGGGGAGGGGGGGCACAGATGTGAAGGGGTAACGAACTATTTAGGAGTCGTCCTTTGTGTGTGATGGTCACACGTGGACGACCAGACTATTGACGATGAGTATGCCTGTCCTCAAGTTCCCATACATCCAACATTGGGCCACTGTCACATCTGAATGCCCCACAAACCTGTATATTGCATCATTAATTCAGCAAACCAAATGGAAACGCACAAGAAAGCCTCTTTCAAATTCTGTCAGGTGCTGATAATGCTGTCTCACACCAGTACGTAGTATCTCCGTGTTATTCACAGTGATCACTCTACACCTGAAGCAGTTCACGTCCCATATATTTTCTATTACCGCAGTAACAAAGCTAAAGACGAACAACACTACTGCATGCTACTGGCCATTCTACCTGTCACAGATAATTGCAGCTCTTTGCCATTTACACACCCGACCATGGTGTGTACATGTGCTAAGCTACGTTTGCTCGGTCTTTCACTTTTTTTGTCAGACAGTGTATAAGAACTTTAATATTAACAATTGTACAGAAATATTATTGTATATGATATTCTCTCATTGTTCAAGCTGCTTCATACTGAAGCTAATATTCGAGCCATCGAAGGTCACGGACCGTATCGGGAAAGTTCTGGCCAAGTATGGCATCGAAATAATCTTCAGACCCACCAAGAAGATTAAGGAATATTTAAGGACTGCCAAAGACGCCCGACATCCCCTAGCAACACCTGGGGTATACATAATTCCATGCAGTTGTGGACGAGTTTATATTGGAACAACGAAAATAAGTGTAAACACCCGCTTAGCCGAACATAAAAGAAACTGTCGCTTAGGACACATTGAAAAATCGGCCGTAGCTGAGCATGTTTTTCGAGATGGGAATCATGAAATTCAATTTAATGAGACAAGCGTTCTAGCACGAACATCCCATTATCATGCTCGCATGTATAGAGAAGCAATAGAAATTCACAAACACCATAACAATTTTAATAGGAAAGAGGAAGTTTAAAGTTGGACAAAATGTGGATGTCGACGTTGCGCCAGCAGAATGACAATCGATTACTTTTAATCGAGAATGATGACGCTTTCCAAAGATAGGCATACCGTCGGCATCACGTGACGAATGGCGGTGCCCTCTATGGGCTCTATAAATGAGAGTACATGGTGCCTCAGTGGCAGTAACCGGTCGACCTCAGAAGATGTATCCCTCAGATGGAGACGAAACGTCAGGTGGAAATTTTATACATCCATCACGGCCTCTCAGCCAGGAAGTTTCAACTGAAGACATCGAAGATATTACATCGGTATTACTATACCAGTGACACAGTGGGCTTCACTCTTTTCATGGACCATTCCATGGGATTGTGTATGCAAATGGGTCACGAGGCTAGTGGTCGGAAAGTGCACAACACTCAAACCCACACACCTCATACGTTCACAGGCGGCTGCTGACAGCTCAGCAAATGGACATTTCCCCACAAATCTTTGTTGTTTTCCTGTAAAGTTGATTTTATGGGCAGATTAGCATTGCCGTTCCTAATCTGGCAGATTGGTCGTTCTTAGTAAATAGCTATACAGGGTGGTCCACTGATCGTGACCGTATCAAATATATCACGAAATAAGCGTCAAACGAAAAAACTACAAAGAATGAAACTTGTCTAGCTTGAAGGGGGAAACCAGACGGCGCTATGGTTGGCCCGCTAGATGGCGCTGACATAGGTCAAACTGGTATCAACTGCGTTTTTTTTTAAAATAGGAACCCCCATTTTTTATTACATATTCGCGTAGTAGATAAAGAAATATGAAGGTTTTAGTTGGACCACGTTTTTCGCTTTGTGATAGATGGCGCTGTAATAGTCACAAACATATGGTTCACAATTTTAGACGAACAGTTGGTAACAGATAGGTCTTTTAAATTCAAAAACAGAACGTAGGTACGTTTAAACATTTTCTTTCGGTTGTTCCAATGTGATACATATACCTTTGTGAACTTATAATTTCTCAGAACGCATGCTGTTACAGCGTCATTACCTGTAAATACCATATTAATACATTAAATGCTCAAAATGATGTCCGCAAACCTCAATGCATTTGGCAGTACGTGTAACGACATTCCTCTCAGCAACGAGTAGTTCGTCTTCCGAAATGTTCGCACATGCATTACAATGACGCATGTTGTTAGGCGTTGTCGATGGATCACGATAACAAATAACCTTCAATTTTACCCACAGAAAGAAATCCGGGGACGTCAGATCCGGTGAACGTGCGGGCCTTCGTATGGTGCTTCGACGAACAATCCACCTGTCATGAAATATGCTATTCAATACCGCTTCAACCGCACGCGAGCTATGTGCCGGACATCCATTATGTAGGAAGTACATCGCCATTCTGTCATGCAGTGAAACATCTTGTAGTAACATCGGTAGAACATTACGTAGGAAATCAGCATTCATTGCACCATTTAGATGGCCGTCGATAAAATGGGGGCCAATTATCCTTCCTCCCATAATGCCACACCATACATTAACCCGCCAAAGTCGCTGATGTTCCACTTGTTGCAGCCATCGTGGATTTTCTGTTGCCCAGTAGTGCGTATTATACAGGATTACGTTACCGTGTTGGTGAATGATGCTTCGTCGCTAAATACAACGCGTGCAAAAAATCTGTCATCGTTCGGTAATTTCTCTTGCGCCCAATGGCAGAACTGTACACGACGTTCAAAGTCGTCGCCATGCAATTCCTGAATTCCTGGTGCATAGAAATATGGTATGGGTGCAATCGATGTTGATGTAGCATTCTCAACACCGACGTTTTTGAGATTCCCGATTCCCGCTCAACACGAAGCAAATACCGTCCGCACTAGCGGAATGTTACGTGATACCAGGTGTGACTATTATAGCGCCATCTATCACAAAGCGAAAAAAGCGGTCCAACTAAAACATTCATATTTTTATACCTACTACACGAATATGTTATAAAAAATGGGGGTTCCTATTTAAAAAAAAACGCAATTGATATCCGTTTGACCTATGGCAGCGCCATCTAGCAGGCCAACCATAGCGCCATCTGGTTTCCCCCTTCAAGCTAGACGAGTTTCGTTCTTTGTAGTTTTTTCGTTTGATGCTTATTTCGTGAGATATTTGGCTCGGTCAGTAGCAGTCGACCACCCTGTATAATGGGAGGTTTAATATAAAAGTGTATGAAAACTTTTTAAAATATCTTAGAGTGTACCGATCAAATTCGAAGTTGGCAGCACGTATGTATAGGCTAATAATCAAAGAATAGTATGATATAATCCACAGAACATTCGAGTATTTATATGTTTGAAAAAGAGAGGAAATTACATTAGAGATGAAATTAGAGATAGCACTTAACATTCAAATGAAGATGAGAATGTCGGTTCTGGTAGTCAGGACAAAAGTGTTTCACGTTGCATTGAAAAACAATGGCACTAAAAATTCTGTGAACAAGAAACTTCTCAAAATATTATTTTAAATGAAGAAAATCATCAAATATTTCAATAATAAAATCGACAGAATTCCAAAAGAGACGTTACAATTGTTCTTTATGATATGTAACGTGGTTAGTAATACATAATTTTATTCATCTTTATTTTGTGAACCAGTTGCATTTCATTAATCTGTGTTCACAACATGTACCGTTGTTACAGTTTTAGTACAAATACGTATGTCACGTCTATAGATATTTGCATATATGCATAACTAGTTTGAGAAGGAGGGGGGAGATGGTGAGCTGTTGCATTATTCTAACAGAGTTAGAGGCGAATAGCTGAAATCTTCACGAGTAAAAATTTTACCTTTTCAGCCAGAGAATGCATGAAACTTTTTGGAGTACGGAAATTTGGCCTGCCTTTTTAGAACTACAGAGGGCGTACACTCATAGCCGCAGGAAACGACCACTGCCCAATTCCTCATAGTATGACCTGAGTTTTCAGGATAATCAGGGTCCACACATAGGCGTCCGCAGGGTTTGGGGAGGGGGCGGGGGCGAGCCCTAGTAGAATATTTACTACAGAGTTTTTATTCATTACAGTAGTTTCATATACCTCTAGAAGTCATTTCCCGTGATTCCGCTAAACTTCTCGTTCAGCCAATTGTAGCATTAGGTGGCTGATCACAGTCAAACAGTTCTATGGCTTTAGCAATTGCTGTGTAGCTTATGTTTGTTTGGTTCTCACCGTGTTCGTGGAAAATTATGCAATTTCTTTCGGCGCCTCTACGTTTTTGCGTTGACCTAAACTTTGCAGGACACTGCTGAAATAGAGCTCTCAATCTTTTTCCTATAGCTTTCTCATAGTCAGTATTGTCGGAGAACGGAAAAGGACTGGCCCAGCACACCGGCAGGCCACAACTAATACCCAGAAACACACCCGTCTCCTTTCCACTGCCGCACAACTTAAAAGTGGTAGACTATACATGGGCAGTGTTCTATACAAATTCCTAGGTCAGCTCAACCCTCTCCCTCACGCGAAACTTAACTTTTCGCGTTTGTACAACCTACTCCTGTGGCGGCTTCCCACACTGCATTTAGTTTTACACGACACATCGTTGGACTGGACGGCCGAAGAATGCAACTGTGCCATACAGCAGGTGTACTTGTTTCTATCGCAGCAAGGCCTTCCAGCAAAATCGTCAGTCATCTGAAAAATAAGATATATTTTCTGAAGCATTAATGCACACGCTTGTATTTAGCTCGTAGTTCACAGCTGAAACTAAATTTTTCTAGGTCTTCATAAAAACCTTTCTTCCGATACCTGTTCTAAATTGTTTATTACAATTAGCCAGATAAGTTTCGCTTTATTCAGAGAATAATCGGTGCTTTTTATGTATATGGCCACTTATGTAGGTATTCTCTACATATGAAACTCGATTTCTTGATGCATTGCGCTTCTGGAGAAATTGTTGCCATATGTTTGGTTATCTTAGTAGAAATTTACTTCTCATGTTAAAGAGGGCTAGCGCCAACCTTAAAATGTGAAAAAGGTTAATCTAATACTTTTAGACTGAATAAAGCGTAGTTGTGTGTGGTAGTTTCCAACCGTTTCAGAGTAACTCCTGTGTATGTAATTTAATTACATATTTCGAGTTCCTGCGTTGCGGATCGTGAAATTTATGCTTAAGGTTTAAGTATCAACGTAATCTACCTATAAAAGGTGCGGAGTGGATATCCATCAATACTCTGGTACGTAACAAGTTTTTCGTCTCATTTATAAGTTATAGTTCTTGTGACAACTCTTTTATACCCAGCAACTCTTTTATATCGAAAAGTGCAGTTTTATAGCCTTGGCCACCACCTGGATAAATTCCTGTGGACGCTTATTGGCCCACGTCAGAAAGTTGAATGTCCACAAAAGCTCGGTTTGAGCAGTTCCGACACTCAAAAACTGGTCAAACGGTGACCCGCACGGCTACACACCGCCAGAGTAAGCAGCACGTGTCTGATTAGCCGCACACTATTGCCAGAAGTAAGTTGCTACACTTATTAAGTTTCTAAACACGCGTGGATTGTATTCCAATTCAATCAAGCGATGCTGAGGGAATTAGATTAGGAAATGAGGCACTAAAATTAGTGAATGAGTTTTTATTTATTTGGGCAGCAAAACAGCTGACGATGACCAAAAAAGGGGGACTTTCTAGACACACTGAAACACGTGCTTTTTCTTTTGTAACCGAGAAGTCACTACCACTTGTCATAGATGTATCTTTATAAATACTTCAGCAGTTCGTTAATAATGATTTCTTTTTAGAAAAAATTCATCCACTATTTCACCCCATAGGAATTAAATTTCCAAATCTGCAGAAATACGTATTTTTTTATTTCTTACCAAGAAACTAAATATCAATTTTCGTAGGTCTAGCTTTAAATTGCCTTGGGAGCGATATAGTGTCAAAAAACCTTTCATACGACATTTTATTCCCTTACGGCTAGAAGTTCGAAGAATCTCTTCTTAAATGACGCCTACAGTATAAGATCAACACCCTCTCCAAATTTCAAGTTTCTATCCTTAGCGATTTAGGTTGGCCGAGGATGAGTCAGTCAGCTAGGACATTGCCTTTTCTATTATTTATTATTAGCATGCTAATAGCAATTTGCATGGCAACGTCGGATATACCTGTCAGGGCTCACCAGGGATCTCCTTTCTATCCGATTCTATGGAGAATTCTCAGATTCAGTCATCCATCAGTTAAATTAAATTTTGTTGTAGTCACACATATATGTAAACTTAGACATCTCTTATGACTGTTCTAAATAAAATTCATATATCTCAAAAACTTGCCATTATTTTCGGCTGTAAAGCTTTCGCACTAATAAGACGACTGGTCCCACACTACACCCTTTATCCAAGAAGTATTTCGTAGTTTGGAACATGCTGTAATATTTCTTACTGTCATTTGACAAATCATTTCTTGCATCCTCTGCGCTCTTACAGTGAGTTGCTGTTTTGCTTGAAGTGAGATCATATGACATCCAAGTTTTCAGTTCGTTACATGTAAAACTGTTTATAACAAAAGTTAAATTCGGACTATAAATTCACCTCCGAATACGGAATCATGCGCGAAATTAAAGACTGAATTAATACGAACAGTGTCCGCTTCGCAGAAAGAACGAGTGCGGTAGGTTCTCACACAGGAGGATGTCGGTGACAGAAAACCATCGCAGTTCAAAATGGCTCTGAGCACTATGGGACTCAACTGCTGTGGTCATCAGTCCCCTAGAACTTAGAACTACTTAAACCTAAGTAACCTAAGGACATCACACACATCCATGCCCGAGGCAGTATTCGAACCTGCGACCGTAGCAGTCGCACGGTTCCGGACTGCGCGCCTAGAACCGCGAGACCACCGCGGCCGGCAAACCATCGCAGTACCTCCGTCATTTAAGAAGGAAGGTTGACGTGCTCATGGTGCCTGATATATTACTACGCACGTTGTGGAACAGCCGTCTGCCGGCTCAGGCGAAGGCCATTATAGAATCGCAAACGGAAATGCCGCTAGATGCCGTTGCATACCTGGAGTATCGAATTCAAGGTGTCTTCGTACCGACCTCGTGCCCTGAAATTGCGACGGAGTGTAATAGCACCTCGGTGGTAACGTAGGCGGATTACCACAGTCTCGTGAGGAAGCAGATAGACGAACTACTGTCCAACAGGTACGCTAGAGGATGATTCCACAGAAGATCCAGAAGTGAACTCCGCCGCAGCCGAAGTTTCGACCAGGGCAGGCATGTCTTGGTACCACAGGAAATTCGGAGATCAGGTGCACAATTATACTTCGCCGTGTACCTTTCTCAGTTGTAAACGACAGCCAGAAGTAATCACTCCAGTCGCCGTCATTGTGTCTCTTTATGACAGATATCAATATAGGGCGCAGGTTTTTGGTGCTCACGGGTTCCGACTTAAATATTTTGCCATGGACCCAGTTTCACAAGTATCGGCCAGCCACCTCGTTTTGCCTTTCCGCGGCTGATAATTCAACCATCGAGACGTATGGAATGCAGCACATCGATCTGGACCTGGGATTATGTCGCGCCATGAAGTGGAATTTCACCGTGGCGGACGTAACCGAGCCTATAATCGGAGCCGATTTCTTAGCGCATTATCGACTGCTGCCGGACGTCGCTAAATAGACAACATCACGGGACTATCTGCATATTGATTCCGACATTGATCCAATCGAAGAACGTTGAGTATACCGTACTTCTAGAACGATTCTCGGCTATCACAAGGCCTCCTGGGGCCCCACAAAAGATATGTCACAACACCATACATTATTTCAATACTACTGCAGGCCCTCCGATTTCGTGTAGACCCAGGCCGTCTTGCTCCGGACCGAAACGCTGTTGCGAAGGAGGAATTTAATACAATGTTGAAGGAAGGCCTCATTCGCCCGTCTGTTTGGCCTTGGTCGCGCCCCTCCATTTGGTGCCAAAAAAGAACGGTGCATGGCGTCCTTGTGGTGGTTACTAAGCCTTGAATGTTAGGACAATACCGGATCGGTACCCTGTTCCTGTCTTCAAAAATTGTAATTACGCAATATGTGGCAAAAAAAGGTTTTTTGCGTATTAGATTGCGCAAAGGCATATACACAGATTCCTGGGGTCTAAAGAGACATTCCGAAAACGGCCATTATAACGCAGTTTGATCTGTTCGAAAACCTGTTTGTGACGTTCGGAGCCGCGCGGGATTAGCCGAGCAGTCTAAGGCGTTGCACTCATGGACTGTGCGGCTTGTCCCGGCGGAGGTTCGAGTCCTCCTTCGGGCATGGGAGTGTGTGTTTGTCCTTAGGATAATTTAAGTTAAGTAGTGTGTAAGCTTAGGGATTGATGGCTTTAGCAGTTAAGTCCCGTAAGATTTCACACACATTTTTTGACGTTCGGATTAAGAAATGCTGCCCAGACATGGCAAAGATTTATAGATTCCGTTTTGCGACGCTTGCAGTGTTCTTTTGCGTATTTCTATTATATGCTCATCTCAACTGGAGGTTATCGCACAATTCACAACTGATGTACGGCACATGTCGGGAATCGACAATGTCGTTGCAGACTGTCTATCCTGCGCGAGCAGTATCACAGAGACTGTAGATTTCACACAGCTAGACCAAGCACAGGAGTCTGACCTGGAACTTCGAGATTATTTACAAGGTGCCACGTCTGGCCTTCACCTTTAGCCAATCGACGTTCCAGCTACAAACGCAAAGCTGTATTGTGAGATTTCAAGTGGGAAAACTCGCCCGTTCGTTCCTGCGGCGCTAAGCAAGCAAGCCTTCTAAAGACTACATAATTATGTCACCCCCAGGTCAAGGCAACAAGTAGATTACTAGCTGGCCGTTTTGTATGGCCTGGAATAAAAAAAGGCTGTCGCACATGGGCTTGCGCTCGCATACAGTGCCAGCACAGCAAGATTTCTCACCATGTCTCTGCGCCGGTGGGCAAATTTCCAGAAAAAACAGCACAGTTTGCCCGTGTTGATACTGATATAGTAGGTCCGCTGCCCCCTTCAGAAAGACAACGTTACCTACTAACAGTAATGACCGATTCACGCATGGGGAGAAGCCCTTTGGGTAGATAACATTTCTACTGAGTTGCTAGCCAGTGCATTGTTGCGGGCTGTCAATGGTCGAACCTGGGACTCCAGATGGCCCAGCTGAAGCCGGGATCCACTGTGCCGTATTTCGTCAGCAGGCCGAACAAGGTCAATAGCGTCAAGGGGCTGAGCAGAGAGATACAGCGGTATTCGGACGTATTCCTTTATTCACATAATTTACAGTACTATGATGGGTGGAGTGTAGTGTCAGCGTGCCGCCCGCAGCGCTGTTCCGCTAACAGTCAGCCAGTGAACAGAGAACGACGTTGTCACAGCTCAACTGCAGTGCAGAGCTCGGGCGAGTGTCTTCGGTTTTAGAAACGTTCAGTCATAAATAAAGTAATTGAACAAAACCAATGTCTTGATAGCAGACTTCCTTTTGTAGAAAGTTTGGAAAAAGCATTCTTTATACCAACTGCTCCATATTCTATTAATTAATTAACCAAACAAGCAATAAGCCTCCTAATTCAGGGGATAGCAAGGAAAGGTGTTTGTATCATTCTCACTAACCGCTTTTTCGCAATAAAGAACAGCGGTAATTGTTTATTTCCTATTGTACTTCGACGAAACTTGACTAATTCATAATCATACCAACAGTGTTTGTCGGTATTTTGCGTGTCATTTTAAAGTCCTCCAGGAGACATATTGAACTACAAGCTGTGTTAGCGTAACGGTTAAAGCGTTTGGTTGCTAAGTGAAAGGTTCTGAGTTCAAACCTTGTTCGATGCTTAATATTGTCTTATATTTAAGAACAATAACGAAGTGTTTTACTTCATGAATTTTATTCGTTTGAATGTAATTTTTTGAAATTTCTAGTGGCAACTAAAATTGACCATACGGAAAGGATACGCTACGGACTTTTACCTCTGCAAACTCTTCAAAATTTCATGTAATCGTTTACATCTTATGCTGCAAAATAACTGCGTTGAACATCGCAACAAAATTAAGTCATTTATGGAGGAAGGTATCAGTCAAGAAAATGTGTAAAAATCACATTTTTGGGCCAAATAGTTTTTGTGAAATCGAATGATAAAGTGTGTCAAAGCAGTCGAAACACCGTGTGTCTGCACGGGCGAGCAGTGCGATGATGGCAAAATCGCACACATCGCGGAATGCGGGGAGCACGTCTCTGTAGCATCGAAAGGGTTAATGTAGCCGTGGTGTCTTTACTTCATAAACTGCGCGCTCCCCCCTAAACGTAAGTTTGCGAACTATACTATGGCGCTGCTTCTCTTGGCGCGTACAACTGGCAACGCAGCAATCTCCCGCGTCTGGGCTGGCATGCGCGAACCGCCAAGATAAAAGAATGGAACTATAGTCCAGCCGGCTCAGCAACTCCTGGTATGCATACGCCACAGCTCCTCCATCAGGGCCGCTCAGCTGGCAGTCGGCCGCGCTCTGGCGAGTCGCCGGCCGCGGAGGCGTCGCCTCCTGCGCCGCGTAGCTGCCGGCGATTCCTGAGTGCCTAGTCCCCGCCGCCCTCCGCCCCGTTTGGCCTGCTCTGTCCGACCATGGGACGAAGGTGGTTGTCCTGGTCATTTGTGGCTCTCGGCCGCTGCTGCTCCCAGGACAGGACTGGACTCGAATCCGCACTCTCCTGGACGCCGTGTCGCGACTTGCCTCTAGTGGTGCTTGCCGGATGGCAACACCCGCCACCGGCTCTGGTGCTGCCGCGCCTCCCGCAGCGTACGCCTCGCCCGGACCGCGGTACGCCAGTTGGGAAGCGAATGTGACCCGTCCTGGACCCGCTGCAGACTGCTGTCACTGCCCTCCTTCGGGCAGAGTGCACAGTCTCCAAGTACCCGACTGCCGTTCCGTCCCGCCCCAGTGTTGTGTCCCCGGAGGCAAAATACAGCCCGAACAAGCACATAGAAACAACGTACCGATTTACAAAGAATATTTACGCTACCCACTGCATTGTTGTGGGCTGTCGATGGTCGAACCCGGCACTCCACACTCTACCATCTGGCGAGCAAGACGTATGAGACAGGCGAAATACGCTCAGACTTGTAGAAGAATATAATAATTCCAATCCCAAGGAAAGCAGGTGTTGACAGATGTGAAAATTACCGAACTATCAGTTTAATAATTCACGGCTGCAAAATACTAACTCGAATTCTTTACAGACGAATGGAAAAACTAGTAGAAGCCGACCTAGGGGAAGATCAGTTTGGATTCCGTAGAATTATTGGAACAAGACTTATCTTAGAAGAAAGATTCAGGAAAGGCTAACCTACGTTTCTAGCATTTGTAGACTTAGAGAAAGCTTTTGACAATATTGACTGGAATACTCTCTTTCAAATTCTGAAGGTGGCAGGGGTAAAATATAGGGCGCGAAAGGCTACTTACAATTTGTATAGAAACCAAATGGCAGTTGTAAGAGTTGAGGGGCATGAAAGGGAAGCAGTGGTTGGGAAGGGAGTGAGACAAGGTTGTAGCCTCTCCCCGATGTTATTCAATCTGTATATTGAGCAAGGATTGAAGGAAACAAACGAAAAATTCGGAGTGGGTATTAAAATCCATGGAGAAGAAATAAAAACTTTGAGGTTCGCCGATGACACCGTAATTCTGTCAGAGACAGCAAAGGACTTGGAAGAGCAGTTGAATGGAATTGATAGTGTCTTGAAAGGAGGATATAAGACGAACATCAACAAAAGCAAAACGAGGATAATGGAATGTAGTCGAATTAAATCGGGTGGTGCTGCGGGAATTAGACTAGGAAAAGGAGTTTTGCTATTTGGGGAGCAAAAATAACTGATGATGGTCGAAGTAGAGAGGATATAAAATGTAGACTGGCAATGGGAAGGAAAGCGTTTCTGAAGAAGAGAAATTTGTTGACATCGAGTATAGAATTAAGTGTCAGGAAGCCGTTTCTGAAAGTATTTGTTTGGAGTGTAGTCATGTATGGAAGTGAAACAAGGACGATAAATAGTTTAGACGAAAAGAGAATAGAAGATTTCGAAATGTGGTGCTACAGAAGAAAGCTGAAGATTAGATGGGGAGATCACATAACTAATGAGGAGCTCTTGAAGAGGATTGGGTAGAAGAGAAGTTTATGGCACAACTTGACTAGAAGAAGGGATCGGTTGGTAGGACATGTTCTGAGGCATCAAGGGATCACCAATTTAGTATTGGAGGGCAGCGTGGAGGATAAAAATCGAGGAGGCAGACCAAGAGATGAATACACCAAGCAGATTCAGAAGGATGTAGGTTGCAGTAGGAACTGGGAGATGAAGAAGCTTACACAGGATAGAGTAGCATGGAGAGCTGCATCAAACCAATCTCAGGACTGAAGACCACCACAACATTTACGACATCGCTGCCAGTCTGGCCGCTATAAGCATAGACCAGCACAGGTCAGACCCGACTCCCAACTGACCTGGCACACCCTTCAAGCTAAAAGTGGCTCACTATTTATCCTGATTTTCCCCTCGCTTATGACGTAGTGTCAGAGAGAGACAGAAGTTACGGCAGGGGTAAATTCCCATACGTCAGCCACTTACACATCGCCACTCCCGGCTCTGGCCCTCTGCCTCACCTCATACATCGCAATAACTTCAAGCAACGCTGCGATATCCTGCCTTGTTGTTGCACCACTCAAAACAAATCGTGCGTGCAATAACGCCGTCGCAGCTCCACACCATGTTTACTCTGCCTGGTCTACTGGCTGCCGACTATTACCACACACTGTCAGCGGCTCCAGACTTCATCGCCCATCTGCGCCTTTACTGAATTTTTAACGAAATTCACCTTTCCGACGACTAAGACTAAAACTATCGCAACAGCATTTGTGTCACACTGGATCGCCCGTTTTGGTTGTCCTTTTCATATAACCACAGACAGAGGACCCTAGCTCGGCCTAACCACATCCTGTGGAGTGCACTCCACACCACATTGCTCCAAAGGAACGAATCAAACTCCGGCCACTAATAAAATCATAAACTCTAGTTTTACCTATCATGGGCAATCCTTAGCACACCCCTAAGAAATAATAGGAACTTCAGTTAGGCTGAAACGACTTAACGCATGAAGACCGCGGTTAAAGCTATTACCTATCTCGTCACTGGTAGCAAAAGGCTTACTTGAGGACTATGAACCCCCCTTACCAACAGCCAATAACAGAGTGTCACTCCGCTCAGGGTGTCCAGAAAACCCTCACTTGGAATGGAAGCGAACAACCTAACAAACAGACAACTCCCGAACAATATAGATAGACCTCTTTGCCCAGGTAAGAGAGACAAATGGTTATCCTGTGCTCCCAGCAGACGAAAAGCAACTCAACTACCAAGCACAAGGCAAACCCGAAAAGACTCGTAGAAACATCCATTCAATTATATTCTAATACGCACCAAGTAAGGACATGATAAATATGGGTCTGGATTACACTTGTAAAGTAAAAGGATGACATAAAGTATTGATAAGCTGATGCAAAACACAAGTTGCTTACATTTAACGTCAGATAAACATCAAATTTTCATCATCTGCAGTGCTCAGGCTGTCCGTAAGAGTTAACAGAACTATATTGCAGACAAGTGGTGCAGAGAAGAATTCGTAAACAAGGTAAAATGTGACAACAATCCTAAGAAGCGGTTCTACAGAGACATTTCGTCACACTCTCCCCCCTTTCTCAAAAAAGAGGAAAATATGTGCAATATTTCCATGCTGTGACGCTACCCAGCTAGCTTTTCATCCTTCATATCTGACAAGAAAAACAAAGTATTAAGATCAGAAGACCAGTAATTGTAAATAAAAGTAAAACTCAGATACGAATACAAATTTTCTTAAATACTAAAGACGATTGTAATTAAAGTTTAGCCTTGGCACTAATTCAATAATTTTAATGTTGACATCATTTGGTTGACAAGCGGAACAATCAGTTATAGGCTAAGTACCCCAATAAGAGATATCACACCTACATTTTATACAAACATGATAAACAGAATACAATGTCATATCAGCCGATACATTCAATTAAGCAAATAATATACATAAATTTCAACCAAGAAGATTGGTTTCATATGATAAGCGGACACAAGAGATTTAATCAAAAAACATGTAAACTAGAAAAAGTTAATAGCAATGTTGCATGCACATGATACATACGATACAGCAGGAGACTGGAAGTAAAATATTTCAATAAGCAAATTATGCCATAATTTTCAAGTCACAAGAATAAGTTCATGAGATAAGTAACGCAAGAATGCCATAATAAAAACATGTAAATAGGGAATAATTTATAGAGAAATGATGCATAATTCTGTATCATGACCCACGTTATTTTCGTGTGAATTCTATTGATCAGAGTTTAAATTATTCAACCTCATTTGGAAATATTACTCTCTGCAAACAAGAGATATACGAAAACTATCATAAAAAGTAATATGTCCCAAGATGATTCGTCCATTGCAAGAATGTACGTAAAAATTAGTAAATTCACAGAGAATTAGTTATCAGATAGCCTATCGGTACGTTTCTTTGAAAAGTGTCGCATGGCAGACTGTAGATCTCACTACACAATCACACAGTATTTAGTTTTGGCACACTTCGAATTTTCACTTTTACTCTTCACAAAGGAGGCCAACAACTTATCGATGCAGCTCTCAGTAGAGTACCCAACTGTCCACTGCGGTGGAAACTGTACTACCCTCTGCACCCAGAAGCACCATGGAAAGTCCATCTGCTCGCTGCCACCTCTATGAAGTGGTGCAGCTCATTCTAGAATAAATACGGCATCCATCCCTCCTTTCCTCCTGAACTCGGAACTCTCCTAGTCATAACAATGCCCTTGCCCTATGGTGACACTGAGTGGCTGTTCTGTGCACCACCCTCCACAGCAAAGAACATAGACCAGCATCCGCCGTCACCAGGATAGTCCACCACTGCACAGTTCCATGACCATGGCGCCTTAACAGCAATGCTGGAAATGCCCCTCGAACCACCGGTCTCGTCCCTTTACTACAGTTTCTTAGTTGAGTAGCCACGTGTGGTTGGTAGGATGTCCCTGTGCAAAGATGTCACTAAATGGCTCTTTCGTGGGTGATTCTAAGGAAGCAGCGGACGTCAATCAACTCATCTCTCAGTGGTGAACACTGTGTGGCCGAAGATCTGTCAATAGTTCTGGCACGCACCCTGAACTCCATGTCAGAGCTCTGTTGTTGTCAACACAGTTGCATACGTGCGTGTTCGTAAACGCCTCGCCAGACATCCAGCGGCGGCAATGATCCAGTGTCGCAGTGTCGCTTGCGCCATTAGCATGGCGTGGGAGCATGGCAGTACTTGCGGCAGAGCCCCTGTCCAGAGCAAGTTGGGAGAGGGGGCGGGGGGCGAAGGGGGGGGGGGGGAGGTAGAGACCCAGCCTCCCTCACTGTGTGGTCATGCGTCGGCAGCCAACCCTGACAGGAAATATCAGAGGAAATTTCGACCCCCCGCCGCTGGTCTCCCAACCTTAAGCGCACGCAGTAAGTCGGCACTATACTGCACACCCGAGAGTCACTGCACTAACAAGTCATTGCTGCAACAGTTTCAAATGCCAGTCTTGGTCTTTAAGAAGTGAAATGAAGAAATGATGTTTAAATGATGAACAACCTGATGTGGCCCAGTAAAACTTTCGAAGGAGCACTTACTTAAAAAATATTAAAGTAATGAATTAATACTTACAAAATGAATAAAGGAAATAACCTTTAGGTGAAAGTCAAGCTGCCCAACGTGGCTTTAGAATTACACTTTAACTTTGAACAGAACATGAATTTAACTAACTAATATATTACAAAATGAACAATAACAGATCAAAGCGCTAAAGTACTAAGTGTCCCATGATGACTCACACCAGGAGGTTGAAATTAAAAAAAAGAAAAATAGAATTACATCAACCAATATTCGAAGGAACAACTAACAGCAAAGCAAATTTTTAAAGACAGTGTGTCCAGTAATGACTGAACAAATAGGCAAGGTATAAAACACAAAATTTAGTCCACAATTTTTCATAAAACAGCTGGATCAACGAAACTGAGGGGACATCGTATCCAATAATCACTATACAGGAGCCTCACATCGCAAAAGAAAACAAAAAAGAGAACTTATTTGATTAATGTTTCCTAACAACAAGCAGCAAAACTAAAATTTAAAAGGAAAAAGCATCCACCAAATTTTATGAGAAGATATAGCTATTATGCAAGCGTTCCGCAAATTTCTTGAGCCAATTTTACTTACTACTATTGACAATTTTCTAAATCACTTTTAAATTATCGTTTGTGACGAATTGTTTGTGATGCAGGAAAAGAAAAGTTATTACATTTTAGACCTCAATTGCATGACGTTTTTTATAGGAAACCGATTTCAATGAAAAACATACCTGGGGGTAGGGCCTGACACACAAAATACTGTGTAGCAGGTGAAACATAGAAATTTTGATTTATTCAATATCTTAGGTTTGTTGCCATATGGAAACACTATATATCAACAAACTTCCCAGAAAACTCACATCACTTTTCTTTACATACATATATAAAATGACTTAGGAAAGATACACAAATGTGCTTTTACATACATTTATGAATAGTTTTAGGTAAAAAATTGTTACTTTTCTGTTTTTTTAAAAAAATATTTTGTCTTATTCAACAATTCGACGCCTTATTTCATCACTCAGTGTGAAATTTCAAAAATTAGTTTTTATTTGCAGTGACTCATAAATGCACCTTGCATTTCAAACACTTGACGGTCACAATTCCATTGCATGAACTTTGCAGCTTCCTTTGATATCTATAATAGGCAAATGTCCTATGTCATCTAGCCGCATATGTTTTTCAGACAGTGCCTCTGTTGGTCCTTTCGCTTCTTCGCCATGTAGGCTCTCTCAGTGGAATTACTTGTAGGTCGTCCTTGCTTTCTTGCCTCACTTTTCCCCTGAAACAACAAACCTCTAACTATGGCCTTCTTGAACTCTGCTAAAGCAAGCGTGCTTTTCCAATGCATTCCACTTGATAGTGCATCTAGGTCTAGAATACGGAAAAAATTCTGTGATGAAACTTTTGGGAACATATCTGGTTCTGAATCCACAAGATCTACACTTCCCATGAACCGATTATGCTCTACTACTGCCCTGGGCAAGGCACATTGACTGACTTCTTCAACTTCTTGTCAAATCTTTCTACTTCATTCATTGGATTTGCTCCCACCAGTTGCTGAGTAATGTCACAAATTAGTTGTCATACCATTTTACAGCAGAATACTGCATATTCTCCACGTAACACTGTCTTTCATCTGTTGCACCTCTTCCAGATCACTTCATTTTCTTGTCAGAGTGGAACACACATCCATTCAGACGACTGGAACAAACAGAGCCTAGGCTGTAGATTCCTCTTTCTGCCAGTTTCATTTCTAGATCTAAACTACAGAACCAGTTGTCAAAAATACACTCCTGGAAATTGAAACAAGAACACCGTGAATTCATTGTCCCAGGAAGGGGAAACTATATTGACACATTCCTGGGGTCAGATACATCACATGATCACACTGACAAAACCACAGGCACATAGACACAGGCAACAGAGCATGCACAATGTCAACACTAGTACAGTGTATATCCACCTATCGCAGCAATGCAGGCTGCTATTCTCCCATGGAGACGATCGTAGAGATGCTGGATGTAGTCCTGTGGAACGGCTTGCCATGCCATTTCCACCTGGCGCCTCAGTTGGACCAGCGTTCGTGCTGGACGTACAGACCGCGTGAGACGACGCTTCATCCAGTCCCAAACATGCTCAATGGGGGACAGATCCGGAGATCTTGCTGGCCAGGGTAGTTGACTTACACCTTCTAGAGCACGTTGGGTGGCACGGGATACATGCGGACGTGCATTGTCCTGTTGGAACAGCAAGTTCCCTTGCCGGTCTAGGATGGGTTCGATGACGGTTTGGATGTACCGTGCACTATTCAGTGTCCCCTCGACGATCACCAGACGTGTACGGCCAGTGTAGGAGATCGCTCCCCACACCATGATGCCGGGTGTTGGCCCTGTGTGCCTCGGTCGCATGCAGTCCTGATTGTGGCGCTCACCTGCACGGCGCCAAACACGCATACGACCATCATTGGCACCAAGGCAGAAGCGACTCTCATCGCTGAAGACGACACGTCTCCATTCGTCCCTCCATTCACGCCTGTCGCGACACCACTGGAGGCGGGCTGCACGATGTTGGGGTGTGAGCGGAAGACGGCCTAACGGTGTGCGGGTCCGTAGTCCAGCTTCATGGAGACGGTTGCGAATGGTCCTCGCCGATACCCCAGGAGCAACAGTGTCCCTAATTTGCTGGGAAGTGGCGGTGAGGTCCCCTACGGCACTGCGTAGGATCCTATGGTCTTGGCGTGCATCCGTGCGTCGCTGCGGTCCGGTCCCAGATCGACGGGCACGTGCACCTTCCGCCGACCACTGGCGACAACATCGATGTACTGTGGAGACCTCACGCCCCACGTGTTGAGCAATTTGGCGGTACGTCCACCCGGCCTCCCGCATGCCCACTATACGCCCTCGCTCAAAGTCCGTCAACTGCACATACGGTTCACGTCCATGCTGTCGCGGCATGCTACCAGTGTTAAAGACTGCGATGGAGCTCCGTATGCCACGGCAAACTGGCTGACACTGACGGCGGCGGTGCACAAATGCTGCGCAGCTAGCGCTATTCGACGGCCAACACCGCGGTTCCTGGTGTGTCCGCTGTGCCGTGCGTGTGATCATTGCTTGTACAGCCCTCTCGCAGTGTCCGGAGCAAGTATGGTGGGTCTGACACACCGGTGTCAATGTGTTCTTTTTTCCATTTCCAGGAGTGTATTTTACAGTTTTAGTGCTCAGGGTTACACTAGCTATCCTTAGCAGAATATTTCCACTGGCTGCTGCTATGTCAGGACGATGTTCATTTTGGTTATTTCTGCCAGTATACAGTTCAAAGCTGCATAATAAACCATTCACATCAGATAGTACAAACATTTTACATCCCCATCTCTTTGGTTTTTTTGTCTTGTACTGTTTCATTAAATGACGCCCTTTGAAGGGTGTAATCTGCTCGTCAAGGCTGAATTTTTCCGGCTTCGGTAGCACTTTACACTTAGAAACAGTATGATCAATAAGGCTTCTAATTTTGTATATAGGATTATACCCTGGCTCACCTTTGGGATTGTTCTCAAATTATCACCAAAATGTATCTTACTTTTTATTTGTTCCAAGCGATTGATACTCATTCTATCAGCTACAATGGGAACTCTACTCTCAGGATTCCAGTAATCTCTAGTAGAAGCGAGTCTAATTACAGACACAAAAAACACCATTCCTATCCTAATTTCTAATTCTTGTCTGTCAAGTATCAGCCTTTTTGCAGGATTTTTTTTTGAATGGATAGTCTGTTTGACTCCTCAGCAATAATGTCCAATATTTCGCATTCAAGAAAAGTATGAAAATATTCTTTCGGACGCATGCAAGGGATGTCAAGTGTACCAGTCCATTCTGGCATAACTAACACTTACCGGGATGTCTTCCAACTACACGCATGTTTAGGCCTTTTGTTTGGTTTTGGAGCACTATTTTCTTCTGCCGCTATAATGTCATTTTGATGTAACACATTGTTTTCGTCATGTTCTTACTCTTCTTGTTCCTTTTCCTCGTCTCCTTGCTCTGCTTCACTGTCATCGTCAGTCTCAGAAACAACTACAGCCGAATTTCCATGAGGAATATTATGTCCAGCACTTTCATCCTCTGAATCATCTACAAATACTTCTTCACTGTCGGTGTTGCCCAATTCCGAATCGCCACTTTCTTCAGGAATATTCCTAATTGGCGCTGAATGACTGCCACCATAGAAGCATGAAGCTGGAGCCGATGCCATTCTACAAAATAAAAGTAATAAACAGGACTGTACTGAATCCGCCAATGCTGAAAAAGGCTATGTTTACTTTGGCAAGATCATAGTGTTGCCATATGGCAACAAACCGAAAACACTGAGTAATTATTTATCATTCAGTTACAGAGACATCGAAATATTATCTGTGCTATCATTAAGCATCATTTTACATACCTTAAACGTATAATTTCTTTATATGTGATCGGTTGCTTTTGCTGTTGAGGTCTTCAGTCCTGATACTGGTTTGGTACAGCTCTCCATGCTACTTCATCTCCCGGTACCTACTGCAACCTACATCCTTCTGAATCTGCTTGGTGTATTCATCTCTTGGTCTCCATCTACGATTTTTACCCTCCACGCTGCCCTCCAATACTAAATATGTGATTCCTTGATGCCTCTGAACATGTCCTACCAACCGATCCCTTCTTCTAGTCAAGTTGTGCCACAAACTTCTCTCCTCCCAATCCTATTCAATACCTCCTCATTAGTTATGCGATACACCCACAATTCTCTGTAGCACCACATTTCGAAATCTTCTATTCTCTTCTTGTCTAAACTTGTCTAAACCATGTTTCACTTCCATACATGGCTACACTCCAAACAAATACTTTCAGAAACGGCTTCCTGACAATTAAATCTATACTTGATGTTAACAAATTTCTCTTCTTCAGAACCGCTTTCCTTCCCATGGCCAGTCTACATTTTATATCTTCTCTACTTGGACCACCATCAGTTATTTTGATCCTCAAATAGCAAAACTCCTTTACTACTTTAAGTGTCTCATTTCCTACTCTAATACCCTCAGCATCACCCGACTTAATTCGACTACATTCCATTATCCTCGTTTTGCTTTTGTTGATCTTCATCTTATATCCTCCCTTCAAGACACTATCCATTCCATTCAACTGCTCTTCCTAGTCCTTTGCTGTCTCTGACAGAATTATGATGTCATCGGCGAACCTCAAAGTTTTTACTTCTTCTCCATGAATTTTAATACCTACTCCAAATTTTTCTTTTGTTCCCTTAACTGCTTGCTCAATATACAGACTGAATAACATCGGGGAGAGGCTACAACCTTGTATCACTCCATTCCCAACCACTGCTTCCCTTTCATGCCCCTCAACTCTTATAACTGCCATCTGGTTTCTATACAAATTGTAAATAGCCTTTCGCTCCCTATATTTTACCCCTGCCACCTTCAGAATTTGAAAGAGAGTATTCCAGTCAACATTGTCAAAAACTTTCTTTAAGTCTACAAATGCTAGAAACGTAGGTTTGCCTTTCCTTAATCTTGCTTCTAAGATAAGCCATAGGGTCAGTATTGCCTCACGTGTTCCAATATTTCTACAGAATCCAAACTGATCTTCACCAAGGTCGGCTACTACTAGGTTTTACATTCGTCTGTAAAGAATTCGTGTTAGCATTTTGCAGCTGTGACTTATTAAACTGATAGTTCGGTAATTTTCTCATCTGTCAAGACCTGCTTTCTTTGGTATTGGAATTATTATATTCTTCTCGAAGTCTGAGGGTATTTCGCCTGTCTCATACATCTTGCTCACCAGATGGTCGCGTTTTGTCAGAACTGGCTCTCCCAAGGCCGTCAGTAGTTCTAATGGAATGTTGTTTACTCCTGGGTCCTTGTTTCGACTCTGGTGTTTCAGTGCTCTGTCAAACTCTTCACGCAGTATCATATCTTCCATTTCATCTTCATCTTCATCCTCGTCCATTTCCATAATATTATCCTCAAGTACATCGCTATTGTACAGTATAGACCCTCTATATACTGCTTCCACCTTTCTGCTTTCCCTTCTTTGCTTAGAACTGGGTTTCCCTCTGAGCTCTTGATATTCATACTAGTGGTTCTCTTTTCTCCAAAGGTCTCTATAATTTTCCTGTAGGCAGTATATATCTTACCCCTAGAGAGATAAGCCTCTACATCCTTACACGTATCCTCTATCCGTCCCTGCTTAGCCATTTTGCACTTCCTGTCGATATCATTTTTGAGACACTTGTATTCCTTTTTGCCTGCTTCATTGACTGCATTTTTATATTTTCTCCTTTCATCAATTAAATTCAATATTTCTTCTGTTACCCAAGGATTTCTATTAGCCCTCGTCTTTTTACCTACTTGATCCTCTGCTGCCTTCACTACTTCATCCCTCAGAGCTACCCATTCTTCTCCTACTGTATTTCTTTCCCCCATTGTTGTCAATCGTTTTCTAATGCTCTCTCTGAAGCTCTCTACAACCTCTTTTTTCATCAGTTTGGCCAGGTCCCATCTTCTTAAATTCCCACCTTTTTGCAGTTTCTTCAGTTTTAATCTACGGTGCATAACCAATAGATTGTGGTCAGAGTCCACATCTGCCCCTGGAAATGTCTTACAATTTAAAACCTGGTTCCTAAATCTCTGTCTTATCATTATATACCTATCTGAAATTTGTCATTATCTCCAGGCGTCTTACATGTATACAGCCTTCTTTTATGATTCTTGAACCAAGTGTTAGCTATGATTAAGTTGTGCTCTGTGCAAAATTCTACCAGGCGGCCTCCTCTTCCATTTCTTAGCCCCAATCCATATTCACCTACTACGTTTCCTTCTCTCCCTTTTTCTCTGCCTCGTGATGACGAGGTGTTGTGTGATGTCCTTAGGTTTGTTAGGTGTAAGTAGTTCTAAGTTCTAATGGACTGATGACCATAGCTGTTAAGTCCCACGGTGCTCAGAGCCATTTGAACCATTTTTCTCTCCCTTTTCCTACTACCGAATTCCAGTCACCCATGACTATTAAATTTTTGTCTCCCTTCACTATCTGAATAATTTTTTTTTATTTCAGCATACATTTCTTCAATTTCTTCGCCATCTGCAGAGCTAGTTGGCATATAAACTTGTAATAGTATAGTAGGCGTGCGCTTTCTGTCTATCTTGGCCACAATAATGCGTTAACTATGCTGTTTGTAATAGCTTACCCGCATTCCTATTTTTTTATTCATTTACAAATCTACTCCTGCATTACCCCTATTTGACTTTGTATTTATAACCCTGTATTCGCCTGACTAACAGTCTTGTTCCTCCTGCCACCGAACTTCACTAATTCCCACTATATCTAACTTTAACCTATCCATTTCCCTTTTTAAATTTTCTAACCTACCTGCCCTATTAAGGGATCTGACATTCCACACTCCGATCCGTAGAAAGCCAGTTTTCTTTCTCCTGATAAAGACGTCCTCTTGAGTAGTCCCCGCCCGGAGATCCGAATGGGCGACTGTTTTACCTCCGGAATATTTTACCCAAGAGGACGCCATCATCATTAACCATACAGAAAGCTGCATTCCTTCGGGAAAAATTACGGCTGTAGTTTCCCCTTGCTTTCCACCGTTCGCAGTACCAGCACAGCAAGGCCGTTTTGGTTAGTGTTACAAGGCCAGATCAGTCAATCATCCAGCCTTTTGTCCCTGCAACTACTGAAAAGACTGCTGCCCCTCTTCAGGAACCACGCGTTTGTCTGGCCTCACAATAGATACTCCTCCGTTGCGGTTGCACCTACGGTACGACTACCTGTATCGCTGAGGCACGCAAGCCTCCCCACCAACGGCAAGGTCCATGGTTCATGGGGGGAGATGTGATCTACGTGGCAGAAATAATTCACTTTTTCCGCTGCTGTAGCGTGTATCTACGTATAGTGGACCTCGAGCAACAACTGTGGACTATCAGCAGTTTCTGCCAACGGAACGACCCGAAACACAGTCTAGCTTGACGCAGCCAGTCTGTGTATTGCCATACGTCAACACCATGCATATACAAACGGTTAACATTATAAGTAAATTTATGGTTTGTCGCCATATGGGAACACCACGCAATAGAGGGTTAGGGTTAGGGACAGGGACAACACAGGAGAAATAAGTTGATCACATACCCACACCTACTAAACTACTCTTGATTTCTTAATTGCATCCCGACATAAAATCCAAATTCAGTATCTACTTGTTTGGACACAGAATCCATTACATTACTTTACAGATGATCATCCGACTCAAAATCAGAGCTGTAGCGATCTGTAGCCTGGCCGTTCCCTCTGGAGCTCGCGGTACTCGTTCAGACACACTACTGAAAGACTGACTGGCTCCCCTTGAACATGCGTAAATGACACGGATTACTTTACTGTGTACCTGAAAAAGGATTATCGTTATATGTACATGTGATATATCCAACATAATAACATTTCAGGGTAAAATTTCATCAAAACTAAACTACTTGAGTGACCCCAGTTTGGATCAGGAATTGAGAAAAAGAATAAGTTACATATTTCTGTACCACCAAAATCACTAGCCACTCACCTCCTCTTCTTGGTACTTGTGGTTTCATTTACAGGTACAAAAGTCAACTCTCTGGTATCCTCATTAACATAGACTTCAGATCAAGAAACAAACTTACTCATACGCAATACCTCCATATATACAAATAGCCCATACATCATAAAACACAAATGAAATGCACGAACCTATTCCAGATAAAACTTGTTACAATATTCACACTATCAGATCTCCACATAACTCTCAGGTAAGGGGAAACCGATTAACATCAGTCGTCTTTGTTCAGTAAACGATTTCACGTTAGATATGTGTTGGAATTGATTCGATTTTCGAGTGTGTACGCCTTCCACTTCCACAACATTAGGGTGAGAAATACACATAATTCGATGGGGCCTGTTGAAAAAGTTGAAGAACTTTTTGCCTCAGCCATCCTGCTTCTTAAACAATTTGTGAGCTCTAATTATGTGCTCTTTCTCTCTGATCTTTCTCGCGTGACAACAATAAAAATATGTAGTGTGGGCGCGAAAGACTTTTTAAATGATTTAGATTTGGATGTAACGTTGGACCGAATTCAAATTATTTTTGAGTTTATGCTTTTAATAACTGACTGATGAGCAAACTTTTTGTTCACATTAGTTACTGTAATATCAGCCAGTCTAGAAACACATTGCATTTAACATGAAAACTGAAGTAATATCTTTGAATTTTGCCTCGGCTAATATTTTTTTTAAAATTATGAGTTCTTTGTTATAATTTGTAACTGTCCACATACGCGAGAGAATTCTTCTTACTACCGTTAACAAATAATTGGAATCCGAATCATGGCTCTGGATCTCGGCGAGTAACTGAAAATAAAAATCTTAAAAACTGTGTTTTTTGCTGCTGCGTCTGACGGCCTTGTAAAAAAAAATATTTGTTATATTGTGAGCGGGCGATCTTTTCGCTTCCGTTAAATTCGTGAATTAAAATTGCCACGTAATGGTGTCTGTTGCTGCAGCGGCGGTTGCAACTGTTGCGTTGAAAATTATTTAGAATACTGGTTTTAAATACACTCCTGGAAATTGAAATAAGAACAACGTGAATTCATTGTCCCAGGAAGGGGAAACTTTATTGACACATTCCTGGGGTCAGATACATCACATGATCACACTGACAGAACCACAGGCACATAGACACAGGCAACAGAGCATGCACAATGTCGGCACTAGTACAGTGTATATCCACCTTTCGCAGCAATGCAGGCTGCTATTCTCCCATGGAGACGATCGTAGAGATGCTGGATGTAGTCCTGTGGAACGGCTTGCCATGCCATTTCCACCTGGCGCCTCAGTTGGACCAGCGTTCGTGCTGGACGTACAGACCGCGTGAGACGACGCTTCATCCAGTCCCAAACATGCTCAACGGGGGACAGATCCGGAGATCTTGCTGGTCAGGGTAGTTGACTTACACCATCTAGAGCACGTTGGGTGGCACGGGATACCTGCGGACGTGCATTGTCCTGTTGGAACAGCAAGTTCCCTTGCCGGTCTAGGAATGGTAGAACGATGGGTTCGATGACGGTTTGGATGTACCGTGCACTATTCAGTGTCCCCTCGACGATCACCAGAGGTGTACGGCCAGTGTAGGAGATCGCTCCCCACACCATGATGCCGGGTGTTGGCCCTGTGTGCCTCGGTCGTATGCAGTCCTGATTGTGGCGCTCACCTGCACGGCGCCAAACACGCATACGACCATCATTGGCACCAAGGCAGAAGCGACTCTCATCGCTGAAGACGACACGTCTCCATTCGTCCCTCCATTCACGCCTGTCGCGACACCACTGGAGGCGGGCTGCAGGATGTTGGGGCGTGAGCGGAAGACGGCCTAACGGTGTGCGGGACCGTAGCCCAGCTTCATGGAGACGGTTGCGAATGGTCCTCGCCGATACCCCAGGAGCAACAGTGTCCCTAATTTGCTGGGAAGTGGCGGTGCGGACCCCTACGGCACTGTGTAGGATCCTACGGTCTTGGCGTGCATCCGTGCGTCGCTGCGGTCCGGTCCCAGGTCGACGGGCACGTGCACCTTCCGCCGACCACTGGCGACAACATCGATGTACTGTGGAGACCACACGCCCCACGTGTTGAGCAATTCGGCGGTACGTCTACCCGGCCTCCCGCATGCCCACTATACGCCCTCGCTCAAAGTCCGTCAACTGCACATACGGTTCACGTCTACGCTGTCGCGGCATGCTACCAGTGTTAAAGACTGCGATGGAGCTCCGTATGCCACGGCAAACTGGCTGACACTGACGGCGGCGGTGCACAAATGCTGCGCAGCTGGCGCCATTCGACGGCCAACACCGCGGTTCCTGGTGTGTCCGCTGTGCCGTGCGTGTGATCATTGCTTGTACAGCCCTTTCGCAGTGTCCGGAGCAAGTATGGTGGGTCTGACACACCGGTGTCAATGTGTTCTTTTTTCCATTTCCAGGAGTGTAGGATGAGGGCATGACACAGGGCCCACCTTCTACAAATAAAAGTGAACAATAACTTTAAACTATTATATTATATTATTAAATTAATATCACAAATGAGATTACACTCATCAGCAATTAACAAATACGTCCGACCTCTACCACATCAGACAAGAGAGAGAGAGAGAGAGAGAGAGAGAGACAGAGAGAGAGAGAAAATGGATAGTAGAACAATTGATTTCCGTTCTTCTTCACATTAAACTTAAACATTGATTGTCTTGTACATAATTAGTAATTTTTGCACTCGAAAACTGAAATCAACATTTTATATAATAGTAACACACACGAGAAAAATTTGTTCGCATGTGCGAGCAGTACCGCAGTCATTATAGTATTTCCCAATGAGGCAAAAGTTCTCGTCTATATTAATGCTTTTTAATACTAGCATTCGTGTCTCTTTGGTAAAAAGTTCGTCACTTCGTCACATAGACTGATAACTTGTTCTTTTCCATCTACGTCATCATCGTTCTGGCCGGCCGATGTGACCGAGTGGTTCTAGGCGCTTCAGTCTGGACCCCGTGACAACTACGGTCACAGGTTAGAATCCTGCTCGGGCATGGATGTGTGTGATGTCCTTAAGTTAGTTAGGTTTAAGTAGTTCTAGGGGACTGACGAGCTCAGCTGTTAAGTCCCATAGCGCTCAGAGCCATTTGAACCATTTTTTTCATCGTCATTCTCAAAAAATGCATTAAATTATGTTGTCGCTTAACAAAAAATATAAAAGGAGTTATATGCAGAAGGAAATAGTATTCTTTTGCCAGAATGATATTTTCACTCTGTAGCGGAGTGTGCGCTGATATGAAACTTCCTGGCAGATTAAAGCTGTGTGCCGTGTGCCGGACCGAGACTCGAACTCGGGACCTTTGCCTTTCGCAGGCAAGTGCTCTACCAACTGAGCTACCCAAGCACGACTCACGGTCCGTTCTCACAACTTTACTTCTGCCAGTACCTCGTCTCCTACCTTCCAAACCTTACAGAAGCTATCGTCCAAACCTTGCAGGACTAGCACTCCTGGGAGAAAGGATATTGCGGAGACATGGCTTAGCCACAGCCTGGGGGATGTTTCCAGAATGAGAGTTTCACTCTGCAGTGGTTATGTATATACATAATTACATTAGTCGTAATAGTACACAATTCGAGCCCCACCGTGGGCGCCAGTTTCGCGGGACAATAATAAAACTATGTAGCGTGCGCGCGAAAGACTTTTTAGAAGTTTGAGATTTGGATGTACCTTTGAAATGTTGGTCAAAAGATAAAATTTTCTTAGAGTCCATAAAGACAGTCCTGATCTTTCATCACAGTAAAATAGCAGTGTTTTTCTCAAAGTCTGAGCAGTAAAAGAAAATGCACACAGAAGTAGTGGATTTCCATGCAATCTTGAAGGAGTAGTGCTGTCCTTCCAACGGAAAGACAGTGCTGACTCTCGACATGCAGACAGGTAATGGGCCACAACAGAGCAAACACACCGCAGAGTCAGTCGAAGTTTTGAAGAATATTGGTAGGTAGGTCGTCACAGAGAAGACCCACTGTAGTCCTGATAGAGATTACGGTATTGGTGGGCCATCAAATGTGCAGACCTACTGTAGTCCTCGTAGAAATAATGGTATTGGTGGGCCATCAAAGATGCAGACCCACTGTAGTCCTTGTAGAGACAGCCAGCAGCCATCTGTTGCAACTGTGCAGGTGCACAATCACCATCGAAGAGTCATGCGGACAATATAGCAAGTCCATAAACCACCACTTGTGCACTCACAAAGTTTTTGGAATTGTCCTTAGAACCAGTAATGCTGTTATCCAGTCCCTTGCTGAATTATTAACACACATGCAAACACTAACAGTCCCTACTTCTCACATATTGTCCATATACTATGACCATCAAAAATGTGCGCAGTGAAATGAAACTTACAAGTTACTTAATTTTATGAACTGGTGTCAATTACAATTTTATAACATAAGAATACAAAAACAAAGGTACAAAATACATCATTAAAGAACATAAAAGTACAGATAACATTTGTTGTAACACATACTTTACAAAAGACTAGAAATAAACATATACATCAGTGTTACAGGAAGTATGAAATAAGTAAATATATAAAATAATGAGAATAGTTTTCGAAACATTAATTTTGCACATGAGCATTGAAACAGAACAGAATTAACAATGTCTAAACATCTTTACAAAGTAAATAACATAGTATCTGAAAAATTCTACAACATAAATCTTGTTACCTAAACACTTAAAGACAGGAAAAAGACAAATACACAAGGGTACATAAACACATAGCGGAATAATACAAAAGGTAAGACAGCGTCCGTTTTCAGTGTGACATTTGGTACTGCAATGCAATCCAAAACTTCGTTCTGTAGATCTTTCCTCTTATTTCAACATTTGTTTCCACCAAAAAAATCGTATTCAACCATGTTTTCTGTATTCTGTTCACATCCTCTTTCAAAATTCTTTTTGGCCAAACCATTTTTTAAGCTTCTCAATGCATTTCTTCCATTTCATCACAACTCATTCTCACATATAGCCTACCCCATCTTAAGCTAACTTAAATCTACAAAACAATTAACACAAACAGCAATGACAAAAAAATTCAAATTGGCAAAGCAAGCAGCAGGTAGTAAATCTGGCTTAACAGAGTAATAGAAACTGAAATTTAGTAGCACCATGCCTGGCAAACAGCAGCAGCAAATGCAATAACTTATACCTAAACATGGCATAGCTCAAGCAGAAAAAATTGTACACTAAAGACAACAATGCAGATAAGGGAAATGTCCATTCACATCTTAATATCTATGTAATTAAAGTGGTCCACCACAATTTATTCTAAAAGACATTATCAAGTACTTGAAAAGAAAATTATGTATACAGTCACTGTTATTAGTCCCTTCTTATTTTTCTTTCCTTTCCAAGTGCTTCGTTTTCGAAGAATGTGGATCATAAAATTATAATTTAATAGATCTGTTGACAGAAAGTGTTCACATTAGCAAATGCATTTAATTTTATTTTACGAAACCAATGATGCAACACACCTGGAAAACAGATATCAAATAAAATAACCAACTATGTACAAAGTAAAGCATAAAATAATCATTCAGTAGTCATGAGGCATTTCATAAGTTAGTAGAAATTCTCTCAATTCTCATAGAAAGACACTTGTCATAATCAGGTGTGCAGATGTTCAGATATTTCCCATCAATTCATAAGCATTTCAGTAAGTAGCACAAAGTACGAGTAATGATATGTTTTCAAGTAATGAGGGTGTCACATTTGCGATGCTTTCTACAAAGGAATGTCAATAGCGAGGTTAATGGTCTCTCTTTTTCTCCACCTATTGCCTCTGAAAGGCACACACTAATGGCTTGTTCCAGGCGACTGTCGCGCAGCTCGCTGCCCAGGACGCATTACGTGAAGGTGGTAACTTAACTTTCTTACCGAAATATTTACGACATCAGTTTCCGTGTCAGTGACAGTCTCATATAAAAATTTCACAGGTCGAGAATTTGCTTTGCAAACGTGTAGATACAAATGAATATAACAGTGTCCAAAAAATTGTCGCCGGAATTGTGATACATTCATGCATATATACACATTTCATAACTCTTAAAGTACGATTCTTGGTTTCCAACATCCTTTTTCACAAGTCAGAGTCCCTAACCACTACTCATTATTTCTTACCTTATTACACATATACATATTCGTCGATACGTAGCATAATCAGATTCCTCATATAGCATCAGCCTCAACAGCATAATACACATTGTCATCATAATAATACCATCATAAAAACTCAGTCAAATCTCAAAAGCGTCGTAGCTTTCTGCAATAATTTCAAAACCTAAAGAAAATTCTCTGCTCATTTCAATAGTGTCATCTACCTCAAACATACTTTAAAAATCATGATCCCATACCAAATATGTCATTCAAAGCTCTCATAGTATCACAATGGTTCCGAAAAAATATGAACTGTTCACAAAGTACAGACAAAATACAGTTTCATAAGTATGAAGTTATCCAAATGTGTAATTGCGTAAACATCTGTCTCTGACATAGTAAAAAATGTTTGTTTCTCTGTTAAATAATCAGGTAGCGGTGCAATTCTGTGTTGGAGGAATATGGTACCGAGGTGTAAAGTTGTATAAGCAAATACCATATTAGCTAGGGCTCCTTGTGCTTGCCAAACACATGGTACACAAAGTAAGCGTGTACCTCCCTGAGGATTAATGTAATTATACCCTCAGGTGTTACAGATTTCAGCAATGGAATGAAATGTATCACGGAAAACCTTTGTATCATTGTAATTAAAAATGTTTAAAAATAAATGTTTTAAGTACAAAATTAATCACTCAAATACGTGTACTGTAGCGCTAAACTATGCGTCTTGTTGTAAGATAATCTCTATGGAAGTGTCGTAGTTATCGTCCTCCGAAAGCTAAGTTCTGCAGACGTCAGTGTACTTACCTCATGAAGAACAAAAGTGAAATGCTTTGCGTATAGATATCTTCCTTATTACGCTTATTGCCGCGATGAAGAAAGTACTGTGCTGTAATGTATTGTTGTGCTACAGAAAAGGCTGTCTCATTGTAGCTATACCACAAAAGTTAATACAAAAACATGTTTTACTTTCCAGAAGAATTCAGAAAAACTGTGCAGATATGAAACAGATACAGCTTAAAAGCAATAATAATAAATTGTGTCACTCATTAGTAGAGTCCTGATATAATCGTGTAGCTGTCAAATAAACTAACCACTGTGTCGTCTGGTATTTCTCAGAAAGTACTTTAAAGCCAGCGGTACTGGTACATGTTCTAAGTATGTAAGCCTTATAGTCGTTACGTAAACGGGCAGCTAACAAGCAGGAATGTACACACACAATAACACTGTGTCGTCTGTTCACTATAACAATGCATTTGTAATTACTGTCTAAATATGTTCCCTAGGTTCTAGACTGGATAGTTAAATTTAAAATATAGTTGCATTTTAACAGTTTCTAAGTGTGGCAAAGAGTACTAGTAACGTGAAGTAAAAAATTTTATAGCAAAGACTAAGTTAAAAAAAACAACAGATTATCTCTCAATAAACGGTTTTACATGTGAAATGTCGTGCAATCTTTTTCCCTTTATAGTGCGCAGACTTTCAAATTCAAAGCAATTATCATGTTGTATACGTCGGTAAGGAATGCTAAAATTTTTCTCAAGGTTAGTGTCTGTGTTATTTTTCTCTGAACCAGCCGGCGCACGTGGCTGCCTGCGGTGCGAGTCATTGTCTGCTGTCTTTTTGTTGGCGCGCGGCATTATTGGGATTTGGAGACCTTACTTCCATAAATTCACCTTCCCAAAAGGGCCCTGCCTTGTTTGAATCCCGCCAGTTCTGATGCAATTCAGGTCTGTCGTTACGATCATATCGTCTGTCGCCATGTCGGTAGATTCCATAGTTTCTTTCTTGTCGGTCACGTGGTGGAGAATTTCTCCCTGAATCGCAACTGCGCGCTGGACCGTTGCGTCTAAAGCTATTCTGTCCCCCTTGATAATAATTATTTTGGTTCCCATATTGTCTGTTACTCTGATTGTCTCTGTGATAGTCACTATTTCGAAGAGGTGCTCTTTTCCTGTAATTATTACTACTCTGCCAACGCTTGTCATACGGGTGGTGTCTGTTTTGGTCACGATTTGTGTTGTGGGAATAGCCTTGTCGTGTCCAGTTATTCTTTCTTTCATCGCGGAACTGCGTCGGATGTGACCTGTAATTTTTGTATTTTCCTGTTTTCGCGTTCCGCGATTGTCAGTGTCAATTTGTAATTCTTGTAAGAGTCCCTGAAAAGCTTCAATGTCGTCTTTGCAACGTCCTGCCAAAATAATATGTCGTAAATGTTCAGGTAATTTGATTAAGCAAATGCGGATGAGTTCTGAGGGGCTGTATGGGTTTGACAGGTACTGATTCTTGTGCAACATGTCTTCAAAATATTTCACAAGACTGGAAAATTCAGATTGTTCGAAATGTTTCATCATTATGATGCTATGTTTTACTCGGTCTTGTGTAGCTTGAGACCAATACGCTGAGAGGAAGGCATGATAAAATTCTCCAACACTGTTGCAATGGTGAAAGACCGATCGCATTCTCACAGCTGGATCATTCTCTAAATAGCCACACATAAATTCTAATCTGTGCTCTAATGACCAGTTGGGAGCAAAACAATGAGAGAATTGATGGAGCCACGCTTGTGGATGAATGTCGTTGCCAGAATTCTTAAATGTTTTGAATTTATGTGTAGTAACGAACAGCTTATAGTCAACATCATCGTGTCGGCGAGTAGCATATCGGTCATTGTTAACGTCGTGTCGGCGGTTCCATTTCCAAATTCGATGCACCTTTCCAATTTCTTTCATAATTTCCGAAATGCCCTGTGTTATTATTTTGTGGCTTTTCCGTATTTCTAAGTTCCTCTTCCCATGTTGGAGCGTGAGTGTCCTCTGAAATATGTAATCTTTGTATTACTTGTGCCAACTGATCTTGTACTTCCCGGATTTCTCTTTGGTGTTGCGTATTAATTTGATTCTGATTTTGGTTGAATTGCTTAATTTGTTCATACTCTTCTGTGTCAGTGATGGCTACAGGTCTTGTACCATTCAGGTCATCTTCCACCTTTGCAGATAAGTTAGTGAAGTGATCCGAAGTTCGACTACTTTCTCCGATAGTGTACTTATTTCCTCAGTGTGTTTTTCTGAACCAAGTTTCAGAGTGTCCATTTGTGTTGAAATCGTGCCTACTGTGTCCTTTAAGTTTTCCTGAGTTTTTGTATGTTGCGTAACCGAATCGGTAGATGCAACTGAGTCAATTTTAGCTTGCAAGGTCTCATGATTTTCATGAAGAATAGTTTGCAGTTCTTTTATGGCTGCTTCGTGATTCTGTAATGTATTTTCATGCCGCGAAAAAATAGGTTGGAAATGCTCACAAATTTGTGTTTTTATGTCATTACAGACTTTTTGACATTTAGAATCGATTTTATGTAACTCAGTAGTTAAATCTTCACGTGTTTGTTCAAGTGTATGTTCCACTGAGTCTAACTTTTGAAGCTTTTGTTCCATTGCGTCTAACTGTTGCTGTATTTGTCTCTGGTGTTGTTCCATTGTGTCTAACTTTTGAAGATTTGGTTCCATTTGTTTCTGATTTTGTTCAAGCGTCGTGTCTCACTTTTGTAGCCTTTTCCCATTTGTTACATTAATTGCAATAACAATGCACTGGTGTCTGAAACATGTTCCTCAGTGCTTTTCGGCAGTGAAGTTGCACTGGCAACATTCACATTTTGACAAGAATAAAATGTGTCTTGACTTATTTGAGAAAACGGTGAGGACCCAAAACCAGAATCTGCAGTATTTGCAAGATTGTGTCCTGTCATTCCCGATTCCTGAGGCGGGCTGTTGCCGACCGATTGAACGATAATGCTTCCCTGTTCACTCATTGTTTCACTGTCTACACCACTGTTTGCCGGCCGCTCCATTACCCTACGCACAATTACCAAATTACTATATAGAACATTAGTTAATTCATTACACGGTGGCGCTAACACACTGCTTTCGTCTTCACTGTCATTTCTCAGTTTACTTTGCAGCCTAGTATTACGTTTTTCACACGCCATAATTGTCACAATATTTCACACGATAACCCAGAAAAGCACAATTTGAAGAGCAAAAATAAGAAAACACATTAACATAGCACTGAAAATAGTAGCTAGTTAATCACAACCACAGCTGCGAAATACTTGGTGCAAATCTACATGCATGCCACAACTGTTTTACTGTACAACAATGGAAGACTGCAACTACAAAGGAGATTCTCTCTACAATTACGCACTAGCAATAAACAAAAGCTACACTAATTACACAAACTACAAGGAAAAGTCAGAATTTTCCAGTGAGGTATCCTGGCAGGGTCGCCATATGAAACGTCCCCTTTGAACAATTATACATGACTGTGCTTAAACTGACACACACTATTTTTATGGGAACGCAATCTGACTTTCAAAAATCCCAACAAAAGAATGGTCCTGACTTACATTAACCTATACGTTTCACAAATCACTTCCCTCACAAAAATCTTCATTACTCGAACAACTGCAATACAGCGAGCACCAATACTGCCAGCTAAATAAAAGATTCAAACTATGGAAGGCATTAACTACTAGTAAGCATAGTTAGCAAAAGAAAGATTTTGATAGAGAACAAATAATGTATTTACCTTAATATTGTTCAAAAGTCATATTATATATATCAGTTCATGACATCCAGTCTTACAAATGTACTGTCCCTGATGGGCACACGTCCAGATCATCCGCTCTCGAAAATCTGCCATCTCACTTCCCCACATCCACCACTGCTGGCGGCTCACCTCCAACTGCGCAACGCTACGCACTGTTAACAGCCAACTGCCCAACACCACAATAGCGACTATTGCAACAATGCCGAGCAGCCTCAGACTGCACACAGCACAGTCAGTGATCTTCATACAGAGCGCTACGTGGCGTTACCAATAAGAAATCCTAAACAGCCTGCTTACACATTTAATTTGAAAACTGAAATAACATTTTTGTATTTTACCTCGGCTATTATTTTTTTTTTTACAAGTATGAGTTCTTTGTTATAATTTGCAACTGCCGACTCATGCGAGAGAATTGTTCTTACCACCGTTAACAAATAATTGGAGTCCGAGTCGTGGCTCTGGAGCTCGGCGAGTAACTGAAAATAAAAATCTTAAAAACTATGTTTTCTTCCGCTGTGTCAGACGGCCGTGTAAAAAAATATTTTTTATATTGTGAGCGGGCGATCTCTTCGCTCCTGCTAAATTCGTGAATTAAAATTGCCAGGTAATGGTGTCTGTTGCTGCAGCGGCGGCTGCAACTGTTGCGCTGAAAATTACTTAGAATACTGATTTTAAATAGGAAGCGGGCATGAGACAGGGCCCACCTTCTACAAATAAAAGTGAACAATAACTTTAAACTATTTTATTATTAAAATAATATCACAAATGAGATTACACTCATCAGCAATTAACAAATATGTCCGACCTCTACCACATCAGATAAGAGAGAGAGAGAGAGAGAGAGAGAGAGGGGGGGGGGGGGGGGAGAGAACGGATAGCAGAAGAACAATTGAACTTCGTTCTTCTTCACATTAAACTTACATTGATTGTCTTGTACATAATTAGTAATCTTTGCTCTCGAAAACTGAAATCAACATTTTATTTAATAACAATACAAATGAAAAAAATTTTGTTCGCCTGTGCGAGCAGTATCGCATTCAATATAACATTTCGCAGCGAGATAAAAGTTCCCGTCCATATTAATGCTTTTTAATATTTGCGTTCGAGTTTTTTTTCAATATTTTCATTTGGGACGGCACATCTTCTTGTTTGTCCTCTTAATATTCTGCAGCACGAGGTTCGCGATTGCTCGGTATTCTTGAACATCAAGGCATGTGGCAGCATCGTCAGGGTATTTAGTAGTCCACTAAGAACATCTTGAAATGCACTTAAGTTCGTGTTCCGTGGCGCGAGCTGGGCCCTGTTGTTGGGGGTCGTCAACTGCTCACCACGTGCTTTGCCCGACCTCTTGGCTGTCAGGGGCTAAGTCTGCCTTAGCCGTATGTACGTGGCTTATGATGCTTAGAAGCTGTGGTGCAGGAGATCAGCGCGTGGGTCCGTATGTCTTCTTATCGGCCGGTGGAACCACTGGCAGCGGTTGGCTCTGACGACAATTGGAAGTTCAGCGTGTTCCCGGCGCTGTGGTGGAGTGTGAGAAGTTGAGTATATAAGGGGTCTTTCAAGTTCTAGTGAAGTGTATGAGTTTCTTCACGAGTGGCTTTGTTGGGGTCTTCCCACCACAGTTTTCGTTTGCCTGTCCGCGGGAATGGTGGTAATTGCTTCTTGATCTGGCCGTTTCATTCACACCTTGATCGGGTAATTTAAGGTCGGTGTTGTGTGTCTCTATGGTTTGGAGTCTGTGCAAGCACCGCCCTTGCTACGTCTTCTGGTGTTGGGTAACTCGGGGAGGTGGTGGCTTGTAATGGAAGTTTTAGGGCTGATATGCTGTGGCGCTTAGAAGACCAATAATTATTCCGCCTATTGTGATTTGGGCCCCTTTACACATGTCATTCCCTCACCGAGCTAAGGAAAATTTTTTGTGAACTGCCTTTAATGTGAAGGTTTGTGTGCTGGCTTATTCACATTTATCTTGTAACAACTGGCAGGTGTAATACAAGTTATTTAACTGGCGAGAGACAACTATTTTAGCTGTAGTACAAACTAGCTACTTAAAGGCGTTTTTTTAAAGGAATTGTTCTCTTATAGATATAACAAGTTTAAAACAAGTTTAAAATCTTATTATTGGGTAGTTGTTAAAGTCATATCTTGCAATATCCTTTACATAGAGAAAATTTCCCAGCTATTTAAAAGAGTTTTTTGAATTGTTGTCATATATATATTTTTTGCATTGTAAAATGTTAATTACATCCGGAGATATTGTAACCTAAAGTTGACGCAGGAGTACCACTCCTCCGCTGTTCGATCGTGTGTATTGGAGAGCACCGAATTACGTAGGGATCCCAAGAGAACGGTGATGGACCTTAGGTACAGAAGAGACTGGAACAGCACATATCGTCCACATGCTAACACCTTTTTATTGGTCTTTTTCACTGACGCACATGTACATTACCATGAGGGGTGAGGTACACGTTCGACGGGCGTTTCATAGGACATGGAGGACGCATAAATTTGGCAGCCCGTTCTCCTGATCTTACACCTCTGGTTTTCTTTCTGTGGAGTACGTTAAAGGAGAATGTGTACCGTGATGTGTCTACAACCCCTGAGGATATGAAAATACGTATTGTGGCAGCCTTCGGCGACATTACACCAGATGTACTGCGGCGTGTACGACATTAATTACGCCAGAGATTGCAATTGTGTGCAGCAAATGATGGCCACCACATTGAACATCTATTGGCCTGACATATCGGGACACACTCTATTCCACTCCGTAATTGAAAACGGAAACCACGTGTGTACGTGTACCTCACCTCTCATGGTAATGTACATGTGCGTCAGTGAAAAAGACCAATAAACATGTGTTAGCATGTGAACGTAATGTGCTATTCCAGTCTCTTCTGTACCTAAGGTCCATCACCGTTCCCTTTGGATACCTACGTAATTCGGTGCTCTCCGATACACACGATCGAACAGCGGAGCAGTGGTACTCAAGCGTCAACTTTAGGTTACCATATCTCCCGATGTAATTAACATTTTACAATGCAACTAACGGCACTGATTACGTATTTGTTTATATGTTCAGATGTGCTAACAAAACTAAGGGGGTTCCATTTTTAAAAAAAACGTAGGTTTGTGTTAAAAAACATACTTCGGTGCATTTTTTTATGGTTTTGTATTAACCAATTACGCTAGCCACTTTCCTTACGTTCGGTCTCTCGAATCGATTAGTAATGTTGTTGCATTAATTTGTTTTGAAAGTGGTACTGATATTCAAGACCATAAAAGTGGGTTAAAAGCTGTGAGCTATCTGAGGAAGTTAACCTTGCATTACTGCGCAACTGTTTCACCAGGTATCCAGTCCAGCTTACCAAATTCCCCCAACCAGACTAACATTAATTATGAGCTTTTAGTACTCATCTTACGATAACCGGTGATATATATATATATATATATATATATATATATATATATATATATATACACAATTTAAATAAAAAGAAATAAATCAGTTTATATTTGGACATTTATTTTAACATTGATCATTGTTCCGTTAAAATTTCAGCATATCATACTTGATTCATAACTAAACTGGTACCTTATTTAGGATTGTGTAAATGTGAGTTTGTAATCTTACGGAACTCATCAAATTGGGAGCCAAGATTGGGAGACTACATTCATAAAATAACACACGAAGAACGTTGAAACATATGCAAGAGGAAATTAACCACAACCAACCGATTCCATTTTCACCCAAAGAAGTTACGCTCGTAGCGCAATCCTATCCGTCATGAAATGACCACACACTGATATACTAAATACTACCTCTCTGTGAAATCTTCCCGAAAAGAATAGCTGAGGGCTACTTTGATGCTTACACCACACGCTTCATGTGGTCAACTTGGTTTACACAAAGAGTGTAACTCCACAATAATTTTGATAATTAAAATAAATTAGATCGAAAAGCAATTTACAAAAGAAAAACCTGGTCTTACTATTAACCTGATGAGTCAAACAATTGTGTAAGCACGTGGTACTGGTCTCACAAAGTACACCCCACGTGGGTTGAACATAAAAAAAAGTTGCTATATTGAAAAATATTGTCAAGACGTGACGTTATAATCTCACGCACATTCGCATGTAAGATTGATCTTAGTTAAAGTTACTGATCAACACGTGGTTCCACTTTACTCACAAAGTAGTAACAAAGCAACTACAGGAATATATTCTGAACTTCACACTCGAATTACACTGCGTAGCAATTTAAGATAACATTAGATATTTTAGAGCTAAACCTGAAATAAAGGTGATTAAATTTTCAGTTAGGCTGAACTTAAGAAATCAATTGTCCTGCGGACTTAGCAGACACGCGCTTAGCCGGAGATCTTACCACTTCAGACGCTCGCCACGGACAGACTGACCTGGGGGACTCCTACCGAGCGTGCTACACCGTATACGAAACGGAATTGACCAGAGAGGCAGCTTCCTATACCAACATGACAAGGGATGGACAGGACCATACTAAGGATAGAAACCTCTTTGCTTTTAGAAAGCGTAGCTACCTGTTCCGACGTTGGTCCTACTGTTCTCTAGCAGACAGGCTTGTCTTCTACCATCAAGCATGCAACTAGAAATACATTTTCTCATTCATCCTCTCACACAGAAGGGAAGGGGGTTGACAAAATCAAATCATATACAGTATATAAAAGAAGGCGGATGTAGGCTCCGTATGAGACTGTGTGACATGAATTACATATAAACTGTGTTTTAAAGTGTAGTAGTGTGACAGATCATTCTTGTTTAGGTGTAAAAGTAACACGTTTCACTGCTTAGTCTCCTCCCAGATAGTCAGAAACACCACAGTAAATTTAGAAGAGGAATTTATGCCGTAAATGACAACAGATTTAAGAAATTAACATGAAAGGAATCCAACAGAGACATATATATATATATATATATATATATATATATATATATATATATATATATATATATATATATAAAACCTTACTATTGGGAAGTTGTTGACGTCACATCTGGCAATCTCCTTTTCATCAAGAAAATTATCAGCTAGTCGAAATTGTTTTTTTTAATTTTTTTATGCCAGACTTAAAAATTGTTTATTGAGAAAGCCTGTTTAAAATAAAAAGATAACCTTAGCACTGTGTGTTGTTTCACTACCACCTCCTGGCCCCCACTTCCACGATATCGTTTTTGGAATAACATATGTACTTCAGTTGTTGTTCGTGAACCGCCCTAACTGACGGTTCAATGATCACGACAGCAACACAGTCGGCTTAATTTATGTATCTCCTTCATAATTCATTCACTCTAATTGGAAGCTGGGTGGAATAGGGATATAAATACAGGTTTAATTCTTCTCCTCCTGAGCGTGCACTTCCAGTGTCTCGATCAGAACTGTAGCCCATTGTTTGAAATTACACGACACAGGGAACCAATTTCTTTGAGGAAATGGTTGGTGAAAGCTGCCGCCATTGTCTTTCCAATGGCTCGGCGCGGTGGGGTTTGACACACAAACTTGAAGGTGAGCTCCATCGCCTTGGAAACATATGCATAACCTCATTGAAAACGAACGAGAGGCTCGAGAAGGTCGACAGCAGCGAGGCCCCTGAGTCTGCACGGAGCAATGGGATGTACTGGTGCATAATACGATGCAGTGGGCAGTTTCACTCGCTGGCAGGACCTGCAAACTTGAATCACACGACGAATTCGCCTGAGCATGTCACTGAAGTAGCTGGTTTCCTGCAGCTTTTCAAAGCACTTCCGCGTACCAAAGTATCCACAAGTCAAGTGCACATACCATGCCAGTTCGTTCACAATCTCGTCATGGATAGGTACGAGCCACTGGGTGTCATCAACTCCGTACCTTTTGAACAATATACCATCACGCACGAGGTAATATTGCCGTAGTGTAGCATCGCACTTTAAGTGCCATTTCGCTTTTGTGTCACGCAGAACCTCGTCCCTATCCTGCTCGCGACCAAGGTCACTCAGCAACGTAGTGATGTGGTTCCCAAACATCGCCCTTCAAATACATAATGCTAAAATCGTTCACCCGTAAGTCACCTCCATAAAGCGCCATCACGTCAAGATCGGTTACTGAATAATTTCACTCGCTGCATGAGAGCACCGGACTGGCGAATGAAATGGTTTACCAGGCTGCGACGTCGTCTCACTTAGATCACTTAACGAGCTGCCAACCATCAGGCAGACTCTGGTCAGAATGGACGCGGAACGGTGCATCCACTAACGTTCTTTTTAGTCAATTAAATTTGTCTTGCGCCTGCTGATCCTGTATCGAACAGTGTTTTTAATTATCAAGGAGCACGGAAGTGGGGTGCATGATATGTTTAAGTTTATAAATCTTCCGTAAAATTTACGCAAACGTAGGACTCCCCTCTATTGTCTCTTTGTCATTGGTCTTGTACACGTCGCTGTCACAGGGACTTTTTCCGGGTCATGATGGATGCCCTCCATGGACACAATATGCCCAAAAATTTAATATCTTTGCTGGCGAATTGGACCTGACGAGGTTAAAAGTCACGCTAGCCTCTACGAAGATGTCTAGTAGTCTGTTCAGAAACCATATGTGCTCCTCCTAAGGCTTTCCCGCAATCGGCATGTCGTCGACAGGTATCGTCAATCATGTCTTCAGATCATCAGGTAACATACTGTTCAAGCCTCTGATGAAGTTGGCTGATGAAAAATTCAATCGAACGGAAGGCGGCGGAAGTGTAAATGGTTAGCGTAACACAAGAAGGCAGTATACTGCCTGCAGGATGGGTCCAGGGCGATTTGGCAGTGACTTTGTAGGTCGATCGACGATAATATTTTGACTCCATAGGAACGTTGGGGAGCTCGACAAGGCTCTTCGGTCTGTCTGTTTCCGATCACGGTATTTATTTGCTGGGGGTCTTAGCACCAGACGAACAGGGTTGTCACACTTTGGTACAGCCAATAATAGCGAATTATAAGAGCTTCCCGCTCGCTCAGTCACCCCGCTCCCTAATCTGCCGTAATTCGTTCTCCACAGCGCAAGTGGAATTAGGTAAGGCTTAACAGAAATGAGAATGAGACGTAAACAGAATCAAATGGGAGGACAGTGTTACGAAGCGACTCTGCAGAGACGTTTCAATATCACTTGTGTCAAGGTCTTTATGGACTCCTTGCAGGGAAATAGTGCATTTGTAACATTTTCGTCAGACAAAAAAGTATTTTTTACCGCCTCTAAACCATAAACTATTGTAAACGTAGTTTGTTTAGAAGAAAGAAACCATTTTAACATTGGAGGACTTGCTCGTATCTCAAACACTAAGAAATCTAGTGTTGGTTTGATGAAAGCTTTCTCCGTAGCTGGATAGGGCGATACATCACTCCAACACTGGAGGGTAGAGTGAGTGAAGAAAGGAGAAAAGGAAGAAGGTAGGTACAAACGGAAATTAAACTCCCATAGGATTAGGTTACCATTAATACCGGTAGATAACGATTACTGTCTATTTAATAATTCGTGACTGATTTATCACTAAATGAATCATGCCTTTATACAGGTTAAGGTACGTCACCTTGGCATCACTACAGTACAACTATCGTGGCTGTCTCGCTATTTGTCTGAGCATGTGGGATGCAGTCTCTGTCAATTGCATCTGGCAGATGGATGCAATCTGGAGAGTCCTCTGAAAGCTCTTCTGAAGGTGAGGGTACTATTTAAATCACTTATTTGGTTTGATCAGGCTCGTATGAGTCACTAGCCTGCGCTGTGGATGAGGCCATAACAACGTCTTTGCTTTCAGAAGCAACGTCGGAACCAAAAATCCAGTATTGCTACACTTGCGGCCGTTCTTTGCAGAGAAGTGAAGCAGACGAGGCAGATCTCGGGTCACCCTGCAGAAGGTGTGGCGCTCCAGGAGGGCAGCCCCAAGAATTTCGAGGGCGCTACTACAACCCACGTAAGCTGTCGTTCACAGCAGCAGCAGAAGAATCGCCATTGTCGCCACTCTCCTCTTCCGACAGTCGCAGTGTGCTGTCGCCAGTTGCTTTAGAAAACGTTCCACAGGCATCCCAGTCTCTCGCAAGTGAGCAACAACCCCAAGCACCGATGTATCAGGGCGCCCCCTCGTCAGTTGGCTGGGCGCACAATGTGCCAATGCCACCAGCAGACCCACGCATTTTCGGCCATGGATTCCCACATGAACAACAAGCTCAACATCCTGTACCTCCAAACCAATGTGGGTGTTCGCATGAACCACCAGCTCAGCGTCATGCACCTCTAAACCAATATGGAAACTTGAATGAACCACAAGCTCATTGTCCTGTACCTCCAAAGCAATATGGATGGCCGCTTGAACCAGAAGGTCAACGTCCTGTACCTCCAAACCAATATGCATGGCCATATGAACAACAAGCTCAATGTCATGTACCTCTACACCCATTTGGATTGTCGCAGGAAGCACAAGCTCAACCTCCTGTACCTCCAAACCAATTTGGATGGTTTCTTGAGCCACAAGCTCAACGTCATATACCTCTAAACCAAGTACCTCTAAACCAATATGGATTTTTGAATCAACCACAAGATCAACGTCCTGTACCTCCAAACCAACGTGGGTGGTCGTTTGAACCACAATCTCAACGTCTTGTGCCTCCAAACCAACGTGGATGGTCGCTTGAACCACAAGCTCAACGTCCTGTACCTCCAAATCAATATAGATTGTCACATGAACCAGGAACTCAACGTCCTGTACATCTAAACCAATATGGACGTTCGCGTGACCCGCGAGCTCAACGTCCTGTAACTCAGGAACCTGTCCACCAATATCATCCACCACCATCCACGAATGTACCTTCACATACCTTTCAGCCCATCCTTCAGTCATCTCTTGCAGATAATCCGGCTCTTCCACTACAGCAGGATGGGCGTGGCCTCCAAATGTCACCTGTGTCATCTATTGGGGCACCTAATCCGGCACTCCCACTACAGCAGGATGGGCGTGGCCTCCAGATGTCGCCTGTGTCATCTATTCGGGCACCAAGTCCACAGTTAGGGCTGCCTGAACAGTGTTTGCGTTGTTGCGTCCAACGGGAATCCCAGGCGCTTAGAGATCAACCTGATGCCCAGGAACCACAAGGTGGACAACTGCCAACAGCTGATACGGCGAGAAACGCAATGCAAGGCGCTCAGGAGCGGCCACAGCCAAATGTCGTGCAAAATGCAGTACCTGCACCTCATCAGGTGATGAACCCTTTTGAGGTATGCCAGCGTTGTTGTTCTGCCAAGGAGCCAGCTCTACCTGTTGTGTCAAATTTGCCTCATAATGACACACCAGCACCATTCCAACTATACGACAGTCTAGAGTCTGTGACCATAGGAGGAGGAGAAAGAGGAAACGAGTTCCTTGTTGTAGACCCAAAATCAGGTACAGCAGAACAATTTCAGATGCTGTATTCTGGCTCATATACTCTTAGACCTGCGCAAGGAACCAGAGGGAATAATATACAGTCACCTGCGTCTGCTCAAGTTATCCAGCCGATGGGATCAGTTCAGCAAGAGTCCCCAAATTTGCCTCCATCTGCACAATTACCACCATCTCTACAAGTACCTGGCGCAAGAGGAGTGCAGCCTCCACAACAGTCTGAAGCACAAGGATTGACTCAGCGCACAGCCAACGGTGCAGACGTGTATGTGCGATTGCCAGATGCGTCAGAATTGAACGGACACCTGCAGAGCAGTCTGTCGGACGCAACAGAATCCCAGATACTGCGGGCTGCAATAGCAGAACTGTCTCAGTCGAAGGCCAAGAATCCTGCTGTGTTTGTACGAATACCTGATGCAACTGAAGTGAATCAGCAACATTCCACCAAGATGTCTGCGGGTACGGACACACCTATGTCACTGGCCTTTATCGAAATGCAACCCTTTACACAACAAACTCAGGGAGCATCCAGGTTCAAGCCTCCAGTTACTGAAATAGGTGCTAGAGTACTCGAAGTCTTGCAGGAAGACCCACCACAGAATATAAAGAGGCAGTCTCACGGATACGTAAATGATGTCCGAAGTCTGATGCTTAGACGTCATCTTCGTCTTTTGCTCCAGGGAGGGCACGTATTTCCGCATTCTCATGATATAAAAACATTACAGCAGTTAAAGGAGTACCTAGAGCAAAGGCGAAAAGCAGCCGAAGAAGCTTCATTAGAGGATTCTGAGGCAGACGTATCACCTTTGTCTGTGACAGTCATTGAGAGCCAAGCAAACGAGACGGAAGAAACACCGCAACCCACCACATCACAGGCAGCAGCACCACCACAACCACAGCGATCGTCTGAAACGACTGGATCAGAGCTCGTGTCTACAGAAACTGGTCAGCATGTTGGGAGCCAAGCATCAGCAAAGGAGAACGCATCGCAACCCACTACATCTCGGGCAGCCGCACCGGTACAACCGCCGCGATCATCCGAGACGGCCAGATCTGAGTCCGTGCCTACAGAAATTGGTCAACAGGGTGGGAGACAAGCACCAGCGGCAGCACATGATTTGCAGGTGAGTACTACAGGGAAACTACCTATCATGATTGCTGCAGTTACTGCAGAAATTTTAATTGTATTTAAACTGTCCTCTGTTTATATAACTATGCAGGTATTCGTGGCTGCTGTCACTGAAGATAAATCTTTTAGGTTATTGGGCCATGTCGTGTTCCTCTTCAATTTCTTCTATGTGTTTGACGTTTCGACCGCTCAGCTGGGATCTCCTGGTGTCTACAGCTAGCATTTACTTCTAAAAGGGAGTTTTCCAGCGCTTATACTGAAGAAATAGGGCTGTTGGGTAACATTCTACTGGCTACAATTGGCGGACCATCGTAATTGGATAGAAAAGGAGATTTACCACTCTTAATATGAAGAAGGGCTTCTGGCTAAATTTCTCCGGCTGCAAATCGTGGTCTATCGTCATAAAGCAGAAGCTAAATAGGTAGAGCAAAGAAGGGGGAAAGTTTATCGAAATATTCTTGTCGTTGCGCAGAGAAACCTTCCAGCCCGCTATTTGTATTTCTTGCGCACCGTGGCGGCGTATTTACTTCCTTGATCTCGGTAAGTCACGAGGGTGCAAGCTTGTAGCAGTCTTCTCTAATGAAGTCACATTGAAACATTCCCTTAGAAATTTTTTATAAATGACAGTGCTGGAAAACCTCTACTTTATTTGCTTTTCAAACAGCTGAGCAAAACTGAACGTGCTCAGACATTTCTCTCTCTACTTATTCTGATCATCAATAAACTGACATACAATATTTTTAGCGCAACGCAATCTGACTTTCAATAATCCCTACAAAAGAATGGCCCTGACGAACAATAACCTATACCTTTCGTGAATCACTTGCCTCACAAAAATCTTAGTTACTCGAACTATTGCAATACAGCGAGCGCCAATACTGCAAGCTAAATAAAAGATTCTAAGATTCTAACTACGGAAGGCACTAACTACTGATAGGCATAGTCAGCAAATGAAAGATTCTGATACAGAACAAACAATGTATTTACCTTAATAGTGTTCAAAAGTATATCAGTTCATGACATCCACTCTTAGAAATTTCCTCTTTCTGATGGACACAAGTCTAGATCATCCGCTCTCAAAACTCCGCCATCTCTCTCCCCACATCTACCACTGCTGTGTGGCGTTACCAACATAAAAACCTAAACAGCCTACTTACAACATTCGTTCTTGCAAATATTAAACGCTATTCTTCTATGGACGTTGGTCTCCTTGGCCAGCACACGTACGTTGTTGAGATCAGTGCCTTGATCGCAGTTCTAAGGCTCCACCAGTGTAACTTCGATTTAACTGCGTCTGACGAGCCGGCCGGAGTGGCCGAGCGGTTCTAGGCGCTTCAGTCTGGAACTGCGCGATCACTACGGTCGCAGTTTCGAATCCTGCCTCAGGCATGGATTTGTGTGATGTCCTTAGGTTAGTTAGGTTTAAGTAGTTCTAAGTTCTAGGGGACTGATGACCTCAGTTGTTGAGTCCCATAGTGCTCAGAGCCATTTTTTTTGTTTTGCGTCTGACGATCATATTCCATAATAAGCTCTCTCATAATCCTTTCCTTTTCGCCTACATACACTGTGCCATAGCCACACGTCACTTCATAGACCCGCATAGTGGGATGATGGATGTCCAAGTGCGTCTATTTTGTATAGGAAAAGTCTTATATGTTTTTTGTTTGTTTTGTTTTTGACTTTAAAGTATCATTTTCCAATAGAATTCTGCAGATTCTTTCAGTAACTCCAGAACCAGAACAGTGGCACGTAGATGAACCATGCGGTAATCTAACACAATGAGAAAGCGGTTCCTCGTAATTCTTACTATTATTTTTATTGTTGTTTGATGCAGATCTCCGTTATACTCTATCCTGTGCAGTCGTCTTCATCTCAGAATAACTACTGCAACCTGCACCCATTTAAACCTGCTTACGTATTCATCTCTTGGTTTCCATCTACAGTTTTTACTAAGCTTCCCTCCAATAATTGACTGGTGATTCCTTGATATCTCAGAGTATGTCTTATCAACCGAACCCTCTTTTAATCAGGTAGTGCCACTCATTTCGTATCTTCCCATTCTATTCAGTACCTCCTCATCAGTTACGCGATCTACCCTTCTAATCGTCAGCATTCTTCTGTAACACCACATTTCAAAACCTTACGTTGTCTTATTGTGTGGTCTTCTTATCGTCCACGTTTCACTTCCTTAGAATGGTTCCCTCCAGACAGATACCTATAGGAAAGATTTCCTAACGCTCAAATTTATATTCGATGTTAAATTCTCTTCGTCAGAGACGCTTTCTTGTCATTGCCAGTATATATTTTATACCCTTTCTACTTCGGCCATCATCAGTTATTTTACTGCCCAAATAGCAAAACTCATCTACTACTTTAAATACCTCATTTTCTAATGTAATTCCCTCAGTGTCGCCTGATCAATTCGACTTCATTCCGTTACACTTGTTTTACCTTTGTTAATGTTCATCTTACATCCCCTCCTTTCAAGACACTGTCCATTCTGTTCAACTGCTTTTCCAGGTCCTTTGCTGTCTCTGACCGAATTACAATGTCATCGGCAAACCTCAAAGTTTTTATTTCTCGTCCCTGAACTTTAATTCCTTCTCCAAATTTTTCTTTGGTTTCCTTTACTGCTTGCTCAATGTACGGATTGAATAAAATCGGGGATGGGCTACGAACCTGTCTCACTCCATTCTCAGTCACTGCTTCCCTTTCTTGAAAACAGCCCTTTCGTTTCTGTACAAGTTATAAATAACCTCTGCGTCTTTCACAGTTTCAGAGTGGGTATTGCCAGACAATGGCCCGAATCTTGAAACCTTGTCTTTGTCGGGAAAGTACTCTACCAACTGAGCTTTTCAAGCCCCACTCGCGACTTTGACTCGCTTAACTTCCGTCAGTATCTCACCTCCTACCTTCCAAATTTCACTGAAGTTCTCCTGCAAAGATCCCAGTTCCAAGTTCCGGACACGCACAGAGTTCTACTCTACCAGAATGCTTTCAATAGCGTCGCAGAGTGAAAAGTCATTCTGGAAAGGTCGTGAAAAGGTTTCTTTAAGTCTTTAAATGCTTTAAAAGTAGGTTAGCCTTCCGTCAGCCTATCTTTTTAAACAAGTCATATTGCCTTCCGTCTTCCTATATGTCTCCGGAATCCTGATTGATCTTCCTCGAGGTCGGCTTCAACCAGTTTTTTCTTACCAGTCGCCAGTAAATAATTCGTGTATGTATTTTATAAACAACACTTATTAAACTGATGGTCATTAATATTTAAACCTGTCAGCACCTGACTTTTTTTTGAACTGAAATTATTACATTCATCTTGAAGTCTGAGGAAATTTCTCCTGTCTCATGCAGCTTCCACTCCTGGTGGAATACTTTTGTCGTGGCTGACTCTCCAGAGTACCCTACCACCTTCCACTGGTGTAGTCAGTCGTTGCGTAATATTTCCTCTGAAATGCGCAACCAGCTCTGATACTTTATCTTGTCCAGATCGCATCAGCATAAATTCTTACCTTTTTGCAGTTTCTTCAGTTTTAGTCCACAGCTCATAACCAATATGTTGTGGTCAGAGTGTACGAGGTGCATTAAAGTTCTAATGCCTCCGAATTTTTTTCCTAATTAACTACTCACCCGAAATCGATGAAACTGGCATTACTTCTCGAAGTAATCGCTCTGCAGAAGTACACATTTTTCAAAACGCTGACGCCATGGCAGCGACTAAGGCTTCTTTAGGAGTCTGTTTTGACCACTGGACAATCGCTGAGGCAATAGCAGCACGGCTGGTGAATGTGCGGCCACGGAGAGTGTCTTTCATTGGTGGAAAAGCCAAAAGTCACTAGGAGCCAGGTCAGGTGTGTAGGGAGCATGAGGAATCACTTCAAAGTTGTTATCACAAAGAAACTGTTGCGTAACGATAGCTCGATGGGCGGGTGCGTTGTCTTGGTGAAACAGCACACGCGTAGCCCTTCCCGGACGTTTTTGTTGCAGTGCAGGAAGGAATTTGTTCTTCAAAACATTTTCGTAGGATGCACCTATTACCGTAGTGCCCTTTGGAACGCAATGGGTAAGAATTACGCCCTCGCTGTTCCAGAACATGGACACCATCATTTTTTCAGCACTGGCGGTTACCCGAAATTTTTTTTGGTGGCGGTGAATCTGTGTGCTTCCATTGAGCTGACTGGCGCTTTGTTTCTGGATTGAAAAATGGCATCCTCGTCTCATCCATTGTCACAACCGACGAAAAGAAAGTCCCATTCATGCTGTCGTTGCGCGTCAACATTGCTTGGCAACATGTCACACGGGCAGCCATGTGGTCGTCCGTCAGCATTTGTGGCACCCACCTGGATGACACTTTTCGCATTTTCAGGTCGTCATGCAGGATTGCGCGCACAGAAATGCCAACTCTGGAGGCGATCTGTTCAACAGTCATTCGGCGATCCCCCCAAAAAATTCTCTCCACTTTCTCGATCATGTCGTCAGACCGGCTTGTGCGAGCCCGAGGTTGTTTTGGTTTATTGTCACACGATGTTCTGCCTTCATTAAACTGTCTCACCCACGAACGCACTCTCGACACATCCATAACTCCATCACCACATGTCTCCTTCAACTGTCGATGAATTTCAATTGGTTTCACACCACGCAAATTCAGAAAACGAATGATTGCACGCTGTTCAAGTAAGGAAAACGTCGCCATTTTAAGTATTTAAAACAGTTCTCATTCTCACTGCTGGCGGTAAAATTCCATCTGCCATACGGTGCTGCCATCTCTGGGACATATTGACAATGAACGCGGCCTCATTTTAAAACAATGCGCATGTTTCTATCTCTTTCCAGTCCGGAGAAAAAAAATCGGAGGCCTTAGAACTTGAATGCACCTCGTAGAACTGCTTCTGGAAACGTCTTACAGTTTAAAATCTGGTTCCGAAATCTCTGTCTCACCATTATGTAATCAATCCGAAACCGTCCGGTGTCTCCAGATCAGGTCGGTGTGTACATTATTCTTTTGTAATCCATAAACAAACTGTTAGCGATTTTTGAATTACCCTCTGTGCAAAATTCGACAAGGCGGCTTCGTCTTTCATTCCTTGCTCGCAGACGTACATTTGTCCTTTTCTTCCTTTTCGTACTATAGAATTCTAGTTATATTTCCCTTTCCCTTAATTACCTGAAAACCTTTTTGTCCCTTGTCACATATTCTTTTAATCTCGTCACCATCTGCGGTGCTAATTGGCGTCTAAACTTGTAATACTGTGGAGGGAGTTGGCTTCGTGTCTGTTTTCGCTACGATATTGCATTCCCTATGCTGTTGATAGTAGTTTAACCGGAGTCCTTCTTTCTTATTCATAATTAGACCTACTGTTGTATGACTCTCATATGATTTAGTATTTATTACGGTGTACTCTCTTGCCACCGCACTTTACTAATTCCCACTATATCCGACAAAAACCTATCCATTTCCCTTTTTAAATTTCCTAACCTACCTACCCGATTAAGGGCTCTGATATTGCACGCTCCGATCCTTAGAACGCCAGTTTTGTTGCTCCTGATAACGATGCTCTCCTGAGAGTCCCCGCCCGGAAATCCGTATGGGGACTGTTTTACCTCCGGAATATTTTACCCAAGAGGATGACATCGTCATTAAACCATACAGTAGAGATGCATGCTCTCGGGAAAAGTAACGACTGTAATTTATTCTTATTTCAGCCGTTGGCAACAACAACGTAGAGGGCCATGTTGGCTGACGTTACAAGGCCAGATGTCAATCATCCAGACTGTTGACTGTGCAACTACATTAAAGGCTGCTCCCCTTCTTCAAGAACCACATGTTTGTCTAGTCTCTCAATAGAAACCCCCCCCCCCCCAATTGTAGTTGCACCTACAGAACGGATATGTGCTTCGTTGGGTCTTGCAAGCTTCCGCACATCGGTACTTCCGGGATTCATGGAAGAGGGGGGCTTCATATTAAAATAATTAATAATGTTTTTTTTCGAAAGCCCTGTCTATCGACAAATCATCGTAGCCATTGGCCGTCATTATCTTCTTTAAGAAGTCCAATTCGTTTTCCAAGCTGTTATTGTCACTGATGCGGAGGGCACCTGAAGAATGAATCTGAGGAAAGCTTGCTCCTGGACTGTGTGGTGGTGCGAAGAGGCATCTAAATATCTGTTTGCGTTTTTAGGCTTGTAGTATTGTCAAATTTTGTATACATCAGTACATCTACGAAAGGAATACTGGCCTCACTCTCTACTTTCAGGGTGAAGTTGGTTTTGCGATGAATGTCAAGTAACGGTGTTCTTCTTTGCTTTGTGGCCATGTAACAAATGTGGCATCCACAATGTGGAGCCAACAAGGAGGTTTTAATGGCGTTTACTTCATGCTTATACTTACTCTTTATTTATTTATGGCTTTATTTAGAATACGGACTTCAGGCCATCTCTTACATCGGATCATGTACTATACATATAAAAACTGTTATTTTATTTTCAAGGGTCATCAGTCTACTGACTGTTTTGATGAGACCCGCCACGATATCGCGTCCTATACAGACCTCTTCATCTCATAGTGATACTAATACCCATCGTCCTCTATTATTTGTTGGATGCATTCAGATCTCTGGTTTTCACTGCAGTTTTTACCCTCTGCATCTCCCTCTAGTACCATGGAAATTTTACCTCCATGTCTTAACATACGTCTTGCCGTCATGTGTCCCCTTCTTATAAGTGTTTTCCACATATTTGTTTTATCTGCGTTTCTGCGAAGGACCTCCTCATTTCTTATGGGTCCACCTGATTTTCAACATGCATCTATAGAACCACGTAGCAAAATTTTCATTGCCTTCTGTTACAGTCTTACTACTATACAGCGCTATGCTCCAAACTCAGAAAAGTATTATCCAAATTAGAGCCAGTCTTTGATGCTAACAGATTCGTCTTGGCCACGAATGCTCTCTTCGCTTGTGCTAGCCTGCTTCCTTTGTCCCTCTTACTTCGTCCGTCAGTTCATATGCTAATATAATGTGTTCCATGGTAGAAAGACCTTCCGTTTCAACGTACAAGACGGTGCGCGGCCGACAAAGTATAGCTTAACCTTCGAGTCATTATGTAACTAGTTTTAAAAGTATGCAGAAATTTATTCACCGTAATACTGTGTAACTGTTGAATTAACAATATCCTAGCTTTAAAGTATTGTATAGCACTTAAATATGTAGAACTGACGGTACATACAAACGCTACATAGGCCGGCCTCTGTGACCGAGCGGTTCTAAGCGCTTCAGTATAGAACCGCGCGACCGCTACAGTCGCAGGTTTGAATCCTGCCTCGGGCATGGATGTGTTTGGTCTCCTCAGGTTAGTTAGGTTTAAGTAGTTCTAAGTTCTAGGGGACTGATGACCTCAGATGTTAAGTCCCACAGTGCTCAGAGCCATTTGAGCCAAACGCTGCACAAAACAGAACTTCACGTCTCACAACAACACCAAAAATAGCAGAAAATGCCGGGAATTGATTATGGCAGTCTCTAGTGCATATTGCGTCATGTGATTCTAAACTGCAGTAACTAGATTGAAACAATCATGTGTTCCTAGGGACTCTATCCTCCAGGACAACTCTCTCCCCCACTCCCCACAATATATACACTATGTGATCAAAGCATCCGGATACCTCAAAAACTATTCTTTTTCATATTAGGTGCATTGTACTGCCACCTACTGCCAGGTATTCCATATCAGCGACCTCAGTAGTTATCAGACATCATGAAGAGCAGAATGGGGCGCTCTGCGGAATTCACGGACTTCGAACGTGGTCAGGTGATTGGGTATCACTTGTGTCATACGGCTGTACGCGAGATTTTAACACTCCTAAACATCCCTAGGTCCACTTTTTCCGATGTGATAGTGAAGTGGAAACGTGATGGGACGCGTACAGCACAAAAGCGTACAGACCGACCTGGTCTGTTGACTGACAGAGACATCCGACAGTTGAAGAGGGTCGTAATGTGTAATTGGCAGACATCTATCCAGACCATCACACAGGAATTCCAAACAGCATCAGGATCCACTGCAAGCACTATGGCAGTTAGGCGGGAGGTGAGAAAACTTGGATTTCTTGGTCGAGTCGCTGCCCATAAGCTACACATCACGCCGGTGAAAGCCAAACGACGCCTCGCTTGGTGTAAGGAGCGTAAACATTAGACGACTGAACGGTGGAAAAACGTTGTGTGGAGTGACGAATCGTGGTACACAATGGGGCGATCCGATGGCAGGCTGTGGGTATGGCGAATGCCCGGTGAACGTCAGCTGCCTACAGTAAAATTCGGAGGCGATGGTGTTATAGTGTGGTCGTGTTTTTGATGAAGGGGACTTGCACACTTTGTTGTTTTGCGTAGTAATATTACAGCACAGGCCTACATTGATGTTTTAAGCACCTTCTTGCTTCCCACTGTTGATGAGCAATTCGGGGATGTCGATTTCATCTTTCAACACGATCGATCACCTGTTCATAACGCACGGCCTGTGGCGGAGTGGTTACGCGACAATAACATCCCTGTAATGGACTGGTCTGCACAGAGTCCTAACCTGAATCCTATAAAACACCTTTGGAATGTTTTGGAACGCTGCCTTCGTGCCAGGCCTCACCTACCGACATCGATACCTCTCCCCGGTGCAGCACTCCGTGAAGAATGGGCTGTCATTCCCCAAGAAACCTTGAACGTATTCCTGCGAGAGTGGAAGCGGTCATCAAGGCTAAGGGTGGGCCAACACCATATTGAATTCCAGCATTACCGATGGAGGGCGCCACGAAGTTGTGCGTCATTTTCAGCCAGGTGTCCGGATACTTTGATGACATAGTGTATGTAACAAAATTTTAATTTTAGTGTGGGGCAATAAGCAACACAGCCCAAGAAGTAAATTAAAATAGTTCCAATCCCCCAGTCTGACGGAAGTTTTCGGAAGGTTTCCCGTGGTCATTAGACGAAAGCTGGTACTGGGAACCCCTTCTCAAACCTTCCCAGATGGAATCCTCTCTGCCACACTCCGAGCTTACGGATATAGTGGCTGAAAGAACCAAGCTCCCCAACAGCAGGCTCTGTCTCACGAGTTGGGAACGAAAAATATAAAAAAGCAAAAAAAAATTATTCTAATCATTGAATTCTCATCTGAAAATATTCAGTTTTGATTGCTCTAGTGACTGCGTAAATTTGCTCCTCAACATTTGTGGGACCTGTGTAACAGTGGTGTTAATTTTAATCTATACAGTAAGTTCTAAGAATAGCGTTTATTGTAAAAGTGTGACGCCTGCGGCTTATTAACTACTCCCAAAGGTTTTGTACCTTCCTCGTATCAACGAATGTGTGAGTAATCGCTTTAAGAGCAGTCTGTATCAAAGTGCACATCTTTAAGCATCTTTAAAGTCAAAATCTGTTGCTGGGTAGCATTCAATACCGTGTCCTCCGTATGCATTGTAATGCGGTTTGACCTCCTCGATGTTATTTGCTTTAGTCTTTAGTTGTCTGGTGGCAACCGGTTTCGGAACCAAGTACAATCATCAAGCCATATTATGATCAAAAAGCACAGCACTTAGTTAAAATAATTCATTAAGACACATTTGGAAAATATTATTCCTGTATCATGCCAAGTGAATGGTGCAGCGCGCAACATTAAAGTGTAGGCAACCCCTTACCCGGGGCGTACAGTCATCAAAATCATCATGGGATTGCACGATGATAAATAAAAATGCATGTGTGGGCTAAACCTAACGATATTTTCTGGTTGTGATGGCCGCTTCAGCAAATGGCAGTGTTTCCCCAATACGTGCCTCCTTCACATGCTACAAAGTTGTCGGAATATCTGTCCCACACTTCAACAGCGAACTTCCTGAAGTTATCCAGTGTGTGAAGAGAGCTTCTATGATAAATCACTGAAAAAAGTTTTATCTGGTCCCAAGTGGGGCTCAATCAAGTTTATGTCAGCAGATACTGCAGGCCATTCCAATCGGTTGATTCCTGCATACTGGAGCAAGGTGTTACGAAGAGGGTACAGTGTTATCGTGCATTATTATCTTGAAAGACTAAACTGTCGCCACAATGGTGACTAAAGAGCTGGACGACAGCTTGGTGTATTCTGTCTCAACATTGCACAGGTCTGAAATTACCCTCACTAGTGATTAGGGGCGTTCGACATCGGCATATGAGACGGCTCCAAAATATGACCGACCCTCTTCTCTGCTGCACCAGAGGCGATCACGAGGCGTCGGACAAATCATACATTCTTCAGTGAATAGACCTCGACGTCTTGGCTCCAGTTTGCACAGTTGTTTTCTTGCTAATTTTCTTCACGCACCACGGTGTTGGAGCAGGGCTGGCGCGGACGGGGGCGAGTGAGGGATAGATTGGATAGTCGAGAGGCATGCCTCAGAAGCAAACTCCGAAGTAAGCCGATCACGCCGTCTGGTGCAAATGCACAACCAGTTAACAGGCTCTGGTGGGCCCGAAGCTGAAGGCACCTGAGTGTGACTGCGAACGGAGGATGCAGCATACGTGGCCCAAGGATTTTTGTGAGTGTGTGTGCGCGCAGTGGTCGACACAGCCCTCCAGGTTGCCACCCAAAATGGCAGCATGGGGGTCTGTTCATTTATCGTCTAGGCCTCTATTGGCTGCAATTGGTAGATCTTCAGTGTTTTGAGTCTCGCCTCGCGATAGCGGATGAGAATTCGAAAGAGTCCACTATGGTGTGTACCAACTCACCTGCTACATACATGTATTGACAGCTCTCCTTGCTACAAAGTTATTAGGTTGGAATGAAATGTCAGAAGCACGTGGACGACCTGAACACTGCGCGCTCTTCTCAGCTGCACTGTCAATGGAGGTTTACTCACTTTTCTATTACGCAAGTGCCTGTAGTCAACGATTGTGTGTAATCAAAATAGTGTTTACGAATTTAAACGAGTTATGAGTGTAATGTACAGATATTTGTGGCCAGCTAAGATCAGTTATATTTTCTTTAGCAAGTTAAGAGACTGAAGTGTTCGAATATGTTCTCTGCAATCACCATACTAAATGAGTAGAGTATCAATACGTTCGCAAAGCCTCGGCTGACGAAACACGTTTGCCTGGTTAGACGCCGAGCTCTTTTCCATTTCCGTAAAATCTTGGTGACACTGAGTTTTCTGTCTGATGGTGCCGAAGCCGCAGACCCCTGTGCCGCAGTCGAGGCGAGCAGTCATGCGGGGACAGCGTGCGCCCATCCCGGGCCCCCGGGGAACGAACACAAGATCACCAGGATCCAGGTAGGAAATAATTACATCATTAACTCACACACCGGCACTTGTTGTCATTTCTTTGGGGGGGGGGGGGGGATGGAGGAGATGGGGGGGATGGAGGGGATTCTTCCAGCTGGTTTTGTTCGGCACGCCATGATTTCCTCTGTTGTGTCAGTGTCTCCATCTCCGAGTAGAACTTGTAGAACTTATAATAAATAAAATATAAAATGTAGCCGAGCGGTTCTAGGCGCTACAGTCTGGAACCGCGCGACCACTACGGTCGTTGGTTCGAATCCTGCCTCTGGCATGAATGTTCGTGATGTCCTTAGGTTAGTTAGGTTTAAGTAGTTCTAAGTTCTAGGGGACTGATGACCTCAGAAGTTAAGTCCCATACTGCTCAGAGCCAAATAAAATGTAAATGTCGTGTGACTGGGGCCTCCCGTCAGGGAGGCGCAAGTCTTTCGACCTGACGCCACTTCGGCGACTTGCACGTCGATGGGGACGAAATGATAATGATTAGGAAAACACAACATCCAGTCCCTGAGCGGATAAAATCTCCGGGAATTGAGCCCGTGCTCTTAGGATTGATATTCTGTCGCGCTGACCACTCAGCTACCGGGGGCGGGCACTTACAATGGCCTCAGTTATTATTGCGCTGTGTATTTCGCTCTCTGTCTTGCTCAGTAATTATTACCCTCTACCGAAATAAAATTGTTTTGATTAATTACATACACTCCTGGAAATTGAAATAAGAACACCGTGAATTCATTGTCCCAGGAAGGGGAAACTTTATTGACACATTCCTGGGGTCAGATACATCACATGATCACACTGACAGAACCACAGGCACATAGACACAGGCAACAGAGCATGCACAATGTCGGCACTAGTACAGTGTATATCCACCTTTCGCAGCAATGCAGGCTGCTATTCTCCCATGGAGACGATCGTAGAGATGCTGGATGTAGTCCTGTGGAACGGCTTGCTATGCCATTTCCATCTGGCGTCTCAGTTGGACCAGCGTTCGTGCTGGACGTGCAGACCGCGTGAGACGACGCTTCATCCAGTCCCAAACATGCTCAATGGGGGACAGATCCGGAGATCTTGCTGGCCAGGGTAGTTGACTTACACCTTGTAGAGCACGTTGGGTGGCACGGGATACATGCGGACGTGCATTGTCCTGTTGGAACAGCAAGTTCCCTTGCCGGTCTAGGAATGGTAGAACGATGGGTTCGATGACGGTTTGGATGTACCTTGCACTATTCAGTGTCCCCTCGACGATCACCAGAGGTGTACGGCCAGTGTAGGAGATCGCTCCCCACACCATGATGCCGGGTATTGGCCCTGTGTGCCTCGGTCGTATGCAGTCCTGATTGTGGCGCTCACCTGCACGGCGCCAAACACGCATACGACCATCATTGGCACCAAGGCAGAAGCGACTCTCATCGCTGAAGACGACACGTCTCCATTCGTCCCTCCATTCACGCCTGTCGCGACACCACTGGAGGCGGGCTGCACGATGTTGGGGCGTGAGCGGAAGACGGCCTAACGGTGTGCGGGACCGTAGCCCAGCTTCATGGAGACGGTTGCGAATGGTCTTCGCCAGGAGCAACAGTGTCCCTAATTTGCTGGGAAGTGGCGGTGCGGTCCCCTACGGCACTGCGTAGGATCCTACGGTCTTGGCGTGCATCCGTGCGTCGCTGCGGTCCGGTCCCAGGTCGACGGGCACGTGCACCTTCCGCCGACCACTGGCGACAACATCGATGTACTGTGGAGACCTCACGCTCCACGTGTTGAGCAATTGGGCGGTACGTCCACCCGGCCTCCCGCATACCCACTATACGCCCTCGCTCAAAGTCCGTCAACTGCACATACGGTTCACGTTCACGCTGTCGTGGCATGCTACCAGTGTTAAAGACTGCGATGGAGCTCCGTATGCCACGGCAAACTGGCTGACACTGACGGCGGCGGTTCACAAATGCTGCGCAGCTAGCGCCATTCGACGGCCAACACCGCGGTTCCTGGTGTGTCCGCTGTGCCGTGCGTGTGATCATTGCTTGTACAGCCCTCTCGCAGTGTCCGGAGCAAGTATGGTGGGTCTGACACACCGGTGTCAATGTGTTCTTTTTTCCATATCCAGGAGTGTATTATCTTCAATTGTCGACAACCGCAGCCAAATGTACGCTTTATGAAGGCAGCAAACGCCGCTCTGACTGTAGAAAGTTTATTAAAGCCGCGAATGGTTTCACGCCAGTTAGGTGCATCCTCAAGTGATCGTCCGCAGCTGGTGGTCGTGCGGTAGCGTTCTCGCTTCCCGTGCCCGGGTTCGATTCCCGGCGGGGTCAGGGATTTTCTCTGCCTCGTGATGAATGGGTGTTGTGTGATGTCCTTAGGTGAGTTGGATTTAAGTAGTTCTAAGTTATAGGGGACTGATGACCATAGATGTTAAGTCCCATAGTGCTCAGAGCAATTTGAACCTCAGGTGATCTAAACAGGGGTTAGAAAGCAAGTATTTTACAACTTTTATTTTTACACAGTTTAATGAATACTGTTCATGGAGTAGAACAGACCCGCACATAACGTACTTACGTAATTCTGTCTGGAACATTGCTTAAGGCTGTACTTGAAGCCTCTCCCCGTCCTTGACATTACTGATAAAATAAAAACCCGTTAGAAGCATTTGACGAATAGATAAAACGGGATCTCCCTAAGACAAAATAACCAGTATTTGGTGCGGAGAGAGTAAAATAAGCTCTTCAAAACGAGCGCAGATGCACATCATGACCAATAAAACTTACCATAATATCAGCTGAAGATGATGTGTGCTCGGCCGTAAGGAATACTGAACTAGCTGGAACCCTATACAAGTAGCCAAGAGGAAAACAGCATTGGCCGTGGTATACGAAAACCCAGCGGGATAGAGCTAGACAAAGTGGGGCTAGTGTACCGAACGGCGAAGAGTGAAAGAAGGAGAGGTGCTGCACATGAAGTAAATTACAATTTAAATCAGCAAGTCATATAAAACATGGGCGAAGCGGGAATAGAAACTAATACAGTTAATCCCGTATGCTACAAACTAATAATATTTTTTTATTAATATAAACTTTGTAATTTTCCACGAAATGGGAGAACCAATAAAGAATTTATAAAGAGTAAAAGCTTCCACTTGAAGTGAGATACGTTGTCGAGCATTAGAACAATGGGCTATTTCCATAGGTATTCAAAATTGTATAAAACATTCCTATGCCTCCGTTCTGTCTGGATATTCATGGAGATTTTTGTAAGTCTAGGAAAATCGCTGTCTCTTTTGAAATATTAAGGTTGTTACCCTTATTTTCCAAATATATAATCTGCATACTCTCGTTTATGTCCCTGATCTTGTGTCCTGTGTCGGTAAATGCGCACTTAGTGCTGATCTTGAATTCACGCAACAGGAATTGAAAAACATTCAACAGTTTGGCCTATATATTTGGCGTCACATTGCTGACAAGAGATGCGGTAGACACCCGATAACTTAAACATATCACGAAGCATACTTTCCTTGTGTCTAAATTTTTTTGCCGTAGTCCTTAGGAATATAATAAGCCGGGGATGTGTTTTATGAATTTAGGCATTTACCTATTCTTTCAGAATTTCCTCCAAAGAAAGGAATCCTGTGGTACTTTTTTTCTAGAGGAATCTGAATTATCGGTTGTGATCTGACGCTCTTCGGATGAAAGTTGTACCGCACTGCGATTCCTATTTTGCGCGTATTGGTGCGTATATACGAATTCGTACGCTTTCAAGGGCTGATTCAACTTAATCTGCATCAAATATTCATTTTATTTTGCTTTAGGGACACATTGTTTCATCTGTTCGACAGACGTTTCTGGCGCATTTTAATTTTATCGTGACGGGGAGAAGCTTCAAGAAAGCGTTTAATAATGCCACAGACACAATTACGTGAGTACGTAATGCACGAGTCTGTTCTACTCTATGTAACAGTGTCCACTGAATCTGCGTAAAAAAAAAGAAATTGTAAAATACTTCCTTTCAAATCCCTGTTTAGAGTACCTGAGGATGCGCCTAAACTGACGTGAAACTGCTCATGGTTTTAATAAACTTTCTACAGTTGGGGGAGTGTCTGTTGCCTTCATATAAAAATATTTTAATTAAAATTAATATATTGTGCAAATAGTAATTAATGAAACATGGATGACATTTTGACTATTACTGTGATGATGGAATGTTACCACTGAATTGGTGATTTTCTGTGACAGTGATTTCATTAACGTTTCATATAAATGTAATAGTCATATCACTTGAAAACTACGTTGTTCCTAATGAAAGATTTATTCTTATAACGGGAAAGTATTCTATATAATATCAGGTGCTCTACTTCAGTAAGTATTCGCAAATAATACGAGGTTTGTTACAAAAGTATCCTACCTTTATTTCTTTGTGAACACCTGATGGAGTTGAAACTAGCGCGCTTGCGTGTCTCGATGTTGAACCTTTTATGCGCAGGAGTGAATTTTTTCCCGCCTGCCGATAGCGTCGGTTGCTGGCAAGCAGCAGTTGAATGAAGTTCAATGAAGTAATGTGCAGTGCTTGGGTCGGTATTTCATTATAAGGGAAATGACGGAATAATTGGAGCAGCGCTACTGCATCAACTTTTGCCAGAAACTGTGCGACAGCTGGCTGGAAACCGTTCGGAAGGTTAAGACCACTTTTCGTGACAATGCTATGGGCGTCACACAGAATAAGGTTCAACCGGTGTAAGGACGACTGAACATTGGTGGAGAGCGAGCCACGCTCCTGTCGGCCATCAACATGCCCAAATGGCCAGTTCATTCACAAAGTGAACGCTTCTACATCTACAAGATTACTCTGTAATTCACGCTTAAGTGCCTCGCAGAGGGTTCATTGAACCATTTTCATACTAATCCTCTACCATTCCACTCTCGAATAGCTCGTGGGAAAAAGGAACACCTAAATCTTTCCGTTAGAGCTCTGGTTTTTCTTATTTTATTATGATGATAATTTCTCCCTACGTAGGTGGGTGCCAACAAAATATTTTCGCATTCGGAAGAGAAAGTTGGTGATTGAAATTTCGTAAATAGATCTCGAAGCAAAGAAAACCGCCTTTGTTTCAGTGACTGCCACCCCAACTCGCGTATCATATCAGTGACACCCTCACCACTATTGCGCGATAACACTAAACGAGCTGAACTTCTTTGCACTTTTTCGACGTCCTCCGTCAATCCTACCTGGTTATAATCCCATACCGCGCAGCGATATTCCAGCAGAGGACGAACAAGATTAATACAGGCTGTCTCTTTAGTGGGTCTGTCGCATCTTCTAAGTGTTCTGTCAACAAAGCGCAGTCTTTGTTTCGCCTTCCCCACAATATTATCTATTTAAGTTGCTCGTAATTGTAATTCCTAGGTATTTAGTCGAACTGACAGCCCTTAGATTTGTGCGATTTATTGTATACTCAAAATTTATCGGATTTCTTTTAGTACCCATATGGATGACCTCGCACTTTTCTTTGTTTAGTGCCAGTTGCCACTTTTCGCACCATACAGAAATCTCTCTAGATCATTTTGTAATTGGAATTGATCGTCTGATGATTTTACTAGATGGTAAATTACAGCGTCATCTGCAAACAATCTAAGGGGGCTGCTCAGATTTTTCATTTATGTAAATCAGGAACAGCAGAGTGCCTATGACACTACCTTGTGGAACGCCAGATATCACTACTCGATGATTTACCGTCCATCACTACCAACTGCAACCTCTCTGAGAGGAAATCACGAACCCAGTCACACAACTGAGATGATATCCGCATGCTCGCAATTTGATTAATAGACGGTTGTGAGGAATCGGCATCAAACCCCTTCTGGAAATCTAGGGATATGGAGTCGATCTGAGATCCCTTGTCGCGCCAGAACGGTAAACACATAAACTGCGGTGACACTCAGACGTCTTGCAGGTCGTTTCGCCCTGCATACAATAGGCGAAACTCGACCGAAGTCAGTCGTTCCGCCAGGCGCTTAAACCTATTGTACGAAACCCTCAGAACTCAGGGAAGTGCAGCCCCCAACCGAAAATGCCATGTGCCACGTCCTCCGATGCTTACCTCACACAGGCCACCCAGGGAAGTAACCCAACATGTATAGGAATTAAGTGAAAAGTATTTTTTGCACTCTCAGTCCAAATTCTCTCATTATAAGAATCTTATTCGGTCTATTACTACCGTGCAATGACATAGAACATTAATAAAATTGATGAAAGTGAAAGGAGACATACAAAAGAGGACATGGAACGTCTCAAGAACACTCCAGGAAATTGAAATAAGAACACATTGTCCCAGGAAGGGGAAACTTTATTGACACATTCCTGGGGTCAGATACATCACATGATCACACTGACAGAACCACAGGCACATAGACACAGGCAACAGAGCATGCACAATGTCGCCACTAGTACAGTGTATATCCACCTTTCGCAGCAATGCAGGCTGCTATTCTCCCATGGAGACGATCGTAGAGATGCTGTACGTAGTCCTGTGGAACGGCTTGCCATGCCATTTCCACCTGGCGCCTCAGTTGGACCAGCGTTCGTGCTGGACGTGCAGACCGCGTGAGACGACGCTTCATCCAGTCCCAAACATGCTCAATGGGGGACAGATCCGGAGATCTTCCTGGCCAGGGTAGTTGACTTACACCTTCTAGAGCACGTTGGGTGGCACTTTATGCATGTGGACGTGCATTGTCCTGTTGGAACAGCAAGTTCCCTTGCCGGTCTAGGAATGGTAGAACGATGGGTTCGATGACGGTTTGGATGTACCTTGCACTATTCAGTGTCCCCTCGACGATCACCAGAGGTGTACGGCCAGTGTAGGAGATCGCTCCCCACACCATGATGCCGGGTGTTGGCCCTGTGTGCCTCGGTCGTATGCAGTCCTGATTGTGGCGCTCACCTGCACGGCGCCAAACACGCATACGACCATCATTGGCACCAAGGCAGAAGAGACTCTCATCGCTGAAGACGACACGTCTCCATTCGTCCCTCCATTCACGCCTGTCGCGACACCACTGGAGGCGGGCTGCACGATGTTGGAGCGTGAGCGGAAGACGGCCTAACGGTGTGCGGGACCGTAGCCCAGCTTCATGGAGACGGTTGCGAATGGTCCTCGCCGATACCCCAGGAGCAACAGTGTCCCTAATTTGCTGGGAAGTGGCGGTGCGGTCCCCTACGGCACTGCGTAGGATCCTACGGTCTTGGCGTGCATCCGTGCGTCGCTGCGGTCCGGTCCCAGGTCGACGGGCACGTGCACCTTCCGCCGACCACTGGCGACAACATCGATGTACTGTGGAGACCTCACGCCCTACGTGTTGAGCAATTGGGCGGTACGTCCACCCGGCCTACCGCATGCCCACTATACGCCCTCGCTCAAAGTCCGTCAACTGCACATACGGTTCACGTCCACGCTGTTGCGGCATGCTACCAGTGTTAAAGACTGCGATGGAGCTCCGTATGCCGAGGCAAACTGGCTGGCACTGACGGCGGCGGTGCACAAATGCTGCGCAGCTAGCGCCATTCGACTGCCAACACCGCGGTTCCTGGAGTGTCCGCTGTGCCGTGCGTGTGATCATTGCTTGTACAGCCCTCTGGCAGTGTCCGGAGCAAGTATGGTGGGTCTGACACACCGGTGTCAGTGTGTTCTTTTTTCCATTTCCATGAGTGTATATGCTCCAAAATCCTACTGCATATTGAGGTCAGTGGTATAGGCCTGTGATTCAGTGGGTTACTCCTGTTTCCTTTCCTGAATATTGGTGTGACCTGTGCTACTTTACAGTCTTTAGGAGCAGACCTTTCGTCAAGTGAGTGGTTGTATATGATTGTTAAGAAAGTCTTTATTGTGACTGCATACCCAGAAAGGAACCTGACTGGTATAGCATCTGGACCTGAAGACCTGCCTTTCTTAAGTGATTTGAGTTGTTTCGCAGCACCTAAGATATCTATTTTTATGTCACTCATGTTAATCTGTACTAGTTTCGAATTCTGAAATATTTACTTCGTCTTCTTTCGCGAAGAAATTACGGAAAACTGTATTTAGTAACTCCGCTTTTGTGACACTATCATCAGTAACATTTCCATCGCTATCGCGCAGTGACGGTATTGACTCTTTTTTGCCACTGGTGCATTTTACATACTACCAGAATCTCTTTGGGTTTTCTACCATATATTGAGGCAATGTTTCAGTGTGGAAACTATTAAAAGCATCTCACATTGGCGTCCGCACTAAATTTCACGCTTCCGTGAAACTTAGCCAGCTTTGGAGATGTTGCGTTCTTTGGTTATGCAGAATTATCATGTGACTATCAGAAATCTAACGTATGAGGTAGACACTAGCACTTTTTCGGAACGTTCCGTTGTGACCGAATATTTGACCGTGAAGAGGGTGTAGGCGAAATTCATGCCGGAGCTGTTCACGGCGGAGCGAAAGCGACAATGCGTTGCAGTCTCAGAGGTCACGCTGGACTCCACAAACAGTAAACATGACATCGTGAACACCATAATCAGTAGTGACGAGACCCGTGTACAGGTACGACCCGACAGTGCTCCAGCACATTCCTTGCATGTGATTCAGACTTTTTCAGCGAAAACCCATATTTGTGCTTCTGTTCATCAAATTCAAGAGGCCATTGAAAGGAACGCGATTTCGGACAAGAGAGGAAATTATGATAGCAACGACAGCCGACTTAAACTCCATTCTGAAGGAGGCTTCCAGCAATGGCTGGAAGAAGTGTGTGGAGTCACAAGGGAACTACTTTAAGGGTTATTAGACGTCCATCGGTCCAGGTAATCCAGTCTTTTTTCCCGGCCAAATTGTCGGATACTTTCCTAACAGACCTCGTACATGGCCATTCAATCTATGATATATCTATACCTATGATGATTCATACATCCACCAACTGGTATGCCCAAAATGCTTCCTGTGTTTTATGATGTATTTTTTCTGTGCCTGGAATTGTTCTTTATGTTTTACCTTAATCTAGTCAGACACGATCTTCATACTAATTCGAGTCACCAGTAACAGATAAGGTGTGAAGTCAGAAGAGTTTGCATTACCCTGCCTGCACAAGTCCTGTGAAAGAGTTGTCGCAGGTACCTCTTCCAGTTACTTGATGCAGGGCTGCATTTAATGTTGTGGGGAAGCAACAGTGCCTCTGCAAAAACATAAAGGATGCTTCGATGCACTGTTGTTCTGCAGCATATCTTTCATGGAGTGCCCAGAGAAACACTTGAGACACCAGTCTCTTTCTGCTAACAGAATACAGTTTAGAGAAATTGTAAACATGGCACAGATCCCCATACTGGTATCTTTATCGTCTGGCATGAAATGGACATCAGATACACTGTCCAATCACATTAATGTGACCACCTGTCAAGAATCTGAATAAACATCTTTTCCAACTTGGACCACTGAGAGACACGCAGGAAGACAGCGAGTGAGGTTTTGGAAGGTACCAACAGGTATGTGTAGCTATGATGGCTCGAGTGCTGTGGCCAGCTGAGCTAAGTTTCTCGACTGAGGATCCACGACGTGAACAGCCCTATAAAGTGATGCTACACATTTTCGATTGAGTTTAAATTCGGCCTGTTTGGTTGCCATGGGTGTACGGTAAGCTCTTCCTGGTGCTCACCAAAACACATGCATACCCAGTGAGCTGCATGACGTGCTGCGTTGTACAACCACGAAAAACAAATTGCATGTACAGATGGACACGCTTCTAGAGGACAGATGAATGCTTGTGTTGATCCATTGTGCCTCCAAGAATGTGTAGATCACACAGGGATTACCACGAAAACATTTCCCAGACCATAACCTTCCGATGATTGCTGCAGGTTGTTTGCTTTCAAACGTTTCTCGCCATACACGGCAACCGCCATATGTGTGGTGGAGCATAATAAGTGATTAATCTGAAAAGGTCATCTGTCACCACTCAATGGGCGTCGAGTTACGTTCTTGGCATGCAAATACCAGCCTTTGCAGCTGATGAAGAGCAATCAGAATGGGTGCCTGAACCAGGCGCCCGCTGCAGAGGCCCAAATGCAGTAACGTTCGCAGAAATGTCGTTGAGGAGACACTGTTGGTAGTCCTGTGATTCATTTGGGCTGTCAGCTACCCAACAGTCACACTTCTTCCCGCACGTACACATTTCCACAGCCGTCATTCACCACTGCCATTTGTCGCCCGCAGTGCACCACTGTTATCTTGGCACTAGTTTTGAGATGCGAAAAATTTAAAGATATTGTAACAGCGTAAGGCTACATGTTTCTCACACGGACTGCATTACATCCAGTGCCTGTATGGAGACTGCATGGTACGAGACATCCTAATGCAGACGATGTAAGTCACGGTGGAAAACTAGGAAAAATACAAGCCACATGAAAGAATACAAATACGTTACCAGAGATAACAAAATATCAAAGTAATACGCAACACTGTGTATACAATAAACTAACAAAAAGCGCATGTGCTGTCTAGTAACTTCATAAAATAACCATTCAAAGAAGCGTAGCACTGAATAAAGTTTGCAGTTCACAGAAGGCATGAATATCAGAGTTCAAACGTGTAGCGCAAAGTGCCCCACCATACTTGAACTTAAACTATGCTTGCAACGTTAACGTCACAGAACATCCATACTAAGACATGAACATGTAAATCTATATCAGTATCAATGAAACGAAGAATGCAATAACCCTTTACGTGAATGTGTCCATCGAAAGAGATTACATTTTACAACTGATTATGGTGGCCCAAAACGAAACTGTCCGACATTTTAAAGCTGTTTTAAGACTACCTTAGTTGCAATTTCTAGTTTTCGTAGTGCTGGAATTAAGACGAAAGCACACAACAATTTCCTCTTTTTCTATTATTTTTGCTGTATGATGTATATGAAAAGTTTCTTAAGTATCCATATGTTAACTAGTATATTGTTTTATGAAATTCACTGTGAGGAAAGTCACATTCTTATTTTGTGTACTACCCCAAGCTACTTTTTCACTCAGAACTTGTAGCCTCTTCATACGTGAGGGAGAGTCTAGAAAGCGAATTGAACAGATTTTGCCTTTGGTTTCTCAACAGTAGTTTGCTGTGTTTCAGGGTTAAAGAAGATTTCGGGTCATCAGGCTCGGATTCCTACGATACTCCCGGACACAACGAGAACTCGTGAACTGGACTAAGATGACACTACCGCGACAAATTGTAAGTTAGTTGCCTTTCAGTGTTTAGGATTAAGCAAAGAACGGTAGAAACTTCGTATTTACATATCTTTAGATACAGCGCTTTAAAGCAAATGTTGCAATGCTGTAAACTTCTGCATGGTTTGAGTCATTAACGCAATGGGCACATTTCTGATTACAAACGCTAAGATACGGCATTGAATCCTTAGTCGGAATTAGGATTACTTTCTGGTCAGTACTTATGACTTCTTGCACCACTGACTATGATTTGGATGAATGAAAAATGGCCAGTGGTTTGGAGTCCATGTTTAACTGTAGATTTTCCTATAACTGGCTGGTAAGTTCGTTGAACGGCCAGAGGAACTCCAAGGCATACTACATGAAAGAAATAGTCCATGGCTGGTGAAACACTGCGGCTTTCAAACCAAGCTTTACATTCTTATTTTGGACGGAAGAGGAACGGTGAAATGCAATGTATCTTTTGATCAATAACAACTGCATTTGCCCTACTGAAAGAAGATTAGAGCATAATTCATGTAGTCATAAGGTTTCAGTAATTACCTCGAAAATATGAAGCTATGCATTTGATGTTGTGTTTTCTTCAGTGGTCAACGGGCATCACATCGGATGACGTGTGAACTGCATCAAAGCGCACTGCCAGTGTGCTGGTGCCCTGCTTAACTGTCCCGGCCTGGATTCCCCATTTGTGGTGTATGGGGCCAGTCCTCTGTCTGTCGTCAGCGATGTATTGCAAGGAACCACTTGAGTACGGCTCAATAGAACGCCTTCTCTTAGAAATTACGACAGTAAAAATGTTAGCTGCTAATGACTTAACAATGTGTATCGGAAGGGCGACTTTCTATAGGACATATGTATTACACTACACAAAATGGACATCGTAGACATTCAAGAAATGTTCAAAACAAACCAGTCACTTGCGCTATGAACATCGGAAGAGAAAGGGCGCGCCATAGTGATCACAAAGGTTCGCACGATCAAGATCGAAGGCGGACTGGTGGGAGTTACAAACCGTGCAGGACGTTCAGCTGGCTATCCACTCTTAAAGGATGCTTGTAGAACCATATTGGTGCAGCGGTGTGTCAGAACTGCTGGAATGTGATGCCATGCAACCAAATGCAGAACAGCTTATCGTGAAACTTGCTACCCTTTAAAGCACAGCTGCAGATAGTGCGATAAAACGTTTTATTGGCACGGAGAGAACAAACACCCAGAGGCTTAATTTGTCCAATGGTTCCAGGTGGCATGAGTTGCAACCTCACACGCTTTTCAGGAGGGATAGTTCTAAAGGTGTATGATTTTTATACAGAGGCCAGGAATGAACCAAAAGCGTGTAATTTTGACCAGCTATTGGCCATGAGCATTGTTGAAATTCTCTTACGCCAATTTTTCCACTATTGTTTGCTGTGACGTAAATATCACCTACTGTCCCTTCAAGATCAGGCACACAAGATGAAATCATAGGGGGCAGTCTATCAAAAACTCCTCGGAGCACAATAAATACACTACTGACCATTAAAATTGCTACACCAAGAAGAAACAGAAATGCCGATGATAAACGGGTATTCGTTGGACAATTATATTATACTAGAACTGACATGTGATTACATTTTCACGCAGTTTGGGTCCATAGATCCTGAGAAATCAGTACCCAGAACAACCACCTTGATAAACTTGAGCATTGAGTCAAACAGAGCTTGGATGGCGTGTACAGGTACAGCTGCCCATGCAGCTTCAACACGATACCACAGTTCATCAAGAGTAGTGACTGGCGTATTGTGACGAGCCAGTTGGTCGGCCACCATTGACCAGACGTTTTCAATTGGTGAGAGATCTGGAGAATGCACTGGCCAGGGCAGCAGTCGAACATTTTCTGTATCCAAAAAGGCCCTTACAGGACATGCAGCATGCGGTCGTGCATTATCCTGCTGAAATGTGAGGTATCGCAGGGATCGAATGAAGGGTAGAGCCACGGGTCGTAACATATCTGAAATGTAACGTCCACTGTTCAAAGTGCCGTCAATGCGAACAAGAGGTGACCGAGACGTGTAACCAATGGTACCTCGTACCATCACGCCGGGTGATACGCCAGTATCGCGATGACGAATACAAGTTTCCAATGTGCGTTCACCGCGATGTCGCCAAACACGGATGCGACCATCATGATGCTGTAAACAGAAACTGGATTGACCCGAAAAAATGATGTTTTGCCATTCGTGCACCCTGGTTCGTCGTTGAGTACACCATCGCAGGCGCTCCTGTCTGTGATGCAGCGTCCAGGGTAGCTGCAGCCATGGTCTCCGAGCTGATAGTCCACGCTGCTGTAAACGTCGTCGAATTGTTCGTGCAGATGGTTGTTGTCCTGCAAACGTCCCCATCTGCTGACTCAGGGATCGAGATATGGCTGCACGATCCGTTACAGCCTTGCGGATAAGATGCCTGTCATCTCGACTGCTAGTTATACGTGGCCTTTGGGATCCAGCACCCTCCTAAACCCACCGATTTAATATTCTGCTAACAGTCATAGGATCTCGACCAACGCGAGCAGCAATGTCGCGATACGATAAGCCGCAATCGCGATAGGCTACAATCCGACCTTCATCAAAGTCGGAAACGTGATGGTACGCTTTTCTCCTCCTTACACGAGGCATCAGAACAGCGTTTCACTAGGCAACGCCGGTCAACTGCTGTTTGTGTATGAGAAATCGGTTGGAAACATTCCTCATGTCAGCAAGTTGAAGGTATCGCCACCGGCGCCAACCTCGTGTGAATGATCTGAAAAGCTAATCATTTGCATATCGCAGCATCTTCTTCCTGTCGGTTAAATTTCGTATCTGTAGCACGTCATCTTCCTGGTGTAGCAATTTTAATGGACAGTAGTGTAACTATGCAGCCAATTTACCAACCAGATTAACAGTCGGCTTAAAAATATACGAATGCGTTAAGCCATTGATGTCAGTTGATTGTGATATATCTTTCTTCGTACCGTACCTCTAATTTGCAGGGTTCCTTTCATATACATCTCCTCTTCAAATACCGATTTGTTTTCAGTAAATTTCTTGCCGAATGATGGGATAAGTTTGTTTATCTCCCCTACAAATTTCTGACGAAATGTCAGCTTCGGCAACTATTGTTGTGGATATAATGCAGCCTTTACTTTGTTTATCGTTGTCATAGCTCTGCTCATATCAATACCACCAATGTTATGAGTTACTCGTCGACTAAGCGTTTCAGCTACGCTCCCGAGCCTAATGCTGTGCACACCACTGGATACCTTCAGTCCCGCACCCTGCTGCCATTGGCAGCCCATATTGTGGTTGCATGGTAGATAATATGTGGGGCGTCGAATGACGTAAACATCGTTGGTCTTTTGCGATCTTGCACTCAAGGGGTTCCTTGTTAGTGCCACCACTGCTGGTTCCCAAGCTTTTCTGAGTTGAAATGCTATGTCTGTCTTAATTAAATCGTTAATATACGTATTTCAATTGCTTGTTAATGATGGGGTTCATAAACATAAAATTGGGCGAGAGAATCTTTGTCTCTCCACAGTTCATGCTGTGTCCCACGTCAAGGCAGTGTTTAGCGTCAACAGATATTTCTGGCTGACCTAATCTTGTGTGACACGAAGATTCGTGGCATTTGTCTTTAACAGTGTGACGCTTCTGACCAGTGTAACATTACGTACTCGTGATCTCCTTAGATCTGATTCAAGAAACTTCGAATGAAATGTGCCTCCCGCCCTCCAGCGTGACTGCAAACGATGTTGGTTTCTCTTAAATATGTCCTAGATCTAAGAACGACAGGAGTGTATTAAATTAAGTAACACTGCGGGAAACCTTACATTCTCCCGAGGTGTCGCACTGTTAAAGACATACGATAAAAATAGACGTCACACCGGATTGAGTTAGCCAGAAAAATAAGCTGTTACTGAGCACTGTCGTGATACGGGACACGTCATAAAATACGCAGACAAAAATTTTCTGTCGGCCTCAACTTTCTGGGACTCCGCCTTTAAAGACGCAGTCAGGCAGTCAGAATACGTTTAAATAACTACTTAATTAACAGATACACGGGATATCAACTCTGCAAAGCTTGGAAACCAGCTTTAGCGGCACTAAGACATTGTCAGCTGCAGACAGATAAATGTAACGAGTTAACACAGATGAGGAATCGAAGTCAGGACCCTTAAGTCGGGTACCAACACCGTGTCAGCGCCACCAGCGCTTTTTCAAGCCACGCATGCGGAGGTAGTGTCCCGTTTCTCCGGAAGGGGGCTCCGGATGTCAACGCCCTCTAGGGCGACATTATAGCTCCACCCTTTCCATCTGCACTTTCCTTGCGGACTATACAACCATATCAGCAGCCCGGCAGCGGCATCTGAAGATGGCGAGCATCTGCCTCTTGAAAATATTGTACAGCTCACACAACACTATCCAACAGAGCGACCGTGAAAAGTTCAGGCATTTATTACCTTGGAAAGGCTCAAACAGGGCATTTGGTTCGTTTATGTAGACGAGATGATTAAACGGGAGTCAATAAACTCCGTAACGAGAGAAATAGACTACTGTGCTGCGTCTCTTTTTTATTGACATGTCGGGATCAGCAAACAATGACGTTCGCCAAGTTTGCTCATTATTTAGACTCTGCTAAAGACGAAACAACGAGTATTAGGGCATGGGCGAGAGAAAAAATCTGTTGCACAAGGCGATAATTACAAAGAGTCTCCAGAAGCCTGCCTTCTTTTCAGCTGATTATATCTCATGTCAGTCAGCGGATTTCTGGGCGTAGGTGCACATCGCTTTCAGACGGGATGCTGTAGCAGGTCAGACTTTCAAGTTCCATCGCCTTCCACGCTGATCGTCACAAGAAAATACAGTACAATAGAAACCTGCCATACTCACATCCAGTCAGTTTCTGAGCATATGAGAAGTTGTTTAAGAGTAAGAACGGCAGAGCCATCATGACTTTATCCCCTGCGCCGAAGATATATTAGGAAGGAATTCCGTTCTTCCGTTTGTGAGCAGTACTGGAGCTTTAACATATCACCTAGTCAGACATCTGGTTTCTCTTTTGGCCCCTTTGGTAGGAAAGTGCGAACACTATATTCGCTTTTCAGAAGATTTTATACGGCGACTAAAAAATCCAAGTCTCGGATCAGCTGACTTATTAGTGAGTTTCGTTGCGGTCTCTTTGTTCTTATGACTGCGTACGGCGAATTCACTACAGCTCTTAGGAGCTAAGCTGGAAGAGGACATCTTACCTCTTTTCAAACATGTGCTTACGCGGCCAGTATTTTGAGTAAACTGGCGGTCTTGATATAGGTAGCGCTCTGTCTTCTATAGTAGCTAAAATTTTTATGGAAGACTTCGAGGACAAAGCCCTTTATCTCGCGGATTTGAAACATAAATGTTTTGCAGAAATGTAAACCATACATTTGTGGTTTGGCCACATGTGACAGTAACTATTCCTTCATTTTTGAAACATGTTTTCATGTTTGTCTATAAAGGGTATTCCAGGAAGCAGATTCACAATTCCATCATGCACTAAACCTCAAGATCAGCCAGAAGAAACGGAGGAAACCAGGAATGTATAACATTCCGCGCCGGTGTGGGAAGTCTTTCATTGGCTAGACATGTTGCACTGTAAAGACAGATGCCACGAACATAGGCAACACACCGGATTGGATCAATCAGAAGAATCTGCTGTCGGTGAACACTGTCTTGACACTGGATGTTGCACGAAATACAGCGTGACGGAGATTCTCTCGTTCACCTTCGAGTACTTGGACTCCACCACTGATGAAGCAGCCAAAGTACCTAACAATTTAATTAACAGAGACAGGGATTTCATCTTGGCAGAGCACGAGAGCTAGCGCTGGTGGCATTCAACATCGTCAGCCACAGACGAACGAGTGTAACGAAGTAACGTAGACGGCATATTCAAGCCAGGATAATTAAGCCGGTCACCTACACTTGGCCAACATGCTGTAACAGTGTCGGTAGCCGCATATTTTGGATGGTAGCCATGCAGCGCTACAGAGACAGTCTAAAAATAGTGAATGCTCTTTATTCATGCATCTTGCCACAGCTGAGTACAGGATGGTGGTGACTCCGACGAGGGATTCTGCTGATTTTGGTTCTGCTGACGCCCAGGATTGGTGTGGAGCCTGGCGTCGGCCGATCATGGCCTTTGTGACACTACCTCCTCCTCTGTCAGTGGCGTTTCTTCATGCTCAGCGACCCCTTGTGCAGTTGATGTCGGAAGGCGGCTGAACGGTGACGAAACGTGCAATGACTTATTGCTCACGTGCTGGAGTTCGCGGCTGTTACCACGGCCCTTCGTTGGTTCGCTGTGGGAGCGGATATAGGATCGAACAGCTTCAGGATGGGCTGCCCCCCCCCCCCCCCCCCCATAGATGCGAACTGCAGTCCTCAGTCAGCATTCCATGTGGTGGCCAGGCGACACAGCTCCCATAGTGGTTGAGCTGAAGTACGGGCAGAAGTGGTTGTAGTACAAACGGCTGTGTGAGTCTGGGCAGTACATTAAAACCTTTGGCGGTCACCGATGTGGAAAAGATTGTGACACCTTGTTGCTTGAGTGCTGCTGAATTAAGTACACTACTGGCCATTAAAATTGTTACACCACGAAGATGACGTGCTACAGACGCGAAATTTAACCGATAGGGAGAAGAATCTGTGATATGCAAATGATTAGCTTTTCAGAGCATTCACACGAGATTGGCGCCGGTGGCGACACCTACAACGTGCTGACGTGAGGAAAGTTTCCAACCGATTTGTCATACACAAACAGCTGTTGATCGGCGTTGCCTGGTGAAACGTTGTTGTGATGCCTCGTGTAAGGAGGAGAAAAGCGTACTATCACGTTTCCGACTTTGATGAAGGTCGGATTGTAGCCTATCGCGATTGCGGTTTATCGTATCGCGACATTGCTGCTCGTGTTGGTCGAGATCCAATAACTGTTAGCAGAATACGGAATTGGTGGGTTCAGGAGGGTAATAGGAAACGCCGTGCTGGATTCCAACTGCCTCGTATCACTACCAGTCGAGATGACAGGCATCTTATCCCCATGGCTGTAACGGATCGTGCAGCCACGTCTCGATCCCTGAGTCAACAGATGGGGACGTTTGAAAGACAACAACCATCTGCACGAACAGTTGGACAACGTTTGCAGCAGCATGGACTATCAGCTCGGAGACCATGGCTGCGATTACCCTTCATGCTGCATCACAGACAGGAGCGCCTGGAATGGTGTACTCAACGACGAATCTGGGTGCACGAATGGCAAAGCGTCATTTTTTCGGATGAATCCAGGTTAGTTTTACAGCGTCACGATGGTCGCATCCGTGTTTGGCGACATCGCGGTGAACGCACATTGGAACCTGTATTCGTCATCGCCAGACTGGCGTATCACCCGGCGTGATGGTATGGGGTGCCACTGATTACACGTCTCGGTCACCTCTTGTTCACACTGACGGCACTTTGAACAGGGGACGTTACATTTCAGATATGTTACGAGCCGTGGCTCTACCATTCATTCGATCCATGCGGAACCCTGTATTTCAGCAGGATAATGCACGACCGCATGTTGAAGGTCCTGTACGAGCCTTTCTGTATACAGAAAATGTTCGACTGCTGCCCTGGCCAGCACATTCTCTAGATCTCTCACCAACTGAAAACATCTGGTCAATGGTGGCCGACCAACTGGCTCGTCACAATACGCCAGTCACCACTCTTGGTGAACTGTGGTATCGTGTTGAAGCTACATGGGCAGCTGTACCTGTACACGCCATCCAAGCTCTGTTTGACTCAATGCCCAGGCGTATCAAGGCCGTTATTACGGCCAGAGGTGGTTGTTCTGGGCACTGATTTCTCAGGATTTATGCACCCAAATTGCGTGAAAATATAGTCACATGTCAGTTCTAGTATAATATATTTGTCCAATAAATACCCGTTTATCATCTGCATTTCTTCTTGGTGTAGCAATGTTAATGGCCAGTAGAGCATTTCCTCACAGTAGCAGACCGGCCTGCTTCGCTATATTGTGACGGCTATCTTATAATTCATTAAGCACAACACTCATGCTCGCCTGCAGCTGATGCTGCTGCAGTCATCTTTCTAACTTCGTACATTTATGACCAAATGCGGTTTACACGCTACCTGTAGCAAGACCTGGTCCCTCGGGTCAACTTAAACCTAACTTACATTTGAACAGTCTAAGTAACTAATTCTCTGGTGGCTGGCCTAGTTGGCTTTATTCTGCTTGCAGTTCAGTATTATTTTCTTATGCACTACTTATCCTAGGGTTCACCAGTTTCTTCCTGGCCTCCTCTGGCCCATCCGCACTCTGCTCAACTTTACAATATTGCTTGTGTTATTCTGATGTCGATGCACTGCGGCGACCATACCTGTTACGAAACACATCAGATTAATTCTCAGTTGCGAATACGTCGTCAACCATGGTTTGGGTACGGCCGTGAGTCGTGCACGGGTACCCTAATGGTAAGGTGACCGCTCGCGATAAACGGGAAGTACGGATTCGAGTTCCGGTCCGCCACAAATTTTACTGTCGTCATTCCATTCTACAAACGACGGTAGTCATTATTCGCAATTGTGAATTCATCTGATCTGCGCAACTTTGGTCCCTGTTTGATGCTGGTCCACCGTGTATCGCTCTACGTGTTGCAGTAAAGGGATTCGCGTCTCTTGTTCTTTAATGAGTTTATCTATGGAATGCGTTAAATGTGGTCCAAACGTCCGATTCAGAATAGTTAAATTTGCGTGTGGTAGAACTCCTATGGGCTCCCCTAGCCAATGTAACTGAGGCTGAGAAATTCTCATTTGCGTCATTCCTGAGATTGTAGCAGGTATTGAGAAGGTAGGTCCTACTACTTCGCCTGACGTCAACAGTCAACTCATTTCCATCTCTACCCTTTTTACTTACGTCACCATCCCCTACTCATACCAACTGGCTACAGATTTTACTTTGGAGTACAACCAGTGCTCCTTAGTTTGCTGAAAGTACAACTCAGACCTCGTTACGTCTGTTGTGCAGTCTCTTTCTCCCTTCTGTCCTAATAATAATTTCACAACGCATCAGTTCTGGTCTCCACTCATTACTCTGTTTCGACACATTGTGATATTTCCCCTGTAGTATCTGTGAAATTCTGCTTCCTCCATTTCTGCATACCTGCTTTTATCCTCGGAAATTAACAACTGCTGCATCTGTACCTAGATAAACTTCTTTAGTGTAAAAACGTTTCCCAAAGCAAGTTTTACTGTCCAGGTCGCAGTGCTACGTACCCTGTTTACCAGTTTCAGCAAATTTATATTGCCATTTTCAGATCGTCACGTTGAAACGCCCCTTAGAAAAATTATACATGACTGTGCTTAAACTGACACACAATATTTTTAGTGCAGCGCAATCTGACTTTCAAAAACCCCTACAAAAGAATGGCCCCGACTAACACTAACCTACACGTTTCACAAATCACTTACGTCGCCAAAAATCTTCGTTAATCGAACTACTGCAATACAGCGAGCGCCACTACTGCCAGCTAAATAAAAGATTCCAACTACTGAAGGCACTAACTACTGATAGGCATAGTTAGCAAATGAAAGATTTTGTTGGGGACAAACAAAGTATTTACCTTACTAGTGTTCAAAAGTCATAATGTATATAGCAGTTCATGACATCCAGTTTACAAATTTCAAAAATCTGCCATTTCTCTCCCCACATCCAGCACTGATGGCGGCTCACCTCCAACTGCGCAACGCTACGCGCTGTTCACATCCATCTGCCCAACACTACAATGGCAGACAACAATGCAAACTAGCCACAGACTGCGCACAGCACAGCCAGTGATTTTTCATGCAGAGCGCTACGTGGCGTTACCAATAAGAAAACCTAAACAGCCTACTTACATAGCCCCCATGCTCCCCACAAAAATTTTTACAAATTGTTTTTGGCACTGGCCAATACATATTTGTTAAAAAAATTTCACAGTTACAATAACAAAGAAATCAAATGCACACACATATTGATACAACGTTGGTGAAAAGCTAAAATTTTCTCACAGTCCATAGAGAGAGTCCTGATCATTCATCACAGTAACATTGCACCGTTTTTCTCAAAGTCTGAGCAGTAAAAGAAAATGTACACGGAAGTAGTGGATTTCCATGCAGTCTTGAAGAAGTAGTGTTCTCCTTCCAACGGAAAGACAATGCTGACTCTTCACATGCAGATAGGTAATAGGCCACGACAGAGCAACCCCACAGCAGAGCCAGTCGAAGTTTTGAAGAATACTGGTAGGTACGTGATCACAGAGTAGACCCACTGTAGTCCTAGTAGAGGTTACAGTCAGCAACCACCTGTTGCGACTGTGCAGGTGCACAATCAGCATTGAAGAGTCTAGTGGAGAATATAGCAAGTCCATAACCCACCACCTGTGCATTCATAAAGTTTTTGGAATTGTCCTTAGAACCAGCAATGCTCTTAACCAGTCCCTTGCTGAATTATCAACACACGTGCAAACACTATCAGTCCCTACTTCTCACATATTGTCCATATACTATGACCAACAGCAACGTGTGCAGTGAAATGTAACTTACAAGTTACTTAATTTGATGAACTGGTGCCAATTACAATTTTATAACACAAGAATACAATAACAAAGGCACAAAATATATCATTAAAGAACATAATAGTACAGACAACATTTGCAGTAATACAGGCTTTACAAAAGAATAGAAATAAACATATGTAGCAGTCTTGCAGGAATTATGATATAAGTAAATACACTCCTGGAAATTGAAATAAGAACACCGTGAATTCGTTGTCCCAAGAAGGGGAAACTTTATTGACACATTCCTGGGGTCAGATACATCACACGATCACACTGACAGAACCACAGGCACATAGACACAGGCAACAGAGCATGCACAATGTCGGCACTAGTACAGTGTATATCCACCTTTCGCAGCAATGCAGGCTGCTATTCTCCCATGGAGACGATCGTAGAGATGCTGGATGTAGTCCTGTGGAACGGCTTGCCATGCCATTTCCACCTGGCGCCTCAGTTGGGCCAGCGTTCGTGCTGGACGTGCACACCGCGTGAGACGACGCTTCATCCAGTCCCAAACATGCTCAATGGGGGACAGATCCGGAGATCTTGCTGGCCTGGGTAGTTGACTTACACCTTCTAGAGCACGTTGGGTGGCACTTTATACATGTGGACGTGCATTGTCCTGTTGGAACAGCAAGTTCCCTTGCCGGTCTAGGAATGGTAGAACGATGGGTTCGATGACGGTTTGGATGTACCGTGCACTATTCAGTGTCCCCTCGACGATCACCAGAGGTGTACGGCCAGTGTATGAGATCGCTCCCCACACCATGATGCTGGGTGTTGGCCCTGTGTGCCTCGGTCGTATGCAGTCCTGATTGTGGCGCTCACCTGCACGGCGCCAAACACGCATACGACCATCATTGGCACCAAGGCAGAAGCGACTCTCATCGCTGAAGGCGACACGTCTCCATTCGTCCCTCCATTCACGCCTGTCGCGACACCACTGGAGGCGGGCTGCACGATGTTGGGGCGTGAGCGGAAGATGGCCTAAGGGTGTGCGAGACCGTAGCCCAGCTTCATGGAGACGGTTGCGAATGGTCCTCGCCGATACCCCAGGAGCAACAGTGTCCCTAATTTGCTGGGAAGTGGCGGTGCGGTCCCCTACGGCACTGCGTAGGATCCTACGGTCTTGGCGTGCATCCGTGCGTCGCTGCGGTCCGGTCCCAGGTCGACGGGCACGTGCACCTTCCGCCGACCACTGGCGACAACATCGATGTACTGTGTCGACCTCACGCTCCACGTGTTGAGCAATTCGGCAGTACGTCCACCCGGCCTCCCGCATGCCCACTATACGACCTCGCTCAAAGTCCATCAACTGCACATACGGTTCACGTCCACGCTGTCGCGGCATGCTACCAGTGTTAAACACTGCGATGGAGCTCCGTATGCCACGGCAAACTGGCTGATACTGACGGCGGCGGTGCACAAATGCTGCGCAGCTAGCGCCATTCGACGGCCAACACCGCGGTTCCTGGTGTGTGTCCGCTGTGCCGTGCGTGTGATCATTGCTTGTACAGCCCTCTCGCAGTGTCCGGAGCAAGTGTGGTGGGTCTGACACACCAGTGTCAATGTGTTCTTTTTTCCATTTCCAGGAGTGTATATAAAAGATCAGAATAACTTTTGAAACATCAATTTCACACATGAGCATTAAAACAAAACAGAATAAATAATGTCTAAACATCTATACAAAGTAAACAACATATTATCAGAAAAATTCTACAACATAACTCTCATCAGATAAACACATAAAGACAGGAAGGACACAAATACCCAAGGGTACACAAACACATAGTGGGATAACACAAGGAAAGGACAGGGTTTGTTTTACTGCAGTATTTTGCAAACAAAACTTTCTTTACTTCTCAGAGATCTCCCTTTGTTCTTCATTATTTCCAAAAAGTCCTATCTATACCTGCTTTCTGTACTTTTTTTCGTATGGCTTCTCAATGCAATTTTTCCAATTCATCATAGTTAGTTTCTTATATAGTCTACACCCCTCTTAAGCTAACTTACATATACTGAGCTCAGATGCTAAACTAAGGGATGAGGCAATGCAGCAGCACAAAACAATTAACACAAACAGCAATGACAAAAAAAAATGGAAATTGGCCAAGCAATTGTAATATTACAACTAATATAAGGTACTGTGCAGCAAACAAGAAAATAAATCCGTAATAAAACTGGCTTAACAGAGTAATACAAAGTAAAATTAAGTAACACTATGCCTGGCAAACAGCAGCAGCAAATGCATTAACTTATATCTAAACATGACAAAGCTCAAGCAGAAAAAATATTACAGTAAAAATGGCCATGTTTAATACCTATGTCAAATCTTAACACTAGGGTGATGCATCACAAGAACGTATGCTAGCAGATAAGTTACCAAATCGAAAAAAAAATATTTATGTAATTCCTGTGAAGGGAAAGGTCTATTTATGTGCCCTTGTATTCTTGGAAGTAGATCATAAATTTATTATTGACTGGATCTGTTGGCATGAAATAACTATATTAGTACATCTATTAAATTTTATTTTAACCAATACTGCAGTGCAGCTAGAAACTAGATATTAAACAAAATGAGCAAATATGTACAACAATAGGATTTTCTTTCTATACATTTGTAATGCAAATTTTCGACGTGCGAAATGTTTATGTAAGATTGTCACTGTAGTGCAAACTGGTGTTGTAAATATTTCGGTAAAAAATTTATGAGACCACCTTCACGTAATGCCTCGTGGGCACCCAGCTGCGCGACAGTTGCCTGGAAAAAAAGCCATTTGTGTGTGCCTTTCAGAGGCACAGGTGGCGAAAAAAAAGAAAGAAGCCATTATCCTCGCTATTGACATTCCTTTGTAGAAAGCATCGCAAATACGACACGCTCAAACTTGAAAACATATGATTACACTGTGGAGCTCGTAATTTATGATATTTACTAAAATGCCTAATGAGACGATGAGAAACATTTTACGGCTATTGGCTTGCAAGTTGAGAGAAATGCCATATGGTATGCTTTACGTATTTATTTACTCATTTTGTTTAATATCTAGTTTCTAGCTGCCCTGCAGCATTGGTTAAAATAAAATTTTATAGATGTACTAATATAAATATTTTATGCCTACAGACCCAGTAAAGAATAACTTCGTGATATAATTCCAAAAAAATGAGGGAGCACAAAGAGACATTTCCCTTCACAAGAACTGCATACATAATTTTCTTTTCAAGTAGTTGGTAATTTATTTCATAGAATTAGTTTTTATGGTGCACCAATTTAATTATATAAACATTAAGATGTGAATAGACATCTCCCTTATCTGCATTGTTGTCTTTAGTGTAATATTTTTTCTGCTTGAGCTTTGTCTTGATTAGATATAAGTTATTGCATTTGCTGCTGCTGTTTGCCAGGCATAGTGCTACTAAATTTCACTTTGTATTACTCTGTTTAGCTAGTTTTACTACTGATTTATTTTTCTTGTTGCTGCACATTGGCTCATATTAGTTGTAATGTTGCATTGCTTGGTAATTTAGATATACTGTAGCTTGCTTTGCCAATTTCCATTTTTTTGTCATTGCTGTTTGTGTTAATTGTTTTGTGCTGCTGCGTTGCCTCGTCCCTTAGTTTATGCATCTGAGCTCAGTAGATTTAAGTTAGCTTAAGATGGGGTAGGCTATATAAGAGAACGAGTTGTGATGAATGGAAAAACTAGTGTTCAAAAGTCAAAATATATATAGCAGTTCTTGACATCCAGTCTTACAAATTAAAAAAATCCGCCATTTCTCTCCCCACATCCAGCACTGCTGGCGGCTCACCTCCAACTGCGCAACGCTACGCGCTGTTCACATCCATCTGCCCAACACTACAATGGCAGACAACAATGCAAACTAGCCACAGACTGTGCACAGCACAGCCAGTGATTTTTCATACAGAGCGCTACGTGGCATTACCAATAAGAAAATCTAAACAGCCTACTTACAACGTGTGTGAATTATAAAGCCCCTACATGGGGCTCACTGCCATCTGGCAATTGAAAACATGTCTGAAAGAACAAACACAACATACATATAAATAGTTGGAGATGGCCCACCTATGATCCCATCATTACAGATGTACAAAGACGCTCGAACTCTTACAGGAATCAGAAAATCGCTGCAAGTATCAAGGATAATGAGCAGGTGTGCTACGTCAGTAGTGTGTGGATATGTTAGAAATCTGAATCGATGAGGGACCTGGTCCAGATGGCCATGGCTGTGAAGTTGACCTTTTTTTACGGGTTTCACTTTTGGTCCAGCACAAATTTTCATCTTTACCCATTGGTGTATTTCATTGTCCACTATAAGCTAATGTCATTATTTCCACTGGATCATAAAATAAAATAAACCTTCTGGGACATCATGTTGCACTTGAGACAGTTGAATTCGTTATTTCAAGGTGAGGATGGAACCCAATAATGATCACTTGGTTGTTCACACCTGAAGGGTAACTGTGTGTTGTACATCAAAGTCCAGGACGTAGCCCGATACACAACACATGCCTCTTGGGCAGTTGTGTTACATAAAGGTAAAAAGATCAGGTTTGTTTATAAGCAATAACAGTGATATAACAAATTAGCATACAGTTTATGGTGAACAATAATTTTATTTGTTTGTTTGTTCATGGGCGATAGTACTTTAAAAATTTATAATTCTTTTTAATCTATAATTGATTAACAATAATGTTCAAAGTTAATGAATAGCTTAGTTTTTGTGCTTTAAAGATTGCTTGTGTACATATAGATATTTTTAAACTAATACTATCAGGTACAGAGATACTTTTATATACATACATACAGTGACACTTTTTGTTCGTACTAATATTAATAGAGAAAACGAGGAAACTATATATTACACATCCCATTTAAGCGTTACTTTCTAAGTGGTTTTTATACAGATCAATTTTCTTTCTTTTCACAACAATAACTTTTTTCTTATACAGTTTTCATTCCATTACACAATATATGTAGTGCATGGGAAACATGGACTAATAGTAAAAGGTAAAGAAAGCCACACATGCATGCGCACACACACACAAACACACACATGCACACACACTTGATGTTCTACAAAAACAAAAATATACAATTTACATGGTGTGCAGTTAGATAACTAGGGCACACAAACACACGCTAATGACAAGCAATTAATTTTACTATTGTGTGTACACTTGCAGCCAAACACTGTTTACAAATAAATATCCATCCACTCTCAATCACTCAGGTGTTTAGTTTGAAAACGAGACGGTCCTGATACTGTCTTCACAGATGAACTGTTGTTGTCATAGGATGACAGGCCAACTTTCAACTGTGATGCAGTATATACCACATGGTCTCATGACCGAAATACTACTTGGTGCGCCAGATGTGGAGGTCGAGACGGAGTACAGAAAATGCAGAGAACTGATACTAAATGAAATCTTTGGTTGCAAGAGCTACTGAGGCTCCACAATGCACAACTTTAGTCCATTTGTGGGTGGCACCTGGATCTGTATATTTTAGATCTGAGCTCCACAAAATCCACAATCTGCGACCCATTGACCTTGTCTTTCATCGGGCTAATAACCTTCTTGTTTTGAGGTATTAGACCATAAGTGTTATCGGCTGCACGCCCAAAAGAGTCGAATATGTTTGTTAGGATGGAACGTAACTGCTGCTTATAAGTCACAGCCTTTCAGCCAGTGTATGAAATTGTCTTAATGCATACAAAGTATTTTTGGATCAGCGAAGTTTTGCTTTGCAAACCCATATTGAAATGGGTACAAGTGGAGTTTAGAGTGGTCCAATATGCACATACTTGCACAAACAGATTTTGTGAACTGCACCGAAACCTTAGCCATTTCCAGAATGACTAGTCCTTGATTGAAGGTAACAGTCCACTGAAAATGTGGCCTGACGATATAGTACCTTGTACTATAGCGCCCCCTCTTCTCCCCTTCCCCCTGTGGGATAAACAAAAAGAATTTTGCAGTGGTTTCTTACATTTTCCACGGTTTTCCCGAAAATTTAATTATTCATTAATTTAAAAAAACCTTTTCAAAATAACATGTCATGAGAGCCTTCTTTCAGTATTTACATTTACGTATGCCCCCATCCAGAGTGGAGTGCTTGAAGGAAATGCCGCTAATAAGTTTCATGTCCAAATTGAGACATTACTGGAAGTTTTGTATTGCAGAATATATATCTATTTAGTCCCCAGTGCGTCGTCATCAGTTTGGGGATGGAACCCCAGAATGGGACTAAGCGCTCTGAACACAGCAGCAAGCCACTGTGCATGCCACGTAAATCAGTAGGATATGCCAGGTCTGCCCCCATACCATATTCTTTACCAGAACTCACAGCCACATCTTGGAACGCATACAATCTAGCGATTTCCTCATCCATTGGAACCCTCCAATCTGCAGCGATTGTTACATTATGTACCAGTATAAGTTATACGAAAAAGAGCAATATGTCAACATTGGTCAACAGTTCTACACTGACCCATGTCTAGTTTTAACATTGTATTGATGAAAACCCTGACACAGTGTAATAGAAGGGAGGGTCCAGAGTGTATCTATCCAGACATACACTGTATAGTTTCTTAAAAATATCTTCGAACAGGCATTCGTCAGTGTTAATGTATAATGTAGCATATTCTCTAAGGTTAGGGATGTTGAACTCCATCCAATCATTCACCATGTTCCCATACTCCGCTTCCATTATGGCACTGCCAAAGAGTTTAGTGGCAAATGTTACTAAGCTGAGAAGTGTGCTTTTTTGAGTCTCTCCTTCAAATCCACTTATATTTAAGAAAACAGTCACTTCCTTGTCACTGATTGAAACTTTGCGTCATTGGGATTGCAGCTCTGGTAATATGCATATCCTCTTCATGCATTGTCTCACCAGGGACACTGAAGAAACACATGCTTGAAATTAAGTGAATCGAGGAAGTAGAAAGTGGAGCATTATTGATGGATGATTTTCTTGCAAATGAGATGTAGTTTTCAACAGCCGTTTTCAACAGTGTCTGGTATGACAATAACCTTATCATTTTCCAAACCAATATACCCAAGTGCTCAACAAGATAGTATCGTATCTGCTCGAATTATGGAAGAATGTGGTATGTGTCACGGCAGTTAGTATTTCAAGTCGCATGTATTGTGTGCTGTGTTCGTGAACTTTCCTGTTACATGACAGTGACCTCTATGTGGAAGATCCGCTTTTCTGTCCAACGGCAGCTCACAAGTATAACAGTCAATTGCCTGCTGATATAGGTGATCACTGTCCTGTGATTTGGTCAAGTGACTGTTTTTGCCACAACAGCATCTACACACTGCACAAGTTTTCCTAATTTAGATAGCATCTATCTTGTGGGATTATCCTAGAGGTATGAATCGATATGATTGAGATTAGAGTCATAAATGCATAAAACTTGATACACTACAGCATATGGTAAATACTGTTCTATGAAGGAAGTGTGAGAGGCAGTGGGATCACTTTCACAGTGCAGCACAGGAGCTAGAATGCACTCGAAATCTGCACAAACTATAAAGGTTGATGTTCTTAAATTTAGCTAATTTCTTGGCCTCAATAGAGATTTCTACACACACCAGTTCCTGGCTAAAGCAGTAAATAAGATTGTTTGATAAATACTCACTCTTAGTAAAACAGTTGAGACATCTGTGACAAAAATGCCTTTTATCTCTGTCTTTACTCATATGTAACGGTAGTAGGCGGGACATGTCTTTGATGCAGATATAGTGTTGCTTTTCGCCCTTGCAGAGTAACAACAAATCTATTTGGTTGGGGAGCTGACAGGCTACTTTGGAGAAATAGGGGGGTCCTACTATTTTATGTTTTACATCTTTCTATTAATTCTGCCCAGTGTGCTCTTTGTCATCTTCTGACTTGCTATCATGTACTGCCAGGCCATGAATGTGAATTTAATAAGCTGGATTTTACTTCTCAGATTTTGGTATATCCTGGAGTTTAACAGAGAATGAGATGCTACTGAAGTTAGAATTCTCCCATACCTTATATATATGGTATGTTCTTGTATACGCTGCAAATTTCGAAAATTTCTATTACAGGCCAGGAGCGACTATGCAAAGCAAAACTCATTCTCCACAGCAGTATTCTGGGCAGTAATACATGCATGTTTATCGAGTGTACCTAGAAAGAAACAATAACACCTCGTAAGAAATGCTTGCAAGTAGGTAATAAAATTATTATTGTTGAAGAGAAAAGAACTACTACGTACGAACACGCCCATCAAAGTGGGTGTGATGCCCCTGAGCTCACACTGTAGAAGGCTATTGCTTCTTCAGTTTGATCTCTGGTGCAGATGGACTAGGGACTGCATCAACATCAATCATAGGTTGTGGCGTGGATATACTGTGGGAGTGCAAAGTCACTGGGCATGACTGGTTGTCATCCATTCCCACTGTTGCGACATTGTTGAAAAATTCTACAAGAAATAGAGAAAGCGTCACATTACCTAAGCACTTTACCATTATTACCAGTATAAGGATTGGATTGTTATGTCTGAAGGAAGCAGGATTGGACGAGGTGTTAGCTGTTGTTTAACGTATACCTTGAAGAGATTATCGCGAAAGGCTTAGATGGGAAAAGAGGAATATGTAATAGTGGAAAGAGAACAGAATGTATACGATTTGCTGCTAACATGGTATTAGTGGCAGAAAGTGAGCGGACGGTGATAATATGCTCAAAGATCTTAATGAAGCTTGTTTGAAATATGGGATGCAAATAAACACAAGTAGGTAAAATCCTTGGGTAACAGAAGAAATATTGAATTTAATTGATGAAAGAAGAAAATATAAAAATGCAGTAAATGAAGCAGGCAAAAAGGAATACAAACGTCTCAAAAATGAGATCGACAGGAAGTGCAAAACGGGTAAGCAGGATTGGCTGGACGACAAATGTAAGAATGTAGAGGCTTGTCTCACTAGGGGTAAGATAGATACTGCCTACAGGAATATTAAAGAGACCTTTGGAGAAAAGACAACCGCTTGTATGAATATCAAGAGCTCAGATGGAAACCCAGTTCTAAGCAAAGAAGGGAAAGCAGAAAGGTGGAAGGAGTATATAGAGGGTCTAAACAAGGGCGACGTACTTGAGGACAATATTCTGGAAATGGAAGAGAATGTAGATGAAGATGAAATGGGAGATATGATACTGCGTGAAGAGTTTGGCAGAGCACTGAAAGGGCTGAGTCGAAACAAGGCCCTGGGAGTAGACAACATTCCATTAAAACTAGTGACGGCCTTGGGAGAGCCAGTCCTGACAAAACTCTACCATCTGGTGAGCAAGATGTATGAGACAGGCGAAATACCCTCAGACTTCAAGAAGAATATAATAATTCCAATCCCAAAGAAAGCAGGTGTTGACAGATGTGAAAATTACCGAACAATCCGTTTAATAAGTCACAGCTGCAAAATACTAACGTGAATTCTTTACAGACGAATGAAAAACTAGTAGAAGCCGACCTCGGGGAAGATCAGTTTGGATTCCGAAGAATTATTGGGACACGTGAGGCAATACTGACCTTACGACTTATCTTAGAAGAAATATTAAGGAAAGGCAAACCTACGTTTCTAGCATTTGTAGACTTAGAGAAAGCTTTTGACAATGTTGACTGGAATACTCTCTTTCAAATTCTAAAGGTGGCAGGGGTAAAATTCAGGGAGCGAAAGGCTGTTTACAATTTATACAGAAACCAGATGGCAGTTATAAGAGTATAGGGACATGAAAGGGAAGCAGCGGTTGGGAAGGGAGTGACACTGGGTTGTAGAATCTCCCCGATGTTATTCAATCTTTATATGGAGCAAGCAGTAAAGGAAACAAAAGAAAAATTTGGAGTAGGTATTAAAATCCATGGAGAAGAAATAAAAACTTTGAGGTTCGCCGATGACATTGTAATTCTGTCAGAGACAGCAAAGGACTTGGAAGAGCAGTTTAATGGAATGGACAGTGTCTTGAAAGGAGGATATTAGATGAACATCAACAAAAGCAAAACGAGGATAATGGAATGTAGTCGAATTAAGTCGGGTGATGCTGAGGGAATTAGATTAGGAAATGAGACATTTAAAGTAGTAAAGGAGTTTTGCTATTTGGGAAGGAAAATAACTGATGCTGGTCGAAGTAGAGAGCATATAAAATGTAGACTGTCAATGGCAAGAACAGCGTTTCTGAAGCAGAGAAATTTGTTAACATCGTGTATAGATTTAAGTGTCGGGAAAGCTTTTCTGAAAGTATTTGTATGGAGTGTAGCCATGTATGGAAGTGAAACAAGGACGATAAATAGTTTAGACAAGAACAGAATAGAAGCTTTCGAAATGTGGTACTACAGAATACTGCTAAAGATTAGATGGGTAGATCACATAACTCTTGAGGAGGTATTGAATAGACTTGGGGAGAAGAGGAGTTTGTGGCACAACTTGACAAGAAGAAGGTACCGGTTGGTAGGACATGTTCTGAGGCATCAAGGGATCACCAGTTTAGCATTGGAGGGCAGCGTGGAGGGTAAAAATCGTAGAGGGAGACCAAGACATGAATACACTAAGCAGATTCAGAAGGATGTGGGTTGCAGTAACTACTGGGAGATGAAGAAGCTTGCACAGAATAGAGTAGCATGGAGAGCTGCATCAAACCAGTCTCAGGACTGAAGACAACAGCAACAACATTGGGTTGGAGATGTCAGCTTGTCTTGTTTACACGTAATCCTACAAGAAATACATAACTTAACATATAGATGAAAATTCATTAAGTATGGCCTATACAGGACGTCGATTTGCTGCCTGGCGTCAGTTCTCAGCGGGACTCATCAGCAGAAGCAGCATTTCCTGAAGATGGCGACCAGTTTGATCGCCGAAGTATCGAGTCAAGCTGATTTTAGGGTCCAGTAGCAAACCCGAAGAGACTTTCAAGACTTATTACGCCGGGAAAGCCTACGTAATGACATGGTTTATATTCTGTTTAAGATTTTGTATTACCTTGTTCCGCCTATTGCCTTGATGTTGTATCGTTCCCAACTGTTTACAAATTTTTTTGTAGTCTGTATTTGTGTATTATTTTGCATCGCCTTTTATGTTCCTATTCATCGAATCGTACGAAACATGTTTGATAGTTTGATTTGCCCCCACCTCTTGTAAGGTCTATAGTACGGGGCTCAACTGTACCGACTCAGGTTTTCCTGCGGTATAGTCCGATCTACTTCTGCGCAAGGACAATTTCTGTGAGTTGTACTGTGTGATTGTTTCTCCAGTTCGTATCGTTACCTTCCTTTCGACATACTTTCTTCAGTGTTCATATGGCTGTTGTGAAATGTTGCCGTATAGCCGGCCACAGTGGCCGAGCGTTTCTAGGCGCTTCAGTCCGGAACCGCGCAGTTGCTACGGTCGCAGGTTCGAATCCTTCCACGGGCATGGATGTGTGTGAGATCCTTAGGTTAGTTAGGATTACGTAGTTCTAAGTCTAGGGGACTGATGACCTCAGATGTTATGTACCATAGTGCTTAGACCCATTTGAATCATTTTTTGAAATGTTGCCCTATTGTGATTCTGTTGGGCAAAGGCTGGCTGCCGTACGCCATGTTGACGTTATTGTTGTTGCTGCGTGCCGGCCATTGGACTGTTTTTAGATACAAGCACTGCATAATTTTGAGATAAGGGATTGAAATTATCTTGTGGATGGTAATCGTTTCTGTTGTACGGATAGTTCCGTTTAAATATTTTGTTCTTGTCATTTCCATTCCCGTATCCATTACCGCCGTTAATGTAATCATGTGATTTCGCGTACCAACCACACTGTATGTTCGCGTCAGGCTTTTTGTATTGGCTATTCGAATTATATAGTTGTGGTGCTTGGATGTCTGACGCTCTATTTGTTATTACTCTTTCCTCATATATTATGTCGATTGAATCTAAAATGAATAGAAAACATTCTGTGGCATGCTCAGGTGTGGTAACTAATTTTTGACGAATGAGTGATGGCAAACGACTTTTCAATATTTTTAAAACATCAACATGAGAAATAGGATTCGTCCAATAACACGTTTTGTTCAGAAATTTCTCAAAATACCCTCGCAAGCTACCATATTTGCTATTAAAAGGGGCGGGGTGAAAAACCTCTTGCCTAAGTCTCTCCTGTACGGCTTCTGACCAGTATTTGTCAAGAAATGCCCGTTCAAATTGCCCACAAAGTTACATCGTCTTTCGTGTACCCAACAAGAAACCGGATCTTTTGTGCTTCCTTCCAGTTTCTAGGAAACACATGTCGAAAAGCACTAATAAATACAACAGAATTCATCCTCTTATTTTCACTCGTAAACGTTAGAAATTGACGGTGTCTTAATAGACCTTCCTCAGCAAATATAGTGGACATGCTGTTTGCATTTTGTGCTGTGTTTACATAACTGTCATAATTATTCAAATTTCTCATAGGTACTGGTTCTGGTGTTATGCCGTGTGAACTTACACTCCGTAGTCTGTCATTACTACTGGCATTGTTTGTAGGATTTGCAATGATCTGTGTGCATGCATTACTTTGGTTTGCTGTGGCTGGCACTTTGTTTATGTGTGCAGCTTGTGTCTCTGTAGCACTTTCACCTAAGTAGTTGCGTATTCTGTGCTCTGTAGCTTGCAAACTGGTGTTTACTTTGTCGATAATGTCATTTTCCTTCTGCTCAAAAACTTTTTCACGTACATCAGTGATTACTCTACATTCATTCACTATTTTTTCTGATACAGTACTGGTTTTGTCCAAAGTACCTGCTTCAGCCTGTGAAATTACATCAGATAAATTTTCACTAATTTTGCCTCCTTCCTTTTTGATACAGACTGATTCGATTTCAAGTGATGCTACTTTCAAAGTGAGTTCTTCAGTTGCTATTGGTTTATTTTCATAATCTTTATGCAGTTTGTTCACTACGGTAGTGATGTTCTTTACTATGGAAGTTAGTTGCGTTTGTGTAGCTTCCAGGTTTGTGTGTGTCTTTAATCGCTTTTATTTGTGGCTCTACTGTATCATTCTGCTCGTTAACTGTGTCTAATTTCTGTCTTATTTCCGTAATGTCAATGTTTACTTCGGAAAGTACATCTTGTTTTAGCTGTTTTTCCATGTCTTTAAATTTTATATTCATTATCTCGCGAAGATTCTTTGTCAGATCACTGATCTGTTGTGTGACTGTATCTTGAAAATCTTTTAAAACTTGTTTCTGCTCTTGTTTTATGTTGTTTATGTCTTGTGTGGCTATGGTAAGGTTTCGCGACGAACTGTCAAATTTGGTATTTATGTCTGTATGCAAACTGGTGTTTGTATTTTTTATTTCGGTGCTGAATCTATCGAGTTTTTGAAGTATCGCGGCAAGTGCGCTATTTTGGTTGCTATGTAATGTACTTTGGTTGTTAACAACTGTACTCTGTAAATTAACATTTGGATTTCGTATGATGGGTGACAGTAAAATGTCGTCAAAAATCATGTTCTCTTCGCTTTCTATGTTTTCCTGTGCGAGCATAATGTTGCTCGTGGAGATAGGTGATGTAGTTTCATCTATTGTCATCAACGTATAGTAAAAATTAGAACTTTGTGAAAGCTCACTAGCACTTGTTACTTCGGTTATGTTCATCTATGCACTACTTATACTTCTGAGTGTGGAAGACATGCGAACGTACTTCACGTGTTCTGTCTTGCAATTGTACGCCATCTTAGCTCATTGCGTTTTCGACATTGTCAACAATAATGGAAACTAATTTTTGTGCCATTTTGACTGAATATTAAAATTTTGAAAAATAAGAAATCGAAATATATAAGTTTTCGAAATTGAAAAATACGATTTACGTGTCGTCAAGCGTTAATTCGCTACTTTTCTGACGCACAGAATGTTATGACACATAAACTACAGACTTTTCTCTCGCTAATCAGTACGTAAAAATTCCTGCAAAGTTCTCTACACTACATTTAGGAAAGGATAATTAAGGTAAAGGATGCCTAATTACTACGCAGGAACGCTACCAAGCATAGCTAAGCAAGCAGTTACATAGCGGTCCTACCTTTGCTGCGATGAAAGAAACAGCGTATTTTCAAAATGTTCCGTAAATTCCGGTTTCACTTTTGATTCCTTGTTGGAATGGTTACTTTATCCACAAGAATTTTTGGTTCTTGTTATTTTGCTCCCAGTCGTGATGTTGCACACGAAAATGTAAACATAATTAGTCCATGAAAAAAATTTCATACAATGTCATAAATAATTTTCAACAATTTACCTTATACACATCTGGTTTCATGGTTTTCTCAACGTTTCACGGTCTCCAGTTGAGCATATATATTAAAATTGCTACACCAAGAAGAAATGCAAATGATAAACGGGTATTTAGTGGACAAATATATTATACTAGAACTGACATGTTATTACATTTTCAGGCAATTTGGGTGCATAGATCCTGATAAATCAGTACCCAGAACAACCACCTTTGCCCGTATTAACGGCCTTGGTACGCCTGGGCATTGAGTCAGACAGAGCTTGGATGGCGTGTACGGATACAGCTGCCCATGCAGCTTCAACACGATACCACAGTTCATCAAGAGTAGTGATTGACGTATTGTCACGAGCCAGTTGCTCGGCCACCGTTGACCACACGTTTTCAATTGATGAGAGATCTGGAGAACGTGCTGGCCAGGGCAGCAGTCGAACATTTTCTGTATCCAGAAATGCCTGTACAGGACCTGCAACATGCGGTCATGCATTATCCTGCTGAAATGTAGGGTTTCGCAGGGATGGAATAAAGGATAGAGCCAGGGGTCGTAACACATCTGAAATGTAACATCCAATGTTGAAAGTGCCGTCAATGCGAACGAGAGGTGACCGAGACGTGTAACTAATGGCACCCCATACCATCATGCCGGGTGATACGCCAGCGTGCCGATGACAAATACATGCTCCCAGTTTGCGTTCACGGCGATGTCGCCAAACACGGGTGCGACCATCGTGACGCTGTAAACAGAACCTGGATTCATCTGAAAAAATGTCGTTTTGCCATTCGTGCACCCAGGTTCGTCGTTGAGTACACCATCGCAGGCGCTCCTGTCTGTGATGCAGCGTCAAGGGTAACCACAGCCATGGTCGTCGAGCTGATAGTCCATGCTGCTGCAAACGTCGTCGAACTGTTCCTGCTGATGGTTGTCGTCTTGCAAACGTCCCCATTTGTTGACTCAGGGATCGAGACGTGGCTGCACGATATATATATATATATTCTTCCACTTAAATACTTCTCATGTTCAACCATGAATAGAATACTGATTTTTATCGGACTTACTGTTCAGATGCAGTCAGCTACAGTGATATGTTGTTAGCATAACGCGCACAAGAAGGTAAAAGAACTTTCGTGGTTTTGCACTAAAAGGAACTCTCACACTTCATAGTTTCATACAAATTATTATTCAGATAACACAATGTCTGCTACTCACTTCTCACAAGAGTACGTCTTCTCCCTACGAGAACTAAAGACAGAGTCTTCTAAAAATTGAACAAAATTTCCATCATTTGTCATTCACCTTCCGGCGTAGCAAAATACATCTTTGCTGACGCTTACAGTGGCCGCGCTAGTGTTCATTGTCATTGGTTTTTAACTTTATCGTAGCATGCTGGGGTTTTTCCTTATGTACCTATACACAGTGACAGCCCTGACACATCATAGATACATGACATAAACCACATGAAATGTAAAGAATAACTAACATAAATATTAGTCAAAGATCACAACTTGTATCTCATTACACATGAATATAATTAAAAGTTAAAGGAATTAGAAAACCCCTTGGATAGATGCTATTCTAGAATCCGCATTCACATAATTGTAAAGTAATAATATAAATGCGTATATCATTGTAAATATAATAATACGAATGTGATTTAAAATATCGTCCAGATCCACAGCAGTAACACAAAAAGTGTTGCAACAGAGCAGTGACACATCATGGATATTATTTAGTATATACAAAATTAACAAGTTCACTACTTCAAAGAAACTAGTATTTGTACACAAGTATGTATTTACAGAAGTAATGAGTAGCTTAGTTGTGACTTGTTATTTCTTCCACAGCCACTTAAGATCTGTAGATCACTTAGTTAGATTATAGCATGGCAGAATAGTGTTTTAAAGCAACACAAAATTTGTTTATTTACTTAACTAGTAAGGGAGCAATTGTTGTGTAGCCTAAAAGTTATTAACACGTACAGCTCACTAACAAACACCGCCATGTATATAAAATTAGATCTATGTGGACTTAACAAACAGAGTTTTCCCAAGGAGATAATACATGCAGATAATACTAACATGTAGTCGAATTAAGTCGAGTGATGCTGAGGGAATTAGATTAGGAAATGAGACAGTTAAAGTAGTAAAGGAGTTTTCCTATTTGTGGAGCAAAATAACTGATGATGGTCGAAGTAGAGAGGTTTAAAATGTAGACTGGCAATGACAAGGAAAGAATTTCTGAGGAACAGAAATTTATTAACATCGATTGTAGATTTAAGTGTCAGGAAGTCATTTCCGAAAGTATTTGTATGGACTGTAGCCATGTATGGAAGTGAAACATGGACGATAAATAGTTTGGACAAGAAGAGAATAGAAGCTTTCGAAATGTGGTGCTACAGAAGAATGCTGAAGATTAGATGGGTAGATCACATAACTAATGATGAGGTACTGAATAGAATTGGGAAGAAGAGGAGTTTGTGGCAAAACTTGACAAGAAGGAGAGACCGGTTGGTAGGACACGTTCTGAGGCTTCAAGGGATCACAAAGTTAGCATTGGAGGGCAGTGTGGAGGGTAAAAATCGTAGAGGTAGACCAAGAGATGAATACACTATGCAGATTCAGAAGGACGTAAGTTGCAGTAAGTACTGGGAAATTAAGAAACTTGCACAGGATAGAGTAGCATAGAGAGCTGCACCAAACCAGTCTCAGGACTGAAGACCACAACAACAATACTAACTTGGGTAGTCCCACATGCAGGTGCCACATTTGATGTACAATATGAAGTCCTCTTCCACGGGTTGTTTTACAGAAAGGACTTCTATATCTACTCTTTCCTGTCTTCTTTTTGTTGTCTGCTAGAAATATGTGAAATATCGATTATTTCCTGCTACTAAACTTATGTATTTTTCTTTAAAAAAGTATAATTGTTGCAAGTAAAGAAAAGGAAGTGTCGAAGATCGAACAAAAGAACGGAATGCAGGCTCACCTCCATGTGGTGATGGATGGGGAACTGTGCCTGTGGTCTCAACCATAGCGCACAACTCTGCTGCATGGTGGGGGCCATGGTTACTGGCTAAGGGGTCTGTGTGGAGCTCAATGGCCTGCATAAGGTAATAGTAGTCCTAATGCAACTTGAAGAAAAGAAGGAAAATGAATGAAAGTCAAGAAAAGAATGCTTTATGGATAGCACTCCATGAGGAATAAAAATGACATCTTTTTAATGTCCATATTGATAAACACTGGTATTGTCTGTTAACTTTACGTTTTAGCACGTAAATCATGACTCCTTAACGTCGATCAGATTTATTTTCAAAGAGAACGTTGAGATCCCTATTAATTCATGTTAAGAATTGACCTATGTAGATACTATATATCGTAATTTTAAAAAAACTCCATATCCTTTCGATGTATACCAGTATATGACTATACAGTACTTTTTTGCTGACTCCATCATAGCATCTGTAATACAACATAAACTATACAGAAAATCCTAGCTGCCTGTCTCACATTTAGATTTGGTTAATAATTTAAAGTCTTATACACTTATCCATAAGGCGATGACTTTTTCCAGGCATGTATGCATTAGAAGATGTATTTAACATTGACCTATGACATAGCCATGGGTTTTTTATATGACCTATGACATAGCCATGGGTTTTTTATATATATTTCCTCTAAAAGATTACCAGTGCTAAATTTTTTCTGATAAACCTGTTGCTAATGCAGTGTGAGCCAAGTGTAAGTGGTCACCCATTATGACATATGTTTTAATTTGTTATCACCACTGATTAATTTATTTCAGTTGACTTTAGGTCAAAGCTATTCGAAATATGTTATCAAAAATCATTAAACGATAAACAGATGCCATTGTTGTTAGATGGTTATGTATTGATGTTTTCTACAAATCATTAGACATAAAGTTGTGGTTAAGATATCTAAAGTCAGCATCCGTGTGTGTTTTAGAACGTATAAGGATTAGCTTTGGCAGTTGGCTCTGTGTTTGACAGAGGTTCATTTACTGGGTTGATATTTGGAAGATAGAGAATGACAAGTGATTTTCACTCACTTTGTAGATTCGCTATGGCTAAATGCGTGAATGCAAATCACTGTTGGATGATAAAGAAATCTTGTAAGGTAAGCAATAAGAGCACACTTATTCTTAAACAGAGAATTTGAAAAAAATATGATGAAATATGGTAAAATATGGGAAAGGGGCAAAAATTTCGGTACGAAAATGTATTTATACAGAGTGAGTAATCATGATTTGCAGCATAAGCACTACATATATAGGAGATGAATGATACCACACACAGAAAAAAGGATTATATAGAGGGAGAAACTGGATATCTAGATTTTCAATACAACTGCAAGATACAGGTGAGGGATAGCACCACACACATTTGCTTTAATAGTGGAAAGACGGTACATTCAGAGACGAAACTGCTATAGTCCTCTGTGTACCCTTCTTTGACATGTACTGACAGGTCTACTACCCAGTAAATGAGGGTCCAGTCTCATCCCTCTTCCAAAAATATTGCCATTATACAAACATTTATTAATATCCAGGATATTGCTGAGGGGGATGAATTGTGCTTTTCCATGATCACTTCTGACTTCTGATAGATATTACCCACAATATGCAGAGCATACAGGAGAATATCATACATCTTAAGTATGGGAGCACTGAAACATCAACGGCTTCGTATTATCCAGTTCACATTTACAGCCTGGCAGAAGATGTTAGCAAGCCAAACCATGAAGAAGAACACACAGTGCAGAACAAACAGAAAACAAACAGATTAAAACTGTGTGCCCGACCGAGACTCGAACTCGGGACCTTTACCTTTCGCGGGCAAGTGCTCTACCAACTGAGCTACCGAAGCACGACTCACGTCCGGTACTCACAGCTTTACTTCTGCCAGTATCCGTCTCCTACCTTCCAAACTTTACAGAAGCTCTTCTGCGAACCTTGCAGAACTAGCACTCCTGAAAGAAAGGATACTGCGGAGACATGGCTTAGCCACAGCCTGGGGGATGTTTCCAGAATGAGATTTTCACTCTGCAGCGGAGTGTGCGCTGATATGAAACTTGCCCGCGAAAGGCAAAGGTCCCGAGTTCGAGTCTCGGTCGGGCACACAGTTTTAATCTGCCAGGAAGTTTCATATCAGCGCACACTCCGCTGCAGAGTGAAAATCTCATTCAGAAAACAAACAGATTGTAGGCGACTTGCCTACAACAAATAATCGCATAGCCGTCCGGTATAATGAGTGAACGAAAAAATATTTATTCGTAAAAACTCACAATGAGAAGAAACTAAAAAACCAACAGAGAAGTAACCAAAACTAGGAGATCCTATAGTCTTACGGCAAAGATAAAAAACAACACATGACCAAAAAAAAAAACTCTCGTGCACTTTTGATATCACTTTGCACCAGACATGAAAAATATCACTGCCACACAGCCCCCCCCCCCCCCCCCCCCTTAAAGTGCGGAGCCCCAGGGATATCTTGATACTTGAATTTTATTTGACGTCCAGCTCTGGTGTGCGTCGGGTGTCTCGGCGGCGGTGACGTTGTTGTTTGTGGTGGTGATTCACCTGTCTCGGACGATGTACTGAGCGGTGTTTTGGTATGCTCTGCGTCCATCATGTGTTGATGCACAGGCGTGGTGTGAGAGTTCGGAGAGGGTAAAACCCATGCTGCTTGACACGTTCAATCGATACCTTTGTCGGAACACCATTGTACATTACGTCCACGTTATGCTTATTTCTACTCAGCACCTGAAATGGGCCCTTATATGGTGGGTGTAAAGGCGATTTGACTGAGTCTGTTCTCAACATTACTTGAGAGCAATTGTACAAGTCTTTGTGTACAAACACCTTACAGTTACCATGGCGAGAAGGTGGCGGGCAACGTATATTTGTGCAGTGACGTTTTAGCTGCTGCACCCAGTGTGTGAGGCCCTCTGATCCAGGTAGTGAGGTTGGTACTAAATAATCTGCAGGAATCTGTAGCGGCTCGCCGTAAGCCATCTCGGCAACTGATGCACCAAATCGGGCTTGTGAGCTGTCTGCAGGCCTAACAACACTGATGGTAATACTTCCGCCAATCTCTCTTGATGACACATCAATGCTGCTCTGAGTGTTCTGTGCCACCGTTCGACCATACCATCACTGGCAGGGTGACAGGCAGTCGTATGGTGGCGTTGGAAACCGCACATTTTGGATAGCTCGAGGAACAACGTAGATTCGAACTGACGTCCTTGGTCAGTTGTGACATGAAGGGGCCATCCAAAACGGGAAACCCACGTACACAGAAACGTCTTAGCAGTAGTTTCGGCTGAAATATCGACTATTGGAGTTGCTTCTGTTGTGGTTGGCAGGAGAGCCAACACCGTATTACTAAAGGAGGCCGAAATGCACGCGTCTCAGCTCACGCAGGCTGGCGTGAGGTCTGGAACATGACAAGGGAATTAAAATTGAGAAAAACGGACGTAGCTGGTGGAATACTTAACTTTAATCCATTAACGATGAACGTCGCTCTTGACATTACATGATTGGAGTTGCTTCTGTTGTGGTTGGCAGGAGAGCCAACACCGTATTACTAAAGGAGGCCGAAATGCACGCGTCTCAGCTCACGCAGGCTGGCGTGAGGTCTGGAACATGACAAGGGAATTAAAATTGAGAAAAACGGACGTAGCTGGTGGAATACTTAACTTTAATCCATTAACGATGAACGTCGCTCTTGACATTACATGATTCACAGTATCTATCGTAACTGATAATGGCGCCTTGCTAGGTCGTAGCAAATAACGTAGCTGAAGGCTATGCTAACTATCGTCTCGGCAAATGAGAGCGTATTTTGTCAGTGAATCATAGCTAGCAAAGTCGGCTGTAAAACTGGGCGAGTGCTAGGAAGTCTCTCTAGACCTGCCGTGTGGCGGCGCTCGGTCTGCAATCACTGATAGTGGCGACACGAGGGTCCGACGCATACTACCGGACCGCGGCCGATTTAAAGGCTACCACCTAGCAAGTGTGGTGTCTGGCGGTGACACCACAGCTTCTGCCGATCTTGTGCACCTATCTATGGCCGTAAACAAATATCTGTAACCCTCTGACTGTGGGAGAGGTCCAACCAGGTCCACGTGAACGTGTGCGAATCTAGCAAAGGTATCTTGAAAATCTCCAATATCAGCACGCACATGTCGTCCTACTTTACTCTGTTGACAAGGAATGCAGGAACGTACCCAAAGGCGCGCGTCTCTTTTCATAGAAGGCCACACATAGCGGTCTGTCAGCAGCTTTATTGTAGCGTTGGCTCCTGGGTGCGATAGTCTGTGGACACTGTCGAATGCCGTCTTGCGCAATATTTCTGAAATGAATGGTCTTGGTCTGCCTTGAGAAAAGTCTCACCACAGCTTCCGCTTGGAGTTAAGCACCAGAATTTGCTCGAACTTCAGACCTGTAGACGGGTCGTTTAACAGCTGTCGTAGTTCTGCATCCTTGGTCTGTTGCACTGCAAGTTTATCATAGTCTATACTTTCTGAAATCCCGCAAATACGTGAAAAAAAGTCAGCCACTAAATTTTCTGCGCCTCTTAAATGGCGTATATCTGCCGTGAACTGACTTATGGACGCAATATAACGGAACTGTTTTGGTGAGCATTTATCACTGGTGTTTTTAAAAACCGATGTTATGGGTTTGTGGTCTGTAAACATAGTCACTGGTCTAGCCTCTATTTGTGGGCGGAAGTATCGAATTGCTTCGTAGATCGCGAACAATTCTCTGTCATACGCGCTCCACTTCTGTTGTGCAGTCTGTAACTTTTTAGAGAAAAACCGTAGTGGTTGCCATTGCCCTTCTACACGCTGGTGCAGCCCCGCCCCTATTGCTGACTGGTTCGCGTCTACAACAATAGCTAGCTGTGCCTAGTGAACTGGGTGAGCGAGCAACACTGCTTTGCTGAGGCTTGCTTGAAGATCATTAAATACTTTGTCCATTTCTTGTGTCCACTTAACTATTCGTCGGCCTTTGGCGTCGTGTTCCTTGAGTGCATCAGTAAGTGGTACTTGCACCGCAGCCGTTGCTGGTAGGTGACGTCTATAAAAATTTATTAATCCCATGTATCGTCGTAGCTCTTGGTAGTTTGTCGGTTTCGGAAGGGCCTGTATCGCCGGGATCTTCTCTGGCAGAGGCAATATGCCTTCTGATGACACAGTATGGCCGAGGAAAGTGACTTGGTTCTTGTGCATGACGCATTTATTTTCGTTTAAAACGACTCCGTAGTCAGATAGACGCTTGCGAAGTTGACACAGATGCTGTTCATGTGTTTGACTTTCCGGAGAGAAAACCAAAATGTCATCAAGATAAGCTAAGCAAAATGTTAATCCCTTTATCATCTCGTCGATAAATCGCTGCCAAGTCTCTGCTGCGTTCTTAAGGCCAAAAGACATAAATAAAAACTCGAATAATCCAAATGGTGTAATCACTGCTGTCTTCTGAACATCTCTTGGAGCCACCGGTATCTGGTTGTATGCTTTCTTGCAATCGAGGACGCTAAAAATTTTCGCGCCGGCCAAGCACATGTGAAGTCCTGTACATCAGGTACAGGTATTTATCTGGAATGGTTCTTGAGTTTAATGCTCGGTAATCCCCACACGGTCTCCATGATCCATCTTTCTTATGTACTAAGTGTAGGGGTGAAGACCACGGGCTGTCTGACCGGCGAATTATTCTCGCCTGTAACATTTCCTCGAATATTGCCTTTGTTTCTGTCAATCTCTCTGGTGCGATTCTACGTGCTCGTTGTGAAACTGGTTGTCCTGGCGTGGTACGAACATAGTGAACCGTACTATGTTTAACTTCTTTTGTCTGTCAGTCAGAACATCTCTGAATCTTCTCTTCGCCATGTAGCTCTTCGCCTACAGAGTTGCCAATCGCCTGTAGCTTCTCACAAGTTGTATGCCCTTTAGTGCTTGATATTGCACAGTTGTCCGTCAGATTTAACAAACGTTTTCCTTGTAAGTCGACCACCAACTCGAAATGTGCCAGAAAATCAGCGCCCAAAATAGGTTCTGATATACCAGCTATCAAAAAAGACTAAGTAAACTTTTTGGAAAAACCCACATCAATCTTGCACACTTTACATCCGTACGTGTTAATCACCGAGTTATTCACTGCCTTCAAACGTGGCTGTATGTCTTTTTCGTTGTGTGCCGCATGTCCGACAGGAAGCGAACTAATGTCTGACCCGGTATCCACCAAAAACCTTGTATCCGTAAGTACGTCTGATACATACAATCTTTTCGAAGCAGGAGGCATATGTATTGACGACTGTTGTCTCTGACATGAAAACACTGCGTTGTTTCTGTACATACCTTGGTTGTCCGAGTAGGCGCATGGTGATGTGCATCTTGTAGCATCTCTCCGAATAAGGAACTTTAAATCTTTCGTTAGCTACGTCGAACATTAACTGCAAAAGCAATGAACGACGACGGCAAACGATACGGTTCGGTAACGGAAGAAATTCATAGGCTTCAGAATGAGATAGAAACTTTACTGTTGCATATTTCGAAAGATATGAACTTAAAGTGTATACCGGACCAAAGGAATGACGTTGGTTCAACATCCATGGCAGCACAACCACAGCAAGTAACATCAACGGAAGTACCCGCTGGTTTCAACGCTTCACCAACTCAACGGTTGCAATTACGAGCGCCCCCATTCAAGCCTTCTCAGCCACACACATGGTTCGCGGTAATGAAAAATATATTTCTACAACAAAGAATAGTCAGTGATCACGTCGGGGTCACCAATTATGTAGGCGACTTGCCTACAACAAATAATCGCATAGCCGTCCGGTATAATGAGTTAACGAAAAAATATTTATTCGTGAAAACTCACGATGAGAAGAAACTAAAAAACAACAGAGAAGTAACAAAACCTAGGAGATCCTATAGTCTTACGTCAAAGATAAAAAACAACACATGACCAAAAAAAAAACCTCTCCCGCACTTTTGATCTCACTTTGCATCAGACATGAAAAATATCACTGCACAAGATTTAAAGCACAAAATAGCAGGACTAAAGTAGTAGGACCGCTATACTTGTCCAAAGTAGCTGCTCTTCTCTCAAAATACATAGATTTGCAGTTATTTTCAAGGGGGAAAAACAACACTACATCTGGATCAAAGACATATCCTACTTACTTTAATCCCCTTTGAGTAAAATCAGGCATAAGCGCAATTTTTGTCGTAGATGCTTCAGTTCTTTTACTAAGAGCCGGTGTTTTGCGAAGCATGTAACTGATTGCTTTAGCCAGGAACTGGTAAATGCGGAAATACTTACCAAGGCATAGAATATCTCAGAATTTAAGAATTCCCATCATGAGGAGCACTACCCATTTATAGTTTGTGCAGATTTCGATTGCATTTTAGCTCTTATGGAACACAGAAAAGGAAAGAATATTGCCTGTCATACTACCTTCACAGAATGGCTTCATCATAAGCAGCAGCATATCAAATCATATAATCGTATGACTCTAATCTCAACCATTTTGATTCATTCATCTGAAATAATCCTGCAAGATGGCTGCTCTTTGAGCTTGAAAAACTTGTCAGTGTGCTCATGCTAATTACAGCAAATGCGTTCCATAATCATATCGCAGGAGAACGATATCTTATGCGAGCAGGCAGCTGATTGTCACTTTTGTGACTTGTCACTGAATGGAAACGTAGAAACTCGATGTAGAGACCACTGGCAACAACCAGGGAAGCTCTGCAGCGAGAGACTACACATGAAACATGAAATACGAATAGCCACAACACATACCAGTCTTCTTCCATAAACTGAGTTGGTATGATGCTTACGTTTTTGTTGAGAACTTGTGTGATATCGATTTGGAAAATGATTAGGTCAATTTTTTACCTGACCCCATTGAAAACTACACCTCATTTCCCAAGCGAATCATGCGTAAATTAATGCACACTTACTGGATTTGCTATGCTTCATGCACATACCTCTTCAGAAACTTGCTGAAACAATGCATCAAAAAGGTATGCATATCTCGAGAGCTGCAGTGATGTAAAATTTGTGCTAGTACCAAAGAAGGGGTCTATCTTCACAAGTACCTGGGTTTGAGGGAGAGCCACAAGAAAATAACACTGATCAAGTTACTTTTTATGTATCCAGACAGTATTATCTACTGAGTCAAGTGCTATGATCCATTTCAAGTAGTTTATTTACCATCCTGAGACATTTGACTATTCTGTATTTGCAATTGATAATCCTTATGTCTTAGTCCTCCAAAACAAGAAGGTTATTAGCCTGATGACAGGCAGAGTGAGTGTATCACAGATTGTGGAATCTGTTAAGTTCAAATCTAAAATGTACATTACACATAGCATACTGATTGCGTTCCACCCAGTGGCAGTCTATGAATGTGCATTGTGTGGTCTCATGATCAAATATTACAAAGAGTGTGTGTTTGATGGCATTGATGGTTCTCTCTCTTAACCTCAGCAAAGGGAGCACCAAATGGTCTTTCGATTGTGAGACAATGTGCTACATACTGCATCATAGCTGAAAGTCAGGCTTTCACACTGTGTTGACAAATCGCTCGACAATGATGATGGTCTATATACCGTTCCATTCTCAAACTATTCATCTGAGTGACTGAGAGAGGATTGGTATTTACTTGTAAATTTTATGCATGTGTGAATGTATTCAGATTACTTGGATGACCTGTTACTCATAGGTGTATGTATGTTTATGGTTGCATGAGTCAACTGATTGCACACTATGTGTGAATGTAAGTTGTATATATGTATTTGTGGACTATGAATTCATATGTATGTGTGTGACTGTGTGTGTGTGTGTGTGTGTGTGTGTGTGTGTGTGTGTGTGTGTGTGTGTGTGTGTGTCATTTTCTTCATGTGCAATTGCTAGTCCCTGTTTCCCATGCACTGTGTTTGTTGTATAATAGAATGTGAACAGTATACAGAAAAATGATTGTTGGTAAAAGAAGGAATGTTATTGTATGAAAACCAGTTAGGAAGTAATGATTACATTGAAAATATAGATTCCACTTCTTCTCTACTCTAAATATATAGTACCTCTGTAAATATGCATATAACAAGCACCTCTGTACCTGCCAGTATTAGTTTCCAATGTCTTTGGGTATATGAGCGGTTTTAAAGTGCAAAAAGTAATTTATTGTAAATTAACTTCGAAAATAATTGTTGATACATCATAAAATAAAAAAGAGTATGAACTATTTAAAACATGTTATTACTATAATTAAACAAAAATGTATTGCAAAAAGAAAATTATTGTTAACAATAAGCCATATATTAATTAGTTACATCATTATTATTATCTATAAATAAACCTGAGTTTTTACAACTGTTTACAAATGATCATGCTCCAACAATTCCTCTAGAGATGATATTATTTAGAAACAAACCTGATCCTTGCATTACAGAGTACCAATGACTAGGCTCATGCTATTACTCTAGAGAGAGAATGGCATGAATCTTATTGTTAATAACTCAGAAATTAATCTGTTATTGTTGCTTACAACAAACCTGATCCTCTATGGTGAGCAGACCTCGAATGCTGAGGCATATGCAGTTGTTCTAGTTATAAAAGATGGGGAGGGGCAGTTCAATTCTTATTGGCTCTTGTGTCGAGGAGAGGTGTTTCCCACAAATTTTATGCCATGCAGTATCCCAAGATGTATGACTGGGGTATCAGGTTACATATTGACCTTGACTTTACCACACACAAGGACCCTAGAGGTGTAGACATCGGTGGGACTGATATTGAGCTACATTCTGACTTTGAAGATAACATGCCTATTTGCTTAAGCTGTAACATGATACCCTGGCAGGCTTGCAGCTTCAATCTGTGGGTACAACTGGTACTGACCCTGTCTGTTCTCGGAGTAGTGGGCAGTGCAGGACACATCCAGACAATTCAGCTGATCGTATTATCCTTCTTACAAGTCAGAGAGAAGTGTTTTTGCAGTATAACTGTAATCATGCTTAACTGTTACACAATGCAGTCCCTACAGTGCCATCTATTTTGGTCTGTAGTACCAGCAGTATACACTTATGATCGAAAAAATTATAACCGTTCCCTTATTTACGTGTCGATCCCCCTTTGGATTGCAATACAGCAATGATTGCACATGGCATCGATTAGACTGAAGAACAATTCCGGTCTTATGACAAGGATGCAGGTAGTATCAGAATATTATTGATGTAGTACACAGCTGTAGTGGTGCTTTCAATTACCACCGCAGGTCCCAATTAAGCCACCTATATCGCAGTACTGCCCCCCACCAGCTTGCATCTGTATGCAGCAGTATGATAGCATGTGTGGACATGAGCATCGACCTGGTTGTAACAAGAAATTTGATTCATCAGAGGAGGCAGCACATTTCTATAGATCAACTGATAGAGGACGAGTCACTGCCTCACTATTCTCCATATTCAAGGGTACAATTTAATGTTGATTTTTCACCCAGGACGTCGTGTTTGTGAGACGACAGGAAGTATCAGGATAAGTAGGCAGTGATGGAAGCATGTACATTGTTGACGCATGGTGGCTCTCCTTCTAACAGCATTTTTCTGGAATTGAGCGCAAGCGGGCAGTTCGGTCATTTAACAGTAAATCTTGCAGTGGACTCTGGGAGTTGAAAGCTACAAGCAGCTATTAGGGAAAGAATTATCTCGAAGCACTTGCTGGGGATAGAATTCTGGGCTCAAGAATTGCTCACATGATCTGCAGACAATGCATTCGGTCGACAGGGCGGAAAAATGGTCTATCTGGACCTACCTGTTAGGCATCTCTTGCCACAACAGGAGGGGCCAGGGACACAAGAGAAATCTTGGTCACCCAGCCAACGTGTTATGACAGCATTGTAAACGCCCTTTGTGGACAGGTGTGGCGGCCATAAAAATTCGCGACTTCCATGTTACCCGTGGACAGGGTGCTATTGAGGGAGCTACCAGGTGGTGCTATCCCTCGTCCTGCATAGTTTTTTTGGGTACCCTCATGCCTGCAGAATTTTTTTGTTGGCTTCAGGCCTTCAGAACAATTTTAGAAGGAGTATAACATTTATCTCACCCCTAAAACGATCTGTGTTGGGACCAAATGCACTTCTCTAGGATTAGCCAGAGCCCATGGTCAAAATCGTCATAATTTTCAGGCCATCCAGATAATGATTTCCATGATAAATGTGTTGTTCACTCTGTAGCTTTGTGGAAACTCATAATAACACGGTGACTAAGGTGGTCATCGAAAAAGAAGTCAGAAGCAAAACGTCTCCTTCTTTCTGCACGGGAATGTACAAACCAGAGAATGGTCGCTTCACCTTAAAAGAGAAGAATATTGTTAACTTTGATTAGATTTGGCCGATGAGTAGAACAGACGAATTAGAGGAGAGGCATGGAGCTTATGGAATTTTGTGACTGGCACGAAACCTTTTTGGGGGTGGTTGTAGGAGTGCTTTTGCGGAGTTTACTGAGGTTTGATGGAAAGTGGGGAGAGGTGATACTTGGTCTTTCCATTTAGACTGCCATCTGGAGTGGAACTTCTGTTTCAGACTCTGGTCTGGAGACGATTCTGGTTCTAACTTTTGTTATGAGTGGGGTGCATTTGGATTACTTGCCCTGAGCATGACTCTGCAATAGCGCTAGTATTGTCAGGGGAGCCTGTGGTGAGGGCTGAGGTGTATTAGCTGTACTGACAGGTTAGACCTCTGTCATCTCGGACAACTCGCTGTGTCGATGGCAGTCTTATGTGTGAGAGGTCTGCCACTTCCACGTTTGATCTCCTTGTGTGCACTGCTGTATAACTGAGGCAAATTGGTCAATGGTGTGACTGGCGAACGGGAGTGTCACAAGCTGGAACCTTCTGAGATTTCAGGGCTCCATTAGAGAGTAATTGCGATCCATCTAATAGATCAATAGCCACAACTTTGCGTATTTCATGCCTGCGATAAGGAATTACAGATGCCGCATGTCACTCCTCTGCAGATACTTGAACAATGACCGACACCTGAAACGGTGGTACATATCTAGATAAGGAGTATGATATTGCCAACTGTTCTCAGCTGCAGCAACATGGTGTAAATTAACCCATCAAGGTCTATTCAGTGCTAGATAATTTCGGATTGCATTATCCATATTGAGAACCAGAGTAAATAGTTCAATCAGGACAACCTTACTCTCTGCCAACCAGCGGCCACACTCCGTTGTCAACTGTTTGTTGCATATTTTTGCTACCATTAGATCATGATTATTTGTGTCGTCATGCTCAACATGTTTTTTTAGCAAATTGTTTATCAATAAACTTGTGGCATAACTTTAGTAAACTATCAGTCCTGTGTGGATATATTTTTGTCAGCCATCAACAGTTGACGAAAATAACGTCAGGTCCACCATTTCATTAACATAATTTCGGGACTCAGGTTCTTTTATATTCTATTACACGTGGTAACCTCTAATGCAGGCTATCACCAAAAAACACAGTTAAAGGGCAAAATCAATTTAGCAAGTGCATGTTACAGGTAGTCAAGTGGAAGGTTTGGTAGTTAAAGTGATTGCTGTCAGGGCAGTAACTCAGGGTCAACTATCGCCATCTAAAACATACCGCAAGTCCAGCATAGTCTTGTCCAGTGATTCAATTTCGATGATCCCATTCACACTGCAGTCATGATTGAGGATGGCCTTGGTGCGATCTGGGAAAGCATAGGGGTCGTCTGCTGCAGAGCTCAATGTTCATCAACGTGTGTTGGCCAGTGTGCTCAGAAACACTTATGCCTTCTCCAGCAGAGTACTATATCGTCTGATCGTTAGATCTGCATTACAAAATGAGCAAGTTTCCGACCTTCACATTCTGAGATGCGGAATTGACATCTTACACATTGGACATGCTTGTGGTTTCACCAGCCTTCAACCACATTCTGTACATGGGCACGACAGTGTCATATGATTAGCCGAGCAGCTTTGCCATTTCCAAGACGCTTATTCCCAGGCGCCAGCCCTGGCCCTTATCACTTTAGAATGATTTCTGATTCATATGCGCTCCGCTTACATTCTTTTCTTACCTCGTCACACGCCGATAACGCAACCAGATGGAATTCAGCTCGCAGTAGGCAGTGGTCATAATGTTTTGTCTCCTCAGTGTGTCTTCACTGTCTATCGTCGCCTAAGATATGATTTAACACACTTGCAGCAGTTCAATGCACATCTGCAGGATTGAATTCTAGCTAGAGGTGGCCATGAAGTTAGTTAGTTATATGTACCATAGTTCAGTTGAACGATTCTTTCATCGCAGTTATTTCCTGGCTACCAGAGTTTAGGCAAACATTCGTCAGTGGAGTGGAAGGAGGTGTCCAGAGACATGTAGTGAATAATAAAGCTCATTTTTTTCTCCTAGTATTGTAGGTATGGACATCACCATTCTTCTCAAATTGTGGTTGATTTACTTACAAAGAATTTTGTTAGCGAATATATGAACTGTGATGGCACAATTAAAATGTTTAGCCCTTCGAAGAAGTTTCTGTAAGCCGTCATGGATGAACACCACATATTATTCTTACTGCTTACTTTTGTGCAATCATTACCTTCTTTCTACCTCATGAGTAACCCCAAAAAATTATCGCATAAGACATCGTTAAGTGGAAATATGCTAAATATATCAGGAGGTTGATTCTTTTCTTTCCAAGATTAACAATTATATGAAGGGCAAACTAGCCGAACTTAATTGTTTGAAAAGGTCGATAATATGCTTCATTGAATTCACGTTTTCATCTACACACACACCCAAAAATTTGGAACATTCAACTCTATTTGGTGACTTCTGCTACATTAGTTTTTGGTATGACTACTTGTTGCACAGAACTGAATGTAGTGCTTTTTTTCTAAATTTAGAGAGAGTCCATTTTCTGAGACCCACTTTACAATTCTTTGGAAAACATCATTAACCATTTGTTCTGTTGCTTTCTTTATGATGCGATTTATTATAACACTAGTATTTCTTTTTGTTGAATGTCAAGTGAGAGGTCATTCACATCCACAAGGAATAGCAGTCTTGTCCGGAAACATTCTTTATTCCAGTGATGCATTGCATATGTCACTAAGGACATTTCCTATTAAGTTGGACCAACTTTCCAGAATTATGTTTGAAATTCCATGAACACCACATGAGCTTTTGTTTTTCTTAGAATTTTTGGAATTTTATTAATGTCAGTGCAGAATGTTGGTGCTATTTGTAGCAGTTTAATATTTTGTGGAACGACTTTTTAATATATTTTCTTGCTTCTTCAACCTTACCATTTTGACCTATTTTTGTTGCTACATTTAGAAAGTGATTGTTAGAAGAGTTTGAAACTTGTAAATTATGAGTCACAACATTGTCAGTTTGTCATGGTATCTTGTACAGTGATTGGCTGTTCTGTGTCCCATTTGGCAACATCCCATGTAGTTTTAAACTTATTATCTGCATTACTCATTTCTCTCAGGATGTGAATACTTCTGGATATTTTAATGGCTTTTAAAAATAATACAGTATTTGTTGAAGTTCTCGAGTAATATCAGATTTTGACTTACTTTGGCCTTTAAAAAAATTTTCCTCTTCCTCTTAAATGAACTTTTAATTCCCTTGGTTGTCCACAGCATACTTGTTTTTAATGGCTCTTCTGGATTATTTTTTAGGAAAGCAACATTCAAGTATTGAATTATGTATTATGGAATAAACTGAATCTGACATTAGCTTTTTTTTCTACTCATATATCCCATTACATGTAACCTCTTCCAAATTACTCTTAAAACACTGTATCCTGTTATCATAAATAGGCCTTAGCTTTTTGTATGAACCTGCCTCAGGGTTGTAAGGTGCCATATTGTTTATTTCCATTAACTGTGCGCCATGATCAGATAGTCCATTACAAAGTCTGCATTGAAGTCTCCACATACTACTAACTGTTTTTTTTCTTGTCTCATAGGTAACTCAATAATTTATCTAGATCTCTCATGAATAGCTGAAAGCTTCCTAGAGGCTATCTATAGACTGTTACGATTATCGGAGAAGTATTCTGCAGTAACAACTCAAAACCACAAGCTTCTAGGTTCTGATCAACACAAAAACTACTTGTTTCAATATTATGAATTCTGTGTCGGACTTGTGTGTCTTGCAAGTCTGATAATGCACTTTATACTACCGAGCTTTATCAACGAAGTGCAGAGTTGATTGGACGTTTACGCCCGCCACCTCGTGGTCGTGCGGTAGCGTTCTCGCTTCCCACGCCCGGGTTCCCGGGGTCGATTCCCCCGTGGGCCAGGGATTTTCTCTGCCTCGTGATGGCTGGGTGTTGTGTGCTGTTCTTAGGTTATTTAGCTTTACGTAGTTCTAAGTTCTAGGGGACTGATGACCATAGATGTTAATTCCCATAGTGCTCAGAGTCATTTGAACAATTTTTGTTTGTTTAGATGTTTAGATCGTCGATAGAAGAATACCGTAATCTTCAATGCGATAGAGTCTGCAGCTACGATGAATTTTTTGAATGATTTCGAGATGACTTCGCTACCATCCTCTTTATTTCATGTACGATTGTACGATTTTGGCCTTAAGGCATTTTCAAGTATCTAAAACGGAAGCATTAGACATTGGATACAAGTGTCATTAATACACACTCCTGGAAATTGAAATAAGAACACCGTGAATTCATTGTCCCAGGAAGGGGAAACTTTATTGACACATTCCTGGGGTCAGATACATCATATGATCACACTGACAGAACCACAGGCACATAGACACAGGCAACAGAGCATGCACAATGTCGGCACTAGTACAGTGTATATCCACCTTTCGCAGCAATGCAGGCTGCTATTCTCCCATGGAGACGATCGTAGAGATGCTGGATGTAGTGCTGTGGAACGGCTTGCCATGCCATTTCCACCTGGCGCCTCACTTGGACCAGCGTTCGTGCTGGACGTGCACACCGCGTGAGACGACGCTTCATCCAGTCCCAAACATGCTCAATGGGGGACAGATCCGGAGATCTTGCTGGCCAGGGTAGTTGACTTACACCTTCTAGAGCACGTTGGGGCGCACGGGATACATGCGGACGTGCATTGTCCTGTTGGAACAGCAAGTTCCCTTGCCGGTCTAGGAATGGGGTTCGATGACGGTTTGGATGTACTGTGCACTATTCAGTGTCCTCTAGACGATCACCAGAGGTGTACGGCCAGTGTAGGAGATCGCTCCCCACACCATGATGCCGGATGTTGGCCCTGTGTGCCTCGGTCGTATGCAGTCCTGATTGTGGCGCTCACCTGCACGGCGCCAAACACGCATACGACCATCATTGGCACCAAGGCAGAAGCGACTCTCATCGCTGAAGACGACACGTCTCCTTTCGTCCCTCCATTCACGCCTGTCGCGACACCACTGGAGGCGGGCTGCACGATGTTGGGGCGTGAGCGGAAGACGGCCTAACGGTGTGCGGGACCGTAGCCCAGCTTCATGGAGACGGTTGCGAATGGTCCTCGCCGATACCCCAGAAGCAACAGTGTCCCTAATTTGCTGGGAAGTGGCGGTGCGGTCCCCTACGGCACTGCATAGGATCCTACGGTCTTGGCGTGCATCCGTGCGTCGCTGCGGTCCGTTCCCAGGTCGACGGGCACGTGCACCTTCCGCCGACCACTGGCGACAACATCGATGTACTGTGGAGACCTCACGCCCCACGTGTTGAGCAATTCGGCGGTACGTCCACCCGGCCTCCCGCATGCCCACTATGCGCCCTCGCTCAAAGTCCGTCAGCTGCACATACGGTTCACGTCCACGCTGTCGCGGCATGCTACCAGTGTTAAAGACTGCGATGGAGCTCCGTATGCCACGGCAAACTGGCTGACACTGACGGCGGCGGTGCACAAATGCTGCGCAGCTAGCGCCATTCGACGGCCAACACCGCGGTTCCTGGTGTGTCCGCTGTGCCGTGCGTGTGATCATTGCTTGTACAGCCCTCTCGCAGTGTCCGGAGCAAGTATGGTGGGTCTGACACACCGGTGTCAATGAGTTCTTTTTTCCATTTCCAGGACCGTAAATTGTGAAAAATTTTGAACATTAATTTAGGTTACATTACAGCTTATTATATCTGCTTACATTCAGTGTAATGTATCATATTCTGGTCAGTTCTGCGCATTCGCAGGGAATACTCTTTGCCGAGAATATGACAGTCAGAATGATTTGTGGTGTCAGTTCATGAACTGCGTACAGATCTTTATTCAGGTGTCTCGACATTCTCTACCTACCTCGTACACACATTCCATCATGGGATATGTCGTTCATAACTCAGGCTCACAATGAAACTGTCTCTTTCACATAATGAATAGTTGATGACAAAACGAATTGCTCTTGGATAATAAAATTACATACTTTTTGCAGGTTTCATTTTGAATAGACTTGCAGCACAGCAAGTGGAAAGGAATTCTCGTGGCACACTCCATTTTTTTCCTGTCCAAGAGTTCCTCACATTAATTTAGATTCTTATAGCATTACGTATTATTTATTCTTTATTATTTATTCTACATGCATTTTTGTTTCTTCAGTTTCTAGTGCTGTTTAATTTTTTATCAGCTTTCTGAGAGTCATGTAGTGACTGGCTACATGGAAAACTAACTGTGGTTTCCGTGGTCTCTAAGGAACCTACGAAATCGAAATTAAAATAAAAAAAGGCGGACGAGATGATTTGGATTTGACTACCGTTTTCTTTATTTTATTACACTGGCTGTTTCCGGGAGAGCTTACTCAGGAACCACGAATATCCGGCGACAGAGTGAGGGCGTAGCGATGGGTCTTCCGATAATATGGCCAGAGTCTATTCTTCACGGTATAAGACTCTGTCGGTTCTTCGGTAATCTCTCATCCACACATCGTTGCTCCAGATGGCCCCGTGAGAGCGCCATTGGAAAGTCGCGGACAATTTTGCACCACAGTTGTATCTGACATCCTTAATTTGTGGCTTGTGTCTTTTGCCGCCCGGTGCTCTCAGATTTCCGTTACTGACTGTGTAAGTACATGTAAGTGTGTAAAGTCGCTAGTGGATTTGTCTGTATCGCAGGGATCTGGAGGTACTTGGAGCAAGCTGCATGGTGGCCTTTCAACTCCGACAGCCATTACGTCCCATACTGGACGACCGAACTCTTGAAGACTCCGGACTGCTTATCAATAGAAAAAAATCCTTGTATTTGCAGACTGTTCAGATAAAATATGCTGTTCAATATAGCTCTAAAATATTGCCGTTTTTCTGTCTTACCCAGTTTGTTTATTAGCATATTTGTGTCATGTTACTTTCCAGTTGTTTGCCGCGTGGCAGCCTATCCATACAGGGTGTATCATAATTACTAGTGAAAGTTAAGCCTTGAAAATGGCGGAGTGTGCATCCGCCGAAATACCGGCAGTTGTCGAAAATTCAACCTGGCTGAATGCCCGTAAGTACTTTGAACAGGGTGAAATTATTCGATAAAACAAACAAAAACGTTCCATTCTGAATGGGGCGACAAATGAGCCATTAGCGAGACAATTGTGAATGTGTGGTTATAAGCCGCCAGGTGGAATCGATTTAAATTTTAACCCTAATTAGAAGAAATGTATTTGAAATGTAGATTTTTCGATTAAGTCCTCATCTGTTTGGGATCATATTTAACCTAAGACCCATGGTTGAAGTATGTGGCAGAACCATGACGGCGCAGCGGCACATTTTGATGGTGAGGTAAGATGACATCTACTGTATCAATATGTTCCCACATAGATAGGTCAAGCAGGGCCTGATGTCGTCATAAGTGAAGTGCACAGTCTTGTAGAGACTAACGAAATGATCCTATTGTGTCTGAAAAAATTCGTAACTCACTGCAGAGGCAATTGCAGTATTGCATCCAAATTATCGAGGACAAGTGGAACATGTCCCTTATTTTTACATATATGTAGTATGGAATCAAATGATACTGATTACACTTTTGTAGCTTGTGACGGAACGTCGCATAAACTGATATTTAGAGAAAAATAAAAAGGTTTTTTTTGTGCGTTAAGAAATAGTGACGTGTGAATGCAAGACTGCGTCCGTGTGCGCGATGAATATCAGTATTAAAATGTGTAGTTCATTATCTGTAAAGCTCGCAAACAGCGATCCGTTTAACAAATACCCTTTTATCTATAGTATCTGTTGTGTCATGAGATGAAGAAGATTAGAGATAATTTTTTGGGTTAGATTTTTCATCCTAGCTTGTTTCGTCTATTGGAAGGCCGCCATTGTATTAAAATTTGATATTTAATAACTTCGTGTTGCGGGGAGCTCTCTTTCCCTAGCAGCATTTCGTCGGCCATTGCGCTGATGATAGTTTTTAGTTATAAATTCAGACTGTATATTACATGTAAATGCGGAAGATTTCTCTAGTTTGATCTTTTAATGGTTTCAAAGCTAGTAAAGTAAAGGCAAATTCCATTCATTAATGTTTTCATACCGAATGAGTTCAGTATGTTTAAGATTGGCCGCTTAACGGCAGATTGGATTCTCCTCAGTTTTTGCCTTGCAGATAACGAATAGTAAATTCAGAAAAATATTCCGTTTAATAAGAATAAAAAATGTATCTCAGTTTCTTTGTGAAAGTTGGTACATAAGTAAGCAGTAGCCTCTGAGAACCAAATTGATCATTACAGTTTGCGTAAAAGCACGCATATTTTCTTCCCATAATAGCAGCGCTCGCTCGAACTATTTGTAAGAAGGCGGTGAGTCGCGCGCTGTGTATAAAATATTATTTCATGCGTACTTCGGTGTAGCCGATGTCAGTACGTATGTTGTCGTGGTATTGGGTTATTTCAGAGTCTGATGCTAGTCCACAATATTCAACAGAGTAAATAATATTGCAGTATTCAGTTTTTTTTAATTAATCACAGCATATATAGAATTTAACAAAAGTCCCAATCCCGAGTACCACGATACTGACTTGGAACTTCAGTTACGTTTATCGTGTGGATGAAAACCAATGTTATCTATCCAGTGGCCTCAACTAGGCCTAAAATCGAAAGCAACTAAAACTTGTATTAGCCAGTCAAAAACGTCTGTTACAATGTATAGTAGAACACTATCCATTATTGTCCTCTCCCCTGAATGCGCTTTGGTGAAGTGAACCGTTGCTGAAACGTCTCAAAACATCACTTGATGATAGTTCCATTTTTGTATCAAAAATTCCTTGTACATTATTTGAAATAATGGTGTTTGGTGAAGTGAAGCATTACTGAAAACCTCTAAAAATGTCAGATGAGGAAAGTTCATTTTCTGATTCCACCATTCCTCGACAATTATTTGCAGTTGTACCTGCTGCCTCCATATCGCAGACAGCACACTTATCAACATCAGTGTTTTGTTTGGAATACAGCGACTTAATAGCGCAAAACTGTTGCCTGTCATAAGTAGCCCAACCGGTTTACATTTTATTCACTTTAAAGTATAGAAAAACAAAAACAAGTTATTGACTTAGTTGTGGTGATGACTGCAACTTCAAATCTTTCTTCTCAAAAGGCTTGGAGGTTCGAAACAAAGAGGACTAGAACATCATGTTAGCATTTGTTTGTGACGCCCACATCAACATATATATGATTAGATACATGTTGCTCTCAACAGCTATATCGAAAACAGAAAATCTACCACAGTAAGCCAATAATATCTTCTCAAACTGCTCATAGTATAATGTTTCTCCGGTTTATGCACCTCGAGTTCGGTAAACGTATCGACATTGGCAGTGGTGTGATTATGTCCGACCCAATGCAGGATTATGTGCCATCCTATGCAGACACTACGCACTTTCCAACACAGTGAATTTATGCTTCCTTCGGTCCTTGACACTGTAAGCTCTCCATTTCGCCTATTTCCATGAAAGAGGCATTGCCCAACAAGGAGTTGAGAAGTGGCTTCATGAGCTAATATGGCTGGGACCGTGACTGGGACAAATAACTGTAGCCTTAGAAGTCCACTGATTGCCCTATTTAGAAGAAATGAATAGGAATAGGAAAGACAGATGAAGGGGAAGAGAAATAGCCTGAGGGAGGGAGGGGAAGGAGGCTCGGAAGGGTGGCTTTGGACGGGGGGGCGCCCGGTTTGTTCCTGCATCTGGGCAACTTGACAGTCAAAGGCCAAATTTTATCCAAAATGACTATTGCTCTCTTACTGCAGTTGGCCCTGTGAACACTTTTGGGTTCTTCAGTGTACTCGGGAAAGCAACCTACGAGTCACTACTGCAAAGCTAATGACAAAACATATCACGTCCTAGGTGCCTGCACTTGCTAGTTGCTCCGCTATACGAAATATTACTTAGAAAATATTTGAAAATATAATACTTCTTTTATAACATCGTACACACAATTCCCAGAGTGATCGAACTGGCGGCCAAATTGTCACGTAACTACACAAAAAATGTAAAAATTAAAATTCGAAACAGTGGTTGCAAAATGATCGCTAATACAGAATTAAGTCCTAGAAAACGTTCCCAAAGATTAAACAAAGAAGTTGTCGGATCAGAATGATATTAATTTCTGGGTTAACTGTTCCTGGACTGAAAGATGTATTTTCCAGCGGCGTAGTAATACGTTCAGTCAGTGTGCCGCAGAAGATACTGATTCGCCTCAAAATGGAAAGCATTCCCTGGAGGTAATATACAACTTTTCAGAAAATTTTAATACATGTTTGTCAAATGGTATTACTAGATGTAGATGTAAAAATAATGAGGGTTGATTTGAATTGAATAGAGATTCTGACGTTTATTAAAAGCTAGGGTTCACCACAGATCACTCAGTTTTCACTATGAATATGAATATGCATAGATTTTCACGATAAACTCGTGTGTATTTATATTCGCAGGGAGAAATGAGTGATGAGTGACCAATTACCAAATACAGTGGAAGCTGTTCGGTGGATACCAATTACTAAGCTGCCCATGGGTCGCAAGCCACTATCCAGTATCATGCTATAGAGATAAACACGTAATTTCCATGTTCATCGTATGAAGATGAGCCTGAAAATATTCGAAATGTAGTTAATGGAATAAAAAAATATTTTTAATGAGTGACTGGTTGCTGTTTCCTGTCCTTTTATTGAATATAGTAACGGGCTCTAAACCATACCTAATGGACAAGCTTAGCCCTAACGCAAGTATACCAATGTAAGATAAGATGCCTCCAAATGAACGGTTGCGTACAGAGTAAAGGGGATGACAAGTTTCGACTTTATCGTGTTGTTTCATAAGGGACAAAATACATTTCATCAATCATTTGTCCGAGAGTGTTTTAAAATAGCTGAACCTGATATCCTACAAGAATCATCTGAAATGAAAATATCTTTATCTTTTTAGTTGTTCTTGTAGATATATATTTTGTTTCTTATTTATATTTTGTCTGGGAAACACACTCTAAGATAATAAAGGAGGACGGAAACTGGAAGATGTGATGTACATATACAGACAAACAGATGACTGGACTGCAATCTTAGAAAAATTGGGTGATTTGTTGAAGAGAAAGAGATTCGCAAATCGAGCAAGACACCAACGCGTTGGTCCACCTCTGGCTCTTATTCGAGCTTGGCATTGACTGTCTGAGTTGTTGGACGTCCTCCTGAGGGATATCGCACCAAATTGTGTCCAATTGGCGCATTAGATCATCGAATTTTCTAGCTGGTTGCAGGCCGCCGAATTTTCTAACTGGTTGGATGCCGCTGTCTATAATGCTCCTCTTATTCTCATTTTGGGAGAGATCCGGCGACCTTTCTAGCCAAGACAGAGTTTGGCATGCACGAAGACTAACCGTAGTGGCTCTTACCATATGATGGTGGGTATTATCTTTCTGAAATGGAAGCCCAGGATGACTTACCATGAAAGGCAACAAAACGGCGCTCAGAATATCGTCGATGTACCGCTGTGCTGTAAGGCTAACGCGGATGACAACACAAAGGGGTCATATTGTGATATGAAATGACATCCCAGACCATCGCTCCTGATTGTCACGTCGTATGGCGGCGACAGTGAGGTTGGTGTCTCACCGGTACCTTGGGCATCTCCAGACATCCCTTCGCTGGCTATCGAGACTCAGTTCGAAACGGGACTCATCACTGAAGACAATTGTGATCACTTAATGAGATCCAGGCCGATGACTTATCTGGAGACGCCACAGGCACTGGCGGGATACCAGCCTGACTGTCGCCCGCCATACGATCCGACAATCATGAGTGATGATCTGTGGTGCCCTTCCTTTTCGTAGTAAGACGCTGGAAGTTTGTAGCTGTCCTCTGTATTGATGTTGTCAGGCTGCTTAATAATTTCAATAGCCTCTCGAATTCTGCGCTGGCGTGTCCACGAGTCTTTTGCCAGCACACGTACTTCCTGGAATAAGATATGGTTAGTTTAATTTAGCTATGTCATGTTCTCGGTTATTTCATCGATATGATGTGGAACAAGTCGGATTACAAGATATATACACACACATGAATAGTGCTAATATAAATATTACTGAAATTTTTAGTTCTACACACACAACTGCATTTAGAGGTACAATTTTTTTACCAGTTCTGAAACAGTAACTCGTCCGTGGAATAGAAGGAGTTGTCCAAAAGAAATGATTTTAAGCTAGATTTAAAACTTGATTTGCTACCTGCTAGACACATTATGTTGTTGGGCAAATGATCAAAATTTTTGTTGCTAAATAATATACTCTTTTTTGAGCAACTGACAGCTTCAACAACGGATAGGAAAGGTCATTTTCCCCTCTAGTGTTGTACATATGAACATCACTGTTCTTCGCGAATTGAGATGGAGTAGTTATAACGAATTTCATTAGCGAATGTATGTACTCTGATGGTGCAGTTAAAATACCTAACTCCTTGAATAGGTGCCTACATGACGTCCTTGGGTGAACACCACTAGTTATTATCGTTGCTCTCTTTTGTGGAATCAATACTTTATGTCTAAGTGGTGAGTTACCCCAGAAAACTATTCTATAAGACATTATTGAGTGGAAATATGCAAAGTACGTTAGGAGGCTGATATGTTTATTACCAAGAACAGCGATTATACGAAGAGCGAAAGAATCTGAACTTAATTGTTTGAGAAGCTCAGTAATACGTCTATTCGGCGTACAGAACTGGATATAGTGAGTTTCTTCAAAATTAAGGGAGGGTCCATTTTCTGAGAACCACATAATAATTCTTTGAAAGACGTGCTTAACAGTACCTTCAGCTGCTTATTCTGGGATGGGATTTATTATAACACTTGTGTCATCTGCAAAAAGTGCTATTTCTGCTTGCTGAACGTTAAGTGAGAGGTCATTCACATGAATAAGGAACAACAGAGGACCCTGTTAGATTCCCTTTGTGATAACTCCCCATTAACTGGAATTTACCACCCTTCCAACATTATTTGTGTTATTCAGCGCAACTTTTTGCTTTCTCTTCATTAAGTACGATTCTAACGAGCTGTATGTATAGCCTTGAATTTCATAAAACCAGGATTTTTTCTAAGAGTGTGACATGATCCACACAGTCAAATGCCTCGGAAAGACCACAAAAAATACCAACTGGCGACAATTTGTTATTTAGGGCTTGTACTATTTGATGGGTAAATGTGTAGATAGTATTCACAGTCGAGTAACCCTTCTGGAGTTCGAACTGTGACATGCTCAGTAAATTATTTTCTCTTAAATGTGAGACTACTCTTGAATTCATAACGTTTTCGAATATTATAGAAAATCAAGTCAGCAGTGAGATTGTTCTATAATAATTCAAGTCACTCTTGTCCCCTTTCTTATGAAGAGATTTGACAATTGCGTATTTCAATGTGTCTGGAAAAATTCCGTGTGCCAGCGAAACATTAAATATATCACTAAGGACTCCACTTATTACATTAGAACAACACTTCAAAATTCTGTTAGGAACTCCATCAACACCACATGAGCTCTGGTTTTTCAGTATTTTTAACATTTTTTTTGCTTCTTCAACTAAACCCTTTAACCCTATTTTTGCTGCTAGATTCAGAAAGTAATTGTTAAAAATACTTGCAACTTGTGAATTATCACTGACAACATCAGCATTTATCTTTATTGCTTTGATATCCTGTGCACTGTCAGGCTGCCCCATCTCCAATTTCACAATATTCCATATAGTTTTAATCTTATTATCAGCATTATTAATTTCTGTCAGAACACATAAGTTTCTCGACTTCTTAATGGCTTTCCTTAAAATATTACAGTATCTTTTGTAGTAAGCAAGTAACGACGGATCCTGACTTATTATGACCTGTCCATATAGTTCCCTCTTCCTCTTACACAATATCTTAATTCCCTTAGTAATCCATGGCTTACTTGAGTTTGTAATGGCTGTTTTGGATAACGTTTCACGAAAGCAACTCTCCAATATTGAAACAAATTTACGGTGGAATGAATTGGATTTGGCATCAGCATCATTTTCTGTGTATACTTCATGCTATTCGACTTCTTCTAGACTGCTATTAAAACTCTGTACCCTGTTCAAATCAATAATCCTCCCTGCCTTATATGAGCAGTCCTCAAGCCTGTATGGTGCTATATGTGTTATTTCCATTAACTGTGCATCACGATCAGATAGCCGATTAACAACTGGATACACATTAATTGTTTCTGCCTGAGCACTTTCTATGAAAATGTTATCGATAAGTGACCTACAATCCTGTTGCACACGAGTTGGAAAATTTACAACACATACGAGACTGAAACAACAGCTCTAGCTCATTTTTCCTAACCATATCTTTTAAGAAATCTACTTTAAAATCACCACAAACCACTAACTGTTTCATTTGTCTGACAGGTAGCTCAATAATGCCTCTATATTTTTCACGAAAAGCTGAAAGTTACCTTGAGGGGATCTGTAGATTGTTACAATTATTATAGAAGTATATTGCAGTAGCAACTCACAAGCACATGCTTCAAGGATCTGATCTACATAAAAACTATTTGTCTCAATATTTTTGACTTTGTGTCCAGTTTTTTATATAATTAGCAACTCCTCCTTTTTCCATATTGATTCTACATGAATAAGATACTAATCTGTGATCCCTTAAATTTAACTTCTCCATCCCTGGGGTTAGATGGTATTCAGAGAGACACAAAACATCCATACTTTCAGAATTTACCCATTTTCTAGGTATACAAGAAGCTCATTTACCTTATTTTTCAATCCTATGATGTTCTGGTGAAATAGACAAATTTTATTTCTGGGGTACTGCTACAGACATTATGGCACTGTTCTGTTTGAATCTCTTTCAATACTCTCTGCCTGCAACCGGACTGTAACCTAAAAAATGTGTGCTTCTGATGCCAGTGATCACAGGTATTTTGTCTTGTGTTCAAGCGGCTACCCTTACATTTTCTGCAAGAAGACCAACTAATCTATCCTTCCCCCTCCAATTCAGGTGCAGGCCATGATTAGTGTAACCTCACCTCCCAATTGCATCAACAGGCACAGCACAGATATGAGATTTAGTTTCTGCCACCAGTAACCCCCCCCCCCCTCCCCCTAGCTCTCTGTTAATACGGTTGACCTCTGTATTAATCCAGGGCTGGTCATGGGGCGGCAAAACATCGACAAACCCCTCACGTGTGTGAGCTGTTGCTGCTCTTATTACATTCAGGCCAAACCTAATACTATCGTCCGAATTCCTAGCCAGGCTGTTTCCTGTTCCTCCTGCTGTAAGAACATGGTCCTCACCATCAATATCATTGCACAAGGCCCCTCGTTTTTCTGTAACCTGGCTAAACTTAGCACTAGGTTTCACAGTGCTTGTGACCTGGCACTCGACTCCTAGCCTATCCTGTAGCAACTGGCCTACTCCTCTCCCATGAATGCTGTCTAACAGCAGGACTGTTTTCTTTCTGCTCGACTTTACTCCCGACCTAGCATTACAATTGTTACTACAGTCAGGGTGGTGTTCCGCAATCGCCGATTTATTATGCTGTGTTAATCGCAAATAGCGTCCATGTTCTGCTAACTGGTCTCCCTGTCTCCCTATGTAGGCAGCTCCGCACTCACAACGTAGTTCTTATATCCTTGCAGTATTTAGTTTGTTGATTGCATCCTTGGTGGGACCTGTCATGTTGTGATAGTGTGGCTGCTGTTGAAAATCTGTTTGAAATCTCAGTGGCGGAGGACAGTGTGTAACCCTTTACTGACACTCTTCACATATTGTACGTGCACTAGCGGAAGCTTCTCTTCCTTGGCCTCTTCTATTGTTTTATTTCGGCTGCTGTTGCCCGCCTTTCTTATAAAGTTGTTGTCATAACAGTTAGCGCGAAACGTGTGGTGTAGCTTCCTCAATTCTTCTTTCATGTTATCCAATAGGCTCGGGCAGTCAAGGTGCGCAGAACTGAATACTTCTGACGAGGGAAACTCCCCATTCCATCCCCCTCACATTTAGTCTTAAGATGGATACCTCTTCGAAAATTGAATACAGATCAAGCATGAAAACGGCAAGAAGGTCTACCGAACTGTGAAAAAGAAGCAAAATAGAAACAGTGAACGTACCAAGTTGAAGACGTGCAACATCGAGTTAATCGTAATAATCACTAGAACCCAACCAGGTGTGTGGTCATGGCGTTGGACTGCGCAACTGCAAGTCTGAGTTCAAATCTCGCTCGTATCCCAGATTTTTTTGGTCATAAAATTATGAACTCTCCGTCCGGTCATTGACGTGTCTGTTCTCCTACAGTTTTGGCAAGACATTGGATAAAGAATACTAGTCATGTGGTAATAACATATTACTGTCGCAAGTAAATGTGGTGAATACTGAGAGCAGGCGAGATGGTGTATGGACCACCCACAGAAGTGAAAACAACAAACAAACGGTTGTGAACTACGAGGGTGAGTCAAATGAAAACCTTAAATTTGTAATAACAAATCGAAATTTAGCGCCGATATCCTGTAAGTTGGTAAGTGTGCTACAGACAGCGTGCAGAGTGTCCTGTAGGTGGCAGCATAGTGCAGATGCACACATACCGTCGCTGTATCAGTATAAAGATGGCCGCCCCACTTGCGACTTGCACCAGGGAAGAACAGCCTTCTGTTATTCGGTTTTTGCGTAGTGAAGGTGTGAAACAAACTGAAAATAATTGGCGAATGAAGGTTCAGTACGGTGATGCATGTGTGTCACAGGAGCAAGTCTACGAATGGAGTAGGAAATTTGCAAATGGTGTGACTTCAGTGGAAGATGCTCCTCGTCCAAGTCAGGCACAAAGAGTTGTGACTCCACAGAACATTGCAGCAGTTGAAGCCATAGTGAAAGAAAACCGCCGAGTGACTCTGAATGACATGGCACCATATTTACAGATTAATCATGGGTCAGCACACCACATTGTGCGTGATGTGCTCCAGTTTCACAAAGTGTCTGCAATATGGGTGCCAGGGCAGCTGACTCCGGAAATGAGAGAACGACGTGTTGATGCTTGTGAAGAGCTTCTTCGGCGCTTTGAACGAGAAGGTGATGTGGCTTCCTTGAAAGAATCGAAACCTGGGTTCACTTCCCACTTCCATCAACCGGAAACGAAGAGAGCGAGCAAGGAATGGCGCCATTCCTCATCACCAAAGCCAAAGAAGTTTCGAACAGAACCATCAGCAGGGAAGGTTATGCTGACTCTTTTGGAACGAAAAAGGCGTTGTTTTGGAGCATTACATGCGTAGAGGGACCACATCATACACAGATCTCCTAAAAATCATCTGCGGCCTGCAATAAAATCAAAGCGACGTAGATTGCTGTCAGCAGGTGTCCTTTTGCAACATGACAATGCAACGCCCCACACTGCCCGTACAACAGTTGCAGCAATCACAGACCTGCATTTTGAGTGTCTTCCTCATCCACAATACTCACCAGACCTTGCCCCAAGTGATTTCCATATGTTTGGACCACTCACAGACGTAATGGGAGGAAAGAAGTTCCGTTCTGATGAAGAGGTATGTCACGCGGTGCATGAGTGGTTGCGCGCACTACCAAAAGAATTTTTTTCTAGAGGAATTTATGCACTTTGTAAGCGTTGGAGGACTTGCATTGAACGTGGGGGAGGTTCTGTTGAAAAGTGATACAGCTTTGTACCACTTCTGCACAATAAATAATATTTTAAAAAATATTTAAATTTTCATTTGACTGACCCTAATATGTTACAACAAAGGAATTTAAGAGCCAAAACTTACAAAACAGAATGTAGCAGTCATAACATGTGGTACTTGTGTGAAAGAAATAGGAGGTAGGTAGGTCTGGCGGTCCCTCACTGTTGCAAGCAGACGTTACTCCATGACACAGACACATATCTGAATACAGCGAACAGACACGTCGATGGCTGGGCGGACAGTTCATAATTTTACAAAATCATGTGGCACAAGCGAGCTTTAAACACGGATCTCCCCTTCGCATTCCAGCTCCATAACAACACAACCATAACACCATGGCTACGCAAGTATGATCAATGCTGGACATCTTGTGTTTGGACCTACGCTATTTCTAGTTTGCTTCTTTTTTCACAGTTCAGTACAACTCCCCCAGCCAGCCGCTGTGGCCGAGCGGTTCAAGGCGATTCAAGTCCTAAAACCGCGCTAATGCTGCGGACGCAGTTTCGAATCCTGCCTCCGGCATGGATGTTTGTGATGCCTTAGGTTAGTTAGGTTTAAGTAGTTCTAAGTCTAGGGGACTGATGATCTCAGAAGTTAAGTCCCATAGTGCTCATAGCCATTTGAACAGCTTCTTCCTATTTACATGCTTGATCTGTGATCAATTTTTTACGTGCTATCCACTGGGCCATCTTACGACTAAATCTGAGAGACGTGTGATGGGAGTTTCCCTCGTGAGCTGAGTGATGGTGGCTCTCCGCGTGCAGGCATCAATTTGTGTGGGTTGGCTTCCGGTAAATTTTGTGTCTCAGTGTGTCATCCGCAGTTCTATATATCTCAACGTCCAAAAATAGTAACACACCGTTCTTTTCGGTTTCGTGACGGAACTACATATTCTTATGTAGCCTGTTTAAATGCTGAAGGAAGCTCCACAGCTCCGCCTACCCATTTGGACAGATAACGAATGTGTCGTCTGCATACCGTAGTCGGCAAGAGGGGCATAACGGTACAGAAGGTAGAGCCATTTTCTCAATGTTTTCATGAAGATGTCCATAGCGAATGGGAAGAGGGGGGGAGCCCATTGGTACTCCATCTATGTTGTTGTTGTTGTCTTCAGTCCTAAGACTGGTTTGATGCAGCTCTCCATGCTACTCTATTCTGTGCAAGCTTCTTCATCTCCCAGTAGTTACTGCAACCTACATCCTTCTGAATCTGCTTAGTGTATTCATGTCTTGGTCTCCCTCTACGATTTTTACCCTCCACGCTGCCCTCCAATGCTAAATTGGTGATCCCTTGATGCCTCAGAACATGTCCTACCAACCGGTACCTTCTTCTTGTCAAGTTGTGCCACAAACTCCTCTTCTCCCCAGTTCTGTTCAATACCTCCTCATTAGTTATGTGATCTACCCATCTAATCTTCAGCATTCTTCTGTAGCACCACATTTCGAAAGTTGCTGCTCTGTTCTTGTCCAAACTATTTATCATCCATGTTTCACTTCCATACATGGCTACACTCCATACAAATACTTTCAGAAACGACTTCCTGACACTTGAATCTATACTCGATGTTAACAAATTCATCTTCTTCAGAAACGCTTTCCTTGCCATTGCCAGTCTACATTTTATATCCTCTCTACTTCGACCATCATCAGTTATTTTGCTCCCCAAATAGAAAAGCTCTTTTACTACTTTAAGTGTCTCATTTCCTAATCTAATTCCTCAGCATCACCCGACTTAATTCGACTACATTCCATTATCCTCGTTTTGCTTTTGTTGATGTTCATCTTATGTCCTCCTTTCAAGACACTGTCCATTCCGTTCAACTGCTCTTCCAAGTCCTTTGCTGTCTCTGACAGAATTACAATGTCATCGGCGAACCTTAACGTTTCTATTTCTTCTCCATGGGCTTTAATATCTACTCCGAATTTTTCTTTTGTTTCCTTTACTGTTTGCTCAATATACAGATTGACTAACATCGGGGAGAGGCTACAACCCTGTCTCACTCCCTTCCCAACCGCTGCTTCCCTTTCATGCCCCTCGACTCTTATAACTGACATGTGGTTTCTATACAAATTGAAAATAGCCTTTCGCTCCCTGTATTTTACCCCTGCCACCTTTAGAATTTGAAAGAGAGTATTCCAGTCAACATTGTCAAAAGCTTTCTCTAAGTCTACAGATGCTACAAATGTAGGTTTGCCTTTCCTTAATCTATTTTCTAAGATAAGTCGTAGGGTCAGTATTGCCACACGTGTTCCAACATTTCTGCGGAATCCAAACTGATCTTCGCCGAGGTCGGCTTCTACCAGTTTTTCCATTCGTCTGTAAAGAATTCGCGCTAGTATTTTGCGGCAGTGACTTATTAAATTGATAGTTCGGTAATTTTCACATCTGTCATCACCTGCTTTCTTTGGGATTGGAATTATTATATTTTTCTTGAAGTGTGAGGGTATTTCGCCTGTCTCATACATCTTGCTCACTTCATCTAATTGCTTGTAATATTTTTTAAAGTATGTTATATAATGACACAGTTAATCACGCAGAAGAATTTTAATCATTTCGGTAATAATATTGTTTAACTGAGTTATGCGAATAGTGGAACAGATGGCAGTATTTTGTAGTTCCTGGTTCAACAACACAGGCATTGTTACATTTAATTCTTGATAATTAATCCGTCTAGATTGAAACTCTCTATGTAACAATAGAGGTATCGTATGGTTCCACAAAGTGGTATCTGTAAATATATCACCTCACCTTCACTGATTGGAGCATGAAATGGAATAACCAGCATACAAGAAGTAAGCATTTCGTATATGTCCAGTAACTGTCGATACGCTGTTGCTGGCCTATGTACGATAGAAGATGCTGATTTAAATAAAACAGTTAGGAGATGACTTCGAGAGAATGTAAGAAACTATAATGAAAATTTAGTAAGAGAAACAATTTAAATGATAAGAGAGGAAAGTAAGCAAAGCAAAAACTGATTTTAATTAGTTGTCACATTATCGTTTGCGATAGTAGATAGCTATTAAACACACAGAAAACTGTACAGGCATTTCTAGGCTAATTTTGATGTTTGTATAGTTCAAAAGAGAAATCAGAAAAGCAGTAATGAAGTAGTGCATGAACAGATACCGGAAATAATGCCTGATCTGATGTATGAATGGTTTCGGAGTGAGAAAAAAGAAAAGGAAAATTATGACAGTTATGTCCAGCTAGGGTAAAGCTAGAGAAAGAGTTACAAAAAGAACAATCAGAATTACTTACATTATGTCTGCGAAGGAATACAATGCACTATAGCTGAAACAGTGCTGTAACCATTTAATTTCACAAGAAATCAACAGGCAGACAAAAAAGCTATGGTCCCATCAGTCTCATTTCCAATGTCGGCTCATAGGTATATGTTCTGAGTGTTCAAATATTTTTAAATTCAGATGAATGTAAGAGTGAGAAATTAAAAGCATCAGTTGTATAACAGTTATGCTTATCAACATATTTATACAACTTTACCGACTGTCAATAATAATAATAATAATAATAACAATAATAATAACAGTAACTATAATGATAATAATAATAATAATAATATAATATGCATAACTTGTCTGAAAAAAGGAAGAGCTATTTTTGTGGAATTTTGTTGTTTTGCACATAATTAAGTACGGTTTATGACAAGAACGAATTAATGTTTAAGCTTTCGCTATTATCCGTTTCGAATTTTTGTGAAAGTGGGAGTTTTCATGTCTTTTTGTTTTTTGGAAAAATTTACAAGAGCCCTAATTCATTAATAATTAACGAATTAAATTGTGGGTGAAAATAAAGAATCCTTACTTTGCACCCTACACGACAACTTAAGCTTATTATTCACTTCTTCTTTAAATGTTTACTTGTAGTCACACTTATTTCATTTCGTCACTTTCTCTGACAACGGATTTGTTCTGGGAGGGCCTACTTTCTTTGAAGCTACCTTTTTCCAGTAATTTTCTTTCTTGTTAGCGCTTAATACAGGTTCGACGAGTTCATGTTGACATGCACAGGAAAGCCGATTCCTGCACAGTAAACAACCAGCACCAAACACAAACTGCCAGCATCAGAAATTTTTAAATTGAACTAGTACTATCTACGAACAAGTTCGTTTGACTAGAATACAAATGAGACTCTAAGCGCTTTAAGGACTAAGAACACGCTGTCTTCGACCCCCATATTTAAGGGAATATCAGAGAAACCAGTGAGACAGCTTTTCGTGAATGTTCAGATATACGTACAATGTGGGCCTACAGTACAGATAAACCTGACTCACCATAATATCAACAGATGGCAGAAGCATGATTGGATGCTACAGTCTCACAGTCACTTCAACTGTGGACGAAATGAGTACACAGATGAGGGACATGATCCAGAGGGAGGTGAAGGCAGAGGTAGAAAGTGCCACAATAGAGGTAGCTTCTGGCAAAAGTGGAACTGTCGAAGGCTTTGGTGAGGAGATAACTAGTAGCCTGTTAGGGAACTCATACAGTCTACCTATCCCATGTGGAAAGATAACCGACAAACGCATGTCGGAGAACCTGACAGACAAATGCGTTATAAAAGCACAGTGTTCACCAGTATGGTAATACACCAACAGTACCGCCTATGTATGCACCCGTGATTAAGAATAGAGAGTGCCGAGTAATAACACCGGCTATGCCCTCACGAAGATAGAAGAACGACTGCACATCTTGGCTTATAAGGTAGGCCACCAAGTGCTCCACTGATCAAAGGCAGCTAAGTCCTTCTCATCGCGCTTTGCATGCATCGCAGCACTACGGCTAATAGCATTCCAAGTCCTCAGAAAGGGACTTGCCGTTACACATAAGCTCGCAGACTGCTAGGTGAGCAGTTGGGAGACCGACACAAGTCCCTCCTACAGGGTGGTCAGCTACAGACTAAGATATCTCCACTGAAAAATGACCCATATCTATGCGAGTGTGACCTGTGTTTCCTATGCTGCTGCACTGATTTTCTATGCCCAAGCCTATTGCATTACTATCTCTAGGACGTAAAGAAATCAAGCCATGTTTCTGCTACATCTTGCCGCTGTGTTCGTAATTCGGCGCCTGCACTGGCCAGCTTGGCTAAAGGGTGAGGTAACCAGCTCACGATGCACCCGTGTTACATGCATTATCAACGACTCTCCTCACTGATTCCGTCTAGCTGTTAAGGATACACGGTACTTTCCAGTTCAATTTAATGTAAAATTCATTACCTATTTCTTTCAAGCACTGTTTGTAATGTACACTCCTGGAAATGGAAAAAAAGAACACATTGACACCGGTGTGTCAGACCCACCATACTTGCTCCGGACACTGCGAGAGGGCTGTACAAGCAATGATCACACGCACGCCACAGCGGACACACCACGAACCGCGGTGTTGGCCGTCGAATGGCGCTAGCTGCGCAGCATTTGTGCACCGCCGCCATCAGTGTCAGCCAGTTTGCCGTGGCATACGGAGCTCCATCGCAGTCTTTAACACTGGTAGCATGCCGCGACAGCGTGGACGTGAACCGTATGTGCAGTTGACGGACTTTGAGCGAGGGCATATAGTGGGCATGCGGGAGGCCGGGTGGACGTATCGCCGAATTGCTCAACACGTGGTGCGTGAGGTCTCCACAGTACATCGATGTTGTCGCCAGTGGTCGGCGGAAGGTGCACGTGCCCGTCGACCTGGGACCGGACCGCAGTGACGCACGGATGCACGCCGAGACCGTAGGATCCTACGCAGTGCCGTAGGGGACCGCACCGCCACTTCCCAGCAAATTAGGGACACTGTTGCTCCTGAGGTATCGGCGATGACCATTCGCAACCGTCTCCATGAAGCTGGGCTACGGTCCCGCACACCGTTAGGCCGTCTTCCGCTCACGCCCCAACATCGTGCAGCCCGCCTCCAGTGGTGTCGCGACAGGCGTGAATGGAGGGACGAATGGAGACGTGTCGTCTTCAGCGATGAGAGTCGCTTCTGCCTTGGTGCCAATGATGGTCGTATGCGTGTTTGGCGCCGTGCAGGTGAGCGCCACAATCAGGACTGCATACGACCGAGGCACACAGGGCCAACACCCGGCATCATGGTGAGGGGAGCGATCTCCTACACTGGCTGTACACCTCTGGTGATCGTCGAGGGGACACTGAATAGTGCACGGTACATCCAAACCGTCATCGAACCCATCGTTCTACCATTCCTAGACCGGCAACAGGACAATGCACGTCCCCATGTATCCCGTGCCACCCAACGTGCTCTAGAAGGTGTAAGTCAACTACCCTGGCCAGCAAGATCTCCGGATCTGTCCCCCATTGAGCATGTTTGGGACTGGATGAAGCGTCGTCTCACGCGGTCTGCACGTCCAGCACGAACGCTGGTCCAACTGAGGTGCCAGGTGGAAATGGCATGGCAAGCCGTTCCACAGGACTACATCCAGCATCTCTACGATCGTCTCCATGGGAGCATAGCAGCCTGCATTCCTGCGAAAGGTGGATATACACTGTACTAGTGCCGACATCGTGCATGCTCTGTTGCCTGTGTCTATGTGCCTGTGGTTCTGTCAGTGTGATCATGTGATGTATCTGACCCCAGGAATGTGTCAATAAAGTTTCCCCTTCCTGGGACAATGAATTCACGGTGTTCTTATTTCAATTTCCAGGAGTGTATTATGTTTTACAGATTTTTTTTTGATATCAGGTAATGCTGCACACTTTATAAACAAATAAGAAGTATTTTGAATATTTTTGAACCTTTTTAGGGTTACTAAAAATACAAAGAAATTGATGCAATTTTTTTCCAAAATGCTTCCTCAAATTGAGGTACCATCTAATCCAATGTTATGCATTTGAAGGAGACCAAATTTTTACCAGATGTGCATGTCGTAATGGTTGAGGTACTACACCTACTTACACCACTGGCCATTAAAATTACTACACTACGAAGATCACGTGCTACAGACGCGAAATCTAGCCGATAGGAAGAAGAATCTGTGATATTCAAAGCATTCACACGAGGTTGGCGCCGGTGGCGACACCTACACCGTGCTGACACGGGGAAAGTTGCCAACCGATTTCTCATACACAAACAGCAGTTGACCGGCGTTGACTGCTGAAACGATGTTGTGATGCCTCGTGTAAGGAGGAGAAATGCGTACCATCACGTTTCCGACTTTGATAAACGTCGGATTGTAGCCTATCGCGATTGCGGTTGATCATATCGCGACATTGCTGCTCGCGTTGATCGAGATCCAATGACTGTTAGCAGAATATGGAATCGGTGGTTTCAGGAGTGTAATACGGAACGCCGTGCAGGGTCCCAACGGCATCGTATCACTGGCAGTCGAGATGACAGGCATCTTATCCACATGGCTGTAACGGATCGTGCAGCCACGTCTCGATCCCTAAGTCAACAGATGAGGACGTTTGCAAGACAACAACCATCTGTACGAACAGTTCGACGACGTTTGCAGCAGCATGGGCTATCAGTTAGGAGACCATGGCTGCGGTTACCCTTGACGCTGCATCACAGACAGGAGCGCCTGCGATGGTGTACTCATCGACGAACCTGGGTGCAAGAATGGCAAAACGTCATTTTTCCGGATGAATCGAGTTTCTGTTTACAGCATCATGATGGTCGCATCCGTGTTGGCGACATCGCGGTGAACGCACATTGGAAGCGTGTATTCGTCGTCGCCATACTGGCGTATCACCCGGCACTTTTAACAGTGGACGTTACATTTCAGAAGTGTTACGACCCGTGGCTCTACCCTTCATTCGATCCCTTCGAAACTCTTTATTTCAGCAGGATAATGCACGACCGCGTGTTGCAGGTACTGTACGGGCCTTTCTGCGTACAGAAAATGTTCGACTGCTGCACTGGCCAGCACATTCTCCAGATCTCTCACCAATTGAAAGCGTGTGGTCAATGGCGGCCGAGCAACTAGCTCGTCACAATACGCCAGTCACTACTCTTGATGAACTGTGGTATCGTGTTGAAGTTGCATGGGCAACTGTACCTGTACGCGCTATCCAAGCTCTGTTTGCCTCAATGCCCAGGCGTATCAAGGTCGTTATTACGGCCAGAGGTGGTTATTCTGGGTACTGATTTATCAGGATCTATGCACCCAAATTGCGTGAAAATGTAATCACATGTCAATTCTAGTATAATCTATTTGCCCAATGAATACCCGTTTATTATCTGCATTTCTTCTTGGTGTAGGAATTTTAATGGCCAGTAATGTAATTTCACTTGTTGTGTATATTACAAGGATAAAAATATCACATCTTACATTTTAATTTTTATAGTTTTTTCCTAACAACAATGCTATTTTTCTGTAATTTAGTTGATTCTGCAATAAATCTTCGGTGTACTACATAAGCATGGACTGTTGCGAGTTACAGAATAAAAGAATTAGAGCAATGCTTTATAAACTTAGGTAAATATTTGTACCTTAATTCTGAAAAATCAAACTTGTGAGAAATTGAGAATGAAGATATGAGTCCAGTTAGACTGTGCCTCAGAACATTCCTGAAGCATAGTCTTCATCTTGGAGCATTTCGTCATCTTCAAGCTTCCTCTTTGCATGCCTTTTAGCACTTCTTGCTTCTTTGGTAACTTGAAGACCGAATCTGTTAGCTTCTGTGACACGTAAGCAATTGATCTTCCATATTAGAGCCACATTTTGTGCCTAAATTTCTCAGGACTTTCAACCTTCTTATCACTCGATCATTGAAACATATCGCTGTATCTAGTAAACCAACTTTTAATTTATTTAGTCCCTCAAAAACATTCTTGGGTAATTTTTCGCATATGCGTTGGTTGAAACTTTCGGTTTTATTCTGTGTGCCCCATGAAGACATTTACTAAGCAAAACAGAGTCACTCAGGTCTCTGAAAATTGGTTTTATTTCATTCATAAGAAGCTTAGGAAGAGAATGCTTATGATGGTATATTTGACCATTTTCTTTTGATTTTTGGTAACCACACCAATAATCTGCCCCTTTAGGGCAAAGTCCATGAACATGGTAGTCATCTGTGGACAACTTATGAAAGTAGATGGCCGATACAGCTTTTCTTATTGCTGTAACATCATTCAGAGGTACAGTTCGTCTAATGACCAAACCATAATAACTCTGAAGAAGGTCTATTTCAGTTTCTGTCAATCTGCCTGGGCCAGACAGACATTTTCCTTTCCTTTCATTTCTCTTCGTAGCTTCCTCAATCTAGCACCAACCTCTTTTGCACATGTCCACAACACTCCAGTTTTGTTACCAAGGTATCACCATAAACATTGAACTCATTAAGTTTATTGAAAGCTTTAGAGTCCCGATCGTTTAGGTACTTCTTATATCTAACGTTATAAACAGGCAACAACCTCTGAAATATTTTTAGAGCTCCATCTCACTTCATGCCTCCACTGTAACCATCATAATTCTTAGAGCACTGATGTTCAATATGTCCTTCAGTGTTACCGTGGCACGTGTGGCAGAACGTAAATATGCATTCAACGTCAACAACTTTTCCATTCTCCAGAGAAGTAGCACTCACAACACCATTCAAGGAACGATGTCCTTGACGTAGCCATGTCCCATCGAGTGCAACAGCAATTTCACTGGTTCCACTAATATTTACAGTTTTTCTACTGCACGTTTCATTGATGCATTAAACGTAACCTCAAGGCACCTAAAAGTATTTTCATATACTTTCTGAACCTATGGGGAGGAGGAGGAAGGTCCATAAAAACACAAAACGTTTGAGCAGCCTTTTTTTCCTTTTCCTATTACACTCATTGAATACACTAACTTCAGATTCACATTATGTGAACTGTGCACAATGTTCGAAATCATTTTCGAGATAGATTAATTGCACGATCTACATAGAACAACAAATTTTGCGCTACACCGTTCCAGCTACTTTGTTGTTCAGTTATTTCCAGACAGCCTACACCATCACATTGTTTACATTTCGCCGCTTCCTTTCTCAAAGAAGATGATCACATCAACAACAATAAATACACTACAAACAGCGTCAATGTTAACACAAAAATTTGAATCACCAGGAGGCGTGCTCTGTGGGAATTTTTGTTTGAAGAGCTGATACATAGGTTAGTTTCAACAGTGTGGCTTGCTTTGTCTGTGATCTGGTTACAACGGAATTTCCTTTTATTGAATTAGTTGAAGCGTGTCATAGGTCGTATTTATTGCACACTAGAGGATATGTACTTCCACAAATATATGTAACACTTGGGCAACAAACATACAGTAACACGCGAACAAACTGCTTCAGCGAAACGAAAGTGAATACGAGCAAAGATAATCATTTATAGACACTAGAAACCTGCACTGTCACTAACATATACAATGTGTCATATGTATAATCGATGGAAACAGAAAATTCACAGTTCTTTCCGAAATAATACTGGTTTCTGTAAAAGAAATGAAGGAGGCGCGGCAGCATACATGATTGTAACTTTAAAATTTGGTGTGTAGAGGTCATTTTTCTTTTGAGACCCTATAATGCATGCATCAATGTGATCAGGAAATACTATAGAATTGTGTAAAGTCATAAAAAATTTCTATTTTTCCTCTATTTAAAAGTACCCTTTATCCATCAGGCTTGATCTGCTTTCTTCTGCTTCTTTCACTGTCAGGTACCAAGTGCATCACTCCTCAAGAAAATTCGCCACGGATTTTACTCGAAGTGTGTTTGGAGAAACCCTAACATCCATACAAAACTCAATAATTATGAATTTCCAAAAACCTTGAAACACTTATTTTTTTATTATCTGATTGATAAACTAAATACCAGTTTTCGTAGTTCTAGCTTCAAAATTCCCTTGATAATGACAGACTTTCAAAACACCTTTCATCCCTTATTTCACCCTCTTAGGAGTGAAACTTCGGACAACCCCTTCTTTAACGATTCCTACAATATAAGATCCACACCCTTTCCAAACTTCAACTTTTTATTCCTTGAGGTTCGGGCTTTGCGATGATGAGTCAGTGAATCAGTCTGACCCTATTTCAACCACTATGGGATAGAATTTCTACAAACAGTAGAACACGTATTTTTTCATCTCTAACCGAGAAGCCAAAGATTTAGTTTCAAAAATACTTTCGCAATAAAATATTTTCATTTGACGCTCTACGGGTTGAATCTCCAAAAACAGTGACATGCGTATTTTTTATTTCTAACAGAGAAGCCAAATACAAGTTTTCGTAGATTTAGCTTCAAAAATATTTACACAATGAAATATTTCCATAAAAACCCCGTAGAGGTTGAATTTCCAAACACAGTGAAACATATTTTTTTGCTTCTAACTGAGAAATCAAGTTTAAATTTTCACAGATTTAGCCTTGAAAATGCTTTCACAATAAAATATTTTCATAAAAAATTTCATCCCCCTATTTCACCCCTTAGGGGTCCATTTTCCAAAAACACTGGAACAAGTATTTTTCATTTGTAATCGAGAAGTCAAATACCAATATTCACAGGCGTAGCCTTAAAAATACTTAAGTAGCTATTTAATAATGATCTACTTTCAAAAGAAGGTTACAACCACTATTTCGCCCCCATAGGGTTAAACTTCCAAAAATGCTGAAACACGTTTTTTTTATTTCTGACCTAGAAACCAAATAAAAATTTTCGTAGGTCTAGTTTCAAAATTGCCTTAATAGTGACATCTTTTTTAGACAAAATCCCTTGGTCCCCTGTTTCACACTCTTACGCCTGAGATACCGAAAAATCCGTTCTTAAACGACGCCTACGGTATAAGATTCACATCTTCAAATTTCAGGCTTCTATCTTCGGCGGTTTGGGCAGGGCGTTGATGAGTCACTTAGTCAGTCAGTCAGGACATCACCTTTTATACATAGAGATTTCATGTTTTTTACTACGCAAACGTTTAACAGAACATCGTATTCTCCATATTTATACAGCAAATGAGCACAGCATCAGTACCTCGTATTTTGTTACACTTGTATTTTTATAAAATGAACAGTTTACTATTTTGCCAGTAACTTCATTTAAATGTTGATTTCAAGTGCAGTCAAAAAACCATGCTAATTTAAAACTGGTTATTCGATTTGCTAGTGGACACCACAACTAAAAAGAGAACCAAAAGATGATTCTGTCAAGAAGGCATAATAACGTCTTAAAAATATTTAACGACAGTCTGTTGTCATTTATCGTGCGCACACTTACGCCAGAACGCTTGCTTATTTATTCATGAACTGCTCTTTTTTATTGCATTTGTTAATCTGTAAATCATCATGTTCATCTCTGAACTATTTTTAGTTGGTGATTATTTCGTGTACTGTAATTTCGAAATGAAGTTCGTTTTCGCGTATCTCTGATGAATATTTAGTTGTGACTTTTGCTGCCATTCTCGTAGCGCTGTCAACGTGATTTTAATGCATTTGATAGGGATACATTCTGTCTGTATTTTAATTGATAGTAGGACCACTTCCCGTTTAACTGAGATATCCTTTCTTGAATAAACATTATTCACCGTAATTCTCTGTCGTTTACATCAGTTTTTATTAACCCGAAATTCTAGCCAGTGCATGAACTATTTGACTGCAGGAGCTCAGCTACAGGGTATTATTTGCTGCGATTTAGCTGCGGAACATGAAGCCACACGAGCGCGGCTCTATCCTACGATTACATCAAGCTATTTTTTTTAAACCGAGTGTGCGTAGCACTAGTACTAGAAGTACGACTAGTCGCAGATAAAGACTCAGTTGGTTTGCTGGATTTGGGCTGCTGTTTAGAGGAGCAACTACACTCAGCAATACCCGTCAGGTACCGTCACAGACTGCACACTAATCTGACCCACCTTACTCAGGCAGACAGTAACGCTTTCTCTCTGGCACCATCGTAGATCTTCTGCTGACAACACATAGCCTTTCCTTCTGTTCTGAAGCCAGAAATACTTCTTGCGTCTTTTCCTATATCACATTTCCTACAACTTTCCGCTTCGTTGGTTAGAGATGCACCATGAAACACTGGTAGTATGCAGTCATACTCACCACTGGTAACCACATTCAATACATGTAGTCTAGCTCCGTCCCTGTTAATTCCAACTGTTGACAATAACGACAAACTCTGTTCTGTTGATTCTCGTATGTGCTGCAACTCTTTTGTTAACGTTTACTGTACTTTTTATAGTTCATCTAAGAAATACTGTAGTGGTAACAACATAGAATTTAATTGCCTTTGTCCTGTTAGATGAACTGCTTCTTGAAATGTTGCTAGTTCAGTCCTCACATCACTCAAACCGTCTCCCTGTGGTCACAGTAAACTCGTTACAACTATTAGGTCGAGTCTGCACTCTATCCATGTCGTTATTTACTGTTCCCATAGTGTTTCCTATATGTCGCGTCAAGCTCGTAGTCAGTTGTCCCATTACCCTAGTGTTATTCATCACATCGAGCTGCAAATTCGTCAACGGTCTGGTATGCTATTCCACTGTTGCCCTATTAGCCTCTGCTACTTGCTTGTACTTGTCCTAGCCTGCTGATCAACTCTTGAACTCCATCATTGTACCCTGTACCAAACATCGTGTTTAGTAATATCCCACTAGAATCTAACCATCCCCTTTTCCTCCATAGCAGTGTTTGTGGGGTCAAGTTCTCTCAAATTTTTGACGTACTGTTCAACGTTCTGTTTCCTTGCTCTCCATTAAAACTTATCAGCTATGCACTGATCAATTGTTCTCCTATCTCCATGATCCACTAAAAGATGGTCATATGCTTACTTTAATACTTTATCCTTGAAAAGTAAAGATAATATATCAGTCAAGAACGCTAGCAGAGTATTTCCGCTAGAAAGGGCAGGTAGACAGTCGTTAGTATCTCACTTAGACAATGAACTGACATCATTCATTTCCAATACGACAGATATAGAGGAATTACGGCCGAAGTTTAAGCTGAATGTAAATCATACCCTGGAGAAGTATGAGCCTAGTAAGTGGATTAAGACCCACCGTGGCTTAACAACGAAATTCGAAAAATGCTGAGGAAACAAAGGCTGTTGCACTCTCGGTTCAAAAGAGAAGACGCAAATGACGACAGGAAAAATTTGGCATAAATTTGTGCATCTGTAAAGAAATCGAAGCACGAAGTTTACAACAAGTACATCCTTCATGCCTCAGCAATAGATCTAGCAGAGAATCGAGAAAACTCGTCCTACGTAAATATCTAAGTGGATTTAAGGCTTCTATCCAGTCACTCGTTGAATAGTCTGATGTGGTAATAGAAGTAAGCAAAAGGAAATACGAAGTTTTAAATTTGGCGTTTAAGAAATAGTTTGCACAGGAGAATCGCAGAAACGTACCGGACAAGTTCCTATATGGATAACATAGTAATAATTATCACTGGTGTATAGAAACAACTGAAGGAGTAGAAAGCAAATAAGTCGCCAAGTCCTGGTGCAATCCCAGTTGGGTTTTACAAAAATTACTCTACCGCACTGACACCTCACTTAACTTGCATTTATTGCGAACCTCTCCTCCAGCGTAAAGCCCCAAGAGACTGGAAAAAAGTGAAGCTCACTCCAGTATATGTTGTTGTTGTGGTCTTCAGCCCTGAGACTGGTTTGATGCAGCTCCCCATGTCACTCTATCCTGTGCAAGTTTCTTCATCTCCCAGTACTTACTGCAACCTACATCCTACTGAATCTGCTTAGTGTATTCATCTCTTGGTCTCTCTCTACGATTTTTACCATCCACGCTGCCCTCCAGTACTAAATTGGTGATCCCTTGATGCTTCCAGAACATGTCCTACCAACCGATCCATTCTTCTGGTCAAGTTGTGCCACAAACTCCTCTTCTCCCCAATTCGATTCATTGCCTCCTCATTAGTTATGTGATCTACCCATCTACTATTCAGCATTCTTCTGTAGCACCAAATTTCGAAAGTTGCTACTCTATTCTTGTCCAAACTATTTATCGTCCATGTTTCACTTCCATACATGGCTACACTCCATACAAATACTTCCAGAAAAGACTTCCTGACATTTAAATCTATACTCGAGGTTAACAAATTTCTCTTCTTCAGAAACGCTGTTCTTGCCATTGCCAGTCTACATTTTATATCCTTTCTATTTCGACCATCGTCAGGTATTTCGTTCCCTAAATAGCATAACTCCTTTACTACTTTAAGTGTCTCATTTCGTAATCTAATTCCCTCAGCATCACCCGACTTAATCGACTACATTCCATTATCCTCGTTTTGCTTTTCTTGATGTTCGTCTTATATCCTCCTTTCAAGACACTATCCATTCCGTTCAACTGCTCTTCCAAGTCCTTAGCTGTCTCTGACAGAATTACAATGCCATCGCCGAACCTCAAAGTTTTTAATTCTTCTCCATGTGTTTTAATACTACTCCGAATTTTTCTTTTGTTTCCTTTACTGCTTGCTCAATATACAGATTGAATAACATCGGGGAGAGACTACAACCCTGTCTCACTCCCTTCCCAACCACTGCTTCCCTTTCATGTCCCTCGACTCTTATAACTGCCATCTGGTTTCTGTACAAATTGTAAATAGCCTTTCACTCCCTATATTTTACCCCTGCCACCTTTAGAATTTGAAAGAGAGTATTCCAGTCAACATTGTCAAAAGCTTTCTCTAAGTCTACAAATGCTAGAAAAGTAGGCTTACCTTTCCTTAATCTTTCTTCTAAGATAAGTCTTACGGTCAGTATTACCTCACGTGTTTCAACATTTCTACGGAATCCAAACTGATCTACCCCGAGGTCGGCTTCTACCAGTTTTTCCATTCGTCTGTAAAGAATTCGCGTTAGTATTTTGCAGCTGTGACTTATTTAACTGATCGTTCGGTAAAGAGACACTTAAATTAGTAAAGGAGTTGTGCTATTTGGGGAGCAAAATAACTGATGATGGTCGAAGTAGAGAGGATATAAAATGTAGACTGGCAATGGCAAGGAAAGCGTTCTGAAGAAGAGAAATTTGTTAACATCGAGTATAGATTTAAATGTCAGGAAGTCGTTTCTGAAAGTATTTGTATGGAGTGTAGGCATGTATGGAAGTGAACGCATATAAGAAGGGTAAAAAAACGGGCCCACAGAATCAGAGACCAATATCCTTAACATCGGTTTGCTGCAGTATACTTGAACATATTTTCAGTTCGTATATAATAATTTTCCGTGAGAGGGAAAAGCTCCACAAATTTGCACGGTTTTAGAAATCATCGCCCGTGCGAAACTCAACTTACCCATTTCTTATAAGATAACGTGCGAATAATGGATGAAGGGCCACAGGCGGATCCCGTAATCCTCTATTCCCATATAGCAATTGAGGTGGAGCAACAGTGCCGACGCCGGCCTGTGTAGCCGAGCGGTTCTAGGCGCTTCAGTCTGGAGCCGCGCGACCGCTATGGTCACAGGTTCGAATCCTGCCTCTGCCATGGATGTGTGTGATGTCCTTAGGTTAGTTAGGTTTAAGTAGTTCTACGTTCTAGGGGACTGATGACCTCAGATGTTAATTCCCGTAGTGTTCAGAGCCATTTTTGAACAGTGCCGACTTTTAACGAAGGTACAAACATAAGGAATAGGTTTCCAGGTATGTCCGTGGCTCGGGAACTTCTCATATAACAAAACCCAATATGTTGTTCTCGAAGGCGAGTGTTCATCAGGAATGCCCCAGGGAAGTGTGATAGGACGGCTGTTACCTTTTGCAAACATATATGATCTCGTGGACAGAGTAAGCAACAGGCTGTGGCTGTTTTGTGATGATTTCTGCGCCTTTTTGCCGATTTTGTCTAATGGTTTTTGCGGCAACTGCGCCAGCAACCTTAGTTTACTTATACTCTCTTATAATGCTGTATTTCAACATTACGGAATTATTTTTCCTACTCTTCTGCATTAACTACCATTTTTCTACATTGACAGCAAGTTGTCATACAGCACACCAACTAGAAATTTTATCTACGTCATCTTTGACCGTCTAGCAATTACTGAATGACGACACATACACCATGGGAAGGTATCGTCATTTAGGAATTGTTAAACGGTAAAAGATGACTTAGATCAAATTTCTGCTTGGTGTGCTGAATGACAACTTGCTGTCAATGCAGAAAGATGATAGTTAAGGCAGATGAGTAGGATAAATAATTCCTTAATGCTGAAATACAGCATTATTAGCGAGTAGAAGTAAACTGGGGTTTCTGACGCAGTTGGTGCAAAAACCCTTTTGATTAAATCGGCAAAATAAGGAGTAGAAATGATTTCAATTCAAGACAAGCAAGATTTTCTCTGAAGTTTATTTTAATTTCAACGAAGGAAAATCGCCGTGTATAGAATTTTTTCTGTCATTTGTGACGCAAAACAATATTTCACGATAGTGAAAGGAAAAAAAAACAGAGTAAGATAAAAAATTTTCAGCCGAAAATTTAGTACTCAAAAACATAGTTTTTTTGTCATTGTTTCGTAGAAGAAACCCTGGGTAAATAAACAGAGGTTTTTGTTTTTTGATCGAAAGCCCAGTCCGTAAGCAGGATTCGAACCGTGAACTGTCGCTAGCAAACAGTTCGTGATTCAGATCCACACGCCTGACGCACTAACCCAACCACATCACGCACTGTTCTGTATTTTAACTGCATACATCTGTCTAGTGTCGCGAGTTTATCAAGTTCCACCGTATCTCGTTTCCTCTTCCGTCGACAACAAGTAAACAATCAAGTCTTTCATTCGCTAACATGCAAAGCTTACACAATGGCAGTTGGAAAATTTTATATCTATTTCTCATCGTCACGTTTTTCTTTCATTTGTTATTAAAATTTGTCCTTAGTAAATAAAGAAGAAAAAACGCAGTAGCTCACATTCTGTCAGCTTCGTGCCTATTGTTAAGACTGGGGTTCTTACTAGGTGCAGCAGACCGAGTGAAAACGAATTATTTGCATTTGTTCTTAAATACGCCAATGATCAGAGAAAAATTCGAAGAAATGGGAGTCGGCTACCTTTCTCTAAATTTGGAAATGCTGATGAAATCTTCATAAACTATTAAGTAAGGATCTGAAAGAAATTTTCCCATTTTCCACCAATGTCTACGGTGTAAAAAGATACAGAACAACACTCAGACGGTATCTTGTCAACAAACCACTTACCGACAGACTACAAAATATAATTTCCAGAAAAATCTAAACTTTCTTGAGCTTAATTTTTTCTTGAATGAATCCAGACCAAAAATTGTGAAAAATGGAAATTCATCATGGGCTGGAAGTCTATTTCATACAACTTCCTGAGTACCAAATGCCACCAAATGGGAGAAATGTGGAATTTACGCTTCTAGCACAGAAATATAGGGTCATGAATGAAAGCGATTCAGCTAAACTCTACAAAAGAGCAATTATGTTAAAAACGGCTGACTTGCAGTCTCGCGGCCGAAGTTGGACTTTAAACAGAATTATTGGTTTACAATTAGCAATTAATCAATATATTCCCCGCCCTCCCCCCCCCCCCCCCCATGAACCATGGACCTTGGCGTTGGTGGGGAGGCTTGCGTGCCTCAGCGATACAGATAGCCGTACCGTAGGTTCAACCACCACGGAGGGGTATCTGTTGAGAGGCCAGATAAACGTGTGGTTCCTGAAGAGGGGCAGCAGCCTTTTCAGTAGTTGCAGGGGCAACAGTCTGGATGATTGACTGATCTGGCCTTGTAACAATAACCAAAACGGCCTTGCTGTGCTGGTACTACGAACGGCTGAAAGCAAGGGGAAACTACGGCCGTAATTTTTCCCGAGGACATGCAGCTTTACTGTATGATTAAATGATGATGGCGTCCTTTTGGGTAAAATATTCCGGAGGTAAAATAGTCCCCCATTCGGATCTCCGGGCGGGGACTACTCAAAAGGATGTCGTTATCAGGAGAAAGAAAACTGGCATTCTACGGATCGGAGCGTGGAATGTCAGATCCTTTAATCGGGCAGGTAGGTTATAAAATTCAAAAAGGAAAATGGATAGGTTAAAGTTAGATATAGTGGGAATTAGTGAAGTTCGGTGGCAGGAGGAACAAGACTTTTGGTTATGTGACTACAGGGTTATAAACACAAAATCGAATAGGGGTAATGCAGGAGTAGGTTTAATAATGAATAGGAAAATAGAAATGCGGGTAAGCTACTACAAACAGCATAGTGAACGCATTATTGTGGCCCAGATAGATACGAAGCCCACACCTACTACAGTAGTACAAGTTTATATGCCAACTAGCTCTTCAGATGACGAAGAAATTGAAGAAATGTATGATCAAATAAAAGAAATTATTCAGATAGTGAAGGGAGATGAAAATTTAATAGTCATGGGTGACTGGAATTCGGTAGTAAGAAAAGGGAGAGAAGGAAACGTAGTAGGTGAATATGGACTGGGGCAAAGAAATGAAAGAGGGAGCCGCCTAGTAGAATTTTGCACAGAGCACAACTTAATCATAGGTAACACTTGGTTTAAGAATCATAAAAGAAGGCTGTATACATGGAAGAAGCCTGGAGATACTGACAGGTTTCAGATAGATTAGATAATGGTAAGACAAAGATTTAGGAACCAGGTTTTAAATTGTAAGACATTTCCAGGGGCAGATGTGGACTCTGACCACAATCTATTGGTTATGATTTGTAGATTAAAACTGAAGAAACTGCAAAAAGGTGGAAATTTAAGGAGATGGGACCTGGATAAACTGAAAGTACCAGAGGTTGTACAGAGTTTCAGGGAGAGCATAAGGAAGCAATTGACAGGAATTGGTGAAAGAAATACAGTAGAAGAAGAATGGGTAGCTTTGAGGGATGAAGTAGAGAAGGCAGCAGAGGATCAAGTAGGTAAAAAGACGAGGGCTAGTAGAAATCCTTGGGTAACAGAAGAAATATTGAATTTAATTGATGAAAGGAGAAAATATAGACATGCAGTAAATGAGGCAGGCAAAAAGGAATACAGACGTCTCAAAAATGAGATCGACAGGAAATGCAAAATGGCTAAGCAGGGATGGCTAGAGGACAAATGTAAGGATGTAGAGGCTTATCTCACTACGGGTAAGATAGATACTGCCTACAGGAAAATTAAAGAGACCTTTGGAGAAAAGAGAACCACGTGTATGAATATAAAGAGCTCAGATGGCAACCCAGTTCTAAGCAAAGAAGGGAAGGCAAAAAGGTGGAAGGAGTATATAGAAGGTTTATACAAGGGCGATGTACTTGAGGACAATATTATGGAAATAGAAGAGGATGTAGATGAAGATGAAATGGGAGATACGATACTGCGTGAAGAGTTTGACAGAGCACTGAAAGACCTGAGTCGAAACAAGGCCCCCGGAGTAGACAACATTCCATTAGAACTACTGACGGCCTTGGGAGAGCCAGTCATGACAAAACTCTACCAGCTGGCGAGCAAGATGTATGAGACAGGCGAAATACCTTCAGACTTCAAGAAGTATATAATAATTCCAATCCCAAAGAAAGCAGGTGCTGACAGATATGAAAATTACCGAACAATCAGTTTAATAAGCCACAGCTGCAAAATACTAACACTATTTCTTTACAGATGAATGGAAAAACTAGTTGAAGCCGACCTCGGGGAAGATCAGTTTGGATTCCGTAGAAATACTGGAACACGTGAGGCAATACTGACCTTAAGACTTATCTTAGAAGAAAGATTAAGAAAAGGCAAACCTACGTTTCCAGCATTTGTCGACTTAGCGAAAGCTTTTGACAATGTTGACTGGAATACTCTCTTTCAAATTCTGAAGGTGGCAGGGGTAAAATACAGGGAGCGAAAGGCTATTTACAATTTGTACAGAAACCAGATGGCAGTTATTAGAGTCGAGGGGCATGAAAGGGAAGCAGTGGTTGGGAAAGGAGTGAGACAGGGTTGTAGCCTCTCCCCGATGTTATTCAATCTGTATCTTGAGCAAGCAGTAAAGGAAACAGAAGAAAAATTCATAGTAGGTATTAAAATTCATGGAGAAGTAGTAAAAACTTTGAGGTTCGCCGATGACATTGTAATTCTGGCAGACACGGCAAAGGACTTGGAAGAGCAGTTGAACGGAATGGATAATGTCTTGAAAGGAGGATATAAGATGAACATCAACAAAAGCAAAACGAGGATAATGGAATGTAGCCGAATTAAGTCGGGTGATGCTGAGGGAATTACATTAGGAAATGAGACACTTAAAGTAGTAAAGGAGTTATGCTATTTAGGGAACGAAATACCGGACAATGGTCGAAGTAGAAAGGATATAAAATGTAGACTGGCAATGGCAAGGAAAGCGTTTCTGAAGAAGAGAAATTTGTTAACATCGAATATAGATTTATTACCAGGAAGTCGTTTCTGAAAGTATTTGTATAGAGTGTAGCCATGTATGGAAGTGAAACATGGACGATAAATAGTTTGGACAAGAAGAGAATAGAAGCTTTGGAAATGTGGTGCTACAGAAGAATGCTGAAGATTAGATGGGTAGATCATATAACTAATGAGGAAGTATTGAATACGATTGGGGAGAAGAGAAGTTTGTGGCACAACTTGACCAGAAGAAGGGATCGGTTGGTAGGACATGTTCTGAGGCATCAAGGTGTCACCAATTTAGTACTGGACGGCAGCGTGGAGGGTAAAAATCGTAGAGGGAGACCAAGAGATGACTACACTACGCAGATTCAGAAGGATGTAGGTTGCAGTAAGTACTGGGAGATGAAGAAGCTTGCACAGGATAGAGTAGCATGGAGAGCTGCATCAAACCAGCCTCAGGACTGAAGACCACAACAACAACACGATATATTCCACTGAGAACCTCATCATTACTGAATTACCAGAAAAAATAAGAGCCAAGAAAACTAATATCAACGTCAAAAATTATGATCAATAATGTTTTTTATGGATTATGAAATCTGCATTACATTCTGTAAAGAAAGCTGTACAAAGAGTTAGTAAGAACAAAAATGTTAGTCGTGACAGTGTCGAAAAACTCGAAATTTGGAGTATCTAGTAGTACTCGATCTCATTCCAAAAACTGAGAAAAAAATTATCATCTCCTTCAGTGTTTATTTGTTTGAAGACAAATGACAACAGTCGATGAAGTCGAAGAACGAACTGGAGTGAATCGAAGTATATGCACAAAAAATAACAAACAGCAAGAAAGAAACATATTTAAATATGCCTATCCTTTAAAAATGGTGAAAATTTACACTTTTGTTGGATAAAAAATATGTCACGTCTTGTTTCGGCTCAACTGACACGACATAAAAAAGAAAAAATTATGTGTGACTTCAACAGCACGCAATTATTTGATGATCACAGGAAAAATTGCCTAGTCAACAAGCCCTTGAACTGCCAGAAAAAAGTATGTACACAACTCTCCGAAATCATCAAAATTTCATGAAGCTTCCGTTCGTGACTTACGCTGGTTTTGGAAGTTTGCTTCTAAAACTGGAAACTGTCGACCGAATCCAGAATCATCATGTACGATGAAATATCAAAAACGTGAACAGAGTGGTTTCGGTTACCACATCAGGTTCAATATACACTAAAAACTCCAGTCGTGCATCAAGGACCAACATTGTTTAATGTATAGAAAGAGAATTTGAAGAATTTACGCTGAACTTGAAAAAATGAGACCATTAATGCCTGAAGAACAAACAAAATTTTTTAAATCTGAACAATATTCCTTGTGTGAATCCTGCTATTCACATAAAAAAGAGAGGTTCGTCATCACGACCGTATGACTAGAAAATATGTAGGTCCACTGCGCAATTGGTCATCTTAAAACTGAAATATCCAGCTTTTGTACCAATTTATCTGCATAATTTGTCAGAATATGACTCAGATTTATGTGTGAAAGGGTTTGGTTACGCCAAGGAAGAAAGAGATTTGATGCCCAATAATGAAGACAGATACATCAGTTTTGGCAAGAAAATAAAAAAAATTGCAGTTGTGATTTATTCAAACATTTAGGTTCATGACATCAAGTCCTAACGAACTTTCATCAAATCTGAAGAAAGACCAGATGACCAACATTACAAAACTTTTCCCAGAAAAATCTAGTATATTTGGCAATCAGAAAAGGCGTCTGTCCTTATGAATATATGGACAGTTGGAAGAAATTTGAAGAACCACAACTTCCACCAAAATAAGAATTTTACAGTAAGTTGAACGGCTGTGATATAACTTATGAAGAATACAATCTTACACAAATTCCCTGGAAAAAAATTAAAATCAAGGGTTTTGGCGAATATAAACATCTGTAGTGTAAGGTTATTGATATACTTACTCCTTGATTGTCGGTATCTGTACCTTACACGCAGCGGCCTAGCGCAGCTGCACTGCCGCCAGGGGAACCTCCAGTGATCGAAAAGGTCGGTTTGACGCCAGCGGTTACGGCTGGCGTGGAAGCAAGGAGTAAAGGACAGTCGTGGCTGGAGGTCAGACGAGATTGGACAACACGTGACCACTTGCTGTGAGAAGTTCGATAAATATGTTAAATGTTGCAGTGTTCGTGGACGGGATTGAGAACTCATCAGTATTATAAGGGAGTCATTAGCAAAGATCGGTGGAAGCAATGATTGCCTCGGAAAAGTAATGTTTGTTGTTGTGGTCTTCAGTCCTGAGACTGCTTTGATGCAGCTCTCCATGCTACTCTACCCTGTGCAAGCTTCTTCATCTCCTAGTACCTACTGCAACCTACATCCTTCTGAATCTGCTTGGTGTATTCATCTCTTGGTCTCCCTCTACGATTTTTACCCTCCACGCTGCCGTCCAATACTAAATTGGTGATCCCTTGACGCCTCAGAACATGTCCTACCAACCGATCCCTTCTTCTAGTCAAGTTGTGGCACAACAATACATAATAATAACAATAACAAGCCGAAATAATAGTGAATGTCAGTATATGTGCATAAAAGCATTAGAAACATGTACCGTGACTTGTACTAGAGACCACAGACCTTTCCGTTGTATGAAGCCAGTGTCCCCTTTCGGATCCTTTTCATATTTAATAGAACTAACTGAGAGTGAAGAGTTTTAATGGCAAGTTTGGCGATTTAGATACGGCGTTTACCGGCAGGCATACTGTCCCATTTTTAGTCCTCGGGTTCCTTGGCAGTAAGATGCCCACTCTAACCTATGTAGCGAAACATTGGTCCGATCGCCATAGTTATTTCAACACAGCTGGTTGTAAAGAGAAACTTCGCTGTGAGAGATGCGATTAACGAAGCAGAGATCAAACACTTGGCAATGCTTGAAAGGACTTTCGTACGTAGTTGTTTCGGAGGAAAGAATGCAGACGAACTGTAAGTGCAAATCGGGAAGAATGTAGTGAACTACGGAAGAAACGCCGAAAAACTTGGATACAGCCATCAGATGCCACGGCATCACAGGCACCCGACCATGGGTACAAGGCGAACCACAGTAAGCAGCAGTCGACGGCGGGAGGGTAAAAAGTAAGAGTCACAAATGCCTAGGCCACTAATAGTTTTTGAAAGGTTAGGAAAGGAATAACCATAGTGTCATGCGCTTGGCAATGGGGCTGAAGTAGGAAGACGTGTGAATAAAAGGTGCGCGTGACGAATATAGTATTTTCAGTATTATTAGAAATGGTGTCTCTCGTTGTTTAACATTTTTGAAACGAATATTGAGTAAAATGGAACCGCGCACTCCCTTAGATAAATCTAAAAAGGGAAAAGTGGATGAGGAGAGCGGATTTTACGAATGGGGAAGTGTTTAAAATCAGTCCTTAACTGAAGGCAAATTCAGGAAAATAATACATCTTTGGGAATAGTGGAAAGTCTGTTAGGAAATTCTACGGAAATAATGGTAGGAAACATATCGGATTGTTTCTTTGGGGTGCGGAACCCGACTTTCACGTTTGCTGCCTTGCAGGAGGTCGGCATCAAACGAACAACACAGTGCGGGGCAAATGGAAGTGCGACAGATAAAAAGCGCAAAAAGTGAGAACATAACATTAACGGAAAAGACAGTACAGAAGGAAATGGTAGTTAAAGAGGGAGGAAGGCTAGAATACAGAGATAGAAACAGCACTAAGAAAAATAGAACATACAAGTTTAGCAAACAAAACATGGATTTCTTGAAAGAAAATTTTAAAGAACTGCAGTCATCGGTGGCATCGAAGGAAGATTTTTAAAAAACTGGAGGAAACATTGAAAACGCACGAATAAAATAAAATAGAAAACTGTCATAAACAAGCAAATAGAAAAGATAAAAGAGGAACAATTGGCGGTGAATAAAGAATTAACGCGGCAGGTGAACTTCAAATGGCCGTAATCGGTGAATTCGCGAAAAGCAAACTGTGTTAGAGGATAGTATGTTTGAGGTTCACCGCACAACGTCAAGACAAGACAGCCAAAATGGTTCACGAAGTTAATAAAAAGGTAGAGACAGTAAGCCGAGTTGTATAAGAGGTACTACAAACTGTAAAGCAGCGAGTCGATGTGGTAGTGCAAAGTAAATTGAAGTAGGAATTGGGAATTTTAACTGGACAAACAACTATGATCAGTAAAAGTGACCCACAGGTTGCGTTGATTAACAGTTGCAAATTCAACATATTTCATCCAAGGGGAAACCTGCAACCCGTAACTTTCATTAGAAATTGTTGCCAGCTGTTGCCTGCAAGATGGGTCGACAAAACGAAATTCGCGTGCGTGGTGAGTCAGATAGAGGACGAAGCCTATAACTGGGGTACCAGGCTCGTAAAGGAATGAATATCGTGTCAAGAACTTGAGAAAATGTTTCTGGATTTACAACCGCCAGTATAACAGAAGATCGGACGGGACATATGTCGAATTTTTAGAATAGGAACTTGAAAGGAACCAGTATTTAAGTACTGAATATGACGAAAGAGCAGTTGTAAGGTAGGTGGTGCAAAGACATAAGGAGAAATACTCTCAGCCTCTAAGCAGGAACCATCATTGAGTCCGTTGATCAAGCAAGGACGATATACGCCCAACTAGAGAAAGAAGAAAGGCGAGGGGGAGCGTTTAGAGAAGATTTCGACAACGCAGGGCGACAGCCAGAAGGATGGCGCGAAACGGAACGAAGAAAATAAGTCTGGACGCCGCGCGGCAGAAGACGAGGCGGCTACGGATACAAAGGTTGTGGGGGCCGGAGATACCTCAGACAGGAGAAAGACGAGCGTGACGCACGCGCGAACGAATGAGATACTTGGGAGAGAGTGGGCAGAGTAGAACCTTACGCAGGTAATCAGACGGAAAACAGGTAACAAACGACCGGTCAAGAGACGACCAAGAAAGTTCGATAGAAGAAGAGGTAACTGACGATGACAAGGCAGTAATGGTACCAGTTATAAAAACGTATATCTATGGGAAAATAACGAGGACGCTGATGGACCCTGAGAGTGAGCTGTCTTGAACCGCGCGACCGCTACGGTCGCAGGTTCGAATCCTGCCTCGGGCATAGATGTGTGTGATGTCCTTAAGTTGGTTAGGTTTAAGTAGTTCTAAGTTCTAGGGCACTGATGACCTCAGAAATTAAGTCCCACAGTGCTCAGAGCCATTTGAACCAATTTTTTTTTTTTTGAGAAATGTATCGAGTGACACTTACGTTACAAGAGGAATTTATCACTGGATCAGATTAACTCATCGAGCAGGGAGAGGAGACAGATTACGTAAGTAATGAGACAAGACCGAGAGGAGATGGTGGAATTAAGAAAATTCAGCTTACGAAAATGATATTTCATCTATAGTTGTAAAATGTTCTTCAGTTGTTAAGAGGTATGAGTGATGATATGCATGGTGTTTTCTTGTTAATATTTTCAGGGCTATTCATCCCGACGATACCACTGCAGTAAATACTTCAGTTTTTGGGGAGGGAGAGTTTTCTTTCAGTCTATCACTCCAGGAGATTGTTTTTCTTTGTTTTTCATAATAAATTTTGAAAACATTTAAGTTGCGGGATGCAAGGTTACAGATAAAGTTATTCTCTGAGTATCGATATCTGTACCTTAGATATAGTAGCCTAGTGCAGCAGCACTGCCGCCAGGGGAACGCCCAGTGATTGAAGAGCTCGGTTTGGTGCCAGCCATTACAGTTGGCGTGGAAGGCAAGACTAGTCTGGAGTCTTGGCTGCAGGTCAGACGAGACTGGATGATTTGTGAAAGCAAGCAATAAGTACATAAAAAATTATGATGTAAAAAAGTATCAAAGCATTTCGCTTATTTGGATGCAAACAACCTATATGGTTGCAGCGTGAACCAATCTTTTGAGATTTGAATGAGATGACCCAAAGTGTTTAGATTCTGAGAAAATAATCAAAATTTCAGATAAACCTGGATGTGGGTACATATATTTGAAGCTGACTGAGATAATCTAAAAGAATTGCATGGTCTACATAAAGATTTGCCACTTCCTCCTCAAATAAAATCGTGCCCAGCGCTTAAGAAAACTAATCATTAACAACACTAATTGACAAACATACATATGTTCTCCACTACAGGAATCTTTGGCAATATCTCTTCCCCTCGACAAAGCAAATAAAAATATAGGCAAAGTTTCAATATATTTCACTCTAAATGGCTGAAGAAATATATTGACGAACATGCAGATGAGAAACAAACCAAAAAATGTCTTTGAGGAAGATTTCAACAAACTGATGAACTAATTCAGTGTTTTGAAACGCGACAGAAAACATAAAAAGAGAGTAGCTATAAAATGGTCTCAGATGCAGAAAGGTATGGAAAACTTACAGCAAAACTAAACTTGAAAGGAAGAGCAATTTTTAGCGAAAGTCTTGTTGCCATCCACATGAGTGCTTATGTATTTTATATGGGTGCTTATGTATTTTATCTATGCCATACATATTCCATAATCCCAAAACAGTAGGTTTGGGATAATGCAAACCTCATTATAGCCTTCAAACAAGACAATCTGAATTTAAAACACATTTACCAAGCACATGTAGGAACTGATATGTCGTTCAATGAATCTATAAAGATATATGTTGATTACTGGAACCAGTCACAGTATTGGTTTCTCGTTACTGATTACACAAGAAACCTGAATGATGATAGGTATAGGCAAATGTCCAAGACTCTCTGTATGTATGTAGCTCAGTGAGAGGTGAGTGCATCAGTATACGCTGCACCATGGACAAAGTCGGGGTCATGTCTGGCTCTCAACTCATGAGACTGGGTGTACATAGGCAAAACATTCGCTTGTAAATGGGTGCGAAAGTTTAGACAATCGAGCGTAAAGTTGGAGATATGTGCAGGGAGCTAGAAAAAGTTTTAGCGATCTCTTCTGAGAATGATCAACGCATTAAATAAATTACTTAATGAAATCGGTATGAAAGTAATCGACTTAACTGAAAAAGTAGCAGTTTCTGAGGAGAAAATAGATGTGGAGGCCCATGTCGTTGAGAATGGCGAGCAGGCACATAATAAGAGGAGGAAGAGCGAATATATAAAGCCTCACACTGCAGGGAAAACTAATTAGTATACATTGAGATGTCAACGAAGGAGGAAGTCATTCAGGCTCGGAAATTCGTTCGAGAGAAATTATGGTTGCTACGGGTAAACATTAAGAGAGACCTTTAAACCGGTTACTGACTCTCTCAGGCACCTCTCAGCAAAAACAGGAACCATACGATAACGCTGGTGTTGCCATTGACGAATTCGTTATCCGTCACGCCGCTGGCCAGATACATAGAACATTATGTGGCAGCAGGGGAAGACCATACACTGCTGGGTACGCAGCCAATAAATGTAACTGAGGACACAATACAGATTGGTTATAGGCAGTTTGAGAGTACACCTGGCTTAATGAATCTAATTTTCCTAAGACCCACGAAAAAACCCATAAATTATTCAGTTAATGATAGGGAAATGTATCGTGAAATAGCATTTGACTGATGTACGCCAAGATCGCAAAAAGCTCGAGAAACATGAAATATAAAACCATTACACAACCAATACTCGATGATGAAAACAACAACAGCAGCAGCAGTGATGTTATTCGCACTGACCATAAAGCAGTGGACAATCGAATCCCTCAGTACCCATATTATGACGACCCCAGTGAGCTAACAGACCGACTAAGCCAGCTCGTGGCATCAGCTGCTGTAGGTAATACAGCTCATTCGAATCAGACTTTTCAATAATTTCAGAGCTTAGAGCGAGACGTATCATCGAATAAGCATGGAGACAGTAGTTAGAGAACTGCACAAACCAGCACACAGAACATACCCTCGTAGGCATGTTATGATTAAAAGTTTGGATGACTTATGGCAGGTTTATCTTCCGGATATGAGGGAATATTCACATGAGAATAATGGATTAAAATATATTACAATGGTTGTTGATACATACTCCAAATTTGCCAGGGCATTACGTGTTAAAACAGAAACGGGGAGAAATGCCACAGATGTGTTTGAGCGTTTCTTCCAGACAGTTACGAATCAATGCCCGAACAACCTCGAAACCGATCACAGTGGAGAGTTCCACAGTACGTATTTCACGATCATGATGCAACAGTATGGAATGCATCACAACCCAGAATTAACCCACCTGAAGGCCAGTATCGAACCAAACATAGCACCAATCGATATTCGTGATAATAGGCTCATGGATACGGTGTACTATCGCATTAAAATGCTGGATCCACGTAAACAGAAGTTTAATGTGTGTGATTTGGTCGGAACTCAAAACACAAGACAGCAGTTGAGAAATCATACGTGCCAAACTGGTCAGCAGAGGTGCAAAGAACGAATCCTACGACTTACGTGAACAGAGTCATAAGACGTTGGGGAAATAGAGCGCTAGTCAAATGGCTTGGTTTTTCTGCAGCACAAAACAGTTGGACTTAGCGCTAACGATTTGCTGTATAATGGGGTGCTCAGTCCACAACTATCGCAGTAGCGTAACATTCAGGCTAGGAGACGCGTTCGAGGAGCTGGTCTATTCCATACAAATGTCAGTGTAATTACAGATTCCCGGGTATAACTACTCTGGACCTGGAACAAAGCTTCAAAGACGCTTGGCACATAAGGGATTAATGCGCTTGGTGAGGTGCGTATGGAACACAATATTGCAAATGCTGCAAATATAGATCTCCCAAGTCGTCATTTTGCAGACAGGATTTTAGCTGATAAGGCTATGGCGATATGCAGAAGAAAGGATATTGATATAGGCCAACGCATTCCAGCATTTGCAGTTGATAAAACCATGCGTTGAAAAATTAAGTTGGTTTTAGCAGTGAAGTTCAAGCGAGTTACAAGTGCTGCACGTTGTGCACTAAAGAAGAAGAAGGAGCGGGAAGAAGAAGAGGATCGGTTAAAGCATCCCACGTTGTACCAGTACCCATTCCTCGTCCCAGCCCTCTCCGCTCTCTCGACGGTAGGGTCCCTCGCTGGTGGTGCACCAACGATTGCTAAAACACTCAAGAACATGCAAAACTCCCAAGTGCAGTTAGAAGAAGCAAGAATACATAACTTCATGATGGAAGCTGTAGCCATCGTAAAAGGTCTGTACTTGAAACCGTACAGGAAAGGGCTTGGCCTATTCATAAATTAAAAAAGAAACAAACCATTAGCTGTCCTACCATATCGGGCATGCACAAACAGTGATCTACTTAAGATTGTAAGAAAAAGATTCAACATTCCAAGATTCCGTGGTGTGTTTCTGTGGGATACATTACCGAAGACTCAGTATGTGGGAAATGTGAATGTAGTATTGTGAAGTCAGATGTTGCTGGAGGTCGCGGCACCCACTGGAAGTCATACGGTATCAAAAATGCAAATAGCGCCTGCTACTCAGACTCATTTGGTGACCTGGGGCCGCCAGAAAAATTAAAACGGTACTTCACTCGCAGAAGACGTGTGTTCTACAATTTACGGCGCTATCACAACTTCAATACATACTTCTGCGGGCATCTACGCATCAAGCTTCTCTTCACGTTTACAAAGAAGAAATAGAATATATAACGAAGAGCTTAAAATAGCCCTTCATCAGTTGGGGCTCAGACGTGATGTCGTACACTTTGACTTTAAAAGAATAATCATACGTATTATGTACAAATTACTTCCCACCAATTGATATGAACATTGGTGAAGGGAGTATTGCATTGATTGGACTGGAGACATACAAGAGCACCCCAAATATCACAAAGGCTAACAACAAAATGCATCTGGGAATTAATGGTGAAAAAGACATTGTGGAATTAGAACCTGGTGCACACGATGTCGACGATTTAAATGAAGCCTGAAAATAGCCTGGAAAAGGTATTGAGCTACATCCAAACATCAATACACTTCAGTCTGAAATAAGGACTGTGAATTCAACGATTGACTTTAACCAGATAGGTGCAATAAGGCGACTACTGGTTTTTACGAAAGGACAGATTTTGAAGCAGGATCCTAGAAAATTTTACAAGTCAGATTAGACTGCAGACATACAGACCTGTCAGCACAATCCGAGTCGAGTGTAACACTGCAACGAACTCCTGTCTCAACGACAGTCTGTTTCATGTTATTTACAGATTCTTCCCCTCATTTGCAACACGGTATAGGATTGATGAGACTCCCACCGATGTAATATACTTTCGTGTGGCAGTTCAGACAATAGACTATTTGGAGTTGCATATTGTGGACCCAAATAACCAACTTGTTGACTTTCACGGTGAGGAAATCATCATACGAGTACATCTATGGCAGGATGGGCGTGGAGTATGGAACCAATGCATGCAATACATAGCATGTCAATTCGCTGCCGAACCGCAAAGTAATAACACTTGCGAACTACGAATTTCTTGAATCAGTTGGATTGAAACATCGCAATGATGTCCTCACTCAGTTCAACCAGTCCAGTAGAGTATGATGAGCAAATGATACGCCAGGAATACTTCTCGCATACACATTATTCTTCAGCATATTCAACAACAATGATGAAATTAGGATTGTCATTCAGCACCAAGATGCACTGATCCTTCCGTGCAAGAGTTTCACGTATTTGGAAGGATCATTCAAGAAAACCAACGGTAGTGCTACAGTGAGATCCAATCCATCGACTCCAATCTCAGCATAACATCAATCCTTAAAACATACGTCTCTGCATCATCCACGAATCTGAATGGTGTAGAAAATGCACGACGGTTTATAGATGATCTGGTGGATAGAACAGTTGCAAGGTACAAACGATTTACTGCGTGATACCTCTAAAAATAGTTCGGGCATACTTTTAGCATATGAAGCAGATTATTATGAATGGTAAACAGGAACTCGTTCTGGTACGGAGTGCCACGGGTAATAACTCATACATTCTAGGAGCTCAAGAGGAGAATATGATCACAATCAACAAGACAGTATGGAAAATGCCTCATATGAGTGAAACAGACGAGGTGCGTTTGAAGCTTTTAAAAGTTCTCATATTTGGTACATATCTATCACTAACATTCCGCTCTTGGGAGGTTTTCAAGTACAGTGCTACCATCAGCAAACAAACAAAATTGCGCTGCTAAAACCTCTTTTCAGCTAGAGATGCCTAGATTCATCTTACTTGCGTTTCGTACTAATACTTGTAGAAGAGGGAATATACACTCCTGGAAATGGAAAAAAGAACACATTGACACCGGTGTGTCAGACCCACCATACTTGCTCCGGACACTGCGAGAGGGCTGTACAAGCAATGATCACACGCACGGCACAGCGGACACACCAGGAACCGCGGTGTTGGCCGTCGAATGGCGCTAGCTGCGCAGCATTTGTGCACCGCCGCCGTCAGTGTCAGCCAGTTTGCCGTGGCATACGGAGCTCCATCGCAGTCTTTAACACTGGTAGCATGCCGCGACAGCGTGGACGTGAACCGTATGTGCAGTTGACGGACTTTGAGCGAGGGCGTATAGTGGGCATGCGGGAGGCCAGGTGGACGTACCGCCGAATTGCTCAACACGTGGGGCGTGAGGTCTCCACAGTACATCGATGTTGTCGCCAGTGGTCGGCGGAAGGTGCACGTGCCCGTCGACCTGGGACCGGACCGCAGCGACGCACGGATACACGCCAACACCGTAGGATCCTACGCAGTGCCGTAGGGGACCGCACCGCCACTTCCCAGCAAATTAGGGACACTGTTGCTCCTGGGGTATCGGCGAGGACCATTCGCAACCGTCTCCATGAAGCTGGGCTACGGTCCCGCACACCGTTAGGCCGTCTTCCGCTCACGCCCCAACATCGTGCAGCCCGTCTCCAGTGGTGTCGCGACAGCGATGAGAGTCGCTTCTGCCTTGGTGCCAATGATGGTCGTATGCGTGTTTGGCGCCGTGCAGGTGAGCGCCACAATCAGGACTGCATACAACCAAGGCACACAGGACCAACACCCGGCATCATGGTGTGGGGAGCGATCTCCTACACTGGCCGTACACCTCTGGTGATCGTCGAGGGGACACTGAATAGTGCACGGTACATCCAAACCGTCATCGAACCCATCGTTCTACCATTCCTAGACCGGCAAGGGAACTTGCTGTTCCAACAGGACAATGCACGTCCGCATGTATCCCGTGCCACCCAACGTGCTCTAGAAGGTGTAAGTCAACTACTCTGGCCAGCAATATCTCCGGGTCTGTCCACCATGGAGCATGTTTGGGAGTGGATGAAGCGTCGTCTCACGCGGTCTGCACGTCCAGCACGAACGCTGGTCCAACTGAGGTGCCAGGTGGAAATGGCATGGCAAGCCGTTCCACAGGACTACATCCAGCATCTCTACGATCGTCTCCATGGGAGAATACCAGCCTGCATTGCTGCGAAAGGTGGATATACACTGTACTAGTGCCGACATTGTGCATGCTCTGTTGCCTGTTTCTATGTGCCTGTGGTTCTGTCTGTGTGATCATGTGATGTATCTGACCCCAGGAATGTGTCAATAAAGTTTCCCCTTCCTGGGACAATGAATTCACGGTGTTCTTATTTCAATTTCCAGGAGTGTAGTAAATGATTACACTGTATTCGCCAATTGCAAGTTACCTAACGCCAGAGTCTATCTGAATTCAGAATTCTATCCATATGATAATGTACACATGCACTGGGATGAAAATGTATACAATCTAGCATATGACATGTATGGAGGTTTCGTACTTCTTGCTATGAAAGTGCTGAAGAAAAAGCTGGTGGGTGTCTATTCAGTCCATGGAAATTCAAGGGACATTCACCAATCATCGTAATAGATTGCTCAAAACAGAATGATATAATGAAGCCTGGCCCTATAGATGTATGAATTAAATTTGAATCTCTGGTAAATTTCCTGGAATACGGTGTAGCGTATGCTACAGTTCCATATCACTTGTGTGATTAACTACTGCTCGCTCACCAGAGCTATGCAACGAGCTGTATAAATGACACCTCCTACGCTATACCCACAGCATTCCACAATGTTATCTCAAGGTGTGCACATCATTGCAGTCGCTCAGGGATTCTATGACGATAAACACAGACAGTTTATGTTTGAAGATGTTGCATTAATAGGGTACACAGAAGATTCTGGAATAATAGAGAAAGTCACAGAAATCAATGCATCACCGAGGTCTTTCAAGGATGTGAAGTGTACTAAAACATGGAAGAGTACAAAGTGGTTAACATATCCCTACCACGGAATTCACAGGGATGATCCTGGAATCCCTATAAAGATATGGTGACGTCACTTCCATTATTCAACAACATGGATATCATCATCCCTGTGAAAGGAAAGTAGAAGATGTCATGGATGAATTGAATCTTCAAATTTACTGCTGTTGAAGACTTGGAATTCTATTGGTCTCCTGCTCCCCATCGACTCAGAAAGATGTGTGAAAACAGTGTTGCTGTGTCGGCTTAAGAAAATGTAAAATTACTTTTAAGTTCGATGAGAAATAGATGAATTTTTACCTCATAATGTGTGTATGATTTCTCGTCATCCTATTCCCACTTTGATAGTATACTGTTTTACCCAGATCCCTGTGGTTTTCTTCAAGCACAGGAGATATAATTACAGACATGTTTGCTGTATGTCTTTGGAAGTGGAGGTGTTCACATGACTGCTGCTCCATTAACCCCATTCATGTTGAACGACAGGTGAAATTTCGCGCAATCATTCCATCTGTTTTGCTATCCATCATCTTAAACTCCACCTGCTTAATAGCACTCATCTTCAGAAAAACTAATATCATTTGTGTCATGCACATGCCTTATATGTACACACACATGATGCAATGCAATAGGGGATAGGTTTTTTTTGTATATAACAACAAATAAGATATATGGTAACGCATTTTTTCATTTTTTCAGTTCTCGAGATACAATATAGTTCTTGAGATTACAATTCATGTCTTGATATTACAGTTCAGTTCTTGAGATTACAATTCAGTTCTCGAGGTAAAATTCAGTTCTTGAGGTACAGTTCAGTTCTTGAGGTACAATATAGATCTTGAGGAACAATTTGACTCATTTATTCTAATGCTGAGACACTTTTTACTTACGTTCCAGCATTGAATGAGAATGTTTTAAATTTTTACAGATATATAAGTCTATGCTAAACACTAACACAGAGATACATTTTATTTACTTCTAGTACTACAACTAAATTCCACAGCCCGAAAAGCAAAGATTGTACAATAATTCTGATGAGCTCTGATATACATACATATATACATACGAACACACGCACACACACACACACGCACACACACACACACTATGTGATCAAAAGTACCTGGACACCTGGCTGAAAATAACTTACAAGTTTGGGGCGCCCTCCATCGGTAATGCTGGAATTCAATACGGTGTTGTGCAACCCTTAGCCTTGATGACAACTTCCACTCTCGCATGCATACGTTCAATCAATATATTTTCTTGGGGAATGGCAGCACATTCTTCATGGAGTACTGCACTGAGGGGAGGTATCGATGTTGGTTGGTAAAGCCTGGCACAAAGTTGGCGTTTTAAAACATCCAAAAAGTGTTCTGTAGGATTCAGGCAAGGACTCTGTGCACGTCAGTCCATTACAGGGATGTTATTGTCATGTAACTACTCCACCATAGGCCATGCTTTATGAACAGGTAGTCGATCGTGTTGGAAGATGCAATCGCCATCTCTGAATTGCTCTTCAACAGTGGGAAGCAAGAAGGTGCTTAAAACATCAATGTAGGCCTGTGATGAGATAGTGGCACGGAGAACAACAAGGGGTGCAAGACCCTCCTCTAAAAACACGACCAAAGCTTAACACCACCGCCTCCGAATTTTACCGTTGGTACTAAACACGCTGGTAGATGATGTTCACCGAGCATTCTCCATACCCACACCCTGCCATCGGATCGTCGCATTGTATATCATGACTTGTCACTCCACACAACTTTTTCCACTGTTCAATCGCCCAATGTTTACGCTTCTTACACCAAACGATGCGTCGTTTGGCATTTACTGCCATGATGTGGGGCTTATGTGCAGCCGCTCGACCATGAAATAAAAGTTTTCTGACCTCCCACCTAACTGTCCTAGTACTTGCAGTGGATCCTGATGCTGTCTGGAATTCTTGTGTGATGGTCTGGAGAGAAATCTGTCTATTGCACATTACGACCCTCTTAAACTGTCAGCGAGCTCTGCAGTCAACAGACGAGGTCGGCATGTACGCTTTTGTGCTGTACGCGTCTCTTCACGTTGCCACCTCACTATCACATCTGACAATGGTTCTAGGGATGTTTAGGAGTGTGGAAATTTCACGTACAGACGTATGACACAAGTGACACCCAATCAAATGGTTCAAATGGCTCTGAGCACTATGGGACTCAACATGTTAGGTCATAAGTCCCCTAGAACTTAGAACTTCTTAAACCTAACTAACCTAAGGACATCACACACACCCATGCCCGAGGCAGGATTCGAACCTGCGACCGTAGCAGCCCCGCGGTTCCGGACTGCAGCGCCAGAACCGCACGGCCACCGTGGCCGGCGACACCCAATCACCTGGCCACATTCGGAGTCTGTGAGTTTCGTGGAGCTCCCCATTCTGCTCTCGCATGATGTCTAATGACTACTGAGGTTACTGATATAGAGTACCTGCCAGTAGGTGGCAGCACAATGTACCTAATATGAAAAACGTATGTTTTTGGGGGTGTCCAGATACTTTTGATCACATAATGTGTATATTAAAAACTAATCTGACTTGGACTGATAGCAGCAAGTGAAAAACTTAAAAATTATTCTATATTATATTTTCAAGTCACACACACACACACACACACACACACACACACACACACGCACACACACACACACACACACACACACACACACACATATATATATATATATATATATATATATATATATATATATATATATATATATATAAAATTGGTACATATATTTTGTGACTGAATAAAGACCCAAGAATATATTCTTGGGTCTTATCTTTTTTCCACACAGAGTGTGTGGATGTACATGTGTCTTCACAGTACACATAAATAAATGAATATTTACACAACACACACACAAACACATATACATAAAATTACTTATGTTACAATAAAAGATCATGCTACTTTTCACACTGTTTCTCTCCCTCTCCCAACCCCACCCCCCCTCTCTCTCTCTCAGTCATTCTCTTACTTTCAATCAAGTCCACCACCATTTCTCCCACTACAAGTGAATAGTGTTAGTATGGCAGATTTTCAATCCTGTCATCACAAATGATCCTTTTATCGTCATGAGGCGACAGGCCGATTTTAGACTGCAGCACCATGTACACCTCGTCTCCTCTTGATCGGATACTAGTTTGCTGTACCACATGCAGCACTGCAAACACCCCTGTATGGGCACTGCAAATAGTCTTCAATAAAGAGGACTGTTCATGCCTTATGACACACATTCTTATCCTGCCTCTGGGTGGCACCTTCCAATGTGTTGTATTTGTACATTTTTGATGGCAGACCTACAAACTCCACAGTCAGCAATCTGTTGTCCTCATCTTGCATCAGGTCGATTACCTTTTTGTTCTGTGGAACAATATCATAAAGATTGTCGACCATGTATGAGGACATGTAGAATTCATTATTGTGGTAGATTATTAATTCATATGGATCACAGTTCTTCACCCAATACACGAAGCTATCTGTATCAATATAAAGCAATTTAGGATCTGCAAAATGAATTTTCCTATACTCATAATGAAAGGGGTACATGCAGAGTTTGGATAGATCTAGTATGTACCTCCCAATACAAATAGGTTTTGTAAACTCTACCACAGTCTTGCCATCTCCACAGCAACAAATTTCTTACTAAATATGGTGACCCACTTAAAATGTAATCTGGAAATGCATTTTCTCACGACATATCACCCATCCCATTTGGTTCTAATCAAAATATCATCTCATTCCCTCAAATCCTCCATTGTTTTGCCAAAAATTGAATTGTTCATTAATTTATAAAAATCTTTCTCAAAGCCACACATTGCAGAGGTTGTCTGTCTCATATTCAAATCAATATACTCCTTTAACCAAGCAAGGGGATAGGGCAGGTGATTCCAACCAGCTCCATCTCCAAGCTGAGACACTGGTGGAGATTACGATAATGAATAATGTTCCTCTCCTTATTCCCCAGCATTGTATCAGTTTTGGGGTGGAGCCTCCTTGCGGAACTAGTTGTTCTGGATACAGCACAAATCAGAGTGCACATCTCGTAAACTAATAATGTATGTGAGTTTTGCCCCTACCACATACCCTACATCAGAATCAGCCGCTATCATCCCCCCCCCCCCTGATTTTTCCACCTAATCCCTTTGGGCGCCCATCTTAACTCACCAATCGGCAGTGATTGTTACATGGCATGCCCTTATAAGTTATTTACATCCAGGTACATTTTGTAACACGAATCAAGGGATGCATTGAACCTGTCTACCATCTATGGGTTATTTGTCTTGGCCTGCCTACAGACGCACTGGCAAAGTCCCTCACGGATCCACCACTCAGAGAAAAGAAGCGTGTCAATATCAGTCAGTAATTCGATGCTGCATTTAGCTTTATTGAGCATTGCATCCCAGGACAACCCAGGTGCCATGCAATAAAAGGCGGGATGCAGAAATATATGGTCGTGCGTATACTCCAGAATTTCTCGGAAATGTCCACAAGCAAGCTTACGTCTGTGTAAATGTAAGGTTGTGCATACTCTCCTGAAGTGGAGCTGTTGAATTCCCGCCAGACATCAAGGAATGGTCATACTCTGCTTCCGTTCTGAGGTCACCTGTAAGGTTGCTGGGACAATGAAGTTATGTTAGGTAGCCTGGTTTCGTTGAGTTTTGTTATGCTATCCACGTACTCGTATGGGAAACTCACCTTCCTAGTCACATGTAAAAATTTTTCATCATCGGGAAATGCAACTCGAGTGATATGCATACCGTCCTGAGGTATAGTTTCATTGAATTTCTGGCACCTGCATAAAATGTAGCGTATCAAGGAGGTGGAGTGTAATTCTTGGCGAGATTCATTTGAAGAATTAATTTTCTGGACGCTCTCAGGTAAGACAACGATCTGATTTTTCGCCCAACCGAAATCGGCCTAGTGTTCAACTAGAATATGAGCGTCATACCCGCTTAAATTATGAAAGGAAACGGGTATGTGCCTTGGTAGCTGATACTTCAAATTGATTGCACATATTGTGAGCTCTTCCACGGAACTTCCCCAAAAGATGACAGTGGTCCCTTCAAGGCGTTTCCGCTTTTGTATCTAAGGGCAGATCACGAATATGACAGACAACTGCGTTCTTGTGCAAATCTTCATTTTCCTCCGATTTGGTCGTGGGAACATTGTCGCTGTAAGCTTATCAACCTCCCATGAAAGTTTTCCGACCTCAGTGAGCAGCCAAACCGGATTATTCCCGACGTAAGATTTGTAGCAGTTAAGACTAGAATCATAGGACGATACGTACAATTGGGTATGCTGATGCATGTGCTACATGTTTTTCTGTAAAGGTGGTATGTGAGGTCATAGGGTCATCTTCACATCGGGTCAGAGAAGCGATGAGGCTTTCGAAGTCGGCATACACTACAAATGGTCATTGTTCCTGATAGTGTGTATTTTTTTAACTTTATGAATTGATTCAGTAATCATAGTAACACATACCGGCTCCTTGGAAGGACAGCCTACTAAATGCGCTGCTAACAACTTTTTTGAGGAAAAGGCACTGAGGAACCTCAAGCAAATATGCCGTTTACCATCACGCTCACTCAGTTGGCTGGAAAGGAATCAGGACATGTCTGTTATCCAAAACATAATGATAATTACGCCTTCAGAGAACAGTTGCATGTTTACATGCATCTTACCCTTACGGGTAAAGTGAGAAATGGAGGGAGCCGACGACAGTAAGCATTTCCTGCTCACCTGTCTTTCTTGTCTTCCCCGGCCATAAATGTGAACTGATATTCTGGTGTTCTGTGCCTCAAATTTAAGTATGTCCTGGAGCTTGGCGGGGAGCTCGATACCAACAAAGCTACAACGCCCACGAATATTATCACCTACATTGTAAGTACTGGCGCACTCAAGATGATCTCTGCAATTTTAATTTCTCGCAAGCCAGGACTGACCATGCAAAACAATCTTGATCCTTTCTATTTTTGACATTAATGCATTTTCTCTTATTAGCAATATCCTTAGGAAACTTGATGTAGCTGGACCCTCCATTTAGCAGCTCATAGACACGTGTATGGATGTCCAGGTGTAGTATTCGGACGAGTGCTTTAGCTGACCCTCACAATTCTGTCCCGGAAAACCACTTCATTATAGCACTCGAGGTGCATTCACAAAACCATTCGGCCATTGGCGTACACCGTATTGTCACTCCATTTTACCCCCTGCTCCCCTCCTCCCCCCTCCCAAAGATAAAGAAGACTTGTCTCTTAAATGCCAGAAACAACTTGGGGGGGGGGGGGGTGCAATAATTTAATGGAGGCACACCGTGGATCATTGACTGCTTTGAGGAGTTCTGTTTCCACGACAAGGAGGTACATTCTTAGAAACCTGACAGGGTCGCGGAACCTTCCTGCCGGATTCTCAATCCTTGTGAACGAGATTCGCTCCTCAAAGCTGTCTGCGATCACTGTATGTTCTAACTGTGGTATGGCGTCAATGACCTGAAGTCCTTCACTAAAAGGACAGGAGGGGGAACTACTACTAGAGGGTGATTAGGTCCATCATGTTGTTGACGGAGTCGGCGAGGTCCACAGGGTTATGCGCTGAGGCACACATACCATTCGTTTCCGATTATGATTCTGAAGAGGCTGAGAACGAGGACGAGGCAGCACTGACGGGGCAGGCCAGTGGGAACAGCCTGGCTGTGGCGACAGCTTCCGAACCTTCTGACGCTGCTGTAGGCCTGGCCCGCCAACCTGAGGGGTGGTAGCTCATTGCTCGATCCAGAGAAGCGGTGTTGGGGGCGGCTGTAGTAGTAACGGTGGCTGCTGCGGTCTCTCATGCGGTGACTAGCGATGTTTTTGCCGGTGCGACATGCCTCACCGGGTGACATTTTGGCGAGGTAGGTTTAGCTGCCACTGGTATCTGCATCACTGTGGCTGTGGGGGTGTAGCTGCTGTAGAAGAGAGAGAATAACGAAAGAGATAATTAAGTACAACATTCCATTCATTGCTGCTGCTGCTCCAAGGAAAGAAAGCATACAGGCGATTCCATTGTTGTATAAGTAGAGTGAGTAATTATCTTTCACATTCTGTGAGCTCGGCGTGAACATTTTATTGACATTGACAGGTATCTCTGCCACCCCTTCAGGAAAGTCATCCTCTAAAAGAGCCAGTTCATGCTGTCTTTGCAGCCTTTCATACAGGGCCATTTCCCTAACCCAATCAGGTATCTCATCCTCTTCAGAATCGATATGATGTCTCCAATACATCTCGTGTACTACAACAAAAACATATACATTGAAGAGTAAAAGAAATTGGTACACCTGCCTAATATCGTGTAGGGTCCCCGTGAGCATGCACAAGTGCCGCAACACGGCGTGGCATACTCTCGATTAATGTCAGAAGTAGTGCTGGAGGGAAATGACACCATGAATCCTGCAGGGCTCTCCATAAGTCCATAAGAGTTCGAGGGATGGAGGTCTCTTCTCAACAGCACGTTGCAAGCAATTCCAGATATGTTCAATAATGTTCATGTCTGGGGAGTTTGGTGGACAATAGAAGTGTTTAAACTCAGAAGAGTGTTACTGGAGCCACTCCATAGCAATTCTGGACGTGTGGGATGTCGGATTGTCCTGCTGGAATTTCCCAAGTCCGTCGGAATGTACAATGGACATGAATGGATGGAGGTGATCGGACAGGGTGCTTACATACGTGACACCTGTCAGAGTGGTATGTAGACGTATCATGGGTGCAATATCACCCGAATTGCACACGCCTCATACCATTACAAATCCTGCACCAGCTTGAACAGTCGCCAGCTGACATGCAGGTTCCATGGATTCATGAAGTCGTCTTGACACTGGTAAGCGTCCATCCGCTCGATACAGTTTGCAACGACACCCTTCCGACCAGGCAACATGTTTCCAGTCATCAACAATCCAATTTCGGTGTTGACTGGCACAGGCGGGGCTTAAAGCTTAGTGTCGTGCAGTCATCAAGGATACACGAGTGGGCTTTCGGTTTCGAAAGCCGGTATCGATGATGTTTCGTGGAATGGTTCGCATACTAACACTTGTTGAAGTCCCAGCATTGAAATCTGCAGCAGTTTGCGGAAGGGCTGCACTTCTGTCACGTTGAACGATTCTCTTCAGTCGTCGTTGGTCCCGTTCTTGGAGGATCTTTTTCCAGCCGCAGTGATGTCGGAGATTTGATGTTTTATCGGCTTCCTGATATTCACGTTACACTCGTGAAATGGTCGTACGGGAAAATCCCCACTTCATGGCTACCTCGGAGATGCTGTGTCCCATCGCTCTTGCGCCGACTATAACTGAGAGGCCTGTGAGGTCGTAGTTGTATCAAACTCCGCTCGTGCACACTGAAACGGACATTCTCTCCATGCCGCCACGATTGTACAGTATCCATGAGCTGATAACCATAACATAATTGTTTCTGGATCGAAGTCGTGGGGGCTTTGTAGCTAAGAGTGAATTGTCTAGGAAGAGACCCATGGTCGACCTAACGTTCACCTTACTGTCCTTCGATGAAGAGCAAGTCATCGATTAGCTTCACCATCACATCCTTCTCTTAAAACTGGTGCATATGGAATATACATTGACGTCGTCTCAGGCAGTGTGCAAATTGGCGTCTATGTGGGTGGTGCTGTCGTCGGCCGTACCAATGACTTCTTTTAGAGTCCACTTTGGCTTAAGATGATTGACTGACAGTTGTCGGTTTCCCATGACATAGAATATCAAAGGTTTTGTCTCTTCGTATTGTCATTCTGTGGGTAGGGAATAAGGCCGCAAGGCATGGAGGGCCATGTCATCCCTCAGCACAACATAGTCACAGTCTTTAGGGCTTGATAAGAAAACATCTTGTGTGGTCCATGTGCCTGCATCGGTGGTAACCTAAAGTGTGACATGTGCTGTTTGACCTTCTGGACGAACGTAGGGAGTCCGTTGCTAGGTAGTGGTTATATTGATAATTCCAAGTCAGCCCATAATGTGAGAGGTTTACAGTACAGGATTTCCACCAGGCAGGTGCAGAGGTCTTCCTTATACACGAAACACGCGCCTAAGGGCACGCACAGGGATTCTGTGCAATCGGCTTCACGACACAGGAACACTGTTTTACACATGTGGTACCAGAATTTAACTAAGCTATTGTTTTGAAGATGATATGCTGTGATCCAGAAGTGCTGAACACTGCAGAGGTTGCAGAGTTTGGCGAAGATTGCTCATTCTATTCGGTGCCTTGATCAGTCGTGATAGATGCAGAGCTGCTGAAACTGGAAAACCAAAGTGAAGACATGGCTTCAATCCAGCACGTTACTCAGTCGGTGGCTGAAAGAATGTAACGGACGCCTCCTGATTCAGTGAGGGGCCCAGCGAGGTCCAGGTGAAAATGTTATAAGTGGCCCTTCGGAATCGAATAGTAACCATATTTCAGCTGTGTGTGCAGGCTATACAAGCATGGGTCCTGTGTTTACAGCCACGTTTGATGTTTGGCCATACGAAATGTTGTGTGACTTGTCTACCTGTCTGATGGACACCAGGATATGACAGCCGATGCAGTCAATCGGAAATAGCCTTCTGTATGATGACTAGAACGAGGAATCTAAGACGATTATGCAACTTATCACACAGAAGTTCCGCTGATGAACCGGGAATGATGAGACGTTCATTTTTCAAAGTCAGTTATTGGTTGTGTTGCGTAAGAGGTCGAATAATTGAGTGTCTTGTACTTATTCCTTGGTCACCTCATCGTAATCAGTATCGACTGAGAGTGTATTGACCTGGGTGAGATACTCTGTGACGACATTGTCTGCACCATGGAGATATCAGACATCATTGACCCATTGTGCAAACGTCGTACTCAACAGTTTTTTGATGGGCAGCAGATGGAGCCAACAAACGTTCGCGATCGATATAGATTGTAAGTTTCGTTGCCTGTACTGTAGAAGGACGATATCCCACAGATAGTCGATCACAAGAGAGGGTTCCTGTGTTGCTCTTCCATAAGCAGTTTGATAAAATGTTTTTGTGCTGTAACACATCCAAGCAGTGTATGGCTCCAGCTTTGTACAGCATTATACATTTTGTTTTTCCACCACAACTTCGATGTCTGCATCAGGTGTTAAACCGACATTGACGTGTTTTGATCCATTGGCTCTCACAGAAAGCTGGACATTGCATGGTGTAAACTGTGCTGCTCACACAACACACAGGATGGTTGAAATAAAAGAGAGAGGTGATGTTTCTTATTGACAAAAATATGGAGCACATTGCAACATATGGAAACTGGAAAGTTTCAGGCATTAGGGAGCATTTCCAAATGGCTGTCTGAATGTCATGATCTTTACATTTAATCTCATCTTCCGCAGTGATGGCGTAGCAGATGTCTTGGATTTCTGTTCTTCAAAGAGACCTGGAGCATTGATTCCCCACACTGATGGTGCATATTGCACCCAGATATATGAGTACTAATTCGCTGCCCTAGGTGGTAGTCATCCTGACCTCCAAATCTTTGGATACTGTGTCTTTTAAAATGGCTCTGAGCACTATGGGACTTAACATCTGAGGTCATCAGTCCCCTAGAACTTAAAAAAACTTAAACCTAACTAACCTTAGGACGTCAAACACATCCATACCCGAGGTAAGATCCGAACCTGCGACCGTAGCGGTTCAATTGGCTCCAGACTGGAGCCCCTAGAACCGCTCGGTCACAACGGCCGGCTATGTCTTTCAATTTTATGACTTACAGTGAATAATGAAATCTGAAACAAGGGGTAGTCTTCAGGACTCAAACTCATAGCGCACCGATAGTATACACCATCAGTAGTCAATCCCACCACTGGAGGAATGGAATGATTTTCATACACCCCGGCAAGCATGTATGTAACATCACCCTCTACATTTTTTGTTGCGTTCGCATTAGTTTTACGTATATTCAATCAATTTTCGTAATTTTAGCAGGTTTTCCGTAATTTCAGCGCATTTTACTCAATTACATGAGGTCTACCAAACCACCACTGTCGATGAGTTGTCACATCTACAAAGTATCTCATCACGTTAATCTCGTGATGTTATTAGGCAATGATACTGTAGCATGGTTCTCAATTTCTGTACCATAGCTAAACCACCGCCTCCTTACTTTACAGTGGTCATATACATGTGGAAATAACGCAAATACTGTTTCTTAGCGTAGGAAATAGCCACATGCAGAGAGGAGGTGCAAAAACTACGTTTATAAATTCGGTAAGATTTTATTACGATTTGCCATCTCCTATAAAGTGGATGAAGCCACGAAGTGTTCTCAAATTCATGGTATAAAGTTGGAGATTCAAAGTTCTAGCACTCAGCCCTCTATTTGGAAATGAGCTACCCCTTTGTTGAACCTATAGGCTAGGGACCCTGAGCAAAACTTTATATGGCCTCTCTCTATGCATTCGGAACGCTTCCTCTGTTTTTGACCAACCCTCCCTGCAACACTGTTTCCTATTTAATCTGTAACTGACCAGATGCGGGGAGGTACTACACCCATTGCGATCGATGTCTCGTGAATGAACAGAAGGAGCTGAGAAATCCTTAATCAATATTCTTCGATATTATGCTTTCACAAAAATTATAACTCCTGAAACTTCCTGGCAGATTAAAACTGTGTGCCCGACCGAGACTCGAACTCGGGACCTTTGCCTTTCGCGGGCAAGTGCTCTGCCCGCGAAAGGCAAAGGTCCCAAGTTCGAGTCTCGGTCGGGCACACAGTTTTAATCTGCCAGGAAGTTTCATATCAGCGCACACTCCGCTGCAGAGTGAAAATCTCATTCTGGATTATAACTCCTGTTTCAAACTAGTACTGAGCGGCGATAGTGATATAGAATGGTTTTCTTATTCCAGTACTGTAACTGCTGTTCTGCCAAGATTGTTCCATACGAACATTACTTACGTCACCCTTCCAGTTACTCACAATCTCTCTAAATGCTTGCATGCTCATAGTTTAGCACTCCTTATATGTATATAGTAGATACAAGCCTGATACATCTGATAGTGTTGCAGTGATATAACAGGCGATTAAGAAGAAGAAGAAGAAGAAGAAGAAGAAGAAGAAGAAGAAAAAGAAACGTTTGAGTTATGGATGGTGGAGCTCCAGAAAAAACGAGTTTGAAACACTTTACATAAATTACTTGTGCTATCAATTCTGAAGAATTGTTGTAATGCCTGGATTACTAAACAATGTTACACTTGGCGACAGCTCTGCAAATCGTTCGATTTGTGAGTTCTTTGATATTAAAGTACTCATATGTATATATTTTATGTTCTCTCAACCACTCTGTAGCAATAATAGTAGTTACATCGTACTGCAAAAAGGTGGGAATTTAAAGAGAGGGGACCTGGATACACTTAATAAACCAGAGGTTGTACAGAGCTTCAGGGAGAGCATAAGGGAACAATTGTCACGAATGGGGGAAACAAATACAGCAGAAGAAGAATGGGTAAATTTGAGGGATGAAGTAGTGAAGGCAGCAGAGGATCAAGTAGGTAAAAAGACGAGGGCTAGTAGAAATCCTTGGGTAACAGAAGAAATATTGAATTTAATTGATGAAGGAAGAAAATATAAAAATGCAGTAAATGATGCAGGCAAAAAGGAATACAAACGTCTCAAAAATGATATCGTCAGGAAGTGTAAAATGGCTAAGCAGGGATGGATAGAGGATAAGTGTAAGGATGTAGAGGCTTAGCTCACTAGGGGTATGATATATAATGCCTACAGGAAAATTAAAGAGACCTTTGGAGAAAAGAGAACCACTAGTATGAATATCAAGAGCTCAGAGGGAAACCCAGTTCTAAGCAAAGAAGGGAAAGCAGAAAGGTGGAAGGAGTATATAGAGGGCTTATACAAGGGCGATGTATTTGACGACAATATTATGGAAATGGAAGAGGATATAGATGAAGATGAAATGGAAAATACGAGACTGCGCGAAGAGTTTGACCGAGCACTGAAAGACCTGAGTTGAACAAGGTCCTGGGAGTAAACAACATTCCATTAGAACTACTGACGGCCTTAGGAGAGTCATTCCTGATAAAACTCTGCCATCTGGTGAGCAAGATGTATGAGACAGGCGAAATACCGTCAGACTTCAAGAAGAATATAATAATTCCAATCCCAAAGAAAGCAGGTGTTGACAGATGCGAAAATTGGCGAACTATCAGTTTAATAAGTCACAGCTGCAAAATACTAACGTGATTTCTTTACAGACGAACGGAAAAACGGGTAGAAGCGGACCTAGGGGAAGATCAGTTTGGATTGCTTAGAATTACTGGTACACGTGAGGCAATACTGACTCTACGACTTATCTTAGAAGAAAGATTAAGGAAAGGCAAGCCTACATTTCTAGCATTTGTAGACTGAGAAAGCTTTCGACAACGTAGATTGGAATACTCTCTTTCAAATTCTAAAGTTGACAGGGGTAAAATACAGGGAGCGAAAGGCTAATTACAGTTTGTGCAGAAACGAGATGGCAGTTATAAGAGTCGAGGGGCATGAAAGGGAAGCAGTGGTTGGGAAGGTAGTGAGACAGGGTTGTAGCTTCTCCCCGATGTTATTCAATCTGTATATTGAGCAAGCAGTAAGGGAAACAAAAGAAAAATTCGGAGTAGGTATTAAAGTCCATGGAGAAGAAATAAAATCTTTGAGGTTCGCCGATGACATTGTAATTCTGTCAGAGACAGCAAAGGACGTGGAAGAGCAGTTGAACGAAATGGACAGTTTCCAGAAAGAGATTTTCACTCTGCAGCGGAGTGTGCGCTGATATGAAACTTCCTGGCAGATTAAAATTGTGTGCCTGACCGAGACTCGAACTCGGGACCTTTGCCTTTCGTGGGCAAGTGCTCTACCATCTGAGCCACCGAAGGACGACTCACGGCCGGTACTCACAGCTTTACTTCTGCCAGTACCTCGTCTCCTACCTTCCAAACTTTACAGAAGCTCTCCTGCGAACCTTGCAGAACATACTCCTGAAAGAAAGGGTATTGCGGAGACATGGCTTAGCCTTAGCCACAGCATGCACATGTTCAATGAACGATTTAATAAAAATGATGAACAAGTTTCCATCGCAGAGAAATACAGGTTGACACCACCACTCAGTTCAATGAATGATTTAATAAAAATGATGAAATATTTTCCATTATACGAGAAATATACGAACCGGTTACGACAAGAAATATGAGAAATACAAGTTGACACAACGAATGAGTTAGGACAAGAATTACGAGAAACAGAAGTCGGCACCACCACTAAGTTCAATGAACAATTTTCCACCATACGTGACGAGCTTAAATAGTATACAGAAACGGCTGATAACCGTTTCAAACAGGTTGATATAGACATTAAAGCCAATCAAAAACGTGTCTGCGACAAAATTGAAACCATAGCCAGGCAACGCGGAGAAAGCACCAAACCTTTGAGAGAAGACATTAATGCTTTAAAACATAAAAAAGTATAAAAAGGTTAAAGATGAACTCCAATCAGATAATGAAAGAATAGATCAACAAGACACGTCTTAAAGTTCACACTGAGACCTCAGAAAAGCTATACAAAGACCTTATCCGTAAACACACAGAGAAATCAATCAGTTGTTACAATCATTAGCAGTACAAAGACAGTAAGTAGAACAGCAGTTGCTCACTAGTTTTACAACCCATGTTGACGCTAGTATAAATTCCGTTACAGACGAGGTTAATAGAGTAAAACAGTCACAGATCCAAATACAGACAGATGTAACTGATTAAAAAACCACTGTTGACACAAGAATCCAAAAAGTGGAAGAGAAGTGTACGGACGACGTCGAGCCTTTAAGCTCCCGTCTTGAACAGAGTTGGTTCAGGACCCTGACACAATTAAAGCATATTTTAAAAAAAGATGAACAAAACTATATGCAAACTACAGAACCAAGTTGACGCTTTAGATTCAAACCAGATGAACAAAACTATATGCAAACTACAGAACCAAGTTGACGCTTTGATTCAAACAATTCCACACACATTCTTACGCTCAAGGAAAGACGTGATGTGCTATCGGTAAGATTAGAAACACCTGAAAGTCAAACCGAAAATAAGTCAGATGACACAGGTCCCATTCCGTCCACTGAATCTCAAGAATATCAGTACATTCATTACTTTTCAGCCTCACAATAATATGAGCAGGCTACAAAGAGTGCGTGGCTTTGATACAAGACAGTCATTTCACAATCAGTTCTTTTATGCCGCCGAACCCTCTCAAAATCTACAACGCGTAAGATTCGACTATGAACATTTCCTATCTGTAAAGAAATTCGAGGTATTTACAAAACAAACGCACAGATCTGCATCCCCTTGATTGGGTGCAGCAATTTTCATTTTGCTGCTATCAAACTGGCCAGTGACACACAATACATCAGAATTTCGACGCCAACAATCACAGTTTCCAGCTGCAATTCTTGCCGCAGCCGCAGCAGCCCGGAAATATCCAACAACAATACGCTCGACAATCTCAACCGAAGGTCAATGTGGCACAGCCCAGACCGGACCAGTAATTACAGGCAACCTCAAGGGAATAACGTCTCCCACAAAAGCCAATGGTCACAGTCACATCGAAACTATCACCGCGCGGGATTAGCCGAGCGGTCTTAGGCGCTGCAGTCATGGACTGTGCGGCTGGTGTCGGCTGAGGTTCGAATCCTCCCTCGGGCATGTGTGTCTGTCTGTCTGTCTGTCTGTGTGTGTGTGTGTGTGTGTGTGTGTGTGTGTCCTTAGGTTAATTTAGATTAAGTACTGTGTAAGCTTATGGACTGATGATCTTAACAGTTAAGTTCCATAAGATTTCACACACATTTTTTTGAAACTAACAGCAAAGAAATTTTATCCACAGGCATGAAGGGAATAATCAACAATTAAGCAGTAATTTTGGCAACAGAAAATTTCATCACAATCAGTCCAAGCAGTCTCAGTTCATTCTTAATTAACCTAATGTTCGTTACCATCCACCGTAGCACTCTGCAGACGAAAACAACCGTACAGAACATATAATTGAACCATCACTGCAATCTTCTGCCACCAATCAGCCCACTAGTAATGCACGACTAGAGACTACCGCGCTGCTCAATCGGTAAAGGCGATTCTTCTACTCTTAATAGCGTTCAGTAAAACTTCATAACCCTCGACGGCGTTAGGGCATATTACAAGAGAGACACAAACCCAAAAGAATATTTCTCATCCCGTAATTGAAATTAAAATTGTTTTGTATTTATTTCCTGCAGTAATCGACTCTGGTTCCCCATAACAGTGATAAATGAAACATAATTCCAAGAATGTAACGCTGACCGTACCTGTTCTATCTTTCCACTTGGTAAGACGAAAATTCGAGTTGCAATCTCTAACAATGGAGTAGATGTGAAACTGCAAACCCACCCGTCTTTCATACTTGCTTATCACGCATTTCATGCTAATTTCTGGATCGTTCCTCTCTTAACAACCGACGTCATCCTTGGTATGGATTTCCTTGTCGAATATGACGCTCTTACCAACTTTACGAAGTCATTGCTTATACTGAAATCCGATACACAACAACTATTTGTCACTTTCAGACCATTTCGTCAGCTGAGGAGTAAGACGTGGACAGAGTAGAGGTCATTTCAGCATCTAAGAATACTAATTGGCATACAACATTCTTTACATATCCCTGAGGAAGTAGATTATGACATTATACAAACGATGAAAAGTAAGGTGAATGAATGTAAAGCTTCGACCGACGAAGAGCGCCAACAGTTGCAGGATATTCTTTTACAGCACTCTGAAGCATTTAACAATGTACCAGGAACCATGTCCAATTTTGTTTAAGAATTTCAAGTAAAACCGCTTGATACATTCAAGACAAAACATTATTCCATTCCGTTCATCTCTTGAGATCAAGTCAAGCAAGAGCTTCAGCCTATGTTAGACCAAGGTATCACTGAACTAGCCGTTAGTCAATACATTAACCCTCTTCACATTGTTAACAAGAAACATGGTTGACTTCGTCTTGTGTTGGGTTCACGTCAGATCGACGAAATCATCATTACTGAAACCGATAGTCCCCAAACGCTGAAAGAACTCTTGTAAAAATTCCACGAAACGTCAGTCTATTCAACTCTGGAGCTAAAAATCTGGTTTCTGGCAAATTCAGCTGCACCCTAATTGCAGAAAATACATTGCTTTTCTTTGTTTCGGTAATTGCTATGAATTTTGTAAACTGCCTTTTGGTTTAACAATGAGCTCCGCTGCTTTCATCCTTGCTATGAATACCATTCTTCCCAATGATTTAAAAGACAGAATCAACACATACATTGACGACATTCTAATTCCAGAACCTTCTTGGTTGGAAAACAGTTCCGTTCTTCGCATGCTACTGCAAACTTTTCTTGCAGAGACAACATTTATTTTGACATGTGTCCAGCGGATCACGTTCCCTGGGTGGTCTGACCGCTGCAAACTGTAACTCAAACAATGTTTTTTATATAATAAGAATTTGTGTGCTTTTTGTATATACCCTTTATATATCTTATGTTCATTAATTTCTGATGCTATTTTGTCTTTACTGATACCATGTAATGTGCTACTTTTATGATATTATGATGAAATTTATGCTATTATCTAATGAATTGTAATAACTTTTTTGTCATGTTAGTCACTCTTTGCACTTTATAATGTTACCATGTTTCATTTATGCCCAGTCTTATGCTCTATTTTGCTATATCTCTTGTACTTGATGATGTCACTAGGTTACTTACTTTCATCTATGTAGATTTAAGATATCAATTCCCCTTGCAACATTTGCCTGTAACATGTACTCATCCATTTGTACATTTTGCAGAACCAATGTACCAAAGCCTCTTCATATTCAAACTAGACATTATGTTCATAAATAGAAGCACATGAAAGTGCAGGGAATGCAATACATAGAAAGCATGTCATAAGCAACTTGTATGGAATTCCAAACACCATTGGTACTTCTCACACTCTTTCCTGGCAGGCTATTTATAAACATTTAGAATATTTAATGTGTGTTCATGCCCTGCACTGCGCCAGTTTTTTGGAATAATGATGGAATGCTCGTGTTTAATGAGTATTCATGCCCTGAGCTGCACTCCAATAATAGGGATTTTATTGATATATTTATGGTTCTTCCTTAATGATATTGTATGGTGCTAATATGTTTTTTGTCTATATTGTGTCATTTTTAGGAAAATCTGTCTTACCTTGTGCCAAATAATTGGAGATGTTTGTGGGAGACTGTCACAGAAGCTTTACACCTAAAAACATTTTTTTCACCATTCCTTATGAGATTGGTTATGGGACTGCCTTCTTATGATAGCATGCATGGCTGCCTTTTTTTTGTTTCCAGGTTAATAATCACATTTATAGGATCCTCTGTTTCTGCAGTTCACCTTCATGTTTGCATTTTTTATCTCTTGATTTCTTGTAATTTGTTACATTTATCTAGTCACTAAGGTATATTGGTCTTAGTACTCCTATCTTTATGCTTGCATATACTATAATCACATTTTTCTTTGCTTTGGCCATAGCAATTCTTGACTAAAGAAGAATGATAATTGATTGTTAATCATTTTCTTTACAGATAGACTGCACTGCTCTTATCAATCATTTCCATACCCTTCCCTGTAGATACACATATTGTTAGAGATATAGGTCATGTAACAGGTAGTTTTATGAAACACTGAGGGTGCTACTCAACTTATAACTATTGTGCTTTTACTCTGATTCTATTTGTCTAATGTGTACTAGTACAGAGCTATAGTTTTAAATAATATTGCTAGTAATGCACTTTGTTTTCTTGTAGAAAGCCATGCCAAGTTAGCTTTGGTGTTTATGTTTATGTTATGCTAAAACTAGGCCACCTTGAGCCAGAAAAATGTTTTCTGTCATGTTAGCAATTAAGATCAGCATTTATTTCGTGTAACACCAGCCGGCAGGAGTGGCCACGCAGTTCTAGGAACTACAGTCTGGAACCATGCGACCGCTACGGTCCCAGGTTCGAATCCTGCCTTTGGCATGGATGTGCGTGGTGTCCTTAGGTTAGTTAGGTTTAAGTACTTCTAAGTTCTAGAGGACTGATGGCCTCAGAAGTTAAGTCCCATAGTGTTCAGAGTCATTTGAACCATTTGTAACACTAGGCCACTGTGAGCCTCAAAAAACATTTTTGTCATCATTTAGTTGTTAAGTTGAGCAATTAGTTCTTTGTAAAACAAGGCCACTGGGAACCCCAATCATTTTATAGCTATTAAAACCAGCATTTGTGTGTGTAGGAAGACTACTTGGAGCCTCTGATTGATATTTCATCTACAGTTGTTTTAGTTATTAAGATGTGCATGTACTCCAAGTAGAAGGCCGCCTGGAGCGATTCAGTTCTTGATTTTACTGTTAGGTTTTCTTAAGTAATTATGTCACAGTATTGCATAAACAAGGCCACTGAGAGCCAGCATACTAATTTTCGTGATATGTTATGAGGAGTTTGTGTAAGAATTTATGTCAAATCGACATTGAGAGTGAGAAACTTAAAATTTACTTTACAATTTTAGGTAGCTATGTACTCATGCTTATCTATAATAGCCACTTAGCCAATCTATGACCTTCCATTAAAATGTATACTTTATATAATGGCCACATACAGCCTTACCATGAGTATTTCTTATTACCTTCTTAAATATTTTGTCAGGATGTTTACAACATAAAATGAGCTTGTAGCCATTTCAGAATTTTTCTAATATATCCAACCACTATGTGCATTATGATAGGTATATAGGCCACTGTAGGTCATTATGAAGGATTATCCATTACCAATAATACTGTTTGCTTAAATCTTTGTCTCTTCTTTATTTAACACGTATGCCAGTATTGATAAAGTTGGAAACAGACTGATGCCACATTTCTTGAGAATTATTATACTTACAGGCAGACTGTTGTCACACTTCTCATTACATTATATAGAATGAACATGTCGTAATGTACAGCATTATGGTTTAGTCCAGTTCATGGTTTTATTAAGATATTGCATCTTTACTGTTCATTGTTCCCACATTTATTAGAAGTTGTTGCAACACTCAGTTCAGGCTGATGCAGAACTTCCATAGTTTTCTTACAATTATTAGGATATGTTCCACTACCTTACCTATTTTATGCTTCCCACCTTCCATCATCCAGTTTCCTCCCTCTGCTCATAGCATTGGAGCTACTGGATATCAGCATTCATACTTCAGTGTGGCTATGCACAATATAGATGGATGAAGAATCTTCAATTTCAAGTGTAGTGATGATGGTAATCATCACATTACTGATGTACTGAGAACAACCAACTTCTGGTGTTGGTAAATATGGTACCAGGTACCAACTGTACCTTTTACTGGAATGAGAGTACAATGAATTGTTTAGCTGTTCTTGGACGCTTGACCAATGTAACACGGCTAATGCTCAGATGTGAGACTGCAAAGAATTGGACTTTATAATGCAGCCTTGTCTACATGGTTATAAGCATCAACCATGCACCAACCTTTCCTTAACCATTTTCCCATTATTTTCTTGACGACTAGGGATATGTTTTACTCTTAGTATCATTATCTTATGCATCTTCTAGCAACATGAGTTTAGAACATTTTGCATATGAGATGACCAGACTTTACATTTACTACTTGTGCACCAGAGCACCAGCTTGCTTGAGAGCTCAATGATTTGTAGTGTCTTTAGGACTATATTGTAATGATTATATAATAGCTATTATTCATAATGTAAATTGTGAAGTAAAAAAAATATATACGCCCTACATTTGGTGTGTGTTGCACATCCAAACTGTGTGGAAAATTTAACTAACCCCATTGGAGGGTTATGTGAGGGAACCACTTGTACGTGGAGCCCAATTTTGTAATACATTTCATGAAAAATGACATGTAATGGTTATCACATGTAGAAGAGATTGCATCTTTGACACCTCTGAACAGTAGATGTTGCCTGAGTGGCAGAATTGATGGCACGCAGAGCGCAGTAGCAGTTGCTGTTGCCGTTGCACTCTGTTAAAGGTAGGATTTAAGACATTAAGCTACTAGCTAGCTGTGAGGCTTCAGCTGTTGAGCTATGGACGCAGCATAATACAGTTTTGTAAGGTATTTTTTTGGAAATTTGTGGTAAGGTCTTATGAGACTAAACTGCTGAGGTCATCGGTCCGTAAGCTTAGGCACTACTTAATCTAACTTAAACTAACTTCCGCTAAGGGCAACACACACACACACACACACATACGTCCGAGGGAGGACTCGAACCTCCGACATCTTTGAAATTGAGAACAGAAGGTGTGAATTATGATAAATATTATTGTGTTAGGTTACGATGCATACATTAAGAATGGAAACTTAGACGTACTGTATTTGGTAGGTACGAAAATTTGAAAAACACGATACAAGACTATGTGAAACCCAATCCATCACTGAGGACTGGACGACGTATCTCAGTGAAGTGTCTATAAAGCAACTCATGAGTAAGTGTTAAAATGAAAGTTGTTATCACCCACATGTTTCATCAGAAAGTAAAGTGTTTAGATAAAAAGGACGCTCCTCAAAGTGATCAGAAAGTCAGTTAATTCATTTTGTGTAAAAGAACAAACCGCCATGTTCTAGTCTACTAAAAAGGACGTTCACCAAAGAGATTAAAATATTTAATTTCATGAACGGTACAACAGCAAGTGTAAAATCTTTAATTTTGAGTAAAATGTTAGATAACAAGAACGCTCCCCACAGCAATTAAAATGCTTCAATAGATTTCATGAGCACTAGGATAGCAATTGTAAAGCGGATAGATATTCCAAAAAATGCCTAGTCTTATATTAATTGCGTGTGGGATATGATTATATTAGTGTTTTAATTTGAAATAAGTGTGTGACGACTCAATAATCACTTGCATAAGCAAACTTTATGACCAACAGGGCAGAGCCCCGTAACTTTTGTTACGTATGTAGCTTTTGCGGCGGGGCAGGGTTTGTCGTCGTTGCTCGTTCGTACAGTCTCTCATTAATTGTTCACCTACCCCAGTACGGCGTCCTTACGAACTTCTCTGAAACTTGTGCGTAACACATATCTCCAACTAATTTTCGAACTTTTCCGTACTGGATGTATCTTATATTTAGGATATATTAATCTACGCTAATACCAATCCTAAACTGAATTTCCAGATCATATCTTCCTACTTTGAATGTCACGCTTAGAATGTCTGAAACTTATTACGTATTGCACTCATTGCTAAAATATGACGTACACACATCAAAAGAACTCCTGAAGATAGACGTTGACTGTGGATATTGTATCACAGACACAGTCCCTTTGACTGTTCAGAATTTCGCTAAACCCACCCAAAGATGTAAACAACCAGGCATGAGCAGCGCCTATTAGAAGAAGGGACTCCGACAGCCGATCATTTCCAGTCATTCCACCAGGAAGGGGGTGCACGGTTAGTGTTGTCTGTATTTCAACCATGCCTAGACGGTCAATACCGCGTTTCGATCGCGTCCACATTGTTACTTTGTGCCAGGAGGTGCTCTCAACAAGGGAAGTGTCCAGGTGTCTCGGAGTGAACCAAAGCGATGATGTTCGGACATGTAGGAGATAGAGGGAGATACGAAGTGTCGATGACGTGCCTCGCTCAGGCCGCCCAAGGACTACTACTGCGGTGAATGACTGCTACCTACGGACTATGGCTCGGAGGAACCCTGACAGCAACATCACCACGTTGAATAATGCTTTTCGTGCAGCCACAGGACGTCGTTTTACATCTCCAACTGTGCGCAATAGGCTGCATGATGCGCAACTTCATTCCCGACGTCCATGGTGAGGTCCATCTTTGCAACCACGACACCATGCAGCGCGGTACAGATGGGCCCAACATCATGCCGAATGGACCACTCAGGATTGGCATCACGTTCACCGACGAGTGTCGCACATGCCTTCAACCAGACAATCGTTGGAGTCGTCTCCGGAAGCTACCCGGTCAAGCTGAACGCCTTAGACACACGGTCCAACGAGTGCAGCAAGGTGGAGGTTCCCTGCTGTTTTGGAGTGGCATTATGTGAGGACGACGTTCGGTGCTGGTTGTCCTGGAAGGCGCCATAACGGCTGTACGATACGTGAATGCCATCCTCTGATCGCTAGTGCAACCATATCTGCAGCATATTGGCGAGGCATTCGTCTTCGTGCATGCCCCCATCGTGCACAGCTTGTGAATAACTTCCTTCAGGGTAACGACATCGCTCGGTCAGAGTGGTCAGCATGTTCTTCAGACATGAACCCTATCGAACATGCCTGGGGTAGATGGAAAAGAGCTTTTTTTGGACGATGTGACCAACCAACCACTCTTAGGGATCTACACCGAATCGCCGTTGAGAAGTGGGAAAATCTGGACCAACAGCGCTTGGTGAACTTGTGCATAGTATGCCACGACGAATACAGGCATGCATCAATGCAAGAGGACGTGTTACTGGGTATTAGAGGTACCAGCGAGTACAGCAATCGTGACCACTATCTCTGAAGGTTTCGCTGAATGGTGATACAACATGCTACGTGTGGTTGTTCATTAGCAATAAAAATAAAAGTTGGCTGTTATTTCGTATTTACTTCACATATTCTCTACCGCTATCGACACGTTTTCTGTTTAGCTATATAAATGATGGCAGGTGGTGTTCAGTTTGCCACACTGACGCTGCCGCTCTGTGGTATTTTATCCGATGAGGTAAGAAGAAAAGGGAAGTGTTATTACGTCAAAAACTTGAAGCCGATGTCCACCATCTTAACTAGTGCTAAACGTTAGGTTCACCGCTTTCATACCTCTATCATACCCCCATATTTCACCGCAGTGACGCTTCCCCGTGACGTCATTCTAACGTGCTCGTGGCCAATTTCGACCGTGTTCGGTGCGTTGATTGTGTGGAGACGTAGTTGTTTCATAAAAAATGATAGATAGCATTGTTTACGGAAGTACTAATCTATCAGATCGTAATCTAAAGTTGAAAGGAATTACACTTCGTACGTAAGTGGAGCAATTCAAACAATATTTTCTTTTGTATACATGAATTATTGTTGTATTGTCTACATTTATTTCAGTTGTTTTATTCTATCATTTGACTTTAGATTTGCGGTTCTTTACTCAGGATCTGTACTTTCTCTTCTTTCCAGCGTTTTTCACTGCCTTCCAAACCGCAGACGCTTCGACAAGGGGGGGGGGGGGGGGGGGCTCTGAGCACTATGGGACTTAACAGCTATGGTCATCAGTCCCCTAGAACTACTTAAACCTAACTAACCTAAGGACATCACACAACACTCAGTCATCACGAGGCAGAGAAAATCCCTCATCCCGCCGGGAAACGAACCCGGAAACCCGGGCGTGGGAACGCTACAGCACGTCCACGAGCTGCGGTCGCTTCGACAACCGAGCCACACTGTATCAACGGTCTCGTCCCCGCACAACACACGGCGCTGATGGTTGGGGCAGCATCCGATACACTAAATTCCTCTCCCCGATAATTATTATTCATCGTTCACATTTCCTCCCACTTTCAGAAAGGTTCTGGCTGGAACAGCCGGAGACGGCGGTCATGTGTGTGTGTGTGTGTGTGTGTGTGTGTGTGTGTGTGTGTGTGAATTCACTGTGTATGAGTATATGAATGTGTTTCTGTGCTGTGCTTCCTTTCTGAAGAAGGCTTTGGCTGAAAATCTGTGTGAACACTCTTTTCATCGTGCCTGCCTTTTGCTCGGCGTGTGACTAGCATCCTGTCCGTTTCACAGTACAGTTATTCCCTCACGAAGTTTGTTGTAAATAATCCACTGCACTTCAAAAGGAGCAATGGTGTACTTAAGTTCAACACCAGAAGAAAAATAGACGTTCATTACGCCACATTAAAGTTGTCTCTAGCACAAACAGGGGTTCACAATGTCGCATCAAAAAGTTTTGATTGCTTACCCATTGATATAAAACGTCTAACACCCTGACACACAACAAAGTAAAGTTGAAACTAAACAGAAAACGTTTCTCTGTGACAACTCCTATTCCGCGGAAGATTATCTATTACTATAATGTGTAAATGGTGATGGGTAGGAATTACTCACTAACGCCTGTCTGTCTTTAATTAAAAATGTAAAAAACCAATAAACGGTCAGCATGGAGGCAATTTACAAACAAACAAAAATTGACGTCAGTATATAATGACTCGTTCCGTATCAATACGGTTTATCGTAAAACGATACTTGGAACACGAAAATAAGTAGCTAACTATTGGTACATCACAAAGCATGGTAAGAGTTATATACTTCGAAAATTTCAAAATGAAATTTCAAATTAAAATCAAGCAGATGACCAAAGAATAGCATTCCAGTTGTGCTATGTGTGGTTATTCCTAAAAAACTGACAGTGTTACTGGCGGGAAATATTGCCGGAAGAGAAGCAGACTACCGTTGGATAAGAAGGCCTACATCTTACACAGGTTAGACTGTTGGACACTCACTGAACGGCACATCACAGGCAGGATTTCAAAGTGAGAAGAAGGGTACACTATAGTGAGACTAATGCACTGACACTGATAAAACAAGTACTCTGTTCTGCATGGAGGTATACGAGAATGTAGAAACAGTACCGATATTAGTAAGTAAACTAGCATTGGTTTCGGAGTTCCAGTTTCATCTGCTATCGACACATACAATAAAAGTGGAATTAAATGGATTACGAAAGCAAGCCTTACACATCACTTCCTTCTGTTTCTGGTTATTCGAAATATAGTAGCAAACAACAAATTACGTTAACGAGGCCACGTGTGTTATATTACTAGAGCAAATAAGCATTCAAGAGCAGAAAACGTTCGAGATTACCTTTCTCACACTATAAGCTTAGTATTTAAAAGAGTTGTTGCGCGCACACGACAGAAATAATGAACTAGAAGCAATCGTAAACAACAGTCTGCTAATGTTTTGGGCGATTTAAAATGGCGGTATACTCCGTCCACTCTGGCTTCAAAACAATGTACAGCGTAAATCTGATGTGCCACCTACCTTCTTTTTTACATGCATTAGATTATCTCTTTTTTTTATATTCACAAGTAATCGCTTTCATCTTAGGCGGGGCGACATGCATAATCTCTGGTTTGAGCAATATGTAGTCAGTTTGGCTAATCGTAAATTTTTAAATGCAGTTTATTTTCATTTGATTGAGTAAATTTGTTACCGGAAAAATTTATTGATACAATGGATTCATTATATGTAATTTCCGTGATGTTTCGGGGGCAGGTGGAAATGTTGGCTGTACCTTGGTGTGTTGTTGCTAGCTAGCGGTGTCTTTGGGAGCACAATGAATGCAGCTCTCCAAGCGAATATTGCCTCGCACCGACATCTAGCCGCCAGGTGAATAACCACGCAATCGCCGGCAATATGGTGCTGCTGTTGCAGCAGCAGCAGAGCCGGTAGGTGACGATCGCAATTCTGCGTTTTCTGTAGAAAAGTTTTCACGTTCCTAGCTGTGTTCGTGGCATAAAAATTATATAACTGTATGGTAACAGATTAATGTTATTATAGTACACATTTGTTAAATTATAGTTTTGGCTTGCATAGTTTACTTTCGAGTGTGACCAGATTTTTCGCTGCGTATTGCTGTTGACATTTCTTTACCGTTGTTCGTAATAGATCTCGTGATAGTGTACGGTAGCCAGTGGAAATCGCTCAATATTGTAAGTTCCTTTATGAAAAATATTTCGTTGTTTTTTTCTGAATATGTCACGAGTTCCGAGGTTCGAGGAACCTAGGAGCACGCCTTCAGTTGATGCGAGTGGAACAAAATATCAATAGATTAAACTGCTAAATGCGTGATACGAAATATCAGCGAAAATCGTTTACGACGCAAAGTAAATTACGAACGAGAATCTACATCTACATGAAAACTCCGCAAATCACACGTAAGTGCCTGGCAGAGTATTTATCGACTCACCTTCACAGTAATTCTCTATTATTCTGGTCTCGAACAGCGCGAGGAAAAAACCGAACACTTATTTATGTCTTTCCGAGCGAGCTATGATTTATCTTATTTTGTTAAGATGATCGTTTCGTCATGTGTGGGTCGCCTCCAGCAAAATATTTTAGCATTCGGAGGATAAATTTGGTGAATGAAATTTCGTGAGAAGATTACGCCGCAACGAAAAACGCCTTTGTTTTAATGATGTCCACCCCAAATCCTGTACCATTTCGCGATAATACAAAACGTGCTGCTCTTCTATGAACTTTCTCGATGTATTCCGTTAATCCTACCTGGTTAAGGATCCCACGCCGCGCACAGTACTCCAGAAGAGGACGGACAAGCGTAGTGTAGGCAGTCTCTTTAGTAGATCTCTTATATTTTCTAAGTGTTCTGCCAATAAAACGCAGTCTTTGGTTCGCTTTCCCCGCAACATTTTCTATGAATTCTTTCTAATTTAAGTTGTTCGTTATTGAAATTCGGAGGTATTCTTGGTTTTACGTCATTTAGATTCGAACTCTAATGAATTCCTTTTAGTACTCATATGGATGTCCTCACTCCTTCCCTTAATTAGGGTCAACTGCCAATTTTCCCACCCTACAGATCTCTTTCCTAAATAATTTTGCCGTTTTTTTTCTTCTGATGACTTTACTAGTCAATAAACGACAGCATCATCTGCAAACAGCCCAAGATGCCTGCTGAGATTGTCTCCTCAATTGTTTATGTGGGTAAGGAATAGCAGAGGACCTATAACAGTACCTTGGCCAACGCCAGAAGTCACTTCTGTTTTACTCGATGACTTTCCGTCAATTACTACCAATTGTGACCTCTCTGATAGCAAATCACGAATCCAGTCACATAACTGATACAATATTGCATAAGCCCTTATTTTCATTACATGCCGCTTGTCTGGTACTGTGTCATAAGCCTTCTGGAAATCTGGATACATGGAATGAGTCTGAAATCCCTTGTCAATAGCACTCAACACTTCGTGTTTGTAAAGAGATTTAGTTCTGTTTCACAAGAACTATGTTTTTTTTTTTTAAAAACGTGTTGACTGTGTGTCAATAGATCATTCTCTTCGGTGTAATTCATAATGTTAGAATAAAACATATGCTCCAAAATCCTGCTGTATATCGACGTTAATGATATGGGCGTGTAATTTAGTGGATAATTCCTGCTACCTTTCTTGAATACTGGTGTGACCTGCATAACATTTCAGTCGTTGGGTACGGCTCTTTTGTCGAGGGTGCTGTTGAATATTATTGTTACGTGAGGAGCTGTTGCATTAGCATACTCTGAAAGGAAGCTAATTTGTGTACAATCTGAACTGGAAGACTTGCTTTTATTAAGTGATTTAAGTTGCTTCACTACTCCGAGGATATCTACTTCTATGTTACTCATGTCGTCAGCTGTTCTTGATTCGAGTTCTGGAATATTTAATACATCTTCTCCGACGAAGGACTTTCGGAAGACTGTGTTTAGCATCTCTGCTTTGTCAGTACTGTCGTCGATAGTGTTTCCATTGCTGTCGCCCAGAGAAGACATCGATTGTGTCTTGGCGCTAGCATGTTTTACATACGACCGGAATCTCTTTGGATTTTCTACCAGGTTTCGAGAAAAAGTTTCGTTGTGGAAACTATTATAACCATCTCGCATTGAAGTCCACGCTAAATTTAGAGTTTCTTTAAAAGATCGCCAGTCTTGGAGATTTTTGTGTTCGTTTAAATTTGGCATGCTTTTTTCGTTGATTCTGCGACAGTGTTCTGACCAGTTTTGTATACCATGGGGGTTCAGCTCCGTCATTTGTTAATTTATTTGGTATACTATTTCTTTGAATTCAAGCCACATCAGGTCTGCACTTACATTGTTAATTTGGTGGGAGTGGAGATTGTCTCTCAGGAAGGCGTGAAGTGAATTTTTATCTGCTTTTCGTAATATGTATATTTTTCGTTTATTTTTGGAGGATTTAGAGATTACAATATTCAGACGCGCTACGACAACCAAGTGTTTACTAATCCCTGTATCCGTTCTGATGTTCATTATTGGCTCAGGATTATTTCTTGCTAAGATGTCAAGTGCGTTTTCACAACCGTTTACTATTCGCGTGGTCTCATGAACTAGGTTCTCGAAGTAATTTTCAGAGCTGACCGATGTGGCCGAGCAGCTTTAGGCGCTTCAGTCTGGAACCGCGCGACCGCTACGAGCGCAGGTTCGAATCCTGCCTCGAGCATGGATGTGTGTGATGTCCTTAGGTTAATTAGGTTTAAGTAGTTCTAAGTTCTAGGGGACTGATGACATCAGATGTTAAGTCCCATAGTGCTCAGAGCCATTTCAACCATTTTTTTTAATTTTCAGAGAAAGCATTTAGCACAATTTCGGATGATGTTTTATGCGTACCTCCGCATTTAAACAACCATTTTCGCTGCCATATCGAGGATAAATACCGATTGTAACTATATGAGTTGGGTACTGTTTGAAATTAAACTCAAATTTTCTTCGAACCTTTCAGCATTTGAATCATCTGAGCTGGGAGGTCGGTAAAAGGATCCAATTATTGTTTTATTCCGGTTGCCAATAATGACCGCTGCCCATACAAATTCACAGAAACTATCTTTTTCAGTTTCACTACGAGATAAACTACTTCTAACAGCAACGAACACGCCACCGCCAACTGTGTTTAACCTATCGTTTCGGAACACCATTATGTTCTTCGCAAAAGTTTCGCTGACCTTATCTCCGGCTTTAGCCAGCTTCCAGTGCCTATAACGATCTGTGCACCAGTGCACTCTATAGGCGCTTGAAGCTCTGGTACTTTCCCAACACAGCTACGACAATTTACAACTGTTATACCGATGGTTCCCGTATCTACGTTCTTCCCATGTTAGACCTGCACACTTTGGGACTGAAGCCATTCTTGTGTTTCTTAGAGACCCTCCAACTTAAAAAACCGCCCAGTCCACGCCACTAAGCTCCTGCTGCCTGTGTGGCCGCCTCCTGCATGTAGTGGACTTCTGGCCTATTCAGTGGGACCCAAAATCCAACCACCTTAAGGCGCAAGTCGAGAAATCTGCAACCTACATGGTCGCAGAACCGTCTGAGCCTCTGATTCCGACCATCTACTTCGCTCTGTACCAGAAGTCTGCATTCGGTCCTATCAACTATGCTGCAAATGGTTAGCTCCGCTTTCATCTCCAAAGCAAGAATGGCAGCCTTTACCATTTCTGTTAGCCCCTATAAACTAGAGTGAATCTCTTCGAATACAAAGTGAAACACATCATCCAAAGCGTCACATATCATTGGTACTGACGTGAGCCACCAATTGCAGTTGACTGCATCCTGTGCTTTTCATGGCATCTGAAAGGACCCATTCAACATCTGGAGTGGCTCCACCCAGTATGCACACAGAGTGCTCATTGGCTTTCTTCCCATCCTTGGTAGCCATGTCCCTAAGGGGCTCCATAATGCGCCTAACATTGGAGCTCCCAACTACCAATAATCGCACCCTCTGTGACCGCCTGGATCTTGCAGCCTGAGAAGTTTCCTCTGAAATAGGACAAGCGACTGCATATGGATGAGGGACAGTGTCAGCCACAGACAGCACCTGGAACTTGTTGGTCAATCTAACTAAGGAGGCCTTACATCAGCCCTCCAGCAAGTCATTTGCCGCCTGCCACACCCTGAGGTGACCTCCCACTTGACCACAGGTGAGGGGTCATCTTCAGTGTGAACAGTAACTGGGCTAGCCACCCATTGGAGGATTCTGATGTGCTGGACATCCGTTAGATCCATGAGGCTGGCCCACAACAGTGAAGGCCATTCACTGCGGCTTCAAGCTGTGTAACTGAAGCCATCACAGCCTGGAGCTGAGAGCGAAGTGTCACCAATCCAGCTCGCATCCGCACACAGCAATCACAGTCCCTGTCCATACCAAAGACCGTGGATAACTACACTATACTGACAAAAGGGGACTGTTGATATGCGCTACAGAACTCTACTGTATATACGGAGGAAAATGCAAGAACTGTTTCTAATAAGTTAGATTAACAGGCAGAGATTAAAAAACTGAACCACCAAAGCTATTGAGACTAAATAATTCGCTCCTTATTAGGGACTTGTAAGAAGTCACAAATCTTTTACTTTCAGACGCAATCGGAAACGCGAGAACTGTGTCTACAAAATACTAAATTAAATTAAAACGCAGAAACTCAAGAAACTAAACTGCCAAAGCACACAGATGAAACTATACAATTTTATCTTGTCTACATCTGCCCGTAATACATCACGTGTTGACTACCTGTCATTCACCACGGAAACCATTACCAACAGGAGCACAGAATGGAAAATCTCCGGTACCATAGGTGCACTTTTACTGATCAAATCTGCACCTTAATAAAAAAAGCAATGAAACATTCCCTTTGACATCAATTTTTGAACTAATTCTTCTCAACCTTTCCTTCTTGAGCATTATGATGCATTTCGTCTCACAATCGGTGATATCTGTTTGACATCTCGAAGCTAACAAATAAAGAGGGTGTTGCTGGATTATCCTTCAAAAAGCATAAAATGGGGAAGTAATGAACAGGTGAAGAGGAACCCATTTCAGAAAACTTAGGCCTACAGTTTCCATTCAGATAAAAAGGAAATTGTGTTAGTAGCCGTCTCCTTTGCGCAGTGATGTAATGAATTTGTGACAAATGTCATGGCGACTGCAATATCTTATAATCGTCGATATTTTGGAAGATTAAAGCAAAATTATTATCAGTCACATATAAATAAGAGGAACAATACATGAAAATAAAACGAACTGAGAATCTTAATAATAAGTTCTGCAGCTGTAATGGACATCACAATACACAGATGGAACTATAAAGTAATATCTCGCAACCAAGTCGGAGCCGAGAGGGCTGTATGTAATTTCGAATTAATGTACTTTTCAGTATGAAATCTAAAATGATTTCATGAGAATAAATGAACTAATGGCCAGAAAAAAAGCGAATGTAATACTCTAAAAATCGTTCTACATGTGTAGCGGAGACCCGATACACAGTACGAACTAAAAGGTATATGTATCGCAAAGAGTTTCGGAAAATATACTTTTGGCATATATAACTCAAGTGAGACTGTGATACCCACTTCTGTGTAAATGTATTTGCCAGTAATAAAAGGAAAAAATTTTCACAAGAAGAAATTCAACTAAGTAAAAGGAGGAATACGAATCGAATGTCGTAAGATAGTTCTACTTCAGTCGAGACATCGATATACTGTAAGAACAAAAAATGAACAATATACCGTAAATAAATCGAAACTAGTATCGAAAAATACTCTTGAACCATGTAATCGCATGTCTAGAGTGCAGTATTCAGTAAGGAAAATATGAATGTATCAACAGTAAATTGAAACTTTAAATATTTAACGAATAGAAGACGAACTGAATATCGGAAAAGGTCCCTACAGCTGTAGTGGGAATCATGATGGAAACAACGAACTAAAAATTAATTATAAAGGAATGGAAGGTAATATCGAAAAATACTCTTCAGGTATACAGGGCGTCTAAAAAACCACTAACAAGTTTTAGGGCCAGATTTCTTGCACCAAAACAAGAAAAAATATGAAGTAAACAACATGGACTTTAAAATGCATGCCTCAAGTGCTATGAGCAATTGTTCATCTTCGATATTATGCAGTACGTCTCTTCTACTTCAAGCTCTTTCCTTTCCGTATTTTGGGAGGATGTAGTATGACAAGAACAACCAAAAAGTCTAGTAAACATGGACTCGAAAATGAATAGCTTAAGAGCTATGCATTAAAGTTTTCACTTTTGATCCCATGTTCACTAGACATTTTTTTCTTTGTTTGGTCCATACTACCTCCTCCCAAAATATGGAAAGCAAAGTCCTTGCGGTAGAATAGATCTGTTTCATAGTACCGAAGATGAATAAGTGCTCATAGTTCTTAACGTATGCATTTCAGAGCCCATGCTTTTATACATTTTTTCCTTGTTTTGGTGTAAGGAGCCTATCCCTAAACCTTAACCGTGTGTTTTTGCGTCGCCTTCTGTATCTCGAGACTCCGATATGCAGTTACTAATACATGTATGTGCATTTGCATCAAAAAGTTTATTACAAACAGATCTCAACAATTTCTAGAAGAAAAGGTAACAGACAGAATATTAAAAAAACTGCATCTTCAGTGGAGACCGCGATAAAAAAAAACGAAATTAAAAAAATATATCGTACAGTTTTAAAGGCTAACAAATCGAGTAAATACGTATACCTCCAACCAAAGCAGAAGATACAATATTTTGTTTCTTGTTCGTAGGAGCGATTAAAAATATAATTTATTTCGAAACCAACGAAAATATTTCAACAAGGAGTGCTATAAAAATGCACTACAAAATGCACACCAAGAATTTACATCACAGCATCCATTAACACAGTCCAGTGGCGACACTATTGCACATTTTTGCTATACACATCGACACCACCAAGCGGACAGTAAGCTATACAGGGTGTTACAAAAAGGTACGGCAAAACTTTCAGGAAACATTCCTCACACACAAATAAAGAAAATATGTTATGTGGACATGTATCCGGAAACGCTTTATTTCCATGTTAGAGCTCATTTTAGTTTGTTCTTCCACCTACGCTCAATGGAGCACGTTATCATCAATTCATACGGGATACTCTACCTGTGCTGCTGGAACATGTGCCTTTACAAGTACGACACAACATGTGGTTCATGGATGATGAAGCTCCTGCACATTTCAGTCGAAGTGTTCGTACGCTTCTCAACAACAGGTTCGGTGACCGATGGATTGGTAGAGGCGGACCTATTCCATGGCCTGCACGCTCTCCTGACCTCAACCCTCTTGACTTTCATTTATTGGGGCATTTGAAATCTCTTGTCTACGCACCCCGGTACCAAATGTAGAGACTCTTCGTGCTCGTATTGTGGACGGCTGTGATACAATACGCCATTCTCCAGGGCTGCATTAGCGCATCAGGGATTCCATGCAACGAAGGGTGGATGCATGTATCCTCGCTAACGGAGGGCATTTTGAACATTTCCTGTAACAAAGTGTTTGAAGTCACGCTGGTACGTTCTGTTGCTGTGTGCTTCCATTCCATGATTAATGTGTTTTGAAGAGAAGTAATAAAATGAGCTCTAACATGGAAAGTAAGCGTTTCCGGACACATGTCCACATAACATATTTTCTTTCACCCTGTATACAGGGTGTTACAAAAAGGTACGGCATAACTGTCAGGAAACATTCCTCACACACAAATAAAGAAAAGATTCCAGAATGAGATTTTGACTCTGCAGCGGAGTGTGCGCTGATATGAAACTTCCTGGCAGATAAAAACTGTGTGCCCGACCGAGACTCGAACTCGGCACCTTTGCCTTTCGCGGGCAAGTGCTCTACCATCTTTTTTTTTTCTAATTCTCATTTTGTCGACGTTGTTCGTTGTACATGCTCGAGGCGGACGTCGTAAGACATCCGATAAAAGTTCGTTGATGATCTTTTAACTCAGTTTTTTTTTTACTACAGAGGGTACGTAACCCTCTGTCCGAACACGCTGAGATACCGTGCCCTCTGAGCTACCGAAGCACGACTCACGCCCGGTCCTCAAAGCTTTACTTCTGCCATTATCTCGTCTCCTACCTTCCAAACATTACAGAAGCTCTCCTGCGAACCTTTGCAGAAGAGCTTCTGTAAGGTTTGGAACGTAGGAGACGAGATACTGGCAGAAGTAAAGCTGTGAGGACCGGGCCTGAGTGGTGCTTCGGTAGCTTAGATGGTAGAGCACTTGCCGGGAAAGGCGAGGTCCCGAGTTCGAGTCTCGGTCGGGCACACAGTTTTGATCTGCCAGGAAGTTTCAAAGAAAAGACGTTATGTGGACATCTGTCCGGAAACGCTTGATTTCCATGTTAGAGCTCATTTTAGTTTCGTCAGTATGTATTGTACTTCCTCGATTCACCGCCACATCGGTGGGCTGACGAGAATCCTCACGCAATTGTGCAATCACGTCATCAACACAGATTTTCTGTAAACGTTTGGGCAGGCATTGTTGGTGATGTCTTGATTGGGCCCCATGTTCTTCCACCTACGCTCAATGGAGCACGCTATCATGATTTCATACGGGATACTCTTATCTGTGGTGCTAGAACATGTGCCTTTACAAGTACGACACAAGATGTTGTTCATGCACGATGGAACTCCTACACATTTCAGTCGAAGTGTTAGTACGCTTCTCAACAACAGATTCGGTGACCGATGGATTGGTAGAGGCGGATCAATTCCATGGCCTGCACGCTCTCCTGACCTCAACCCTCTTGACTTTCATTTATGGGGGAATTTGAAAGCTCTTGTCTACACAACCCCGGTACCGAATGTAGAGACTCTTCGTGCTCGTATTGTGGACGGCTGTGATACAATACGCCATTCTCCAGGGCTGCATCAGCGCATCAGGGATTCCATGCGACGGAGGGTGGATGCATGTATCCTCGCTAACGGAGGACATTTTGAACATTTTCTGTAACAAAGCGTTTGAAGTCACGCTGGTACGTTCTGTTGCTGTGTGTTTCCATTCCACGATTAATGTGATTTGAAGAGAAGTAATAAAATGAGCTCTAACATGGAAAGTAAGCGTTTCCGGACACATGTACACATAACATATTTTCTTTCTTTGTGTGTGAGGAATGTTTCCTGAAAGTTTGGCCGTACCTTTTTGTAACACCCTGTACACTGTTGAACACGATAACCGATGAATGAGACAAGTATCATCTATAGTGATTTGTAACATGGCTTATAGAAAAGGGAGAGTATGTAGCGCAATGAATTGTAGCATTATCAGAAAGAAGATACCAAATTTGCCATTGTATGGGTTTCTTAATGACCACAAGACCAATTAAACAGCACGTTACAGAGCTGTTTGCTTAGTATTTTCTTGTAACCTGTTGGCGTCTACTGAAGAGTGACATTTCTGTTTAAGAACAAGAAACACATAGTAAACAGTAGAACATTCAATGAATTACAGAAAGACGTCGTATATCTAGATAATACCGGGGCATTTTCTGCACTACACTTCGAAACAAACCAGTGTATGAATATGTAAAATCAAGAAGTACATTGTAAGCCACCGTAACTATGACTGAAGATAAAACTACCACTTAGAGGTGATAATAAAACGAAAAAAAGAACAATGAAACAGTTCCCCGACGCCAAGGAAACTAAATCCAGAATGGGCACTTCATCAGAGCCACAAACGTCAGAATTTTTCAAAGGGTCGTCTTTTGGATCAGACGTAATTATAGTAAATAAATATTCGAGTACTGGAGAGTCGCGTGAAGTGCAACAATGATCAACTCTTTAAATTTGGTGTAAAATAGTTGTGTGAAAGAATGTGCCAGTCATAAGAACAGTTAGTAACCGAAATATATGCTGCTTAAAGAAGAAATATTGCTTTATTCTCTTGATTTCAGTGGAATAAATTCGAATTATGTGAAATTTCGAGAGTATTTGTTCGTGAAAACATTGTAGCTTACAACATTTCATTCATAAATTTTGGCTCTGTTTACTTTTATTTCACGATTACTCGTAGGTCAGTCAAGACACAAAAAAATGCTAAAACCACAAAACGAGATGTAGTTCTAATTTTTAAATAAGTCTGGGTGAGTAATACGTGAATAACTGCGAATTTGCGCACTTTTTTTAGTTGCCGACTTATAACTCCTAACTTCAGCGTTTTCCAATATTAGTCGTTATTATCAGTTTTAAGTATATTAAATATGCATCCATGTAAGTCCAGACACAGCTCTATAAATCCAGAAGTTTCAAGGTTATGGAATTTCGAATGCTGGTTATTTTGACCAAAAATGAAAATTTTAAGTTTTGCCCTTGTTTCGGGCTGTATATCGGTATAACCGCTCATCTTGTGAGAAACGCCATGCGAATTGAAGTTGTAGTAAATTATATTTTCTTTAATTTGAGTGCAAAACGAAGTTTCCAGGACGAGTAGTTTTCCTGAAATCATATAACAACAAAATGTCAGAAAACTGGATTTTTGAAGAAATACGGCTAAGCACGGCTGCTATCAAATTTCTAGCATTCAACGAATGGGAAATGCATAGCATCATATTTAAAAGTTGGATTGTACGTTTACGTGAATCACGTGTTTTACAAAAGTTGACATTTCTTGTGGACTCACTTAAGTATGGACAAATGAAGTAAGTCCACCCTACTCTATATAGCTATAATGCCGCCTTATGTATCGCAACAATAGGCGTCTTATCAAAACACCTGTTCCCTTGCTTTGTTAACTTCTCAGTCGCATTCGGTTGTCTGATCTTTGAGATTCTCAGCGACTTTTGAAAAATGTCGATTGCATCACGTGCTTGTTTTATACGTCGAAAAACACTTGAGGAAGGTCAGGTAACAGTGACGAATAAACGTGATGTGCTTTCCCTAATTGAACTGTGTGAGAAGCCTGGCCTTAAGTAACAATTTTTACAAGCGTTAACTGTGCGCTGTGCGTGTGGGAAGAGATACACCATTCAATGAGATGCTGCGGCGATGATTAGTCGTGGCTCAATACAGTTCCTGAAGCATCGTCTTTAAGATTATCAAGAGGACACAGGGACATCCGAAATATTTGTTTCCTCTATAGAGATAATATCGCTGAGGTATTTATCAAGCACCAAAAGAAACTGGCTCAATCACGAAGGAATCATGTGAAGTCACTGGGTGCAAAGGAAACTATTCTGGAAGTGGGACATCTCCTGACTGAAGGCAGGGCTAGATACCTACCTGTACAGACATTTGGCTCGAAACATCTTGTTACATCTGTGTGGCAATGGGACGTTCATGCTGTTACGGCGATGCAATGCTTTTTGAAAATTCGGCTATTTTGCGTGGAAAAGAGCACCATCGATTATAAAAGTCAATCATACTGTTCGTCTTCGGCAACGCTGATGTGAATGTCAGCACCATAGGTAGCGAAAACACCTTCCATGAATGGGTGGCATAATGATAATTACATCTCTGTGCGCAGTATTGCCGGACAAATCAATACCTCATTTGAAGAATGTCTCTGCTGACAAGTGAAGTTCGTATGCCGTCTCACAAATCCAGCAAAACAATGTCAGAAAAAAATATTGGATTATGTGCTATTCCTATAGCATACATGAATGAAAGCCTTCAGGTTGGCAGTGACATACTGCCCACAGCTATAAATTTGCTACGGTTGTTTGGAAAAACCTCCAACACCTCGAGTATTCCAGGCTGGAACGGGTTAATGGAGCAAGTGACCAACGGTCTTGATTTAAAGTACTCAAAAACTGTTTTCTCCCATTTATTCACACTCCACCCATGGATTATTACACGGTACAGAAACCTCTTCTAGTTCAACCTGTAGTAGAACGCCCTGCTTTGTGCCATATGATCAACTGCTGTTCATGAAAGCCAGAGACATTATTGACAAATGCCAACATTCCGAGCTGAGTGTCATGGAGGTTAGGTAGTTTTCACCTACTCATTTCGTTTATGGGAGCCATTGGTGCCACGATGGCAGATAGTGACCGTAGGAAATTTATCACTACAATATACGCCGAAGAGAGTGTCGACAAAATTACCACTGGGCATGCGTACTCGAAGGTTGCGGGAGCTCGTATGTTGACAAACGTTGCGTTGGATAATTTAAATTTTAAAGACGTTCAACTAAGTGAAATGGAACGAGCTGAATCATAAGTATATGGCTGAAAAATAAAAACATGCCTTGCACTCACTCACACTACACACCTCTATGAAGACTGTAGGGCTGTCTGGGCGTGGATCATTTGGTGTATAGTAACGCCTCGGCCTCGAAACCTGGACTTCAGCCTCACACTGTTCTTTTCCTGGTTTTAGGAGCAGATAGTCTGCCCCTTGGTTCGTCCTCTTAATCTTCTTGCAATGCTATGGGAAGTTCACGTAGAAATTGGCTTGGCACAATTTGCATGGACGACAATCGGACGAAGAGGCAGTAAGAGCTTAAGAGCGACTGGCTACGACACAACCAAGATCGAGTAAGATCCTTTCCAAAACTTCTTAAGCTTTTTAACCTAACTCTTCTTTAACACTATGTGGCTCACGTCATGAGATCTCTGACGCCATATTACGGCGTGACTGCTTGGTATTGATGTTTTATTTTCTGAGGAACCCATTGATGATCCGGCTGTTTCACTCCCTCCAATACCTCCTTCAGCTTGCCTGCTAATTCCTTTATGTGTTCGTTGCCAGTTCGAGCGGTTGATCACGCAAAGTCCAAATACGAATCATCCTTCTTCCGTATACAATTTCATATGGACTTGCGCCAGCTGTTGTGTGCATTTTTGCGTTGTGGTCACTCACAAAATAAGGAAGGTAGGCATCCCAGTTATCATGTTTACTGCTGACATTGCGGCTAACTTTTTTAATGAATGTTCTGAGAACTTACTCTATGCTGCCGTTTCCTTCAGGGTGTGATGGTGTAGTTTTTAGCTATGTTATTTGCATCAGCTAATGAAATTCGTTTCTCAGTCACTGCTTATGCTTAATGGTGGTCCAAACTTTGGAATCAAGTCTTCTACATAAACTTTCGTTATGGTCTCGGCACTCTGACCATGTGTTAGCATCATGAGAACTTGTATGGAGGAATGACCTAACATGGTCAATATGTATTTATGCCGTTCTTTAGTCTTAGGTAAAGGTCCAACAACATCCAGTCCTACTGTGTCAAACTGTTCAGTAGCCCTCTGATAGTTCTTGAATTGGCGCCCTAGTTTTTTCCAAATTATCCCATCTGTTATCAGTGAAAAAACACCAATTCAAAAAAGTCAGCTTTCCGAATTGCTCAGCAATTTTAATCTTTTGTCTCTTTACCACAGTTTCCAGTTAATAATCATCTTGTTCCACCATGATTTGTTCTCTTATGCTTGCTGTAATAAATAGGCAGTTTTTCTTACTAGTGATTTTGTACAGCAATCCATCTATTTTGGCAATGTTGGTCATTTTTCCATGTTTTGCATTGTGGATCATCGTCTTGGCTGTTTTTAACTGTTCCTCAGATCTTATTGTAAAGCAAATATGATCCTTTCTGGTCATTGCATCAGCATTCACACATTGCTGACCAGATTGATTAACAACATTAACCGAGAGCGCTCACACATTCGTATTGTTCGTTTTATTAATTTGGAACTTGGGTTCTTTAAGCTCAATAACCGTTTAAATGCAGTGTAGTGTATAATGAATCTAAATTGTCTTTCTATGGAGAAGTAACAGCTACGTGTTATACCGAAATCTAAAGCACAAAGCTACTTTAGTATTGTAATATTTTTAAATTGCTCTTTGTTCTATTGTCCAGAAGCAACTGATACTGTGTATTCATGGTTGCCAATTTCTTGAGCATAAATAGCGCTGACAGCAGAATTTGAAGTATCTGTTGAAAGAATCGAGGGTTTGCTGAAATCTGGCTAGGCCAACACTGGAGCTGTGGTTAGAGCGTTTTAAGTTCTTCCATCGCTTTTTTGTAGTATGTAGACCAGTTAAATGTGGCTTCTTTTTTCAGTAACTGCATCGTTGGAAGTTCTGTATTTGCATAACTGGCTACGAAACATCTAGAAACTTGCTAATTCCAAGAATGAGAGTAGTTCTTTTAAATTCTGTGATTTAGGGAAGTTCTTGACAGTTTCAGTAAATTTTTAGTCAGGACAGACACCTTTACTGGTTATAGTACGTCCAAGGTAACTGACTTGACTTTATGCAAAATGACATTTATATTTTGATACAGACAGATTTATGTTCCTTATACGCTCGAAAAATGATTGGAGTCTCTCAGTAATATGCTTTCTGTTAAAAAAAAAAAAAAAAAGAAATTAATACTATGTCGAGGTGTACAAGAGTTTGCGTTTACGTGAACCCTCAAAACTGAGTCCAGCAGGCGCTGAAAGGTGGTTGGCATGCAGTGAAATCCAAATGGCATACACAGGTGTTGACAAATTCCTGTTGTAGTGAAGAATTAAGTTTTTTCTTGATCATCTGGATGCACCATCAGCCGGTAACATCCTGTTATTAGGTCACAAACGGTAAAAAATTTGGACATCTGCCCAAGTAATGAACAGTTTCTACGAAATTCGGTAAGAGCAAATGTCGAGTGGGTTACTGCATTCAGAGCTTGGTAATCGAGGAAAAAACGAAACTGTGACTCTTCAGAAAGAGATTGCTTTCTAACAGTGTCTACTGATGAAAGTTTCCAGTTGTTTTTTAAGCATTTCTTCTACCAACTCTGTTTGACTGAATGGCATCCTATAAGGTTTTTGGGTGACTGGTGCTGCATTTCCGCTATTTATAAGATGCTGAATCAAATGAGTGATAGGTATATTTGAACATTCTCGGAAAGGATCCTCATACTCCAATAAAATATTCTATCCATTAACTGTCAAATGGTCTAAATCTTGCTAAATCTTGTTCTTTAGTTCATTATTAGCTATGACTCATTGTTGTAATTTTTCAACACTGCTGCAAATATCTGCCTCCATGACTGCAGCATTTTATGGTGAATCTGGAATCTGTATTACATCATTTTTACTAGTGCTTGACTCTTCAGCAACATTCGTTCCTAGTGGCAACAAAATGTCTTTGCTTCTTGTGTTCGTTATTGTTATTGGGACTCCAGCTGCATTATGCCTCACCATTATAGCTACGTCTACACTTCTGACAACATGAGAATGCATTTTGTACAGCAACTCACATTTACTCTATTACTCGGTCAATAACAAAGCTCCTTCTCTGAATCGGTGTACTTGACTTCGACGTAGATTGTCGTTCCTCTTCCATGGGGAACTTTCTGAGGCTGATCAATTTGTACATCGACTCGGAGGGTTAGTGTACTCCAGTCCCACGGTGTCAGTATTGCTCCTCCTTTGAGTGCGATCTGACTAATGATTTCAGTAGTTTGTTGTTACTAAAGCTCAGTCTTGTTTTCTGTCTGCTACAATTATCGCTGCCCAGTTAGCAGACAAGAAATCAAAACCAAATACACCGTCGCAGCGCGTTTCATTATTCGGAACTACTTGCACTGTCGCCGAGAATTTTTCTTGGCTTAAACATAATTCAGCGTCAAACTCTCCGTGATTACGACGGGACGTTAAACACTAACCACCACCACCACCAAATCTCCGTGATTAAGTAATTTCCCGTCGCTTAGTCGTCTCACCTTTCACTCTGGCGACCTTAACTTATCCGTTTTATCTGTGCAGCACCACATTAGTGACGTATGGGGTATGTGCTCCTATGTCAATAAACAGCTTGATTTGTCGTCCACGGTATACGGCAACTATCACAAAGTCATTTCCTCTCTGATTTTCGGTGGAGCTAACGGGAATTAATGTCTCGCGCAGGGGGAAGTCGGTGCCGTGGCATTGTCTCGTTAATGATCTTCTAAATTGTCTGTTGCTAACATTAGTTTTCCTTTTAATCAGGCAATCTCTCGATACCTGACGCTGTATATTGCAACTGTAGCGAAGTTGTTTCTCTTTACAGTCTCTTGGTCTATGACGTGGCTTGTTACACATGTAACATTCTGCATTTGCGTTGAATAGACGACGCTCTTCTTTTCGCGTATCATTCGGCCGTCTTAATGCTTCCACTACGCCAACAGCTGCCTCTACTGCTTCCTGAAAGTTCTTACATCGTGTCAGTCTCACTGCTTTGCTTACTACCTCTCCACACAACCCGTGGATGAATGTGTTCAAAGCTTTCTGATTGACTTCGAACAGTTGAATGCGTTGCTCATTCACGTCTTCTATTTCTCGTCATCTATCAGATCGTACGTTTGATTGTTAATATTTTGAATTATGCAGGCAAACTGCTCAATTAGATTCGTCCTGTCGCATCCGAAGACTATGAAATTGGTCTCTGTAGAATTTGATAGTAATTTTAGGTTTGAATATTTGATCAAAAGTCGCTTCGAACTCACTGTAATAACCTTCTGATTTGCTGCAAAGGGGCTTCGCACGAATGAAATCTTGTGCGGCTCCTGAATTCTCAATTTAGCAACTGCTAACCTATCGGAATCAGTCCATGAATCTAACACGGCAGCTCCATCGAGTTTCTGAAAGAATATTTAATGTCGTACTCGGTTTCCCGCTATCGACTGGTACAGATGGTAATGATGATAAATATTTCATTGGTCCAGCATAGCGTGAGCTATTATTTGACAAGTCATTTGAGAGGCAGAGCTCACTTCTGTCTTGTTTTAACTGTTGTACCTTCCTTTGCAAATGGTTTAGCCTGCATTTCTGATTAATTTACGCCCCTAAAATCACTCAACTGCAGGAAATAGTTGTACAAATCCGTCGCTACATTTCGTATTGAAGCTAAATTTTGGCAGACCAACCGGAATTCCAGCGCTGGATGTCCCAACGCTATAAAATGTCGTTCATGCAAGTGCTGCTACGGTTCTTGTTTCGCAATGGAGAGATTGTAGGAACTCAGGAATTTTCTGAAGTTCACACATCACTGCACCTTCTGATTTCTGTAGGATTTCCAGAATTAATCCCCACGCTGACATCACTACTATAAGGGGAAGAGATTTGTATCCTCAGATGAGGACCTACCGTGCTATTTGTCAGGATATGTGGCATTCGGTCTACGCACAGAAATACATGAATAACGAGTAAATGAGCTACACGACTTTAATTACATGACAAAAGTTTATAGTAATACGTACGGTACGCCGATAAGTCATAACAATGTCTGCCGTCCTAGCACTGGATACATTCGGATCTATCGAGACTCCATTGTGAGCCGAGAATGACAATGATTCCACGTCCAAACCACGCAAGATAACAGCGCTCAGCTGCTTGGAGTTTCTGGGGAGGGGTGCACCGAGGGCTTAAAAAAGCATTGCCTATCCTAGTCTTTCATATTGTTTGGGAAGTTTTGGTGCATTCAGGACCTACGGCAGTCTGTGCGGTGAATCAGTCGCATGCTTTTGGATGACAGAAGTTATCGTGTCGTCGTTCACGACACTATGAAATATGTCGCGTCAGTTCAGTGAGAACTTAAAGACAATCTGCAGTTGTCAGAAGTCTGTTTCATTCCCGTTGGTTGTTCAGCAGAACTTTTATTTTAGTGACTGAAGCTGATCTGCACTTTGAGCTGTTTGCGTTGAGTCTTATTTTCTAACTAAACCAATGGTAACATTCATTAATTTCGTCACTGATCAAGGCTTCCGATTACTGGAGACACTGTTTCGATCATACTGCCATTTATTTGTGTTAGAGTGGAATTTGACTTCAATTAATTTCAGTTGTGAACACTACCTACGATTTCAGCTGTTATATATATATATATATATATATATATATATATATATATATATATATATATATATATATATATATATTTTGTGGAGGAAAACTAGAAAGTTGCACTATTGGGGAAAATTAAGGATGTAAACCGACAAGCAACGCTTGAACTGGGTGCCAAGGGCACACACTGATATGATATTTTCTCTTTGTCGCTAAACTAGCGAGTGACTTAATTACTGTTATAGACTTCCTCACTGAGTACAGTGTACTGTTAGACCTAGACATGGCAAAGCCATTTAACGAACAGTAGAAAAGATACATATTCTTTTTGAAGAACAAGTTATTCTGGAACAAATACAGGTAAGCTGTTTGAAACTCTGCATTGAACAAGAAGAACGTGAGGGAATGACTATGAATTGCATAAGAGAAAAAAGGGAATCTGAGGATGAAGAAGAGATGATAAAATAAGAAATTGTCAGATCATCAATGAACGAGTGGAGAAGGTTACAAAAATCGTTGCTAAAGATTCGGGAAGGATTGCAGGAAATATTACTCTGCAGCCGAGATATACACTCCTGGAAATTGAAATAAGCACACCGTGAATTCATTGTCCCACGAAGGGGAAACTTTATTGACACATTCCTGGGGTCAGATACATCACATGATCACACTGACAGAACCACAGGCACATAGACACAGGCAACAGAGCATGCACAATGTCGGCACTAGTACAGTGTATATCCACATTTCGCAGCAATGCAGGCTGCTATTCTCCCATGGAGACGAACGTAGAGATGCTGGATGTAGTCCTGTGGAACGGCTTGCCATGCCATTTCCACCTGGCGCCTCAGTTGAACCAGCGTTCGTGCTGGACGTGCAGACCGCGTGAGACGACGCTTCATCCAGTCCCAAACACGCTCAATGGGAGACAGATCCGGAGATCTTGCTGGCCAGGGTAGTTGACTTACACCTTCTAGAGCACATTGGGTGGCACGTGATACATGCGGACGTGCATTGTCCTGTTGGAACAGCAAGTTCCCTTGCCAGTCTAGGAATGGTAGAACGATGGGTTCGATGACGGTTTGGATGTACCGTGCACTATTCAGTGTCCCCTCGACGATCACCAGAGGTGTACGGCCAGTGTAGGAGATCGCTCCCCACTCCATGATGCCAGGTGTTGGCCCTGTGTGCCTCGGTCGTATGCAGTCCTGATTGTGGCGCTCACCTGCACGGCGCCAAACACGCATACGACCATCATTGGCACCAAGGCAGAAGCGACTCTTATCGCTGAAGACGACACGTCTCCATTCGTCCCTCCATTCACGCCTGTCGCGACACCACTGGAGGCGGGCTGCACGATGTTGGGGCGTGAGCGGAAGACGGCCTAACGGTGTGCGGGACCGTAGCCCAGCTTCATGGAGACGGTTGCGAATGGTCCTCGCCGATACCCCAGGAGCAACAGTGTCCCTAATTTGCTGGGAAGTGGCGGTGCGGTCCCCTACGGCACTGCGTAGGATCCTACGGTCTTGGCGTTCATCCGTGCGTCGCAGCGGTCCGGTCCCAGGTCGACGGGCACGTGCACCTACCGCCTTACTGTTAATCGTCCCGTTACCGTCGCATCCTGACTTGTCTGCAAAATTTTGTATGGTGACTGAAAGTGAAAAGACGGGCATCAGGGCTAAGAGCTTTCATATGATCTTTCAAGAGGTTGAGGAAACTGGAGAATACGGAAAAATAACGTTGCATTTGGTAACTATGTTCTGCCGAAAAGCAAGAGAAATTACTCGGTTTTTGGACTCGAGACTTAGCCATAGTTTTGAACTTTTAGAAATTTCAGTACTTCCTCTTCGAACGTAAAACCAGAGTTGAAACAGACTACAGAGAGCTGGAGTTCCTACCGAATGAACCCATGACGGATTGATGAGGCGAATACTGTTCTTTCAAGAATTTGAGTTCCAAGTCACTTATGTACTAGGGGAAATGAACGTGATAGCAGATACACTGTCATCCGTAAATTACTGAAGACGTAAAGGATAATCACTTTAGCTTATTTCATTTGCGGAACGTGGCCTTTTAAAATTACATTATCATGTTGCTGTGGGAGACTGAGAAGGAATCGGACACAGATCTGGCACTTAGACAGCTGAAAGAGAAGTGGGGACATAGAGATCAGGCCACAATTAGGCAGTTTTACTTGGCGAGAAGGGAAATCCTGTTCCATCTTAGAAGCGTTACTGTTTCACTGTGGGTCATCTCTACACCAGAAGAATTAATAAACAAAGTGGTACGTTACAATCACTGGAGCTACTCGTCTTTTGGACTGAAGAAATATTTCTTAAAACTGAAAACCTTGTGTCATTCGAACATCATGGAGCGCAGGGTAAGTAAGATACTTTCCATTTGCGAGAAATGTTAAAAGGCCAGACCATCTATTCAAGCCATGCAGGCCCCTCTCTGTCTGAATGTGCCTAATAAACTGTAACGCCTTGCAGACGCAGACGTAATGGTACCTCCGCCAGTTGACAACCCCTGGTGGCTATCATTATATGTTAGTTGTGGTAGAGCTCACTAAAAAATTTGTGACTCTCACGCCACTGCGCAGAGGAATGGTACTTACCATATTGAAGGCAGTGTACAAGGACTTTGTGGCTCAAGTACGTCGCTTTCGCAAGATTGTCACGGTCAACGGGCCTCAGTTTAAATTGTATCAGTTGAGAGCTACACTGAGAAGACACAGGACGTAGCTTACATACATTTCAGAGCACAAACCAAGTTCGAAGCCCACGGACCACGCATGAGAGAGCTTGGTAATTTGTGTCGAATATATTCTGTCACAAACAACACTCTAAGTGGGGCATATTGTTGACGAAATTCCGAAACCTAATAAAAGAGACAGCGTACAGTGCAATATTATTGCCACCTCCACCTGTCCTGAAGAATTGGGAGAGAGATTAGGGAAGTGGCTCACTACAAACCAGAAAACGAGAATTCGACATGAGGAACTGGCTAGTCAGGCACTGAGCTGGCTTCACGAGATAGGAATTAAAGAAAGGAAAGAGCCAATAAGAAGAAGAGAATGAGAGAGTGCCTGGTGTGGCACAGAGCCCTTGTCAAATCCCTCAGACTTTCAAGCAACGAGAACAGGTTGTGCCACATGTTTTTCTCAGTATACAACGGGGAGCTGAGAACTGCATGAATTGCACACATGAGGGCATTTGAATTAGAGACCATCAAGTCCAAGAATTCAGTTGTTGTGCATCACATCAGTCACATCAAGCCATTCTTTGAACAGAAAAACTGAAAAGTGCGAAAAGCAGGAGAAGCAGCAAATATGGGAGAAGATTTGGAGAAGATTACTAGCCGGCCGGGGTGGCCGAGCGGTTCTAGGTGCTACAGTCTGGAACCGCGCGACCGCTACGGTCACAGGTTCGAATCCTGCCTCGGGCATGGATGTGTGTGATCTCCTTAGGTTAGTTTGGTGGCTTGCGGAGTATGGATGTAGATGTAGATGTAGATGTAGTTCTAAGTTCTAAGGGACTGATGACCTCAGCAGTTAAGTTCCATAGTGCTCAGATCCATTTGAACCATTTGAAGATTACTGTTCCACTGTACACCAGCTCATTCAGTAGTGAAAGCAACAACAATGCATGAAGCACGTATATGATCGGAGCCTGAACTAAAGAGGAACATTGAGCGAGAATCACAAGAAAGAATCTATGTAAATATGTTTGTTGTATCACAAGGTGCTGAACTTCTCAAAGGAAAAGAGGCTTATGTAGGATTCGAAAGACGTATGTGCGTTACTGAGACGCACCAACGCCTGGCATACATGAATATACAGCGTAATGTTGCAGGGGAAGATATTCTGGATATAACTGAATGAGATACATCATGAACAAGATTCATGCGTCATGTCGAATGACAGTTGTGTTTGAAGCTGCTTACCGTAGTCACGTCTTGGTATTCCTCTACAATTTTTACACCCTAAACTCCTTTCCAACAATAAAGTGGTGAGATCTCGATGTCTCAAAATGCGTGCTATCACCCGACCTCCTGTTTAGTCAAGTCATTCCATAAATTTCTTTTCTCCAAATACTCATTAGCTACGCGACCTAACTATTAATCTTCAGCATTGTTCCGTAGTACAACATTCCAGAACCTTTTATTCTCTTATTGTTTTAACTGCTTATCGTCCACGTTTCACTTCCATACAAGGGTTTCCTCCAGACAAATTCCTTCAGTAAAGATTTTCTAACACTCATAGTTATATTCGATGTCAACAAATTTCTCTTCTTGGGAAACGCTTGCCGTTGCCAATCTACATTTGATATCTTCTCTATTTCGGTCATCGTAGGTTATTTTACTGGCCAAATAGCAAAACTGAGGCACTACTTTTAAGATCTGATTTCTGAATCTAATTTCCCAAACTTTTAAGATCTGATTTCTGAATCTAATTTCCCAAACTTTGCCTGACTTAATTCCATTCCATCACCCTTGTTTTGCTTCTGTTGGTGTTGCTATGACGTATATCATCCTTTCAAGAAATTCTGCTCTTACAAGTTCTTTGCTGCCTCTGACGGAATTACGTTGTCTTTGGCAAACCTCAAAGTTTTTATTTCTTCTCCCTGAACTATAAATTCTTCTCCAAATTTTTCTTTGGTTTTCTTTATTGCTTGGTCAATCTACAGATTGAGTAACGTCAGGGAGAGGCTGCAACCTTGTCTCACTCCCTTTCAACCAGTGGTTTCCTTTCTTACGAACTGCCGTCTGGCTTCAGTACAAGTTGTAGATAATCTTTTGCACCCTATGTATTACCTCCGCTATCTCCAGAACTTCAGAGAGCAAGGCCATGTTGGCTGATGTCACGACACGATTCAATCAATCACATAAACTGTTACCCCTGCAATTACTGTAAGTGCTGCTGCACCTCTTCAAGAACCACTTGTCGGTCTGCCCTCCCCACAGATACCCCTTTGTTGTGGTTGCACCTAAGATATAGTATCAATGAGGCTCCTTGCTAACATAGTTAATAATATTTCTTTCGGAAGCCCTGTCTGTGGGCAAATCATGGAAGTCATTGACCTTCAGTGTCTTCCATTTCCGAATTCAACCTGTTATTGTTACTGACATGGGGAGCACGCGAAGCATGAGGACAGCTTGCTTCTGGACTGGGTGGTGGTGCGAAGTAGCGTCTAAATACCTATTTGTGCTTGTAGGTCACCTGCTGCTTTCACGGTGAAGTTGGTTTTGCAGTGTATTGTATAAATGAAGTTGTGGAATCTATGACAGTCTTCTTTGCTGTGTTGCCTAACATATGTGTTATCCACATAGCGACACCAACAAGAAGGCTTTAGTGGCACGTTACTTTATTTTCATGGGTCACCAGTCTTGTGACTGGTTTGATACAGCCTTCCACGAGTTCCTCTCCTGTGCTAACTTCTTCATCTCAGACTAGCACTAACATCCAACTTCCTCTATTATTTGTTGGATATACTACACTTTCTGCCTTCACGTACAGTTTTTACCTTCTACGGCTCCCTCTGGTACCATGGACGTTATTCCTCGAAGTCGTGACATACATCCTACCTGCCTGTTCCTCCTTCATGTCAGTGTTTTCCACAAATTTGTGGCCTCAGCTGTTTTCGCGTGGGATCTCCTCATTTTCTATCAATCCACCTACTTTTCTACATCCTTCTGTAACACCACATTACAATACATCCTTCTGTAACACCACATTACAATACATCCTTCTGTAACACCACATTACAAAAGTTTTCGATTACCCTCTGTTGCAGTTTTCCCACACCCCATGTTCCACTATTATACAACTCTGTGCTCCAAAGGTGCATTCTCATAAATTTCTTCCCTTCACTCAGGTTCATGTGGGTAGATACCGTAAGCCATTCCAGTCGGTTAATTCCTGCCTGCTGGAGGAAGGTGTCTCCAGGAGGGTACAATGTTCTCGTGCGTAATCGTCTTTAAAGACTAGCCTGTCGCTAAAATGTTCCTTGAAGGTCTGGACAATAGGTTCGTTGACTATGTCTCAGTACTGCACGGATCTGAAATTACCCTCTGTAGCAATTAGAGTAGCAATTAGAGGCGTTCGACATTCACATATGATACGACTCCAAAATATGACCGACCCACCTCCCCGCTGAACCTACGTTGTTACGTCACTGTCTTCACGCACTTGTGTGATGACCATGAGGCGTCAGACAAATCCTATGTTCTACAGTGAACAGACTACGACTACTTGGATCCAGTTTGCACTTCAGTTGTTCCCTTGGCCATTTTCTTCGAGCATCACGATGTTGGTGGCGGCGGTGTGGCCGAGAGGTTCTAGGTCCTTCACTCTGGAACCGCGCGACCGCTACGGTCGCAGATTCGAATCGTGCCTCGGGCATGGATGTGTGTGATGTCCTTAGGGTAGTTAGGTTTAAGTAGTTCTAAGTTCTAGGGGACTGACGACCTCAGATGTTAAGTCCCCTAGTGCTCAGAGCCATAGTGCTCAGAGCTATTTTTTTGTTGGTGGCGGGGGGCAGGCGGGACAGGTGGCAAGCACGTCTCAGCAGCCGAAGTAAGCCGATCACGCCGTTTGGTGCAAATTAGCAACCAGCTAACAGCTTATGACGGGGCCGAGGCACAAGGCACTCTGGACGTCGGATGCAACATAGGTGGCCCAGGCATTTAGGCCTGTTGTAGCAGTATGAGTATACACAGGGGTCGACTCAGCCCTCCCGATTCCACACAAAATGGCAGCACACTGTTCCATTCCATTCTCGTCTTGGCTGTAATTAGTAGGTCTTTAATAGTTTTTGTCTCACGATAGCAGATGTGTATTCGGGTGACTTCACTTTGATGTGCTCCAGTTCGGCTGCTATCTACCTGTACTGACAGCTCTCCTTTCCACAAAATGATTACGTGCACATGGTCTAAGGTTGGAATTACACGTCAGAAACTTGTCGACGTCCGGAACACTGCGCCCTCTGCTCAGATGCACTGTGATTGGAAGTTCGTTCACGTTTCTATTACACAGGCGGCTGTACACAGCAATTACCAGCAGTCAAAAACGTTTAGCTAGGATCAGTTATGCTTTCATCACCAAATTAAGAGAATAAAGCTGTTAGAATAAGTTCTCTGCAAGTGTCATGTTAAATGATACTGAGCTTTGTGTCTGAAGGTGCAGGAGACCTGAGCGAAAGCCGAAGCGAGTATTCATGCAGGGATCGCTTAGATCGATCCTCACCACCGCCGACATGGACGCCACAAGAACCCCAGGCACCAGGTATGAAATACTTTACGTCACTAACTGACACAGCAGCTTATAAAGACCTTATAACCCACAGTCCTATTTCAGAATACAGTGCTCTCTCTACTTCCACAGTTACGAGGGTCTGGCCGCGTCTGTGAAGGAGCGTGGCCCTGCTACGACATTGTTTCTCTTTTGTAGGGTGTAATTTCGAACTCGCGAACCGAAGTAACAACATTAACGCTTTAAACACTATTTTAATTTGTCCTGTGCTCTCTGGCTAATATTTCACAGCATATTTACAAGCTAAATTTTAATCTGGCTATCGAACTTCTTGTGAAAAGTCCTGTAGACAAACTATTCGGCCGTCGAATATAGCAACAAAGCATTCGTTGCATTTCAGTACGTACCCACGATAATTTATGCTCTCCAGAATAACTGTATACTCCACTGGAAAAGGAACTATGACTAAATTTATCTTGAGAAAATCTGTCTGAAATTTAATTAACGTTCAGATTCAACGAATTTAGAGAATGTAAATCCGTTCAGTCAACTTGAAACAGATATTTAAATTATATTAGAACCAGAATGGAACTGGAAATAATTCATGTCGTTATTTCAAGACTATTTAAGGAACGCTTAAAGTTAATAGTCGTCGTTTGGATCAAGACAATTTAGTCTTGAAACTTTAAGCAAATGATTTTATGCAAATACATTTAATTCAATTACTCAAATACAGCAACAACACGACCCATTAAAAATGTGTAATATTTTGTCTCATTACACTGAACTATAACATTGCAGTTATTGCTGGCGCTATGACAAATATCAATGAACACTTTTCAGAAAGAAGTTGTGATATGAAACAGGTTTTTGAAATTAAGGGGTAACAAACTTTAAATATACACACATCAAAGAAAGTTTTCCATCACTCCAATTCCCAGAACTCCTGAAGATAGACGTTCACTGTGGATATTGTATCACAGACCCATTCCCTTTGACTGTTCAGGGATATCACTAAACTCACCCAAAGATGTAAACAACCATGCATGAGCAGCGCCTATTAGACGGAGGGAGTCCGACAGCCGATCAGTTCCAGTCTTTCCATCAGGAAGGAGGTACGTGGCTCGTGTTGTCTGTAGTTCAACCATGCCTAGACGGTCAATACCGCGGTTCCGTCGCACGGCATTGTTACTTTGTGGCAGGAAGGGCTCTCAACAAGGGAAGTGTCTAGGCGCCTCGAAGTGAACCAAAGTCATGTTGTTCGGACATGGAGGAGATACAGAGGGACAGAAACTGTCGATAACATGCTTCGCTCAGGCCACCCAAGGGCTACTACTACAGTGGGTGACCGCTACCTACGGGTTATGGCTCGGAGGAACCCTGACAGTAACGCCACCATGTTGAGTAAGCTTTTCGTGGAGCCACAGGACGTTTGTGTTACGACTCAAACTCTTCGCAATGGGCTGCATGATCCACAACTACATTCACGACGTCCATGGCGAGGTCCATCTTTGCAAACGCGACACCATGCAGCGAGATACAGATGGGCCCAAAACATGCCGAATGGACCACTCAGGATTAACATCACGTTCTCTTTACCGATGAGTATCGCATATGCCTTCAACCAGTGACCGAGCGGTTCTAGGCGCTTCAGTCCGGAACCGCGCTGTTGCTACGGTCGCAGGTTCGAATCCTGCCTCGGGCATTGATGTGCGTGATGTCCTTTAGGTTAGTTAGGTTTAAGTAGTTCTCAGTCTAGCTGACTGATGAAGTCAGGTGTTAAGTCTCATAGTGCTTAGAGCCATTTCAACAATTTTTTTCCACCAGACAATCGACGGAGACGTGTTTGGAGGCAGCCCGGTCAGGCTGAATGCCTTAGACGCACTGTCCAACGAATGCAGCAAGGTGGAGCGTCACTGATGTTTTGGGGTGGCATTATGTTGGGCCGACGTACGCCGCTGGTGGTCAGGGAAGGCGCTGTAACGACTGCACGACACGTGAATGCCATCCTCCGACCGATTGTGCAACCACATCGGCAGTGTATTGGCGAGGCATGCTTCTTCATGGACAATTCGCTCCCCCATCGTGCACGTCCTGTGAATGACTTTCTTCAGGATAACGACATCGCTTGACTAGAGTGCCAGGATGTTCTTCAGACGTGAACTGTATCGAACATGCCTGCGACAGATTGAAAAGGGCTGTTTATGGACGATGTAACCCACCAAGCACTCTGAGGGATCTATGCCGAATCGCCGTTAAGGAGTGGGACAATCTGGACCAACAGCGCTTGATGAACTTGTGCATAGTATGCCTTGGCGAATACAGGCACGCATCAAAGCAAGAGGACGTGCTACTGGGTATTAAGAGGTACTGGCGAGTACAGCAATCTGGACCACCACCTCTGAAGGTTTCGCTGTATGGTGGTACAACATACAATGTGTGGTTTTTCCATCAGCAATAAAAAGGGCGAAAATGATGTTTATGTTGATCTCTATTCCAATTTTCTGTGCAGGCTCTGGAACTCTCGGAAACGAGGTGATGCAAAACTTTTTTTGATGTGTGTAAATGTAATTATACTGACCAAAAGCACACTTACTCCGAGTATGTGGTGAATTACGTGCGTCTCTTCTTTTACAAGAACAATAAATAAATATATCCTTAAATTATTAAATGCACTTATTTGACGTCATCGACAATCACCGATATTTCGACAGGAGCACACCGTGTGATTTTTCCTTCTCTCTCTCTTGTTAAAAAGCAGAGGAACAAAATTTACTTTAATTCATCGTTGGTTGTTAATTTCACTACCAATAACATCTGACGTCGGTCGCCTTTGATTTATGATGGCGGTAGTGTTTACAGTGTATGTATGTTTTATCTTTCTGGAATTTCTCTACAAACTGTAGTTTTTAAGTTCCATTGCATTTGTTGCAGTTATACCTTGCAGTGTGCTCCCGTCGAAATACCAGCGGTTGTCGACGACATCATCTGAGTGCATTCCCGTAAGTTATTTAAACATTTTATATGCCAGAAGAAACACGAAACTACAGACGACGTAGATTACAGTGGTGTCAAGGGGAGAACTGGATGGCTGCATAACTTCAGTTAATGCCACATAACTGGAAAAAGTAAGATAATGAAATTTCAGACAAAGCGTCAACTTGACGATAGACCGCAAACTTTGGAACCGGCCTGAAATTTGTAGATGAGATAAACAAACATATTCTATCCTTCAGTACGGAATTTGTTTTAAACTCCAGCAATCGGGACTTGAGGAGGAAATGAATACGAAGTTTGAGGTACCAAGAGACTTATAGGAAGATCAACTATCACTAATGACGTAACGGATGCGAATAGTTATGTCGACTGTTAATCTGGATAAGAAATTGCATGGAAAGTTATTTATTGGGACGTGAGATGCTTGAGGTGCTCTGCCCCCTACGAGTCTTTTTTGTGTGCGTGCTCTTGCATGGACAACAGGGAATATTTACGTTACAGCTAGCAAAAGTGGGATAATGGGCTAAGAGAACTACAACTATGGTATGATCACTGCTTTTGGCCAACAGCTCATCAGAATATCTTGCTTTTGTTTGATTCTTCCTCTGAACACTACTTTAGTGTAAACTTTCCCTCCTGAAAAATGTGTGACTTTGCAAATCGTACCACTTGGAACTGTTGGACGAATTCGGACTAGGGAAGTTTCTTTTTTCCACGCCTATAAGACATTATCTACATCTACATCTACATCTACATCCATACTCCGCAAGCCACCTGACGGTGTGTGGCGGAGGGTACCCTGAGTACCTCTATCGGTTCTCCCTTCTATTCCAGTCTCGTATTGTACGTGGAAAGAAGGATTGTCGGTATGCTTCTGTGTGGGCTCTAATCTCTCTGATTTTATCCTCATGGTCTCTTCGCGAGATATACGTAGGAGGGAGCAATATACTGCTTGACTCATCGGTGAAGGTATGTTCTCGAAACTTTAACAAAAGCCTGTACCGAGCTACTGAGCGTCTCTCCTGCAGAGTCTTCCACTGGAGTTTATCTATCATCTCCGTAACGCTTTCGCAATTACTAAATGATCCTGTAACGAAGCGCGCTGCTCTCCGTTGGATCTTCTCTATCTCTTCTATCAACCCTACCTGGTGCGGATCCCACACCGCTGAGCAGTACTCAAGCATTGGGCGAACAAGCGTACTGTAACCTACTTCCTTTGTTGTCGGATTGCATTTCCTTAAGATTCTTCCAATGAATCTCAGTCTGGCATCTGCTTTACCGACGATCAACTTTATATGATCATTCCATTTTAAATCACTCCTAATGAGTACTCCCAGATAATTTATGGAATTAACTACTTCCAGTTGCTGACCTGCTATTTTGTAGCTAAATGATAAGGGACCTATCTTTCTATGTATTCGCATCACATTACACTTGTCTACATTGAGATTCAATTGCCATTCCGTGCACCATGCGTCAATTCGCTGCAGATCCTCCTGCATTTCAGTACAATTTTCCATTGTTGCAACCTCTCGATACACCACAGCATTATCTGCAAAAAGCCTCAGTGAACTTCCGATGTCATCCACCAGGTCATTAATGTATATTGTGAATAGCAACGGTCCTATGACACTCCCCTGCGGCACACCTGAAATCACTCTTACTTCGGAAGACTTCTCTCCATTGAGAATGACATGCTGCGTTCTGTTATCTAGGAACTCCTCAATCCAATCACACAATTGATCTGATAGTCCGTATGCTCTTACTTTGTTCATTAAACGACTGTGGGGAACTGCGTCAAACGCCTTGCGGAAGTCAAGAAACACGGCATCTACCTGTGAACCCGTGTCTAAGGCCCTCTGAGTCTCGTGGACGAATAGCGAGAGCTGGGTTTCACACGACCGTCTTTTTCGAAACCCATGCTGATTCCTACAGAGTAGACTTCTAGTCTCCAGAAAAAACATTATACTCGAACATAATACGTGTTCCAAAATTCTACAACTGATCGACGTTAGAGATATAGGTCTATAGTTCTGCACATCTGTTTGACGTCCCTTCTTGAAAACGGGGATGACCTGTGCCCTTTTCCAATCCTTTGGAACGCTTCGCTCTTCTAGAGACCTACGGTACACCGCTGCAAGAAGGGGGGCAAGTTCCTTCGCGTACTCTGTGTAAAATCGAACTGGTATTCCATCAGGACCAGCGGCCTTTCCTCTTTTGAGCGATTTTAATTGTTTCTCTATCCCTCTGTCGTCTATTTCGATATCTACCATTTTGTCAACTGTGCGACAATCTAGAGAAGGAACTACAGTGCAGTCTTCCTCTGTGAAACAGCTTTGGAAGAAGACATTTAGTAATTCGGCCTTTAGTCTGTCATCCTCTGTTTCAGTACCATTTTGGTCACAGAGTGTCTGGACATTTTGTTTTGATCTACCTACCGCTTTGACATAGGACCAAAATTTCTTAGGATTTTCTGCCAAGTCAGTATATAGAACTTTACTTTCGAATTCATTGAAAGCCTCTCGCATAGCTCTCCTCACACTGCATTTCGCTTCGCGTAATTTTTGTTTGTCTGCAAGGCTTTGGCTATGTTTATGTTTGCTGTGAAGTTCCCTTTGCTTCCGCAGCAGTTTTCTAACTCGGTTGTTGTACCACGGTGGCTCTTTTCCATCTCTTACGATCCTGCTTGGCACATACTCATCTAACGCATATTGTACCATGGTTTTGAACTTTGTCCACTGATCCTCAACACTGTCTGTACTTGAGACAAAACTTTTGTGTTGAGCCACCAAGTACTCTGAAATCTGCTTTTTGTCACTTTTGCTAAACAGAAAAATCTTCCTACCTTTTTTAATATTTCTATTTACGGCTGAAATCATCGATGTAGTAACCGCTTTATGATCGCTGATTCCCTGTTCTGCATTAACTGATTCAAATAGTTCGGGTCTGTTTGTCACCAGAAGTTCTAATATGTTATCGCCACGAGTCGGTTTTCTGTTTAACTGCTCAAGGTAGTTTTCAGATAAAGCACTTAAAATGTTTCACTAGATTCTTTGTCCCTGCCACCCGTTATGAACGTCTGAGTCTCCCAGTCTATATCCGGCAAATTAAAATCTCCACCCAGAACTATAACATGGTGGGTAAATCTACTCGAAATATTTTCCAAATTATTCTTCAGGTGCTGAGCCACAACAGCTGCTGAGCCCGGGGGCCTATAGAGACATCCAATTACCATGTCTGAGCCTGCTTTAACCGTGACCTTCACCCAAATCATTTCACAATTCGAATCTCCGTCAATTTCCTTCGATACTACTGCACTTCTTATCGCTATAAACACGCCTCCCCCTTCATTGTCCAGCCTATCTCTGCGGTATACATTCCAATCCGAGTTTAGCATTTCATTACTGTTTACGTCTGGTTTCAGCCAACTTTCTGTTCCTAGTACTATATGGGCGTTGTGACCGTTTATTAATGAGAGCAGTTCTGGGACCTTTCTATAGACGCTCCTGCAGTTTACTATAAGCACATTAATATTGTTATTCCTTGTTGCATTTTGCCTACTGCCTTGCCGCGTCTCAGGAGGCGTCTTGTCGGGCCTAGGGAGGGAATTCTCTAACCTAAAAAAACCCCATGTGCACTCCACACGTACTCCGCTACCCTCGTAGCCGCTTCCGGCGTGTAGTGCACGCCTGACCTATTCAGGGGGACCCTACATTTCTCCACCCGATAGCGGAGGTCGAGAAATTTGCACCCCAGCTCTCCGCAGAATCGACTGAGCCTCTGGTTTAAGCCTTCCACTCGGCTCCAAACCAGAGGACCGCGATCGGTTCTGGGAACGATACTACAAATAGTTAGCTCTGATTCCACCCCGCGAGCGAGGCTTTCCGCCTTCACCAACTCCGCCAGCCGCCTGTACGAACTGAGGATGACCTCTGAACCCAGACGGCAGGAGTCATTGGTGCCGACATGAGCAACAATTTGCAGTCGGGTGCACCCAGTGCTCTCTATCGCCGCCGGTAGAGCCTCCTCCACATCTCGGATGAGACCCCCCGGCAAGCAGACAGAGTGAACACTGGCCTTCTTCCCCGACCTTTCCGCTATTTCCCTAAGCACTGTCTACAGCTACGCCTTAATGGCTAGCCAGTTTCAGGGAATGCCCCATAACAGACTGTTTCACACTCAGTTGTATGCCATAAAATTCCATCAATTTTCATCACCTCTTTACACCGATACGATTTTCTACACTCCTCGAAAAAGAAATAAGAACACCGTGAATTCATTGTCCCAGGAAGGGAAAACTTTATTGACACATTCCTGGGGTCAGATACATCACATGATCACACTGACAGAACCACAGGCACATAGACACAGGCAACACAGCATGCACAATGTCGGCACTAGTACAGTGTATATCCACCTTTCGCAGCAATGCAGGCTGCTATTCTCCCATGGAGACGATCGTAGAGATGCTGGATGTAGTCCTGTGGAACGGCTTGCCATGCCATTTCCACCTGGCGCCTCAGTTGGACCAGCGTTCGTGCTGGACGTGCAGACCGCGTGAGACGACGCTTCATCCAGTCCCAAACATGCTCAATGGGGGACAGATCCGGAGATCTTGCTGGCCAGGGTAGTTGACTTACACCTTCTAGAGCAGGTTGGGTGGCACGGGATACATGCGGACGTGCATTGTCCTGTTGGAACAGCAAGTTCCCTTGCCGGTCTAGGAATGGTAGAACGATGGGTTCGATGACGGTTTGGATGTACCGTGCACTATTCAGTGTCTCCTCGACGATCACCAGAGGTGTACGGCCAGTGTAGGAGATCGCTCCCCACACCATGATGCCGGGTGTTGGCCCTGTGTGCCTCGGTCGTATGCAGTCCTGATTGTGGCGCTCACCTGCACGGCGCCAAGCACGCATACGACCATCATTGGCACCAAGGCAGAAGCGACTCTCATCGCTGAAGACGACACGTCTCCATTTGTCCCTCCATTCACGCCCGTCGCGACACCACTGGAGGCGGGCTGCACGATGTTGGGGCGTGAGCGGAAGACGGCCTAATGGTGTCCGGGACCGTAGCCTAGCTTCATGGAGACGGTTGCGAATGGTCCTCGCCGATACCCCAGGAGCAACAGTGTCCCTAATTTGCTGGGAAGTGGCGGTGCAGTCCCCTACGGCACTGCGTAGGATCCTACGGTCTTGGCGTGCATCCGTGCGTCGCTGCGGTCCGGTCCCAGGTCGAGGGGCACGTGCACCTTCCGCCGACGACTGGCGACAACATCGATGTACTGTGGAGACCTCACGCCCCACGTGTTGAGCAATTCGGCGGTACGTCCACCCGGCCTCCCGCATGCCCACTATACGCCCTTGCTCAAAGTCCGTCAACTGCACATACAGTTTACATCCACGCTATCGCGGCATGCTACCAGTGTTAAAGACTGCGATGGAGCTCCGTATGCCACGGCAAACTGGCTGACACTGACGGCGGCGGTGCACAAATGCTGCGCAGCTAGCGCCATTCGACGGCCAACACCGCGGTTCCTGGTGTGTCCGCTGTGCCGTGCGTGTGATCATTGCTTGTACAGCCCTCTCGCAGTGTCCGGAGCAAGTATGGTGGGTCTGACACACCGGTGTCAATGTGTTCTTTTTTCCATTTCCAGGAGTGTATATGCAAGCCTTAAGAGTGGATACCTATATGGACTTCTTTGAACGATTTGTTACTCCCTGGGAGTTAGCCTCTGATCTTGATGGTGTGAACCTTCATGATCACTGTGGCGCGCCATTTTTCACTCGATGTTCTTGGTGCAAGTTATTGATTTGTTCTGAACATTTGTTGATTGTCGATTATGTCCATTTTGTGAACTGTAATAAATACATTTCATAGAAGGTTGATCTCTGCACCTCCCAGACACATTTCCACTCATCCTCTTTATACACTTGTGAAGTCATAGGTAGGTAAAATTTTTGCTGTGATAGCTGCTACCATAACGCTTTCAAATGAGCCTTGCTAAAGACTGAACTTGCGACATCGCACTCAAGGGGTTCCTTGCCAGTCTGTTTGCAGTAAAGTTTTTTCGCATAAAAAGTGTTCCCCAAAATGGAAACCGACAAAGCCAGCTGTGATGCCTGTCTCGGACCTGTCCACCAGGAGTGCGTCATTCATCTTCTCTCTTGTAGAAAAGGCGTTCACCAAATGGAAACGTAAGGGCAAAAGCTTTGCCATCCTCAGGCTTAACTACTCCCTCTTTTCCTGTAACAGAATTTTATACTTTTCGTGATAATAAACGATGTTATGTTAACCATGAGGTCACACTATAAGAGATGGTTTGTTATTTATTTGTTATGCATTCTTAATTATAGAATAATAAAATAATTATGCTTTTACCACTCTAATTTAACTTTTGCATTATCATTAAATCAACATGTCAGATCGTGAAACACATGAAGTGAATGGACTGTTCCCTTAAAAGTATTTTGTGATGTTATTTTTTTGGGGGGGAGGAAGGGCAGCTTCTCTCAGCTGGTTTGATTCAGCATGCCACGATCTCCTCTCTCATGTCAGTGTCTTCATCTCTGAGTAGCACCTACACACAACAATAATCTAAGTTATTACTATGAGTAAATGTAAATATCTGTTTCTGCCCCAGGTGCCACTGGTCATTTCCATCTACTTCGCTGATTTCCTCAACCCTCCTCATCCCCAGACATAAGAATTTTATATTTTCACTGATTGTAAACAAATAAAAAATTCCATATCAAGATCCGTGAATAAAGGGGATAAAATTCCTATTTTTTAAAATCTTAAAAATTTTACCTCAGAATTTATACTAAAAATATATGACTCGTGTTCAAAAAGAAAAATGGCTCTGAGCACTATGGGATTTAACTGCTGAGGTCATCAGTCCCCTAGAACTTAGAACTACTTAAACCCGACTAACCTAAGGACATCACACACATCCATGCGCGAGGCAGGATTCGAACCTGCGACCGCAGCAGTCGCGCGGTTCTGGACTGAGCGCCTAGAACCGCTAGACCACCGCGGCCGGCTGATGACTCATGTGTGGAACGAATTTAAGTATGATGAAAATATGTTTAAGAAGCCAAGAGAAAAATATTTTTGATAAACCAAGACAGAAGAAAGTCATGTAATATTTGCAAAAGTGGGTTTAAACTACTTTTAATCATAGAATATGAGAAGAAAGAAACTCAAAGACGGTACTAATTATATGCTATACAATCATGATTTTGGCGATTGGTATGCAGATTTCGAATTTCTTTTAATTGTAAAGACTATTATAGATATTTGAGAAGAAATAAAAAAGTCAAATTCTCTCTTTTTTATAACTTTAAAAAAATTGTGAATTATCATAAAGATCTTCTCAATATATTCTTACATCTTTATTGTGATAGTTGCAATTTTTAGAAAAATGTTGTGAAATTATGTTTTGCCAAATATAAAAAATGTGTGAAATATATTTACTATTTTTACAAGTTTGTCACTCAATAACCAAAAAAATAGGATATAATTTTTAAAATTACTTCACATTTTTATTATTAAAAAATTAATTCTTTCTCAAAATGCTCAAAACCTTAGCGCCAGGATAAACTCATTGGTTTTTGTGTTGGTACCCTCTTTATTTCATCTTTCCTCTCTGGTTTTCTTGTGACTTTTTTGATCTGCGACTTTGGTTACTATCTCCCTCCACCCATCTTCTTGTTGGTTGAATTTTGTTATCTACATCTTCTCATAGATGAGGAAAAGCTGCTGACGGCTGGTGTCCTTGATGGGCTCCAGTTGTGGATGGATAGCAAATTCAAGAGAACGGCATGGCATATCCAATTGCTATAGCATTTAGTTTTACCTCGCAGGACAAGGAAATAGCTTTCACAAATCGTACATATAGTTGGTAATTGAGTGACAAATTTGATTAAGGAACAAAAATTTCTGCATGTGGTGCAATCTGTTAGTCGTTTCTTGAATCAGCTCCAGCTGGTAACATCATCAGGAAAACTGATATGAAAGATAGGCATGACCTGGTTACACAGTGTGACCTTGTAGCTGTGTCGCATAATCATAAAAACGTCAGTACGCTGCAGGCCACATAAGGGTTAGGTGTTACACAATATCTGCTGCCAGCTGGCCTGCTAAATGGTTTCGATTTTTGTTAATTTCTCACCGATTTCAGAAATTCAAAGTGATAACTTAACCTATGTGGAAAGGGCTAACCAGAATATACATTTAAAAATTCTGTGTTAATATTCCGTGCAGTACATAATAAGTTATGTTCTTTTTACCATACATAATTATGCAAGCAAGTGTGTCATTAGCAATTTTAGCATCAAAAGTAGCACACAATTTCATGGCAGTGTTTGGCTAGCTAACACATTCATTCTCCTAGACATATTTGTAACAACAATAGGGTAATACTTTATGAATATGGATTTACATTGACATTTCAGTTTAATTTTGTGACCGACTTAAAATCTGGAAAAGCATTACAAGCCTTAAGGGAAGAGTTTGTTTCTACCCCATTCTTTATATAGATGTTCTGTAGTTTAACACAATCAACTAAAAAAGAATCAGTCAATTGATTATTATTCTGTTCATCTGGGAAACAACAAAAATAAAGTTGTTGTTGTTGTTGTTGTTGTGGTCTTCAGTCCTGAGACTGGTTTGATGCAGCTCTCCATGCTACTCTATCTTGTGCAAGCTTCTTCATCTCCCAGTACCTACTGCAGCCCACATCCTTCTGAATCTGCTTAGTGTATTCATCTCTTGGTCTCCCTCTACGATTTTACCCTCGACACTGCCCTCCAATGCCAAATTTGTGACCCCTTGATGCCTCAGAACATGTCCTACTAATCGGTCCCTTCTTTTTGTCAAGTTGTGCCACATACTCCTCTTCTCCCCAATTCTATGCAATACCTCCTCATTAGTTATGTGATCTACCCATCTAATCTTCAGCATTCTTCTGAAGCACCACATTTCGAAAGCTTCTATTCTCTTCTTGTCTAAACTAAGTAAGGCATATCAAATTCTGCAGAATTGTTGTAATCGATGACATCTAATTTAAAATGTCTTTTTCCACTTAATCCAGAAATTTCAATAATCAAATTATCATTTTACATAGTCACATATATTTTTAAATACTATATTGCAGGAAAAATTGGAATGTGTACTGGATAATGTGGCTCATGAATTAATGGTGTGCCAAATTCTTCAATGTAACCGAATGAAGCAATAATATTAATTTCTCTGTGAAAGTAATCACTATCTTCACAAACAATCCATCAGCCAAATAAAAATTTGTATTCATTAATTCGAATACAATAAGTTTAGGCATATCATTTTCAATAGATTTTTCATTGGCTTCAATAATTATTGTTTGAGCTATATTGCCTAACGAGAATTAGTATTGTTTCTCTGTCACAATATAATTTATTATGTTTTGATGTAATATTTTGAGCTAAAAATGGATTAGTGAAACATTACTATAGCTGCCTCTTATAGGCACTGTCAACCTTTTTTTTGAGAATGGACGACTTATCACTTAAATGAAATAGATGATCCATTTATATTAACAGAAATTATATAATTAAATGAATAAAACTGATTTGTATCTGACAAGAGATGAAACCAAACAATAAATATGGCTAGCTTTAGCCTAGTTCTATTTTTAAATATATTTATACAAGCCAAGAAGAATTTAAATCATGTTTATGAAGAGTTTATCAGTGATGTCTTAAAATTTGATGACTTTAGAATGTAGTAAACACTGTAATGAAGATAAATTTGGTTTTATTACAATAGATATGATAAGAAAAGTTAATTAATATTTCAATACTATATAGCAATTTACTCAATTAATATTTTCAAATAGAAATTCATAAATTAGATCCTAGTAATAGTCACAATAACGTTAAGTTTCATGAAAGTTTAATTTTGTACCTTTTTCATTACCTGTGAAGCAGGTGGTTTAACTAGTATTATTTATACATTCTACCACTGAAAATTTGGCACATTCAAAGTAGAAACAATTAACTGACAATTTAGAAACAGGATACTTGGTCTTTAGCACATTTAGGGTAGGACCCTGTATGGGTTTCATGATCAGGGCAATTCAAACATATATTTTTATCACTGAAATTATTAGTGAAAAACACATACAAATATGCTGGTCCATACTATTATACATATCTGATTTCCTGAAGTTGGCGGAGAATTGGAACAATAGTGGTGGCAAGCATGGTTCGGCTATCTGGTCTCACCTCTTGCTGTTTAAGACTCTTTACAAGTTTCTTCTTGGCGATGTATTAATTATTCTAGGGCCATTCCATAATACAAGAGCAGTATATTACAGGCGAAACGACATACGAGGCAATTTCAGCATGAAATGACTTCTGTATATGCCTCACTCAGCACCTACGATGTTGACTTTACAACTGCTGGCCACTGACAGTGTAATGACTCTCATGCCATGCAGAATGACCACCACTTTCCCCTTTTCCCATGCCAAGCCCCTTCCACAGTGGAGGGAGTTCCCTACACTTTTTCCTTCCTCATCATACAACTTCCCCAATTATGCACAGTTTTCTACATACAATTTCTGTTTTATAAACAAGCATATTTTATAAAGTTTCATTATTTAAAAACTGTTAAATTTTTTCAAAATATCCATCACCAACTTCAACTTCCCTCTGGCAATTCAAAGACATTAATCAGTAAAGACCAAACATTTCATTATTACATATATAAAATTACACAATATAAATTACTTATAATCGATCCTGGTGTTACATGTGTAACTAACAAGCTGTATGCAGTAAGTAATAGTAATCAATCAGTAATGGTACACAAAACAACTATTTTAACTGTATGATTTAATCTGTAGCAACGGAAAATCACATTTGAGCTTGAAGTGAAGAAAATTTTCTGAGAATCACCACTCTCAAGGAGACAACATGAAAAATGGAAGACAGAGAGCTGAAGGAATTTGTACAGTACTTAAAACTAAAAAGAGAACATTTGTTAAAAAATTGTAGGTGGTGGTCTGAATACTTGTGAAGAAATTATTAATGAACTAAATAACCCCCCCCCCCCAATGAACCATGGACCTTGCCGTTGGTGGGGAGGCTTGCGTGCCTCAGTGATACAGATAGTCGTACCGTAGGTGCAACCACAACGGAGGGGTATCTGTTGAGAGGCCAGACAAACGTGTGGTTCCTGAAGAGGGGCAGCAGCCTTTTCAGTAGTTGCAGGGGCAACAGTCTGGATGATTGACTGATCTGGCATTGTAACAATGACCAAAACAGCCTTGCTGTGCTGGTACTGCGAATGGCTGAAAGCAAGGGGAAACTACAGCTGTAATTTTTCCCAAGGGAACGCAGCTTTACTGTATGATTAAATGATGATGGCGTCCTCTTGGGTGAAATATTCAGGAGGTAAAACAGTCCCTCATTTGTATCTCCGAGCGGGGACTACTCAAGAGGATGTCGTTATCAGGAGAAAGAAAACTGGCGTTCTACAGATCGGAGCGTGGAATATCAGATCTCTTAATCGGGCAGGTAGATTATAAAATTTAAAAAGAGAAATGGATGTGTCAAAGTTAGATATACTGGGAATTAGTGAAGTTCGGTGGAAGGAGGAACAAGACTTCTGGTCAGGTGAGTACAGGGTTATAAACAAAAAATCCAATAGGGGTAATGCAGGAGTAGGTTTAATAATGAATAGGAAAATAGGAATGTGGGTAAGCTACTACAAACAACATAGTTAACGCATTATTGTGGCCAAGATAGATACGAAGCCCACACCTACTACAGTAGTACAAGTTTATATGCCAACTAGCTCTGCAGATGACGAAGAAATTGAAGAAATGAATGATCAAATAAAAGAAATTAATCAGACAGTGAAAGGTGACGAAAATTTAATAGTCATGGGTGACTGAAATTTGGTAGTAGGAAAAGGGAGAGAAGGAAACGTAGTAGGTGAATATGGACTGGGGCAAAGAAATGAAAGAGGAAGCCGCCTTGTAGTATTTTGCATGGAGCACAACTTAATCATAGGTAATACTTGGTTCAAGAATCATAAAAGAAGGCTGTATACATGGAAGAAGCCTGGAGATACTGACAAGTTTCAGATAGATTATACAATGGTACAACAGAGATTTAGGAACCAGGTTTTAAATTGTAAGACATTTCCAGGGGCTGATGTGGACTCTGACCACAATCTGTTGGTTATGACCTGTAGATTAAAACCGAAGAAACTACAAAAAGGTGGAATTTAAGGAGAAGGGACCTGGATAAACTAAAAGAACCAGAGGTTGTACAGAGTTTCAAGGAGAGCATAAGGGAGCAATTGACAGGAGGAAAGAAATGCAATAGAAGAAGAATGGGTAGCTTTGAGGGATGAAGTAGTGAAGGCAGCAGAGGATCAAGTAGGTAAAAAGACGAGGGCTAGTAGAAATCCTTGGGTAACAGAAGAAATATTGAATTTAATTGATGAAAGGAGAAAATATAAAAATGCAGTAAATGAAGCAGGCAAAAAGGAATACAAACGTCTCAAAAATGACATCGAGAGGAAGTGCAAAATGGCTAAGCAGGGATGGCTAGAGGACAAATGTAAGGATGTAGAGGCTTATCTCACTAGGGATAAGATAGATACAGCCTACAGCAAAATTAAAGAGACGTTTGGAGAAAAGAGGACCACTTGTATGAATATTAAGAGCTCAGATGGAAACCCAGTTCTAACCAAAGAAGGGAAAGCAGAAAGTTGGGAGTATATAAAGGGTCTATACAAAGGTGATGTACTTGAGGACAATATTATGGAAATGGAAGAGGATGTAGATGAAGATGAAATGGGAGATACGATACTGCGTGAAGAGTTTGACAGAGCACTGAAAGACCTGAGTCGAAACAAGGCCCCGGGAGTAGACAACATTCCATTGGAACTACTGACGGCCTTGGGAGAGCCAGTCATGACAAAACTCTACCATCTGGTGAGCAAGATGTATGAGACAGGTGAAATACCCTCAGACTTCAAGAAGAATATAATAATTCCATTCCCAAAGAAAGCAGGTGTTGACAGATGTGAAAATTACCGAAATATCTGTTTAATAAGTCACAGCTGCAAAATACTAACGTGAATTCTTTACAGACGAATGGAAAAACAAGTACAAGCCGACCTCGGGGAAGATCTGTTTGGATTCCGTAGAAATGGTGGAACACGTGAGGCAATACTGACCCTATGACTTATCTTAGAAGCTAGATTTAGGAAGGGCAAACCTACTTTTCTAGTATTTGTAGACTTAGAGAAAGCTTTTGACAATGTTGACTGGAATACTCTCTTTCAAATTCTGAATGTGGCAGGGGTAAAATACAGGGAGTGAAAGACTGTTTACAATTTGTACAGAAACCAGATGGCAGTTATAAGAGTCAAGGGACATGAAAGGGAAGTAGTGGTTGGGAAGGGAGTGATGTTATTCAATCTGTATATTGAGCAAACAGTGAAGGAAACAAAAGAAAAATTCGCAGTAGGTATTAAAGTCCATGGAGAAGAAATAAAAACTTTGAGGTTCGCTGATGACATTGTATTTCTATCAGAGACAGCAAAGGACTTGGAAGAGCAGTTGAATGGAATGGATAGTGTCTTGAAAGGAGGATATTAGATGACCATCAACAAAAGCAAAACGAGGATAATGGAATGTAGTCGAATTAAGTCGGGTGATGCTGAGGGAATTAGATTAGGAAATGAAACGCTTAAAGTATTAAGGAGTTTTGCTATTTGGGGAGCAAAATAACTGATGATGGTCGAAGTAGAGAGGATATAAAATGTAGACTGGCAATGGCAAGGAAAGCGTTTCTGAAGAAGAGAAGTTTGTTAACATCGAGTATAGATTTAAGTATCAGGAAGTCATTTCTGAAAGTATTTGTATGGAGTGTAGCCATGTATGGAAGTGAAACATGGACGATAACTAGTTTGGACAATAAGAGAATAGAAGCTTTCGAAATGTGGTGCTACAGAAGAATGTTGAAGATTAGATGTTTAGATCACATAACTAATGAGGAAGTATTGAATCGGATTGGGGAGAAGAGAAGTCTGTGGCACAACTTGACCAGAAGAAGGGATCGGTTGGTAGGACATGTTCTGAGGCATCAAGGGATCACCAATTTAGCATTGGAGGGCAGTGTGGATGGTAAAAATCGTAGAGGGAGACCAAGAGATGACTACACTAAACAGATTCAGAAGGATGTAGGGTGCAGTAGGTACTGGGAGATGAAGAAGCTTGCACAGGATAGAGTAGCATGGAGAGCTGCATTAAACCAGTCTCAGGACTGAAGACCAGACAACAACATCAAACCAATGAGAAAAATTTTAAAAGAACAAGTGTTGTTTCTTTTGGTGTAGATTATTTATGGCATTCTGATCTAGAGGAAATGGAGTTTGGACAATTAAAGGGAATTTGAAATATAATTTAGGGCTATAAATATTTATTAACTGTAATTGATATCATCTCAAAATTTGCTTGGGCTATTTCAGTTAAAGACAAAACAGGTAAATATTTACTTGGTGATTTTGAAAAATATTTACAAAGAGAACACCAAAAAATTTACAAACACATAATGGAAAAACATTTTATAACGAAGAAATTCAAGAACTTATGTAAAAACGTACCATTAATCACTATTCTACTTCTACAGAATTAAAAGTGTCAGTTGTAGAAAGATTAAAAGTGTGGAAGAGATTTGCTCTTCAAGGAAATTAGGAATGGATACACATAGTCTAAAAATTAGTCGACAAATGCAATGTTACAAACCATTTAACAAAAAAAAGCAACAGAAGTTATTCGAAAAAATTATCAGTGTACCGTCTTAGTATCTAAATATAGATCTAAATATAAATTGGCAATGAAGTTAGAATTAGTGAACTTAAAGGAATTTTTGAGAAATATAATACAGCTGTTTTGTCAGCATAAATTTTTGAAATTGGAGATGTTATTTGTTCTGTTCCAATCACATGTAAACTAAAGCCATTGGAATGCAGAAAAATAAAAGGAATTTTTTATGAGTATGAACTACAATAAACAAAATTTCGAGAAATATATCTTGTAGAAAGAATTATGAAAAGAAAGATAATAAAGTTTGTGTTAAATGGCTTGGTTCTGATAATTCTTGCAGTACGTGGGTATAAAAATAATGATATAAAATATTTTTTATTTTTCTAATAATTTTTAGATTAGTAAATGGAAGCCTTCCAATGTAAGATATTAAAAATTGTGGGTCTGAGAAATTAATTATTAATATCACTTCAGAACTTTACAGAGGATGTTTAGAGAACCATATGTAGACCTTGTTTAAAAGAATATAAAAAAAAAAATATAAGAACAATCAAATTCTTTGTGTTAGTGGAAAAAATTCTAAATATTGTTGCATAGAGTTACATGTTTTCACGTATTACTGGCACTCAAAGCAGTCAACAGTTTTGTGTGGAATCTATTGCCAACGATCTGGAAGGCATATTATAGCATCAGCAGAGCCTGTTCTGTTGATGGCGTGAATGGAGTGGTCTACTGCCTGTCGAACCTCTGAACAGTTCTGAAGCAAATGCCACAAAGTGGTTCCTTCATCTTCGGAATCAAAGTCACAAGGACTTAAGTCTCGCTAGTATTGTGGATGGAACAGTACTTTCCAGTCTCATCGACCAAACAGAGCAGCCATAGCTTGCACTGTATGCATCCGTGTATTCTCGTGCAAAATGATATGTGGGTTGTGCAGTGTCACTTCATGTTTTGTATAGCTGGTCGCAGGTGATGCTCCAAAAATGAACAGTAATACTGTGCATTGATGGTCTACCATGGCGGAACGTAATGCATTATGATAACACCATCAAAATCGTACACGAGAATCACCATAACTTTAGACCCCCCCATTCGCACCATCAACAGAATAGGCTCTGCTAACGGTATCCTACAAGTTCCACATCTCTGGCAACAGGTTCTACACAACACTGGTGACTACTTTGAAGAACAGTAACAGGTGCAAACGTTTACTATTTTGTATTGGTTGAGAATAAATAGTTGCCACTATTTAAGACCCACACTTATAATAAATTATAATAATAATTTTATTCAAATGCGCCTATTTAATATTTTGGAAGAGTTAGATAATTTAGAGGTAAAATATATTTCAAAAGACACAGCAAAAGTGTTATTTGATAAGTCTATGAAAATGTTATTTATTACATACAGATTTTACATTGACAATTACAATAAAAACTTCTGGACTTTTATTGATATTATGTATTCAAAAGCTGATTATGTTGGTTGGGAATATAACTTAGGAACCAAAGAACATGTAATTGATTTATTTTTTATGGGAAATATAAATAAATTAATGTGAATTTTATAAAAAATAAAAATTAATGATTTAATTAAGTGATGTCCATATGGTAACATCTGTTTTATTTTCCAAGATATATCTCTTATTGTCATGTGGACTCAATGCTTTTTTTATTGACTTGAATTGTACAGCCTTCATGTATTTCACTTCAATATATGCTCATCGTTCTACATTTTTCAGTATTGTTGAACAGACAGTCCTGGTAGTCCCAAACGGTATGCTTTGTTCTTTATGACACATGTCTTGACTCCTTTTGATATTTTTCTCTTCCTAATCATCAAATTTATAAGCATACATTTTCGCTCTTGAACCACAAAATTGTTCAATTATTTTTCCTTCACTTTTATCTTTCATTTTTCCTAGTACTTTATTATTTACTAGTGGAACACCATAAATATTATCTTTTGCATCATCACTTGTAAGACAAAAATCAAGAACCGATTTTATATCTTCATAAAAATCTTTAGTTTTTATATTATGGATATAACCATCACTATTATAGAAAGTTTCAATTTTTCCTCCATATATGGCTTGATAATTTTTTAGCGAGAATCACACATCATTTCTATTGATAAATAAAGTATAGACTTTCCAATATAAATAGGTTTAGTAAACAAAATTTCACTTTTATTCATATGGATAGCAACTAAATTTTCATTACATATTGTTCTATTTTTCAAAATTGGTATAGCAATTAATTTATCAGGTTTATGTGGATGTGAGACTAATTTTGTATGAACTCTATTTCGGAAGTTGTCCATTGTTTTTCCAAATACAGCATTATTCATCAATCTGTAGATACCTTTTTCAAATTTTTTTTGGTTCCAGTCTCATTTCTGTATTTAAAATTTTCAACCAATCACATTATTTAAATTATAAATACTTTATCTGTGTTTTTTATTTTCAGTCCTAGAGACAGACACTGTTTAAGATTTCTATAATGAACAACATAATTATATTTATTATCTAGAGTAGTTAACATTTTTCTCATTAGTTCCTGGAACAACTTTATTTTTGCCGGTTAATAGCAAATGTTTGTATAAATAATGTAATTCTTTTGAACATTTTAAATCGACTTCGAAAATATAGCATATTTTAGAAGTGTCTGAAAGTTCACTTGTCTTTTTAGCATCAAAATATTTTGGTTCATCCCTTTGATAGTAAATACTGAGTCGTAGCATAAATGTAGAGATTGTTGGCACCCAAAGTGCTAAATAATATAATAGTTTCTTTAGATAAAATTTTTCATATATTTATTATTTGCTTTAGTACATCTTTTAAAATATGGAGATATACCACCTCTTATTCCTTTTTATATCATTAGAATCATATCATAATCACATCTCGAGATAATGCAGGTGCCATATAATACCGAGATGGATCAAAACTGTATGTTTTCATGCACACTTTTCTAAAATTTGGAAAGCATCAACTAATAATAGAAAATCAATTTTAAATATAAATCTTGATATTCACTATGATTTTTTATATTACAATTTCACAAATTAGTTTAGCATGAATATAATCTCCTTCACTAATGTCACTATCTTTCAGTTGCATGTAAAATTCTTCATTTGTTGGAAGCTGCTCTTCAACATGTATTGATGTACACCTTTCTTAGTCACTAGACTGACTTGTTCTTCTGGGAAAAATTTTCTAATGTTGATCATTCATTCTCTCTTTACATTCGACAGAAGTGTGTTGAGGTTTACAGCCACAAGTCTGACTGTATCAATAAATTTCATTTTCTAATTTTTTTGCCAAAGCTAATATAACAATTTTCATTATTTGGTGTTAAATCAATTCATTATAACCTAGTTCTTTAACTAACAAATGAGAATCTTATCCTGGTAAATTATGGAAATAAATCATCACAAGACTAGGATGTTTCAATAGTAAATTATATTCTTTTCTTGTGATGATGAACTTTTTTATACAATGTTTTTTGCATAAAGAACATATTTTAGAATTATTATGTCTCGACTGTTCTTCAGACATTGACAGTTTCATTTCTTCTATTACAGAATAAATTTTCCGAATTTTTGAGCTCTTTTATAATACATTCTATAAAATGTTTATGTGCTAAGTGGTTCTCTGTAAGCAACTGGATTTTTATAATGTCAATTTTTTTCACTTCAAATCGCCCATCAATCACTTCTTAGATGTTTGTGCTCTCTTTATCTCCCAATACATCTTCATTCTATTTGATCTCTTCTTTCTTTCCTCCTGTTATCTGAATTGGTTTCACTCAGAACCTCTTCGTTTTGTCTTTGGTCACGGTCTTGGCTGTACCATTCTTTAACATGACTTTGGTAATCTGGAGCTCTCTCAGATCCTTTTCCACTTCCTTAAATCAGTTGTGTTTATTTTTTTTTTTTTTTTTGGAAAAGGAGTCAATGATTTGATTTGTTAGTCTGTTGGGATTTATTCTGAGTATGTGTCTATAGAAATCAATCCTCCTTTTCCTCAGAGTATCTCAGAATTTGCTTAGAGGGCTTCATTTCTATAGAAAGTTTGTTTGTTGTTTTGGAATTTGGGAACCATGATCTTCCCTCAAAATTTTCTGCTCCTTGATTTCCAATTTCTCCATTTGCACTTTCCTTCCCATGAATAGTGTCTCTGCTACATAGAGTGCTTCTGGCTTAATTACTGTGTTACAATGCCTTATTTTGGTGTTCCAAGACAGGGCTTTCTTATTGTATGTGGTTTTAGTTTTCTGGAAAGCTAGTTCCATTTTGATCCTTCTTGTTTCCATTGCTTTCCCTTCAAGGTTGTTCCATTCAATCCATTCCCCTAGGCGCTTGAAACTCCTAACCACCTCTGTTTTTTGAGTTCCTACTTTAATTCTCTTAGGTGTATCTAGTATATTCGACATAATCTTCGTTTTTTGTAAAAAATATTATTCTATCTTCCCTGCGTGCTCTTCTAACTCGACGATCTGTTCTTTAGCCTCCTTGCACGTTTTCGCGATCAGCGCCTTGTCGTCAGTAAATGCCAAACACTTAATTGTGATTCCTTTGTTTTTTGTTCCAAGTCTTCCTCCCCCTCTCGTTCTTTCATTCCATTCCCTCACAACCTTTCGAGTACACCGTTAAACAACAGAGGCGAGAGACCATCCCCTTCTCGGATCCCTGTTCTGATCTCAAAAGATTCTGATAGTTCACTCATGAATCTGACATTAGAAAGGGACTGATAACTTCAGAAGTTAGGTCCCATAGTGCTCAGAGCCATTTGACATTAGAGGATGTATTCGTGCGCGTCTCCTTGATGATGTTTATATTCTTCCCATCCAAGCCAAACTCCTCCAAAATATTGAACAACGACTCTCTGTCTATGGAATTGTAAGCTTTTTAGAAGTCTACAAAAGTCACTATATACGGTTTTGCCCTCTGCTTCTGATATGCTAAAATATTTCTGAGAGTTTAAGATCTGTTCAGGGCAGATACTCCCCAATCTGGCACTCCAACTGGGATTCTACTCTTTTTAATAAAGCTCTGGACAATATCTTGTAAGTCACATCCAGCAGGGAAATCCCTCTACAGTTATTGGGGTCAGATTTAGGACCTGTTTTGTGAGGAGGGTGTATCAGGGCCATTTACCTTTCCTCTGGAATGGTTCCTTTCTTACATATCTCCTCAAAAACTTTATAGAGTAAGACAATTGCATTTTCCTAACATACTTCCATAATTCGGCTGTTATCTGGTTTTCCCTGCTGATGCCTTGAAATTTTTCTTATGATTTAATATTGCCTGGATCTCACTTACAGATGAGGGTTTAGAGTCTGGGTTGGGTGATGATTTCGGTCCATCATCAAACGCAATCTTTTGGTTTGGTTCCTCGCAGTTTAGAAGTTCCTTGAAGTATTCTGCTAGTATCTTACAGTTGCCCCTATTACTATACGCCATGTTCCCTTTTTGTCCTGAATGAGGAGAGTTGGGGGCTCATATCTGTTTAGCTTCTCTCTGAAAATCCGATAGTAGTTTCTCATGATGTTCTTTGCAAAGTTGTCATTTATCTTCCTGAGCAGTTGCTTCTTCTTGCTCCTTCTTAAATTTCTTGATCTCCTTGGACACCATCTTCTTAGTTTCCACAAAGTGCTGCGAGGCACTCTTCTACTTTTTGGTTTGCCATATGTGCCCCACCTTCTTCCTTGGATCAAGTAGTCTATCACACTCATCGTTCGACCACCTGTGCTTCTTCATCCTGGTAACAGGACGAACTTACTCTGTCTTAGTTATAAGACTCTTCTCCATCTGCTTCCAGCCCTTGTCTTCTAGCTCACTGCTTAACTTGCCCCATTACCGTTCTTCTCCTTCATTTTTTCTGGATCATGTCCCCTTCGTACAAGGTTTTTCCTATGAAATTTACTCTTGGGGATGATTTTCAGTTTCACTTTAGATAGGCAGTGGTTAGAGTCAAGGCTGGTCCCTCTTAGAACCCTAACATTTTGGATTTCCTTATTAAATTTCCGCTTTATAGCAACATGATCTGACTGGAATTCTCCCAGGAGAGAGTTTGGTGAAATCCACATCTTCTGCTTTCTTGGTAATTTTTTAAAACTAGTTGATTTCAGGACCAAACCGTGCGCCTGGCATAATTCTATGAGCCTGATACCATTTTGATTCGCTCTGTTATGTGCCTGGTATCTCCCCACTATATTCCTGAACCTTTTCTTTCGCCCCAATTGGGAATTAAAATCACCTATAAGGATGACTGTATGTTTTCTGGGGATCTTTTAGATCGTGTCATCTAGTTTGTCCCAGAATAGTTCCACGTCCTTCTTACTCTTCTTGTTGTCAATATTTGTAGGGTGCGTGAACAGTTACAACAGCATATACTTGGTTGGTCCACTTAAATGTGAGTGTGGAAAGCCTTTCAGAAGCAGGCTCAAAGCTTGTAATGGACCATAATACTTTCCAGTCAATTACGAAATCTATCCCAAAGTGGGGAACATTTTTCATAACTCTTGTCCCTGTCTTCCCCTTAAGCATCCTGAATCCTTAAGATTCAAAGCTGTCTTCATCCAAGATTCTGGCCTCTTGCACATCCACAATGATGAGTATATATTCATTTAATGTGTCTGTTAGATTCTTAAGTTTCCCCACTTTCAAATGTGAATTTGCATTAGAAGTTGCTAAGTAGTTTGCTTTCCTGTATTTTATTTTGTTTGAGGTTCCAAGACGCTCCGATTCGTCTTTGTCTGACGTTGAAGACTCCCCATAATCCGGATGTGTGCTTGTGCACTTATATGCAGTGGATTGATCATCTGGAGTAATTAGTTTCACATTACACTTTATCATGATTGATAATTCTTCGAGTTCTGAGGGTGACTCCTAGAGCCACCTTTTTTACAACAAAGGTAATTAACCACGGAGGATTATTCACAGCCGCCCCTTACATGGAGACAGATGCAGACCAAAAGCTGCCCAAATTGGGAACAGTCGCTTTTGGATTTTAATTTGATTTTTAATCCATGGTTAACTCCACTACGTTCTTCCACTCATTACACCATTGGGAATCAGATTTCTCTTCCACTTTCGAGACTGTTGACCAGGTTTCACCTAGTAACCCCAGGCAGGTGCCCTTACAGAGTTCTGCCATCTGGAGCCAGATAGACCCAGGTTTCTTAAAGAGGTGTTAGTCCTCCCACCCTCCTTCCTCATCACTTGCGTGATGAGGCCCTGGGCTTTTGACTGCGGAGTTATGATGTCTATTTATATATTTAACATTATAACAAGAACCATTTGGCACATTTTTTGATATTTCATAGTAAAAGAATGTTCTGGATTAGGTTGACAATTTTACATGTTTAATAATAAACTATCAACATATACATAAACACCAAGATGGAAATTTTATAATTTTCAAATTATTTTTATTCATATTTTTCTAGTAGTTCTACTTTTATTGATTAATTATTTAAACAATTTTTTGTGAGACCATCAAATTTTTCATCATGATCACAATGTAATAGAAACTAATCACAAATACATTTCTTGTACTCTTTTTTATTGGTCTGACTAGAAACAAGTTGACATAAATCTTTTATTCAATAGCAGTGTGAAATGTTTAAATTTTTTGAAACATAGTAAGTTAATGTTTATTTCTTTTTTACATTTTCTTATTTTTAATGGATATGTTTAGTAGTATATTTCTTTGGAGGATATCTTTTTCCTTTAAGGGAGTAAACATTAATAGCTACATTAATTTTAGTCTCAATTTTTGGTATATCATTAATTTCGACAAGGAACGAAATATGTGGTATTCTCTTCTTCATGCTCTTTAACAAAGTCCTTATAATTACTTTTTCTATTGGGATTTTTAGATTTCTGTCTATCTGCCTATGGGAAGCATTTTAATCGTTATTTTTTATGTTAACAAGACAAATCTCTTAATGGAGCTTATTTATTAGTTTCTGATTGTAATCCAGTTATTCTAACTGATGTCTATCCCATTCTACATGTCTGAAAATTAGAGATTTTTGTTAAAAATCATTTTTCCCAATTCTAATTTTTTAAATTACATCGTTTTCTCTAAGAATCCTATAAGTTTGAGTTTGATGTCCATATTCCATAGTTTCATTATTTGTATTCACAAATTATATAAAAGTATATTTTCAAACTATTAAATAATCTATGATTATCTTCAACGATTTTCATAATTTTTGTTTTGGTTGCTTTTAACAAATGATTAGGATCAAGTGACATTATATTATTTTCGAAATTTGTAGTCTGTAACCTCTTTTTAAATGCTATATCAGCTAATTACTTTATTTCTTTTTGCTTCTTCCCTAAACACTTTGGAAGAAAATGGAAATATTAGTTTTAAAGGATTAGCCTTACTATTTTTAAAAAAACTTCATCACTGTCTTCAGTTTTACAGTGAGGTAATCGTTCCCATTTTTCCTTTCTTTTATTTCCCTTCTTATTAAATATTTAATTGTTAACTTTATGAAACCATATTTATTTTTTATGATACCCTTTTAAATAATTATATTAACAACATTCTCAAAAGCCAACCACAGTGAGATTTCTTTTAAAGTATCCTCAAAACTCATCCAAGCTTTTTATATCACCACTCATTTATAATGTGAAAAAGTTAGATTCTTATTTTCTAAGATTAAAATAAGTTTTCTACCTCTTCAAAAAAATCCAAATGAAATTCTTTATAATAATGTAATAAATTTATTAGTTGTTTTTTTGTTATATTCTCTGCTTTCTACATCTCTAGATACAGTTTTATTTGTTACTGAGTGAGAAACTTTTGAAAATAATATATAAGCTTTAATATAATTTCTGAGCGTTTTTCGCAAATTATTTATTAGCAAGTGATAGCCATGCAGTTGATAATTGCTGATTTTTTTACAGTCAGAAAAAAGCGAAAATTTGAGTTTTCTATTTCTTCCCATATTACAAAATCAGTATTCTTATAACTATCAAAATTCCTTTTGTATTCTACTTCTCCATAAATTCCTTTTAATTCATCAAAACCAAGAACATGTTTCATAATTAAAGGTGGTATAAAATAATGAACGCATTATTGTGGCCAAGATAGATACGAAGCCCACACCTACTACAGTAGTACAAGTTTATATGCAAACTAGCTCTGCAGATGATGAAGAAATTGAAGAAATGTACGATGAAATAAAAGAAATTATTCAGATAGTGAAGGGAGACGAAAATTTAATAGTAATGGGTGACTGGAATTCGAGTGTAGGAAAAGGGAGAGAAGGAAACATAGTAGGTGAATATGGATTGGGGCTAGGAAATGAAAGAGGAAGGCGCCTAGTAGAATTTTGCACGGAGCACAACTTAATCATAGCTAACACTTGGTTTAAGAATCATGAAAGAAGGTTGTATACGTGGAAGAACCCTGGAGATACTAAAAGGTATCAGATAGATTATATAATGGTAAGACAGAGATTTAGGAACCAGGTTTTAAGTTGTAAGACATTTCCAGGGGCAGATGTGGACTCTGACCACAATCTATTGGTTATGACCTGTAGATTAAAACTGAAGAAACTGCAAAAATGTGGGAAATTAAGGAGATGGGACCTGGATAAACTGAAAGAACCAGAGGTTGTACAGAGTTTCAGAGAGAGCATAAGGGAACAATTGACAGGAATAGGGGAAAGAAGTACAGTAGAAGAAGAGTGGGTAGCTCTGAGGGATGTAGTAGTGAAGGCAGCAGAGGATAAAGTAGGTACAAAGACGAGGGCTGCTAGAAATCCTTGGGTAACAGAAGAAATATTGAATTTAATTGATGAAAGGAGAAAATATAAAAATGCAGTAAATGAAGCAGGCAAAAAGGAATACAAACGTCTCAAAAATGAGATCGACAGGAAGTGCAAAATGGCTAAACAGGGATGGCTAGAGGACAAATGTAAGGATGTAGAAGCTTATCTCACTAGGGGTAAGATAGATACTGCCTACAGGAAAATTAAAGAGACCTTTGGAGAGAAGAGAACCACGTGTATGAATATCAAGAGCTCAGATGGCAGCCCAGTTCTAAGCAAAGAAGGGAAGGCAGAAAGATGAAGGAGTATATAGAAGGTTTATACAAAGGCGATGTACTTGAGGACAATATTATGGAAATAGAAGAGGATGTAGATGAAGACGAAATGGGAGATACGATACTGCGTGAAGAGTTTGACAGAGCACTGAAAGACCTGAGTCGAAACAAGGCCCCCGGAGTAGACGACATTCCATTGGAACTACTGACGGCCTTGGGAGAGCCAGTCATGACAAAACTCTACCAGCTGGTGAGCAAGATGTATGAGACAGGTGAAATACCCTCAGACTTCAAGAAGAATATAATAATTCCAATCCCAAAGAAAGCAGGTGCTGACAGATGTGAAAATTACCAAACTATCAGTTTAATAAGCCACGGCTGCAAAATACTAACGCGAATTCTTTACAGACGAATGGAAAAACTGGTAGATGCAGACCTCGGGGAGGATCAGTTTGGATTCCGTCGAAATGTTGGAACACGTGAGGCAATACTGACCTTACGACTTATCTTAGAAGAAAGATTAAGAAAAGGCAAACCTACGTTTCTAGCATTTGCAGACTTAGAGAAAGCTTTTGATAATGTTGACTGGAATACTCTTTTTCAAATTCTAAAGGTGGCAGGGGTAAAATACAGGGAGCGAAAGGCTATTTATAATTTGTACAGAAACCAGATGGCAGTAATAAGAGTCGAGGGGCATGAAAGGGAAGCAGTGATTGGGAAAGGAGTGAGACAGGGTTGTAGCCTCTCCCCGATGTTATTCAATCTGTATATTGAGCAAGCAGTAAAGGAAACAAAAGAAAAATTTGGAGTAGGTATTAAAATTCATGGAGACTAAGTAAAAACTTTGAGGTTCGCCGATGACATTGTAATTCTGTCAGAGACGGCAAAGGACTTGGAAGAGCAGTTGAACGTAATGGACAGTGTCTTGAAAGGAGGATATAAGATGAACATTAACAAAAGCAAAACGAGGATAATGGAATGTAGTCAAATTAAATCGGGTGATGCTGAGGGAATTAGATTAGGAAATGACACACTTAAAGTAGTAAAGGAGTTTTGCTATTTAGGAAGTAAAATAACTGATGATGGTCGAAGTAGAGAGGATATAAAATGTAGACTGGCAATGGCAAGGAAAGCGTTTCTGAAGAAGAGAAATTTGTTAACATCGAATATAGATTTATGTATCAGGAAGTCGTTTCTGAAAGTATTTGTTTGGAGTGTAGCCATGTATGGAAGTGAAACATGGACGATAACTAGTTTGGACAAGAAGAGAATAGAAGCTTTCGAAATGTGGTGCTACAGAAGAATACTGAAGATAAGGTGGATAGATCACGTAACTAATGAGGAGGTATTGAATAGGATTGGGGAGAAGAGAAGTTTGTGGCACAACTTGACTAGAAGAAGGGATCGGTTGGTAGGACATGTTTTGAGGCATCAAGGGATCACAAATTTAGCATTGGAGGGCAGCGTGGAGGGTAAAAATTGTAGAGGGAGACCGAGAGATGAGTACACTAAGCAGATTCAGAAGGATGTAGGTTGCAGTAGGTACTGGGAGATGAAGCAGCTTGCACAGGATAGAGTAGCATGGAGAGCTGCATCAAACCAGTCTCAGGACTGATGATAACAACAACAACAATAAAATAATATTTGAAAATATTACAATGAACTTGTTTCTCTGTTGGTTTATTACTTCTCCCAACAAAAACATCAAATTTTAATTCATCCCACGCATTAGTCATATTTATTTTGGTTTAATTCATAAGGAAAAAATGTACTAGATTTTAAAAATAAAGATTTTATCCTTTTTATTCACAAATCTCAAGTGTATTTTTTTATATTTTTTTTAAAATTAAAATTTCTAATTCTTCTGATTTTCTTTTCAGTTATTACATTTTGGTTAAATACACTGAATAAATTATAAGGGGGATGAGGGTTAGGGGAAATTGGCAAAATGCAAATAACCATTAAGCTTCAGGGCTGTGCGCACCTGGGTCAGAACCAGCCATTTGCATCCAGTATTGTGCTATGTATTCCACTGTCTGCATTGCCTAACATTTTTTATGCTATGCCAAAATAAAATTGTTTTAATGAAACAAAATGTATTTTTCAAATATTAATTAATGAAATGTGGATGATATTCTAACTGATATTATGATGAGGAAATGTAATTGGTGATTTTCTGTGACACTGCTTTAGTTAATATTTGAATCTATTAAAAACTATGTTATGGGAAGCATTATTTGTAATGTCAGATGCAACACTTCACTGAGTAATCGAAACTAATACACAGCCACATGATCCAAGCCTATAGTGTCCCATTATTAAGTTACATACATTCTCGACACTGGTATGTGGATGAATGACCTATATAACTTAGAATGGGTGTTTTATGCCCAAAATGCTTCCTGTGTTATTTCATACATTTCTTTTGACTGGAGCTATTGTTTGTGTTATACATTTATATGGTAATGTACGGCCTTCATACTAATTTGAGTCACCATTAACATGTAAACCAATAAAATCAGAAGAGTTAACATTGGACTGAACACACAGTTCGAATGTAGCGGTTGACACAGGTACCTCTTGATGCAGGACAGTGGTGTACGTCTGATGGCAGCAACAATGCCACTGGACTGGCAAAATATGAAGGATGGCTACAGGGCACAGTTAAGACGCATTGTAAATGTAGCATACTTCACTCCAGTACTGATACTCTTATCCCCTGGAATCAACTGGGCAGCAAGTATTTTACAAGCATCTTACAAGCTAATGCAGGGACATTTTCTTTAATTTTTGTTCCTGCAAACAAAAATGCCCCATTACTCTGGGATTGTGCCACAATGATAAACCCTCTAACTTTTAACTTCGTCTGGCTAGTCGTTGAGGATGCATAGATCACCTTGATTTCCTGATGTGTGGGTGGTATTGTAGAATGAAACGTCTCCGCCGAGTCGTTAGAGCTGGAAAGAATGCATCTACTAGCCAGGACTTCGTTTGACACATCTGATATTAAATGTGTATGGTACTTATGCTACTTTCAAAGCTGTACTCCCAGCAATAAGGTACTGCACACCAGCGGCATACCTAAATCACCTTTATTATGTTGGTGACATTGTGCTACATTCCTCGGATGAAGATAATATTTGACAATAAATGAAAGAAAACAGATCAAGTTCGTAAACAGACCTTAGTATTAAGTCTAATAAAACCTAAATATTGTACTAAAATACTTTGAATAGACAGTTTAAAAATTAGGGAGGAAGTCTTACAACCATCTGTTGGACTTCCTCACTGAGCTATACTGACATGCATATTCGATAATATTTGAGAAATGGAAGACCAAAAAGATATAAATTGCTGGAAACAAATAATACATCTGGAAAGACGACCTCGTTCTGGTTCCAATAACAGCTATCCACCTGTGGGGTAGTAGATGTACTGATAATGATTTCAGTGTAGTCCGCCAAGAGATAACGTACCGACATAGGAGCCAGGACACCATCTGTGTCTATCATCTAATAAAGACTACCCACAGCCAGAAGTCTCCATGTAGTGCAAACGTGTGAAGCAAGCGAACAACCATGCCACACACACTGTAACGCTACGAATATGTAGGCGAGTTATTCATCCACATACAACTGATACTGCGGACAGCTGAATATGCGTGCTTAGCTGGGTACTAGCCGGCCGCCTGAACTGAGCTCAGTTGCAGAGACCATTAGTGCGTCGCTGAAAATGGGTAAATCCTAAAGTTGGGTGATTTGGACGGTTGATACTCGCATCATCTGCACAAAGCAGAAGATGCGTAAAAATTGGCGGAGTGTCAGACAAGATGAAGCCTGGCTTCTTACAGCTCTTTGAGAGTCTATAACAATTCACAGTCATGTATTAAATAGATCAAAACATTGGTGCTCTCAGAAAAATGAGATATGTCAAGTGACAAAATAATATTTCAGTATTTTCAGAACTACACAAGTTAATATTTCGCAGCAAATAAACATTTTCATTATGATCTTCTGGATTAACAACTCTTAAACGCTTCATACAATTTCAACAAACGATATCTCAGATGATATCATTGCACTATAGTCACTAAAAGTCACTTTTCTGTATCGATTTTATTTCTTGATTTATTACGCCTTTTCTATCTCTTTTATTACACAAATGTTCGTCAGAACATCGCATTCTACTCCTTCATCTAGCAATTGAACACAGCATCAGTACCTCATATTTTGTCATCCTCGTGTTTTTATTTATTGAACAGTTTACTATTTTGCCACTAACTTTATTTAAATGTTGATATGAAATGCTATTGAAAAGCAGCGCTAATTTAAAAGTAGTCAGTAGCATTTGTTAGCGGACACCACATTTGGAAAGAAAACCAAAAGGTTCTTCTGCCATGAAGGCAAAAATAATTGCCAGACCCCCATGAACCATGGACCTTGCCATTGGTGGGGAGGCTTGCGTGCCTCAGCGATACAGATGGCCGTACCGTAGGTGCAACCACAACGGAGGGGTATCTGTTGAGAGGCCAGACAAACATGTGGTTCCTGAAGAGGGGCAGCAGCCTTTTCAGTAGTTGCAGGGGCAAGAGTCTGGATGATTGACTGATCTGGCCTTGCAACATTAACCAAAACGGCCTTGCTGTGCTGGTACTGCGAACGGCTGAAAGCAACGGGAAACTACAGCCGTAATTTTTCCCGAGGACATGCAGCTTTACTGTATGATTAAATGATGATGGCATCCTCTTGGGTAAAATATTCCGGAGGTAAAATAGTCCCCCATTCGGATCTCCGGGCGGGGACTACTCAGGAGGATGTCGTTATCAGGAGAAAGAAAACTGGCGTTCTACGGATCGGAGCGTGGAATGTCAGATCCCTTAATCGGGCAGGTAGGTTAAAAAATTTAAAAAGGGAAATGGATAGGTTAAAGTTAGATATAGTGGGAATTAGTGAAGTTCGGTGGCAGGAGGAACAAGACTTCTGGTCAGGTGACTACAGGGTTATAAACACAAAATCAAATAGGGGTAATGCAGGAGTAGGTTTAATAATGAATAGGAAAATAGGAATGCAGGTAAGCTACTACAAACAGCATAGTGAACGCATTATTGTGGCCAAGATAGATACGAAGCCCACACCTACTACAGTAGTACAAGTTTATATGCCAACTAGCTCTGCAGATGATGAAGAAATTGAAGAAATGTACGATGAAATAAAAGAAATTATTCAGATAGTGAAGGGAGACGAAAATTTAATAGTAATGGGTGACTGGAATTCGAGTGTAGGAAAAGGGAGAGAAGGAAACATAGTAGGTGAATATGGATTGGGGCTAAGAAATGAAAGAGGAAGCCGCCTAGTAGAATTTTGCACGGAGCACAACTTAATCATAGCTAACACTTGGTTTAAGAATCATGAAAGAAGGTTGTATACGTGGAAGAACCCTGGAGATACTAAAAGGTATCAGATAGATTATATAATGGTAAGACAGAGATTTAGGAACCAGGTTTTAAGTTGTAAGACATTTCCAGGGGCAGATGTGGACTCTGACCACAATCTATTGGTTATGACCTGTAGATTAAAACTGAAGAAACTGCAAAAATGTGAGAAATTAAGGAGATGGGACCTGGATAAACTGAAAGAACCAGAGGTTGTACAGAGTTTCAGAGAGAGCATAAGGGAACAATTGACAGGAATAGGGGAAAGAAATACAGTAGAAGAAGAATGGGTAGCTCTGAGGGATGTAGTAGTGAAGGCAGCAGAGGATAAAGTAGGTACAAAGACGAGGGCTGCTAGAAATCCTTGGGTAACAGAAGAAATATTGAATTTAATTGATGAAAGGAGAAAATATAAAAATGCAGTAAATGAAGCAGGCAAAAAGGAATACAAACGTCTCAAAAATGAGATCGACAGGAAGTGCAAAATGGCTAAACAGGGATGGCTAGAGGACAAATGTAAGGATGTAGAAGCTTATCTCACTACGGGTAAGATAGATACTGCCTACAGGAAAATTAAAGAGACCTTTGGAGAGAAGAGAACCACGTGTATGAATATCAAGAGCACAGATGGCAGCCCAGTTCTAAGCAAAGAAGGGAAGGAAGAAAGGTGGAAGGAGTATATAGAAGGTTTATACAAGGGCGATGTACTTGAGGACAATATTATGGAAATAGAAGAGGATGTAGATGAAGACGAAATGGGAGATACGATACTGCGTGAAGAGTTTGACAGAGCACTGAAAGACCTGAGTCGAAACAAGGCCCCCGGAGTAGACAACATTCCATTAGAACTACTGACGGCCTTGGGAGAGCCAGTCATGACAAAACTCTACCAGCTGGTGAGCAAGATGTATGAGACAGGCGAAATACCCTCAGACTTCAAGAAGAATATAATAATTCCAATCCCAAAGAAAGCAGGTGCTGACAGATGTGAAAATTACCGAACTATCAGTTTAATAAGCCACGGCTGCAAAATACTAACGCGAATTCTTTACAGACGAATGGAAAAACTGGTAGATGCAGACCTCGGGGAGGATCAGTTTGGATTCCGTCGAAATGTTGGAACACGTGAGGCAATACTGACCTTACGACTTATCTTAGAAGAAAGATTAAGAAAAGGCAAACCTACGTTTCTAGCATTTGTAGACTTAGAGAAAGCTTTTGACAATGTTGACTGGAATACTCTTTTTCAAATTCTAAAGGTGGCAGGGGTAAAATACAGGGAGCGAAAGGCTATTTATAATTTGTACAGAAACCAGATGGCAGTAATAAGAGTCGAGGGGCATGAAAGGGAAGCAGTGGTTGGGAAAGGAGTGAGACAGGGTTGTAGCCTCTCCCCGATGTTATTCAATCTGTATATTGAGCAAGCAGTAAAGGAAACAAAAGAAAAATTTGGAGTAGGTATTAAAATTCATGGAGACGAAGTAAAAACTTTGAGGTTCGCCGATGACATTGTAATTCTGTCAGAGACGGCAAAGGACTTAGAAGAGCAGTTGAACGGAATGGACAGTGTCTTGAAAGGAGGATATAAGATGAACATTAACAAAAGCAAAACGAGGATAATGGAATGTAGTCAAATTAAATCGGGTGATGCTGAGGGAATTAGATTAGGAAATGACACACTTAAAGTAGTAAAGGAGTTTTGCTATTTAGGAAGTAAAATAACTGATGATGGTCGAAGTAGAGAGGATATAAAATGTAGACTGGCAATGGCAAGGAAAGCGTTTCTGAAGAAGAGAAATTTGTTAACATCGAATATAGATTTATGTATCAGGAAGTCGTTTCTGAAAGTATTTGTTTGGAGTGTAGCCATGTATGGAAGTGAAACATGGACGATAACTAGTTTGGACAAGAAGAGAATAGAAGCTTTCGAAATGTGGTGCTACAGAAGAATACTGAAGATAAGGTGGATAGATCACGTAACTAATGAGGAGGTATTGAATAGGATTGGGGAGAAGAGAAGTTTGTGGCACAACTTGACTAGAAGAAGGGATCGGTTGGTAGGACATGTTTTGAGGCATCAAGGGATCACAAATTTAGCATTGGAGGGCAGCGTGGAGGGTAAAAATCGTAGAGGGAGACCGAGAGATGAGTACACTAAGCAGATTCAGAAGGATGTAGGTTGCAGTAGGTACTGGGAGATGAAGCAGCTTGCACAGGATAGAGTAGCATGGAGAGCTGCATCAAACCAGTCTCAGGACTGAAGACAACAACAACATATTTATAATTATTGTAGATTACCTGAATGTGAAAATATTTATTACATTTCCTTATTTAAATATTGTTGTAATATATTCGTTTAGTCTGGTAAGTAGACAAGATGAGTCAAATCATGTCTGTAAATCGTAAGAACAAGTACTGGGAAAGCAGACAGTAGTGGAACACGATTAATAAGAGCTCAAAGGAGCGAGTGTGGACAATTTATGTCGAGTGCTAGAAGGAAGTAGACCTGAATGGGCTAATGAGTGGCATTCGATCGTGGAGGTGTTTGTTTGTGGGCGGTGAACGGCCGCTATCACACTTTAACTTTTAAAGGGACTTTAGATTTCGAGAGGTCTGAATGTGCTCCATAGTAAGACTAACTTAACCCAGTTGAATTACAGAACTGAGGTCAGACAGAATGTGGATTACTATTCTTTGTATAGTATGCATTAATTTTTGAAACATCATGTTGAACTCTCAACTGTTTTGAGCTGATGAATATGGTATATATTGTGATCATGAAATTGATTAATTTTTCTCGTTTCTTTGGTGACTAGTTTAGTTTGAGGACTTTGCTGCCTTTCTTGTTTCATACAATGTAACCTTACTGCATTTGATATGGGTACTTTATGTCTGTATTTGAAATGAATATCATAGGACCAATTGCCGTTTATTTGAGATGTACTTTCTTGAATAAACGTTGGTCAACGTAATTCTCTATCGACTACATCAATTATAGATGTTATGATAGACAACTTGTTATTAAATTATTCATTTAACTTTTGTTCTGTATTCCTCTGTATTTTATTAACTAACAGTTCTAGCAAATGCATAGACTATTTGACTTACTTGACTGCAGGACGTCAGCTACAAGTTATTATTTGCAGCGAATTAGCTGTGGGCACGAAAGCAAACATCGACGGCTCGACTCTGTCACTACACCCATCTATTCCTTTTAAACAGATTCATGCATAGCCTAAGTAGGAGCACCCACGGGTAAAGACGCAACTAGTTTAGTTTGCTCGAATGGGATGCTATTAGACAGAACAGTTAGCAACTACTCAGCAGTAACCATTAGGTACCGTCGCAAGGCCCTACACATGCGTACTACAGCCAAGGGGTCATATTGGGACCTTCCGAGCTGTGGAGTAATACTTTTTGGAGAACTGCTGCGTCATTTGTGCAACGATACTTGTATCAGTGGTCACGTGAACGTTCTCATACCCATACACGAAGTCCTGGCTGTTCACGCAGCACAGACGCCCGCAAGGATCGTCAATTGTTAGGGCAGCAGTGGCACTCCGTACAGCTACCACAGCAGAGATAACAACTGCGAACTGGTTGTTAGCAGTACGATTACGGGCTTGCACTCCTCTAGTCCGTCTTACACTCACGCCACAGCATCGATATGCATGACTAGCCTGCAGCCATCAGATCACTTGGAGTATGAAATGGCGCGCCGTGGTCGTCAACGATGAAGCAGATTCTGCTTGCACGCAAGTGTCGGTCGTTTAGGTACAACGTAGACCTGATGAGCACTGTCTCTTAGAGTCCATTTGTCCAAGACACACTGGCCACACCCCTGACATTATGGTCTGGGATGTGGTAAGGTACAGCTCTCGTTCACATTTCGTGTTTCTGGTGGGGACGCTAACTAGCGCTCGGTACGTGTAACATGTTATTAAACACGTTCTTTTGCCATTCTTGCAACGGGAAGGTGATGTGTTTTTCCAAAAAATAATGCGCTCCACACATTACCCTTGAATCTCAATGTGTTCCGCAAAATATACAACAACTTCCCTGGTCAGCACGATACGGGACTTGTCTCCAGACGATCATGAGTGTGTTACAATGAGACGAGAAGTGACACGTGTCACTCTTCAACTAACAGCTCTTAAAGAACTACGTGAACAGGTCTAGCAGGCGCGGTGTAGCGTATTCCAGGACTGATTCGCGACCTGTACGATCGACTGGATGCCAGAGTCAGTGTCTGCATTGCCACTTGAGCAGATTACACTATGTACTAGTACGGGTGTTTCAGCGTGGGTCGGTACCTGGTACCTCAGAATCACCTGTGCTGTTGACCTGCAAACGTAATCATGTACTCCTTACGCACGGTTGCAACAATAAATCTTGAGTAAATTGGAAACCTCTAAAAGACTGTACTACATTTATTTATGGCACTGTATGATGGAAAGAACTGGAGAGGGAGGTGTAATTGAAATGAAATCTAAGGAGGGGGGGGGGATATGGAGCGAGCGAGGATAGTGAATGGGTGAAAGAAATGATTTGCTGGGTTTCAGAAGATAAGAGAAGGACCGAGACGTCCACCTAATGGAAGACTGGGTAGACACATTAGAGAATATTTAGTACCGACATGTTTTCATTTAGCTCAAGACAATGAGCATGGAAACATCCAGATGAGGCCATTATTCTGTCGTGGATGTTAAATGGCTCTTGATGATGATGGGTTGATGATGATGACGATGATGATGATGATGAAGATGATGTTGATTAGGTTTATGATTAACGAGCGACAAGAAAGGAAGAATTTCTCCAATCAAGCGGTTTTATTACCAGTATGTGTGGCGTAGTCATAACACCTCCCTTTTTCTATTCTATGATAAAAAATTGATGACAGTTCTGATGAGCAATACTGACAGTTACCACATATAAGATAGTGGTCTTTGTAGTGAAATAGAAATAGTTGCATGTTACACCTATCATAAGGTGCCAGATAATATAATCTTTCTCGAATCTGCGGTTCCACGAATTTTCTGAAAATGACCTGTACTCCAACGAAATAAGAGTGCATGCTTTTAGGCGACATGTATAAAGGTATTATAAAATCGTCAGAGTATGTGGTGCCTACGTGGGATGCACTATCTCCATTGACTATTTGTAGGTATCTCGGTATGAGAGAACATAAGTAGACGATATCGGTCGCAATGAAAATTAAAAAAAAAAAAAAAAAAAAAAAAATGCAAGCCACCTGGAAAAAATGCAAACATATTAAAAGAGGTCACAGAATATAAAAATGATTAGCAACATCTATTCAGTATATTAATAACACGTGCATGTGCTGTGCAGTAAGTTCATCATTCACAAAAGCAAAACATTGAATAAAGTTTCCAGTTCGTACTAAGCATAAACATTAGTAAGTTTTCAAACACGAAGCGCAGAATAGGTTCCCAGACTTGAACCGAAGCTTACGAGAAAGACAGGCGGTGGCGCGTACGTCACAGAACGTGGCACTGCAATTCTTACGAGTGCCAGCAACCTTCTCAGTCGGGGAGCGAGTAACTATTTTAGAAGAGTTTAATAATTCTTGACCACGCATTTAAATGCATGCAAGCTCTCGATAGCACATGTCAGAGTTAAGAGCTTTAGTGGGTACCTTTTCAATTACAGACCGACTTACCGCCGGCCCTGCACGGAGCCGACCCTTCGCAAAGTGTGGCGGACAATAAGACTAGTGTGATGACACAAGCTCGTGGGCCCCAACTTGAACTAACGTAAGATTAACGTTATAGGACGTCGGTTCAGAATCATGCGCTGTATCAACCAAACACCGCAATTAAGAAATGGAGAACACGATAAAACTTTAGGTAAACGAGTGCATCAAAACAAATTACGTTTTACAACGCTTATGGTCGTCCAAAATGAAACTGTTCAATGTTTTAAAGCTCTTTTAATGCAGTCTTAGTCTCTATTTCTAGTTTTCGTAGTGCTAGGATAACGACAAATACGATCAACAATTCCCACTTTGTCCATTATTTTTACTGTGTAATACTTACGAAAACTCTCTTAAGTGTCCATAGTTTAACTAGTAAACAGAGGTATGAAATTGAAAGCTGTAGAAAGCACACTCTTTTTCTGCCTATTACAGCAAGAATTTTCACGCAAAAATTTCTGTCTATGTATACGTTATGGAGGCACTGATTAGCAAATAGGACAGATTTTGTCTTTGGTTTCACATCAGTTGTTTACTGTGTTTCAGAATTAGAGAAGATTTCACCCCACCTGGCTCAACTGAGAAAGATACTTCCGACTCTGCAGGAAACACGTAAACCTGTCTGAGCTGACACGACTAGGACAAAACGTAAGTGAGCTGCCTCTCAGTGTTAGCATTTAGCATAGCAATCAAAGATGTGACGCAGAACCATCGTATTTACATGTCGTACTAAGAAAGCACGATGAACGCAATGTTTCATTGCGGCACTTGTTGACGGTTTACGTCAACGGCTGAGTGGATAAGTTTGGGATTGCAATTACTAGCCGGCCGCGGTGGCCAAGCGGTTCCAGGCGCTGCAGACCGGAACCGCGCGACTCCTACGGTCGCAGGTTCGAATCCTGCCTCGCGCATGGATATGTGTGATGTCCTTAGGTTACTTAGGTTTAAGTAGTTCTAAGTTCTAGGGGACTGATGACCTCAGATGTTAAGTCCCATAGTGCTCAGAGCCATTTGAACCATTTGCAATTACTAGCTTATGGCAGTCAATCCTTTGTCAGACGTACGAGTATTTTGTCGTTGGTACTTCTGACTTCATACACTTCTGGCACTGATTTATATACATGAAAAGTTCTCAATGGTTCACAGTCTTCATTAACTGTAGGTGTCACAATAATGGGCTGGGTAAGTGAGTTCAGTTGCCGGGAGAGGCATGCGTAGTAAAGCAATGTGCTGTTCAAAACAGCCTTCAAGTTGATCACATCTTCAACCATTTTCTTACTTCAGGTGGAAAACGTTAAGGAAGTTTCAGTGGCTTCTGAAGACACCAAAGATTGTACAAATAATTTCACTAGCTGTCAATTGAAAAGTAATAATAATGTAAATATGAGAGTATGGAATTTGGTAGTTGCTGAGCTAGGAGTTTTGGGCTGACTGACTTCTGTACTGCAGTTTATAACAAGTATATAGGTTTGTTACAGGTCGTGACGTTTGTCTGGTGACAATAGCAACAGGAAGCTTTCGAGACCTTAAACATAGTGTGAAAACGTAAACCCGTGTAATCACTCATTTTACAGAACCTCTACTTTTGCAGTGTCATCTAACAGTTGCGAATGCTCTTGGCGGTTAGAACTAACCATGTAGGCTTGTGTGCATTCTGTCCGAAAGGTCCGTCTGTTTGACCATGTCATTGCATCGTTAGATTGCCTGCTGCCAGAAAAGTTACATGACTACCACAAGACGTCTACTTCAGCGGCCCCTCACTGCGCACGTGCCCCCGTATCTAGCACCAGAGGCCAACCACCTGTCATCTTACCACAATCGAAACACTAAGTCTCACTAGTGTGTTAGACGTGCCTATCTTAAAAACAGAGACATTTGCTATTTCTTTATCTGTTGTTGATGTCTACCTCTGAAACAAGCTATTCTGAACTCTGTGCCCTGTTACTTAATGAATGCAAGCTGAAGCAGTTCCTTCTGTCTACCTCGTAACTCATGTCCGCCCCTGACCCCCACCCTCAATGTATTAACGCAAATTTCCAGTGCCTCCCTGTCTCCCTGTTACGACTGTTTTTCATTTGTGTCAGTATCGACAATTTTTTTCCCGCAGTCTACATTATTTGCGTTTTATCACCTTTGTATTTCTTTCCCCCCTTCCACTTGTCGGTTGCTGCTAGTGCTCAAAATTTAAATCAACGAGGAGTCATAGAATGAACAAGCGCAGTGGTGACTGAGGAAAACAAATCGCATTCTGAATGATTTCAAAACAGTCTTGTATACACTGCTAAGCCAAAACATTATGACTGCGATGTTGGTTGCCACCTGTTAGCGTGGCACACACGTGACGCGGTAACAGAAGTATGTAAGCGGAGAAGACGTGGAAGGGGAATCATCCTAGCGAAGATATAGGCTGCAAATGGGGAAATCCATTGAGATAAGTTGCTCTGACAAAGGGCAGATCATTATTACGCAGAGCCTGTGAACGAGTATCTCGATAACGGCGAAGCTGATGGAATGTACACGTGCTATTGTCGTGAGCATCTACGGAAAAAGGTAGAAGGACAGTGAAACTATCACTAGGCACTAAATGGTTGGACGTCCACCACTCTTCATAGGAACTAGACTCCCAGCACTATGGGACTTAACTTCTAAGGTCATCAGTCCCCTATAACTTAGAACTACTTAAACCTAACTAACCTAAGGACATCACACACATCCGCGCCCGTGGCAGGATTCGAACCTGCGACCGTAGCGGTCGCGCGGTTCCAGACTGTATCGCCTACAACCGCTCGGCCACCCTGGCCGCCTAGGAACTAGGGTTCTGAGGCTTGACTGCTCTCTAAAGTAGGATAGATGGTGACCTGTGGCATCTCTGCCGAAAGAGCACACTGCTGGTGCACGCACAAGTGTTGCGGAGCACACCGTTCATTGCATATTGTTGAACATGTTGCTCCGCGGAAGACCACCCCTACGTGTTCACATGTTGACACAACGACGTGGTCAATTACGACTGCAGTGGGCACGGGACCATCGCGATTCGACCGTCGATCAATGGAAACGAGTCGGCTCTGCGGATCAATCACATTTTTGATAAACTTGGTAGCTGATAGTCTCTACAAGCGCTTCATCAAGGTGAACGGCGGCTCGAAACATGCAGGCTGGCGGGAGCAGTATTATGCTGTGGGAGACCTTCTCCTGCGCTTGCACGGAACCTGTGGTAGTAGTCGAAGACACACTCATAGCTGCGAACCACCTGCATCCCTTCATCATTGATGTCTTCCCTGACGGCGATGTCATCTTTCAGCAATATAATTGTCCGTGTCTAGGAACAAGAACCGTGATATAATGGTTTGAGGAGCATCATAGTGAACTAGTGTTGATGTCTCGGGACCAAATTCACCTTGTGTAAATCCTGCGGAACCCATCTGGGTCGCTGTCGAGTGCCATCACCGCGTACCCATATCAGTGGTCCGTTATTTACGCAGATTGCATGACCGTGCGTAGACACTTAATGTCACATACCTCAACAAACCTACGAACAAAGTGTCGGATCCCTCTTATGCAGAATCAGTGACGTACTTCGTTCCAAAGACGGATAAACAAGCTATTAAGCAGGTAGTCATAATGTTTGGGCACATCATTGTGTACTGTCAAGTAATTCAGCATGTTCTCGTGAATTATCACGACAAAAACTCATGATAAGCTGACCGAAATGCCCTCACTCCCAGGTGCAATAATAATGTGGTCGGCTAATACAAGTTCTGGGTTTCATGCAGACACTCCTGCTGCGGTAGAGATAACAGAAGCATCGCAGTGAGGCAACTACACTCATCCTCATAAATTGAGGATAATTGCAGAATGTGGTGCCACACAACGTGGAACTACACAAAACTGGCGCTAATAGCATAGGCAAAAAGGGAACACACACGACACAGATCTGTAAGTCCACGGTTTGGTGATAAATTGAGAAAACCGTCGCGAAACACATATGACACAAAACGCCGCTGTTTTCTGGGCGTGTAGCCCGACATCAATATGGGATGTGATCACCATGCACAGGTACACAGGCCGCACAACGGGTTGGCATACTCTGGATCAAGTGGCCGAGCAGCTGCTGGGGTATAGCCTCCTATTCTTGCACCAGCGCCTGTCGGAGCTCCTGAAGTGCGCTAGGGGTTTGAAGACGTGCAGCGATAAGTCGACCGATAGCATCCCAGACGTGCTCGAATGGGTTTAGGTCTGGAGAACAGTCAGGCCACTCCATTCGCCTGACATCTTCTGTTTCAAGGTACTCCTCCACCATGGCAGCTCGGTGGGGCTGTGCGTTGTCATCCATCAGGAGGAAGGTGGGACCCACTACACCCCTAAGAAGGTCGAAATACTGGTGCAAAATGACGTCCCGATACATCTGACCTGTTACAATTCCTCTGTCAGAGACATGCAGGGGGTACGTGCACCAGTCATAATCCCACCCCACACCATCAAACCACGACCTTCATACAGGTCCCTTTCAAGGATGTTAAGGGGTTAGTATCTGGTTCCTGTTCATGCCAGATAAGAACCCGGCGAGAATCACTGTTCAGACTATACCTTAACCCGTCTGTGAACATAACCTGGGACCATTGTGTTCTTGACACCAGGCTTTACGGGTTCTCCTCTGACCAGGGGTCAGTGGAGTGCTCCTTGCAGGTCTCTGGGCGAATAAACGATGTGTATTCAGTCATCTGTAGAATGTGTGTCTGGAGACAACTGTTACAGTGGCTGTGGTAAGGTCCAGAGCGAGACTACCTGCAGTGCTCCGTGGCCGTCTGCAGGCACTGATTGTTCAAATGTGTGTGAAACCTTATGGGACTTAACTGCGAAGGTCATCAGTCCCTAAGCTTACACACTACTTAACCTAAATTATCCTAAGGACAAACACACACACCCATGCCTGAGGGAGGACTCGAACCTCCGCCGTGTCCAGTCGCACAGTCCATGACTGCAGCGCCACAGACCGCTCGGCTAACCCCGCACGGCGCGGGCACTGATGTTGAGATATCGGTCTTCTTGTGGTGTTGTACGTACGTAGCGCCTCGACACGTTTCCTGTCTGCTGTAATCGTTGCCGTAATCTTGAGATTACACTTTTTGACACACGGAGGGCCCGTGCTACGACCTGCTGTGTTTGACCAGCCTCTAGTTGCCCTAGTATTCTACCTCTCATAAAGTCATCAATTTGTGTTCTTTGAGCCATTTTCAACATACAGTCACCATTAGCACGTCTGAAAACGTCCGCACACTTACTCGCTGCACCGTACTCTGACATGCACCAGCACACCTCTGCATATGTGGGCTGCTGACAGCGCCACCGTGCGACTATCGCAGGTCAGATGCACCGCTTGGTCATACCCCGAAGTGATGTAAACACGCAAACCGCCCATCAGAGCGTTGTTTCACCATATATCAGCATTATCCTTAATTTATGAGTATGAGTGTAGAAACGTACCCCGAAGTTGAAGTACAAGGGCAGTAGGAGTCTTGTGGACAAAACGGTTAAATTGCACATAGATTCACCGTGAAATTCAGGCACTATATGGATCACATTCAGTGTCGCATCTAGTCGTAGTGAAATGGTGCCGACAATTTTACCATGGCCGCACAGACGAGGGTAACGCTGATCTGGAAGGAATGCCACCGTCATCGACCATAGACGGCAGTGAACAAGCAATCGAGGAATTGAATCGTAGCAATCGCAGAGTTTCTGAGGACTTTCATACAGTGATCTTGAATAGTTCCACGACCAAGGAGCAGATTTCTGTCGTCGAGGAATTAATAGTTTGTAGAACGTTCCGACCAGTTTACAGACTTGGTTACTATTCAGAAAACTGAAGTAATACAAGGCACTTGACCTGCCATTATAATGTAGAACTTAGTTATAGAAGTCCCCTCGTACCTTCAAGCAAATCGTTTTCATGTTATCCTTTTATGAACGAGTAAAAACTGTGTTCTTCTTCTGTGCTATTTCCGTCATACAAATTTCTAATTGTGTGATTCTACATGTGCTATAACTTATAAAACTGTCGAGAATAATGGAGCGTCGTCCTCATACGAACGAAGCAGCAGATTTCACGGTATTCCAGAGGTGTACCAAACAGCTCCCTGTTATTGTGGCCTGCAGTAGAACAGCGTGACGTCACGACACATGAGAGACCAGCGCCCATGGGCTCCGATGCTAGTACAGTCCCGCCCATGGATGTATAATAAGGGAAGACGGTGTTATATGCTTACGCTGTACGTTGCTTTGGAGCCGGTGATTGGGACCTGCCGGCTTTTTAGATGCCTCATAGCACTAGTAGACTCCTGTTTACGATTGCTTCTTGTGCTTAGCTTCTGTCATGTGTACTCAACAAATGCCATAAATAATAAATGTTACATTGCTTTCGTGAATACGACTATGTCAGAAAGGTGTTTCCACAAGTTTTTCTGATCCAAAATGCGTAATTGATCAGGTAATATGGCATATTTGGCGTTGTTTAGATAAAGTCTTTTATTATACGTTTCGACTAACAAAGGAGAGTAAAATAAGATGTTAAAATGCTGTTTTCATAATCCATTTAAATTGTCTTTCACTGTACTTACGTCGATATTCGGTAACCGATGAAGCCAGTATTCGGAAAGTAATGCTTGTTTGCTTACTGCTACTGATTCGTATTCGTCATATTTTCAACTTTGAAGTCATATGTACAACATTTTTAATCTTAACGTTCGTAAGAAACTTACCTACGTTCTTTGCTGGACCATAAATGTATGCTATAAAGCCTAATAGATTGAAATTAACCACAGTACACTGATATATAATCTACACTGCCAACTCTTTAAAAAATGCTTAAGATAATATTCCAGTTACACTATTATTGTCTACAAGGCCTAAGAAATGTACAAATTATTACATTTTTCCAACTTGTATGTCAAACAGAAAAAATCACTGTGGACAGGTATTGAGAAGACTGATGCAAAATAGAAAATATAGAGAAGGAAAGTAGTGTACCTGTCTTTTCAGTTTTATTATTTACAAAGAAAAGTAAAGACGTCTACGAGAAAGTCCTAAAAGAGTAGCTATGGGTCAATGTGTTCTGTTGAAATTTTTTTTACTCTATTTTTACTCAACAGAGATTACGATTTTAGTAACACATTTCGAAGTATTTGTACTTTATGTCAAATCTATAAGAAGGCATACAGCACAAATTGCGCTCGCTGTCAGTTAATCTGTGTAATTGAAAATATGGGTAAGGGCCCTTCGTTAACTTACCTTTCTGAATTAAAGGATTCCGATCAAATGTAAATGAGGAGACAGAAGACAAGGACACACCACGGTCTATGAAAAATGAGCTATTCTTTAACAGAGACAATGTCAATGTAAATTCAAAACTGGAAAGCTTGGTGTACTGTATACAATTCTGTCAAACGCATAAGCATGGGAAAATCCAGGATGATTTACTTAGTTCAAAGATGTGACGTTCTTTTTTTGGCATCAGCTTATTGAAGAACTTTTGTTTCTTTCTTGCATCTCTCCTGAGGGTTTTCCTGCTACTAACGCCTCCTCACGTTTTTCGTCAAAAATTGTGAGAGGGTGTCATAAACAAGAAAACACAATGCTCAACGAGTTCCATATCCACGTGATTTTTGTGACCTTCTGCCTTTCTGCTGCTGGTGTTGTTCCTCTATTTCCAAAGAAAATTAAAACTTGTGGAAGACTGCAACTGTGCAAACAATGGGTTTGTTCGTAAATAAGTTTTCTGCTATCAGTCACGATTTCTTATTTTCTTTTTTTTTGTGTTATGCATTATGCTTTTAGGGAAATGTTTCTCATTTTCAAGAGCATTTTTCTCTGCTTACTACTTGTTTTTTTTTTTAATGTTTTTGATGTATGAGGTTCTGCTTTGCAATATATAGAAACGTCGATTTGTAGCTGATTATCGATATTTATACGTAGTTACTGGTGAAATTAGGAAGAACTTGTAAGAGCAATTTTTCTGTGGTCCATTTGCGCAGCTTTTCGCGGATACTATACATGAATTAGTTAACAGAGATAATGCTATAGGTCTTCCACAGAGTATGATACACTTTCGTACAGAGGGTCTTTATGGTATCAATATGGATTATAATTTGTTTATATCTCATTATAATAGTGCTTTTTTATACGTTGGAATATCTATCTAAGAATACTGTCGAAGCACCTGAAATTCAAGTTTCAAGTATGCCATGCTCTGGCCTACAGCATTGTCTCTGTTGATTATATCTAAAACATCTTTATACTCTTTGTTTATGTGGTTTTTTCTCGACATATACCGTGAACAGAAAATTGTGTATGATGTTTAATACGAGTGAGGCTCTGCAGAAATGGACCACTAGAAAACTGTAAGTGTGAGCGAAGTGCCCTCTCTGCATGCGCAATCGGAATACTTGTGGCCAAAAGCAGCTGTCTCATTGTTATTATTGTAAATGGGCTAATTTTTGTAGTCCAGGATGTAGCGTCGGCGCCAGTTGATGTGCCCAAAAGCGACAGTGACTTCTCCTGACGTGCATACAATACACGAGGACACTCCAGCTCTCTCGACTGCAACTCCTTACTCTCCATATCCCGACACACGGAAACTTTAACGGGTTCCCTCTCTTTGACTGTGAACTCTCTGACAATTACATATTCTTCCAGCTACAGTACTAGCGCCAACATCCTCTCCTAAGATCAAGGCCCCTAAACCTCATCAAGTGTCGTGGCCGTCACATCTATGCTGTCGCTCTTCATTGTTACGCCCATCGTCTATCGATCAAACGTTCCCAACCCCTACTTTCCCCTCGTCACCCAACTCCACTACTAGACGATCCTACTGTATTGCCTCGTCATTTCTCCAGCTCCTTTCTCATCCTCTAAGCTCTTACTGGGACCTGACCTCCTAGAACCTGCTAGAATCAGCTTCGTAAACTACACAATTTCACCAGGTACAACATAACCATATGTGGCCTTTTTGTAGTAATATAATCCCAAGGAAACTTCTCGTATTCCACTTAATATACATGTTGGGAATTACTTGAAAAGACAGAAGAGCAAAACATAATGGAAGAAATTGAGGAAAAAGGCGTAATGAAAATGACATGGAGAGGGGGTGGGGGGAATATGAAGTGAACAGGAATAGCGGGTGTACCGAGTAATTTCTTTTCTGGATTCTAGCAGATAACAGAAAGACAGAGACGATCATCTAATGGAAGGTTGGTGCATGACATTGGAAAGAGTTACGATCGACATAGATGAGTGTAGCTGACAACATTAATGCTTGCTACCATCTACGGGAGGCCTTTATCCAACTGTGTATCCCAAATGACTGATGATAATGATGATGATAAAACTGATTGCAGAGCGAGAAAAAAGAAAGGTTTCTTTCACCAAGCATTTGCGACGTACCTATTTTATTTTATTTTCTATTTTTTATTTTACACGTCTAGTTCCGTAGGACCAAATTAAACTAAAATGTTTATGAATCCTAAAAAGACATCAAGCTATATGTTTACTTAAACGCAAACAACAGTATAACACAGGACTTAGCTAAATTTATCAAGGAACTCCGCGACAGAATAGGAGTGACCCACGAGGAAGCTTGTAAGCTTAGGTTTGGAAGCTTGTGGTAGCTGTCTGAAAATGGATGCTTCAGAATACAATATGGCTTTCTGCAGAAGAGTCAAGTAAGTGTGATCCAAATGGAAATTGGATTTCTGCCTATTAATAACTGAGTAAAAGCACATAATTCTTGGGAATAAGTTAATATTATTAACAAGATATGACAGTAAAGAATATATGTATTGAGAGGCCAGTGTCAGAATACCCAGACTAATGAACAGGGTCGACAAGATGTTCGCGAACTTACATCAATTCTTGCCTGAACGTAAGGAATTAACATGGTACATTGGCGGTTGAGTCCGAAGGAAAAATAGCAAGACGGAACGAAAGATGTCACTTGGAATGGGTTGGACCAGAATGTAAATGACCTGATGGGACAAAATCATCTCATTTTTTTACAGAAATGTTAGTTAAGCATGCATCAAGTGAAATTACATCTGCTCGACAGTGGGAAATCAATCACAAATCATTCGTCCTCTCATAAGATAAAGAGAAGCGGTTAGTTGAATTAACGGAATAAAGTAAGTGAAACCCTCGCATCTATAATTTTCGTGAGGTTTTATAGACTCATCTCGGAGCTAGCGTCCTATTTATCGACGTCACGCTTACCAACTTTAACGCCCACCATCACAGAGCAGCTTTCGGAGCCGTCAGATTCCGCCACAGAGACACCAATCTGGGTGAACCGCCAGGACCGAAATCTGCCAGCGCCCCTGCTGCCCCACTCACAGTTTTGCGCCATAATGTTTTTCCTACTTCTCATCTCAGTTTCACTTTGCCCCTCCTGAAAAAAAAAGTGAGGCAAAAGAAATGAGAAGTTGACATCTCCTTCCACATGAAATTTAGTGAATGACCAATCTGATTTTACCACCCATGAGTGGAAAAGATTGTAGCTTACCGAACCGTGCGCGGCACCAGTCTGTCGCGACAATAACTATTTTGTGACCTCCAATGTCATCTCCTCTCAAGGCCGTCACGTGAGTAGGAGCGCCTAGTCTGGTCGGAACCCGAGGAAACTTTGAGGAATAGTTCGTGAAGAATAGCGACGACAAGAGGAACCTCGTTCTCACCCCGGTCCTCATACCGTGAGAAGAAGCATGTCTACGAAAGACAAGATTCCTCAAGAGTCATTTTCGCACCGTCGCCGGTCTGTCAGCCCACTAAGCCCCGCATACAACGTCCCTCCGATTTTTAAGGAACTTGACCATCGAGAGGTGAACGAGGGGGCGTGTTTCACCAGGGTGCCTTGCGACCCACCAAATCTAACTGGGCCCGCAGCCTGCCACCGAGGTCAACGCTTTCTAAGGGCTCCACTGTTGACAGAATGGAAACCTGACCTCCTGCGTGTGTCGCACCTGGGCTGTTGTCTTAGATAGTGTGTGACACAAAACACATTCTACATCGCGTCCTTCCTCTACTAGGGTGGTGTACCAAGCATAATATGAAACCAAAAGATAAGTTAGTTATCGGACTCTAATTGACTGACTTGTTTCATCACCCCATTGTTCGCAAGAATAAATTTGTACCGGGGATATTCCACTTAGAAAGAGGTGAGGTATCTTCAAGCAGTATTTATAATGGCATGCTTTTGTAAATGTAAATCTTTTCTGTTAAAGGTGAGGGATCGCTGGGGGAACGAGTATGGACACACAACGCTGCATTATTAAACCCACAACTATGCGTATTCTGCTATCCCAAATGCGTTCTTCTCCCAGTCACACCCTTGATGTGTATAGAATTTAATTACACAGTTAAAAATAATACCAGACTAAGTTCCCACAGTCATTCCGTGTGTTTTATAAAATGTAACCGCTTTTACTTCCTCAAACACTCATTCATTCGTTCTCTTACTAAATCCATTCGTACCACGACACTCATTCCTGTGATTTTTGGTGGCGTCTACAGTTCCTCTTACTTTACAGAACTGAAAAAGAAAACCACTCCAGAAATCGCAAAAGTAACCTCTCCCGTGCTCTAACTTTACAGTTTGTTTCATTAGTTACTTATTAGTCAGAAGCCCAATCACACATTCGCACATACCAAGTAACTCTTTCAAACACACACATCACATGCAACTTAAATGAAAAAAAAAAAAAAACGATAAGACTTATGGGCATCATTATTTTACCCACTTTGTTCTGAGAACGCCACAACTGTTTTCGTAAATTACACTGTAGGAAATACTCTAACCAGCCACAAGTTTATTTAGAAATTATTTTATTGTGCTGTTACCAGTTTTGAGCCTGAGCCCATCGTCTGACCGTAGCGCTGATTTCTTCAAAAGTGTTACGTTTAGTCCTAAATATCGACATCAAACAGTACCGCACCGTCGCCTGATAAACAAAGTAAGAGCCTACGGAATATCAGACCAGCTGTGTGGCTGGAGTAGTGAAGAGTTTTTAGCAAACAGAACACAGCATGTTGTTATCAATGGAGAGATATTACAGACGTTAAAGTAACCTCTGGCGTGCCACAGGGGAGTGTTATGGGACCATTGCTTTTTACAATATATATAAATGACCTAGTAGATAGTGTGGGAAGTTCCATGCGGCTTTTCGCGGATGATGCTGTAGTATACAGAGAAGTTCCAGCATTAGAAAATTGTAGCAAAATGCAGGAAGATCTGCAGCGGATAGGCACTTGGTGCAGGGAGTGGCAACTGACCCTTAACACAGACAAATGTAATGTATTGCGAATACATAGAAAGAAGGATCCTTTATTGTATGATTATATGATAGCGGAACAAACACTGGTAGCAGTTACTTCTGTTAAATATCTGGGAGTATGCGTGCGGAACGATTTGAAGTGGAATGATCATATAAAATTAATTGTTGGTAAGGCTGGTACCAGGTTGAGATTCATTGGGAGAGTCCTTAGAAAATGTAGTCCATCAACAAAGGAGGTGGCTTACAAAACACTCGTTCGACCTATACTTGAGTATTGCTCATCCGTGTGGGATCCGTACCAGATCGGGTTGACGGAGGAGACAGAGAAGATACTAAGACGAGGGGCGCGTTTCGTCCCAGGTTTATTTGGTAACCGTGGTAGCGTTACGGAGACGTTTAGCAAACTCAAGTGGCAGACTCTGCAAGAGAGGCGCTCTGCATCGCGGTGTAGCTTGCTCTGCCAGGTGTCGAGAGGGTGCGTTTCTGGATGAGGTATCGAATATATTGCTTCCCCCTATTTATACCTCCCGAGGAGATCACGAAAGTAAAATTAGAGAGATTCGAGCGCGCACGGAGGCTTTCAGACAGTCGTTCTTCCCGCGAACCATACGCGACTGGAACAGAAAAGGGAGGTAATGACAATGGCACGTAAAGTGCCCTCCGCCACACAACGTTGGGTGGCTTGCGAAGTATAAATGTAGATGTAGATGTAGAAAATAGAAAACTACTCACTGTAGTGACGAAGGCTATCAGTAAATACACACAGCATTGCAGTAATATAACATTAAGAGAAAAAACTACATGGCTCAGAAATTTTAATAATGTTGTGAATCATAAACCATGTACCATAGACCATTCCATGGTGGGACGGCCTGCGTGCCACAACGAAACATAAAGCCGTATTGTAGTTCCAACCACAGTGCAGGGGTATCTTTTGAGAGTTCATACAAGAGTGTGCCGTGTGTTTCCGAAGAGGGGAGCAGTCTTTTAGTAGTTGCAAGAGCGGCAGTCTCGATGACGGACTGATCTCGCCTTGTAAAATGAACCCCACATGACCTTGCTCTTCTGGTATTGCGAACGGATGAAATCAAAAGGAAACTACAGCCGATATATTTCCCGAGGGCATTACCTCTACTGCATGGCATTCTCTTGGGTAAAATATTCATGAGGCAAAATAGCCCTCCATTTGAATCTCCGGGCGGGTACTACTGTGGAGGATGTCGTCATTTGGAGAAGCAAATCTTGCAATCTACGGGTCAGAGCGTCTAATGTTAGAACCATTAATAGGGCAAGTAGGCTAGGAAATTTAAAAATGGTTGAAGCTAAATTTAGTCAGCATTAGTGGACCTGGCTCCCAGAATGAACAGGACTTCTGGTCGGGCGAGAATAGCTTCACAAATACAGTGTCAAATAGTGGTAATGCAGGAGTAGGTCTAGTAACGAATAAGACAAAAGGAATCTTGGTACGTTAATTTGAACAGTATAGTGAACGAATTACCGTAGCCATGGTGGACATGAAGCCAACACACAGCACAGCAGTACAAGTTTATATGCCGACTAGCTCTGCAAATAATGAAAAACTTCAAAAAAAGTCTGGCGAGATAAAAGAGATTATTCAGATAAGAAAATTTAATTGTGATTGGAGACAGGAATTCGGTAGTAGTAGAAGAAAGAAAAGGAAAAACAGTGGATAAAATGGTTTGGGGGAAAGGGATGAAAGAGGAAGCTACTTGTTAGGATTCTGCACAGAACTCGATTTAGTAATTATGAAAGAATACTCTATACCTGGAAGAGACTTGAACACATTCGAAAGTGTTAGACTGATTATGTAATGATAAGAGTGAGATGGTGGAACTAGATTTTAACTGTATATTTCCAGGTGTAGATGTGGACTCTGATCACAATTTGTTGGTCATGAAATGTAGATTACAACTGAAGGAATTACAAAAAGCTAGGAAATGAAGGAGATCTGAGCTGGATAAGATAAAGAACCAGAGGTTGTTGAACATTTCAGAGCTAGCAATAGACGACAATTGACAAGAATATGGGAAAGGAATATAGTAGAAGACGAATGGGTAGCTTTGAGAGATGAAATAGTGGTGGAAGCAGAGGACCAAATAGGTGAAAAGACAAGGCCTAGCAGAAATCCATGGGTATCACTGGACATATCAAATTTAATAGGTGATAGGTGAACATTTAAAGATCAAGCAGGTGAAAGGAATTAATAACTTCTAAAAATGAAACTGACAGGAAATGCAAAACAGTTAAGCAGAAATGGCTAGAGGACAAATGCAGGTATATAGAAACAAATATAACTAGAACAAAGGTAGATACCAGTTAATGGAAAATTAAGGAGTTGTTTGGTGAACAGAAAAGCAACTGTATGAATACCAAGGACTCAGTACAAAGCAAATAAGAGAAAGCTGAAAGTGGAAGAAATATATAGAAGTTCTTATACGAGGGGAATGTACTTGAAGGCATTGTTATGGAAATAGAAGAAAACGTAGAAGAAGATGAGAAAGGAGATAAGAACCTAAGAGAATAATTTGACAGAGCACTGAAGGAGCTAAGTAGAAACAAGGCTTCTGGAATAGACAACATTCCATCAGAACTACTGACAGCCGTGGGAGAGCCAGCCACAACTAAACTAATCCACCTGAAATGCAAGATGTATGAAACAAGTAAAAGGCTGTAATACCAATTTCAAAGAAAGCAGGTGCTGACAGGTATGAATATTAGAGAACTATCATTTTAACGAGTCATGGTTTCAAAATAATAACATGAATAATTTACTGAAGAGAGGAGAAATTGGTAGAAATCGACCTCGGCGCAGATCAGTTTCGATTGTGGATAAATGTGTGAACACGCGACGGAATACTGACATAACGCATTATGTTAGAAGGTAGGTTAAGGAAAGGAAAACCTAGGCTATTGGTGAAAGCTTTTGACAATGTCGACTGGAAAAACTCTTTGAAATTATGAGGTTGCTGGGGCGAAAGGTTATAAACAACTTGTACAGAAACCAGACGGCAGTTATTAAGAGTCGAGGGGCATGAAAGGGAAGGAGTGGTTGAGAGTGGAGGGAGACAGAGTTGTCGCCTATTTCCGATGTTATTCAGTCTGTTCACTCAAAAAGCAGCAAAGGAAACAAAAGAAAACGGAGTCGGCATTAAAGATCAGGGAGAAGAAACAAACATTTTGAAGTTTTGCAGATGACACTGTAATTCTGTCACAGACAGCAGAGGACTTGGCAGAGCAGTTGAACGAAACGGACAGCATCTTGAGAGGAGAATACAAGATGAAAACCAATAACAGCAAAACGACATTAATGGAGCACAATCGAATTAAATCAGCCGATGATGATGGAATTAGGTTAGGAGGTGAAGCACTAAAAATAGATGAATTTTGCTATTTGGACATCAAAATAATTAATGATGGCAGAAGTAGAGGGAGTATAAAATGGAGACTGGCAATGGCAAGAAAAGCTTTTCTGAAAAAGAGAAATCTATTAACATCTGACGTAGATTTAAGTGTTAGGAAGTGAGTAAACATCTTGAGTGTAGCCTTGTATGGAAGTGATACATGGACGATAAACAGTTCAGACATGTCTGGAATAGAAGCTTTTGAAATACGGTATGTAGAAGAATGCTGAAGACTAAATTGATAGCTAATGTAACCAGTGAAGAGGTACTGAATGGAACTGGGGTATAAGGAAATCTTTGGCACAACGTGACTAAAAGAAGGGTTCGGTTGATAGAACACATTCTGAGACATCATAGGATCATCAATTTAGTATTGGAAGGAAGTGTGTGTGTGTGGGGGGGGGGGGGGAGGGGGTAAAAGTTACAGAGTGAGGCCAAGAGATGAATACAGTATGTGAGTTCAAAAGAATGCAGGTTGCAGAAGTTATTCAAAGATGAAGTCTTGCTTAGGGTAGAGCGACGTGGAGAACTGTATCAAACCAATCTAGAAGACTGAAGACCACAACAAGAACAATGAGACAATCGTTCTCAACACAAATGAATACAAATCACGTAGTCTTCGGGATTACAAAACAAATGCTCTAATCTGTTGCTAAGGAGATTTTGATTTTCAATACACGCATATACAGGCCAAGTTACGTTAACATTAAGAAATCAAGTATTCTAAACACTGACACAACAAACTTATCTAAAAGACCAGTCGTTAAAAAATGGTGACAGATCTGAATTACTCCCATCTTAAATATTACAATAAAGCCACAAGAATCGCAACCTCATCCCCACCTAAGGGAATCAATCCACACATAAAACTCTCATTTTAAAATAATTAATTCGCAAATGGACACCACTCTCGGTACAGACCCACTCACGCCACAAAGGAAATTGGGTTACTGAAAAAGAGACTACCTCCTCAGATCTTGAGACCTATTCCTCCCCTGATCTGACTTTTTTCTTTAATCACACAACATGAACTTGTCTTCATCCAAGAAATTCACATAAAATTTCAGTCATAAACCTCAATCATCAACAAATAAAATATCCTTTGCACGTACTGGACACTCACAGGGATACGTATATACACACAGCTTACCCACAACAATGTCAGTTACGCTGATATAAGAATACGGACATTTACACTTCACTCCAAGATCTGTCAGACTATGTTCCACGTTTACACACCAAGCTAGTTATGCATGCCAGCATGAACAAACCTCATCTGCCACTTCGTACTTATTACGCACTACATCTCAGTGTATAGTAGGACATTTCCTACTATGATCTCTCCATTGAAAAATCATAAACATAAAGTAAAATAGCTCATGTGCCACTCACGGTCTTACATAACACTCAAGCCATCGAACAGCCAATAACACACTCATCAAGCGACCACATTTGTGGTAAACCCATCAAGGCATTCCACACCATATAGAGTAGCATACTATAGAAGTTGTCGGTCAGTTAATTGGCCGATTTGTTTCAAACTTTATGACTATGCCTCTTAGACAGTCGAGTTAAAGAGCACAATTTACACAATACACTTAATTTCAGCTAAATGACACTGTAAGCTTATTGAGACTGGATATCATTGTGAAGAACTACCAAGAAGATGGGCGTAAGTTGTAGGCAGTGTATGCCTTCTGTTGGAAAGGCTTTCGAGTTTCAGCTCTGGAGATCTGTTTCAGACAAGTAACCGTTGTTGATCGCATAGTGAGTAGATAAAAATGAGGACCAAGGCTCTTCCCTGAGAGTCAGTCAGAACTAAGTGGTTACTTTCTAGGAATTGGGCCTGTGAGAAACGACGCAACTTACCTGAATTCCTCAACATATCGTCGCCATATCGACATCAGATTGTGTAGCGAACCATCTGGAGATACATACGGTGCAAAAATGTACAGCGATATAGGAGGATAATTCGCTGCCATCAGTGATGGTGTTTGCGAGTTTTTTTCGAGCACGAACTATCGGTGTGTATCATGGAACGACGTACAATAACAACTCAGAACACTGTGATATGGTAGTTGATAGTCTACAATTACTGTGTTCGTCTGATGTCTATTGGAGTAATAGTCGTCAGCGTAGGATGTATCGAGAAACGGTTCAACTGATTGAGATATTTTTCTTACAATGAGGGAGAGATGTGTTCTTGTAGCGTAACTGTGTTCATACATATTTGTTACGTAAAGATATCTCTATAGCGTCATCTACTCTGGTCTGTGGTACCGGCAACACATCATGATGATACAAAACATTTTAACCACCTGCTTAATTGGATGATGAACTCCTTTTGGAGCCCAATACAACTACGATCCCGCGTGGCGTGGTTTCGGCAAATCTTTCATACGTTTCCAGAGGTATGCGGTAACAGATATCTACGCATGGGTGACGCAGATGCTGTAAGTTACGGACCGGTGATTTGTATGACCGTTCACCTAACAGCCGGTATACCCACCTTAGGCACGCATGACAGCGGCGACACGCCATGGCATGGAAACGTTGAGGCCTTGGTAGGTAGCTAGAGGGAGTTGGCACCACAATTGCACACACAAGTCGCGTAAGTTCCGTAAATTCCGAGGAGGGGAGCGATAAACTCTGACGCCACGTTCGATCACATTTCAGATGTGTTCCATCACGTTCAGATCTGGCGAGTTGGAGGGTCAGCACATCAGCTGGAACTCGCCACTGTTTTCCATCACTACTTGCGACATGGTGCATTATCCTGTTGATAAATGCCACTGCCTTTGGGAAACATGATCGTCCTGAAGCCTTGTATATGATATGCAACCAGTGTATGATACCCTTTGCCGTCATGGTGCCTTGCTTGAGCGGCAATGGACCCATGGATACCCAAGTGAATGTTCTCCAGGGCATAATGGAGCCGCCGTCAACCTGTCTCCGTCCTCCAGTGCAGGTGTCAAGCTGCTGTTCACACAGAGGACGACGGAGTCGCGCCCTCCCATCCTCGTGATGAAGGAGGTGTTGGGGAGTCATCAGATCATGCAAACGCTCTGGCACTGCACCAACGTCCAGAGCCGATGGTTACGTTCACATTTCAATTTCGGTTTCCGATGTCGCGGTATTAACATTGGCACATGCACAGATCTTCGGCTGTGGAGGCCTATCTTAAGGAGTATTCGGTGCCCTGGGTGTTCCGACACTCTCGTACTCTGCCCAGCGTTGAAGTTTGATGTTAGTTCCGCCACAGTTCGCCACCTGTCCTGTTTTATTAGTCTGCCCAGCCTACGACGTCCGACATTTGTAATGACAGGAGGCCGCCTGACCCCACGACGTTTGGACGTGGTTTTATCTTGGTTTCGCCACGTGCTGAAGACACTCACCACAACACTCCTTGAACACCCGACAATCGTGCAGTTTCCGAAATGCTCGTGCCGAGCCTCTGGCCCATCGCAATCTGTCCTCGGTCAAACTCAGATCGCGCTCCTTCCCCATTCATACAAACGAGCAGCACAGTCACTGATACTAGATACACCATGATTGTATCTGACTAGAAGCCATTCCTCTCCAGGTGACGCTGCTATCGCCTGGACGGGTTTATATCTATAGTAGGTCTGTGGTCATAATGTTCTGGCTGATCTGAATATGTGTTTCTACCTCAGAGACGTTTGTGTGTACTTGTTATCTTGTACTGAACTGAGCAAATCAAATACATTCAATGGAAGGCTTAAGGTAACGTGCCCATGAATGCATGCAAAAATACTAATAATTTTTCTAAAGTTTGCACGACTCTACCAGAAAAACGTGCACTCATAGCAGGACGAAAATTGTAGGGCATCAGTGTTTCTTGCTGAACATTTTGATATACAACTAATCACAATAGTTCTCCCGTTGGCTTTATAACTATTTTTTCCATGAAGATCAGTTAATTGCCTTTTTATCTACCAGTCCATGTTAAGAAATCTATGCACTGACTAAATATCTTACTTAAATGCTTAAAACTTTAAGAACACATTAACAAAATGTCTCTCCAAAAAGAAGGCTAGAATCATGTTATTTCATCCACAAGTTTTTATTCTAGAAATAATTACATCTGGTAATGAGACTTAAGGTTACTTGTTATAAACTCTTCACAGGTTATCAGCCGTGAAGATTTCATAGCTGAGAAAGCCTGCGATCGCATTAAGGTTGCTTTTTCATAATTAATCAGTATGTTTTTCTTCCCTGTTGATAGGATGTTAATTAGTGTAATCTGTTTTCCTCCTGCAACGTTCCAAAAAATTTCTGACCTCTATCTCAAATAGATTTCTTGTGCATAAAGAAATTTTGAGAAAATTTAAGTCTCGAGAAATTCAGTTCGAAGATATATTTGATGTATGACTGACTTGTGTTGTTCCTAACACACTCCAGGTGCATAGTCTCCTTTGTTTATGTGTTCGTCATCTTCTAATTTCCTTCTTGTTTCTCCTTGTTAATCAGGCGTCTTCAGTTGTCTCAACGACCCGCTTTCCGGCTTCGGCCACTCTCATACACTCCTGGAAATGGAAAAAAGAACACATTGACACCGGTGTGTCAGACCCACCATACTTGCTCCGGACACTGCGAGAGGGCTGTACAAGAAATGATCACACGCACGGCACAGCGGACACACCAGAAACCGCGGTATTGGCCGTCGAATGGCGCTAGCTGCGCAGCATTTGTGCACCGCCGCCGTCAGTGTCAGCCAGTTTGCCGTGGCATACGGAGCTCCATCGCAGTCTTTAACACTGGTAGCATGCCGCGACAGCGTGGACGTGAACCGTATGTGCAGTTGACGGACTTGGAGCGAGGGCGTATAGTGGGCATGCGGGAGGCCGGGTGGACATACCGCCGAATTGCTCAACACGTGGGGCGTGAGGTCTCCACAGTACATCTATGTTGTCGCCAGTGGTCGGCGGAAGGTGCACGTGCCCGTCGACCTGGGACCGGACCGCAGCGACGCACGGATGCACGCCAAGACCGTAGGATCCTACGCAGTGCCGTAGGGGACCGCACCGCCACTTCCCAGCAAATTAGGGACACTGTTGCTCCTGGGGTATCGGCGAGGACCATTCGCAACCGTCTCCATGAAGCTGGGCTACGGTCCCGCACACCGTTAGGCCGTCTTCCGCTCACACCCCAACATCGTGCAGCCCGCCTCCAGTGGTGTCGCGACAGGCGTGAATGGAGGGACGAATGGAGACGTGTCGTCTTCAGCGATGAGAGTCGCTTCTGCCTTGGTGCCAATGATGGTCGTATGCGTGTTTGGCGCCGTGCAGGTGAGCGCCACAATCAGGACTGCATACGACCGAGGCACACAGGGCCAATACCCGGCATCATGGTGTGGGGAGCGATCTCCTACACTGGCCGTACACCTCTGGTGATCGTCGAGGAGACACTGAATAGTGTACGATACATCCAAGCCGTCATCGAACCATTCGTTCTACCATTCCTAGACCGGCAAGGGAACTTGCTCTTCCAACAGGACAATGCACGTCCACATGCATCCCGCGCCACCCAACGTGCTCTAGAAGGTGTAAATCAACTACCCTGGCCAGCAAGATCTCTGGATCTGTCCCCCATTGAGCATGTTTGGGACTGGATGAAGCATCGTCTCACGCGGTCTGCACGTCCAGCACGAACGCTGGTCCAACTGAGGCGCCAGGTGGAAATGGCATGGCAAGCCGTTCCATTGGACTACATCCAGCATCTCTACGATCGTCTCCATGGGAGAATAGCAGCCTGCATTGCTGTGAAAGGTGGATATACACTGTACTAGTGCCGACATTGTGCATGCTCTGTTGCCTGTGTCTATATGCCTGTGGTTCTGTCAGTGTGATCATGTGATGTATCTGACCCCAGGAATGTGTCAATAAAGTTTTCCCTTCCTGGGTCAATGAATTCACGGTGTTCTTATTTCAATTTCCAGGAGTGTAGTATCAGCTGCCCACAAGACTAGACGATCACACCCGCTAAGTGACCCACATTAAAAAAATAGAAGCATAATAACATTCGAGAATGACAAAATAGCAGAAACTCGAACTACAGAGAAGTTTATAAAGAAAACAACCCTCAAACCCCAAATATAGACAACGAAAATATAAGCTGTTGTAGGTGAAGATGGACAGGGGGAAAGGAATGAAATAGGAGGCTGCCTGGTAGAATTTTGCACAGAGCATAACTGAACCATCGCAAACACTTCGATTAAGGATCATGAAAGTTTGTATAATTGGAAGAGATCTGGCGACAGTGGAGTGTTTCAGATTGATTATACACTGAAGAGCCAAAGAAACTGGTACACCCGCCTAATATCGAATGGTGACTCTGCGAACACACAGAAGTGCCACAACATGAACTGACATATACTCGACTAATATTTGAAGTAGTTCTCGGGTGAACTGACACCATGAATCCTGCAGGGGTGTCCATAAATCCGTAAGAGTACGAGGCGGTGGAGATGTATTCTGAACAGAACGTTGCAAGGCATCCCAGATATACTCAATAATGTTCATGTCTGGAAAGTTTGGTGGCCAGCGGATGTGTTTAAACTTAGAAGAGTGTTCCTGGATATCCTCTGTAACAATTATGGACATGTGGGGTGTCATATTGACCTGCTGGAATTGCCCAAGTCAGTAGTAATGCACATGAATGGATGCAGGTGATCAGACTGGATGCTTGCATACCTGTCACCTATCAGAGTCGTATCTAGACTCATCAGGGGTCCCATATCACTCCAACTGCACATGGCCCACACCATACAGAGCCTCCAACAGCTTGAGCAGTCTCCTTGCTGACATGAAGGGACCATGGATTCATGAGATTGTCTCCATATCCGTACATGTCCATCCACTCAATACAATTTGAAACGTGACTCGTCCAAACACATATCATGTTTCCAGTGACCAACAGTCTAATGGGCCCAGGCGAGGAGTAAAGCTTTGTGTCGTGCAGTCATCAAGGTACACACATGGGTCTATGGCTCCGAAAGCCCATACCGATTATGTTTCCCTGAATGGTCCGTATGCTGACAATTGTTAATGGCCCAGCAATGAAACCTGTAGCAATTTGCAGAAGGATTGCACTTTGTCACGTTGAACGATTCTCTTCAGCCGTCGTTGGTTCTGTTCTTGCACGATCTTTTTCCGGCCAGAGCGATGTCGGAGATTTGGTATTTTAGCAGATTCCTGATATTCACAGTATACGCCTGTAACACGCCCGGTAGTACGAATGACTTTGGGTTTACGTAGCTGTTCGCTGTTTCGACCGTGCGCCCTGCTTACACCACGTACCTGATAGTACCACGGCGGTCGTACTCTTCTGCTTCACACTGCTGCTGACTTGCCTGAAATTATCTATCAAAATATGCAAGCAGGTTTAGGGGAGCCACTCATCGTTAAAACACAACACTATCCGACGTCTGGTATGAACAACTATATTCTGAGACGGTTAAAGGAAATCACAGGTTGCACTGTTTACACCATAAGTCGTGAATGTTTATCCCAATTGACAGTTTTGATGATTATCTGTCCACAATATCATTGTGACGAGCGTACGCGTAACCGACACGACGCGGGAGATAGTTGATAAATGTGGAATGCGATGACCGAACGTACGTTCTCAAGCTCACTACAAGACACTGGCATTTGACTGCACTCTTTTATGGTAACTAATTTTTACTGAATCACATCAGTTCATTCCGGGAGACCGAACACGGCGCAGATAATCAATGCTGTGCAACACGCAACGAGAGGATACATAAATAAGTTATTGACGGCACTGCTCATTTTCAATTATTTCTTGACGCACTTTCCTCTGAACTATTTCCATATATCATCAATTTACTATAATAGCACTTGTAGCAACACTTCAACTTCCATACTAACAATGCCTCTCACATTCAGAGCTACGCACTACACAACATATTAATTCCGTGTCCCGCTCTCGACTGTCTAGACGCAGCTGCCCGCAAAGATACTCCGCAACTGAACCAGCGATATGACAGTACACCAACATTCCCGCATGAAAACGTTTTCGAATTGTCGAAGAGAATATCGAATTATAGATAATTCCCTACTGCAGGGGGTTAAAGAGATGCTGTGAGGGGAGGGGGGGGGGGTATACTGCCCCATCTCACAGTTATATACCATTGCTACATAGTGGACCAGACATGTGTTACACATAATCATGGAAACATAAAGAACAGTTGTCAAATATGCAAAATTTTACATAATAAAAGAACCCTACCGACAGTGCAACCTGTATAGCAAAACACAGTTACAATAGAATGGATAAACAAGGAGCTAATACAATAAGACAGAAAAATATTAAGTCCCTGAAATAGAAAAGTTTACAGTTACAAATACTATGGTTTAGATATGATAGGCAGGTGCCTGAAGGAAGGGGATTAAAAATAATAATAATAGGAAAACACATGCGTTTACTGCTACTCCAAGTAGATAGTGTGACTAGTGACACTGTTAGGCAAAGAACACCCATCAGCACTAGGCCGTCAAAATCCAGCAAAAAGAAAAAAAAATTGTTTCACTACACACAACACTGCATCACAAGGGAGCGTTCTTTGCAGTGAAAGGGGGTGGGGAGTGCCTTTAGTGTCGATGCTGCACCGACCAGCAGGTGTGCGGTATAGTCGTCAGTTCGCCATTCTCGCCTCGTGGTAATCCGTCCATTGGCGTACATGAAACAGTTTAACGGCGCTCTCAGTGTTGCCCTAGCAATGCCTATTCAACTTAGCCTTAGTTTGTTAGTACTGCAGTAGACATTACGATGTTCTGTATGACATGATAAACACATAGGCTATTAAGAAAAAAATATATGGATGTCCACTAAGTTAAATTTAGTTACTAAGTGAATGGTACAAAAAATAATAGCAATCATTAAGCAGGAGTAGTAAGAAACTTTTAAATGAAAACTTTTGGATAGCAGAACCTATATACGCTAGACACTAGTAATCACTCACACCATGTCACTGTGTAATACATATAATCTAGATTAAACAGATAGAAATTGAAAAAAAAGTTATTGCATGTGATGGGAACACATCCTAGTTAAATCTCACTCGATTAGAGTGTCCTCATAAAACCTCATAATAATCAGAAATTAATGTCTGTACTTAGGACAATAGCAGCTGACATATATACAGACTCAGACATGTCACTCAGTCGTTTATCTTCCTCACTATACTATAGTTTAATGTTTTCCACTTGGTGTTTGCCCTTGTGGCATGAGGTATGCTGTTGATTACACCCTCAAAATATATTATATACGCTTTCCACTTGCTATATTTCCAGTTTCGCACCTGGTCATCTGATGCATCGTGCCCTGAATTCTGATATCCGTAGCCGTCACTGTCGCCTCTGTGACTTTCATTGCCACAGAAACCACCATAATGTCTCCTGTCATTATTTTTATTCCTATGTCGTCCGTTATGTTTATTATTATCGTTTGAATCGTCATACGTATTGGGTTCGTTGCTTGCTGATACTCTTCAATCATCTACTCCTCCTCCCATTACCTGTAACTCATACAACGTGTCTAATTGTCCTGAGGCTGACTTCATTGCTTCATTGCCGCTACGTCATCTTTAGGGATCGCTAGCAACTTATCCTGAACTCCAGTCGGTAGTCTGCTTATGGTCAGGGACACTATTGTTTCTGTCGTCATCGGTTCATCTAAATATAGGTTCCTCCCATAACAATCTTCGAAAAACTTCTTTAAGTTGTGGTCACGCCCTCTCTCAAACCTTCTACCTTCATATAGACTGTTATGTACTTCATTTTCCTTCCGTCTCAACCAATATTGTCGCAAAAATTCCTTTTCAAATTCAGCAAAGGTTATACACTTATGTCCTATTCTCATACCCCAGGTACCAGCTTAATTTTCCAATCTTGCTGCAACGAAGCTACCTTTCTTTGCTCGTCCCATAAATCAGGCAACACGCCCTTAAATTGATCTAAGAAATCTTTAGGATGCCACCTTCCATTTGGTTCGAAGTTCTTAAAATCCCCTATGCCTAGGAAGACCTTATCATTTTGTATACCATTTAAGTTACCTCCCAAAATGTTTCCATTGCGTAATAGTGATTTCACCTAGTTCTCCACCTGCTGACCAACCAGCTAGTTAGTCTTTCCTACCTCACTGTACAGCTCTTCTATTCGCCGTGCATAGGAATCCTGGTTTAGCGTAACAGCCATTATCCTGTGTTTACAGTGTTTCACTTCCTCATTTAGTTGTTCGAAATGCCTGTTGTAAACCTCAACCTTTTTAGTAAGTTCTTCATTCACTTCTTTGACATCCAATTCTACCTTTTCAAAACGTTTAGTATTGCCTGCAACGTTCTCCTCAAACCGAACGGTAAGTTCATCTATCTTCTGTTGACTTGACTCAGCCAGTTTTCTTAGAGCCTCATTAGTCTCGTCGATTTTTTACTAAGTCGTTCGTTTATCTGCTCTACCGATTGCTTAATATCTTCTTTTTGGCACATAATATCTTCCCTTAATTGTTTGAGCATGTCAACGATGGACAGGTCAGACCGAAGTTTACACTCATCTCGCTTGGGCGTCTCCATGATTGGTGACAACACTGTATTTGGCCTTCCCATCTCCGTTAATAAACTACTGTGACCTATACCGGAATCCTTCGACATTTCACTACTACTTGCTTCTGTTTTCGTCTCCACCTGATTACTTTCACCTAAAGAGACTGCTTTCACATCTCTGTCTACTGCAATTGCACCAAGCTCATTACTTGCTATATTGAACCACTGTAAAGTCAACCAAGCAAAAAAATTAAAAAATCACAGTAACGCTCATAGCATAGAATGGATGGCAATAACCACAACCAAACTGCAACGCAGTATGCATTCAACGCTGTAATTCGTGCTCTGAAGCACACATAACATACAAGATCAACTAACAGAAGAAAAAGAATGAAATATAAGCTAACGTAAATACAGCTCTGCAATTATATTAACTATTGTTAAAAAATTAGACTACTAAATAAGCAGGGTTTGACAGTGACATTTACTTTACTGTACGATCGGCAAGGTAAATAATGTCTCGTGACATTAGTTTAATGATACACAAGAATTTCAACTGTCACTGTTTGTAATTACGTAATTATAGAATGCAATCTGCACTGCCAGTTAATTACTCTCGTTGCTTCAGTTACGTGAGGTGAAGTTGTGACGCGCGACTTACTTTGCGTTTGCTGCTGGCTCCGTAGTCGCGGCTGTTGCGCAGCGACGACCCAGTTGACGTCCGTCAGCAAAGAGTGGTAATATTTGCGACGTCGCTCCTAGGTGCCGCTCACGTCGTATACGGTGATGGCTACCGAAAAGTTTTCGATTTTGCCTATAGGTGCCACTAGCGTCGTCTTCCGTAATGTCTGCCAAATAACTGTTCCCTTTCGCACACAGATGCCGCTAGCGTCGTCAAAAGCGCACCACCGTGGAGTATGTTTACTTCGTAGCACTAGCTCTTTGCACTGTCACTGATCGGGGGTGTATGTACACTGTGTCACAAGTTATTTGACGTACACATCCCACAGCTAGCGTGACGTCACTCAACAATCCAAATTAACAGTTATACAGAAATAGTTCACACTCCAAGTTAATTATACGGCACTTCTTATCCGAAATTGCAGGTTCTGTCATGGTCGCCTGTAACATGCCCGGTAGTACTAATGGCTGTGGGTTTACTTAAACTGTTCGCCGTTTCGACCGTGCGCCCTGCTTACACCACGTACCTGATAGTACCACGGCGGTCGTACTCCTCTGCTCCACACTGCTGCTGACTTTCCTGAAATTATCTATCAAAATATGCAAGTGGGTTTAGGGGAGCCACTCAATGTTAAAACACAACACTGTCCGACGTCTGGTATGAACAACTATATTCTGAGACGATTAAAGGAGATCGCAGGTTGCACTCTTTACACTCTAAGTCGTAAATGTTTATCCCAACTGACAGTCTTGATGATTATCTGTCCACAATATCATTCTGACGAGCGTTCGCGTAACCGACACGACGCGGGAGATTGTTGATGATGCGGAAGCCGAATGATCGAAGGAAAGTTCTTACGCTCGTCACACATACGGATATCTGGTAATAGTCCTCCTTGTCACTAGTAATTATATAACACTGCCCGTAAAGTTAATTTTTCAGCTTCTTAGTTCTCACTTGTACGAGCGTGCGCGTAACCGTCGCGGCGCGGCTGATTGTTGATAAATGTGGAATGCGATGATCGAACGTACGTTCTCACGCTCGCTACAAGACACTGGCACTTGACTGCACTCTTTTATGGTAACTAATTTTTACTGATTCACATCAGTTCATTTCGGGAATCAATGCTGTGCGACCCGCAACGAGAGGATATTTAAATACGTTATTGACGACCCTGCTCATTTTCAATTACTTCTTGACGCACTTTCCTCTGAACTGTTTCCATATATCATAACTTCACTATAATAGCACTTGTAGCAACACTTCAACTTCCATACTAACAATGCCTCTCACATTCAGAGCTACACACAACACAACATATCAATTCCGTGTCCCGCGCTCGACTGTTTAGACGTGGCTGCCCGCAAAGATACTCCGCAACTGAACCAGCGATATGACAGTACACTAACACGCCCAAAATGGTCGTACGGGAAAATCCCCACTTCATCGCTACCTCGGAGATGCTGTGTGCTACCGCTCGTGCGCCGACTGTAACACAACGTTCTAACTCACTTAAATCTTGCTAAACTGCCATTGTAGCAGCAGTAACCGATTTAACAATTGCGCCAGACACTTGTGTTATACAGACGTTTCCGACAGCAGCGTTTTATTGTGTGTGTGTGTGTGTGTGTGTGTGTGTGTGTATCTTTCCCTTTAACACTAACATTAAAAGAGCACCAATGTGTTCCAGCAGTCTATGACACAACAATAATTTCCTTAAAAGTTCCTAGCAGAAATTACTATGCATGCTACATAAAACTATTACGACCTGTTCTATGCAAATGTATGGTTATTTATTCTTATACTATGCAAAATGATAGAAATAGCTACGAGCCATCATAGTATCTAACAGTCTTTTGTGGCCTTATTCATGTATATTGTTGCAGAGATATTGTTTATAAATAATGACTTACTTTTACAGGTACGTTATATAGACCGGCATAAAAAGGAATAAATTGGCTAGGAGACCAGCAAAGTCGTATGTCCTCACGTTTTCGGTAATGTAATAAAAACGAACGTTTGGCATCACTGGCTGGGAGGCCCCATACGGGGCAGGTCCGGCTGCCTTGGTGCAGGTCTTATCACATTCGACGCCACATTGGGCGAACTGCGTGCCGGATGGGGATGAAATGATGATGAAGACAACACAACACCTAGTCCCTGAGCGGAGAAAATCCCCGCCCGACCCAGCCGGGAATCGAACCCGGGCCCCAATCCATCATGCAGGCCATTTTTTTAAAATCTCATTTTGTTCGTTTTAGTTCGTTGTAATTGTTCGTGGCAGACGTCCCCTGACACCCATTGAAGTTCGTTATTGATCCATTCACTCAGTTTTTTTACTACAGAGGGCAGCTAACCCTCTGTGCGAACACGCTGCGCTACCATGCCGGCACCATTCAGCTATCGGGGCAGACAGTAATGCAATAATCAGTTCCTATTGATTACCTCTATCAAGAGCATAATGTAGTCCACAGCCACCATAGGGCCTTCGATCACTATCAAAGGTCCCATGTAAACGCGGATGAATGTCCTCCACAGCATAGTACTGCTCCCACCAGCCTGCATCATGGCGCGGCGCATGTTTGGAACAACCGTTCGCCTACGTGGTAGCCTGTCCGGACGCAAGGATTGACCTGTTGTTAAAACAATGGCAATCGATCCGAGAGGGCCACACGTTTCCATAGGTCAACAGTCGAACCTCAGTGATTCGGTTCACATTGCATTCGTGATCAACGATATTGCTGGGTCAGTCTGGGAGTGGGTAGAGGTCGTCTGATACAGAGCCCCATGTTCATCAACGTGCGTTGATCAATGTGCTCTGAAACATTTGCGCCTGCACCAGCATAGTATTATATCTCAGCCGCGCGGGAATAGCCAAGCGGTCTAGGCGCTGCAGTCGTGGACTGTGCGGCTGATCCTGGCGGAGGTTCGAGTCCTCCCTCGGGCATGGGTGTGTGTTAGTCCTTAGGATAATTTAAGTTAAGTAGTGTGTAAGCTGAGAGACTGATGACCTTAGCAGTCAAGTCCCTTAAGATTTCACACATACTTGAACATTTTTTATTATATCTCAGATCCGGCAGATCGATGCAGATCCCACATAACACAGTGGGTATGATTCCGACCTTCACTCTTTGTGGTGACGCGTCGACGTCCGACACCGTGTGACCTGCTTGTGATTTTGCTGTCCTTCAGCCAAATTCCATACATATTCACGACAACAGTACACGAATTGCCAAGCAGCTTTGCCGATTCTCAGATGTTTATTCCCACGCACCAGACCATAACAGTCTGTCCTTTCTTAAAGTCGCTTATATCAGTGGATTTCCCCCTTTGCGCCCCTTATCGACTTAAGAGTGACTCTCCAATTCTCTGTGCTCCGCTGATATTCTTTCCTTACAGCGTCACACGCCTGAAACACCACTAGATGGTATTCCTTCTCTCTGTGGACTGTGATTATAATATTTCAGCTCACGGGTGTGTCTTCACCAGTTGTTACAGATTATGATTGAAGCGTCTATAGCGTCGTGAGGTAATACTTAACACCTACTTTCCAGTCTACATAAACGTCTGCAGGACTGCATCGCATCTAGGGCAGCCTATTAAGGATATTACCATCGTTATTCTGTGATTATTATGATACACTATTTACAGCCTGTATTATAAAGGTTTCGACAAAAATGTACTGACACCCTTCGAGTATTGGAGAGGGTGTATAAAGAGTAAATCGGGGTGATAACCGACATCCGCAAACGCGACCCCATGTCGCTGCAGGGCCTAGGCACTGTTGTGGGGAATACACAAATCAAAAAAAGAAGTTTTGCGTCACCTCGGTTCCGAGAGTTCCGGAACCTTACAGAAAACTGGAATAGAGATCAACATAAACATCATTTCCGCCTTTTTTGTTGCTAACGAAAACCACACATTGCATGTAGTACCACCAAACAGCGTGACCTTCAGAGGTGGTGGTCCAGATTGCTGTCCACACCGGTACCTCTAGTACCCAGTAGCACTTCCTTTTGCACTGATGCATGCCTGTATTCGTCGTGGTATACTATCCACAAGATAATGAAGGCACTCTTGGTCCATATTGTCCCACTCGCGTAGATCCCCCAGAGAGGTTGGTGGGTCACATCGTCCATAAACAACTCTTTTCAATCTGTCCCAGGCATGCTCGATAAGGTTCATGTCTGCAGAACATGCTGGCCACTCTAGTCGAGCGATGTCTTTATCCTGAAGGAAGTTATTCACAAGATGTGCACGATAGGGGCGCGAATTGTTTTCCATGAAGACGCAAGCCTCGGCAATGTGCTGCCGATATGGTTGCACTATCGGTCGAAGGATGGCATTCACGTATCGTACAGCCGTTACTGTGCCTTCCATGATCACCAGCGGCGTATGTCGGCCCCATGTAATGCCACCCCAAAACAGCAGGGAAAATCCAACCAGCTGCACTCGCTAGACAGTGTGTGTCAGACGTTCAGCCTGACCGGGTTGCCTCCAAACACGTCCCGACGATTGTCTGGTTAGAGGCATATGCGACATTCGTTGGTGAAGAGAACATGATGCCAATCCTGAGCGGTCCATTAGCATGTTGCTGGGCCCATCTGTACCACGCTGCATGGTGGCGTTGTTGCAAAGATGGACCTCGCCATGGACGTCATCACGCAGCCTGTTGCGCACAGTTTGGGTCGTAACACGATGTCCTGTACTGCACGAAAAGCATTATTCAACATCGTGGCGTTGCTGTCACGGTTTCTCCGAGCCATAATCCGTAGGCACCGTCGTCCACTGCAGTAGTAGCCTTTGGGCGGCCTGAGCGAGGCATTTCATCGACTGTTCCTGTCTCTCTGTGTCTTCTCCATGTCCGAACAACACCGCTTTGGTTCACTCCGAGACGCGTGGACACTTGCCTTGTTGAGAGCCCTCCCTGACACAAAGTAACAATGCGGACGCGATCGAACCGCGGTACTAACCGTCTAGGCTTGATTGAACTACAGACAACACGAGCCGTGTACCTCCTTCGTGGTGGAATGAATTGGGCTGATCGGCTGTCGGACCCCATCCGTCTAATAGGCGCTGCTCATGCATGGTTTGTGACATCTTTGAGTGGATTTAGTGACGTTTCTGAAAGTAAAAGCGACTGTTTCTGTGAGACAACATTCACAGTCAACGTACATCTTCAGGCGTTCTGGGAACTGAGGTGATACAAAACTTTTTTGATGTGTGTATCAGCAGACTTAACTTCTCACACTAATACTGACGTGTCCAGGAGCTGAGCCGCCACTCCGTAGCGTCATTGGATCAAGTTTCCAGATGTTAGTTCTTATCATCGATTTGATTCTCAAGACACGATCTGCAACACCTCGAAGTCTGTCAGTCCGTTTTTATTACACAATAATTTGTTCCAATGAGATCATTATTGCAATGTATTTTTTTAATAGAGGATGCGCCATAAGTCAATTACCTGTAGCTATACTTGGACTTTGTTTTGTTGAGCGTAATGGTAGTCAATTGTGATTTGACTAGAGTGTCGTACTTGTAACTCAGATCACACTTACAGTTTGAGGTTTGTAGTTGGTTTTTATGTGAGAGATAGTGAATAGAAAGTGGACGATAGAACAGCATCTACTCGTTTAGAAACATGGTGGAAACACGATCAAAATTGCAGTGGTGTTTTTGACTTCTCTGTCAAACGTTTCCCAAATACCCAACCTGCGTCTCGACAAGATATTCGCTGAGGAAATTTAAGATTTGAAGAGGCTAGGTCGGTTGACAAGTTTCCTCATTCAGGTAGATCATAGTCTGTGACTACAGAAGGAATCTTGTTGCCGCGCAATGTTTTGTGCGGTCATCCACGAAATCTAAGGTTTCGGAAAAACCAGAAGTTGAGGCTTCCTTTACTTCAAAGCGTAAATGCTGGTGATCCGAACACGAAAATGGACTTCTGAAGGTGTACACAATCCGACAAGAACGTAGTTCCAAGTTTTACAAAAGCTCTTTTTGGAGATACGGCATGATTTTTAAGGGCAATGGAAAATTGAAAGAAGTCCACTGGGATTCTACGAAACCGTATGTGGCGATCTTGAGTGTGTGGGCAGATATTTTCAGTGGTGCTCTATCAACTCCTTATTTTTTAACGATACTTTTGAAACGTCCCCTCAGAAAAATTAGTGAATTACTGAGCTGATAAACCTCTTACGTTACTTGATTTTCAAGCAGCTCAGCAGAACTGAACGTACTCAGACATTTCGCTCTTTAATTATTCTGTTCAACACTAAACTGACACACAATATTTTTAGCGCAACGCAGTCTGACTTTCAATAATCCCTACAAAAGAATGGGCCTGACTAACAATAACCTATACCTTTCATGAATCACTTACCTCACAAAAATCTTCGTTAGTCGAACTACTGCTATACAGCGAGCTAAATAAAATATTCTAACTACTGAAGGCACTAACTACTATAGGCATAGTTTGCAAATGAAAGATTTTGACAGAGAACAAACAATATCCAGTATTACAAATTTACTCTTTCTGATGGACACATGTCCAGATCGTCCGCTCTCAAAATTCTGCCATCTCTCTCCCCACATCCACCACTGCTGGCGGCACACCTCCAACTGTGCAACGCTACGCGCTGTTCACAACCAACTGCTCAACACTACAATAGCGAATATTCCAACAATGCCAACCAGCCACAGACTGCACACAGCACAATCAGTGATTTTCATACAGAACGCTACGTGGCGGTACCAAATAAAAACCTAAACAGCCTACTTACACTTTCAAATCTGTAAGTAACCTAGACGTACTTCGAGGAGTATTGTTAGAAATGGAAAACAGACCACTTTTTGGACATCTACAGTCGAGTAATGAAAAGCTGATATGGCAGCAAATTGGACCACCCCCACTTTATGGAACTATACTGACAGACTTTCAAAATGAAAACTTTGATGGGCGGATTGGCAGGTGGGGTCCTGCTGGATGATCTGCACATTCCTCAGATATAACACTCATGGATTTTTCAGTCTGAGTTATGGTAGAATAGAGGTTTATTCCGTCAAAATTAGTGATATTCAGCACTTGGAGTTATGAAACCAAGCAGGATTTGAAAACCTACAGTGCCGGAATATTTGCGACAAAATTTGTAAATCACTGTTGTAAAGATTCAGTGATTGATTAGAACAGCATGGGTACGACATTGAGCATGTTTTGTAGATTCACTGAACTCCGCATTTATTTCTGTGTTATAACAAATTTATATTTTTATTCGTTTAGTATTATTGCACCAAAAGTATCGTTGAAGTTGACTTATGGCACATCCCATAATTCTGCAGAATACGTCGTTTATCCATACTATACTGAGAGCTACGGATGTATTGAATGTTCAGTGTAAGGAATGCCAGAAATGGAGACAAAGTTGAAACTTCTTTATCTGTTTATCAAATTAAATATGTATCATCTTAATTTTGTTTACTACTAAAGCGTTGGTTCTACACTTGTTTTTAATTCAAATTTCTTACGAATATGTTTTTAATCGTCTACCACAAATTTATGATAATTGCTGAAGCTCTTCGGCTTACCAAGACAGGTAAATGAAGTTAACTTTCAGGAGGTGCTATTCAGGGTAATCATATCAAGCTACAGAAATTTACTATACCTAAGAAAGATAACAAAAAAGAGATAAATTCAGGTTGATAGAATTTTTTATTTGTAGAGTATACAACTGTTATTTTATAGGGCAATGATGAGTAAATAGGGCAGAGGGGAACAAAGGGTAGAGGCTTGCAGAAGACAGATTGATGCTTGATTGCAAACAGCACAGGGTATACAATTAACGTAGAACACTTGCAGAAGCGGAATTATACTGTCACAAGGCGTTTATGTTAATCAGTACAATCAAAAATTTCAAATCGATAATGTAGAAGAGACATGAAAATCTCTCTTGAAGATATATCTCTCTTGGAAGGACATATTGAGAACAATATGTAGACTGAATGTTGTAGACCGAATGTTGTTACCTCTGCTAAAAGAATAATGCCCATCGCCTCTGACTCTGGAACGAGTCAGCTTGTTACATCTGCATACTTTCACTGTATTGTATTATATTCTGGGAAAGTTCTGTGCATTCACAAATAATGGTCTAAGCCTAGAAAATGGCAGCCAGAATGATTTGTACTGTCTGTTCACGTACTTCAAACAAGCCTTTATCAAGTGTGTCGACAGTCTCTGCTTTCCGTGTAGATACACTCCCTCGTGGGATGTGTGGTTCAAAAAGGAACTGTAACGCTCACACAATGAACACTTGACGCCAAAGTGGATTGCTGTTGCAAAACGTTTGTAACCACAGTACAAAAGAGAGGGTACTTTTTTTAATGTTTCATTTTGAACAGGATAACAGCACAGTTGAAAGATCTGAGCGAAAAAACCCAAATTTTGAGATTTTCCTCTTCTAGCATTCTGTTCGTTCTGTACGACGGTTCCTCGCAGTAATAACGAGTGAGTGGGAAAAGGATAATATTCCAAGAAAAGAGAAATTAGACTAGATAGCGATTTTGCAGCCAACTGTATCTGCTATCCTGTGAATGAAGGATGGGGAATATTCCAGTGGAACTTCAATGATGTAATTAACATTGAAAATTTGGCTAAGTGGAATAGAGATAATATTCCAGGAATGTTATCCTTGTTCCACTGAAAGGTGCACATTGCTTAGATGTTTGCAAACGGTGGAGGCTGGGTAGACAATGAGGGCTAGATTTGCTGACAGATTTTGTAACAATGCAAGTTGGAGCGCATTGTTGCAATAATATATTCGGTAGGTAGCAGATATTTCTCAGTGAGTAAAGCATTCTTTTATGTTCCGTGAAAAATTCCTGAGTCAGATGAGAATGTGACTGAGCATAGAAGAAAGCTAGATAAAATGAACAAAGGTAAGCATTGAAAGAAAATGGAGAAACTAGCCATAAAAAGAGGTGAAGAATTTGTCTTAAGCAAGGGTTATTTGGTGGAGGCATAAGACCTGTTCAAGATTGTGGATGTCGTAAAAATTGCATGGCTGGTTTCAGTGCTGCAGACAAATGGAATATGATCGACAATTTGTACTGTGGATGTCCGGAAAATTAAAAACATATTTATCTCTTAGGATTGATAGAAAGACACGACTGTTAGACATCGACCAACCACAGAAAATTCCAAACAAAACACATCATCCTTTAAATGTTTCGCCACGAAAGAATTCACTCGAGTTGAATTTTGTGCTGAGGCCAGTTTTAGTCTGCATTCTGTACCAAATAAAGGGGTACAACGTTTAAACAAGCTTTTAGAGAGGAGCAATCAGTTTCCTATGGACATGAAAGGAAAGCATTCAAACCGTGTAAGTACTCTTGAAACAATGATCTTAGCTAAATGTGGTGTCACCGCCAGACACCACACTTGCTAGGTGGTAGCCTTTAAATCGGCCGCGGTCCGGGAGTATACGTCGGACCCGCTTGTCGCCACTATCAGTGATTGCAGACCGAGCGCCGCCACACGGCAGGTCTAGAGAGACTTCCTAGCACTAGCCCCAGTTGTACAGCCGACTTCGCTAGCGATGGTTCACTGACAAATTACGCTCTCATTTGCCGAGACGATAGTTAGCATAGCCTTCAGCTACGTTATTTGCTACGACCTAGCAAGGCGCCAGTATCCGTACTATTGATATTGTGAATCATGTACCATAAAGAGCGACGTTCTCCGTTAATGGATTAAAGTTAAGTATTCTACTAGCTACGTCCGTTTTTCTCAATTCTAATTCCATTGTCATGTTCCAGACCTCACGCCAGCCTGCGTGAGCTAAAACGCGTGCATTTCGGCCTCCTTTAGAAAAACACGGTTGGGTCTCCTGCCAACCACAACACTAAAATTCTCGGTCATCAACCATTACTATCCGATTCAAGGACACAGTTTCTTGCCCTGTGATGAAACTTCTCAGCCGTCGAGTGAGTCGTTCGAAGACTCAGTCGGATTTATTTGCCTGAAGAATATGAGGAAATCTTTCGAACTGCAAGGAAGCGCAAACTCGCTTTTGGAGTTAAATGCTGAACTTAGGGGATTGGTGGCTTCGCTACGTCAAGAAATCATCCAAGAACATTGGGAGGAACGGTTGTTCAACATCAGTACATGTAGGCATCTGAAGTACACTACAAAATGCAAGGATTTGTTGTGGCTTTTGAGTTCATCGATGGCCTAGTTGAGAGGAAAGTCAAGCTGAAGAGGGAAGAGGATGTGGAGATGCCTAAAGACATAGAGTGTGTTGGAAAAGTCCGTATCAGTTCTAAGATGTTGCAAGACATCTGCAGGGCCAACACTATGTGCCTGAAAACCAGTTTTAAGATAAGATTCTTCAGTGGCCCGCTTTTGCCACAGGGAACAATGAATTGATGAGTGAAGTATCTCGAAACGATTCTGTGAACTTTAATGGGTCATTTTTTGTTCTTTCAGTAAATAAATTTTTCGTTAACAGCTGTAAATGATAGCTATGGTCTTCAGTATTTTGTCCTGACTATTTTCTGTCCCAGTATCCTTTCTTATCTCTATTTATAGAGGTATTTAAAAAATGAGTGGAAAGGGATAATATTCCAGCATGTTTAGCCATTGATTAATCGTTAACTAATTACATCCGTATTACGACATTTGTTTCATAACCAGTACTGCAATTGCTAAATAGCGAATTTTTCAGTATAGTGTGTAGTTTGGGCAGCAAAGAGTTTTTTCGTTTACCCGAAGACTTGGTAAATTGACTGTTATTCTTTTTCCACTCATCTGTTCCTTGGAGACTTACAGCATAACGAATTATTTATTTACATACAGTTGTAGATCTTCTTTGTGTTTCTTTATGTTATAGTGCTCTTGTTTAATTCTTTTAAGACCTTTGTGTGAGTCACGTACTGGCTCGCTCTATGGTAAAGTGACTCTGGTGTCCATGGCCACCTTATGGGCCGACGTCATGCTTGACACAAGCTTCTGGCGGTTCCTCAGAAATCTCTGAGCGGCGTTTCATTCCTCTAAAAGACACGATGAGAGGTCGTCAACAATTTTACACTGGTTGAAACTATTTTAGGTGACATCCTTACTTTATGGCTAGCGTCTCTTGCCACTCATTCCTCTTAGGTTGTCGTTACTCACTGTGTAAGTACAAGTAAGTGTGTAAAGACGCTAGTGGATTTGTGTGTACCGCAGGGGTCCGGAGAAACTTGGAGCAGGCTGCACGGCGACCCTTCTACTCCGACTACCGCTGCTTCCCATGCTGCACGGCCGAACTCTTGCAGTCTCAACACTGCAGCTCAACAGAAAAACCTTTGTCTTTGCATATATTTCAAATAAAATGTGCCATTCATCATCGCTGTAAACTATTGCTGTTCCTTTCTCTCCTACCCAATTTCTCTATTAGCATGTTTGTGTCACGTTACTTTCCAGTTGTCCGCTCCACGACCTGTGGTGCGCGTACTGTAAGACCTTCGGTACACACACCATCAGATTAGTTGACTTGTCGCTCTAACGAAGTAGGCGAGTGTCAGCAGTATGTCTCGTGGTCTTATCGTGGCGTATTTATCTGCTGTCATTAGGTCAGACGATAGAAATGCCACTTGCACGCTTAGAGTAGCAGATTGACAGTGGCCAACTTTAAACACAACTTGATTAATTTTCACACACATTTATTAAAATAGTAACAAGCATACAAATAACTTAACTTTGTTCTGGATGCTATTTACAATTGACAATCTGTATTTCTTTTGGTCTTGGTACGCTAATCTTATTCTCACATATCTCTAATACTTGACAAAGTGTATATACATTTCTCTTCATGGCTATGTACAGGAATATGACAATCTTCTTATGCGCAGACTGAAACTTGACTGCAGACTAATGCAGACTGATTCAGACTGACTAATCGGAGGTCTGTATACTCATTATAATACCTCGCGCGTTCATGTATCACTGCGCGAGTGTGATCCGCAAGGAGAAAAGGTTCTACGTTAGCAGCAGTCCCATTGGCTACGTTACATATTAATACGCGGATCGGCGGAAGCAGAATTTGGTCCGTCTCTAAGATAGCGACATCACGTAGTGCGGAGACGGACGAGCGCTGCGCCTGCGCTGTTGTGCTTAGCGGGGCGCGCTCTAGTGGGAAAGTTGTGTACGCGCTGACAACGCGGAACTATGTACACAACATGGCCTAATAATCTATCGATGCAGGATGCAGCACAATTACTAGCAAAAACTGACTCTGGTGAAAATTCTTGACAAGAGAAGCAAAAATTTACCATTATATACGCATCCGCATAAGAGCCAGTAGCGAGACGGCTGCGAATGTTTGGTTATGAGCTTCCAGTGGAGTCGGTGTGCAATTTATCCTATAGCGAACCACAAACGATGGCACTTCGCGCAGCTTGAGACACGAATGGGGATTGTATTGTTGTCGGTTCCTAGAGACGGTTCCAGTAAGCGCATACACGTACTCTGCACTTGAAGAAAGCGTTTCGACTGCAAATTATGTCTCTCGCTTGCTTGTGCAGAATTTGTCGCTTATCACCACCATCAGCCGTGAGAACTGGCAACAAATGGAATAAAAATTCATTATATGACTCGCTACGATTACGTTTAGTGCTCGCATTGGCAACGACATTCACAAAAGCGTGATTAGAACACTACAATACGCCACTCATTGGTTGTCGCATGTGTTGTTTTTTAATATGTATATTGTTGTCTTTTGTTCTGTGCTTCAAGTGGTGTGATTTAATTGTTTAAACTGTATGGTCTGTAGCCACATTTTCGTATAGTTGCACATCAAACGACGCCACACAAACTAAACTGTAAACACAACTTGTAATGGACAAAGTACAAAGTCTATTTAAGGAAATATATTTGAAGACTTAATGCCCACAATATGAAATACGTAAAGGTGCTGTGAAACACCGTACTAGCTCGTATGTTAACAAATATCCCAGGTTAGTTTTGCATTGCAATTTCATGCAGATTAATACTACTTTAATGTCATGGGTTCGTGTAGAGAAACATTATTGTGTGGCATATTTATCACTGATCAATTCGGAGTAAGTTATTTTTATGGATTTACGTAGTTGAGACAAAAGATGGACGTTATATTGTAACCACAAGAATTTAATGTAAACTGCTATTAATCCTTGCAAATAAATTAAAATGACACTGATGTTAAATAATACAGGGTTACAAAAAGATACGGCCAAACTTTCAGGAAACAATCCACACACACAAATAAAGAAACGATGTTAGGTGTACATGTGTCCGGAAACGCTTAATTTCCATGTTAGAGCTCATTTTAGTTTCGTCAGTAGGTACTGTGCTTCCTCGATTCACTGCCAGTTGGCCCAATTGAAGGAAGGTAATGTTGACTTCGGTGCTTGTGCTGACATGCGTCTCATTGCTCTACAGTACTAGCATCAAGCACATCATTACGTAGCATCAACAGGTTAGTGTTCATCATGAACGTGGTTTTGCAATCAGTGCAATGTTTACAAATGCGGAGTTGGCAGATGCCCATTTGATGTATGGATTAGCACGGGGCAATAGCCGTGGCGCGGTACGTTTGTATCGAGACAGATTTCCAGAACGAAGGTGTCCAGACAGGAAGGCGTTCGAAGCAATTGATCGGCGTCTTAGGGAGCACGGAACATTCCAGCCTATGACTCGCGACTGGGGAAGACCTAGAACGACAACGACACCTGCAATGAACGAGGCAGTTCTTCGTGCAGTTGGCGATAACCCTAATGTCAGCGTCAGAGAAGTTGCTGCTGCACAAGGTAACATTGACCACGTCACTTTATGGAAAGTGCTACGGGAGAACCAGTTGTTTCCGTACCATGTACAGCGTGTGCAGGCACTATCAGCAGCTGATTGGCCTCCACGGGTACACATCTGCGAATGGTTCCTCAATTAATGTGTCAATCCTCATTTCAGTGCAAATGTTCTCTTTACGGATCAGACTTCATTTCAACGTGATAAATTGTAAATTTTCACAATCAGCATGTGTGGGCTGACGGGAATCCGCACGCAACTGTGCAATCACGTCATGAACACAGGCATTGTTGGTGATGTCTTGATTGGGCCCCATGTTCTTCCACCTACGCTCAGTGGAGCACGTTATCATGATTTCATACGGGATACTCTACCTGTGCTGCTAGAACATGTGCCTTTACAAGTACGACACAACATGTGGTTCATGCATGATGGAGCTCCTTCACATTTCAGTCGAAGTGTTCGTACGCTTCTCAACAACCAATTCGGTGACCGATGGATTGGTAGAGGCGGACCAATTCCATGGCCTCCACGCTCTCCTGACCTCAACCCTCTTGACTTTCATTTATGGGGGCAATTGAAAGCTCAACCCCGGTACCAAATGTAGAGACTCTTCGTGCTCGTATTGTGGACGTCTGTGAGACAATAAGCCATTCTCCAGGGCTGCATCAGCGCATCAGGGATTCCATGCGACGGAAGGTGTATGCATGTATCCTCGCTAACGGAGGACATTTTGAACATTTCCTGTAACAAAGTGTTTGAAGTCACGCTGGTACTTTCTGTTTCTGTGTGTTTCCATTCCATGATGAATGTGATTTGAATAGAAGTAATGAAATGAGCTCTAACATGGAAAGTAAGCGTTTCCGGACACATGTTCACATAACATATTTTCTTTCCTTGTGTGTGAGGAATGTTTCTTGAAAGTCTGGCCGTACTTTCTGTAACACCCTGTATTCAATAATTAAAACGCAAACTTTGTAATTTGTTTCCGCAGCTCTGTGCCGTTTAGTATTGGCAATAGTCAAATAAAACGTTACTACCATGCAAATGGCCGACAGCAATCAATCATAGGTCTTCATAGTCTGAAAAAATAAGTTACTAGTTTCCTAACAGGTAGGGATGCTACAGATACAGCAAGTCTGAATAAACAAAGTCAACTAAAGAATGGGATACAACTCGTCCGATTTGACCAATAACGCTATAGTTTACTCTTTACTTTCGAGCCATAGATAATAAATCGGTTATCTTCTGTGCCGAGCCGTCATCATTGTAAACTGAAATAAATGGATCTGTTTTTAAATGACAGGGCTAGACATTGAGCACGATTTTCGTCGCTTGTATTAATTTAAATAATTTGTATGTTCCAATTCATTTGGTACTTATTTTCATTCTTAATGGGTTTGACATATTTTGGAAGAATTGTTTTTCATTCTGGAAAATTTTTACTTTTTGATTTTCGTTTTTAGCTATTGATTTACCTATTCCTATAAATATGGAAGACTTGAAGCGGGGTTCGTCAACTGCAGTACGGAATACAAATTTTGCAGTTGTCACTTTTTTTCGCCTTCAATAGCATTAGTGTTACTACATTTCTCAGCCGATACTAGTTCTACCGCAGGTTGAAAGACCGATATATGAAAAATGACCTATATAGGTCAACTGAAGAATGGGATACAAGTGCTAGCAAAGACGAGAAAGTGATATACGTAACACTGGCATCCTGTACTTCAGTTAAACCACGAGACCTGTTCTTCAGTGACCTACCTATGTCAGCTGAAGAACGGGATACAAATTTTATGTGAGTCGTTCTTTTTTCGCTTTTGCGTAGTTTAACTGAGGTACAGGATGCCAATACTGCATATGTCGCTTTTCGTCTTCGCTAGCATTAGTATTCTGTTCTTCAAGTTGATCAGTATAGGTCTTTTCACCGTCGCTAATACTAGCATCAACTGAAGAATAGGTTGTTAGTACTAGCGAAGGCAGAAAAAGCAGCAGCTGTAAAATCTGAAAACCGGATTTCAGTTGATCTATATAAGTCAATTGAAGAGTAGGATACTAGTGCCAGCGAAGGTGGAAAGGTCGACATACATTAAATTTGCATCCCAAAGTGGAGTTCCCCTATTTAGATCAACTTGAATTTTCAGACAAAACTCATATATGTCGTAACAGAGGTATTACATGCTAACGTTACTTCTGTCCCGTTTTTTTCTTTCTTCTTTGCACTGGTATCCCATTCCTCAGTTAAGCTGTATAGGTCAGATACAACATCAGCTGATCTAAGCTATCTGATATTTTCAGCCCGGTGTCGAAGTGAAGAATTGCAAAATGATCCTGTGGTGTCTGAAACAATTATTAATACTCTTAGCATAGAGCAAAGGACAATAAACATAATAGATCGATATTGTTTTAAATACAATTTTGTTGAATGAAAAATTTTTTCTCTACATTTTATGCATGTCTTTCAAGAATCGTGTAAGTCTTAATTCATTGCACTGTTCGTAATTCCGTATGAATAAATTTTGTTCTCGTCGGGGCAACCAGTACACGGAGAATGCATCATATAGATTCTCAGGACAAGCCTAAACTCTACGGACATCGTGTCTGACTCCAAATATACACTCCTGGAAATTGAAATAAGAACACCGTGAATTCATCGTCCCAGGAAGGCGAAACTTTATTGACACATTCCTGGGGTCAGATACATCACATGATCACACTGAGAGAACCACAGGCACATAGACACAGGCAACAGAGCATGCACAATGCCGGCACTAGTACAGTGTATATCCACCTTTCGCAGCAATGCACGCTGCTATTCTCCCATGGAGACGACCGTAGAGATGCTGGATGTAGTCCTGTGGAACGGCTTGCCATGCTCAATGGGGGACAGATCCGGAGATCTTGCTGGCCAGGGTAGTTGACTTACACCTTCTAGAGCACGTTGGGTGGCACGGGATACATGCGGACGTGCATTGTCCTGTTGGAACAGCAAGTTCCCTTGCCGGTCTAGGAATGGTGGATCGATAGCTTCGATGACGGTTTGGATGTACCGTGCACTATTCAGTGTCCCCTCGACGATCACCAGACGTGTACGGCCAGTGTCGGAGATCGCTCCCCACACCATGATGCCGGGTGTTGGCCCTGTGTGCCTCGGTCGTATGCAGTCCTGATTGTGGCGCTCACCTGCACGGCGCCAAACACGCATACGACCGTCACTGGCACCAAGGCAGAAGCGACTCTCATCGCTGAAGACGACACGTCTCCATTCGTCCCTCCACTCACGCCTGTCGCGACACCACTGGAGGCGGGCTGCACGATGTTGGGGCGTGAGCGGAAGACGGCCTAACGGTGTGCGGGACCGTAGCCCAGCTTCATGGAGACGGTTGCAAATGGTCCTCGCCGATACCCCAGGAGCAACAGTGTCCCTAATTTGCTGGGATGTGGCGGTGCGGTCTCCTACGGCACTGCGTAGGATCCTACGGTCTTGGCGTGCATCCGTGCGTCGCTGCGGTCCGGTCCCAGGTCGACGTTCACGTGCACCTTCCGCCGACCACTGGCGACAACATCGATGTACTGTGGAGACCTCACGCCCCACATGTTGAGCAATTCGGCGGTACGTCCACCCGGCCTCCCGCATGCTCACTATACGCTCTCGCTCAAAGTCCGTCAACTGCACATACGGTTCACGTCCACGCTGTCGCGGCATGCTACCAGTGTTAAAGACTGCGATGGAGCTCCGTATGCCACGGTAAACTGGCTGACACTGACGGCGGCGGTGCACAAATGCTGCGCAGCGAGCGCCATTCGACGGCCAACACCGCGGTTCCTGGTGTGTCCGCTGTGCCGTGCGTGTGACCATTGCTTGTACAGCCCTCTCGCAGTGTCCGGAGCAAGTATGGTGGGTCTGACACACCGGTGTCAATGTGTTCTTTTTTCCATTTCCAGGAGTGTACTTAGCACAGTTAGTACAAACACAACTGAAATTTTCGTTTAAGTCCTCCTCTGCTTGGGCTCTTATTTAATCCATGGTCCGTGGTTGGGATCTGTGGTAGATGGGTGACTGAGTAGCTGCTCATTATGTTGCCGATGTAAGATGACATCCAGTGCGTCAACACGTTCCCAGGTGGAGAGCTCGAGGGGGCCTGTAATGTGGCGTGCAACATCAGCTGATCTAAACTATCTGATATATTCAGTCCAATGTCGAACTGAAAAGTTGCAAAATGACCCTGCGGTGTCTGAAAGAATTTGTAATTCACTGCAGAGGCGAGTGTAGTATTACATTCAAATATGAGACGACAGCAAGTGGAACTCTTCCAGTAACAGTTAAATGTGTGCGGTATATTGTAGAATTCTTTTTGGTTAGATCCCATTTCTTTTGGAGACTGTTGCCTAATTTTATTATTGAACCAAGATGCCTCTGCTAGTAACTTAGCTTTGTGTGCTACTTGAGGATCATTACTGAACTTTACATACATGTAATTTGGAATCAAACGACACTGGTCACACTGTTCTACAAGTGTTATTTTTCTCAAATGGAAACATGTGTTTCCAGAGAGTTTTGATATGAAATAATCAAATCTGAAATCAGAAATTCTCTACCAGGCACAGATTTCTAATTATACCTGGATGTACATGTAATTTAACTTACTTTTGTAGCATGATAACGCTGGTGAAATTTGCTTTGTGCCGGTTGGCGGTAATCAATTTTTTATTTAACTTTAAGTTTTCAGATGTTTCGGTCCTGTTGCTGATACATTTACCTCAATATGCAGCCATTGTAACATTACTGTTTAAGATTTACTGTTAAACTGTAATTATTTACCCGATGTAAACGTGTCTCACATGAGTAAATACTGATATTTTAACTATATAACTCTTGTTTCGCCCCCATGAACCATGTACCTTGCCGTTGGTGGGGAGGCTTGCGTGCCTCAGCGATACAGATAGCCGTACCGTAGGTGCAACCACAACGGAGGGGTATCTGTTGAGAGGCCAGACAAACGTGTGGTTCCTGAAGAGGAGCAGCAGCCTTTTCAGTAGTTGCAGGGGCAACAGTCTGTATGATTGACTGATCTGGCCTTGTAACATTAACCAAAACGGCCTTGCTGTGCTGGTACTGCGAACGGCTGAAAGCAAGGGGAAACTACGGCCGTAATTTTTCCCGAGGGCATGCAGCTTTACTGTATGATTAAATGATGATGGCGTCCTCTTGGGTAAAATATTCCGGAGGTAAAATAGTCCCCCATTCGGATCTCCGGGCGGGGACTACTCAAGAGGATGTCGTTATCAGCAGAAAGAAAACTGGCGTTCTACGGATCGGAGCGTGGAATGTCAGATCCCTTAATCTGGCAGGTAGGTTAGAAAATTTAAAAAGGGAAATGGATAGGTTAGAGTTAGATATAGTGGGAATTAGTGAAGTTCGGTGGCAGGAGGAACAAGACTTCTGGTCAGGTGACTACAGGGTTATAAACACAAAATCAAATAGGGGTAATGCAGGAGTAGGTTTAATAATGAATAGGAAAATAGGAATGCGGGTAAGCTACTACAAACAGCATAGTGAACGCATTATTGTGGCCAAGATAGATACGAAGCCCTCACCTACTACACTAGTACAAGTTTATATGCCAACTAGCTCTGCAGATGACGAAGAAACTGAAGAAATGTATGATGAAATAAAAGAAATTATTCAGATAGTGAAGGGAGATGAAAATTTAATAGTCATGGGTGACTGGAATTCAGTAGTAGGAAAAGGGAGAGAAGGAAACGTAATAGGTGATTATGGACTGGGGCAAAGAAATGAAAGAGGAAGCCGCCTGGTAGAATTTTGCACAGAGCACAACTTAATCATAGGTAACACTTGGTTCAAGAATCATAAAAGAAGGTTGTATACATGGAAGAATCCCGGGGATACTAAAAGGTATCAGATAGATTATATAATGGTAAGACAGAGATTTAGGAACCAGGTTTTAAATTGTAAGACATTTCCAGGGGCAGATGTGGACTCTGACCACAATCTGTTGGTTATGACCTGTAGATTAAAACTGAAGAAACTGCAAAAAGGTGGGAATTTAAGGAGATGGGACCTGGATAAACTAAAAGAACCAGCGGTTGTACAGAGTTTGAGGGAGAGCATAAGGGAGCAATTGACAGGAATGGGGAAAAGAAATACAGTAGAAGAAGAATGGGTAGCTTTGAGGGATGAAGTAGTGAAGGCAACAGAGGATCAAGTAGGTAAAAAGACGAGGGCTACTAGAAATCCTTGGGTAACGGAAGAAATATTGAATTTAATTGATGAAAAAAGAAAATATAAAAATGCATTAAATGAAGCAGGCAAAAAGGAATACAAACGTCTCAAAAATGAGATCGACAGGAAGTGCAAGATGGCTAAGCAGGGATGGCTAGAGGACAAATGTAAGGATGTATAGGCTTATCTTACTAGGGGTAAGATAGATACTGCCTACAGGAAAATTAAAGAGACCTCTGGAGAAAAGAGAACCACTTGTATGAACATCAAGAGCTCAGATGGAAACCCAGTTCTAAGCAAAGAAGGGAAAGCAGAAAGGTGGAAGGAGTATATAGAGGGTCTATACAAGGGCGATGTACTTGAGGACAATATTATGGAAATGGAAGAGGACGTAGATGAAGACGAAATGGGAGATATGATACTACGTGAAGAGTTTGACAGAGCACTGAAAGATCTGAGTCGAAACAAGGCCCCCGGAGTAGACAACATTCGATTGGAACTAGTGACGGCCTTGGGAGAGTCATTCCTGACAAAACTCTACCATCTGGTGAGCAAGATGTATGAGACAGGCGAAATACCCTCAGACTTCAAGAAGAATATAATAATTCCAATCCCAAAGAAAGCAGGTGTTGACAGATGTGAAAATTACCGAACTATCAGTTTAATAAGTCACAGCTGCAAAATAATAACGCGAATTCTTTACAGACGAATGGAAAAACTAGTAGAAGCCGACCTCGGGGAAGATCAGTTTGGATTTCGTAGAAATGTTGGAACACGTGAGGCAATACTGACCCTACGACTTATCTTAGAAGCTAGATTAAGGAAGGACAAACCTACGTTTCTAGCATTTGTAGACTTAAAGAAAGCTTTTGACAATGTTGACTGGAATACTCTCTTTCAAATTCTGAAGGTGGCAGGGGTAAAATATAGAGAGCGACAGGCTATTTGCAATTTGTACAGAAACCAGATGGCAGTTATAAGAGTCGAGGGACATGAAAGGGAAGCAGTGGTTGGGAAGGGAGTGAGACAGGGTTGTAGTCTCTCCCCGATGTTATTCAATCTGTATATTGAGCAAGCAGTAAAGGAAACAAAAGAAAAGTTTGGAGTGGGTATTAAAATCCACGGACAAGAAATAAAAACTTTGAGGTTCGCCGATGACATTGCAATTCTGTCAGAGACAGCAAAGGACTTGGAAGAGCAGTTGAACGGAATGGATAGTGTCTTGGAAGTAGGATATAGGATGAACATCAACAAGAGCAAAACGAGGATAATGGAATGTAGTCGAATGAAGTCGGGTGATGCTGAGGGAATTAGATTAGGAAATGAGACACTTAAAGTAGTAAAGGAGTTTTGCTATTTGGGGAGCAAAATAACTGATGATGGTCGAAGTAGAGAGGATATAAAATGTAGACTGGCAATGGCAAGGAAGGCGTTTCTGAAGAAGGGAAATTTGTTAACATCGAGTCTAGATTTAAGGGTCAGTAAGTCATTTCTGAAAGTATTTGTATGGAGTGTAGCGCCATGTATGGAAGTGAAACATGGACGATAAATAGTTTGGACAAGAAGAGAATAGAAGCATTCGAAATGTGGTGCTACAGAAGAATGCTGAAGATTAGATGGGTAGATCACATAACTAATGAGGAGGTATTGAATAGGATTGGGGAGAAGAGAAGTTTGTGGCACAACTTGACCAGAAGAAGGGATCGGTTGGTAGGACATATTCTGAGGCATCAAGGGATCACCAATTTAGTATTGGAGGGCAGCGTAGAGGGTAAAAGTCGTAGAGGGAGACCAAGAGATGACTACACTAAGCAGATTCAGAAGGATGTATTTTGCAGTGGGTTCTGGGAGATGAAGAAGCTTGCACAGGATAGAGTAGCATGGAGAGCTGCATCAAACCAGTCTCAGGACTGAAGACCACAACAACAACAACAACTCTTGTTTGCATTGACGGCACATTGAACAGTGGATGTTACATTTCAGATGTGTTACGACACGTGGCTCTACCCTTCATTCGATCTCTGCAAAACCCTACATTTCAGCAGGATAATGCTCGACCGCGTGTTGCAGGTCCTGTACTGGCCTTTCTGGATACAGAAAATGTTCGACTGCTGGCCTGGCCAGCACATTCTTCAGATCTCTCACCAAATGAAAACGTCTGGTCAATGGTGGCCGGGCAACTGGCTCGTCACAATACGCCAGTAACTACTCTTGATGAACTGTGCTATCGTGTTGAAGCTGCATGGGCAGCTGTACCTGTACACGCCATCCAAGCTGTGTTTGACTCAACGGCCGGGCGTATCAAGGGTATTATTATGGCCATAGATGGTTGTTCTGGGTACTGATTTCTCAGGATCTATGCACCCAAACTGTGTGAAAATGTAATCACATGTCAGTTCTAGTATAATATATCTGTCCAATGAATACCCGTTTATCATCTGCATTTCGTCTTGGTGTAGGAATTTTAATGACCGCTAGTGTGTTTACATGGTGGTGACAAACAATCGGAAAAGCTGATAAATGTGTTGCTAGGTAGGTTGTGCTGAGAAATAATTGTTTAGAAAAAAATTCGATACTCTGCGCCCTTTCCGCGTATATCAGCACTGAAGTTAGCCAATCGGACGGTTACGCCTGCAGAGTCAAGCGACCCGCCAGAAATGGTGTTCCCAAATGTGTTTTTCGTTTGATTTCCTAAAACCGAACAAGATGACGATGCAAAAACTGCACACGGGGCCGTAATACGGATCAGAGCTGAGCCAAAGGTTGAGCAGTCTCGTGCGCTATCGTCTACGCTATGAGAACAACTGAGACTAATTGCATTTGGCGGGCAGCTTGAATTTGCGCCCGACGGTCCGACTGACTGACTGACTTCAATGCTAATTAACTCGAGGACGGCGCAACGTATTGAATTTTTTTTCCTTCGCTGCAACACCCTTAAAACCTTTTCATACTGGTTCTAATCACATTGTGTAGCTTTAGTGTATAAAAAAAATGAGCAACTGCCCATATTTCTCTTTTAAAAGGAAACCTCCAACAGAAGCAGACTACAGATCCTAACACATAATTCATGTGAAATTTTAAGTTTATCCTGACTTTCTTATTAGATGACGTGAGTCGCTTATATTAATATACATTTAGTATTATTTCTTTAATTGCACAATTCCGCTCATAGAAATAGTTTCACACATATACAGTATTTCTCTTCTAGGAAATGCCTCCTCGCAGAATCTGTCGCAGTACACCTGACAGTTTCTACTGTCTCTGCGGGGATTTTGCGTTTGCTAGGCATAGGAAGAAGATTTTGCCATTGTAAAGGAAGCCAATTTGGGATAGAACTTGGGAATCAAGAGAAAGTCTGGAATTCCCACACTTATAGCGTGTTAACTGATAAATTGGTGAATGGTTCAAATGTCTCTGAGCACTATGAGACTTATCATCTGAGGGCATCAGTCCCTAGAACTTAGAACTACTTAAACCTAAATAACCTAAGGACATCACACACATCCATGCCCGAGGCAGGATTCGAACCTGCGACCGAAGCGGGCGCGCGGTTCCAGACTGAAGCACCTAGAACCGTTCGGCCACACCGGCCGGCAAACTGCTGAATGGATAGAGGTAACTACACATTGTTTGCAGCGCCAATGGCGTCGAGGGAACAGACTGTTACTTTTGTTTGACAGATATTCATGGTTTTACACAATGGAAATATAAGAGACATGTGCCTTCCGCAGTTAGACTAATCCTTCCTGCAGGAACTCTTCCGTTACCTACTAGACCAACAAATGAAGATCACAAAACTTATACCGACAGTGCAGAAAGCGTGATTGAAGAACTGAAATCACCTCCTGAAAAAAAAAAAAAAAAAAAACAATCATACCAGTACACGAGCTCTGTGACTCCATGTTTATGACACAAGCATATTCGAATATCCGCGTTCGCGAGTTAGGCCTAACAAAAACAAAAGCAGAACTATTAGGTCCGAGGTTGCAAGCATGTAATCCATTTGCACCAGACACGAAAATAGCCGACTTTAGATACAGGAAACTAATTTTTACACCCGGTTTTGCAAATTACGATGGCATGATGGCGTGTTTCAAAGACTTTCGAGCACTCTTGAGTGCTTCGAACTTCAAATATGAGTCAGAGAAGTAATGGCTTTTCATAGATGGCTCCATATACATTCTAAAGGGAATTAAATTTATGAATCCGCAGTTGCCTAGGCTTTGAGCTCAAATTAAGTTACATAAACCTGGCTCATCCATACGCCCTATTGTGAACAATATTAACTGCCCTTCATAGCTCCTAGACAAAAGGAAAGAATTTGAAATTTTTGAAGAAAATTACAGCATAACGAATAGTTATGAATTAGCAACAAAAAGTCAAAGCGTGGAAATTCCGTCAGAGGCTAGATTCGCTTCACTCGTTATAAAAAACCTGTACACCGACATTCCAATAAAAGAAACTACAGACATTATTAAGAACAATCTCCTAAGACTGCTTGAAACTACCTTAAGTTTAAATTGTTTTACATTTAACGATAAATCTTATATATAAGATGATGGCTTAGCCATGGGGAATTCATTAGCTGGTACTATGGCAGAAATCTTAGTCAATTTATTGAAACAATTTTTTTCATTGTCAACCCACAAATATATAGTAAAATAATTTATTATAAACGTTATGTAGGTGACAATTTACTATTATGTTATGACTCTGAAGGATAAACTAATAGTTTCACGAAATCTTTGAAAGATCTGGATCCAAAATTAAGGTTCACAGTTGAACACCAATGAATTTTTACGCTTTTGTATTAACAATGATAACATGCATTTGCTATTTTTAGCAAACCAGCTACGACTTAAGTCATCATTAATGTCTATTCGTGTCATATAAACGCAATTTAATTAATAACTAATACTAATTAATAATTAATTAACAATTAAACTGACTTTATATGCTGTTTAATTATCTAAAACAGATTGCGTTAAGCAGTGACTATGATCCGTGTTTCGTTGACAATATGTATCAAAAAATCAGTTAAAAGAGCCACAGTCACCCACAATACAAGCTTTTTACAAAAATGACTTGCATGTGGAATGATATCTGAATGAATAAACAAACTCCTTAGAAACTCTGGTAATAACTCTTGCCTTTTTGACTACAAGTATGCTTTTGAATTAACTCAGGCATGTGATTGACAATACTAATTATGGCCATTGTAAATCAGGACTTTATAAATTAACCTGCAGTGACTGTGACAAAATATATATTGGTCAAACGCGCCGTACTTTTACAATACGGTTCAAAGGATATATCTCAGATACACCACGTAATAAATCAATCTTTGGACAATATCTCAATTGTAATAAATCATTCAGAAGGATATATCATGAATAGCCTCAGAATTCTGCATATTATTTCAAGAGGTTTACTCCTGAACACTGTGGAAGAATTAAAAATCTTTGTGCATTGCAAAAACAATTTGACAAGCCTGTTGAATGAATAAGTAGTTTCTGGGGAAAAGCTTTCATTGAATTACTTGAAGACTGCTGCTTTTCTGTTTTACCTTAGTTCCAGTGGTATTTTCATTATATAAACTAAAATCTCATAGCAGACAGATACATATAATTATGTTGTTATGGATTTATTAACAAAATGTTGACATGAGAGACTACTCTAGAAGTTTTCCAGTTTTATTAATTAGCCATACGCTTTATTATCACCTGATTTCATAGGCTGACGTATCGACATATAACGATTTATGTCTTTCCAAGTACATTGTTTTTTGTGAAGCAGTAGTTCTGTATTGAACAAAACGGCCAGCAATCCATTTTTCGTACATGATCAGACGCTATTTTATAATTATATTTTATATTATGACGTAATTTCACCACAAATAATAATTAATTGGTCTCCAAGTACTACTGTTCTTTTGTAAAGCAGGTCTGTTTTTCCGAAAGAAGAATAGTACTTGGAAGCCAATAAACCGTCATATGTGGTAAAATATGACTAACGTTTTGCTGGAAACTTATCGTAGGCCGGCCGCTGTGGCAGAGCGGTGTTAGGCGCTTCAGTCCTGAACCGCGCTGCTGCTACGGTAGCAGGTTCGAATCCTGCCTCGGGCATGGATGTGTGTGATGTCCTTAGGTTAGTTAGGTTTAAGTAATTCTAAGTCTAGGGGACTGATGAGCTCAGATGTTAAGTCCCATGGTACTTAGAACCATTTGAACCATTTGCACTTATCGTAAAAATTGTACTTCAGAAGACACCATCCCGATTAAGTTTGACAGCTACTATCGACCTCACTCGTTATTGTAACATATGACATCCATGATATACATATTGAATATTTCTTGGCCATCTTACTACGTGGTCTCCATGCCAACGGCAACTGTATATAGCAGGTTCAGACCAGAAGAGTGCGCCAATATTTCACTAAATTTTGTCTTACTAAGAACACAGTTTAAATGTCACAGATGATAATTATTTTACATAATTTCATTGTTAATCCATACAAACATTCTACTAATTAAAGAGCCGAAGCTATGCATATAGTGTACTGGTTAAATAAATTATTTCACCCAGATGGTACAACAACAAAATAAGCGAAATAATTTTTAAATAATCTTATTACAGTTATTCACTGTTTTAACAACTTGTCAGATGATAATTGTTTTACATAAATTCATTGTTATTCCATACAAACATTCTACTAATTAAATTTTCGAAGCTGTGCATATAGTATACTCGTTAAATAAATTATTTCACCCAGATGGTACTACAAAAAATAAGCGAAATAATTTTTAAATAATCTTATTACAGTTACTCACTGTTTTAACAACTTGTCCTGTCCTTTAGGCACTACATTTTTTTAATAATTATTCACTTTTAAGTAAACCGTGTCTTCAAATGACACGGAACTGAAGTAATTCATTCCTCATTGGCTAACGTTGACGTCTTACAGCACAAACACGCCCTCACTAAATCTATACAACGCAACGCTGCCTATCCGACAGCAGAAGTTTCAGGTACTAAGGTGTACTGTCTGCATTGGACATCAGCTTCAGTTAATGAGTAACGGCTCTTCGATTTTAATAAGTATAAACTGCATTATTTTAAGTTACTGACTTCTTTACATAACTAGGACGATTTCTATCCTTCACAGTGCTATTCTAAAGATGGCATAAGACTGGGTCGTAACAGGTCATTTTATATAAAATAACCATTGCGATCTAGACTGCTTTTCATTGATTTTATGTAGCTTACAAGATCGCTGTTATCCGAAAATTTTACCAAAAATTTTAAAGGGCATTTTCCTCCTCAGCGTAGATACAATGTCTTCTGTTCCAGTTGCGTATGCTGCTATGGCAATGAGTCTTATGATGTTTTGAAACATATGCCGCCATTAATTGAGTGTGAAGAACATCAATGGAAAACATGTGGGTATTTAAAAATACTTGCCATATTAGTGGATATGCAACAATGCCACACGAAATACGGAGGTTTTCTGTGTGAGTGGGATAGTCGTGACAGAAATTCCCACTGTAAAAGAATAGTTTGGCACCAACGCAGCTGGAAAGTGGGGAAAAATATATAGAGAATGAGAAACTCGTAGCTAGTAGAGATTTTGTCTGACATCACATCAAACTAGGCCTTTTTAAACGGCAGGTAAAGGCCATTAAACCGTCTGGAAAAGCGTTTGTGTACCTCTCAAAAAATTTCCTCGTCTTTATTCAGCAAACATAAAGGATGATGTGTTTGTGGCTCCCCACATAAGAGAACTTCAAAGAGACTCACATTTTGACAAATGTCTTGCACCAAAAGAAAAAAAAAATGGCTTTGTTTCACGAATGTGATGCACAACTTTTTGAGACAAACAAGAGCTAAGCACTGCGAAGAACAGATTCAAGAAATAATAAAAGCGTATAGGGATTTAGGAAATACGATGTCTTTGAAAATCTACACTATTTTCGTGAGTGCTGTAATAATGCTTCCGACGAACATATTGAAAGTTTCCATCCAGACATACTCTTGCTGGCAACGCGTTATGAAGGGAAATTATTGCCTGCAGTGCTAGACGTTACTGCTAGAATATTGTTCAGAGACCAAAATTGTTCACGGGGGAATAAAGTAAGCTTCCATAGAGAAAATTTCGATTTCAGATATGTAATTCCACACAGAAAATACTCCATAGCTCTGTATATGCTTTTGTTTTACACTATATGAATGGTTTCGAAATAGTTATACAAGTGGCTAGAATAGCGATATTGGATTTTTTTTTGTCTATGTAAATACAGACAATAGGAAGGAATATAGAAACTGCCTATAACTTCAAAACTGTGCCTGACACAAACTTCTTACACATTTGAATTTAGAAGGTACGTTTCACATAAGTATCACGAATGGAACCCCCACAAAAATGTATTTAATTTTTTTAGAACTATGTTACACTTCTGGTTGCTTTTAGTATTACATTTTTCCTTTGGAGCTGGCTGAGGTCTTCTCGTAGGTCAGAGAGACGGAATGCTAGACAAGCAGTAATAATATTATGAATATCTGCAGCTATTTTTCCTCAGTTACTACTTAAATTATGTTTATCACGTAGCTAAGAACAAATGTTATCCATCCGAGCTACATCAATTAGGCCTAAAATCGATAGTAATAAAACGTTATATTAATCAGTCAAAAACGTCAACTATATTTTTCTAATGTAGAACATTATGCATTATCATCTTCTCACCTAAATGATGCCTGTTAGTAAACTACTGCCGAAAACTTCTAAAAGCGTCAGATCATGACAGTTTGTTTTTTGTACTCACCATTTCTTGAACATTATTTGCAATAACAGTTGCTGCCCCATATCACTGACAACACTTTCTTCAAAGATAAGTGCCTTTTGCTTGGAATATAGTGGTTTAAGGGCGCAAAAGTGTACTACATAGTAAGTAAATAAACGGTTTTACATTTTACTCCCAAATAACTAACACTCATTTTCAAGTACAGCAGAAAAAATAGGTTGTTGATTTAGCTGTAGAAATGGCTCTAACTTCAAATGCTTCCCATTCAATGCAACATTAATAAATGAAACTACCATCTGTTTTTTTATGCATAAATGCTTAACACACATATGTTTAGGCCCATACTGCACACTGTAGTGATACATCCAATTACTTGATTGAGAAGTATCACATCCTTAAATACATATGTCAGAGAAAAGATGTTATTGACTTAGAGCACTTCACTGTTCGAAGGTGTTTCAAATCGTAGGTGCTGATACTAGAGTTAACGATCCAGTGACAGTGCGGAAGTGGACAGCAGTCAGACGACCCCACCTGCTGATTTGGAGATAGGAGTGCCATTGAGTGGGTGGTGCGGAGGATTGAGCTCCATGAAATCTGACAATGCAAAATTCGAAAGATGAAAAATGTATTTTAATTGTTAATTAAAAAGTTGAAAGATCTGTTAAGAACGAAGTACAGAGAGGCAGTATACTATATATTTCGTAGCTGTCCTTATTTATCATGTATTGAGTTGTAATTTTGAAAATAATATAAGAATAAGAATTGTATCTCACTTCTTATTTATGTGGTGGAGTGAATGAGAAAGAGAAGTTTATTTTCAGCAGCCTTATCTGCAGCCTGAGGGCAACGGCCTTGCCTCAGTGGTTACACCGGTTCCCGTGAGATCACCGGAGTTAAGCGCTGTCGGGCGTGGTCGGCACTTGGATGGGTGACCATCCGGGCCGCCGTGCGCTGTTGCCATTTTTCGGGGTGCACTCAGCCTCGTGATGCCAATTGAGGAGCTACTCGACTGAATGGTAGCGGCTTCGGTCAAGAATGCCATCTTACCACCGAGGGAGCGGTGTGCTGACCCCACGTCCCTCCTATCCGCATCCTCCACGGAGGATGGTCCCGGTAGGCCACTCGTGGCCTGAAGACGGAGTGCTTATCTGCAGCCTGTATGGAGGCGAAGTCTGTGCGAAGTTGGAGGATGAAGGCACACAGATTCAGGGCACAGACTAGCTGGGCCTTGATTAATATAATAATACTTAACGGCGTCCGACTATACAGAAAGCAACGTTCATCACATGTAACAGGAGTGTTGAGGTGACAATTTATTGAAGTGTTTGGTGCGTAAGGAGTAGTATAGCAGGCCACCACGCACCTCAAGTCAACCTGGAACACAATAGCTACATCGAAGACAGAAAAATCCGGAAAAATAAGACAATAATATCCTGTCGAAACTGCTCGTAGTGTAATGTTTCCCTTTTCAGCTTCCAATATCGAAATCAATAAAAGGGAAATAACAGTTCATATGTGCCAAAAAACAATGTAAATCATGATGAATTATCATCTTCTCCGTTAAAATGGCGGTTGTTGAAATGAACCATTGCTGAAAAATTTCCGAAAAACGTTAGATGTTGAAATTTCTTTTTTACTACCAAGGGCAGAACATTACATTAGAAAAAAGCTATGTTAGCTGGCGGAGAATGTCAATTTTTCTAGAGCAGAGCATTACACACTATCACCTTCTTCCCCAAAATGTCACCTACTTCCCCAAAATGTCACCTCCTTCCCCAAAATGGTGATTAATGGAGTGGACCATTTCTAAATAACATTTCCAGCTAACAAGGTCAGTTATATTGGTAATAGTTGCAGCTATTTCTCCACAGTTGTGATTTAGATACGAAAAATTCTGTCTTTTACAACTGAAATGCACCGTGTCGTGTGCACTAGGAGGTGCCTCGGAAGCAGAGCCAAAGAGAAAAACAGCTGACACCTGAGGTGTCGCATGCGACGCGCCAGGTTCTCCGACACCGCTACTCTCCGAGGCAGCAGCCTGAAGGTGAGTGACCCTAGTCAGCTGTACGTTCGGCTGCTCCAGAGTTACAACCAGCTCCTCCTGTATCCGCACACAGCAGGCATACATCCTACCCATCCTACCAAGGTTAACTGAGGAAGAGAACTATAAAAGCAGACAGTTCTACAGCGTGTTACAAGAAGGTACGGCCAAACTTTCAGGAAACATTCCTCAAACACCAATAAAGAAAAGATGTTATGTGTACATCTGTCCCGAAACGCTTAATTTCCATGTTAGAGCTCATTTTAGTTTCGTCAGTACGTACTGTGCTTCCTCGATTCACCGCCAGTTGGCCCAATCGAAGGAAGGTAATGTTGATTTCGGTGCTTGTGCTGACATGCGTCTCATTGCTCTACAGTGCTAGCATCAAGCACATCAGTACGTAGCATCAACAGGTTAGTGTTCAGCATGAACGTGGTTTTGCAATCAGTGCAATGCTTACAAATGCGGAGTTGGCAGATGCCCATTTGATGTATGGATTAGCACGGGGCAATAGCCGTGGCGAGGTACGTTTGCGTCGAGACAGATTTCCAGAACGAACGTGTCCCGACAGGAAGACGTTCGAAGCAATTGATCGGCGTCTTAGGGAGCACGGAACATTCCAGCCTATGACTTGCGACTGGGGAAGACCTAGAAAGACGAGGACACCTGCAATGGACGAGGCAGTTCTTCGTGCAGTTGACGATAACCCTAACTTCAGCGTCAGAGAAGTTGCTGCTGTACAAGGTAACGTTGACCACGTCACTGTATGGAGAGTGCTACGGGAGAACCAGTTGTTTCCGTACCATGAACAGCGTGTGCAGGCACTATCAGCAGCTGATTGGCCTCCACGGGTACACTTCTGCGAATGGTTCATCCAACAATGTGTCAATCCTCATTTCAGTGCACATGTTTTCTTTACGGATGAGGCTTCATTCCAACGTGATCAAATTGTAAATTTTCACAATTAGCATGTGTGGGCTGACGAGAATCCGCACGCAATTGTGCAATCACGTCAGCAACACAGATTTTCTGTGAACGTTTGGGCAGGCATTGTTGGTGGTGTCTTGATTAGGCCTTATGTTCTTCCACCTACGCTCAATGGAGCACGTTATCATGATTTCATACGGGATACTCTATTTGTGGTGCTAGAACATGTGCCTTTACAAGTACGACACAACATGTGGTTCATGCATGATGGAGCTCCTGCACATTTAAGTCGAAGTGTTCGTACGCTTCTCAACAACCAATTCGGTGACCGATGGATTGGTAGAGGCGGACTAATTCCATGACCTCCACGCTCTCCTGACCTCAACCCTCTTGACTTTCATTTATGGGGGCATTTGAAAGCTCAACCCCGGTACCAAGTGTAGAGACTCTTCGTGCTCGTATTGTGGACGGCTGTAATACAATACGCCATTCTCCAGGGATTCCATGCGACGGAGGGTGGATGCATGTATCCTCGCTAACGGAGGACATTTTGAACATTTCCTGTAACAAAGTGTTTGAAGTCACGCTGGGACGTTCTGTTGCTGTGTGTTTCCATTCCATGATTAATGTGATTTGAAGAGAAGTAATAAAATGAGCTCTGACGTGGAAAGTAAGCGTTTCTGGACACATGTCCACATAACATATTCTCTGTCTTTGTGTGTGAGGAATGTGTCTGAAAGTTTGGCAGTACCTTTTTCAACACCCTGTAGATATGCGACTTGCTACCCTCTTGATGTGTCACCAGTGGACGCCGATGCGTTAAAGAGCTACGCAGCTGGTTGTTCAGTGAGCACCTGTTGCGCTAAAGTCTAAATGAATTTACACTTACAAAAAGATTAGATGAACCCTATTGAACAGAGAACACTCACGAAATTTAATAAATATACTACGTGGAAAACACAGAAAAGAATGAACACTTAACTCGCCGCTCTGTAGACATAGTCATATCACAGCCGAGAGCTGGTACCTGACTAAATGAACACAGCAGAGGTGTCTTCCAATTGATATATCACATTGTAACACTGCTTTGCACATAACATATATTGTAGCAGACTGCACATGTTCTTGTTTATATGTTTTAGTGTTGACTGAGGGATAATGGGAAATGCAGAGGGAGCGAGTGGAGGGGAATGGTGTGATGGGGGAGGGGATGGAGGGAAGATGTATGATAAGGCATTCGTGTATTTGTGTGTGTGTGTGTGTGTGTGTGTGTGTGTGTGTGTGTGTGTGTGTGTGTGTGTATGTGTGTGTGTGTAATTTTTTATGTAAACTGTGAATTAGTTTGAATATTTTGCTTCTATTGATCTTTTGGTCACTACAAATATTTTTAATTTTGTTTATGGCTTTCCGCATGACATATTCATACTGTAGGTGACCTTTCTAATTCTTTTTTCATTAAGGCAAAAAACAACCATATCTGTTTTAATCCCAGTCTAATGGTGATTTTCTTTCGTTAGATGTTTTGTGTATGTCGAGTGGGTATAATGACTCCACAATGCTCTAAAATGTTCTTTGTAAGTTGTGTTAAAATTTCTTGCAGACATACCATCACTTTACAGCTCGCGGATAAACGGAAATACATGAATAAAACATGGAACTATTACAGAAAAATAATAATGAAAAACTAAAATATGATTCAAGTAATGGATTTCAAACAAAACTGAAAACCACAGTAAAAGACGTCAAGACCATAAGCACAAAATCAAAACTTTGTATAAAAAATTCAGCAGTGCCAATGCTCAGAAGGCAGCCCAAATAAATGAAGACAATATTCCTAAGAGACCAGTTACGAATTTCAAAAGCCCTCCTACATATCAAATTGAAAATTTTGCACATAAATATTTAAGTGAACATTTTGAACAAGAGAGGTATATAAATTTCCTTAGAATTAATACAAGGAAGAAAAGATACACATACCACATCAACTGCAAAACTGGTATGTTTTGATGTGAAAAGTATGTCCGCTTCAGTCACACTTGATTACACAACTAACATTATGAAAGAATAACTGTCAGGAAACCCAGAAGTTTCACACACCACTGCAGAAGAACTGAAGAAAATCATAAAAGTAATCACCAGCAAAGCTACTTGGAATCAAACAATGCATTATACTTACAGTAGCAAGGACTGCTAATGGGAATCCCAACCTCATACACACTAACAAATATCCTAATGGACCTCTTTGATAACAGATTTTCTGCTGAAATAATAAAAAGATATTAAGTATTTTACTGGAACAGATATGTAGACCGTGTCATATGTGTCATAGATGAACCAATAGAACATATAGACGGTTTACAGAGACTTCTAAGAGACAATACTCTACCTCTACCTCAAAATCACAAAATGTAACAAAACATTTTCAGAAAGGCAACAGCTATAGGCAAGATAATACAAAAGAAGTCAAAATACCCTCATTCTCGAAAAACAACAGCCATCAGGCATACGCTATATATTAATTAACATGTGATAGATGCATGTCTAAATAGATTGGTAAGAGTGCCAGAAACTATATAGGCTACTGAAAAATACCTCTAAGCGAAAAAACTATCAAGAAGAACTAAACGTGATCATCAACATAGCACAAATCAGTGGATACAACAGCAACATAGTAATCAAAATACATGACACCGTTAGGAGAAAAACACAGAATGAAGACAGCAAAATTAAGAACACTTCGGATATACAAAAGGATAACAATAACACACGATGCTCACTCAGCCCGGGAAACGCATCCCTCATCACAAAAAGGCACACCATAACATACCACAATCACCTCACGCACAAGATTAGTAACATCTTCAAAAATCATAAAATTACTATGTTCTTCAGCCGGCCGGAGTGGCCGTGCGGTTCTAGGCGCTACAGTCTGGAGCCGAGCGACCGCTACAGTCGCGGGTTCGAATCCTGCTTCGGGTATGGATGTGTGTGATGTCCTTAGGTTAGTTAGGTTTAATTAGTTCTAAGGTCTAGGCGACTGATGGCGTCAGAAGTTAAGTCGCATAGTGCTCAGAGCCATTTACATTCTTTAAGACAAATAGCACATTTCAAAACAAACTAACAACTATGAAGGAAGAGAAAGATTAATACAACAGTATAGGAATATATTAATTAACATGTGATAGATGCATCTCTAAATTGATTTGTAAGAGTGACAGAAACTGTAACGCAAGGTAGGAAAGAGCATACAAGAGCACTGAAGGGTCAATATAACCACTCCACGTATGCACAACGTCTAATGAAAGAAAAATCATCATCAAATTTACAACAGACACATTTTCAACATTTTCAGAAAGGCAACAGGTACCAGCAAGGTGTTATGCAACAAATCAAATCACCGCACATTCTCAAAAAAACAACAGCCATGAGACATATGCAATACAGACGGTTGCAAAATACCTCTAACCAAGACCATAAACAAAACTGAAAATGTTTGCAGCGTCCAAAAGAACAATAACGGAAGAACAATATTCAAACTAATTCACAGTTTACCATAAAAATAACACACAAGTGCACGCCCATCCTCCTACCCTTACACACACACACACACACACACACACACACACACACACACACATTGCCCTATCACACACCCTCCCTCAAACCCCATCCCAAAACGCCACTCTGCTCCACTCTCTCCCTCTAGAGCTCCCGTTATCCCTCAGTAAACCCTGTAGCATGTCAACAAGAACATGTGCAGTGTGATACAATATGTGTTGTGTGCAAAGAAGTGTTTAAATATGACATACAAATTGGCAGAAACCTCTGCTACATACATTTAGCATATATAGAACGACAATGGACGCACGAATATGACATAAAATTGGCCAGGTACGATTTGGCCTTACGCTATGAATGTTACATACAGTCTTAATTATGTATGTAGACAGTTAGTCCATTCTGGGAATCTAGTATATCGTTGATCTTTGCCCGTTATCACCACTGTTACTGTAAAGACATTGGTCCCAGGGACTCCAAGACCTTGATGAACGTTTTAATTTCAAATTGGATGACAAATGACAAAAGAAATATTTGTTTCGTGTGCTAAAATAAACATATTAATAGTTTTCGAATTATTTCCTTTGGTTGTAGTATGAAACCTTGCTTCTTGGCAAATTTAATGATTCTAGGTCAACAGTGAGTATCATATAAGTTTTGATGAGTGAGTTTGCGACTGGCAGAATGTGTGACATAAATCTTTTGATTAGATTGAGCGTAGAAGCTTCACCTTTTTTTACATCGCCAAAGGACCATAGACCTCAATATGTGACATAAATTTCAACTTCATGCGTCTACTCTTTCCTGAGAAAAAGGGTTTTGAACAATCGGACAAACAGACAGGCAGACGGTCAAGAAAGTGATTCAATAAGGTGTACGAAATCCTAAGAATAAATGTAAGTAAAAAAACACAATCATGTTGTTGTTGTTGTTGTTGTCTTCAGTCCTGAGACTGGTTTGATGCAGCTCTCCATGCTACTCTATCCTGTGCAAGCTGCTTCATCTCCCAGTACCTACTGCAACCTACATCCTTCTGAATCTGCTTGGTGTACTCATCTCTCGGTCTCCCTCTACGATTTTTACCCTCCACGCTGCCCTCCAATGCTAAATTTGTGATCCCTTGATGCCTCAAAACATGTCCTACCAACCGATCCCTTCTTCTAGTCAAGTTGTGCCACAAACTTCTCTTCTCCCCAATCCTATTCAATACCTCCTCATTAGTTACGTGATCTATCCACCTTATCTTCAGTATTCTTCTGTAGCACCACATTTCGAAAGCTTCTATTCTCTTCTTGTCCAAACTAGTTATCGTCCATGTTTCACTTCCATACATGGCTACACTCCAAACAAATACTTTCAGAAAGGACTTCCTGATACATAAATCTATATTCGATGTTAACAAATTTCTCTTCTTCAGAAACGCTTTCCTTGCCATTGCCAGTCTACATTTTATATCCTCTCTACTTCGACCATCATCAGTTATTTTACTTCCTAAATAGCAAAACTCCTTTACTACTTTAAGTGCCTCATTTCCTAATCTAATTCCCTCAGCATCACCCGATTTAATTTGACTACATTCCATTATCCTCGTTTTGCTTTTGTTAATGTTCATCTTATATCCTCCTTTCAAGACACTGTCCATTCCGTTCAACTGCTCTTCCAAGTCCTTTGCCGTCTCTGACAGAATTACAATGTCATCGGCGAACCTCAAAGTTTTTACTTCGTCTCCATGAATTTTAATACCTACTCCAAATTTTTCTTTTGTTTCCTTTACTGCTTGCTCAATATACAGATTGAATAACATCGGGGAGAGGCTACAACCCTGTCTCACTCCTTTCCCAACCACTGCTTCCCTTTCATGCCCCTCGACTCTTATTACTGCCATCTGGTTTCTGTACAAATTATAAATAGCCTTTCGCTCCCTGTATTTTACCCCTGCCACCTTTAGAATTTGAAAAAGAGTATTCCAGTCAACATTGTCAAAAGCTTTCTCTAAGTCTACAAATGCTAGAAACGTAGGTTTGCCTTTTCTTAATCTTTCTTCTAAGATAAGTCGTAAGGTCAGTATTGCCTCACGTGTTCCAACATTTCTACGGAATCCAAACTGATCTTCCCCGAGGTCTGCATCTATCAGTTTTTCCATTCGTCTGTAAAGAATTCGCGTTAGTATTTTGCAGCCGTGGCTTATTAAACTGATAGTTCGGTAATTTTCACATCTGTCAGCACCTGCTTTCTTTGGGATTGGAATTATTATATTCTTCTTGAAGTCTGAGGGTATTTCGCCTGTCTCATACATCTTGCTCACCAGCTGGTAGAGTTTTGTCATTACTGGCTCTCCCAAGGCCGTCAGTAGTTCTAATGGAATGTTGTCTACTCCGGGGGCCTACACAATCATACAGTTGTAAATAGAAACAGCTAGATAGAAGCGAGGTGCCACGTATCACTACAAATTTCATTTCAGTCCATGCATAATTAAATAATCCTGTTGCGTTATACACCACTGAATATGCCTGGCATGAATAGGTGAAACATGTTTTATACGCACAAATTCAGTTGCAAAACACGGAAGTTTGCTTATCTTTTCGTAAGTTATAACTGAATGTCAGTTACATTTACTGGTATATAACATTGTGCATTATCATCCACAGCCATAATAGGGTGATTAGTAGAGTGCACTTTCCGGGAAGACTTCTCAAAACGTCACGTCATAAAAATTAGTTTTTATATCCACCATCCTTTCACCATTGTTTCCAATAACAGATGCTATCCTCCACACCACAAGGTACACTGTCATCGAAATTTGGTGGGTTTTACTTGGAACACAGTGACTTAATGGAGCAAAGCTGTAGTATAACGAGTTGTGATTTGGGAATGTGTAAGAACAGTTCTCTGCTGGAATTGGATGAAGGTACAGACGATGGAAGCAGCCAGTCCGCCAAAACTGTTTATTAACCACCACATATGAAGGAGGTACAGCCAACGGCCTTGCCGCAGTGGTAACACCGGTTCCCATCAGATCACCGAAGTTAAGCGCTATCGGGCTGGGCTAGCACTTGGATGGGTGACCATCCGGTCTGCCGAGCGCTGTTAGCAAGCGGGGTGCACTCAGCCTTTGTGAGGCAAACTGAGGAGCTACTTGATCGAGAAGTAGCGGCTCTGGTCTCGGAAACTGACATACTTCCGGGAGAGCGGTGTGCTGAACACATGCCCCTCCATACCCGCATCCAGTAAAGCCTGTGGGCTGAGGATGATAAGGCAACCAGTCGGTACCTTTGGGCCTTCACAGTCTGCGGCGGAGGAGTTTAGTGTTAGTTTTAGTGGAGGTGCAGACGATGGAAGCAGCCAGTCCGTTGCTAAAACTCTTTGCTAACAACCATACATGGACAGCAACGTATCTGTAGTAGACAGGCAGAAGGTGGTGGGCAGCAATGAATCAGGCTGTAAACAGGGCTAGGGAGAGATGCGTAGCAGGACTACCCAGGTGATGAACACTGAACTCCAGTCTGGGGTGGAGCTGGCTAGAAAACGTCACAGACGTTGCTGTGTCTGAAGTACGGCGACGTCTGGCGCGAGCTGTACATTGTTCTGAGCGCACATGTGCTGAACATGGTGGGCTGGAACTGGGTTTTTAAATGCCACTGCCGAGGGCTGAGTTTGTGAAAGAGCCGTGTTCCTGTATCGCCTGGAAACCCCTAAAATAGATGTCAATGACTGTGGTCCAGCTGTTGTTATGCGGCAGTCGGTCAAATTTCAGAAGTTTACTAAAGGTTGCACTCTCAGGTTGTTGGCATCCTGGCACGGCAGTACGGAATTGGCGGCTGCTCCTGAACTGCTACACTCCTGGAAATTGAAATAAGAACACCGTGAATTCATTGTCCGAGGAAGGGGAAACTATATTGACACATTCCTGGGGTCAGATACATCACATGATCACACTGACAGAACCACAGGCACATAGACACAGGCAACAGAGCATGCACAATGTCAGCACTAGTACAGTGTATATCCACCTTTCGCAGCAATGCAGGCTGCTATTCTCCCATGGAGACGATCGTAGAGATGCTGGATGTAGTCGTGTGGAACGGCTTGCCATGCCATTTCCACCTGGCGTGTCAGTTGGACCAGCGTTCGTGCTGGACGTGCAGACCGCGTGAGACGAGGCTTCATCCAGTCCCAAACATGCTCAATGGGGGACAGATCCGGAGATCTTGCTGGCCAGGGTAGTTGACGTACACCTTCTAGAGCACGTTGGGTGGCACGAGATACCTGCGGACGTGCATTGTCCTGTTGGAACACCAAGTTCCCTTGCCGGTCTAGGAATGGTAGAACGATGGGTTCGATGACGGTTTGGATGTACCGTGCACTATTCAGTGTCCCCTCGACGATCACCAGAGGTCTACGGCCAGTGTAGGAGATCGCTCCCCACACCATGATGCCCTGTGTGCCTCGGTCGTATGCAGTCCTGATTGTGGCGCTCACCTGCACGGCGCCAAACACGCATACGACCATCATTGGCACCAAGGCAGAAGCGACTCTCATCGCTGAAGACGACACGTCTCCATTCGTCCCTCCATTCACGCCTGTCGCGACACCACTGGAGGCGGGCTGCACGATGTTGGGGCGTGAGCGGCAGACGGCGTAACGGTGTGCGGGACCGTAGCCCAGCTTCATGGAGACGGTTGCGAATGGTCCTCGCCGATACCCCAGGACCAACAGTGTCCCTAATTTGCTGGGAAGTGGCGGTGCGGTCTCCTCCGGCACTGCGTAGGATCCTACGGTCTTGGCGTGCATCCGTGCGTCGCTGCGGTCTGGTCCCAGGTCGACGGGCACGTGCACCTTCCGCCGACCACTGGCGACAACATCGATGTACTGTGTAGACCTCACGCCCCACGTGTTGAGCAATTCGGCGGTACGTCCACCCGGCCTCCCGCATGCCCACTATACACCCTCGCTCAAAGTCCGTCAACTGCACATACGGTTCACGTCCACGCTGTCGTGGCATGCTACCAGTGTTAAAGACTGCGATGGAGCTCCGTATGCCACGGCAAACTGGCTGACGCTGACGGCGGCGGTGCACAAATGCTGCGCAGCTAGCGCCATTCGACGGCCAACACCGCGGTTCCTGGTGTGTCCGCTGTGCCGTGCTTGTGATCATTGCTTGTACAGCCCTCTCGCAGTGTCCGGAGCAAGTATGGTGGGTCTGACATACCGGTGTCAATGTGTTCTTTTTTCCATTTCCAGGAGTGTATATTGTCAGGGTCATTTTTAGCTGTCACGCTGTGACTGCGGCCTGGTTACGGTTCTGTGCTACTTTCCGTACAGCTCAAGTTTTGTTGGTTGGTTGGTTGTTTGATATGGGGATTGGGACCAAACAGCGAGGTTATCGGTCCCATCGGATTAGGGAAGTATGGGGAAGGATGTCGGCCATGCCCTTTCAAAGGAACCATGCCGGCATTTGCCTGTAGCTATTTAGGGAAATCACGGAAAACCGAAATCAAGATGGCCGGACGCAGGTTTGGGCCGTCATCCTCACGAATGCGAGTCAGTGTGCTAATATACTCAAAAAAACGTTGAAATACGAAACAAAACTAATAAGAACATTATGCTAGCACCAGTTTGTGAAGATGTCGGGCTTGCAGCCGATCGTCGTGAACTTCATTGCACGATATTTCGACTGGACAACTGCCAGCCATCTTGAGGTGAGTCTCGTTCGTCTCACCTGAAGATGGCTGGCAGTTGTCCAGCCAAAATATCGTGCAATGAAGTTCACGACGATCGGATGCAAGCCCAAAATCTTTTTCAACAATTGATTCCCAGGGAAAATTTCAAATTTTGCACTAGTTTGTGAAGTCCACTAGGCTAACACACATATGTTTAGGCATCGACTACTCAAAGTAGCTATGCTGGAAACGGAAAACATAGAAAAATAAGGCAATAATATCCTCTCAAACTGTTCATACTATAATACTGGACTGCTCTCGGGGTCTGGATACGAAAAACCGACCAAAATTGGCAATGGCGTGACTATATCTGTCGCTCTGATAGACATTATGTAACTGGCGACCCCACTGGACGAGAATGTTTTAACGGATCCTCCCATCCTTGTTACTGGAAGCTCTCTGATTGGCCTAAGAGGGGTGTGTCTTACGAATAATTTAATTGGAAATGTAGATATTGTAGCAAAACACTAACCTGTGACGGGGCTAAATATGTTTGACGTAAGTAGCTTGGAAATTAAGAGTTTGGCCTATTTCCGAGAAATGGATGGAACTTAGGAAAAGGAGAGGGATGGGAGGGAGGGAGGGACAGGAGGAGGGAAGGGAGGGGATGGATGTGTGAGGTTTGGGAAGAGAGGGTATGGCTGGTTTAGGAGATAGGAGGAGCATGGATTTGCTTCTTGTACTTGAGAAAATGACCTGTCAATTACTTTAAGTCAGTCTGCATGCTATGCCTAGCTCAGTCGAACTGTAGGAACAGACGAAAAAACAAATCACGCCTTAAGCGCCTGCGTTGACTTGTGGCGCCGCTATACAAAATATTTCTTAGAAAATGTTTGAAAATATCAAGCTGCTTTTGATAACATCATGTAGACAATTCTCTTTAATTAACAGTTGCTGCACCAGAAGAAGTATAACAAATATGCTTTCGCACATATGAAGGGTAATCAAATGGAAACCGAACACCCACCACAATGGAACCATGGATGGTTCCATTGAAAAGGAATCACCACAAACGTTAAGACTCTTATCCCACTTGGAGACGAGACGATCAGTTCCTGTTTCGTAGAACGCAGTCGGCCATTAACGGATCGACAACCGCACTCACTCTTATGCTTCCTCGTTCGACTGAAACCAACATCCAGGCAAGTCTTTCGTCACGTCACCAAAGACGTGGGAATCGCACCGTGAAATGTCTGGGATTTGTGGAGGACATTGCAGTGTTTTTCAATCAAATCGCTGAACTGTAGCCTTTGTCCGATTGACAGTGTGTGGACGGGCCTTGTCGTGCGGCAGTCATTACGTCCGAGAGCATTCCTGGTCGTTTTGACTTTATGGTGCGTTGAAGTTTCCGCAGAGTGTCTTGATAGCGCTGCGCAATGATTGTGGTTCTAACCTCGAGGAACTCGACGAGCAGAGAGCGGTTGCAATCAAAGAAGAAGGTCAACATGACCTTACCGGAACTTGTGTGAACAGCTTTGGATTTCACTGGCGGGGGTGATGTGGAATGTTACGCTTCAGCGGTTTCGTTGAAAAACACTGCAACATCCACTGTACAGCTTGGATCTTTCACCATGTGAATTTGACATCTTTTGTGACCTAAAGAAAGACACGGGTTTATTGGGGAACACTGCAACATCCTCTGTACAGCCGGGATCTTTCGCTCTGTGACCTGAAGAAAGACATGCGTGAGCGTCGGTTTCAGTCGGGCGGAGGAAGTATAATAGTGGGTGAGACTGTGGACCCACCAGCAACCGACCGCGTTCCACAATGGAATAAGTGTCTTAACACATGTGGTGATTACTTTTGAATGCAAACATTACATGGTCCCGTTGTGGCGGGTTCCCGTTTTCGTTTGACTGCTTCTCGTGTTATCTTGCACTCAATACACAGTACAGCGACACTAGAGTGTGCAACACCTCCAGAGGTTACATCAACATAGCAGCTGGTCAACGAACAGCATGATATATGCAGGTTGTCGCCTGTTCACGCAAATACACCAAGGAGCAATCACCCTACACTTTTGCTCATCTCCCGTCTCCCGACTAGTACGTGTCTGCAGCAAACGGTATGGTTATGCAGGTCCTCTGTGATACGGAAAACATCATGTTACATTTAAACTGGGAGCAAGATGCTAGCGAGAAGGTGGATGAATGATGCAGTCTACGAAAAGAGCGATGGAAAATATTTTGAAAGGTGGCACAATAGACAGAATGCTCGAAAACACCGCGGAAATTCGAATAGTTACACAACTACACAAAAATTGGTAAACGTTTTAGTTTATGTTTAGAAATAAATTACCAAAAGTAATTCACAAAAATTCAAAATAGTGGCTTCAAAATAAAATCTTATACTGACTGAAAAGTTAGAGAATGCGTCCAAAGGTTAAACGCAGAAGTTGGTAGATGGGAAGAATATTAGATTCTGGATTAACTGTTGCTGGACTAAAGAGCATATTAATGTGTTCAGTCAGTGCGCTGTAGAAGACATTGACACAGGTCAAAGTGGACAGCATCTCTGGAGACACTATACAGCTTTTCAGGTAAATAATAGTATATGTAACTACTTGATGTAGATGTGAAAATAATCAATACATTCTGTCATTTAAATTAAATATCGATTCTGACCAATAGCCAACGTATATTGCGGTGTCCTTTCCGACACATCCAGAGGAAGAAATACCATTTAAATCCAGCAGCCACAATGAATTAACACACAAAGGAACAACAGGCTTTGGCTCGTAGTAGCCAATGATTTAAATCAATGGAGAAAGTTGAAAATTTGGGCTGGACCGAATTCGAACTAGCTCTCCTGCTTATTCTTTTCCTCCTGCTTACTTTTTTCCTCTTATCTCCGGCTTACTTTTCTTCTTCGCCGTTCGTGGGCAAGTGGTCTACCGATCCTTTTTTACGGTCGCTGTGGGGTTAGGGGGGTGTGGAGGGGGGGGGGGGGGGGGGGGAAGAGGACAGCAGTTGGATCTTGACGCCTGGCCACTGTGTCCCCCACACACCCAACTACCAGGACTTACTTTTGGAACAAAGGAACGATGAATACAGAGAAAAGACATTTTTTTATTTTGATTCTGTTATTTATTTATCTTTTAATTTGTTTTTATTTCTGTTTTACGGCAAAAAGTAATTAAGTCGACTAAGAAAAGCAAAGATTAAAACAAACAAACAAACAAACAAAGCCTCTCCAGGGGAGGAGAAAGGCTGTAGCACTTAGCGATTCATGTTGGAACTATTTAGTACGTCTTCACAGAAAGATTTATTAGTTTCCTGGAGTGTGGTTCTGCATGTTTGGAGTTTTCCCTTCATTGGCAGGTGTCGTCTCCTACCAAGGAGGTTTCAGGTGTATGGAGAGTCATGGAAAGCACTGATTAGGTAATTTGAAAAGAACTGTTGACACTTCAGGATGCGAACAATTATAGTATGCCCTTCTTGCAAGTAATTCGAGAAGTCCAAGATCTCTTTGGTATCACTCTGACATAGGTAATGAAACGTGTGTCCATTGATCCATATGACTGCATTGACTTTCGTACAGGGGTAGCAGGTATCATCTGGAAAAATGTGCACTGGCGTCATTTGGAGAAAAGAGGCCAGGATTTGTCAAACTGATATATGCCACTACCCTCTGCAAAGCAAAGACAATGTGCATCGGTGTCTCACGTCTGCAGGTGGTTGAATGAGGTGAGTTTGTCATGTTCATCCAGTGGAGTCTTGATTGTGTCACCCATTTACAGTTGACAATTACACACTATGTGGACTGAACATCAGTATCCATCAGGCCAATCCTTATCGTTTTCCACACGACCTTCCATCGGACGAGTGGATATTTCGATCCTATGATGTTTGAGGGTCGACCCCTTTGGAGGACATAATAAATGTCCTGTGTCGTCATATGATGAGTTGTTAGTACGGCGAGACGAATGTAGCTCAATTCGAAGAGAAAATGGATTAGATTGTATAAAGACGGAGTAACGTTCCGTGTAGCCACCAGCAGTGCAAGAGAAGGTGGATTAAACGGTTCCAGGGTGAGCCCTTCTGGCTTTGTGGGCAAGTCCTCCACAGCTTGAGTTGTGTGTTCAGGAAGAGGGCCACTGCCCCGTCATGGAAATGAAAGAGTCTGAGTCTCCTTCGATTAGGAGGGAGAGTGAGGGATCCTTAATTGATCTTTAATAGCATGCCAGTGGTGAGGAATGAGTGAAGGCTGCTAACAAACGTTGTGCAGTTATGGCTGGCATAGATAAGATCTGGAACAAGTGAGGGAGATGAGAAGCAGGTATGTGTCGACGAAGTGTGTTCATTGAATGATGTCCATGGCTTGCATCCATTGGTCTATGATGAGAGCCCCGATGCACTGTAGAAAGCGCCGATAGTTAAGGGCCGCAGGGAGGTGTATGTCGCTAATGAATTCGATGCCTAGCCACTATATTCTGTCACAAAATTGGAGGAGGTCACACAACCCGTCGGGAATTCTGCCCCTATCTTCATAGCGACATTAAGGACGCTTTCTGAGGCCATATCATATGTTTGTATCCAGTCAAGAGTGTTAGAGACATCGTCGCCATTTCGGAGCACAACAACCAGATGCTCAGCATACGTTATACATCGAAACATAATTCCATGGAACATCGAGCCCATAATCTTCTAACGAAGACGTACAACAGAGGTTCATGAACCAGTGCATACAGGACTATTGATAATGGGCATCCCTACCACACCAAACGTGCAGTAGGAATAGGGTGCTGTTGATCAGGACTTTGGAGGCTTATGACCACCATAATGGAGGGCTGCGGATACCCCATGTTCAGGAGAATGTGCGTCAGATATGTATGTATAGACTTGGTCGAAGGCGTAGCTAAAGTCCAGTGATGACAGAGCACCTGGTAATTTGTCTGTCTTTATCAGGGCTATCATCTCACGAAATCTCCACAAAGCAGCTTAGATATTAGTTGGATCTCCTAACGTTGCTTGGTGATATGAGATGATGCTAGACAGTGTCTGACAGATTAGTGCTGCCAAGAGGGGGTGAATATTTTTATATCACAGTTAAGAAGTGTTGGGGGCGATGCGATCAACAAGGTATCTGCCTTGGTGGGGATTATAGTGCCATAGAACTGCATTTTCAGTCAGTCGGGGTCTTGAGTCAAGTAAAGTATGATGTAGTGATTGTAGAGGGCTGCACTGATGTAACGCTGTGCTGAAAAACGTCACCCATCGTCCGCATCAATAACAGGGATCAGAGCTCATTGACATCATCGGCGTTCTCTGTTAACGTGATACATGGATTACCTGTCCACCCCAAACTTATCACATGTCCATGTACGAAAGACTGCACCCTCTAACTGTCGGCGCACGTGTGCCACGATTTTCCCTTGGACCCTATTTACCACTATATCTCTGGTGAGGACGCGATTGAAGTGTAGTAACGTAAGAAGTCGAGTAACCGCCAGTTCCATGCAGTAGCATCACGACTGTATGCAATCAAGGTATAGTGGATTATGGGTTTAGAACAAGCAGTCCACTACTCTAGCGTTGTGCGAAACGCTCCCATGCAGTAAACGCACGAATGCCATCCCCAATGAAGAGTTTGCAGTCAGGAGAAGGCAAATGAGCAAAGGTAAGTTTACAAGGGCTTCAGCTTTGCCACAACTGCTGGCAACAGAGGGCGACAGTGCGTATGTAGGCGACATGGCCACAACTCTGCATCTCACAGTGTGGTTATAAGGCGAAGAGAGACATATTTCCTGTCATTGTGGCTGAATGAATGGGTGGGGTAATGGGTGAATCCAGGACCCCCTCCTTTTAGATGGTCCCAAGTATCCTCCGGTCTAAGGTCCTGAACAAGAGTCCATCTTTTGGCACACGAAGAATGTCGTGGGAGCTGGTCCTTTCACGCTAGGACGCTGTTAAACTCGTCAGCAGGAACGATCTCCTCAAGTCTGCTATGAAAAAAAGGAGCAATGTCTTCAGTAAAAAATTGTATACACGCTCAACGGCATGTGGAACCAGACGGAGCGTACACCCCTAGCACTGTGACCGCCGTCCCTCTGGCGCTGGGGAGGTAGAACATATCATCAGCCTGTAGACCCTGCTTGAGGGTGAAGGATGTTACATAAATGCCGTATAATGGTGTATGTCAGGGAAGACTGCTGTGCTGACCTCTTGAAGAAAGGTTATATCGACATCAGGTGTGTTTAATGTGTCTGGTAACAACCATAACTTAGTATGGGTGCTTATATTGTTGACATTGATGGTCGGAGTTCTATATACCTGAATTCCACCCCCTCTGTGAAAGGTTGCCATCAGCTACTGAGGTGTGAAGGCAACCTGTGAGCTGTGGTACAACCACCGCTACCTGCGATGGCAATCATTGCCTCTGAGTAGCATTGGGGGCACCCTCATGGTTTTCGTCATTGGCCATCGATATCGTGGCCGCTTTGGTACCGTCCTCCCATGAAGTGTGGGCAGTCAACGGTTGTGGGGATGTATATTCTATGACAGCGTATTGCCGGGTATGAGGTGACTCCAGCAGGTTGTTGGGTGCAGAAGTTAGCTCGTAGAGTGGTGGCATGGCTGGGAATAGCATGTCAGGTGCCATAACCTCTAGTCCCGTGCAATGCTGTGTAGCCTCGGCTCACACTTTGCTTTTGGTGGCCATAAGAGATCCATCTCCCATGGTTGATGTTCGCAAGACAGTCATCGGAGGGTGTCTGACGTCGTTTTTATGCTTTGGCGGGGTGTGTTGCTTGCGGACTTGAGACTTGGAATTGGACTGCGGATGGTGGACTGCCATCGCATCTCTCTCCGAAAGGAGAGCAGAGGCAGGCACAATTTTAGTTTCCATTTCCATTATATCAGAAGTTGGGGCCAGTAAAGACTCTTGTCGGACGGCGTCCAGCTGCTGCTCTGCCTCCGGCATGTCATTGATCAAATCTGCACTTGGTGCGCCGTCGGAACGTGACGTCTTGGAAGAGTGATCGTCCTTAGTTGCTTGACGATACTGGTCCCACTGCTGCAGTGTACTTGAGGGGGAGGGTCGTGGTCGCATGATCCAGCGACTGATTGCCCAATGGGAATTGCATAAGGCGTCGTTTGAGACAAAAATGGTTCAAATGGCTATGAGCACTATGGGACTTAACTTCTGTGGTCATCAGTCCCCTAAAACTTAGAACTACTTAAACCTGACTAACCTAAGAACATCACACACATCCATGAACGAGGCAGGATTCGAACCTGCGACCGTAGCGGTCGCGCGGTTTCAGACTGTAGCGCCTACAACCGCTCGGCCACTCCGATCGGCCGTTGGAGACACTCAGACGTCATTTTACTTCCCTGGTCACATACGGAACACGTGCATGGCTGTCCGTCAGATATTATTATTGATCGGCAGCCACCAATGTCACAAACATATGGCTCACAATTTTAGACGAACAGTTGGTAACAGGTAGGTTTTTTAAATTAAAATATAGAACGTAGGTACGTTTGAACATTTTATTTCGATTGTTCCAATGTGATACATGTACCTTCGTGAACTTATCATTTCTGAGAACGCAAGCTGTTACAGCGTGATTACCTGTAAATATCACATTAATGCATTAAATGCTCAAAATGATGTCCGTCAATCTCAATGCATTTGGCAATACGTGTAACGACATTCCTCTCAACAGCGAGTAGTACGCCTTCCGTAACGTTCGCACATGCATGATGTCGGTCGTTGTCGGTGGATCAAGATAGCAAACATCCTTTCCCCACAGAAAGAAATCCGGGGACGTCAGATCTGGTGAACGTGTGGGCCATGATATGGTGCTTCGACGACCAATCCACCTGTCATGAAATATGCTATTCAATACCGCTTCAACCGCACGCGAGCTATGTGCCGGACATCCATCATGTTAGAAGCACATCGCCATTCTGTCGTGCAGTGAAACATCTTGTAGTAATATCGGTAGAACATTACGTAGGAAATGCGGGCGATAAATTGCGGGCCAATGATTCTTCCTCCCATAATGCCGCACCATACATTAACCCGTCAAGGTTGCTGATGTTCCACTTGTCGCAGCCAACGTGGATTTTCCGTTGCCCAATGGTGCATATTATGCCGGTTTACGTTACCTCTATTGGTGAATGACGCTTCGTCGCTAAATAGAACAAGTGCAAAAAATCTGTCATCGTCCCGTAATTTGTCTTCTGCCCAGTGGCAGAACTGTACACGACGTTCAAAGTCGTCGCCATGCAATTCCTTGTCCATAGAAATATGATACGGGTGCAATCGATGTTGATGTAGCATTCTCAACACCGATGTTGTTGAGATTCCCGATTCTCGCGCAATTTGTCTGCTACTGATGTGCGGATTAGCCGCGACAGCAGTTGAAACACATACTTGGACATGATCATTTGTTGCTGGCATTGGTTGACGTTTCACATGTGGCTGAACAGTTCCTGTTTCCTTAAATGACGTAACTATCCGGCGAACGGTCCGGACCCTTGGATGATGTCGTCCGGGATACCGAGCAGCATACATAGCACACACCCGTTGGACATTTAGACACAATAGCCAAACATCTACACGATATCGACATTTTCCGCAATTGTTAAACGGTTCATTTTAACACGGGAAATGTATCACTAAGCAAATACCGTCCGCACTGGCGGAATGTGACGTGATAGCACGTACTTATACGTTTGGGACTATTACAGCCCCATCTATCACAAAGCGAAAAAAGTGATCCAACTAAAACATTCATATTTCTTTACGTACTACATGAATATGTAATAAAAATGGGGGTTTCTATTTTTTAAAAATGCAGTTGATATCCGTTTGACCTATAGCAGCGCCATTTAGCGGGCCAACCATAGCTCCATCTGGTTTCCCCTTCAAGCTATACGAGTTTCGTTCTTTGTAGTTTTTTCGTTTGATGCTTATTTCGTGAGATATTTGGCCCGGTCACTATCAATGGTCCACCCTGTATATATATGTGTGTATGGGGGGGGGGGGGGAGGGGGGGCGAGTCTGTTCTTTTGGACATTTCTCCTCACTGGCAATAGGGGTACGCCCCACACGAGGATTTGGTTTCCGCTTCAGAGCGTCTCTTAAAATTCCTACAATCGCAAAACTAATGCTATCGATTCTTAAGACAATGCTAGTTATAGCTAGTTAAATCTGCTTTATGGTATCCATAAAGGAAACGGCAGTGATCAAACAGCCTCGCCGTACCTATACAAACATGAAAATCGATCCGCTTCGGCTGTTGCATCACGGCTCACACCCACCCCCACTTCCCCTCTTATGTGCACATCATTCCAGTTTTGCGAGAGTTGAGCATTATGGGCACTGAATCAAAGTAAGAATTAATATTAACAGATGTTAAATGAAATTAAATCGATGTTTGATGTTGTTCATTACTAATCATTGTGTGACGGGTACTGAAACCTTCCTGGTTTTTGCTGCACAGTCAGTCATAACAGTTTTGTGACACGTGACAGGAGAAAAATTTATTAATTTGATTTCTAAATTTTCCTGTTACCGGTGCCCATAAGATAATTTCACTGAATCTGTATGCTGTTGCACGTCAACTGTTTATTTGAGGACACTTCAAAATATTATATAAACATTTTACTTGTTGATATCCCTTCCCACATTGCTATTTGACTCTTAGGCAAAAAGTGATCATAAAAAGTACATAACTAAACGATAGGTGTACTGATTTAGATAACAGCTTTTCTTACTGCATGTTTTCTGCTCTGAGCGTGATAAAAATAGCAGTTATACATTTGATTTTAGAAGCTGTTACTTTACGAACCTACAAAGCATCAAAAACAATGAATTAAAAATAAATTTACGGTGAAAGTCGACATATTTTTATAATCAGTGAAAACCGAGTGATTTGTGGCCAATTGGCAATCACAATGGAAGTTGTCAGGTGCATACCAATTACAAAGCTGTCCATACTGTCGCAAAGTAGTACCCAGCCGTCACACGGCTGAGTTTATCATGCAGCTTACGTGAGTAACATCTGAAGATGAACCTGAAAATGTTCTAAAACCAGTTAATGGAAGAAATAAATATTTTTAAAAAGGTGACTGCTTGCAGATTTCTGTATTTGTGTTGAATATACAGTCCCGGGTTCTAAAAAATCCGTAAGAGGTAAGCTTAACAGTTACCTAAGTCTACCAACGTAGGAGCAGGGGCCTTATCTCTCTTGTTTAAGTTATACAGTTTTGTGTAGGAAACACATTCTACTTGATAGACTGAAAACTTCTTTCCTCTTCTGTTTCCTACCACCCATCCCGTTTAATACGGAGCCCCCTTTTTTCAGGACTTACCAAGTTTTATTATTACGATGAATAAATTCCGTTAGTATGATTACCATTAACTAGCAGCTGAAAGGAATTTCTCTTTCCATTTTACAGCCCCCCTGTTATACGAGCTATAAAGCCTTTGTGACGTCACATTCCGTTTTTACAACTTCTATAACAAGGCTGTATGTAAAAAGAAGTCGTTTCCTTTCAGCAGCCACTCTCCAGAATTCAGAAATTAGAAGTCGCGCTGGCGAGGAATCCATCTATTACATCACATTTAACGAAAACGCTTTAACTTCGCTCCAAGCACTAGTTCATATAGAGGCTGAATGGTAAAAAAGACTCAATCTCATCCTCGACTCTCATTTTAGGAAATAAGACACATTAGAAAATTGTACTAAATCATTTGCACTCGGTCGTTTGCGAGAACTGGAGTAGCGATTATTGTACAGAAGACGGGTGTTCGAATGAAGCATTTCAGCCGTCTTAGGTGAACAAGCCGTATTGATAAGGAAACACTTAATGACAATTTAAACAACAAATCCGCTGCTACCTTACAGTACGAGACGTGACGCAGTCCTGGAGGAGTACGAATTACATTTTGATAATTGCTTACACAAGTGGACCCAAGCCGATAATTATGTTCCCTGTTTTTATATTTTATTAGTCAGTAGGAACTTGCTATTAGTATTCCTTAACTGAGTGGATTAAATAACAGAATTTTGTAGTTATTATTTCAACGTGACAGGAATTGTTACATTTAAAGCTTGATAATTCGTCCCATCAGCCTGACACTCTCCCTGTAACAAAGGGGTTAAACGTTGGTAATGGGCGACGTATGTGTAGAGCCCAAGAAACCTAAAGGACTCATGTAAAATATAATAAGAATTCAAAAGCTAGCATAATGTATGGCACCAGAAAGTGATATCTATAAATATATCAACTCATCTTGCATACATCTCCGGCATAGAACAGGCGACGTACTGGTAACAAGAATTAATCATATCATATACACACATCAGAAAAAGTTTTGCATCACCTCGGTTCCGACAGTTTCGGAATCTGTACAGAAAATTGGGATAGAGATCAACATAAACACCATTTCCCCCTTTTTATTGCTCATGAAAACCACACATTGCATGTTGTGACCTGCAGAGGTAGTAGTCCAGACTGCTGTACATACCGGTACCTCTAATACCCAGTAGCCCGTCCTCTTGCATTGAAGCATGCCTGTATTCGTCGTGACATGCTATCCACAAGTTCATCAAGGCACCGTTGGTCCAGATTGTCGCACTCCTCAACGGCGATTCGGCGTAGATTCCTCAGAGAGACTGATGGGTCACGTCCATAAACAGCCCTTTTCAATCTATCCCAGGCATGTTCGATAAGGTTCATGTCTGGAGAACATGTTGGCCACTCTAGTCGAAGGATGTCGTTATCCTGAAGGAAGTCATTCAGAAGATGTTCACGATGGGGGCGCGAATTATTATCCATGAAGACGAATGCCTCACCAATATGCTGCCGACATTATTGCACTATCGATCGGAGGATGACATTCACGTATCGTACAGCCGTTACGGCGCCTTCCATGACCACCAGCGGCGTACATCGGCCCAACATAATGCCACCCAAAAACATCACGGAACCTCCACCTTGCTGCACTCGCTGGACAGAGTGTGTAATGCCTTCAGCCTGATCGGGTTGTCTCCAAAAATGTCTCCGACGATTGTCTGGTTGAAGGCATATGCTACACTATCGGTGAAGAGAACATGATGCCAATCATGAGCGGTCCGTTAGGCATGTTGTTGGGCCCATCTGTACCGCGCTGAGTGGTGGCTTGGTTGCAAAGCTGGACATCGCCATGGAAGTTGGGAGTGAAGCTGCGCATCATGCAGCCTATTGCGCACAATTTGAGTCGTAACACGACGTCCTGTGGCTGCACGAAGAGTATTTTTCAACATGATGGCGTTGCTGTCAGGGTTCCTCAGAGCCATAATCCGTAGGTAGCGGTCATCCAGTGCAGTAGTAGCCTCTGTGGGCCTGGGGGAGGCATGTCATCGACAGTTCCTTTCTCTTTGTATCTCCTCCATGTCCTAACAACATCACTTTGATTCACTCCGAGATGCCTGGACTTTTCCCTTGTTGAGAGCCCTTCCTGGCACAAAGCAACAATGCGGACGCGATCGAACAGTGGTATTGACCATCTAGGCATGGTTGAACTACAGACAACACGAGCTGTGTGTCTCCTTCCTGGTGGAATGATCGGAACTGATCGGCTGTCGGACCCCCTCCATGTAATAGACGCTGCTCATGCGTGGTTGTTTACATCTTTGGGCGGGTTTAGTGACATCTCTTAACTGTCAAAGGGACTGTTTCTGTGATACAATATCCACAGTAAACGTCTATCTTCAGGACTTCTGTGAATCGGGGTGATGCAAAACTATTTCTGATGTGTGTAAGTCAGTTGAAATGCTGGGCACTGTTGCATTAACTGGCCTGTATATGACGGAAGACGCCAGTTTGGAGAACAAAATTCGGAGATGACTTGGAAGGAATGCAAGAAGTATAATAAAAATTTCACAAGGTAAATAATTTAAAGAACTAATGGAGAAATGAAAACATGTGATCAATTAAGAGGATAGATTGAAAATTGAAAACTGTAGAAGTGTTTATAGACTACTTCAAATGTTTACACAATTCAAGAGAGAACACAGAAAAATAGTTCTGATATAGTGTATCATGGATACTGGAAAAAATGCATGGCGTGGTGTGTGAAGGTATTTGGAGTGCGACGAAAGGAAAAGAAAACTGTCATAAGTTAGGTAAAATTAGAGGAAATAGTTATAACAAGGACTCTCAAAATTATTTACCTGATGTCTGCGTAGGTAGACAACACATCGTAACTGGAACAGTGCTGTAACCATTCTGTTTCACAAGAAATAGAAAGGTAGATATGAAAACTACGGACCCATCAGCCTCATCTTCATAAAGTACAAGATAGTCACAAAAGTTATCAATAACAGCACAGAAAAACAATGTCACTCGAGGACAGGCTTTAGTAGGTGTAGCAGAATCAAATCTAGAACTAATTTATACAAAACCTATTCCGAAACTAAAGTTTCACATATATTTTCATGAAAACTACAACAGGTGCAGAAAACAGAATAACACTGTCAAACAGAGCAAGAGTTCTACTACATATTACTATTTTCCACATAATCACCGCCATTCATTGTCCACTTTTGCTAACGATGAATAGAAACACGCGCGTCACACATGTAAAAATCTGAACTAGCCGAAGCTTGCCATCGTCGTACTCGTAGCTTTGACGATGCCATCTCAATATGGAAAACGTTGACCACGTAGTCTATCTTTCACACACCCAAATAAATAGGAATGTGGACTGTACGGTGGATGTGGTACGACAGTCTCGTCAAATTTGTAATGAGTTCCATGGGTAGCAAAACTGTTCACGAGACTGGAGTTACCGGGGTTAAAAGAGGACTCCGTGTAATTCTGGCTCTTAACTTGGTCATTATGGTCTTGTAGCGTTCTGAACAGACAACCTCTCTCTGCCGGAAGATTCTGCCCATCCCTCTGCCTGAAGGTGACTTCAGTCTGAACTTTTTCTTTGTTTGAAAATTGACATCTCCTCACTACATGGACAGTCTTTCGGATCCCGGCTTGTAGTGGTCTCATCCTCAGTGATGATGAAGATTTTCACCTTCAACCTCTAACTGCTCCAGCGATACCCAATGTTGCGTTACTTCTTCTCTAAGCCATTACAGCCGGCAGTACCCAGCCTTAATCAACCGTGGGCCCAGAATGAACGGATCGAGGCACTGTTTATTATGAGGGTCGGCAGCAGGAGAGCGTCAGCTGAGGCGTTTCTCATCGTGTACATCATTCTCACCGTTACTGTAATGCAGAACCCGCCGCCTCACATTAGGATTTAATTTTGCAAAGTTTGGTCAACAGCGAAGAATTCAATGATACACCTCGACGTCAGACGCTCTGGAACTTCCCCATTGCTGCTGCTGTCTATCGTAGCACGACGTGAGCAACAGGACAGTACCGGGACGATTAAAACTTGTCACTGCAATAACATAATATGACTCGGACACTTCAAGTAAGGAGAGAAAAGAGGCGTTAGTTCAGGAATAGTGCTCTTAGAACGGAGCTCTGTATACTATTTACCACTTTGTGTTGGATTCAAAGGTTTTGACCCATTTCAAACAAAATCTGAACTAAGAGCTGTTGAGAAATGTAAGAATGATATTCGTATAACTGAATACCATATACTGCAATACTGCAGGTTCCATTACACGACAGTGAGATTTTCAGAACTGATAGACCAGACGGTAAGGAAATACCATGTCAACAAAACTATGTTCAACATATCTAGAGGAATTGTTCGCATTATTAAAGCTGGAAAATGAAAACTGGTAACATGTTAACGGCACACATCCCAATCGCCTTCTTTTTACGACTAATAATGTACTGTTTCACTCCAGTCCACATAAACTATAAAAACGGACGACAACAGAGGGCACAGAAATTTTAAAAGTTGGTCTGGAAATCAGTTATAATAATCGTAAAACATTAACAACGGACTTAATTTAAAAAAAAAAAAAAACATATTGAGGAACTACATATTGAGAAAGTATAAGGGTGACAATAATTGAACTACGAGGGTCGGTCAAAAAGTAATGCCTCCCATTTTTGTTCTACTTAAAAAAATTAAGTTAAGTGAAAAATTTGAATTTGGCGCCATTCCTCAAACCTTCTTCAGCAATCCACTGCAGTAGTAACTTTCTGTGTCAACAGGTGGCAGAACAGCAGAAGTTTGTAAGATGGCCGACATCGATGTTCGTTTGAGACAGCGTTGTGTGATTGAATTCTTGAATGCAGAAGGTGAAACGCCCATACGCATTCATGAAAGACTGAAGAAGGTGTATGGTGTTGTGACAGTGGATGTCAGCACTGTTCAACGATGGGTTCGTCGTTGTAAGGAAGCTGAAGGGCAAACACCGTTGACTGACGAAAAGCGGAGCGGCAGGCCGGTGAGTGCAGTGACTCCACACAACATTCAGCAAGTTGATGACATCATTCGTGGTGACCGTCGGGTGACTGCAGATGAAGTGTGTCGCATTATTTCTCTTAGTAAAGGCAGTGTGATCACGATTATTAAACAATTGGGGTACTCAAAAGTTTGTGCACGGTGGGTTCCAAGAATGTTAACCGATCAGAATAAAGAGGCAAGGAAAACAATAGCCTCCCAACACTTGCAGCGCTTCCGTTTGGAGGGAGATGAGTTTCTGAAAAAAATTGTGACCGGGGACGAAACATGGGTGCATTTTTTTGAACCCGAATCAAAGAGGCAGTCAATGGAGTGGCGTCACACAAGCTCGCCGAGGAAGAAAAAATTCAAAACTGTGCGATCGGCAGGGAAAGTTATGGCAACAGTTTTCTGGGATACAGAGGGTGTGATTCTGGTTGATTTTTTGGAGCAGGGATGCACAATAAATTCTGTTCAATACGTCATAACCCTTAAAAAACTTAAAGCACGTCTTCACCGAGTTCGCCCAACAAAATCAATGGCAGATGTTCTTCTTTTGCATGACAGTGCAAGACCACACACCAGTCGTCACACCTCTGACGAGATTGTCAAAATTGGATGGGAAGTTTTGCCTCATCCTCCATACAGCCCTGACCTGGCACCATCAGACTTCCATCTGTTCGGGCCACTAAAAGAAGCTCATCGTGGGATTCATTTTGAAGATGAGGAGGCCGTCAAAACATCCGTGTGTCAATGGCTTAGGAAGCAGAGCTGTGATTTTTACCGTGCTGGGATACATGCCCTTGTTCAAAGACTGTAGAGATGGGCGGAGATTACATTGAAAAATGACAAAATGATCCTCAATGTTGTGGTTTTCAACCTATGTAATTGCATTTAAATTTCCTGACAATTAAACGTAGAAAAAAAATAGGAGGCATTACTTTTTGACTGACCCTCGTACATGAAATAAAAGTAAATTAGTTACAAACTACGGGGTGCACACACTTTATTCAACATGTACACGTCACTACAGATATTCGGATTTAGGTTATGACATCATCGATACGCCTGCCATCATTGGCAATGATGTGGCGCAGACGAATAGCGGAATTCTGCATGACCCGCTGAAGTGTCGGAATATCGGTGCTGTCGATAACCTCCTGAATGGCTGTTTTCAGCTCAACAATAGTTTTTGGTTTACTGCTGTATACCTTGTCTCTAATATAACCCCACCGAAAGGAGACACATGTGTTCAGGTCTGGAGAAAACGGCGGCCAATCCAGGCCCATGCCAGTGGCCTCTGGGTACTCCAGAGCCAGAATGCGGCCCCCAAAGTGCTCCTCCAGGATACCCTGCTTCGACAGGGTCGAACTCCGACCTGCATGAAGCACATTTTGTCGAAATCAGGGTCACTTTGGAAATGGGGATGAAATCATCTTCCAAAACCTTGATGTAATTACCGTGCCATCAAGAAATGTTACACTGATTACTCCGTGACTGGGCATTGCACACCACACAGTCACCTGTTGAGGGTGAAGAGACTTCTCGATCGCGAAATGCCGATTCTCAGTCCCCCATATACGCCAATTTTGCTTATTGACGATCCCATCCAAATGAAAGTGGGATTATTCATTATACAAAACCACACTCATTCCCATCATGCCCCGCGGTCAACCGTGCCGTTTGAACGTCCTAACGCAAACCATTCGGAAGATATGACGATTTTATTTCATTTGGTTTAATAATTGCCACCCTGTATGATTTACACTGTTTGGATTCAAGACCACTGACTTGAGGATTCTCCGTCTCGTAAAATATAAAAGCGATTTTCAAATAACCACACAACGCATGGCGCTAGACTTTTCCTACCAAGATGTATAGAGACATCAACTACCAAAAAAAAAAAAACTACAAAATGCAAGTAGGAGTAATTAAAATGGAAGTTCAAGAACGACAAGTTCATGTTAAGAAGAGAGTCTCACCTTGTCACCACTGCTGCTCGACTTCGACACCGATGTCGAAGAAAGAGAAAATAAAGTAGAAGAAAATTTCAAAAGAAGAATAGGAGATCAAGGGGAACAGATACCAATACAGAGGTTACCAGACGGCGCAGCACTCTGGCTGAATGCAAGACACACGTAAAATACCTGTTTGAAGGAATGGAGGTAATAGTATCGAATATGGCTTAAGAATGAAAAGATCAAAGACGGAGGCAAGGAGCAGTGGCAGAAAGGAGAACGGCGAGTTGCTTGACATCAAAATTCGAAACGACACAATAGAGTAAGAAGTGAAAGAATTCTATCCGGCAGCAACACTGCGCGATTGGCGAAGTAAGGAATGCATTACAAGTAGTTTGGCGCAGTGTGAGAAAACTTTCTTCGGTGAAAGGGCTCTACTTGTATCAGATGTTGATATGGGACTGAGGAAGAAGTTCCTGAAACTGTACGTACGGAATACCATGGACGGCCATACTGGGGTAGGGTGGTGGAGGGGGGCAAAGGGGGATCGCGATCCACGCCCCCGGGCTCTTGGGGAAAGGAGAAGTACAGTACAGTAACGTGTTTCTCTTCGAAGAAAAGATTTAAAACTCGGTACTACGTAGATTTTTTAAATGAACTTTTTTTATGGATGCTTAACGTCGCCTTTCGACGTCTAAAATACACTCCTGGAAATTGAAATAAGAACACCTTGAATTCATTGTCCCAGGAAGCAGAAACTTTATTGACACATTCCTGGGGTCAGATACATCACATGATCACACTGACAGAACTACAGGCACATAGACACAGGCAACAGAGCATGCACAATGTCGGCACTAGTACAGTGTATATCCACCTTTCGCAGCAATGCAGGCTGCTATTCTCCCATGGAGACGATCGTAGAGATGCTGGATGTAGTCCTGTGGAACGGCTTGCCATGCCATTTCCACCTGGCGCCTCAGTTGGACCAGCGTTCGTGCTGGACGTGCAGACCGCGTGAGACGACGCTTCATCCAGTCCCAAACATGCTCAATGGGGGACAGATCCGGAGATCTTGCTGGCCAGGGTAGTTGACTTAACACCTTCTAGAGCACGTTGGGTGGCACGGGATACATGCGGACGTGCATTGTCCTGTTGGAACAGCAAGTTCCCTTGCCGGTCTAGCAATGGTAGAACGATGGGTTCGATGACGGTTTGGATGTACCGTGCACTATTCAGTGTCCCCTCGACGATCACCAGAGGTGTACGGCCAGTGTAGGAGATCGCTCCCCACACCATGATGCCGGGTGTTGGCCCTGTGTGTCTCGGTCGTATGCAGTCCTGATTGTGGCACTCACCTACACGGCGCCAAACACGCATACGACCATCATTGGCACCAAGGCAGAAGCGACTCTCATCGCTGAAGACGACACGTCTCCATTCGTCCCTCCATTCACGCCTGTCGCGACACCACTGGAGGCGGGCTGCACGATGTTGGGGCGTGAGCGGAAGACGGCCTATCGGTGGACCGTAGCCCAGCTTCATGGAGAGGGTTGCGAATGGTCCTCGCCGATACTCCAGGAGCAACAGTGTCCATAATTTGCTGGGAAGTGGCGGTGCGGTCCCCTACGGCACTGCGTAGGATCCTACGGTCTTGGCGTGCATCCGTGCGTCGCTGCGGTCCGGTCCCAGGTCGACGGGCACGTGCACCTTCCGCCAGCCACTGGCGACAACATCGATGTACTGTGGAGACCTCACGCCCCACGTGTTGAGCAATTCGGCGGTACGTCCACCCGGCCTCCCGCATGCCCACTATACGCCCTCGCTCAAAGTCCGTCAACTGCACTTACGGTTCACGTCCACGCTGTCGCGGCATGCTACCAGTGTTAAAGACTGCGATGGAGCTCCGTATGCCACGGCAAACTGGCTGACGCTGACGGCGGCGGTGCACAAATGCTGCGCAGCTAGCGCCATTCGACGGCCAACACCGCGATTCCTGGTGTGTCCGCTGTGTCGTGCGTGTGATCATTGCTTGTACAGCCCTCTCGCGGTGTCCGGAGCAAGTATGGTGGGTCTGACACACCGGTGTCAATGTGTTCTTTTTTCCATTTCCAGGAGTGTATTAAAGATACTCCATACCACCGCCTGGTCTTGCCACCACCCGTCTCCCCTCCCTACGAACTATCATGCGATGCCTCTTAGGAGCACCACAATGTATGGAAGTGAGATGAGGAGTATCTGAATCCGGAGAAATTTAAAAAGGAGGTACTTGAAATGTTGTGCTATTGAAAAATGTTAAAATGAAGTTGACAGGTAAAGTACGAATTGATGGACGACTATTTTTGACTAGATGAGGAACAGAGATCATGGAAGATCCTTACCATAAGGAGGGGCAAGTTAATGGGCACCCAGAATTAGACAAGGTGCCGCTGGAGAGAGAAAAGGAGGAAAAAAATAGTATGGGTGGATGCAGCAAAAATAGTTAAGCTCTATCTAATAGCAAAGAACATGCAGAACAGAATACAGAAGGTGATGGTTGCAGAAGTTAGATAGAGGTGGAAAAATTAGCACAATTCAGGAAAGATAGAGGGCAGCACCAAAGTAGCCTAAAGAATGAGAAAAAAGAAGTATTTTGTGGCCAACTGCTGTTTCACTCCAATCAGACACCATAGTTGACGTCATAGACACGAGTGTATGGTGTGGATCTGCCACTGTGAGGTGTGAGGGTGCAGTACCCTCACATGTCACATTGTTTCCTATTTTTGGGCAGTGTTTAAGATTATCATTTACTTTGGCCCAGCAACAGATGGTTAAGCTCTATCTAATAGCAAAAATAATCTATACCTACTGAAAACGTTTTTGTGTTGGGGATGGGCGCGACGTTGGGTGTAATCCTTGAATTAATACCAGTTGATCGGAACCGCTCTTAAGAAGCAGACACGCTGAAGCGTGTGTTTCGATATACCAGGGATGAAAAACCATCCATCTCAAGATTATGTTCAGTTCACTCGTTCGCTCTGCATTTAGTGAATACCTAAAGTTTCAGTAGGAACACATCCATGGTATGTTGTGGTGTATGGGATTTTTCTTACCCAAAGTGTTGTTTGGAGTAATTTTTGGTGTAAGAACAATTCCAACAATAAACACGCACTTTGTTATCCTTAATTAATTGTCGCCAGTTACATCTTTTAATATGTGTATCATAATCTTCTACTGAAGGAACACGTAAATTATTATCATTTGATGAAGGGGGACTATGCTCCAGACTGATCGCTGAAAGGCATAATCAGTCTTAACTGATGATGATGATGATGATTAAATCAATCTACTAGTGATGATTGGTCGAGTGGACTCCTACTGGTGGTATGATCACTTCTGATATGGCTAAACTAGAGCTTACCTGATTTTATCACAGGAAACTGAGAAGGTATCTCCCTAAACGATTATTAAAACGCAAGCTGTTCAGAATGTAGAGCGCGAGAAATGAAAGAAAATTAGTATTAAGCTAATTTTGAGAATTAATTTAAAATACCCCACGAGATTCCACCTATACAAAGCACTGACCACAATTACGTAATGTTAAGGAGAGGAAAAGCTTTCCGTTTCAAAGCGAGAACAAATGTTTACAAATCAGCATTGGTAATTATTATTTAACGGTAATTCAACTTACATGAGTTGGCAGGTAGCCTCATACACATCGAACTGCATAGAGAACCACGAGCGCAAGCTATAAGCTGACCAACTAGAGAAAAAAGACAAGTGGTGAGGAAAAGATAACATGAAATCTTTCCTTTACATAGTAGTTCATGGAATCTTTATGTGTCACCGATAAATCTAAAGTTTCAGTGCACTGCTGACGATAAGTATTGTTTGTTAAGCGTATAACACTGTAACTACTTTTAGCTCTAGTTGGAAGAGTCGCACAACCCTCTGGAAGGCTGAAGTCACTTTGTTTTCAGGCTTCCACTATCAACAAGCGTTCTTTAATTCAGACTGCGAAAAGTTTTATCCTTTCCAGAGGAATTCTGTCCACTGAAATTTTCTCTCAGATATGATTTTTTGTATTTTCTGTTAGTTTTGGAGGCAATTACAGATTTTAAAATCACTTTCACCCATCGTAAGATCGCGTTCATGTGTATCAGTGCATTATTTTCAAGTTTTTGTGTTTAAGTTCATTTCTTTCTTGTTACACATTCATGCTAATTTTATTTAATTCAGTTATTATCTGTTTAAGTATTCACTGTTTGGAATTACTCTGACTAAAAAGCGAAAAATTTGACGTAGCCTTTAGTTACATGTTACTTGTTTGGCTCTAATGGTATTGCACTGGAAGGAAAAAGTACAAAAAAATTGTTAACTGTTCCCAGCAAATTCAGTCTTCACCTCTAACAGTCTGTTACGTACAAGGAAAACCTGAAAATAAACCCGGACAGAGCTGTCGACATTATGATCCACTTACAATGACCTTCATCCAATTTTGTTTGCAAAGATTACTTTATATAGTAATAAATTGATTTTACTTTTACTTGGTAGATTTACATTAAACAGGACTGCATATAAACCGACTGCACCTAAGTTCTTGCATAGATAAAAGTTCATGAACGTTCACGGATAAATCAGTTACGTATCGTTTACGGTTGAAGTTGTCTTAGTTACCACTTATGGGTTTTGAATAAAATCTGATTCTATACAATGCTAAGTCTTCTCCGTCAGATCGGTGCCGTTGGTATTTGTAGTGGGATGGTATCGTTGTGACGTCACCGGAGCGTGTGATGTCGTTGCGCTCAGCTGATGTCGATGGCGGGTTTCCTATCGTCTGCGGTTAGCACAAAGTTATGTGCATGACCACATGTCCGTTGACCAGTCAGCATCGGGTAGACACAAGGGTCGTTCGCAGTGTGACATGAAATGAAAACGGTAGTATCACTTCTCCTTTCTTCGATCCACATGTTACGACGGAACTATACACCAAAAAAAGTAAATTTCATAATGGAATAATTGTGCGATGTATTTCATATTTTTATCTGTATATGAGGCTTTTGCTGTATTAGTGTTTCATATGTATAAACAATGTAAGATAAATTATTCGTAAATGTTATTGGTTTGTGTGTATTGTCTGTTACCCTATTGTCTGCAAGTTGAAGCTTCATACATTTCTATTTAAGTTACATGCACATTTTAGCGTCCTTGTAACATATTGTCCTTTACACGACCATTTACATTCAGTTTTCGTCCGTTGACTACTGACCACCACATGACGAAGTAACGGCTGATTCCATGTCACTTGCTTTTTTTACGCCCAAACGTTTGGAGTACTATGTCCACCAAGTGTTACCAACATAAAATTTTACAAACGCTACTGTTCCATGCGCTGTTCACAAGTCTTACTCCAGGGTTTCCAAGTCCTCAAGCAGTTGGCGAGATGTGTGCGACGGAGGAGGTGAGACGAGGAGGTGGCACCAGTGAATCGATCGCGGCCTTGAAAGCAAATGCAGAAATCTCACCGTCTAGCTCACACAAACGAATCGCAATTTACTCTCCACTAGAGCTCTGAAATCACGGTAGATTTCAGCGTGTGACGTACCCATTTCCTAGTCATACCAAGGACCAATCTGGCTCACTTATACGGCAGAGCGCACAAGGATGCCAGTCTTCAGGACTGGTAAACCTAAAACGAATAAGTGTGCGCTCGGCAAACGAGTAGTTCGAGACATATGAAATCACACTGTCGGCACAGTAAGAACTTCACCATAGGCTCCCCAGTGTAAACCACTCCCAAGTGAAGTCAGTCTCCGGACAGGTCCCAAGTACCAACCACACATGCCAGAGCTTCGACTATAAGCGCTGACCAGACCACACCTGAGTGCTCCTGAGTGCTTTGCACCTCTCCAGAAAAAAATTTCCGTTTAGCCGCAAAGTGCATGAACGACACCGCCTTCACCCCGTCTTGAGCCAATCACAACGCTGTAGAGGAGCTAAATCTCCCCTCGCACACGACAGCACAAACTCATGTCGAACCAGGGCAAGAGTTAAGAAACGTGCATCTCTTAAAAAAAAAAAAAAACAAAAAAAAACAATTACTGGCTGTTTTAAGTTTTTGCCGAGGGGGAAGAGATGATTTTTTTAAGTTGTGTCACCCCCCCCCCCCCCAACAGCCACAAGGGAACAGATACAATCTCAAAGATCTTTCTCTAAATCGCCTGCGTCTTGGAGCTTGTTATTCCTAGCCATGAGGTGTAATAAAGTTTGTATCTGTAGATGTTTTTCAGGTGCCAGAGTTTTCTTATACAACAGAGGCAGCTGAGGGAAGTGGTTCACTGGCCATAATCTACATCTAAATCTACATGGATACTCTGCAAATCACATTAAGTGCCTGGCAGAGGATTCATCGAATCACCTTCAGAATTCTCTATTATTCCAATCTCGTATAGCGCGTGGAAGAACGAACACCTGTATCTTTCCGTACGAGCTCTCACTTCCTTATTGTAGCATGGTGATCGTTTCTCCCTACGTAAGTCAACAAAATATTTTTGCATTCTGAGGAGAAAGTTGGTGATTGGAATTTCATGAGAAGATTCCGTCGCAACCAAAAACATCTTTCTTTTAATGATATCCAGCCCAAATCCTGTATCATTTCTGTGACACCCTGTCCCTTACTCGTACTATCAGCGAACAAAAAACATGTTAATTTTTATTATGCGTGGCTCTGCATACAATGTCCGGTTTATGACTCCACTTTGTAGACATGTTTGTAACACCATAGCTCTAGTGCTGTACGGATTTATTTTGCCTTTTGCTTCGGTTTAATGTTATAAGATTGAGTATTTGTAAATTATTTTTTAAGACTTTGATGTCGTGGCTTGATTTTATGCAATGTAGTATATCTGTCATTTAAATTCTTTGTCTGAATTGGAGGGAGACAAAATTTACTGTATACATTTGGAATTTGGGTGCATCCTTTTTTTTTTAGAACTACCTATATGTGCAAATGTTCTGTTTTATTTAAAACGTTTGTTTTCTGTTATGTAAACTGCTGACCTTCACTTAGGATTCTTAGTTAGTTAGTATGTAAAAGGCATAGTGGTTCCCCTCAAGAACGGAACTGTGTAGCGCGCGGAAATTGTGGTTGGCCTAGGTAGAAAAGGTGGAAACAAAAGCAGTCGGGGACGAGCTACCAAACTGTGCACTGCCATGTTTAAGTTGTATATTGTGCTGGTTCCGAGAGAGGCTTTTTCTGCCACTTTCCGATGCCTCGGATGGATGGATAAATAGCTCGAACGATTCTGGAATTGGTATCCGTCATCGCCACCAAGAAGGGACAGTCCAGCAATTCTGCCTGCAAATCCAGCTACCAACATGCAGTTGCCACCACATTGCGCAATCACTGTAACGGAATGCTATAATAATGTACAGTGAAGGATCAGCTTATTGGACGTGTTAGTGTGCTCAAATGTAAGGTAACTTATAATTGAATTCTAGTACCTACCTTGATTTTTCCCTATCACAACACCTTTCAGGTTCCTCTACATTTAAACTATTATTACCGAGTGTCCTAGTTTGTGAAAAAAAATGAAAGCCTCAGAACATTAAATAATGTTGTTTGATCTTTGGTAAGAAGGGAGCATTCAGATTTACCGTGGATTTAATGAAATTGTGGGAGGTAGTAAATGTAGTCTTGTGAAAGCCTCCCAGTGATGGAAACAGTCTAATTTAAAGTTTTGTGGAGTTTCAAAGTCTCCTATTTAATCACTTACTTGCAAGTAGAAGACTGTGGTAATAAAGACAATTTGCAGTTGCTTTTAAAAGATTAAAAGCTCTTAAAACTGAGGCTTATAAAGTTTTGCTTAGTAAATGGTCACATTGCTGCCTGTATAAATTCTAAAAGGTGAGTCAGTTTCTTGCAATTTTGTCAACATTATGTTTCACTGTAGTAAAAGTGAAAAACTGCAATAGTTAGAAAATTATATGTGCATGATTTCTAAGTGCTTGTTTCTGTTATGTATTGAAAGTGCATATTAATAGTATAACAGGGTCCACAGTTTGTCTATTGTGCTAATGCTAGGTAACAAGTAACGAGAAGACCAGTATTTATGAAAACCATAATTTCTTTATTCAAAAGATAGTGAGAAGCAACCTGTTAGTGGATTCCAATTAACTCTCATTTTAAATAGCAAAGTATTTAACTGAGAGAGACCTAACCTATGTTCATTTTATGATCCTGCAGTGAATGTTAATAGTAATGTTATAAAGACCACTCAGTTTGATCAAGCCCTGAAAGTAATAGTGTGTTTCGGTATCTGTTATATTTTTGTCAATAGTTTGTGCTGCTCCAGCTGTTACCTTCAATCTTATCGTAAACATATTGAAACGTCCCCCTAGAAAAATTATACACGACTGTGCTTAAACTGAAACACAATATTTTTGGCGCAACGCAATCTGACTTCCAAAAATCCCTACGAAAGAATGGCCCTGACTAACATTAACCTATACGTTTCACAAATCACTTACCTCACAAAAATCTTCGTTACTCAAGCTACTGCAATACAGCGAGCGCCACTACTGCCAGCTAAATAAAAGATTCAAACTACGGAAGGCACTAACTACTGATAGGTATAGTTAGCAAATGAAAGATTTTAATAGAGAACAAACAGTGTATTTACCTTAATAGTCAAAATATATATGGTAGTTCATGACATCCAGTCTTACAAATTACAAAACTCCGCCATTTCTCTCCCCACGTCCACCACTGCTGGCGGCTCACCTCCAACTGCGCAACGCTACGCGCTGTTAGCATCCAGCTGTCGCTGCCCAACACTACAATGGCAGACAACAATGCAAACCAGCCACAGACTGCACACGGCACAGCCAGTGATTTTTATACAGAGCGCTACGTGGCGGCGGCGTTACCAATAAAAAAACCTAAACAGCCTACTTACATAGCCCCCATGCTCCCCACAAAAAAATTTACAAACTGTTTTGGGCAGTGGCCAATACAGATTTGAAATTTTTTTTTATAATTACAATGACAAAGAAATGAAATGCACACACTTATCGATACAATGTTGGTCAAAAGCTAAAATTTTCGCACAGTCCATAAAGACAGTCCTGATCATTCATCAAAGTAAAATTGCAGTGTTTTTCTCAAAGTCTGAGTAGTAAAAGAAAATGCACACGGAAGTAGTGGATTTCCATGCAGTCTTGAAGAAGTAGTGTTGTCCTTTCAACGATAGAAAGTGCTGACTCTCGACATACAGACAGGTAATGGGCCACAGCAGAGTCAGTCGACGTTGAAGACTATCGGTAGGTAGGTCATCACAGAGCAGACCCACTGTAGTCCTGGTAGAGATTACTATTGGTGGGCCACCAGAGGTGCAGACCCACTGCAGTCCTTGTAGAAATAATGGTATTGGTGGGTCATCAAAGGTGTAGACCCACTGTAGTCCTTGTAGAGATGGCCAGCAGCCATCTGTTTGACTGTGCAGGAGCACAATCACCATTGAAGAGTCTTGCGGATAATATAGCAAGTCCATAACCACCACTTGTGCACTCACAAAAATTGTTTTTGAAATGTCCTTAGAACCAGCAATGCTGTTATCCAGTCCCTTACTGAATTATTAACACATGTGCTGCCGCTGCCCAACACTACAATGACAGACAACAATGCAAACCAGCCACAGACTGCACACAGCACAGCCAGTGATTTTCATACAGAGCGCTACGTGGCGTTACCAATAAGAAAACCTAAACAGCCTACTTACAATATGTATGTGTCAGAGTTCATTGCATTCGCGTGTGACAAAGTATGGATTGAGTTTCTCCGTTAAACGTACTGATAACTATTTTATTTAATAAGAATGTTAATCATTCTCGTGCCTAATTAGGCTGGCGACCGCTTTCTTTATCCGTTAAACACTGCAGATAGGCAAAAATTTTGTTTGTTACTGTTCAAATATTTTCGTAATTCTGACTTTCATTTCCGATAAGCCACACCCGTTAGGTACAACTCCGTCAACACAACAAAATTCCTCTCAGAGGGTAACACTGCTCTGTTGCTTTATACCATCATTGTTTGAACTAGATAGTTACATTTCACGACCTGCCTCCTACTTTAAGGTTGTGGTATAGCAGTAACAAACGGAAGTGTAATACGTGGCGCCTCGTGACAGGACGTTGTTCAATTTGCACCTCCAGACGGAAAAAATTATAAGTAGTGAGCATTTTACAAACATAGAGTGAACATAAAACGTCCAGCGGCACCAACCTGTAACTTATTTGCCAGAATTGGCAGCGAAAGTTCAGCTTAAATTGAAAATAAAAGGTATCGATACTTAACAGTAACTAAAATGGCGAAATAAATCTAGACACGCGAGAACAGAATACAATCCAGAGCAGTCAGGCAGCACACCAACAGATGGCATTAGGCGCGAGTTAAATTACGTACGTTATCACGCGGACGTCAATAAACAGATAGAAGCTATAAACGTCGCGCGTACTAAGCAAGACAATATGAATGATGTTGTGGAAGACAGTGGCTATGTTAATGAATCGCGCGATATGTTTGAATCACCAAAAACTGAAAGGCAAGTAGGACTCGAACACGAAAATGCAGCAGAACCTAAAAGTGAAAAGAATCCAGATATGATAGAGTTGTTAAAAATGTTGTCTGCACAAATTGCAGCACAGGGACAACAAAATGCAGCATAAAATGACAATATTAAGGCAGACATTGCAGCACACAGTGACAATATTAATGCACGAATAGCAGCAGGGGGCATGACTTTAAATTTTAAAAAGTGTGAATTTGTGAGACAAGAAATTAAATTTTTAGGACACATAATAACCACATCTGGGATTGGCAAGGACCCAGAAAAGCTTAATGCTATTGAAAAGTGTCCTCCTCCAAAGAACAGGAAACAGTTGAAAGCATTTTTAGGTCTTTGTGGGTTTTACCGCAAATTTGTGGAGGGGCAAGCCTTTAACAGCCCATATTTGAACAGCTTGTTGAAGAAAAATAGTATATATGTTTGGACATCTGAATGTCAGAAAGATTTTGAAAATTTAGAAACTGAGTTAGTGAGGGAAAACATTTTACATCATCCAGTTTTAAGTGAGCCATTCCACATGATTACAGACAGTAGTGCTTATGGTATTGGTGTTGAAATATTTCAGGAAAACATAGAATCTTGGGAAACAGAACATAGGACCATTGCTTTTGCTAGTAGGACTTTATCTAAATATGAGAAAAACTATACTATTTCAGAGAAGGAGGCTTTAGCAATCATTTGGGGATTAAAGAAATTTAGGAATTATTTATGGGGATATAAAACTATAATTCATACAGACCACAAGGCATTAACCTTTTTGGAAAACTGTCGACTGTTTACCGGCATGTTGAGTCGAAGGGCCCTGTACTTACAACAGTTTGATTATGAGATATTGTATATTAAAGGTAGTGACAACCACGTAGCTGATGCTTTATCACGATTGCCTGAGGATATGAACCACTTACCGAGGGAATGTAATGAAGATGGCAAATTTCATATAAAATGTAGTAAGGAGGTTCCAGGTAGGAAAAGAATTGAGCAAATTTGTAAGAGCATGAACTTCCACCAGAATGACGATGAAATATGGAAGTCAGTGAAAGTTAATTTTAGTAACCGTAATTTCTCACAAATCAGTAGGTTTTCCAAGATATTTAATGGAGTTTTATATAGGAGAAAGAATACCAGTACTGATGAATGGAATGTGTGTTGGCCTTGGCAATTTGAGACTGAAGTGATTGATTATTTTCATCTTGCCTTAGGGCACTGTGGTCCCAAAAAGTGTATTGAAAAGTTAACTGATGTGGTAATGATTAATGTAGGGGCTGCTAAGAAAATTACTGAGAGAATAAGATCTTGTGATGTATGTCAGAGAGCAAAAGTAACAAATAGAATAAAGCTAGGTTTTATGCAGAATACAGTACCAGAGGACACATTAGAATTATTGTCAGTGGATTGGTATGGTCCTTTACCTAAAACCTCGGGTAATTGGTCTTACATTGTTGTAGTGTTGGAAGTGTTCTCCAAATTTATTAAATTATATCCAATCAGAAAAGCCACTGATAAAGCAGTCTTTAGTAAGATGACTGAGTATTTTAACACCATCGGTAAACCTAAAGCAGTTTTGTGTGACAATGGACCACAGTTTTGGAAGGAAGGCATGAAGCGACATGATGTTCAAGTTAAATATTTTTTGGCCTACCACCCGGCTAGTAACCCTGTCGAAAGACATATGTGGGAATTAGGAAGGTTAGGTAGAACCTACTGTCACCATAGCCAAAAGGCTTGGGGCAGATTTGTAACTGACTTTGAAAAGACCTGAACACTTTATACCACGAAACCACCGGTTTTACCCCTGAAGAAATTCTGTTGGACCGTAAAAGAAAAATTATTATTGAAGAGATCTTGCAATTCCCACCTAATGTAGGAATTAACCTGCATGAGAAAAAAAAGAGTTAGTTAAGGAAAGAATGAAAGAGAAAGCGGCTGCTAGATCTAAAATGCATGATAATAACATTAAAACTACTAAATTCAAGCTTGGAGATTATGTTTTAGTGAAGACCCAAGAAAAAAAAAAAAAAGGCTCTGAGCACTATGGGACTAAACTGCTGTGGTCATCAGTCCCCTAGAACTTAGAACTACTTAAACCTAACTAACCTAAGGAGAAGACCCAAGAAAAATCTAATGAAATTCATAATGAAATTTCTAAATTCAACTACATTTACAATGAGCCTTTTGAATTGCAAGGAACTCCACATGCAAATGCTCATTTTATTGTGTACCCTAGGTCAAGGAAGCCTTTAGGAGTTAGAAATATAGTTGACGTGAAGTTGTATGCCCACAGAAACCAATGATGAATGAAATGTGGTGCCCTCAGGGGACAATGCACTCCCTGCATTGTCAGGTGTCTGACGAGCACCAGGTGCCTTAGTCGTTGCCAGCACTACTTCCGTTTCTTTTCGTGTTGGCAACCTTCCCCTTCTTCATTCGGAACTTTGACTATCTTCTTTCTTTCTTCCCTTTTTATATTTAATCATGTCTTACAGATGGTAAATTAAACTTTAAAATAACATTCAATCAGTGTGAATTTCAAGCTTGTAGAAACGTCAGGGGAATGTCTTATGTATGGACCACGGCATCTCAGGTCGGAAGTCGTTTAGGAAATCAGCCTTATGCAAACACAATTAGTTTATTTTTATATTTCCCCAGACATGTTTCGACACCAATGTGCCATCTTCTGCGGGTCAAATTTTTATTTCTGTAAAGTACAATATCACATTTGTAGCAATTTAACTGCTATTGGCCTAAGAAAAACAATATTTCCTATTTGCTTCGTTTTGTTTGGACACTCACCTTGCCGGCCGATGTGACCGAGCGGTTCTAGGTGCTACAGTCTGGAACCGCGCGACCGCTACGGTCGCAGATTCGAATCCTGCCTCGGGCATGGATGTGTATGGTGTCTTTAGGTTAGTTAGGTTTAAGTAGTTCTAAGTTCTAGGGAACTGATGACCTCGGAAGTTAAGTCCCATAGTGCTCAGAGCCATTTGAACCATTTTGGCACTCACCTAAAAATTACGTCGCTAACTGAACTGTATTATTATACATCGATTTTAGTGCTCATGTCATCTGCAAACTACCCATGAAGAAAGTTACTGCGTATTTGTGGAGAGCTGTTTCGAGGGTAGAGGTTATGTACGTTTCTGTACTTACATTTTCCGTCCTGTTTCAGTTCCCTGGTCCAACACTATGGGTGTCCAGGGCATTTTCGCTGATGGCTTGAAATGAGTTGCAGAGACAATTTCGAAATCATTGGATTGGACGCGGAGGAGATGTGTTGTGGCCGGCTCGTTAGCCATACTTGACGCCTTTGGATTTTTCCTTGTGAGGATTCGTAAAAACATTGTTTATAAAGATGTTCCAACTACTCCTGAAGATATGCAAGGAAGAACTGTCAGAGCATGTGCTTCGATAAGTGCCTATGTGAGAAGGAATACCCTCAATCTATGATAAGAAGATTGTAGCACTGCATTTCCCAATAATTTGAACACCTTCTGTAAATGGACGGTCATGCCACCTGTGTGACCTTCGTTGACCTTCAAAGATCTTTCTATGTTACACATTCGTCTCGATATCTGCTATCAGAAATATGTACCAAACTATACCATCCCCTTCAAGAAAAACAAAGTTGACCTTCAGCTCTTATCATACTTTCGGAGTTATTCTAGGTGGCAATAGTTAGTGACTCACCCTATATAGCGGACACAATGAAAAGCCCTCGAAAGATACGTAGAAATTCATGTAGCAGCTACAAAAAAAGAGGGGGAGAGAGGTGGCGAATTGGTACAGAAATAATAATGTGTGCAAACACCAATGATTACGGGAAGTTTTGAATCCACTCACTATAAACTGCGTTTAGTCAAAGAAACCCAAATACTGGATAAAGTTTCTAACATAAACAAATGAAATTACATTTAAACTGACTGGATCTGTTTTCCCTGTCTTTACTGAGAAAGAGAGAGACCGCACTGTACGTGACGGATTATGTGCAATGTCGTCGGCAGTTGGGCGGCGAAATCAAAGTAGATCCATCAGTGGTCAACTACAACCCGTAAATCGTCTCATGCATTATCCAATAATATTCCTCCGATGTCTCCCTTTGAGTACAGGCTGCTCGTAAGCAACTAGTTCTATACAGATAGCAGTTGGTATGTGTACGACACGTCAAATATACAATTTCTGAAAGAGTACAGAATTAATTTCAACTCGAAGAAGTGTAGTTACAATTCGTCTGTTCTATCATACGAGTCACATTCGCGATTTCACAGTCTGACGAATGCCTTGCAAGTGCAGTAAACTGCTTAGTTGTTTCTTTTTTTTTAAGCACCTGTTAATGTTTTAACACCCGTGACACCTCGTTAAGTTTCAAATGAAAGTTCTTCGAATACACTGGTTTTTCCAACTCACTCACAACACAATTTAGTGTAGCAGACACTCATTTTTTATTCGCTTGTGCAAGTTATTTCAGTTTGCAATATAGCACGACGCTCGAATCACTCAAAAAAATTTTAACATTTTCTTGTCGGAATATCCACATCGATGCTGTATTCAGAAAGTAAGTGTCGGGCAGTGTTTCGCGAACGTTTCATTCCGACGCAAATTCGACCCGCTATTCGACTTAGTCACTATCAACATGGCTCCCTCTCTCACTGTTCCTCTAGCGGTTTTCTTTTACACATTCCTTTTTTTGTCAGAGTTATTACAAAGATGATCATAAGATTAACAATACTTCTTACCAAACAACTGAAACTAAACGTATTAATAGCAAATTCGTATCATAACATAATAAAAGAAAGAAATAGTTACGCTTAACATTATAAAACAAGATATCTGAAGCAGGAAAGATATGTATGAGGTGAAAAGCAGAAAAAAATTGTCACGTACAATCATTAGTGTCTTCACAGAGCTCACTTCCATTTGAGACTGACGTGACTTTGGTTCCATTTCCTTCTGTTGATGTTCATTGTGAATCGACTTTAATATATAGTTTTTTTTTCTTTACCCATAGCACCCTGCAGACTAACTGTATTTTAGCAACTTGATGCGCCACTTATTCACTTCCACATTGTGTCGGGATGGTTTGACGAACACCACATCTTCTGAAACTTCCTGGCAGGTTAAAAGTGAATGGTGGACCGAGACTCGAACTCGGGACCTTTGTTTACTCGGGAAATTGCTGTACCTACTTAACTATCCAAGCACGACTCTCGGCCTCTCCTCGCAGCCTAATTGTGCCAGTACCTCGTCTCCTACCTTCCAAACTTTACAGAGCTTCTATGCAGTTTGGAAGGTAGCTGACGAAGTACTAGCAGAATTAGGCTGTGATGAGAACTCCCTGGTCGTTCTCGGATAGCTCAGTCGGTAGAGCACTTGCTCGCAAAAGGCAAAGGTCCCGAGTACGAATCTCGGTCCGGCACTCACTTTTAACCTGCCACGCAGTTTCATACCAACGCACATTCTGTTGAAGAGTGAAAATTTAATTCTGGGCCACACATTATGTCTTAAATTCAGTCCCATTGACATAATCGAACGAAACTGGAGACATAACACCCATAACAAATTCGTGAATGGTGAATGGCGTTTGATCATCGTGACTTCCCGATAGTATTGGCACTTCTTAGTGTCAGTGTCACTATTCGTGGCCGAACCCTTTAGGACCAAATGAGACGTTTCTGATTCTGTTGCTCTTCTTCTTATTTTTATTTTGGGTTTCTGAGTACCTCTTTAAATGTAATTAGCTTCTTTTTTCCCGTCTTTACCCTTGCCCAGTATTCTTTGATTCTCATAGCTTTGAACTTACTTCACTATCCTGTCTCTGATTTTACTGTCGAGGATCTCATTCTCTCTCAGATACGTAGGACAATCTTAAATTTTTATTTGAAAATCCACAGTGGAAAAATCTGTGTTACCTGTAATTCAATTTCTTCCGGATGCCTTTGATCGACCACCCTTTCGGTCTCTTGTTTACGAGAAATTCCATTATCTGATATATTATGCTATACTGGTCCATTCTAAGGATGTTCCCGAAGAGCATATTTTACTTTTCTCACGGTTCCTCGAAACTAGAACCTCTATCGCTGGCTTCGCAGCATTTGGTTCATTCGTCTTTTCTAGTGACCGTTGTTCGCCCCGATAGCTGAGTGGAAGCTGGCACGGTAGCTCAGTGTGTTCGGTCAGAGAGCTGGTTGGCCTCTGTAATAAAAACTCAGTGAAACAACGAACTTGAACGGATGGCATGTGACGCCCGCAACGACAAAACACAACGGCTAAAAAAAAAAAAAAAAAAAAAAAAAAAAAAAAAAAAAAAAAAAAAAAAAAAAAAAAAAAAAGGTGGTCAGAGTGGTGGATTGCCGTCCTACGGGCCCGGGTTCGATTCCCGGCTGGATCGGGGATTTTATCCGATCAGGGACTGGGTGTTGTGTTGTCTTCATCATTATTTCATCCCCATCCGGCGCGCAGGTCGCCCTATGCGGCGTCGAATGTAATAAGACCTGCACCAAGGCGGCCGGACCTGCCCCCCAAGGGGCATACGTTTTGACCTACTAAATAATTCTATTCTTCGAAAGGTTCCGCTTTCCTACTGCGTCTAAGTTTACAGAATTTTCCATTAATCGAAAGGTTCTTTTTATTGTCAATAGATGTAACTCCATCTTTGGTTCAGGAGCATGGGACAGCGGCTGGTACATGAAATGTAGTAATACTGTACCAACAGCCCTTATTTTTATATTGATTTATTAGGCAAGCAGTTTTGGCGTTCCAATCATGTCACCTTCAGGTCTCTCGCATGAATGACACTCGTACATGTATAAGAAAAGGCGACAGTATTTGCATCTGGTTCCGTGGATATTCGAACTTCATGAGCATGTGTGCTCTTCACACGTATGACGTCAACTGTCCCTCCACAGTTGCCGTCACATGTGTGAAGAGTATACATACTCATTAAGATCGGATGCATACGGAACGAGAACTCGTCCATGAGTGGTGTCATTCATGCGACAGACCTGAAGATGATGTGATTGCAATGTAGTAACTGGTCGTCTAATAAAACACTATTAAAATAACGGCTGTTAGAACAGTATTCTTACATTTTTTTATTGTTCATACTTATAGTGCATTTGTATCCTAAATTCATCTTGTCCTTTTCTCTCAGGCGAAATCCCATTTAGTCTTGTAGGTATTTAAATTGATCTACGCTCTGAATTTACCCTCCTCATAACGACATGCATGTAGGGAGTGTCTTGATGTTCGTCAGATACTGTGTCTTCTCAACAGAGACATGCACAGTGCTTTAGCCGCTTCTGTCTCGAGCTGGATGGTTTGTTTAGCGGGCTCATCTAACGATTCTTTTTCTAACTAACATATATGAATTGTTTTGCTTCAGATAACTGTCGTCTACGCCGTCACCCTGTTTGTATAAATTTAGCTACATACAGTTGCGTTCGCACCACGTCAATAGCCGACAGGCTACGTGCCCTGGCGTGCCCGCTGCTGTATTCATGCCTGGAGGTAAGTTCTCGCTGTTGCTCTGCACGAGGGAGCGACGAGTGTGAGCTCGCCGTAAACATGGGGGAACGGAAGGGTCGCGCGTGGCGAGTATGTGCCCCTCTCACGTGGAGCAAAATACGCAGCCAACGGCGAGAACGCCAAACACTTCTGCACAACCATACGACTGTGAACTGTCGTGTGAAATGTTTGTACTAAGATGCAGGGATCAACGAAACCATGTTCAACTGACGGCACTGCGAGAAACGGAACGTGGATCGTGAGAGAACTGCGGAAGTAAAAGCTGTAGCTTTTAGAATACGGTTCCGCAGAAGGCCGCTAAAAATTACTTTGGCAGATAAAGTTCGACAGAGACAGACGCTAGACAGGTGACAAGGGTCATGCTGGCTTAACGGAATGCATCTAAGAACAGTTAAATCGGTAAGGGAAATTGCAATGGGGAAGATAGTAACTAATCAACTGTAAAAAGTACAATCATGCGTTTTTTTTTGTTTTCAGTTAACTCTATAGGTAAGATTCGCAATTTTGTTTTAGCTCTAGTAATGGGTGCTCTACGGTACTGTACATTTCAATGTGCTCCAGGACAACAGACATTAGTCTACAAACAGACAAAAGATATGTGAAGTAACATTAATCTTTTGTTTTAGATGGCAATTAAAACTTAATGACTGTGCCAAGAAGGTGAACATGCACCATCGTCTAAAAAGGTCTGTGACTGCCGGCCAGAGTGGCCGAGTGGTTCTAGGCGCTACAGTCTGGAACCGCGCGACCGCTACGGTCGCAGGTTCGAATCCTGCCTCGGGCATGTATGTGTGTGATGCCCTTAGGTTAGTTAGATTTACGTAGTTCTAAGTTCTAGGGGACTGATGACCTTAGAAGTTAAGTTCAATAGTCCTCAGAGCCATTTGAACAATTTTTGAACTAATTTTATTGCCGGCCGCGGTGGCCGAGCGGTTCTGGAATCTTGCCTCGGCCATGGATATGTGTGATGCCCTTAGGTTAGTTAGGTTTAAGTAGTTCTAAATCTAGGTGAATGTTGACCACAGATGTTAAGTCCCATAGCGCTCAGAGCCGTTTGAACCACTTTTGAACTGATTTAATTACTGGAGTATAAGCGGTGTTAGCGCTGTAACTAAATGGCAGCTTCAACCAGCAACTGTAAACACGAGATGGACGTGCATTCGACCAGTCACTTGTGAACTGGAGGCTTGAAGTAGGGGACGTCCGTCTCTTGTGCATTAGCTTTGTCGTGTCACAAATCGCAATGGAACAAAATCTTTCTGTGGCCGAGTGGTTCTAGGCGCTTCAGTCCGGAACCGCGCTGCTGCTACCGTCGCAGGTTCGAATCCTGCCTCGGGCATGGATGTGTGTGATGTCCTTAGGTTAGTTAGGTTTAAGTAGTTCTAAGTCTAGGGGACTGATGACCTCAGATGTTATGTCCCATAGTGCTTAGAGCCATTTGAACCATTTGAGCAACATCTTTGAATCACGTTTTCAAGACATTCTCAGATTGTTTTGTAGAAGAGAAAAGTGTGCGCAAAGTTTGTCCCGCCCTTGATGTGAAAAAAACGACGCCTGGATGCCTGCCGATCCAAATACAAAATGCGAACAGTTCTGTCACGGAAAAAATCTTCAATGGTAATTCTATCACAAAACGAGAAAGTGCAGAAATGCACGTGAAGGGTCAACACTTTGACGACATACTCGACATTCGAGTCAATGAGACGCGCGAATTGAACGGCATCCCAAAGAAAGCATTTTCTGACAGTTTCACTTGGTTGGTCTTTGTATGCGGTTTACTCAAATGGACGGAGGGGGACTATGTTGAACACCTGAAGCATTAAAATGACCTTCTTAAGTTCCCTCTATTTCTCGTTAATCCAACCTCAAAACTTTTTGGACTGATGGAGGTATTGTAGGAGCAGGTGAAGAGTGTAACACCTAAAACAGACTATTGAGTATATAAAGAAGTACTAATATTGACGTAATATAGGACGACATACGGCGTGATGCCAACTCAGTCGATAAACGTACGAATTTCGTTCAAAGCTACACGCATATGTCTCATTAGTCTGTAATTTAACATCCACATTTCATATGAAACTGTTGGTAAAATTAGTTCTTAAATTCGTTACTAACATATATTTAATTTAAATTTTTATTTGTATCCTAAAAAAGAAGGAACAGTTTTAGTGGACACACTAGGTGAAGTTTACGACTATACTAGCAAGCCCAGCAAAGTTTAAGTTGTTAATTACACTCTTAACACAGAAGAAACGACGCACTACGAACGAATTGTCAGAATGGGGTGTAAATAGGAAGACGTAACATCCATGTACAGACAAGCAAATGATGCAATTTCAGAAAAATTAGACGATTTATTGAATAGAAGGAGCTTCACAAATTGGCCAAGCCAATAACGCATTGATTCATCTCTGATCCTTACGCAAACAGTTATTCTGCCTGGCGTTGGTTGACAGAGTTATTGGATCTCGTGCTGAAGCATATCGTGCCAGATTCCGTCGGGCGCTATGGATCGTCAAATCCCGAGCTAATTGAAGGGTTCTGCCCGTAGCACTCCAAACGTTTTCAGTTGGGGAGAAATCCGGCAATCCTGCTGGCCAAGGTAGGATCTGGTAAGCGCGAAGACAAGCAGTAGAATCTCTCGGCGCGTGCGGGCGGGCATTATATTGCTGAAATGTAAGACCAGGATGACTTGCCATTAAAAGAAACAAAACTAGGAGTAGAACATCATCCGCGCACTGCCGTGCTGCAAGGGCGCCAGTGATGACAACCAAAGGGGTCCTGCTATGAAATGAAACGGCAGCTCAGGCCATCATCACTAAGTTGTCGGACCATGTGATGAGTGACTGAATCCCACCGCTGTCCAGAGCGTTTCCAAACACGTATTTCCTGATCATCGAGGCTCAGATCGAAGCATGACTCTACTGATTGATTAATACTTTCAGGAAAAACAATTACGATGGAAATTTCCTGGCGCCACACTAGAGAGACAAAACAGTGAGTTCGCTGAGGAGCGCGTGTCTCAGCTAATTTACACAAAGAGCGACGCACGCTCCAGTCCGTCAGGCTTATGATTTTTCGTATACACGGAAAATCTCCAACATATAGTCTTGGATTATTAGATGGTAGTTCTTCGAGCCTTGAAGTTATTTTCCTCCTCTTCTTCTTTGAAGACAATGGTGCGGCTTCGAGCTTTCCACACAAGCGGCTCGTAGTAACATTGCGTGCTTATGGATTATCGTCTCAGTCATGTGACTGGATTTGAGATTTCCTGTCATAGGGGTCACAGTTCGTCGTAATTGACGGAAAGTCATCGAGTAAAACAGATCTGATTTCAGGCGTTCCCAAAGGTAGTGTTATAGGGCCTTTGCAGTTCCTTATCTATATAAACGATTTGGGAGACAATCTGAGCAGCCGTCTTCGGTTGTTTGCAGATGACGCTGTCGTTTATCGACTAATAAAGAAGGCATCAGAAGATCAAAACAAACTGCAAAACGATTTAGAAAAAATATCTGAATGGTGCGAAAAGTGGCAGTTGACCCTAAATAACGAAAAGTGTGAGGTCATCCACATGAGTGCCAAAAGGAACTCGTTAAACTTCGATTACACGATAAATCAGTCTAACCTAAAAGCCGTAAATTCAACTAAATACCTAGGTATTACAATTACGAACAACTTAAATTTGAAAGAACACATAGAAAATGTTGTGGGAAAGACTAACCAAAGCCTGCGTGTTATTGGCAGGACACTTAGAAAATGTAACACACCTACACACTACGCTTGTCCGTCCTCTTTCACAATCCTGCTACGCGGTGTCGGGTCCTTACCAGGTATGACTGACGGAGTACATCGAAAAAGTTTAAAGAAAGGCAGCACGTTTTGTATTATCGCGAAATATGGGAGAGAGTGTCACAGAAATGATACAGGGTTTGGGCTGGAAATCATTAAAAAAAGGTGCTTTTCGTTGCGACGGAATCTCTTCACGAAATTACAATCACCAACTTTCTCCTCCGAACGCGAAAATATTTTTTGACACCGACCTACATAGGGCGGAACGATGACCACGATAAAATAGGGGAAGTCACAGCTAGTACGGAAAGCTACAGACGTTCATTCTTTCCGCGCGCTATAATAGATTGGAATAATAGAGAATTGTGACGGTGGTTTGATGAACCGTCTGCCAGGTACTTAAATGTCATTTGCAGAATATCCATGTAGATGTAGATGTAGATTGTTCTGATTAAATTTCTTTCATCTCCGACATACTACAGATACCGGTAAAGCAGATAAATACACTCCTGGAAATTGAAATAAGAACACCGTGAATTCATTGTCCCAGGAAGGGCAAACTTTATTGACATATTCCTGGGGTCAGATACATCACATGATCACACTGACAGAACCACAGGCACATAGACACAGGCAACAGAGCATGCACAATTTCGCCACTAGTACAGTGTATATCCACCTTTCGCAGCAATGCAGGCTGCTATTCTCCCATGGAGACGATCGTAGAGATGCTGGATGTAGTCCTGTGGAACGGCTTGCCATGCCATTTCCACCTGGCGCCTCAGTTGGACCAGCGTTCGTGCTGGACGTGCAGACCGCGTGAGACGACGCTTCATCCGGTCCCAAACATGCTCAATGGGGGGCAGATCCGGAGATCTTGCTGGCCAGGGTAGTTGACTTACACCTTCTAGAGCACGTTGGGTGGCACAGGATACATGCGGAAGTGCATTGTCCTGTTGGAACAGCAAGTTACCTTGCCGGTCTAGGAATGATAGAACGATGGGTTCGATGACGGTTTGGATGTACCGTGCACTATTCAGTGTCCCCTCGACGATCACCAGAGGTGTACGGCCAGTGTAGGAGATCGCTCCCCACACCATGATGCCCTGTGTGCCTCGGTCGTATGCAGTCCTGATTGTGGCGCTCACCTGCACGGCGCCAAACACGCATACGACCATCATTGGCACCAAGGCAGAAGCGACTCTCATCGCTGAAGACGACACGTCTCCATACGTCCCTCCATTCACGCCTGTTGCGACACCACTGGAGGCGGGCTGCACGATGTTGGGGCGTGAGCGGAAGACGGCCTAACGGTGTGCGGGACCGTAGCCCAGCTTCATGGAGACGGTTGCGAATGGTCCTCGCCGATACCCCAGGTGCAACAGTGTCTCTAATTTGCTGGGAAGTGGCGGAGCGGTCCCCTACGGCACTGCGTAGGATCCTACGGTCTTGGCGTGCATCCTTGCGTCGCTGCGGTCCGGTCCCAGGTCGACGGGCACGTGCACCTTCCGCCGACCACTGGCGACAACATTGACGTACTGTGGAGACCTCACGCCCCACGTGTTGAGCAATTCGGCGGTACGTCCACCCGGCCTCCCGCATGCCCAATATACGCCCTCGCTCAAAATCCGTCAACTGCACATACGGTTCACGTCCACGCTCTCGCGGCATGCTACCAGTGTTAAAGACTGCGATGGAGCTCCGTATGCCACGGCAAACTGGCTGACACTGACGGCGGCGGTGCACAAATGCTGCGCAGCTAGCGCCATTCGACGGCCAACACCGCGGTTCCTGGTGTGTCCGCTGTGCCGTGCGTGTGATCATTGCTTGTACAGCCCTCTCGCAGTGTCCGGAGCAAGTATGGTGGGTCTGACACGCCGGTGTCAATGTGTTCTTTTTTCCATTTCCTGGAGTGGATATTAGGTGAAGTAAAGAACAAGTAAATGAAGTTGATGTCATGCTATAAGAACTAATGTATTTCATATTATTAGTAAACTATACAGAAATCCATGTGCTCTCTGTATCTTGGGCGGTTTAAGACCGATAGTACAAGATCGATGAGACATCTGACAGGAGCTTTTACCGACACAAGAAAATTAATGTTCAACTTTTGTCGCTAGTTGCACAGAGTTGACTGCTGCGTTCATATCGCTTTTTGATCTTTGCTGTAAAGTACTTAGGCGAATGATGGATACAAATAGACAGAAAAAATAAAATATATACCCATACTGGTAAGCCAGCATAAGTTCCAGCACAAATGCCCCCTACTGTATACTGGCGTGGTCCACGGTTACTGGACGAGAGCATACAGTAGCGGTGCCCTTTCTACATACAATCATAGAACATTAAAATTAATTTTCAGTTACAGTAGAACCCCTCTAATCCGACCTTGGATGGTCCTTCACTCCGGTTAGTCCGACCAAGCTCAGGCTCGCGAGCCTCTGCCGACTTGTCACTGACTGGACGCCTGTTGGGCCATTGTTGCGGTGACTATCGCTGTGCATATTGTTATACTGTACGTTATTGTGCAGTTTTGTCCTTTGCTGGTATTAGAAAACGTCGTTGTTTGCTTTATTCCGTGTTCTCTACAGCACTTATTACTGTAGATTCACGAGGATTTCACACATCGATGCAAAAAACGCTTTTTACATCGCCCTTCAATAAATCGAGCAGAATTCAACTTCAGCTCCAATGGACGTTGTGTGGAAAAAAAGGGACACTGCAGCTAAATCTAGAATAACATCTGCTAAACAAAAATGTATCACTAACTTTTTTCAAGTAATTTGTTTCCCTTTTTACTGTAAAAGCAATGCATACATTATAATCATTTCTTAGTTTATACATACAGTAGTTTATTTCTTTGTAAAATATTTCTTTTTTTATATACAGTGCTATAAATTTTTTTTAGTTTACAGTATATATAATTTATAAGTTATTAAGTACAGTACTCTAACTTGTTTCTTGTTTTTCCTTATAAAACCAATACATATTACAGTGTGTGTAGACGTTTTTAGTTAATATATTGTTTAACACTGTGTAAAAAACATCTTTTTATAATACAGTAGACGTCTTTTAGTTCTTAAATCGTTGAATTTTTTGTACTAAATGTCTTTTTATATTTTTTGCAATAAATATTAGATTTTTCGAATAATCCGACCTTTTTTCGTTCCGACTGTGGTCCCGGTCCCGAAAGTGACGGATTAGAGGGGTTCTACTGTATAAGTTGTATTGTATCTTTGGCCTGACGGAGGTTTAAAATATGTTCATTGATGGAAATCTTATTTTAATGTTTATCTCAGACGTGCCAGTTGTCTCTTCTTTTTCATTTTCATTTACATATTCTCAAAGTTTGATTTTCCAAGTGCATGCCACGACAGAGAGCATGTTCACATCTGGAACCCACGGAGTTACCGCTACACGCCTCTTGCAGGGCTACGCTCACACAAGTTAAGGAATGTTTGTTGCGCGCGTACCTCGTAAGTCCGTTGGTGCAACATGGCTAGGCGGTGCAGTTCGTTTTCACACTTTTTATATAACGACGAATTTCATGTCGTTAAAATGTCCGTAGAGCTGCTCCGTAGGACTGTGCTTATAGGCGAGTGCGTGACTGAGAATTTCCGATGATGCAACGGGAAGGTCCGTCACATCCGACCTTGTGGTGCTCGAACCATGTCGTGCGTCACATATTTCAGTGTCCAAGGTCAGCCCGTACATTCAGCATCAAGTCTAGTTCTCACTAAATTTCAGGTAAGTCCACATCCGTTTTCACCTCATATGGTTCATAGTAGCAAAGTCTGGCGCTCCCCGCCGATAGAAACGAACCGAAAACATTTGGTCCACCGTAATCACCCGCACTTTAACTCACTATAATACTCGTAAATTTAACTTATTCGTAACACACACCAAACGTTTGATAACTAAAAAGTTTCTCTTGATATCTGTTTTTTCAATACACATGTAGTTTCATATAACATATACAAAATAAGCATTACAGTTCAAACAACATAGCTAACACTTGGTTCAAGAATCATAAAAGAAGGCTGTATGCATGGAAGAAGCCTGGAGATACCGACAGTTTTCAGATAGATAATATAATGGTTAGACAGAGATTTAGGAACCAGGTTTTAAATTGTAAGACATTTCTAGGGGCAGATGTGGACTGGTTATGACCTGAAGATTAAAACTGAAGAAACTGCAAAAAGGTGGGTATTTAAGGAGATGGGACCTGGATAAAATGAAAGAACCAGAGGTTGTACAGAGTTTCAGGGAGAGCATAAGGGAACAATTGACAGGGGAAGAAATTAAAACTTTGAGGTTCGCCGATGACATTGTAATCCTGTCAGAGACAGCAAAGGACTTGGAAGAGCAGTTGAACGGAATGGATAGGGTCTTGAAAGGGAGATATAAGATGAACATCAACAAAAACAAAACGAGGATAATGGAATGTAGTCGAATTAAGTCGGGTGATGCTGAGGCAATTAGATTAGGAAATGAGACACTTAAAGTAGTAAAGGAGTTTTGCTATTTGGGGAGCAAAATAACTGATGATGGTCGAAGTAGAGAGGATATAAAATGTAGACCGGCAATGGCAAGGAAAGCGTTTTTGAAGAAAAATTTGTTAACATCGAGTATAGATTTAAAGGTCAGGAAGTCATTTCTGAAAGTATTTGTATGGAGTGTAGCCATGTATGGAAGTGAAACATGGACGATAAATAGTTTGTACAAGAAGAGAATAGAAGCTTTCGAAATGTGGTGCTACAGAAGAATGCTGAAGATTAGATGGATAGATCACATAACTAATGAGGAAGTATTGAATAGGATTGGGGAGAAGAGAAGTTTGTGGCACAAGAAGAAGCGATCGGTTGGTAGGACATGTTCTGTGGCATCAAGGGATCACCAATTTAGTATTGGAGGGTAGCATGAAGGGTAAAAATCGTAGAGGGAGACCAAGAGATGAATACACTAAGCAGATTCAGAAGGATGTAGGTTGCAGTAGGTACTGGGAGACGAAGAAGCTTGCACAGGATAGAGTAGCATGGAGAGCTGCATCAAACCAGTCTACGGACTGAAGACCACAATAGCAACAAGAGTTCAAACGTCATTTGATTTAACCAAAGCATACATAAGTGTATATCTACGTGTTTCTGACACGTCAGGTACATATATTATACAATTTACACATATATTATACAATTTACACATATATTATACAATTTACACATATTCACACCTAGTTTCATTATAAAATTTATAACCTGGACAAAAAGAACATTTCAGTACCACTGTATGTTCTTTAAGATGTCATTTCCTCCTTTAGACTCATATAGCAACGTCTTATGATCTTTGAAATACACTATACTTGACATTTTCTCTGAAGATTTAAAGGTTGCTGGTCTCTGACAGATTTGTTCAAATAGTTTAAATGGCTCTGAGCACTATGAGACTTGATATCTGAGGTCATCAGTCGCCTAGAACTTTTTTTTGTCTACTGACTGGTTTGATGCGGCCCGCCACGAATTCCTTTCCTGTGCTAACCTCTTCATCTCAGAGTAGCACTTGCAACCTACGTCCTCATTTATTTGTTTGAAGTATTCCAATCTCTGTCTTCCTCTACAGTTTTTGCCCTCTGCAGCTCCCTCTAGTACCATGGAAGTCATTCCCTCATGTCTTAGCAGATGTCCTATCATCCTGTCCCTTCTCCTTATCAGTGTTTTCCACATATTCCTTTCCTCTCCGATTCTGCGTAGAACCTCCTCATTCCTTACCTTATCAGTCCACCTAATTTTCAACATTCGTCTATAGCACCACATCTCAAATGCTTCGATTCTCTTCTGTTCCGCTTTCCCACAGTCCCTGTTTCACTACCATACAATGCTGTACTCCAGACGTACATCCTCAGAAATTTCTTCCTCAAATTAAGGCCAGTATTTGATATTAGTAGACTTCTCTTGGCCAGAAATGCCTTTTATGCCATAGCGAGTCTGCTTCTCATGTCCTCCTTGCTCCGTCTGTCATTGGTTATTTTACTGCCTAGGTAGCAGAATTCCTTAACTTCATTGACTTCGTGACCATCAATCCTGATGTTAAGTTTCTCGCTTTTCTCATTTCTACTACTTCTCATTACCTTCATCTTTCTTCGATTTACTCTCAAACCATACTGTGTACTCATTAGACTGTTCATTCCGTTCAGCAGATCATTTAATTCTCCTTCACTTTCACTCAGGATAGCAATGTCATCAGTGAATCGTATCATTGATATCCTTTCACCTTGTATTTTAATTCCACTCCTGAACCTTCTTTTATTTCCATCATTGCTTCCTCGATGTACAGATTGAAGAGTAGGGGCGAAAGGCTACAGCCTTTACGAAGTCTCAGACGGTGTTCAGGAAAGATAGATTAGGCAGAATTGGTGGTGGAGTGTTTGTGTCTGTCAGTAGTGGTTTATCTTGTAGTGAAGTCGAAGTAGATACTCCGTGTGAATTAGTGTGGGTGGAGGTTATACTTAACAGCCGAATTAAGTTAATAATTGGCTCCTTCTACCGACCCCCATACTCCGATGATACAGTTGCGGAACAGTTCAGAGAAAGTTTGAGTCTCGTAACAAATAAATACCCCACTCATACGGTTATAGTTGGTGGGGACTTCAACCTACCCTCGGTATGTTGGCAAAAATACTTGTTCAAAACCGGTGGTAGGCAGAAAACGTCTTCCGAGATTGTCCTAAATGCTTTCTCCGAAAATTATTTCGAGCAGTTAGTCCACGAACCCACGCGAATTGTAAATGGTTGCGAAAACACACTTGACCTCTTAGCCACAAACAATCCAGAGCTGATAGAGAGCATCATGACTGAAACAGGGATTAGTGATCACAAGGTCATTGTAGCTAGGCTCAATACCATTTCTTCCAAATCCATCAGAAACAAACGCAAAATAATTTTATTTAAAAAATCGGATAAAGTGCCACTAGAAGCCTTCCTAAAAGACAATTTCCATTCCATCCGAACTGACTATGCGAATGTAGACGAGATGTGGCTCAAATTCAAAGATATAGTAGCAACAGCAATTGAGATAGTCATACCTCATAAATTGGTAAGAGATGGAACGGATCCCCCGTGGTACACAAAAAAGGTCCGAACGCTGTTGCAGAGGCAACGGAAAAAGCATGCGATGTTCAGAAGAACGCGAAATCCCGAAGATGGGCTAAAATTTACAGACGCGTGAAATTTGGCACGTACTTCGATGCGAGATGCCTTTAATAGGTTCCACAACGAAACATTGTCTCGAAATTTGGTAGAAAATCCGAAGAAATTCTGGTCGTATGTAAAGTACACAAGCGGCAAGACGCAGTCAATACCTTCGCTGCGCAGTGCCGATGGTACTGTTATCGACGACTGTGCCGCTAAAGCGGAGTTATTGAACGCAGTTTTCCGAAATTCCTTCACCAGGGAAGACGAAAAGAATATTCCAGAATTTGAAACACGAACATCTGCTAGCATGAGTTTCTTAGAAGTAGATACCTTAGGGGTTGCGAAGTAACTCAAATCGCTTGATACGGGTAAGTCTTCAGGTCCAGATTGTATACCGATTAGGTTCCTTTCAGATTACGCTGATACTATAGCTCCCTACTTAGCACTCATATACAACCGCTCGCTCACCGATAGATCTGTACCTACAGATTGGAAAATTGCGCAGGTCGCGCCAGTGTTCAAGAAGGGTAGTAGGAGTAATCCATTTAACTACAGACCTATATCATTGACGTAGGTTTTGCAGTAGGGTTTTGGAGCATATACTGTATTCAAACATTATGAATCACCTCGAAGGGAACGATCTATTGACACGTAATCAGCATGGCTTCAGAAAACATCGCTTTTGTGCAACGCAGCTAGCTCTTTATTCGCACGAAGTAATGACCGCTATCGACAGGGGATCTCAAGTTGATTCCGTATTTCTAGATTTCCGGAAAGCTTTTGACACCGTTCCTCATAAGCGACTTCTAATCAAGCTGCGGAGCTATGGGGTATCGTCTCAGTTGTGCGACTGAATTCGTGATTTCCTATCAGGAAGGTCGCAGTTCGTAGTAATAGACGGCAAATCATCAAGTAAAACTGAAGTGATATCAGGTGTTCCCCAGGGAAGCGTCCTGGGACCTCTACTGTTCCTGATCTATATAAATGACCTGGGTGACAATCTGAGCAGTTCTCTTAGACTGTTCGCAGATGATGTTGTAATTTACCGTCTAGTAAGGTCATCCGAAGACCAGTATCAGTTGCAAAGCGATTTAGAAAAGATTGCTGTATGGTGTGTCAGGTGGCAGTTGACGCTAAATAACGAAAAGTGTGAGATGATCCACATGAGTTCCAAAAGAAATCCGATGGAATTCGATTACTCGATAAATAGTACAATTCTCAAGGCTGTCAATTCAACTAAGTACCTGGGTGTTAAAATTACGAACAACTTCAGTTGGAAGGACCACATAGATAATATTGTCGGGAAGGCGAGCCAAAGGTTGCGTTTCATTGGCAGGACACTTAGAAGATGCAACAAGTCCACTAAAGAGACAGCTTACACTACACTCGTTCGTCCTCTGTTAGAATATTGCTGCGCGGTGTGGGATCCTTACGAGGTGGGATTGACGGAGGACATCGAAAGGGTGCAAAAAAGTGCAGCTCGTTTTGTATTATCACGTTATAGGGGAGAGAGTGTGGCAGATATGATACACGAGTTGGGATGGAAGTCATTAAAGCATAGACGCTTTTCGTCGCGGCGAGACCTTTTTACCAAATTTCAGTCACCAACTTTCTCTTCCAAATGCGAAAATATTTTGTTGAGCCCAACCTACATAGGTAGGAATGATCATCAAAATAAAATAAGAGAAATCAGAGCTCGAACAGAAAGGTTTAGGTGTTCGTTTTTCCCGCTCGCTGTTCGGGAGTGGAATAGTAGAGAGATAGTATAATTGTGGTTCGATGAACCCTCTGCCAAGCACTTAAATGTGAATTGCAGAGTAGTCATGTAGATGTAGATGTCTTACACCATTCTTAATACGAGCACTTCGTTCTATCGTCCTCTCTTATTATTCCCTCTTGCTTGTTGTACATATTGTAGATGACCCGTCTCTCCCTATAGCTTACCCCAACTTTTTTCAGAATCTCGAACAGCTTGCACCATTTTATATTGTCTAACGCTTTTTCCAGGTCGACAAATCCTATGAACGTGTCTTGATTTTTCTTTAGCCTTGCTTCCATTATCAGCCGTAACGTCAGAATTGCCTCTCTCGTGCCTTTACGTTTCCTAAAGCCGAACTGATCGTTACCTAGCGCATTCTCAATTTTCTTTTCCATTCTTCTGTATATTATTCTTGTAAGCAGCTTCGATGCATGAGCTGTTAAGCTGATTGTGCGATAATTCTCGCGCTTGTCAGCTCTTGCCGTCTTCGGAATTGTGTGGATGATGCTTTTCCGAAAGTCAGATGGTATGTCGCCAGACTAATATATTCTACACACCAACGTGAATAGTCGTTTTGTTGCCACTTCCCCTAATGATTTTAGAAATTCTGATGGAATGTTGTCTATCCCTTCTGCCTTATTTGACCGTAAGTCCTCCAAAGCTCTTTTAAATTCCGATTCTAATACTGGATCCCCAATCTCTTCTAAATCGACTCCTGTTTCCTCTTCTATCACATCAGACAAATCTTCGCCCTCATAGAGGCTTTCAATGTATTCTTTCCACCTATCTGCTCTCTCCTCTGCATTTAACAGTGGAATTCCCGCTGTACTCTTAATGTTACCACCGTTGCTTTTAATGTCACCAAAGGTTGTTTTGACTTTCCTGTATGCCGAGTCTGTCCTTTCGACAATCATATCTTTTTCGATGTCTTCCAATTTTTCTTGCAGCCATTTTGTCTTAGGTTCCCTGCACTCCCTATTTACACTCCTGGAAATGGAAAAAAGAACACATTGACACCGGTGTGTCAGACCCACCATACTTGCTCCGGACACTGCGAGAGGGCTGTACAAGCAATGATCACACGCACGGCACAGCGGACATACCAGGAACCGCGGTGTTGGCCGTCGAATGGCGCTAGCTGCGCAGCATTTGTGCACAGCCGCCGTCAGTGTCAGCCAGTTTGCCGTGGCATACGGAGCTCCATCGCAGTCTTTAACACTGGTAGCATGCCGCGAGAGCGTGGACGTGAACCGTATGTGCAGTTGACGGACTTTGAGCGAGGGCGTATAGTGGGCATGCGGGGGGCCGGGTGGACGTACCGCCGAATTGCTGAACACGTGGGGCGTGAGGTCTCCACAGTACATCAATGTTGTCGCCAGTGGTCGGCGGAAGGTGCACGTGCCCGTCGACCTGGGACCGGACCGCAGTGACGCACGGATGCACGCCAAGACCGTAGGATCCTACGCAGTGCCGTAGGGGACCGCACCGCCACTTCCCAGCAAATTAGGGACACTGTTGCTCCTGGGGTATCGGCGAGGACCATTCGCAACCGTCTCCATGAAGCTGGACTACGGTCCCGCACACCGTTAGGCCGTCTTCCGCTCACGCCCCAACATCGTGCAGCCCGACTCCAGTAGTGTCGCGACAGGCGTGAATGGAGGGACGAATGGAGACGTGTCGTCTTCAGCGATGAGAGTCGCTTATTCCTTGGTGCCAATGATGGTCGTATGCGTGTTTGGCGCCGTGCAGGTGAGCGCCACAATCAGGACTGCATACGACCGAGGCACACAGGGCATCATGGTGTGGGGAGCGATCTCCTACACTGGCCGTACACCTCTGGTGATCGTCGGGGGGACACTGAATAGTGCACGGTACATCCAAACCGTCATCGAACCCATCGCTCTACCTAGACCGGCAAGGGAACTTGCTCTTCCAACAGGACAATGCACTTCCGCATGTATCCCGTGCCACCCAACGTGTTCTAGAAGGTGTAAGTCAACTACCCTGGCCAGCAAGATCTCCGGATCTGTCCCCCATTGAGCATGTTTGGGACTGGATGAAGCATCGTCTCACGCGGTCTGCACGTTCAGCACGAACGCTGGTCCAACTGAGGCGCCAGGTGGAAATGGCATGGCAAGCCGTTCTTCAGGACTACATCCAGCATCTCTACGATCGTCTCCATGGGAGAATAGCAGCCTGCATTGCTGCGAAAGGTGGATATACACTGTACTAGTGGCGACATTGTGCATGCTCTGTTGCCTGTGTCTATGTGCCTGTGGTTCTGTCTGTGTGATCATGTGATGTATCTGACCCCAGGAATGTGTCAATAAAGTTTCCCCTTCCTGGGACAATGAATTCACGGTGTTCTTATTTCAATTTCCAGGAGTGTATTTCATTCCTCTGCGACGTGTATTTCTGTATTCCTGATTTGCCCGGAACATGTTTGTACTTCCTCCTTTCATCAATCAAATGAAGTATTTCTTCTGTTACCCATGGTTTCTTCGCAGCTCCCTTCTTTGTACCTATGTTTTCCTTCCCAACTTCTGTGATGGCTCTTTTTAGAGATGTCCATTCCTCTTCAACTGTGCTGCCTACTGCGCTATTCCTTATTGCTGTATCTATAGAGTTAGAGAACTTCAAACGTATCTCGTCATTCCTTAGAACTTCCGTATCCCACTTCTTTGCGTATTGATTCTTCCTGACTAATGTCTTCAACTTCAGCCTACTCTTCATCACTACTATATTGTGATCTGAGTTTATATCTGCTCCTGGGTACGCCTTACAATCCAGTATCTGATTTCGGAATCTCTGTCTGACCATGATGTAATCTAATTGAAATCTTCCTGTATCTCCCGGCCTTTTCCAAGTATACCTCCTCCTCTTGTGATTCTTGTACAGGGTATTCGCTATTACTAGCTGAAACTTGTTACAGAACTCAATTAGTCTTTCTCCTCTTTAATTCCTTGTCCCAAGCCCATATTCTCCTGTAACGTTTTCTTCTACTCCTTCCCCTACAACTGCATTCCAGTCGCCCACGACTATTAGATTTTCGTCCCCCTTTCCATACTGCATTACCATTTCAATATCCTCATACACTTTCTCTATCTGTTCATCTTCAGCTTGCGACGTTGGCATGTATACCTGAACTATCGTTGTCGGTGTTGGTCTGCTGTCGATTCTGATTAGAACAACCGGTCACTGAACTGTTCACAGTAACACACCCTCTGCCCTACCTTCCTATTCATAACGAATCGTACACCTGTTATACCATTTTCTGCTGCTGTTGATATTACCCGATACTCATCTGACCAGAAATCCTTGTCTTCCTTCCACTTCACTTCACTGACCCCTACTATATCTAGATTGAGCCTTTGCATTTCCCTTTTCAGATTTTCTAGTTTCCCTACCACGTTCAAGCTTCTGACATTCCACGCCCCGACTCGTAGAACATTATCCTTTCGTTGATTATTCAATCTTTTTCTCATGGTATCCTCCCCCTTGGCAGTCCCCTCCCGGAGATCCGAATGGGGGACTATTCCGGAATCTTTTGCCAATGGAGAGATCATCATGACACTTCTTCAACTACAGGCCACATGTCCTGTGGATACACTTTACCTGTCTTTAATGCAGTGGTTTCCATTGCCTTCTGCATCCTCATGTCGTTGATCATTGCTGATTCTTCCGCCTTTACGGGCAATTTCCCACCCTTAGGACAAGAGAGTGCCCTGAAACTCTATCCGCTCCTATGCCCTCTTTGAAAAGGCCGTTGGCAGAATGAGGCTGACTTCTTATGCCGGAAGTCTTCGGCCGTCAATTTATTTATCAAAATTTAGGCAGTGGCGGCGATCGAACCCGGGACCGAAGACGTTTTGATTATGAACCGAAGACGCTACCCCCCTTTTTTTAAATCTCATTTTGTTCGTTATAGTTCGTTGCAATTGTTCGTGGCGGACGTCCTTAGAGTCCCATCGAAGTTCGTTATTGATCCATTCACTCAGTTGTTTTATTACAGAGGGCAACTAACCCTCTGACCGAACACGCTGAACTACCATGCCGGCGACCGCTAGACCACAGCTCCTATACCCTGCAGAACTTAGAACTACTTAAACCTAACTAACCTAAGGACATCACACACATCCATACCCGAGGCAGGATTCGAACCTGCGACCATAGTAGTCGCGCGGTTCCGGACTGAAGCACCTAGAACCGCTCGCTCACCGGGGCCTTCTTACAGATTTATCACGTGCAGGAGACTCTCTTAATCTTTGAGCTCATGCAATAGTATTACCTTACACAGAATAATAATTAAAATCGTTTTTTCAGTTTCAGGGTTGAAAGGACAATATACATAGCAGATGGTTGTAATTAAACTTTCCCTGTTTAACACGTTATAACAGGGTAACTAATTACTGTATGAGTACCAAACTTGGTAGCATTAATGTTAAGGACATGGGAAAGAGAAATAATACAGAATCAATTCAGTTGAGACACCTCTAACGTGCTGCTACGGTACATCATACCATTATACACCGGTACCATTACTGTTACAAAATGGACTCAATACGGCGCCCATCAGTGTCCTGGACAGTCTGAAAGCGCAGGATTACATTCTATACAGCAGAACGAAGCATGTCTGTAGGTATGCTGGCTACCTCTCCTGATATTTTGTGCCTCAGATAAGCACATGTGTGAATGTTCCCCTGGTAAACCCTGTCCTTCACGTAGCTCTACAACCAGAATTCAAAGGGAGTGAGATCAGGTGATCGTGACGGCCAAGCATTTGGAAACGATCGGCTAATAATTCGGTCGTTTCCAAATGCGTTTCGGAGAAGCAGGTGAACTTCACGAGCGGTGTGCTGTGGAGTCCCATCTTGAGTGAAAACTGTCTAGTTCAATGAGTTTCTCTACTGTAGGGAAGGTATAACATACTGACGAAGCATATCGCAATAACGCTGGCCAGTCACTTCACGTCTTGAGCGCCAACCTGTTCAAAAAGAATGAGCCAATAATGAACATAGCGGTGAAGCCACACCATACGATGACACGTTCACCAAACAGAGAAATTCACTCACAGTTACTGGAGATGAAGATGCCCACATTCGGCAATTCTTTGTGTCCACTTCACCCGTCATAGAAAAATGAGCTTTGTCTGTCTATAGGATGGTCCAGGGCCAGCCCTCCTTATCTTCAATCCTTGCTAGAAACTGGAGAGCGAAGTCAACACGTCGCGGTGCGTTCTGCGGTGCAGGCTGCTGCACGATATGGATCTTGTACGGATAGAATTTGAGAATGGTTCGAAGCACCTTCCGTACAGTAGATCACGGGATGTTTAACTGTCGTGACACAGTACGCGCACTGTCTGACGATCAGGAATTGTGCGCAGCATTGTCTGCCGTAGCAACAGCGATTTCATCAACCAGCTGTGTTGCAACCGGTCGCCGGTCTCCTCCCGGAGCGACGGCCATGTCTCCAGTTGATTTGAACTTCTTCCTCGTGCTCTGCACGACAGGTGGAGAAAGAGGGCCCTTCCGTAATCCTTTCTGCCGGCAATATTCTCGAAGTGCAGCTGCAGCATTACTGTCGTTTTGATAACGGAGCTTCACCAAAATGCCCAGCTCCTTTTGTCCAAGCTCATGTTGACATGTCAACAAGTGCACTGCAAGTGCTCAGGTGTGTGAGACTATGAATGACGATGAGTGATCACGGCACCGGGTGCTCCTAGTTGGAACTGGACGGTGGGGCTGTGACACATTGAAGTCATGCCCCCCGTACTCTGTACTTTAATGCTACAAAGTTTGGTACTCGTACGGTAATTAGTTTCCGTGTTCTAAGTGTGAAATAGGGAAAATTTAATTATAACCATTCGGTATACAGAGTTTGATGATGAAAACCACTGTCCCTACATTTCGTCTGACTCACGGTCCTGTAAATTAGCAACGGAAGTTTGATAACAGAAGAATAAGCGGAAACAGATGTCAAAAGCCAATTTTAGCGGAAGCGGATGCGAAAGTGTATGTATTAAGAAAAACAGTAACAGTTCTTTATCAAACACCATTTTGTATTATAGGAATACTCAAAATTTATCAGTGGCAGATTATGTTTAACAAAAAGTGATTTTGCAGCTATTTCACTTTGTGATCTATTTCGATGTTCTTCGTATATGAGGCCAGTGCCGCTACGCTACTGAGAGGGGCTGAAAAATACTTGCGAGCTAGTGGCAATACATTGTGGTGTATGTGTCCATATGATTTCCAACTAATTAACGTACCATCTTTTAGAGACAGTCTTTTTTCCTTTTTGTACTCCAGAAAGTTTTGTTGTAGCATCAGAAGCGATTGTCGTTTTCGTTAGTCGGAGTCGGGTCTTTGGCTTATATCGCGTACCTAAATAAGTCACAATTGCGTGCTGATGGTTTTTGGCCAGTTATCCAGATCACGTGCTTGAATTCAATTCATCACGTAATTTTATTGTAAAATTTGGAATAGTTCTGAAGTATCAGTTTTGTTTCTTCTTGCTGGAATGTGGTCGCAAGAACTTGAACTGGCGATATGACTCATGAAATACTCATTTCAGAACTGCTTAAGTTTCTAGTAATTTCTTCGAATGATTTCATTACTTCTACAAATTTTTGAACATTTATCCAGTCTTCAGGGGAGATCATCATGACTGGTTTTGGGCATCAGTACGAAATTAGCGAATCCTTGAGCTTTGAAAATAAATCATATAGAACCTATGCTATTCCGGATGGAAACAGAAGAAATTAAATTAACGGATAGGATTTTCGTAAAAACAAAACCTACAATGCATACATTAAAGATATGTCATAAAATTAAAATTCATTTATATATATTTAAATATATTTACTGTGGTCGGCAATCCTGAAGGGCAGATAAAGCTGGTTGATTAAGGCGTTCCCTTTGAATTTTAACGAGCTCGGTTTGTGCTACCAGGGAATAATTGAAATAGGTGACAATTTTTTTCAATTTCGCAGTAAGCTGTAGGAGCCGCTCCCGTGATTCTACACAAAACCGGAACACAAAGTTGTGTCTGATGTATTGCGCAATTCACATCATCAAAGCCAGACAACTGCAATGCTGTAATCATGTTAGATCCGCGATTACGAACAATACAGTGCGATTTACGTCCCATTCTTGAAGTGCCGTTTCAAATTTTGTCGGTATTACGTCACCAATGTAACGCCCAGTCATGACGTCACATTTCAAAATTGTAGACGTCTTGCGAAAATCCTTTGAAATACGATGTGAAGTCAAACTAAGTACCTGCAATGAAGTTCCAGAATGTAGATCAGTCCATATGTCAGTTTTGAAAGGCATTTTCTCAAATTCTTCAAGTAAATTTTTGATTTTTTTGCCAGCTTGTACAACTTACCACACAAATACGAAGTAAAAATATCACGATCTTTTATACTTTGGAGGAGAACAATTCATTACACTGCGAAAGCCAGTACCCTCATCAAAACTAAACGATGGTTTCTGGAGAGCAATCATTTCAGCAATCATAATATCCATTTGTTGAGACTTAAGGTATGAGGAATCCCAATAAACATTTACTTTCAGACTTTGTTGCAATGTAAGTTGTTTAGCATCTTTGGCTGGAGTAAAAGAAACCTATAACAACGAGACATTAAAAATAGTAAAATACCCCATAAATTAAATACGTCAAAGTAATACAAAAATAAAATTCCAAGTTGTTAAGCAAAGCACGTCAGCTATTCGCAGCAGCTATTCGCAGCGTGCCCAGCTAAAGCGACAGTTGTAAAAGAAACGTTTCTGAACTAATTTATAGATCACAATGCAGTTTCTCAGTAGGGTGTTTATTTGTAATATTCACTTTTATTCTTCTTATTACATACTTGGTTTCGGTAATTTATTTACTATGATTAGCGTTTATTTTAGAACTGATGACGGTAAAGAAGTTACACACAAAAATAAAATTCCAAGTTGTTAAGCAAAGCACATCAGCTATTCGCAGCAGCTATTCGCAGCGTGCCCAGCTAAAGCGACAGTTGTAAAAGAAACGTTTCTGAACTAATTTATAGATCACAATGCAGTTTCTCAGTAGGGTGTTTATTTGTAATATTCACTTTTATTCTTCTTATTACATACTTGGTTTCGGTAATTTATTTACTATGATTAGCGTTTATTTTAGAACTGATGACGGTAAAGAAGTTACACACACCTGGTATGCAATCTAGAGAATAAAATGCAATAAATAAATGAACATTCTACTGAATAAATGAGCCATAATTGGTATTGGTTCAAATTATAAACAATTGCATGAGTACCACCACTCTTCTATAGAGAAATGCAAGATGAAATGCTTAGAAACATTTTTATACAAAGTACGATAGCTTTTTAAAGTGCTCACCTCAGAGTGGATGGGTTGCAGAGACGAAAAACCAGTTTAAATTTTGTGCAGTGCTGCCAACATACAGTCGTGTGCAGATCTTATTACAATGGCGTACTTATTCCAGCCGCTTATATCGTTGCTTATATCGTTAAGTGCTGGCAGTAACGAGAAAAGGCACATTAACTGTCGACTTGTAACAACACTACCCGACCAGAACTATCGGTGGTGTGAACCCTTTAGAATGTTATCGTATTGTGAATTATTTGGATGTAACAGCTTTGCACCAGCAACGGACAGAGCTCACCATATAATAAATGAACTATATTATTATATAAATATTGACTAACCTATTGTTTCTGTGCCCCCACTGAAAGTATAATACTTTCATCTAACCTCTGAATCTCTGCAAATTTCTCAACATGTAATGATTTCAGACCCTTTTCGTGAATGTACTTTCTCACAGATTTTGCGTTTGGCACTCAAATCATTACGCTCAACGAAATAGTTGCAAATAAAACTTTTTTAGTTTCAGTATTGCACTCTTAACTAACGTTACACCACAAAACTGTTAACTGACGAACACTGTAGAATATAATAATAGTATACAGCAAGTGAGCGAGAAAGCGCTATATTATCGCGGCGATGGACAGAGATCGCTGCGTAAAATTACAATAACCACAACAGTCGCTATGGACACGTGTCGGCTTGCTACTCGCCCCACCCAACGAACAGCAGTCTGAGCAGCAGCTGGTGCATTGGGCCAATAGGCGCACGCATCGACAATCCTACCGTTATCGAAAATTCGGATAAACTTCTGATATCAAAATGCGGAATCATATGCGAAAGCTGACTCGAAAAAATGTGCGGAACTTCAACAGTTGCGGAAGCAGAGGACTGTCGTATCACTAGTGTAAAGCCAGATCGCTAACGAAAGAGAAGTAGTCCCCAGTACGCATTAACTAACACAAGCAAACATCGTTACACGCAGCCCCATCTCTCTCGAATCTACTATAAATGTGTCAACAGAATGGTCACAGGGACCTGAAACGAGCATTTGCTGCTGCGATCCATGCTGTACTCACCATAGAATAATTGAATAATCTCTCTCTGCATACTTTCTTGTATCTTAATGAAACTACTTACGCAGTGTCCGCTAATTTCAGAATTCTGACAGTGCATTGTCATTTAAGTTATCAGTATTACTTGTCTGCAAGCACGTGTATCGAGCATAATTCAGTGCACCTAACATAAACAATCTTCATGATGACACTCCGGTGTATATAATATATGCTTTGGTAGTAGTAGATCTAAACTCCATTTGATAACAACCTACGTACTGTAATCGCTTCATATACACACGCTCATCCACACTGTCACATTCATACACATATTTATATACATATAATTACACATATTGCAGTGTGACCTGTTTTCTTTAGCACCAGCTTCCTAAATCCTTCTTCCTGCCTTTACCAGGGCGATTGCTTGTATCGTTACCGGGAAAAGAAACTTAGTAATAACTTATAAACGAAGAATGTAGTCGTTCCCTGGCTAGCTAACGTGTCATTTTTCTCCTAACACATATGTCTTTTTACTGTAAGTACAAGGATGTGTAAATTCATCAACTACTTTTTAATTCTCAAAACGAATCCTTCTTTTATAAAAGCGCTAATGTTCAGAGCATGTACTTTTTGACTTATCTTTTCCATTCCTTCCACACTCATACTACAATTACACCTGCAATTAATAAGTGTTGTTGTAAACGGGTACAACCTCATTACCATCCGTAGTTTGTTTAGAATGTAACCATACTCCTACAATTAATCTTTCTTTTGTTGTATATACACTATGTGATCAAAAGCATCCGGATATCTGGCCGAGAATTACTTACAAGTTCGTGGCGCCGTCCATCGGTAATACTGGAATTCAGTATGATGCTGGCACATCCTAAGCCTTGATGACAGCTTTCACTCTCGCAGGCATACGTTCAATCAGGAGCTGGCAGGTTTCTTGGGGAGTGGCAGCCCATCCTTCACTGAGTGCTGCACTGAGGAGAGGTATCGATGTCGGTCGGTGACGCCTGGAACGAAGTCGGCGTTCCAAAACATCCCAAAGGTGTTCTGTAGGATTCAGGTCAGGGCTTTGTGTAGGACAGTCCATTACAGGGATGGTATTGTCGTGTAACCACTCCGCCACAGCCGGTGCATTATGAACAGGTGCTCGATAGTGTTGAAAGTTGCAATCGCCATCCCTGAATTGCTCTTCAACAGTGGGAAGCAAGAAGGTGCTTAAAACATCAATGTATGTCTATGCTGTGATAGTGCCACGCGAAACAAGTGGTAGAACCCTCCTCCACGAAAAACACGACCACACCATAACACCACCGCCTCCGAATTTTACTGTTGGCACTACACACGCTGCTAGATGACGTTCACCGGGCATTCACCATACCCTGCCATCGGATCGTCACATTCTGTACCATGATTCATAACTCCACACAACGTTTTTACACTGTTCAATCGTCCAATGTTTACGCTCCTTTCACCAAGCGGGGCGTCGTTTAACACTTAGGGGCGTGATGTGTGGCTTACGAGCAGCCGCTCGACCATGAAATCCAAGTTTTCTCACCTCCCGCCTAACTATCATAGTTCTTACAGTGGATCCTGATGCAGTTTGGATTTCCTCTTTGATGGTCTGGATAGATGTCTGCCTATTACACATTACGACCCTCTTCAGCTATCGTCGATCTCTGTCAGTCAACAGACGAGGTCGACCTGCACGCTTTTGTGCTGTACGTGTCCCTTCACGTTTCCACACATCGGAAACAGTGGACCTAGGGATTTTTAGGAGTGTGGAAATCTGGCGTACAGACGTATGACACAAGCAACACCCAATCACCTCACCACGTTCGAAGTCCGTGAGTTCCGCGGAGCGTCCCATTGTGCTTTCTCCCGATGTGTAATGACTACTGAGGTCGCCAATATGGAGTATCTGCCGCAATGCACCTCATATGAAAAACGTATGTTTTTGGAGGTATCCGGATATTTTTGATCACATAGTGTAGATACTTTCCATATAGTGTTTAATTCATTGTGTATACAGGGTGTTACAAAAAGGTACGGCCAAACTTTCAGGAAAAATGCCTCACACACAAAGAAAGTAAATATGTTGTGTGGACATGGGTCCGGAAACGCTTACTTTCCATGTTAGAGCTCATTTTATTACTTCTCTGCAAATCACATTAATCATGGAATGGAAACCCACAGCAACAGAACGTACCATCGTGACTTCAAACACTTTGTTGCAGGAAATGTTCAAAATGTCCTCCGTTAGTGAGGATACATGCATCCACCCTCCGTCGCATGGAATCCCTGATGCACTGATGCAGCCCTGGAGAATGGCGTATTGTATCACAGCCGTCCACAATACGAGCACGAAGAGTCTCTACATTTGGTACTGGGGTTGCATAAACAAGAGCTTTCAAATGCCCCCATAAAGGAAAGTCAAGAGGGTTGAGGTCAGGAGAGCGTGGAGGCCATCGAATTGGTCCGCCTCTACCAATCCATCGGTTACCGAATTTGATGTTGAGAAGCGTACGAACACTTTGACTGAAATGTGCAGCCGGCCGGATTGGCCGAGCGTTTCTAAGCGCTACAGTCTGGAACCGCACGACCGCTACGGTCGCAGGTTCGAATCCTGCCTCGGACATGGATGTGTGTGATGTCCTTAGGTTAGTTAGGTTCGCTAGTTCTAAGTTTTAGGGGACTAATGACCACAGCAGTTGAAGTCCCATAGTGCTCAGACCCATCTTTTTTTTTTGTTTGAAATGTGCTGGAGCTCCATCGTGCGTGAACCACATGTTGTGCCGTACTTGTAAAGGCACATGTTCTACCAGCACAGGTAGAGTATCTCGTATGAAATCATGATAACGCGCTCCATTGAGCAGTACGTACTGGCGAAACTAAAATGAGCTCTAACATGGAAATTAAGCGTTTCCGGCTACATGTCCACATAACATCTTTTCTTTATTTGTGTGTGAGGAATGTTACCTGAAAGTTTGGCCGTACCTTTTTGTAACACCCTGTATAACTATCGTTTAAATGTGTGTAGCGTGTAGATGGGTTTCCGTAATTACTCTTTCTTTCTGCGTTTGTAAATTTTCTATTGCTTCAAACCTCGTACTGTATCAATTTTATCATTATAGTGCAGACTCATTCATTTCAATAGTAATTAACTTACTTTAAAGCCTCCAGAATATAGAATATTTGGCGAGTAGATGGCAAGTTTGCATCGCATCCGCCATGTCAAGTGGCGTGTTGGACTGAACTGTTTCTGCGCCTGCACTGGCGTTGCTGATCTATGTGTTAGCTACAACTACACCTGCACGTGTCCTCTCTCTCGTAATGCTACTTCACGAGCTTTCATTTCAAGTGCTGTATCACAGTGTATTTGGTAAATGTACGTATTGCAGAATGAATCAGCACCACTGCGATCGTGTTTGATTTTCAGGCTTCACATAGCCTTTTGACATTAAACAGAATCTTAAATTACTATTACTTACCTTGCTTCCATCTAAAGACATGTAAACAAAAAAAAAATTCTCTTAAAAATATGTGAACAATTGTTATTTACATATAACATTGAAATATTTCACTTGTTTATGTACAGTACTTCAAGTGAGGTTCATCCAATCTTTTTGGTGCACAAATTCTCTTCGATCCTTGTGTGGATAAAGTCCCTTTTCCTTTCCACTATTAGGGTAAGTAAATCTTTTTGCACTTGCATGTGGAATTTCAGTAACTACATATAGCCTAGTGTACAAGAGCTAACATTTACGATTGAGCTTCCCATATTTCATTAATATCTCTTGTCCTACATGAAATTGCACAGTGCGTCCTAATCTTTTGTCTGTTCAGCCTTTTACTCCAGATTAATCAAAGGCTGGCATACTTTTTTTTTTCAAATGACATATCTTCCATGGGTGTCTTGGGCAATGGTTTTTTCCACTCGTCGACATCTCTCCTCCTAAGCCTCAATCCAGCAAGTGTAGAACCGGTTGGTACTGTGTGCGGTAACTTTTTATCGATTTCTTGAAATGGTTGGACAAATTCAACCCATTTCGTGTAGCTTCTTGGGTGTATGGGTGCGTATAAATCTGTCAAATTATCTGAATACCCTTTCTATTGGTCTTGCCTCAAGGTGAAATCTAGATACTAATATATCTTTTATCTTGCTTCTGTTCGTAAATTCCTTCCATCTGTTGCTTATGGAATACGATGGATTCTCCGTTAACAATATCTGCAGCTTCCCCGCTCCAGGAAGATGATCTTCCGTTCAAAAAAATGGCTCTGAGCACTATGGGACTTAACATCTATGGTCATCAGTCACCTAGAACTTAGATCTACTTAAACCTAGCTAACCTAAGGACATCACACAACACCCAGTCATCACGAGGCAGAGAAAATCCCTGACCCCGCCGGGAATCGAACCCGGGAACCCGAACGTGGGAAGCGAGATCTTCTGTAGTCCTCCTAATAATAGAACCTTGGTCACAGACTGCACTGCATACAGCTTAACGTATTTTATGAAAACATACAGGTCTATGACATATTTGACACCTCCCTTCCACTGTGGATAGGGTCTGCCAGAATCCAGGGACAATAATTGTAAATGTTTTGTGAGCATTTGGACTTGTTTGAGTGCTTCTTATTTTGGCAACTATTGCACCTCCGAATTACTTGCAGAGCTCTTCTGCCCAAGATGGTAAAATAACAGTACCTATTTATCTCGGTGCATTTGGAAACCCCATAGTGACGTCGTACATTGTAAGTGTACAAAATGAAATCATCTAACACACGCACCACTGTTTTTGATTCGGTGTTCGCCAACGAAGCAGACTTTATAGAATTTTTTCAAATTCTCGTCGTTATTTTCAGACAGTTTCGACCTTTCCTATTTCTATCGCATGTCCCACTCTTGCAGTTGCTCCAAACTGTTACACATCGTTACATAATATGGTTGTTCTGTCTTGTACCGCATTAGCAGAATCCTAATTTCATTGTTCTGTTTTGCGAGTTCTAAGTATTCATCGAGCCCTTGAAGTAAACTTGCCAAGGTATCTACGATTATGTTTTGTTTACCCTTGATATATGCGATTTCAAAAGTGAACTCCTGCATATACGTGCACCACGTGGCTAGCCTTATACGCCACGATATCTGAGTGGTCAGCGTCACGGATTGCCGCCCTATGGGCGCGGGTTCGATCCCCGGCTGGATGGGAATTTTCTCCTCTCAGGGACTGGGTGTTGTGTTGTCTTCATCATCATTTCATCCCCATTCGGCGCGCAGGTTGCCCAATGTGGCGTCGAATGTAGTAAGACCTGCACCAAGGCGGCCGGACCTGCCCCGAAAGAGGCCTCCTGGCCAATGACACCAAGCATTCATTTACATTTTTTACCTGGCTAAACTTCAAAGTAATAATTTGCATGTCAACAGAAAAGCAAGTGCTTGATGGTCACAGTAGATTTTGGTTTGCTTTCCCCGTAAGTAGGACTCAAATTTCTCAAATGACCATATAACACCGAGAATCCAGAGGAAAGTGTTTGACTAGCCAAACCGATTATCTTAGGTGTCCGTTCTCCATCATCTTCAGTGATCTGAAATAAGCACGCTTCTAATCTCAGTGAAGATGTATCTGTATTCAAGCAAAAATCCTGTGACATGTCAGGGTGATGTAGTATGTTTGCACGTAGTAAGGCTTCCTTTACTTTGTCAAAGTCTGTGTGACACTGCTCGGCCCATTTCCATGGATTTTTTTCCTCAAAAGGTTCAGCAATGCATCACTATTCAGTAACTGATCTGGAATGAATTTCTTAAAAATTGAAACCAAACCCAGATATGCTTTGAATTGTATTTTAGTCTCTGGCTCTGCGAAATGTTTGATCGTCTCACGTTTACCTGGATGAGGTTGTATACCATATGGCGAGATAATATGACCCAGGGATTTGACCTTTTCTTTTCCAAACTATGACTTTATTGAATTAGTTTTGACCTCATATTCTGCAGATCGGTCTAAAACTTGTGCCAAAAGCGTTACATGTATGAAACGTCCCCTTAGAACGATTATACACGACTGTACTTAAACTGACACACAATATTTTTAACGCAACGCAATCTGACTTTCAATAATCCCTACAAAAGAATGGCCCTGACTAACATTAACCTATACGTTTCACAAATCACTTACCTCACAAAAATCTTCGTTACTCAAGCTACTGCAATACAGCGAGCGCGACTACTGCGAGCTAACTAAAAGATTCAAATTACGGAAGTCACTAACTACTGATAGGCACAGTTAGCAAATGAAAGATTTTAATAGAGAACAAACAATGTATTTACCTTAATAGTCATAATATATATATATCAGTTCATGACAGAAATTGTTACAAATTTCAAAACTCCGCCATCTCTCTCCCCACGTCCACCACCACTAGCGGCTCACCTCCAACTGCGCAACGCTACGCGCTGTTAGCATCCAGCTGCCGCTGCCCAACACTACAATGGCAGACAACAATGCAAACCAGCCGCAGACTGCACACGGCACAGCCGGTGATTTTCATACAGAGCGCTACGTGGCGGCGGCGTTACCAATAAAAAAACCTAAACAGCCTACTTACATATGTTCTTCCTATGTGCTATCAGCTATTAGCAGGTAATCGACATAGAGACTGACTCTACTGAAGAGGTCTGGTCCCACAAATTTTCTCAAATGCTGAAATGAAAACACCCGCACTCATGTTCAAGCCAAATCATAAATCACAAAATTAATAGCTTTTACCACCATACACAAAAGCTATGTACTTTCTTCTATTTTTATGTAATGCTATTTGCCAATACAGAACTTTTAAATCAGTCTTAGTGAGGTATTTAACACTGAAATTTCAGTAACTGTCCTTCAAGGTTGTCAGGACGATACATGACTGGAAAAATGAGTTTGTTTATACTTCAGGCGTCAGGTGCAAGCTTGATGCTACCGTTGAGCTTGGTGACAGCTAAAGTAGGGCTGAATATGGGGAATGGTAGGGTTGTATGATCTTCCAGTTTATCATCTGAGGTCATCAGTCCCCTAGACTTAGAACTATTTAAACCGAACTAACCTAAGGGCATCACACACATCCATGCCCGAGGCAGGTTTCGAACCTGCGACCGTAGCAGTAGCGCGGTTCCGGACTGAAGCGCCTAGAACCGACTGGTTCCATAGGAACTTACCACCACTTTGTACATCGTCTTGGTAAGAAGCTGTGAGGTGTTTGATATCCTCCTGAACATAAACATGGAACACTTTGGTTCCATAAAGACAAACTGTATTCGCCATAATCATCTAGCAGGGATTAGGGTGGGTCAGGAGCCCAGCATGGATGCACATACGCACCCAAACAAAGTCTCAGAAATTCACAGTTTTACCGAAAATAATATTCAAAATTTTCGGAGCAAAGTTAAGTGGTCGAAAGTGGCTCCTGCATCGCAGCGGAAAGGAAGCACTAACTTTATCAGGATACAATGTACGAGTCTCACCAAATGACTTAGAAGCCTCAGAAAATTTCTAACTAGGAAAGCAGTGCTAGTTTCCATCCGAAATTTACGTTGAAATGCGCACAGAAACAGCACCACAAACTTACTGCCAGTACAGCGACCCTGCTGGGACTCTACTCATCAGAGCTCCTGTAGCTTCAGTCTGAAATGTAATCTGCCTTGTCTTCAAGCACCGAGACTGAAAAAAGAGGAGAGGGGGCGCCGGCGAACTGACGAATTGACAACACGAATCCTTAAGTGGCATCAGACACCTCCTCTAATACAAAGGCAGAGAGATGGCACCTGTTTGAGCGCTCCCAAAATTTTCTATTGGTTTCACGTCTGCAAAAATTGAACGAAAGTGTCCTGTCGTATCGTCTCGGTGAGCAATCGCGAGAGCCTCCTGTGCGAAAATCTGCGCAGATAACGCTCCTCAGCCCACCAGACTGGCGCCCCGGGTCTCCTTTGAAATTTCAGCTGTCGTTCCCAGACCTCTGCCGCAAGGCTACACCAAGAAAATCCCCCAGAATTTACCCAGATTCATGCATGCGTTTGTAACTGCACTCACCTTTATTCAATCCAATGGTCATCCGTGTTTGGTACAGATGATTACAGGTACTGTGCTGAATGTCAGATATAGTAAAAATGAGAATAAAACACACTCAATTTCCTATCCCACAGCGACGATCCTCCCTGGTATGTAAAAATATGCGGAAACGCAGGCAGAGATACTCCGCCTACTACACGAAGCTATAAAACCATAAACTGATATAAAAGATGAATTGATTGCCACCTTTCAGTGCGCCCTAGCGCTGTGTTTCTATCCCATTTCATTGATGAGCATGTGATTATCCCAAGGCCGCCCCACGAGGTCGGCAGGGAGAGTGCTGCTAACTGCACTTAACGGGTGTTGTCACGGGGAATAAACCAGGTGAACGCCCACTGGGTATTCGCCGCCAAACCTTTAGGCAGCAGAAATATTGGGCTAATATAGTACACTTCACATGCGACGAATACATGCATTGTTTGCACACTTTTTGCAGTAGGTTCAGATGTGTGTGAAATTCAGATTCCGAGTGGCTCTGAAGCGATTCAGGAGGTCCGCCCACTTCCTAGTTGTAGTGCGAGCAGGTGTGGCCTCCCAGTAGACGTCCAGACAACGGTGTGAGGTCAGTTGTTCGACCCACGTCACTTCAGATTAATTCGCCGAAGCCACCACTAAGATCAGGAATGGGTTCCTGCTATTGAATGAGCGCCAGAAGCCTTCATGTAGATTTTAATTACTTTTTCTAAAGAGACCAGGAGCCGGCCGCCGTGGCCGAGCGGTTCTAGGTGTTTCAGTCCGGAACCACGCGGCTGCTACGTTCGCAGGTTCGAATCCTGCCTCGGGCATGGATATGTGTGATGCCCATAGGTTAGTTAGGTTTAAGTAGTTTTAAGTCTAGGGGACTGATGACCACAGATGTTACGTCCAATAGTCCTTAGAGCGATTTGAACCATTTGAGAGACCAGGTCTTCTTGGGAAGACACAACAACAGATACGTTGCCTCCGTATGGTGCGCAGTGACCCGTGTGTTCTGAATCACAAAACCTCTAATTCTGCATGCAGTCAGACGCAGTAGCCGTTTAATAGCTGTGGCATACAGAGCCATCGACTGCAGACATCCTTGGTGGACAAACCGACCAATGCTGAGCGACGTTGTGAGGTGACCATTGATTAAAATCCCAGAGGAAGCATTTGATAAAGTACCACGGAGGAATGTTGTGGTATACATATCCCATCCTCTTCATCGCTTCTATTAAATACTTACGGCCCTTACGGACAGACGCTTTCGTAACGTCCAAGTTATCTCATCATCTTCATCACCTTCTAAACATTCATGGTGGTGTCTGATTGTTCTTATATCGTGTCTCCCTACCACTTTCGCGCAACGACGCTCTGAGCGTGTCTTTTAGGGAATTAACTAGTTTGAACCTGGGACCTGTTGCTGGTAAGGAGACGCCAGACCACACATGATATGTAGAATTCAGAAGAGTTCAGTGAGACTAGCGATGATATAACCAAATACTAAATGATCTCAGCGTCAGCTCCACTGCACTCCCTGTAAAAGAATCTTAATACTAACTAAATTTAGTGGAAAGGGTTCAAGGCTGTCCTATTTTTAGTTAGCTGGTAAAATAACGTCGAAAAAGCAGTGAAATTTACCATTGGAAATTTTATTCTACTCACAAAACATCGTTTATAAATTGCACTATTAATAAAAGGAAATGTTTTAATACAGGATGGTAAAAACCAACTGCGTTCAACAAAAATGTGAACGAATATTCCCTAAATGGGTTTCCAAGTTCTACAATCGATCGAAGGATGACCTATGCCATATCACATCTATAATCTAGGTTTAATTTAAGTTTCACAAAAGAGAAAACTATCAAAATGGTCTACAGTGACCCTCAATTATCTTTAATTACTTATCTAACCTGTCGTAAATTACAGTGGCTGATGTGGCTTCTCAATAATTATAAAAAAGAAAAATCATCGCGTTTCAGATCTTTACTTCAAGTGTGCAAATGTGAACACCATGAGTTTTAATTAACGATCGACACTAGGATTACGCAAAAAAGGGGTGTAACAGATGAGTCTTCTGCAGTTCTGAGTGAAGCCTTATGCGCTCAAAAATGCGGCATCGCGTGCGTTCATTACCTTGTCGGTGTTTAAGCAGCGTCAGGGCGACAGCGGCCGGCGCAGCAGCCATCCAGCTCGCCGTCTCGGAACTAACTCTCCAACTTCTCCTTACTACAATTTACCGAAGTTAGTTAAAAAAACTATCTGGCTATGTTTTCATCTGACCAATCAGGGTCTCAATGTTAACCTTAAGCTCCGCCTACAAAAATTCTGTCAATCCAATGAGAAACGTTATACTTTTCGTGGTGGGGCAATGTTTTTAAAGTTTGCAACGTAACAGAGACGCTAAAAAGTCGCACGCTAAAACTTGCGGGTGGTAGTGGCCCTTTTTGTGTTATCAAAAGATCTATACTGCTTTTCTGGAGGGCTCTAGCTTTTAACATGGGCTGGGGGTTGTCCTTGACGTACCTGAGACGCGAAAAAGCCTCACGCTAAAACGTGCGGGTTGTGTAGTTGTACAGGTAGTCTGGCGGCGTGGGTGTCCAGCCCCTCCCTTACCGTAGGGCCTTCTAGCTTAACACGGTTCTGCTCTCGGCTTCTATTCTCGTTTTTCCCCTCAGAACTGCGTCTGCCTCGCGGTGGGAAGGTACGACATGCATTTAGGCATTCTTGTGTTAGTCTGTGGTATTCCATTTGCTCACTCGTTACTCGTATTACTTTGGTTAATTTAATGTCACGATTTATTCGGAGCTATGTGACATGGACGATAACTAGTTTGGACAAGAAGAGAATAGAAGCTTTCGAAATGTGGTGCTACAGAAGAATACTGAAGATAAGGTGGATAGATCACGTAACTAATGAGGAGGTATTGAATAGGATTGGGGAGAAGAGAAGTTTGTGGCACAACTTGACTAGAAGAAGGGATCGGTTGGTAGGACATGTTTTGAGGCATCAAGGGATCACAAATTTAGCATTGGAGGGCATCGTGGAGGGTAAAAATCGTAGAGGGAGACCGAGAGATGAGTACACTAAGCAGATTCAGAAGGATGTAGGTTGCAGTAGGTACTGGGAGATGAAGCAGCTTGCACAGGATAGAGTATCATGGAGAGCTGCATCAAACCAGTCTCAGGACTGAAGACAACAACAACAACAACAACATGTGACATACTAGTAGATTTGCTTATTATGTCAGGGTTTTCATGGAAGGTGTTGGATTTGTCTGACACCTTACAACCTCTATAAATACTTCGTCCAAAAACACATTTTCTCCTTCAGTTCGAGCCGCTACAGCGTAGCATATGACGTCCCGTAGTCCACACGATGCAGAAGAGATGCTTCTACGAGTGACAGTACAATGTTGATAGCTGCCTAGAGTATTTTCCAAGAGTGATTTCATACGAATTTTGGCCACACGCATTATGATTTTGAAATCTGCATTAAGCAATGTAACATGCCAGAGGTTGCACAAATGTGTGCTCTGGCCAGTTTTCGGGAGAGGAACTGAAAGGTTGTTTCCTCAGTTTCGTCGTTCATGGATGGAGCTTCCAGACTGAGTCAGTCTGCCTCTTGGAGGTGTCCGTGAATGGTGCTGAATATTGTGTGACAAGCCTGATCGTCGATATCTTGTCTGTCATGCAGGATACTATAATATGCGAGGGCACGTAACATAACCCACCTCAAGGTATTTAGTAGCTGGCCGGAGCCTTTCACAACATCAGTCATTAATTGAGCCTTCAGTCGCCGCGCGATTGGCAAAATTTGGAGCAGCAATAACCGTCCTTCGTTCGCTTGGTCTTTTGGTCGAGACTGAACAGAAATTCCAGGGAAGTGCTTCCGCTATACGCCAGTAATTTTAGCTTCAAAATTCTTAAGGTTTGCAGCGTCTAGGAGAGTAGTTCTCTGGTGCTGGTCCCTAACGCACTGATAGAAAAACTATGCGCGATTTTTACCAGAAGCGTTTCCACCTGGCGTACTGCTTCACCAGGGACTGAAGCCTAGGCTTTGGGTAGCGGTTCCTCAGTGTGAGAGTGATGCTACCGTTGAGCTTGTTGACAGCTAAAGTAGGGCTAAATATGGGGAATGGTAGGGTTGTATGATCTTCCAATTTATCATCCTTTCAATTTCTCTTCTCACAGCTTCTTTTTTTTTGTCCAAAGAATTGGATATGTAGAAAAGAAGAATGTCCCATGTGGGTAAATGCTCATTTTATACTCGTAACCATTTAATACCCCAGGTCGTCTCCTAAATACCTGCGCATACCGAAGTATTATTTCTTGTAACTCCTCCTTATGATCCTATGACAAACAAGAAGATTCTCATACCTTGGTTCGGACATTCTCTTCAGACAGCTTCTCACCCTTTTGTGTATCAATTAACAGAACGTTTGGATATGAGAATTGTACTCTGATATCAGTACTCGGTTTGAGTGTATTTTCAGTTGTGACGATTTTAATTAAATTTACTGATAACTCTATTCGTTGATTGTAAAGAAACATTTTCCTTGCCCTTTGTCAGTCTGTACTTTGTATTGTCTAAAGGTATCTGTTTCAATAAGACGGTATACTACAACTTTTTCCAAGACCAGAAAATGGCACTTTAGAGAAAAATTGCTGATGGTTATGGGTATTAATGCCAGGAGTTTAACTGCTTTTGACTTGCTCCCCACTGCGATCAGAATACGACAATCCTGCACCGGATATGTTGGGATATAGCATCGCCTTTGCAGATCTCTAAACAGACCTTGTGATATTACATTTCTCGATGCACCCGTGTCATGTACCACATGTACATCTAGATCAGATATCTGAGCATTAATTACAGCTTGCTCTGACTTCTCATTACCCTTGTCTGAGTTGTTTACATCTTACCGTCTCAGTTCTTCTTACATATCTACCCCTTTGTCATATTTAAGAATGCAACTTGGAATAAGCTGCATGCCCCCTTTCCCATTTATTGGTCTGCGAATGGGGGCTTATCGCGACCTGCTCGAGTTTTCCTGATTGGTCGGGAGATTAGCCTCTTCAGTGTGGGTAACTTCAACTATCTGCACGTTATGAATTAGACTCCGACAGTTCGTCTCCTGTATTGCCCACTATGACTTCAACAGCTTCGACATAGGTCTTATGCTCTTGTACGACCCTCTGTGCGAGGATCGTATCCTTACCTAGCACTGCCCCTTCGTTCGTCGTGAACATGGTAACGTGATGACGTAAGACATTATTGTCATCAGCATAAATTGCATTTTTGCGTAATATTCTCGGCTGTCGTCGATATCATCGATGTTTTCAATGTCAGTATCATATGTCGTTACACTCACTGTGGCGACAATTTGTATCTCTACACTGTTTTCAGTAGTCGGCACAACCATTTTAAATGGTTCCACTTTGTAAATCTTTTTAAGGCCACGCACATGAAATAAAATGCAATTTTAATCTTAAAAATGATTGCGAGAATTTTCCCGATCAGTGCAAGATATATTCTACGCTAGTATTGCACCTTATTGCTGTCGTTTACAATTTCTGTATCCACAGTCCAAAAATCCAAATTAACGTTAACCAAAATCTCTATTGCTATACAAAAATGCTTCAAAGTTATGACTGGATACGGTAAGGTGCTGATACTATTTTTGATCGAGACGTTAGCAAGCACAGCCATGCGAGTTGTTAAGTTTTCGTTTCCTACCTTATACATGATCTCCTTAGATGCTGTTGGTACAATTCCACCGGTTAACCATTCGTAATCTATGCATACCAATATAATGTTTGCACCTGTTTAATATATCTGGCTCCGTACAGGGTACGATCGCCAGTTCCACTGATTACTTTATAATTTTAACATTAATAATTACGAAGGAAATTTGCTGGCACCGCACAAGACACGCAATAATAGTGACTTCGCTCGGGAGCGAGTTCCTCAGCTGATTTACGCACGCCGACACACGCTCCAGTCAGGCTTGTGATTTTTCTTATACACCAAAAATCTTTAACATAAAATATTCCATTATTAGATGATATTTCTTCGAGCGTTGAAGTTATGTGCCTCCTATTCTCCTCTGAAGACAATGTTACGGCGTCCAACTTGCTCTGCTTAAATTTCTTGCTTCTTCGAAGTATTAGAGATACCGGTAACGCAGATAGATCAAGTGAAATCAGGAAGTAGTAAATGAAGCTGACTTTGTACTATAAAAATTAATTTATATTACTTGATAGTGAGCTAAACAGAAATGCATGTCCTTCCTGTATCATGGACGGGAAAAAACTGACAGTAGAAGATCGATGAAACATTTGATAGAAATTTTTACAGACATGAGTAAACTAATGTTCATCTTTTGTCGCTACTTGCACAGATTTGATTGCTGCGGGCATACGGCGTTTTAATCGTTGCCATAAAGTACTTAGGCGAATGATGGGTAAAAATTGACAGAAAAAATAAAACATTTACCCATATAGGTAACCAGCACAAATTTCAATACATTCTGGCGATGATCTCGCTCCACGCTACCAAGCCTGGCAAAATTACTAAACGAGAACAGCACTGCTGCACTCTGGTGATAGTTCTGTCACACAGAACTGCTTCTAAGCATTTACATAGTCACCGATGGTGTGTATGACATTTAATCATTAAAGGCGCCCACCGTTTATAAAATTTGGAAAATATCTAAATATTGGCGATTGTTTCCTCAACTGGAAGGTATTTTGGCAAGTATATGGAATTTTTCATAGCCGCAAGCTTCCTATTGTGTAAATCAGTGCTTATCAATCTCTAACTGCCCCTAAATGGCAAGTCATCAAGTCATCTGGAATCACAGAAACATAAATTTAACTTAGCCCTCTCTTCTATCACAAGGAACGGTGAGTGTTCAGTGTGACGTATTGCTGTCCTACGGGCCCGGGTTCGATTCCCGGCTGGGTCGGGTACTTTATCCGCTCAGGGAATGGGTGTTGTGTTGTCTTCATCATCATTTCATCCCCATCCGACGCGCAGGTCGCCCAATCTGGCGTCGAATGTAATAAGACCTGCCTACAGCTCATTTCCATTTTACAAGGAAGCGCGCAATGGAAATCTAACTGCTAGATAGGCTACTCATGGACTGAACTTTACTAAATGGGTATTACCACATCCCTCTTACAAGGTACATGAGGTTCATAACCCAGGGGATGGGACGGACGGCATGCAGCTATACACATGCTATGCACATTAACGAACTAAGCTGACTCCAAATAGTTATTTATTAACGAAACAGAGTGTACTCCTGAACTTCAGTAAAGATTTAACACGTATAAAATCCTAGAACTGAGGTTCTGAAAGGGGAAACTGTTTGTCATTGTGTCAGCCATCATTGTTCAGCGAGTATTAGACCGATTAAGGAATGCATCATGGACACTAAGGTGTTCGCACACAAAGATTCGAACTTTCACAGACGAAGGTAACCGAGGGTGGTTTGTGGCTTACAGCGAAAAGAAACATGAAATTTAATAAAAATCACAATGCACGAGGTGAACCATGACCAGATGAAGCACGAGATCAGTACGAACCGATAGCAAAATTAGCACTCATGAAAACCGCATTCTGTTTTTGACAAATGAAAATTACGGAAAGTTCCAACCATGAAAACCTGACCTAACTCCTATCCAAAACCTCCTAGCAAGTTCACACGGAGGTGGTACGTTATACCCATCAGACAACAGCGCACCGACTTCTCAGTGACTGTCCAACTCCGCACAAAATCCAGCCCGAAAATAAAGCGCAACAAAAATGACAACCAAAATGAAAAATGCTCTTATCATAGCACAAAAAAGACTGATGCATCTTGGGCAGGGATAGGGAAGTAAAGAAAGGGAACTAGCTTTTCCACTTTCCGCTGCAAGACCGAAAAACTTGGTCTGTCGAACTGACCATTCTACAACAGGAATTTTTCAGTGGTACAAGGCGTGTCTTCCAGTCGGAAGACAGGTGAAACAACGCCATACTCCTTTGGTCAAAAGGCTCCATCGGCTCAACGTCTAAAACTTGAAAAAGAGCCTGCAACTCCCGTGGGCCTGTGGGAGCAAATCGCGACCTCGGACGTTAAGAAAGACCCCAGGGAGGTAAATGTCCGGCCAAAGTGGCTCAGCAAGCCAGCTTCGAAAATGAAATTCAGCGACCATTCCCAAGGTAGAACGAAGAAAGTCAACCTGAATTCACCAACGTGCGTGCGTTTCTAATTACACCGCCATTCATACAGCCTAGCCATCATCCAGATTCGGGAAAGATCTGCTGAATATGAAACATTGTAAAAATAGAAACTAAAATGAAAATGCTCTTATCATAGCGCGAAAAGGATAAATATATATCATCCAGGGATTAATGTACACTCCTGGAAATGGAAAAAAGAACACATTGACACCGGCGTGTCAGACCCACCATACTTGCTCCGGACACTGCGAGAGGGCTGTACAAGCAATGATCACACGCACGGCACAGCGGACACACCAGGAACCGCGGTGTTGGCCGTCGAATGGCGCTAGCTGCGCAGCATTTGTGCACCGCCGCCGTCAGTGTCAGCCAGTTTGCCGTGGCATACGGAGCTCCATCGCAGTCTTTAACACTGGTAGCATGCCGCGACAGCGTGGACGTGAACCGTATGTGCAGTTGACGGACTTTGAGCGAGGGCGTATAGTGGGCATACGGGAGGCCGGGTGGACGTACCGCCAACACGTGGGGCGTGAGGTCTCCACAGTACATCGATGTTGTCGCCAGTGGTCGGCGGAAGGTGCACGTGCCCGTCGACCTGGGACCGGACCGCAGCGACGCAAGGATGCACGCCAAGACCGTAGGATCCTACGCAGTGACGTAGGGGACCGCACTGCCACTTCCCAGCAAATTAGGGACACTGTTGCTCCTGGGGTATCGGCGAGGAGCATTCGCAACCGTCTCCATGAAGCTGGGCTACGGTCCCGCACACCGTCAGGCCGTCTTCCGCTTACGCCCCAACATCGTGCAGCCCGCCTCCAGTGGTGTCGCGACAGGCGTGAATGGAGGGACGAATGGAGACGTGTCGTCTTCAGCGATGAGAGTCGCTTCTGCCTTGGTGCCAATGATGGTCGTATGCGTGTTTGGCGCCGTGCAGGTGAGCGCCACAATCAGGACTGCATACGACCGAGGCACACAGGGCCAACGCCCGGCATCATGGTGTGGGGAGTGATCTCCTACACTGGCCGTACACCTCTGGTGATCGTCGAGGGGACACTGAATAGTGCACGGTACATCCAAACCGTCATCGAACCCATCGTTGTACCATTCCTAGACCGGCAAGGGAACTTGCTGTTCCAACAGGACAATGCACGTCCGCATGTATCCCGTGCCACCCAACGTGCTCTAGAAGGTGTAAGTCAACTACCCTGGCCAGCAAGATCTCCGGATCTGTCCCCCATTGAGCATGTTTGGGACTGGATGAAGCGTCGTCTCAGGCGGTCTGCACGTCCAGCACGAACGCTGGTCCAACTGAGGCGCCAGGTGGAAATGGCATGGCAAGCCGTTCCACAGGACTACATCCAGCATCTCTACGATCGTCTCCATGGGAGAATAGCAGCCTGCATTGCTGCGAAAGGTGGATATACACTGTACTAGTGCCGACATTGTGCATGCTCTGTTGCCTGTGTCTATGTGCCTGTGGTTCCGTCAGTGTGATCATGTGATGTATCTGACCCCATGAATGTGTCAATAAAGTTTCCCCTTCCTGGGACAATGAATTCACGGTGTTCTTATTTCAATTTCCAGGAGTGTAAGACAAGGGGACTAGCTTCTCGACTTATCTGGCAGTTTCAAATACATTTAAATCATAACATCCTGGCACATTCGTGCTTTTTTACTTGTTAGTATCATTACCCATGTCATGTAACATAATGTATCATTTCAAATAAAGTAACATGATACATGGTGTCATTTCACCAGGAACAAATCCACCATCAGTAATTTAATCCCCTCAGCAAAACTTTTTTAGATATGACACATATGCTCTTCAGCCATATGATACTACACTACTGGCCATTAAACTTGCTACACCACGAAGATGACGTGCTACATACGCGAAATTCAACCGACATGTGATATGCAAATGATTAGCTTTTCAAAACATTCACACAAGGTTGGCGCCGGTGGCGACATCTACAATGTGCTGACATGAGGAAAGTTTCCAACCGATTTCTCATACACAAACAGCAGTTGACCCGCGTTGGCTGGTGAAACGTTGTTGTGATGCCTTGTGTAAGGAGGAGAAATGCGTACCATCACGTTTCCGACTTTGATAAAGGTCGGATTGTAGCGAATCGCGATTGCAGTCTATCTTATCGCGACATTGCTGCTCACGTTGGTCGAGATCCAATGACTATTAGCAGAATATGGAATTGGTGGGTTCAGGAGGGTAATACGGAACGCCGTGCTAGATCCCAACGGCCTCGTATTACTAGCAGTCGAGAGGACAGGCATCTTATCCGCTTGGCTGTAACAGGTCGTGCAGCCACGTCTCGATCCCTGAGGCAACAATGAGGACGTTTGCAAAACAACAACCATCTGCACGAACAGTTCGACGACGTTGGCAGCAGCATGGACTATCAGCTCGGAGACCATGGCTGCTGTTATCCTTGACGCTGCATCACAGACAGGAGCGCCTGCGATGGTGTACTCAACGACGAACCTGGGTGCACGAATGGCAAAACATCATTTTTCGGATGAATCCAGGTTCTGTTTACAGCATCATGATGGTCGCATCCGTGTTTGGCGACATCGCAGTGAACGCACATTGGAAACGTTTATTCGTCATCGCCATATTGGCGTATCACCCGGCGCGATGGTATGGGGTGCCATTGGTTACACGTCTCGGTCACCTCTTGTTCACACTGACGGCACTTTGAACAGTGGACGTTACATTTCAGATATGTTACGACCCTTGGCTCTACCCTTCATTCGATCCCTGCAAAACCCTACATTTCAGCAGGATAATGCACGACCCTGTACGGCCCTTTGTCGATACAGAAAATGTTCGACTGCTGCCCTGGCCAGCACATTCTCTCACCAATTGAAAACGTCTGGTCAGTGGTGGCCGGGCAATTGGCTCGTCACAATCAATCAGTCACTACTGTTGAACTGTGGTATCGTGTCGAAGCTGCATGGGCAACTGTACCTGTACACTCCATCCAAGCTCTGTTTGACTTAATGCCCAGGCGTATCAAGGCCGTTACTACGGCCGGAGTTGGTTGTTCTGGAATTTCTGATTTCTCAGGATCTACGCACCCAAGTTGCTGAAAATGTAAACACATGCCAGTTCTACTATAATATATTTGTCGAATGAATACCCGTTTATCACCTTCATTTCTTCTTGGTTTAGCAATTTTAATGTCCAGTAGTGTTGATACTGAAGCGCCAACGAATCTGGTGGCGGTATGCGTATTAAAATCCAGAGAGATATGTAAAATGATAGAATACGGCGCTGCGGTCGTTAACGCCTACATACGACAAGTTTCTGGCGCTGTTGTTAGACCGGTTATTGCTACTACAATTGGAAGATATCAAGATATAAGTGACTCTGAACATGGTGCTATAGTCGGCGCACGAGCGATGGAACACAGAATCTCCGAGGTAGCGATAAAGTGGGGATTTTCTCGTATGACCATTTCACGAGTGTACCGTGAATATCAGGAATCCGGTAAAATATCAAATCTCCGACATTGCTGCCGCCGGAAAAAGTTCCTGCAAGAACGGGACTAACGACGGTTGAAGAGAATCGTTCAATGTGACAGAAGTGCAATCCTTCCGCAATCTACTGCAGATTTCAATGCTGCGTCATTAACAAGTGTCAGCGTGCGGATGGACGTGTACGGATTTGGAGACAACCTCATGAATCCATGAACCCTGCTTGTCAGCAGGGGAGTGTTCAAGCTGGTGGAGGCTCAATACTGATGTGGGGTGTGTGCAGTTGGTGTGATACGGGTCCCCTGATACGTTTGGATACGACTCAGACAGGTGACACGTACGTAAGCATCCTGTCTAACCGCCTACATCCGTTCATGCCCATTGTGAATTCCGACGGACTTGGGCAATTCCAGCAGGACAATGCGTCACCTCACACGTCTAGAATTGCTACAGAGTGGGTCCAGGAACACTCTTCGGAGTTTAAACCCTTCCTCTGGCAACCAAACCCGCCAGACATGAACATTATTGAGCATATTTGGGATGCCTTGCAACATGCAGTTCAGAAGAGATCTCCACTCCCTGGTAGCCCTTCGTATTTATGAAAGCCCTGCAGGGTTCATGGTGTAATTCCCTCCAGCACTACTTCAGATATTAGTGGAGTCCATGCTACGTCGTACTGCAGCACTTGTGCGCGCTCTCGGGGGCACTACACGATATTAGGCAAGTGTACCAGTTTCTTTGGCTCTTGATTATATATTGCTCACTAGAGCTGGCGAATCTTCTGGATTTTGTGCACAGGATGGGAGACTTAATCCTATAAATTGCAAGATATAGATGTGCCAGTACCTTGCAGCTAAGGGAGCGCACTGTTCTGGGAAAGCAAGATTAACTAAAAACCGCGAATATGTCAAAAGTCTTGATTTAAATCGTCTTTTGAAAGTTGTAGATAAGTCGAAAAGTTAGTTCCACTGTTTTACTTCCCTAACTCTCCCCAGAACATATTCACCTTTTTTGTCCCATGACAGGAGCATTTTTCTTATGTTCCCAAATTTTAATCTACCATTAGACCGCAATAGCTTGGCAACCTACTTGTATTTTTGTTGACCTGGGCAACGACTAATCCGGTATAGGTTGCTTTTATTGTCTTGCCAACCATGTTGCTTATATCGTGACAACAGCATGCAAAAAAACTAACAGGAAACGTCTTTTTTGCTCGATAAATACGAACGAAGCAGGGTTTTTGAAAATGGGTTTTCAATTTTATCGTAAGAATAATTTTTATTTATATTTATTTGGATCACTTTTTCATCTCTTCAGCGCACTCAATTCACGTAAGAATGAAGTTTATGCGCTGCATTTACCTCGACCTTAAACCACTGTATCTCTAAAAAAAAGCCAAAGATTTCTGGATAAAGAAATTTTGTTTTGACTTTAGGGTATTTATCTACTTTTCTGCAATGGTTCAAATGGTTCAAATGGCTCTGAGCACTATGGGACTTAATTGCTGAGATCATCAGTCCCCTAGAACTTAGAATTACTTTAACGTAACTAACCTAAGGACATCACACACACCCATGCCCGAGGCAGGATTCGAACCTGCGACCGTAGCGGTCGCGCGGTTCCAGACCGTAGTGCCTAAAACCGCTCGGCACCACGGCCGGCTAACGATCTCCTATTGTACCTTGCATATCGCAAGCGTAAATGAGAGAGCAAGAACCGCGGAACATGAAGTCCCATATCTCTTTCCTCTTGTACTTGCGTTCGGTCCTTTGTACAAACAGGTTTTTTTTTTTTCATACAGGCAAACCTATCCGCTGAAAACAGCGAGCTACGTGCTGCTCTGCGGGTGAGATAAGAAAGGAAAGGACAGAAGTGAGAGGGAGGAGGTCATCAAATATAGACGACACGGCAGAGTGTTACTGCTTTCTGAAGTCACCGCCGGCGGAATTCGTTGGGTGTTGATGGGCGTGGGGAAGGGTTGGGGGGGGGGGGGGGGGGGGAGGGGAGGGGGAGTGAGAAGCGTTGCGCAAACACTTACAGCCTTTGTGCTGAGTGCTTACATCTTTTGTTTATCCCCTACCCGCCCTGCCGTGCATTATGACAGCTGGGGCCGTCAAATACTGGAACATTTATGACATGTGTTGCGACAATCTTTGTTCTGTTATCCCAGCTAGTTTGTAGGGCTTGTTGCATATTACGACAGGCAAATACAGATACTATAACCACGCTTTCAAGGCTAACGCCATATTACGAGGGATAGTCATTGTCCAGTTTTAGATTTTGAGTGATGTCCCTCAAATAATTACAGGTGAAAGCTCGGACGGCTACTTAAGTAATTCAGCGACGTTAGTTTCCTGTCCATGTTGAATCCAAGCTGCTGCTCCGTCACTGCCTCGATGTCAACAAACGGACTACGTCTCTTTTCTTGCATTACGACATTCCTCCGATTTCACAAGATTATACCTTCAACATGAGTGAACCCAGAAACTTGGATGAATTTTAATTTTTGTGTAGAACTAGAAAGCTATTATTTTCAAAGGACCATCCCATTTTACAAGGGAATGTATTTTACGAGATTGCATTTACAATCTCAGAGTATTTTTCGCAGTTACATTCAAGATCAAAGTTTTCATGTAGCATTCACAAATGTTCAGTGTGCCCTGTACCGGATGCACGACTTCCCTCTTGGCTGCAATGGTTTTGTTGTGTTTTGAATAATTATTTTTGTTTCTCTTTCTCTTCTTAAGTTGTTTCACACACGACTTTAGAATTTGCTTGATACTGCTGTTATAATTTAAGAGGCTCTTCTCTGGTTTTCGTTTTCTTATTTAGCCACGTATGGAAGTGAAACATGGACGATAAATAGTTTGGACAAGAAGAGAATAGAAGCTTTCGAAATGTGGTGCTACAGAAGAATGCTGAAGATTAGATGGGTAGATCACATAACTAATGAGGAGGTATTGAACAGGATTGGGGAGAAGAGAAATTTGTGGCACAACTTGACTAGAAGAAGGGATCGGTTGGTAGGCATCAAGGGATCATCAGTTTAGTACTGGAGGGCAGCGTGGAGGGTAAAAATCGTAGAGGGAGACCAAGAGATGAATACACTGAACAGATTCAGAAGGCTGTAGGTTGCAGTAGTTACTGGGAGATGAAGAAACATGCACAGGATAGAGTAGCATGGAGAGCTGCATCAAACCAGTCTCAGGACTGAAGACCACAACAAGAGCAACATTGTGTCGATTATTTACGGAGTGGCAATATGGAAATCAGGGGGATTCCTTGATCATGATATGTAATGCATTGGCAAATGTTTTTACTGTGACTATCATCCCGCGCAATTTGAAAATATTCTTCTTCAAAATAGGACGAGTAGTCCGAGATGTAGCATCTTGTTTCTCTGTATTGTATGTGCCTGTTTGTCTGATCATCCACAGAACCGCATTTTGTTTCGTAATTGGTTATCAGATGTTGTCAGCCTGCAACAGTTAATCGGGCGTTCAGATTTCGTGCGTTCGTCTGATCATTGATGTCTAGTCGGTGACAGAAAATTTCACATGTCCTGCTATGCTCCACTAACAAATCTGTGTGAGGGTGAGTCAACGTTTCCACATTTTTGGAAGGCTGCTGTTTCAATGAGGTGGATTCTGTTTTGGTGTGTCGTTCAGGGCGATTCTGTCATTGATAAACGGATACCATCGTGAGTGAAACCTTGACGGCAGGAACGTCTGGAGAATACTTTGCCAGAGTACTGTTCAGTTCACCTGTGGTTTCCTTTCTTCGGTGTGGTTTCCAGGTACGGTCACTGTCATGACTGTACATCCGCCGCGCGGGGTAGCCGCGTGGTCTGGCGCCATGCCACGGTTCGCGCAGCTCGCCCCCTCGGAGCTTTGACTCCTCCCTCCTGCGTGGGTGTGTGTTGTCCTTAGTGTAATGTAGTTTAATTACATTATGTAATGTGTAAGCCTAAGGACCGATGACCTCAGCAGTTTGTTTCAAAATGGTTCAAATGGCTCTAAGCCGACTGGGACTTATCATCTGAGATCATCAGCCCCTAGACTTAGAACTATTTAAACCGAACTAACCTAAGGGCATCACACACATCCATGCCCGAGGCAGGTTTCGAACCTGCGAATGTAGCAGTAGCGCGATTCCGGACTGAAGCGCCTAGAACCGACTGGTTCCATAGGAACTTACCACCACTTTGTACATCGTCTTGGTAAGAAGCTGTGGGGTGTTTGATATCCTCCTGAACATAAACATGGAACACTTCGGTTCCATAAAGACAAACTGTATTCGCCATAATCATCTAGCAGGGATTAGGGTGGGTCAGGAGCCCAGCATGGATGCACATACGCACCCAAACAAAGTCTCAGAAATTCACAGTTTTACCGAACACAATATTCAAAATTTTCGGAGCACAGTTAAGTGGTCGAAAGTGGCTCCTGCATCGCAGCGGAAAGGAAGCACTAACTTTATCAGGATACAATGTACGATTCTCAACAAATGACTTAGAAGCCTCAGAAAATTTCTAACTAGGAAAGCAGCGCTAGTTTCCATCCGAAATTTACGTTGAAATGCGCACAGAAATAGCACCACAAACTTACTGCCAGTACAGCGACCCTGCTGGGACTCTACTCATCAGAGCTCCTGTAGCTTCAGTCTGAAAAGTAATCTGCCTTGTCTTCAAGCACCGAGACTGAAAAAAGAGGGGAGGGGGCGGTGGCGAACTGACGAATTGACAACACGAATCCTTAAGTGGCATCAGACACCTCCTCCAATACAAAGGCAGAGAGATGGCACCTGTTTGAGCGCTCCCAAAATTTTCTATTGGTTTCACGTCTGCAAAAATTGAACGAAAGTGTCCTGTCGTATCGTCTCGGTGAGCAATCGCGAGAGCCTCCTGTGCGAAAATCTGCGCAGATAACGCTCCTCAGCCCACCAGACTGGCGCCCCGGGTCTCCTTTGAAATTTCAGCTGTCGTTCCCAGACCTCTGCCGCAAGGCTACACCAAGAAAATCCCCCAGAATTTACCCAGATTCATGCATGCGTTTGTAACCGCACTCACCTTTATTCAATCCAATGGTCGTCTGTGTTTGGCACAGTTGATTACAGGTACTGTGCTGAATGTCAGATATAGTAAAAATAAGAATAAAACACACTCAATTTCCTATCCCACAGCGACGATCCTCCCTGGTATGTAAAAATATGCGGAAACGCAGGCAGAGATACTCCGCCTACTACACGAAGCTATAAAACCATAAACTGATATAAAAGATGAATTGATTGCCACCTTTCAGTGCGCCCTAGCGCTGTGTTTCTATCCCATTTCATTGATGAGCATGTGATTATCCCAAGGCCGCCCCACGAGGTCGGCAGGGAGAGTGCTGCTAACTGCACTTAACGGGTGTTGTCACGGGGAATAAACCAGGTGAATGCCCGCTGGGTATTCGCCGCCAAACCTTTAGGCAGCAGAAATATTGGGCTAATATAGTACACTTCACATGCGACAAATACATGCATTGTTTGCACACTTTTTGCAGTAGGTTCAGATTCCGAGTGGCTCTGAAGCGATTCAGGAGGTCCGCCCACTTCCTAGTTGTAGTGCGAGCACGTGTGGCCTCCCAGTAGACGTCCAGACAACGGTGTGAGGTCAGTTGTTCGACCCACGTCACTTCAGATTAATTCGCCGAAGCCACCACTAAGATCAGGAATGGGTTCCTGCTACTGATATGAGCGCCAGAAGCCTTCATGTAGATTTTAATTACTTTTTCTAAAGAGACCAGGAGCCGGCCGCCGTGGCCGAGCGGTTCTAGGTGTTTCAGTCCGGAACCACGCGGCTGCTACGTTCGCAGGTTCGAATCCTGCCTCGGGCATGGATATGTGTGATGCCCATAGGTTAGTTAGGTTTAAGTAGTTCTAAGTCTAGGGGACTGATGACCACAGATGTTACGTCCAATAGTCCTTAGAGCGATTTGAACCATTTGAGAGACCAGGTCTTCTTGGGAAGACACAACAACAGATACGTTGCCTCCGTATGGTGCGCAGTGACCCGTGTATTCTGAATCACAAAACCTCTAATTGTGCATGCAGTCAGACGCAGTAGCCGTTTAATAGCTGTGGCATACAGAGCAATCGACTGCAGACATCCTTGGTGGACAAACCGACCAATGCTGAGCGACGTTGTGAGGTGACCATTGATTAAAATCCCAGAGGAAGCATTTGATAAAGTACCACGGAGGAATGTTGTGGTACACATATCCCATCCTCTTCATCGCTTCTATTAAATACTTACGGCCCTTACGGACAGACGCTTTCGTAACGTCCAAGTTATCTCATCGTCTTCATCACCTCTATAAATACTTCGTCCAAAAACACATTTTCTCCTTCAGTTCGAGCCGCTACAGCGGAGCATATGACGTCCCGTAGTCCACACGATGCAGAAGAGATGCTTCTACGAGTGACAGCACAATGTTGATAGCTGCCTAGAGTATTTTCCAAGAGTGATTTCATACGAATTTTGGCCACACGCATTATGATTTTGAAATCTGCAGTAAGCAATGTAACATGCCAGAGGTTGCACAAATGTGTGCTCTGGCCAGTTTTCGGGAGAGGAACTGAAAGGTTGTTTCCTCAGTTTCGTCGTTCATGGATGGAGCTTCCAGACTGAGTCAGTCTGCCTCTTGGAGGTGTCCGTGAATGGTGCTGAATATTGTGTGACAAGCCTGATCGTCGATATCTTGTCTGTCATGCAGGATACTATAATATGCGAGGGCACGTAACATAACCCACCTCAAGGTATTTAGTAGCTGGCCGGAGCCTTTCACAACATCAGTCATTAATTGAGCCTTCAGTCGCCGCGCGATTGGCAAAATTTGGAGCAGCAATAACCGTCCTTCGTTTGCTTGGTCTTTTGGTCGAGACTGAACAGAAATTCCAGGGAAGTGCTTCCGCTATACGCCAGTAATTTTAGCTTCAAAATTCTTAAGGTTTGCAGCGTCTAGGAGAGTAGTTCTCTGGTGCTGGTCCCTAACGCACTGACAGAAAAACTATGCGCGATTTTTGCCAGAAGCGTTTCCGCCTGGCGTACTGCTTCACCAGGGACTGAAGCCTAGGCTTTGGGTAGCGGTTCCTCAGTGTGAGAGTGTCAGGCTGGTGGTGTATAAGTAAAATAATTTTCTCTCATTTGAGTGTTAATTCATTTTTAATCTCGGGGTCTTACAGGAGGCTAACACGCTGCTTCCAGTAGTCGAAACGACGAGAAACCTGTTGACGTTGAAGACTTACAGAACAATGTAGGCCGGCCGTATGTCATCGCTCTTGACATGTGGCTGCTGAATGGGAGAGAGATATGTCGTATATACTCTGCTTGCTGAGTAGTGGGGCAGATAGGTAAATGAGACATGGGGTCCGTGAAACTGTTCCCAAGTGTGAACGACGTGAAGGCCGGTGACCAGTGTTAGCAGTTGTGACACTTTCTGTAGTTAGTCGTCTGATTATTAGCATGGAGGACGCAGTTACAGTTTTCAGCAATGAGTAGCGAAGTGCCGTTGGTGCCGATAAAATTGAATAGCACTTAAAAAAAAAAAACAAGGAATGCTCATGTCATTTAGTTTAGACTGATGGAACATAGAGGTTCATTATCTGTGTTCTGTTGACTAGACATTACATGCCCCTCCTATCAAGAAAAAGTTGAACATTACTGAAGGGAATGCAGTAATGCACCAGGAATATGGTGACAGTGGAATTTTTACTGCTCACGTTAAAAATGACAGTGAGTCCATAACAACAATATCTGTAGCGGCAGTATTTCAGCAGCGATGGGAGTGACACTGCGTTGTACCTGTAAATTTAGCATATTTAACTCCTTCTTTCCGAAAAAATTTTCACTGTAATCTTTAGGAAGCGTGAAAGGTTGTTACAGCATTAGAAATGGCCTTTTTATGTGCGGTATTGCCGACAGATAACACTTTACCTGAGAGCATGTATGAAGGAGGTTCTATAGTTTATGTTGTTGTCAAGTAGTCAGTCCTCGGGAGAGAGGGAGACCTGGCTCTCTAGCGAGGCTGGAAGCAGACATATGTACTGGTACCGGGGTCTCATTTCGGAGTGCTGCTGAGGTAACCTGAAATTTGTTAGAGAATGTATTATCCAGCCAAGCGAGATAGCTTTGCAGAAAGTGGGATGTCGCATTTAGAGAACATTTTCAGTTTTTGTTTGTAAATTTTCGTAACTTGCATTGTTTGTCTATTTGGGTACTATTGTTTTAATACCTCGAACGTGCATGAACTCAGGAAAGGAATACGTTAGTCGTTACCCTTTTTCATTTTTAGATACTGAAAGTAAATTTTGGCTTTAGAGTTAATTCCATGAATGTTTGACGCTTTGCTAAGGAATTAATTTTTGAAGAGCTTTATGTTTGGTGTTCACATTTTAGCAACAATAAGCAGTATTCCATACCTTTCTAATGTCGCAGATTAAAATACAAACCTGATGAGAAAATATGTTTTCCAGACTATTCCACATTGGGCATTCTATCCTACTTGCTGTTCAAACGTTTTAATAGAAAAGTAATCCGGACTCACGAGATCACAGTATTAAGCTGGTGCGTAACATTTTGCATTGTACGTGGCAAGATTATTTCAGCTACGGCAAAGCAGCGTGATTTACTTCAATTAGGCAGTTGCAAGGCACAGTCGTTTAACCGCTGTCGCACAGGTAGGCAAAAATGATTATTGGGAGCAGAGCTGAAAACTGTTTATAGCCTCAGAGAACAGTAATTGCCCATTCAAATTATATTAACCTTCTTAAGTTATTTAATTCGTTGGCTGTGTAAGTGATTTGCAATAGGGGTTAAAATATTGAGACTATTCACATGTGATAGGTCACTGTATTCATAAGAAGTGCTTGTAATGTTCGCAATAATGCACTTAGATAGTATAAACACTGAAGCTTTAGATGCAGTACAAGTAATGGTTATGCACAGCCGCCACTGAGCATACAGTTACATCACGTAAACAGTCAGGTTAAAGTCTAAAGCTTTCATGAGATGCAAACATAAAAACTCTCGTTTGAAAAATTGCACTTATGAAGCTGAAAAGATTTACTTGAGAACAAACACAATAATAAATACAAATTGTACGCTTATCAACCTTTTTCTGCCTAGGATACGATACATTTCTATTGGTATTGTTTTGATTCTGCAATCACATGAAAGCTTGCCCTGTAATTTGCGTCTCCAACGAAAGACTACTTATGCACCTTAAATTTTAACATATATATTTTATGTGCTATTAAAAACATACTTGTTTGTACGCTACATACGTGTTTGTACTCTGCATAGCACTGTCAGCGAGAAAACACTATTTTATGTGACAACATAGTGTAAATGTTTCCAGTATTTTTTATCAGCTAACGGCTGTACATACGACTTTTTGGGGCATGGTAGAGGCAATATATTTCTGCCGGGTAAGATATTCAGTGAGGAACACTAGGAAGTAAATGCAACAGTTTTCTATGCCTGATGAAAAGCATTTCGATTTCGGTTGTCGATTGGGGTATATGACACTGTTTACAGAGAATAGCGCCGAAGCATGGAGACAAAAAGATTAATGTGTAAGTTTATGAAGTGATATGCGGTTTGTAAGATAGGTACCTGCTTGGAAAAACCTTTCTGTTGGTGATGAGATATTTTTATTATATGCTTACACAGGGTAAGTCACTGATTTGGTTAGTATTTTCACTTTCTATCGGCTTCTTTACATTTAAAAGAAGATTTTTGTTCCCACTGATTACTATACTTCACTTGTAGTGTTGAACACGCAGACAGTGATTTATAGTGGATGTGTATATTGAATATTCACAACTGTTCTAATTTACTGAAGTGCAGGTAGTTCTCTTTTTTGTTGTAGATACAGCACACCACATTTGCACTTTTTATTGAAAGTTAGTGTTTTGAGTCAGAGGTATCGCTAATATTTTTCTGTGTTTATATTGATTCTCAGATCTGTTGTAGAGTTAGTTGTGGTTTCAGTAATTATTTGTGTATAGTAATTATTCGTTGAGATCATAAGATATTCGTGATTCTCATTCACTGCTCTCTACTGCACTCAGGATGTCAGCCACCACTGATATAGACCTTGACTGTTAGTGACCCTTGGATCAAGCGCCTTTTGAAGGTATTTCGCAGGAAAGGACATAGTGTCAGAATAAACTATTTGATGAGTATTCTGAAAGGCAAGATGAGTTTATTAAGAAACGGGAAGAGTTTATCAAAACACAAGAAGAGAATATTGTTAGCTGGAGGCAGGCGCCCAATGTGTTGGGAAAAGAAATCATTGGAGTTCTTCTATCAGATAGTGAGACTGATGCTGAAACAAAACAGATCTTAGATATCGTCAACAGTAAAACAAATACAAGGGTAGCTACTAGTGAAGAAAATATTATTAGTATGTGGAAAGAGAGGATTGTTATTAATTAGTTTAATGGTTGTAATGAGGAGAGAACAGAAATAGTAGACAAAGATTATAACGGACAAGATGAGAGGATTAAAGAACAGGGAGAGATGATAGGGGACATTACGATTTTATTATTAAGCCAGGGATTATGAAAAGACTTCAGAGCAGTGCAACAATGCCTAGCGATCAGCAAAGCTCTGGGAACACTGATTATAGACATCAAGTGGTAAATACAAATAAATTGGAAACCGCTCCAGTGGAGATTGATGCTGTTGATACACTGATACGCCAAGCTGTAGTACACAGTGAGAAGAATGAGTGTAGTTATCAGCTATTGAATACAAAGAAATTAGAAACTTCTCGTGTGGAAAGTGAAATGGATGACATAGTAACAGTCAGGAGGTTGTACCCAATGAGAACAGTAAGCGAAAGTGTAAATACAATAGCAGATCAAAATGCGGTGCACATTGAAATACATAATGAGGAAAGATACCTAGTACAATGTGAAGTCTTACCAAAATAAAAACTACAAGTTTACCTATTTTATCAAGAGATGTGTGTATAGTTGGTGACTCACAAATTGGTATGAAGAGTAGACCTGAAAACACGGAGGTAGTACCAGTTGGGCCAAGCGCAGTATAAAGAGATTGAGATAAAGTATTGGAAGAAACTATCATCGATGTAATGATTACACAAGCAACGGCTAAGGAAGTGATCTTTGTGAAATTCAGTAATGTTTTAAAATGGTTCAAATGGCTCTGAGCACTATGGGACTTAACTTCTGAGGTCATCAATCCCCTAGAACTTAGAACTACTTAAACCTAACTAACCTAAGGAGATCGCACACATCCATGCCCGAGGCAGGATTCTAACCTGCGACCGTAGCGGCCGCACGGTTCCAGACTGTAGAGCCTAGAACCGCTCGGCCACCCTGGCCGGCAGTGTTTTAAAAGTAGTTGAACAGGAGGATCAGCTACATTCAATGATCTACGAATTAAGGCGTCAAGCACAATTTCTTGAGAGCTAATCTGACAATCACATGGTAAGTAATAAAGAGCAGTTGAGTAAGCTTAGAGAAAGATTTAACCTAATCATCAACGTTGTGAAACTTTTTAACCATTCTCAGAAATGTACTGACTGAAGACATAAAAAGTACTGGTCGTTACAAGTTAAATTTTTGTTATTGCGTGATGTACAATGTGATTGATACTGGCTTGTAACAAGTTCGAGAGCAGACTTTGGTATATAGTTTATGGTGTCCATGAGTACGAAAAATATCTGTATGAAATTAGGAGAGTAAAAAGCTTCTAAGCATAAAAAAGTGTTGCTAAGCTTGTTCAAATAAAGATAGGACAGTAGAGAGCAGTCGAGAATATCCCCAATTGTACGTATGCAACATGACTGACGAACACTGAGCACGTTTTTTATGTGGATCTTACTTTAAAAATTCTGTTTTTCAGAACCACATTTAGTTACTTACTACTCTATAAATCTTTGAAGTTATCTTCTACTGTCATGCTATCCTGTACTATTAAAGAGAATAGTACCCAAAGGGGAACTTGGGGTTGTTCAGACTGTAATAAAACCAGAAAACAGTTTTTGTCTCCACCATGTGTCAAATGTATAATTATTCATTTAGAGACTTAAACTGTAGTTATAAATAACTGTGGAAAATAATAGCTTAGGTTTAACGTAAGTGACATGCAATTCTTTTGTTATAGAATTCTTGGGTAATGGTATAATATATATATATTATATGTTTCTAAATGAGTTGGAACTATAAGTCGCTACCTTTCGCATATTCTACCAAGTGGCTGATTTTCTGAATGTTGGACCACTGTCGATTGTGTGGAAGGGGATGAGGTTAATTTTGTATTATAAATTGTTTCCCCTTTTTGTTTGAGATCATATGGCAGCAAACTACTGGGCCATGGTGATAGTTTACTTGGAATCTTTTTTGCTATAAAACTGTATTGTGTAGTATTTGAGAGAATGTAATATCTACTACAATAGCAGTGCAATTGCCTTCAGCAACAGATCCAGTAATACAAATAGAAAAATCATGGTAGTTATCATAAGTATGCCTAAATAATTTTAATATTTCGATAATATTTATTTAGCGTCTATGTTGGCAAGCATGAAATATGTTCCCATTCCTTCCTATCCTTTACGATTAAATGATAGGCAGTGGAAATGCATGGTATGGTGAAAATTCATTTACTTTCAAAATTTTGCTGTAGGGAATGGCAAACTAGTTATTTTTCAGTATGTCACCTCCCGTGTAAATTTTACGTTGCAAAGAGGTAGTTATGGGAGATGACTAACCTTTCCAGCTATCAACATATCACCCTTGCATAAAGTTAGAAATGACGAAGATGCTAATGAAAGACATCATGTACAAACTGCAGTTAGAATCGTATAATTAGACATGGCAGTGATTACTGAAGCAGTACTAACTTTTATTTAAACTTTTTTGGAAGGTGAGTATTAACAGGTGTTAAGTATAGTATAAAACGCATATTTGAACCATCAGCTGTTTGTATTTTAAACCCAAATATCTACTGGTTTCGGTCTTGTACCGTCTTGACGGATGAAGGTTAAAATGGTTTAAGCCACCATATCTCATTGGTCATTGCTTAAAATGTGTAGTGCATACCATGAATGTAAATATGTGACACAGGACTTTAAAAGCAAACATGCAAATACTTAATGTATACAGAGCAGTACAGTAGAGAAGATCAGCTATTCGTATGTTAGCTTTTAAAGTCCTACATCAAATATTTACATTCATGGTGTGCACTACACATTTTAAGCAATAACTAATGCAATATGATAGTTTAAACCATTTTAAACCTCGTCGATGAAGATGGTGCAAGACAGAAACCGGTAAATATTTAGGTATAAAATAAAAAACAGCTGATGGTTCAAATATGCATTTTATGTACTACTAACTATCTATGCCTACACTCTCTTTATTGGGGTCATGTAACTTGAGGTGGAAAAGACGGATGCTGGGCCATCCAGGGCAGACGATAACGAGGCAGTGAAGGGCTGCTATAACGGTTTCTCCCTTGCGTCCCACGCAGCGGTGATTTTTCAGAGGCGGGCTGTAAACTAACTGCAGAGAGAGAACAACAGGAAGTGCTTTTGTGCAAACAGCGGTCCACGCACCGACCGTCCCCTTCCCGGCATAGGAGTTATGGTGCTAAAAATTAGAATCCCCACTATTCCCACAAGCCAAGCCTGCAGACAGATGGTCTGCGGGTGGATGAACGAAATGCCGTTGGAGTGAGGGAATCCGAAGAAAATGTAATTCCAGCAAACATGAGTATAGGCTCCAGATGAGACAACATGTTAGAAATCTAAGAAAAAAACACTACAAGGTGTGCCAGTGCTATGGTGTGCTTGACTCTCCCATATTCTGCTATAAAAGCAGGACCACATGAAGAGGAAAGGTTACAAGAAGAGTTGACTGGAATATTTAAGCTCTATCTACCGTAATATAAGATTCACGATGGAACTTAAAAAAATAAAAAAGGACCAACTACCTTTCCTCTCTGCAACACGGGAATCCAGGACCCGTTCACCTTGCTGCTATCTTCTTTCTTGTTGAAGCTATTCTCATGTTTGTGTGTTTCTATAGCTCCTCTGTACAACTGGATGTGATAGCTCTTCTCTACAGTAAGAACTTTTTTGTTGGCGAATATTACTATGTGGTCGGACTCAAACAGCACATGCTCTGCAACGGACGATTTTTTACCTTCCCCAACCTGCAGTACCGCTCATGTTCTGTCATCCTGGTATTGACTAATCGTCCAGTCATTCCAACATAAATTTTGACGCCTGTTCATGGTATGCGATATACTCCCGACATTGCAAGTTGGTCACTTGTCTCCTTTGCCGATCTGAAACACTCTTTGATTTTCTTTGTAGGTTTATAAATAGTCTTTACTTCGTGTTTGCACAATATAAATCTAATTCTGTCCGTCACTCTGGAAAGGTATTGCAGAAAGGTCGTGCCCAATATTTTTTTTTCCGATGAGTCATTTCGCCGAGTGTTTGTGACGCTTCTTATTAAACTGTTGGAGGACACATTGCTCCTCAAAGCGCTTTTCAGGTGTTGCGTCTCGCGTCCACACAACTTTGCTTCCGCAGTTTTTCTCCAACATTTGAGGTTTTAATGTGACAAATTGCTTACACATGTATCTTTCAAAGTATTTTCCATCGCTGGCCACTACTTTCTCCCATCTTTCGGACAGTGTACGAATCCCGTGTCGAAAAAATTTTTCATCTTCTGAAGCAGTCCACGAATCGATCCAATTTGTGACTTCTTTATGAGATGGGAAGTGTTGGTTAGCCAGGCCATGTTCCATTGATCTAAGCAGCTGATAGTCAGAGGGATCAATGTCTGGAGGATACGTCGGGTGAGGTAGGACTTCCCATTTTAACGTTTCCAAGTACGTTTTGAGTTCTTTTGCAACGTGGGGTCGAGCGTTGTCGTGCTGCAAACTCACTTTATCGTGCCTCTCGCTATATTGCGGCCGTTTTGCGTTTTAGTGCTCTGCTCAAACGCATTAATTGCGTTCGATAACAAGCACCTGTGATTGTTTCATTTGGTTTTAACACCTCATAGTACACGACGCCGGGCTGGTCCCACCAAATGCAGAACATGATCTGGGACCCTTGAATATTCTGTTTGGCCGTCGACGTGAAAGCATGGCCGGGATATTCCCATGATTTTTTGGGTTTAGTGCTATCGTAGTGAACCCATTTTTCGTCCCCAGTCACAATGGGATGCAGAAATCCCTTCCGTTTTTATCTCTGAAGCAACTGCTCACAAACACACAAACGCCGTTCAACGTCTCTTGGTTTCAGCTCACACGGGACCCAAGTTCCTTCTTTCTAAATCATGCCCATAGCCTTGAGACGTTTTAAAATGGTTTGCTGTGTCACTCCCACTAATCGTGTCAATTCTTCTTGAGTTTGACGCGAGTCTTCACTCAGCACTGTCTCCAATTCTGCACCTTCGAAGACATTCTCTCTTCCACCACTATGCCGGTCTACGACGTTAAGATCACCGTTCATGAAACGTTGAAGTCACTCACGACACGTTCTTTCACTAATAGCGTCCTTACCATACGTACTTGAGAGCATACAATGAGACTCAGCCGTTGTTTTCTTTGTTTTGAAACATAACAGTAACACCTCCCTCAAATGACGAGAATTAGGCTCGTAAACTGACATTTTCAACAAGAACAACTTTATGATGCAGTCAAAAATCGATTAATGTTTGAACGAGGTCCAAGCTAACTGCCTGACGTCTGCGATCTGTTTCTTTCGACCGCTACTTACCGTTGTCGCCACCTATCGGCAAACGGCGGAAGCAAAGTAGTACACTTTGTAAAATTTACTATGGATGTAGAAAACGACAAACAACTACCATTTCTAGATGTGCTGGTCACAAGGGAAGGTCAAAACCTGGGAGACAGCGCAGTTCTAAAACCGATGCCCATGGACCGATATCGGCACAAACTGTCAAATCATTACCCGAGGCATAAAAGATGCATGATTAATATGCTCGTAACGCAATAAGACAAATATGTGAGCCACAGCACCTCAGACGCTAGAGGCAACACCCAAAAAGAGCTCTGAGGAGCAACGACACTCAACCAGTTGTGTAGGAACACTCGGCGAGATGACACATCGGGAAAATAAATATGGGGCACGGCCTTTTTGCAGTACATTTCCAGAGTGACGGACAGAATCAGCCATATATTGCGGAAATACGGCGTAAGGAGTATTTATACACCGACAAAGAAGATCAAAGAGTGTCTCACTTGAAATGTCGGAAATACATCGTACACTATGAACAGGTGGAAACGTTTATGTTGGAATGACGGACGATCAGTCAACACCAGGACCACAGAACATAGGCGACATAGCAGATTGAAGCAGGTGGAGAAATTGTCCGTGGCAGAGCATGTAGTGTGTGAGGCCGGTTAAATTCGCCGACACAGAAGTTCTGGTTGTAGAGAAAAGTTATCACACCCGCTTTCTCAGAGAAGCTATAGAAATACACAAACATGAGAATAGCTTCAACAGAAAGAAAGCATCAAGGTGAGCGGATCTTGAATTTCCGTGCTGCACCGAACGACCTTTGCAGGTAGCAAGAGAAGAAATAATCTGTGGCCGCGAGCTCGAATCTAGTTCACCTCCAGCAATGAAGGGTGAAGCTTTGACAAAGCCAGCCACTCGTGCTGGGGAAACACCAGAAAAATCAGGAAACAAACGTCGGCAGAAGAACCCGAGACAGAAGACAACAGCCAATTCGTCAATCATTTTTGTCTCAGATAAACTATATAAGTGGGCTCCAACTAAAAGTGACAACTTTTTTCAGCCTATAATTAATTTTACAAGTCGGCGCTCTGAACAACTAAGATAAACCTGCATCTCAGTATGATGTATACATACTATTAATTTTACCATCATCATCTGCCAAACCAGCCACAGAACGAACTATTACATGCACTGTAAGGAAATCAGTACAATATACAATTCTGGCCTTTAAAATTGCTGTACCAAGAAGAAATGCAGATGATTAACGGGTATTCATTGGACAAATACACTCCTGGGAACTGAAATAAAAACACCGTGAATTCATTGTCCCAGGAAGGGGAAACTTTATTGACACATTCCTGGGGTCAGATACATCACATGATCACACTGACAGAACCACAGGCACATAGACACAGGCAACAGAGCATGCACAATGTCGGCACTAGTACAGTGTATATCCACCTTTCGCAGCAATACAGGCTGCTATTCTCCCATGGAGACGATCGTAGAGATGCTGGATGTAGTCCTGTGGAACGGCTTGCCATGCCATTTCCACCTGGCGCCTCAGTTGGACCAGCGTTCGTGCTGGACGTGCAGACCGCGTGAGACGACGCTTCATCCAGTCCCAAACATGCTCAATGGGGGACAGATCCGGAGATCTTGCTGGCCAGGGTAGTTGACTTACACCTTCTAGAGCACGTTGGGTGGCACGGGATACATGCGGACGTGAATTGTCCTGTTGGAACAGCAAGTTCCCTTGCCGGTCTAGGAATGGTAGAACGATGGGTTCGATGACGGTTTGGATGTACCGTGCACTATTCAGTGTCCCCTCGACGATCACCAGAGGTGTACGGCCAGTGTAGGAGATCGCTCCCCACACCATGATGCCGGGTGTTGGCCCTGTGTGCCTCGGTCGTATGCAGTCCTGATTGTGGCGCTCACCTGCACGGCGCCAAACACGCATACGACCATCATTGGCACCAAGGCAGAAGGGACTCTCATTGCTGAAGACGACACGTCTCCATTCGTCCCTCCATTCACGCCTGTCGCGACACCACTGGAAGCGGGCTGCACGATGTTGGGGCGTGAGCGGAAGACGGCGTAACGGTGTGCGGGACCGTAGCCCAGCTTCATGGAGACGGTTGCGAATGGTCCTCGCCGATACCCCAGGAGCAACAGTGTCCCTAATTTGCTGGGAAGTGGCGGTGCGGTCCCCTACGGCACTGCGCAGTATCCTACGGTCTTGGCGTGCATCCGTGCGTCGCTGCGGTCCGGTCCCAGGTCGATGGGCACGTGCACCTTCCGCCGACCGCTGGCGACAACATCGATGTACTGTGGAGACCTCACGCCCCACGTGTTGAGCAATTCGGCGGTACGTCCACCCGGCCTCCCGCATGCCCACTATACGCCCTCGCTCAAAGTCCGTCAACTGCACATACGGTTCACGTCCACGCTGTCGCGGCATGCTACCAGTGTTAAAGACTGCGATGGAGGTCCGTATGCCACGGCAAACTGGCTGACACTGACGGCGGCGGTGCACAAATGCTGCGCAGCTAGCGCCATTCGACGGCCAACACCGCGGTTCCTGGTGTGTCCGCTGTGCCGTGCGTGTGATCATTGCTTGTACAGCCCTCTCGCAGTGTCCGGAGCAAGTATGGTGGGTCTGACACACCGGTGTCAATGTGTTCTTTTTTCTATTTCCAGGAGTGTATATAATACTAGAACTGACATGTGATTACATTTTCACGCAATTTGGGTGCATAGATCCTGAGAAATCAGTACTCAGAACAACCACCTCTGGCCGTAATAACGGCCTTGATACGCCTGGGCACTGAGTGCGCCAGGGCACTGAGTCAAACAGAACTTGAATGGCGTGTACAGGCACAGGTGCCCATGCAGCTTCAACACGACACCACAGTTCATCAAGAGTAGTGACTGGCGTATTGTGACGGTCCAGTTTCTCGGTCACCATTGACCAGACGTTTTTAATTAGTAAGAGATCTGGTGAATGTGCTGGCCACGGCAGCAGTCGAACATTTTCTGTATCCAGAAAGGCCCGTACAGGACTTGCAACATGCGACCGTGCATTATCCTGCTGAAATGTAGGGTTTCACCGGGATCGCATGAAGTGTACAGTCACGGGTCGTAACACATCAGAAATGTAACGTCCACTGTTCAAAGTGCTGTCAGTGCGACCAAGAGGTGACCGAGACGTGTAACCAATGGCACCCCATACCATCACGCAGGGTGATACGCCAGTATGGCGATGACGAATACACGCTTCCAATGTGCGTTCACCGTGATGTCACCAAACACGGATGCGATCATCATGATGCTGTTAACAGAACCTGAATTCATCCAAAAAATGACGTTTTGCCAATCGTGCACCCAGGTTAGTCTTTGAGTACACCATCACAGGTGCTCCTGTTTCTGATGCAGCGTCAAGGGCAACCGCAGCTATGGTCTCCGAGCTGATAGTTCATGCTGCTACAAACTTCGTCGAACTGTTTGTGCAGATGGTCGTTGTCTTGCTAACGTCCCCATCTGTTGACTCAGGGATCGAGACGTGGCTGCACGATCCCTTACAGCCCTGCGGATAAGATGCCTGTCCTCTCGACTGCTAATGATACGAGGCCGTTGGGATCCAGCACGGCGTTCCGTATTACCCTCCTGAACCCACCGATTCCATATTCTGCTAACAGTCATTGGATCTCGACCAACGCGAGCAGAAATGTCGCGATACGATAAACCGCGGTTCCGATATCCTACATTCCGACCTTTATCAAAGTCGGAAACGTGATGGTACGCATTTCTCCTCCTTACACGAGGCATCACAACAACGTTTCACCAGGCAACGCCGGTCAACTGCTGTTTGTGTATGAGAAATCGGTTGGAAACTTTCCTCATGTCAGCACGTTGTAGGTGTCGCCACCGGCGCGAACCTTGTATGAATGCTCTGAAATGCCAATAATTTGCATATCACAGCATCTTCTTCCTGTCGGTTAAATTTCGCGTCTGCAGTACGTCATCTTCATGGTGTAGCAATTTTAATGGTCAATAGTGTACAATAACTTACATCGAGACCTCCATATTTCAGACAGTCACATCGGTTCCAAATGTTGTATATCCACAGAGTACCGACCATAACTCTGATGTAGTTTGTGCTATGTGCTGACAACCATGAGAACGCGCGTAAGCTTTAAGTAATCGGTAACAGAGCACAGGAAAAGCGTAACTGTGAGCGTCTGTCGTGTAGAGCCCTCGTGGGGAAGTTGGCAGACCGTTACTTATGAAACTGTTGTATGGGACAACATGTTACTGGCGTATAAAAGAACAGTTGAGAGGGTATAGCAATATTCTATTGACAGTCCATTTTCGCTTCGTTTATTTTAACGTAGCAAACCTAGAGGTAGCCTAAACTTGTAGTTTCAAGGAAAAAACACAGACATTGGGAACATCAGAATAAGAAAAAATTGCACCACACTTGCAGAAGTATTAATAATAATAATAATAATAATAATAATAATAATAATAATAATAACAATAATAACTGACCGCTAGATGACAGCACCACCATACATCTATAAACACTGAATAGTTCTTTTACATGTTAGGAAAATGTTGTCTTATATAATGCTCTTATATATATGTCTCGAACCTGGGACCCTTACTAAGACGAACTAACATTCTACCAAGTTCCCCATGGGAGCTCCGCACGACAAACGCTCAAAGTTATGCTTTTCCTGTGTTCCGTAGGTCACGTGACACGTATTACTTACTGTTTAGGCTCGTTCTTCTGGACAACAGCGCATAGCACAAACTATATCGCTGTTTTGTTTTATCTATCGATATACGACGTTTGGTATCGATTTGACTGTCTGACATCTGGAGGTTTCGATGTTACTGCTCCATAATTTCACACCGGAAAAATTACGCTCTCTTACACCACAACCCTGCCGTGCAGTACAACAATTCACTTGACAGTATTCTTCATGGCTTTAGAATGCCTCTGTACAACCACAGCAGTCGCAAGCTGACCGCATCTAACTAGTCGCACACGGCCACATTGTGAACTAATTAGCTACGTGCACTCAATACTTGCGACTAACAGATGTGGCTCACAAAACCACATGCCACTTTTCACTGCCTCGTAATAACCAACTTGCCATATTTCCTCGTCACTAGAATCTTCTCCTGCGCACCTGCAAGAATGTGCTGTCCGCTACCCAGCTCGATGATGTCCACCTACAACTGGCCACGCCCAGTGTTGACTGTTAGACTGCCGCTGCTGCTCGCTTCCGTAGTGCTCTCCCTCCCAGCCTGTTGTGGTTCTTTGCTGTCAAAAGACCGCCTTTAGTCACGTGCTAGTCACTGCGGCCGCACTTTGGCCAGCCCGCCAAATATGGAGACAGGTATGGTCGTTGCTCCGAACAGGTCCAGTGCTGAAACCACAACCAGCGTGGCGGGCGGGTAGTGCAACATGCAGCGAAATTCCAATTTCACGACACAAATAATTCAGAATGTTGATTGGACTACCACTCTTTGAAAATCTGAAGGTAGCAGGGTAAAAGTACAGAGAGCAATAGATTATACGTAGCTTGTGCAGTAAAGAAGGCTTCGGTTTTCAGAGCCGAAAGATACGAAAGAAAAGCATTAGTTGTGAAAGTGACCTATCTGGCATGTTATTCAGTCTGTTCATTGAGCAGGCAGTAAATGAAACAAAACAGACTTTTGGGAAGGTAATTCATGTTCATCGAGAAGAGAACATAATCTTTAAACTTTGCTGATGGAATCGTAATGCGGTCAGAAAAGAGAAAGGTCGTGGAAGAGCAGATGCATGCAATGGATAATATCTTGAACAGAGATTGCAACATGAACATAAACAAAAGTAGAATAAGGGTAATACAATGAACGAGTCCTTGCTGAAAAGTAATGCCTTCGAACTTTTTATTGTATCTTTGGACAATACGGTTTTTATTATGTTCTCAATACCAGCTGCAATATTACAAGCGAACCATATTACTCGGTCGCCTTTTCGCTTCTCTTGCATCAGTTTCAACCCTGCGCCGCTAGAAGGTTCAGATCTGTAGTGTACAACATGGGCGCTGTGCTACGTAGTTATGTTGGCGCTTCAGAAAAACCGTGTTGCAATCGAGTTTCTAAGCGCAGAAAACGTGGCTCCACTTGAAATCAGTAGAAGTGTGAAATCTACGTACGGTGATGATTGTATCGATATTAGTAACACGCGTCTTTGGGTTGTTCGTGCTCGTAATGAACGAAAAGATGGTGCTAACCTCATCTTGTGTGACAGAGCCCGGAGTGTTTTCAGACTACAAAGAACACCTTCGAGGACGTTACTGTGATAATGACGAAGTGGTGCAATCAGAAGTGAAGCTGCGGCTCCGTCAACAGTCTACAGTGACGGTATCAACAAACTTGTCTGTTGCTGGGACAAATGTATTCGTCGCCAGGGTGTTTGTGTCGGGAAATAAATACGTAGACTTGAAGAACTAAGATGTAGAATTTTAATAACGCTTGGTTTATTTAAATAGCTTTAAGCGTTTTACATTAGATTTTCGGAAGAATTACCTCTCTGCACGTCATCTTAACCGAAATAAAATCATTTAGTGCAGAGGAAATTAGATCAGGAAATGACATACTGAAAGAAGTTTCCGAGCTATCATATTTGGACAGAAAAATAACTGACGGTGGCAGAAGTAAAGGGGATGTATATTGCAGATTTACAAATGCAATGAAAGCATTTGTCGAAAAAGAGAAATTTATTTACATATAATATAACATGTAGTGTTAGGAGCTCTTCTCTGCAAGTACTTCCAGAACTGTAGCCTTCTGTGGAAATGATATGCAAACGATAAATAATACGGATAACAACACAACAGAAGCTTTTGAAATGTGGTGCTATAGAATAGCGCTGAAGATAAGATGGATGTATGGAATAACCAACGAATAGCTACTGAGTTAAAATGGGGAGGGTATTAAGCCTCAGCTTCAGTAAAATAAGGGAGACCACCACAATCTGCTCTTGACGCAGACTCTGTTAGCTTGGCTCGCTTAAAGTCATAGGGGCAGTTGTACAACAGCGCTCTAAGGCCCACGCATTTATTAAAGTGCTGAACAGTGAAATTATTATAATCTAGTTGATCGGCATGAAGAATGGGCAGTTTTGTACTCATAAATGAGCGAATTTGGAGGGTGGAAACTGTAGTGGGAGACCAAGGCTTGGCTATAGTAAGCGAGTTAAAGTGAATGTAGGTTATAACAGTGACGCGGATATAAAGAGACTTTCACAGGATAGAGCAGCATGGAGAGCGGCAGTAAAACTATCTTCATCCAAGTACGATTTTATACGTCCGTTGGATCCGAATCTGCGGACATGCGCGAATTTCTGTACAAACCTCTCTCGCAACAGCAGCGGTCAACCTCAGACTATTATCTCAATGTCATTAAGGAAACATTTTTAAATATACGAGATCGTGCTGTAACGTAATGTATCCAAATTTTTATGTGGAATCTCTTAAAGGTTTCTAAGTAAAAAAATGTTATTAATGCTTTACATATTTATTTTTCACGTCTACATATTTTCAGCCATCTGAGTGTACACGGCTCCGAATTGCAGCGTGTAGCATGGCGGTGTGTAACGTAACTACACTGATGAGCCTAAGAAACTGGTACACCCACCTAATTACATGTAATGCCCCACCAGTCGCAGAAGTGCCGCAACACGGGGTGGCATGGACTCGACTAATGTCTGAAGTAATGATGGAAGGAATTGAAACCATAAATCATATAGGGCTGTTCTTAAATCCGTAAGAGTACAAGGGAGTGGAGATCTCTTGTGAACAGCACGTCGCAAGGCATCCGAGATATGCTCAATAATGTTCATGTCTGGGGAGTCTGGTGGCCAGTGGAAGAGTTTAAACTCATAAGAAAGTTTCTGGAGCCACTCCGTAGCAATACTTGACGTGTGGGGGGTCGCATTGTCCTGTTGGAATTACCCAAGTTCGTAGGAATGTACAATTGACATCAATGGATGCCTGTGATCAGACAGGATGCTTAGGTATGTGTCACCTGTCAGAGTCGAGTCTAGACATATCGGCTTCCCATATCACTCCAATTGCACACTCCCCGCACCATTACAGAGCCTCCACCAGCTTGAAGAGCCCTTCTGACATGCAGGGTCCATGGATTCATGAGGTTCTCTCACTCTCATACGGCCAACCACGTTTCCAGTCATCAACTGTCCAATGTTGGTGTTGACGGACCCAGGCGAGGCGTAAAGCTTTGTGGCGTTATAGTGCTACAACGATGAAAGATAATATTGCGACGATGTCAAACCTTATTTTCATGATATAAAGAAGAATTGATGATATTAAAAATGTGATTATAATTTTATTATTTTAATTTTTGTGCTCAGTGAATCAAAGACTTTCTAGTGCACGGAATAAACTAGCATTGTTTGTACTACGAAACTATATATGATTGTTAAGTGAGAATTGATTCTATGTAAGACATTTTGTCTGGGCGGATTTTGCTCTCGTAATGGTCGGTAGAGAGAGAAAAGTTTCTTAATCGATGTATGTAATGTGAATGTATAAAGGCTATAAAAAGGAGAGAGAGCGAGATAATCCTTGCGGACAATCACCATATTCTATAAGAAAAGGTAAATACAAGTTATTCAAAACAATTATCTCTAAAGTGTATCGTCTTGTGATTTCTAAAGACTGAAAATTGCGGTGTTTAATCTAAACCCGTCCTGAATAACATCGAAGAACATTTATATCATCATATATTTTCTTCGTTTGACCACGGTTGTGATTCGCATGTTACTTTTTGTTACACGACGTGTTAGAAATATTTTCATTATACGCGCAAAAGTGCACACAGCTTTAATCGAACCTGTATCTTTCGAAAACGATAACTCTTAATCAGTACAATTACGCGAATATCCTCTAAATCGCAACCGTGATCACAAAAGTGTTTCCTGAACCTGATTTTAATAAATGTGTAGACTTGAAAGCGAACAGCATTGCACCATCGTTGGTTCACAACAATTGAAAGAAAACAAAACAGGGAGTGAACAACTTTAAATTTTAACGTCGTCAGCGTTACGAAATCTGAGCGACGTAAGCTAATTAATTAAATATTAACAGGAAGATAATTATTAAATTTTAAAGATAAAATCACAGCAAGAATTTAAAGCATCATTACGTTTCTTTGCATTAGCACTTGAGTATCAGATACCGTTATATCTATTTAAAAGACAGTGCGCAAAAAAAATTGCCACCTTTTATAATTATTATTACAGCAATTCATCGTGCAGTCACAAAGGGTACACGAGTGGGCCTTCGGCTCCGAAAGCCCATATCGATGATATTTCGTTGAATGGTTCGCACGGTGACTTGTTGATGGCCCAGCACTGAAATCCGCAGCAACTTGTGGAAGTATTGCACTTCTGTCACACTGAACGATTCTCTTCAGTCGTCGTTGATCCTGTCCTTGCAAGACCTTTTTTCCTGCCGCAGTGATGTCGGAGACTTGATGTTCTACCGGATTCCTGATATTCATGGTACATTCACGAAATGGTCATACGGGAAAATCCCTACTTCATCGCTACCTCGCTCGTGCGCCGACTATAACACCAAGTTCAAACTCACTTAAATCTTGGTAACTGGCCATTGCAGCAGCACTAACCAATCTAACAACTGCGCCAGACACTTGTCTTATATAGGCGTTACCGACTGCAGCGCCGTATTCTGCCTGTTACATATCTCCGTATTTTAATACGCATGCCAATACCAGTTTCTTTGGCGCTTCAGTGTAAGTCCGTATGGGAGAAACAGCGTTCAGTATTTGGGTTTCGAATTCGAAGAGTTCGTCCACACGTGGAGCGGAGCGCCTTCTCCTTCTGCATGAGAATGCAAGACCACTCACGAGCGCCCCAACGTCTGCAGCAGTCCAGCGCCTCGGGTCATTTCTATGATCACACGAACGCCCAAAAAGGGCTTTAAATGTTGTATGACTTGTTTGGTGTCTGTGAGGGTACTTGTTTTTGTGTAACCGTACTACCTCTCGACCCCTTTCATCTGCTTGGCCGTACACAAACACGATCTTGACTTGTTGTCGACATGAATATCGAAAGATTCTGCTGCTTACAGTACACTGCGCCAGACACACAGCCTGTAACACACAGGGAACACACAACACACGGTCAGAGGAACTTCCGTCATCTGCGTCATCTACTGTGGCAACGCTACATTTCTGGTCACATGTTCATAGGTTCTTACCCCCTCTATTTCCAATCAGTACTGCTGGTTGTCAGTCAGAGTGAAAAAACACGTACTGGAAATGTATTCGCAGTTGCGAATATGAACAATCATCGGCTGTTTATTTGAATGACGACATTGAAAACTTGTGCCAGGCCGGGGTTCGAGCCAAGATTTCCCGCTTTAAGTGAGTGATCGCCTTAATCGCTTCCGCTATCCGTGCGTGTGTCACAGCCAGACCCAAATTCCATATTTCGTCGTCCATGAGTCATAATCTGCACTCGTGCCTACCAGTATTCCCGCCAAGGAATGACATTTATTGAGAGTCGACGGCCTACTATTGGCGAATACAATCGAAATAGTAGCACCCTTGTTGTTAAGAAGTACAGTGCAATGTTCCTTCGAACATACGTGGCCCTCGACTCTCAATAAAGTTGCCCTTATTGGACGGGAGTGTACATAACGTAGGAGTGCAGCTTGTGACACATGGATAAGACATACAGCAGTTTGCCGCTGAGCGGGATTCGGGCACGGATAGCCGATGCGGTTAAGGCGACCGCTCGCGAACAGTGGGATGTTCGGGTGCGAGTCACAAATTTTCTCTATCGTCATTCCAATTCACAGCCGGAGGTGGTTTATATTTGCAGTTGCGAATACATTTCCTGTATTGCTTGATGATTGTAGTCTGTGCAGTGCCTGTTGCTTCGGAAGTGTATACATTACATGGCCGAAGGACCATTGCATCATACTTCTTAATAACACATGCATTGCTGTTCAATATGAAAAAGGAGGTCTTTCTTAGATATTTCTTTCAATCGATCACATTTTATACGACGAGACTACAAAGTAATTCAAGTCCTGCAGTTCAAAAGGACAAAGGATCTCTGGCAAGTAATGGCCTGTTCATTTATCATCACATTTTTGTGAAAGTTTTAGCAGCTGTATCTTGGAAACGTTTCACGAAACGTCATACGCCTTTAGAGGAGGATACCCTCACCTATTAACGTACGTTCTTTCTCTTTTGATAACGTTATATTTAACAGCAGAACTGTTGACCCTGGGAAGTACGAGGCTTCTCTTTACAATGGAGAAAGACAGCGGGCGAAACGCATGGCGGAAGCCGCGGCAGGCAGCTGCTGCTTCCTCTTCCTGCTGTTATCGACTGGCCCGGCGCGAAACTCTCCATTTCTGGTTGCAGATAGCAGTAGGCAGAGCAGTGCGTGCAGGCGTGGGCTGGCCTGCGACCGGCACGCGTTATCTGCCCAGGACTCGCAGATCAGCCGCTTCGCTGTTTGCCGGGCTCCCCATGTTTGCCCTGCACAATCCGCACCTTTCTAGATAGAGTCGCTCACCCGCTGGTGTTGTAGTCCATTTGTCGGAGCCTCACATCTGGTCGGCGCACACGTAAGTTCTCTACATATTGTCTTGTAATGTAGCTACACCATCTCAGCTCTAACAGGTTGCTTATTTCTTTTCCTGAGAAGCAGAATTTTCGGTCTAACTGACTACGGCTTTCATTTCTTCTTTTCCGGTACTAACTTTCCAACTTCGCGTATCTACTGTATGAACCGCTTTCGGTACTGTATTTTGTAGCTGTTTCTACTGCTCCCACGCACATCAAAAAAAGTTTTGCATCACCACGGTTCCAAGTACTATTGAAGACAGATGTTGACTGTGGATGTTGTATCACAGACACAGTCCCTTTGACTGTTGAGAGATGTCTCTAAACCCGTCCAGAGATGTAAACAACGATGCATGAGCAGCGCCTATTAGACGGACGGGGTCCGGCAGCCGATCAGTTCGAGGAAGGAGGTGCACGGCTCGTGTTGTACGTAGTCCAACCATTCCTAGACGGTCAGTACACCGATCCGATCGCGTCCGCATTGTTACTTTGTGCCAGGAATCGCTCGCAACAAGGAAAGTGTCCAGGCGTTGTTCGGACGTGGAAGAGATACAGAGAGACAGGAACTGTCGAAGACATGCCTCGCTCAGGCTGCCCAAGGGCTACTAATGCAGTGGATGACTGCTACCTACGGACTATGGCACCGAGGAACCCTGACAGCAACGCCGCCATGTTGAATAATGCTTTTCGTGCAGCCACAAAACTCGTGTTACGCCTCAAACTGTGCGCATTGAGCTGCATGATGCGCTACTTCACTCCCGATATGCATGGCGAGGTCGATCTTTGCAACCGCGACACCGTGCAGCGCGGTACAGATTGGCCCAACAACATGCCGAATGGACCACTCAGGATTGGCATCACGTTCTCTTCACCGATGAGCGTCGCGTATGCCTTCAACCAGACAGTCGTCGGAGACGTGTTTGGAGGCCATCCGGTCAAGCTGAACGCCTTAGACACACTGTCCAGCGAGTGCAACAAGGTGGAGGTTCCCTGATGTTTTGGGGTGGCATTCTGTGGGGCCAACGTACGCCACTGGTGGTCATGGGAGGCGCCGTAACGGCTGTACGATACGTGAATGCCATCCTCTGACCGACAGTGAAACCATATCGGCAGCATATTGGCGGGACATTCGTCCTCATGGACGACAATTCACACCCCCATCGTGAACATCTTGTGAATGACTTCCTTCAGGATAACGACATCGCTCGACTAGAGTGGCCAGCATGTTCTCCAGACATGAACCCTGTCGAACATGCCTGGGATAGAGTGAAAAGGGCTGTTAATGGACGACGTGACCCTTGCCGTTGAGGAGTGGGACAATCGGGACCAACATTGCCTTGATGAACTTGTGGATAGTATGCCACGACGAATACAGGCATGCATCAGTGCGAAAGGAAGTGCTACTGGGTACTAGAGGTACCGGTGTGGACAGCAATCTGGACCACCACCTCTGAAGGTCACGCTGTTTGGTGGTACTACATGCAATGTGTGGTTTTCGTTAGCAACAAAAAAGGCGGAAATGATGTTTATGTTGATCTCTATTCCAATTTTCTCTACAGGTTCCGAAACTCTCGGTACCGAGGTGATGCAAAACTTTTTCTCATGTATGTATAATTCATCCTTTCCAGTTTTCCTTTCAACGCCAAGTTTGTGTGGTGACAATTTCTCTTGTCGCCTACTGCATCTAGTATCACTTCATTTCCTACTTTATGTGTTCAATGAAATTTTCTTATTCTTCTGTAGCACCTCTCCTCAAATATCTCTAGTTTATTCTTCTCAGTTGTATCTTCCTCTTCCGTGCAAGTCTATGCTCCAGACACATCTTTCAGATGCAAACAGTCCAATTTAACGTCAGCATTTTACACAAGTAGATCTCTTTCCTCCAGCACCTCTATGATTCAGATGTTTTCCTTGATCGCTCCATCTCCAGCAATCACAGTTTACATATAGCTGTGTTCTGTCCACAGCCCAGATACATAGCAAGTCATTGTCCTTTCTTCTATTATTCTTGATCATTGTCATCCATGTTTTGTATATTGCTAACTTTAATTCCACGTTAAGTAGGTACTACATCCCCTTCAACAGTTCTCGTAAATTTTTCCTTCCAGATGGGCTATGTGGTGTGTGAGCTTTATCCTTAGGACTTTATTCCCTTACTTTCGTATTCATCCTCTAAAACGCTCTTTCACGTCTTTTTTTTACCTCACCTAAAATAGAGTGTAAAACGTAAACCAATACCATCTAACAAACCAAGTTTATGAGGCTTTCAGTTTGCCTAACACTTGCGAACTGTAGGGTAGTACCATGGAATTGGGACGAACTGCTCAGTAGTAACATCAACAACATTTTTAACACAAATGTTTGACAAACATTAGTTTGCACACTATGATTGTTTATACTAACAACAAAAGGAATTCCAGTTGTAACTAAAAAGCCCTTCATAGTTACTTTGCATGTGTTTTTACGGTTAGTTAGTACAAAATATGTTCATGTTGTAAGTTATTTTCTCTTTCTTTCACGTTGATTATCACTGGATTTAATTCCTTAATGTAGTTCTCTACTCATGGAAAATTCTTGCCCACCTCACTTTCAGCTACTTTGTTGCTGATTAGATATTAATTAAAATAACCAATTAAATTTTCCACATACTGGGAATTGTAGATGTTATCAGTTAATGAAAATGTCAAATTCTGCACAAATCGCCTCAGCGTCATTATTTCCTTGCATTTTCTGCGAATGATCTCGGAGTTAGACTTTATTCAAGTTGAACTTGACAACTTGTGAATTGTATGTCAGTAACACTATTTATGTGTTTGTTATTCACATATGTAAATAAAAAAGTTACTGTTATTCCGAAAAAGTTTGTAAGTCGTCACGCTGATTTTTTCTGATTGTTTACGATATTCCTTCGGTAATGACTACAACTGAACATCTTACTGATTATGGTGCACATCCAATTTGATATGAATATGTGTCTTATCCCTCAAGTTACACAAACATTTAGGATGGAATCAATCGTGGTGTGCGGTACTTTCATTAGGCTCAATTCACAGAGAAGTGGCTTGGCAGGGACGTCTGGTGGAGATGTGACAACGTTTCAAGCCCCACGTACGTTTTAGCCACGAGTGGCGCGTCGAAGCGACGCTTGGCGGTGACGTCAAGTGACGCACTGCTGTTTTCTTTAATTTGAAGTGTCAAAATGCTAAATTATTTAGAGATTAACGTAAATTTTCATGAAATAATAGAAAAATATCCTGAATTATACGATCATAATCGAGCAGACTATTTACAGTGGCTGTGTGCAAGACAAAGCCTGGCAGAACACCGCTGGAGATCTAAACGAAACAGGTCAGCTAATAGCATTACCACCTGTAATTGCGAGAAACTGACTATATTCTCAATCGAGAGAAGTAAACGTTACGGAAAATTATTTATTGGAATAGTGTCTTTGGCGGTGACGTGATAAGAAAACGGGAGTCCGATACTCTTTTGTTTAATCTCAGTTACTTTCGTAAAAGTCAGTAATGATAATAATACTGTTAACTTAAGCTACCTCTGAACTGGAAAATGGCTACGTCGCACAGTTAGATTGGAAACAGTTCGTTTCGTATTTTGTTGACAGTGAAAAGGAATGATATTTAGTCCGCAACTCGTGTTCGTGCGGTAGCGTTCTCGCTTCCCGCGCCCGGGTTCGATTTCCGGCGAGGTCAGGGATTTTCTCTGCCTCGTGATTACGGGGTTTTGTGTGATGTCCTTAGGTTAGTTAGGTTTAAGTAGTTATATGTTCTAGGGGACTGATGACCATAGATGTTAAGTCCCACAGTGCTCAGAGCCATTTGAACCAGTAATGATATTTAATTTAGTAATAATTGCACTCAGAAAAATTTAGGGCTCGGAGAAAAATAAATGACTGAAGGTTGCAATAATGTAATACGTGAGTAGTAATTTCTCGCAAAAAGACTTTTGAAATAATCACGACCCAAATGAAAAGCTTCGATATTTAGTTATTGCACTCGCTCACTCGCACCGAATGAGATTTATCTTTTCTTTTTATTCAGACTGAAAGAGGTTCTTCAAATGACGTAGTCTTAATGTCACAAAATATTTTAATGCTTTTAATGGACATTGAGTCTGCACAAGCAAACACAACTTACGTTTAGTAGTACAGCTCAGCAACAGCGATCAAGAAAGATCTAATTCCCAAGAAAACCTAATCGTCTACGAGATTTAACCGAAAGAGATCAGCGAAATAGAGCTTCTCACAATCGTACATGCCTTTTTATAATATTCTAAAACTGTTATCTTTGCGTTATTTTCATCCCATTACTAGTTACAAGGTTAATGCATCACTTCATTGCGTAGATATTGGAACCAATAAAATTAAATAGCGTTTCCTTTAGCGTACTAGGCGCTGTCATTTAGTAATTATTCCTCATGATATGGGTGAAAATTCGTTAAGTGGCGCTGTGACGCCACAAGCCAGTAAATCGCATTATTAATAATATTGTGAATGGTAATGCATAATTTGATCGTTTACCCTAACAACATCGTAACTAACTAAAAGCAAATTTTACCTAAGCAAATTTTACTGGTAAAGAAAAAACTGCTTTATGCGTAAGTACTAGTGCTTTCTTGATACAGGCGGTGTTATGAGGTAAACGCCATTCTGCATATTTTTGTAACAATTATGGCACATTTGCTTATGTTTTTTTTAAAAATAGCACTAGTTTTTATTTTCCTGAACGAACAACGCCTTAGCGCCACAGTTATGACGTTGTGCAGTTGAAAGACATTGGTTTTTCTGTGTTACTAATGGCTGGAATATAGAGCTTATTTTTGAGAAAGTGTAAGAACAAAGGTCAAAACAGGTGATATTTATTGGAATACAAATTTGCACAAGGACCAACAGAAGATACAAAAAAATTTACACTACTCGCGTTGCAATTACACGAAATATCTACATTCATAATTACATTTTCTGTCCTCAATCAGTGGGTTTTGGCAGACAGACGAGTAAATGCACGATTCACTTGACAGTTTGCTCGTAGAAATTCCGTGTTTCAGCTGGGATATACTGCCCCATGTCAAGTAAGTTTCCCCCTTCTTGTCACTTTTTACTGGCAGAAGTTTACCGCACAAAATAGAGAAAACTGAAATGTTGCCTAGGGCAGGTTCTTTCCCCGTACTTCTCGGATACTTTAAGACTTTTACTTCCCCTTAGTTCAGCAAGGCTGTCAGATGAAATTTGTAGCCTGAGATACTCAGTTATTTTGAAGGAGTGTCAGCGCCAACTTTGGTCTAGTGCGGCAAAATCTCTTAAGTATTCTGGTTCCATCTTGCAGAGAAGGGATCCGCTGTGTTAGGCGTTAGTGGTTACTGGAATCCAGTCGTCGGGGTGATATACGTGTAAAGATCTTTTTTTCTTCTCTATAAGGACAAAATCTCTATCACCTGATAGGAAACTGTGTCCTGCAACGAGGAATTTCCGATCTTCAGCAATGAAATATTTACCGACGGTCAGATTATGGAAATGTATTACAATATTTTGAACATTCCTCTTAAAATATGCGATACTTACGATAACTTTCAAAAGCACATCATACGAGAGATAAGAATTATGGTCAAATCATTCTAGGTTCGACTAGAGTTTTACCAGCTCGGACAAGTTACGTATCGAATTGTGCACAGCACTAAATCTTTTGGATTTGACTCAGACCATCTTCACAGTCGACGCGAGGACACGTCATTAGAATACATAATATTAATCGCATTGTGCATAGAAACACTTAGAACTATAAATATTACCTTAACCATCGCTCATCATACTTGAATGCATTCATCTTTAATACGTTTACTAGATGTCCTGTCTTAATCTATATGTCTACTCTGCACAAATTAGTACCATTTGCATCCACTTTCCCGAAACGCATTTTAGTATAGCAATAAAATAAAGATTTTGCTACAAGCACGACCCACCTGCTATGTGGTTACGGCCTAGCATGACGTATAATTTCTCTAATAAATTACAACAAATTTTCTACGCTGTTGCTAGCAAAAGAACGCATATTTCAATTTTTTCCTGCAGTTTATCTACAGCTACATTTACATACACCCATACGACCAACTGTAGGCCTCCGTTCGTCCTAATCTCTATTCTCTTGGTAGCAGAGTAAGCGCACAGTCTCCCTCGAAAGCGGTTTCTTTAAATGTACCCAACAGGATTGTGGAGAACTACGCCCTATTTCTTCCAAGAATTACCATTAAAGTTCTCCGTTTAATTCTGTACGCTTTCAAATGGTTCAAATGGCTCTGAGCACTATAGGACTTAACTACTGTGGTCATCAGTCCCCTAGAACTTAGAACTACTTAAACCTAACTAACCTAAGGACATCACACACATCCATGCCCGAGGCTGGATTCGAACCTGCGATCGTAGCAGTCGCGCGGTTCCGGACTGCGCGCCTAGAACCGCTAGACCACCGCGGCCGGCTGTTACGCTTTCGAATGAACTAAACCGACTTATTAAGATATCAGTACCATATGTCTCAATTCAGTTCAACAATTACAAAATCATTACTGTTATACATTGTCATGTACATGATGACTTCAGACGCTGCCATATTGCTCCTTAGTTGGTTGCTCAAGCGTCTAGCATGCAGTTAGCTCTACAGTCGAAGTACACTTTCCGAAAATCCTTCCGACATATCTAAATCTCCCATTCACCTACCTTAAAACTAATTTTACGTCAATATCGCATAATATATCTTTTATTATTACCCCTAAATGTGTATGCATTGTTTGCACAGCAAAGTGTTACAGTATTAAGCACCAGTTCTATATTTATAACACATTGTGGAGATATTTTTATCACATAACGAGTATTACCTCCCCCCATGAACCATGGACCTTGCCGTTGGTGGGGAGGCTTGCCTGCCTCAGCGATACAGATAGCCGTGCCGTAGGTGCAACCACAACGGAGGGGTATCTGTTGAGAGGACAGACAAACGTGTGGTTCCTGAAGAGGGGCAGCAGCCTTTCCAGTAGTTGCAAGGGCAACAGTCTGGATGATTGACTGATCTGGCCTTGTAACAATAATCAAAACGGCCTTGCTGTGCTGGTACTGCGAACGGCAGAAAGCAAGGGGAAACTACGGCTGTAATTTTTCCCGAGGTCATGCAGCTTTACTGTATGATTAAATGATGATGACGTCCTCTTGGGTAAAATATTCCGGAGGTAAAATAGTCCCCCATTCGGATCTCCGGTCAGGGACTACTCAAGAGGATGTCGTTATCAGCAGAAAGAAAACTGGCGTTCTACGGATCGGAACGTGGAATGTCAGATCCCTTAATCGGGCAGGTAGGTTAGAAAATTTAAAAAGGGAAATGGGTAGGTTAAAGTTAGATATAGTAGGAATTAGTGAAGTTCGGTGGCAGGAGGAACAAGACTTTTGGTCAGGTGACTACAGGGTTATAAACAAAAAATCAAATAGGGGTAATGCAGGAGTAGGTTTAATAATGAATAGGAAAATAGGAATGCGGGTAAGCTACTACAAACAGCATAGTGAACGCATTATTGTGGCCAAGATAGATACGAAGCCCACACCTACTACAGTAGTACAAGTTTGTATGCCAACTAGCTCTGCAGATGACGAAGAAATTGAAGAAATGTATGATGAAATAAAAGAAATTATTCAGATAGTGAAGGGTGATGAAAATTTAATAGTCATGGGTGACCGGAATTCGGCAGTAGGAAAAGGGAGAGAAGGGAACGTAATAGGTGAATATGGATTGGGGCTAAGAAATTAAAGAGGAACCCGCCTGGTAGAATTTTGCACAGAGCACAACTTAATCATAGCTAATACTTGGTTTAAGAATCATGAAAGAAGGTTGTATACATGGAAGAACCCTGGAGATACTAAAAGGTAGCAGATAGATTATATAATGGTGAGACAGAGATTTAGGAACCAGGTTTTAAATTGTAAGACATTTCCAGGGGAAGGTGTGCTTTGACCACAATCTATTGGTTATGACCTGTAGATTAAAACTGAAGAAACTGCAAAAAGGAGGGAACTTAAGGAGATATGACCTGGATAAACTGAAAGAACCAGAGGTTCTACAGAGTTTCAGGGAGAGCGTAAGGGAACAATTGACAGGAATGGGGGAAACAAATACAGTAGAAGAAGAATGGATACCTTTGAGGGATGAAGTAGTGAAGGCAGCAGATAAACAATTAGGTAAAAAGACGAGGGCTAGTAGAAATCCTTGGGTAACAGAAGAAATATTGAATTCAATTGATTAAAGGAGAAAATATAAAAATGCAGTAAATGAAGAAGGCAAAAAGAAATACAAACGTCTCAAAAATGAGATCGACAGAAAGTGCAAAATGGCTAAGCAGGGATGGCTAGAGGACAAATGTAAGGATGTAGAGGCTTATCTCACTAGGGGCAAGATAGATACTGCCTACAGGAAAATTAAAGAGACCTTTGGAGATAAGAGAAGCACTTGTATGAACATAAAGAGCTCAGATGGAAACCCAGTTATAAGCAAAGAAAGGAAAGCAGAAAGGTGGAAGGAGTATATAGAGGGTCTATACAAGGGCGATGCACTTGAGGACAATATTATGGAAATGGAAGAGGATGTGGATGAAGATGAAATGGGAGATACGATACTACGTGAAGAGTTTGACAGAGCACTGAAAGACCTGAGTCGAAACAAGGCCCCCAGATTAGACAACATTCCATTGTAACTACTGACGGCCTTGGGAGAGCCAGTTCTGACAAAACTCTACTATCTGGTGAACAAGATGTATGAAACAGGCGAAATACCTGCAGACTTCAAGAAGAATATAATAATTCCAATCCCAAAGAAAGCAGGTATTGACAGACGTGAAAATTACCGAACAATCAGTTTAATAAGCCACAGCTGCAAAATACTAACACGAATTCTTTACCGACGAATGGAAAAACTAATAGAAGCCAACCTCGGGGGAGATCAGTTTGGATTCCGTAGAAATGTTGGAACACGTGAGGAAATACTGACCTTACGACTTATCTTAGAAGAAAGATTAAGGAAAGGCAAACCTACGTTTCTAGCATTTGTAGACTTAGAGAAAGCTTTTGACAATGTTGACTGGAATACTCTCTTTCAAATTCTAAAGGTGGCAGGGGTAAAATACAGGGAGCGAAAGGCTATTTACAATTTTTACAGAAACCAGATGGCAGTTATAAGAGTCGAGGGACGTGAAAGGGAAGCAGTGGTTGGGAAGGGAGTGAGACAGGGTTGTAGCCTCTCCCCGATGTTATTCAATCTGTATATTGAGCAAGCAGTAAAGGAAACAAAAGAAAAATTCGGGGTAGGTATTAAAATCCATGGAGAAGAAATAAAAACTTTGAGGTTCGCCGATGACATCGTAATTCTGTCAGAGACAGCAAAGGACTTGGAAGAGCAGTTGAATGGATTGGATAGTGTCTTGAAAGGAGGATATAAGATGAACATCAACAAAAGCAAAACGAGGATAATGGAATGTAGTCGAATTAAGTCGGGTGCTGCTGACGGAATTAGATTAGGAAATGAGACACTTAAAGTAGTAAAGGAGTTTGCTATTTGGGGAGAAAAATAACTAATGATGGTCGAAGTAGAGAGGATATAAAATGTAGACTGGCAATGGCAAGGAAAGCGTTTCTGAAGAAGAGAAATTTGTTAACATCGAGTATAGATTTAAGTGTCAGGAAGTCATTTCTGAAAGTATTTGTATGGAGTGTAGCCATGTATGGAAGTGAAACATGGACCATAAATAGTTTGGACAAGAAGAGAAAAGAAGCTTTCGAAATGTGGTGCTACAGAAGAATGCTGAGGATTAGATGGGTAGATCACATAACTAATGGGGAAATTTGGTATAGGATTGGGGAGAAGAGAAGTTTGTGGCACAACTTGACCAGAAGAAGGGATCGGTTGGTAGGACATGTTCTGAGGCATCAAGGGATCACCAATTTAGTATTGGAGGGCAGTGTGGAGGGTAAAAATCGTAGAGGGAGACCAAGAGATGAATACACTAAGCAGATTCAGAAGGATGTAGGTTACAGTAGGTACTGGGAGATGAAGAAGCTTGCACAGGATAGAGTAGCATGGAAAGCTGCACCAAACCAGTCTCAGGACTGAAGACCACAACAACAACAACAACAACGAGTATTAAGTGATTAGACTTCCATTCCATGCGGAACCGATGGGTATGAGATGTACCCCTTTGAGCAAGAATAGATTCTTGTATTCAAATTGATATGGAAGCAAACGGCCTCCGAGTGTCACCCCGAGTATTTTCTTGCCATGCCATAAACTGACACATGTTGTGTCAATTTATGAAGACTACTGACTGGATACTAGTATGAATGCACGAATCCTTTCATTGTATCCCAGAGTCGTTGGGTAATAAATCTGGAGGCCAGCTTAGCTGGTAAAGGATCCATACGTCCCTCAAGACCTTTGTTGGTCATGCATTATGATGCTGGAATACGCTGTCCGGTACCCTGATCAAAAGAGTGAGAAATTAGTTTGCCATTTTTGCTATATCTACATCTACATTTATACTCCGCAAGCCACTCAACGGTGTGTGGTGGAGGGCACTTTACGTGTCACTGTCATTGCCTCCCTTTCCTGTTCCAGTCGCGTATGGTGCGCGGGAAGAACGACTACCGGAAAGCCTACGTACGCGCTCGAATCAATCTAATTTTACATTCGTGATATTCTCGGGAGGTATAGGTAGGGGGAAGCAAATTATTTTCGATACCTCATCCAGAAACGTCCCTCTCGAAACCTGGACAGCAAGCTACACCGCGAAGCAGAACGCCTCCCTTCCAGAGTCTGCCACTTCAGTTTGCTAAACATCTCCATAACGCTATCACGCTTACCAAATTAACCTGTGACGAAACGCACAACTCTTCTTTGGATCTTCTTTATCTCCTCTGTCAACCCGACCTGGTAGGGATCCCACACTGATGAGCAGTACTCAAGTGTAGGTCGAACGAGTGTTTTACAAGCCAAATCCTTTGTTGATGAACTACATTTTCTAAGGACTCTCCCAATGAATCTCAATCTGGGACCCGCCTTACCAACAATTAATTTTATATCATCATTCCACTTCATATCGTTCCGCACGCATACTCCCAGATATTTTACAGAAGTAACTGCTACCGGTGTTTGTTCCGCTATCATTTAATCATACAATAAAGGATCTTTCTATCTATGTATTCGCAATACATTACATTTGTCTATGTTAAGGGTCAGTTGCCACTCTCTGCACCAAGTGCCTATTCGCTGCAGATCTTCCTGCATTTCGCTACAATTTTGTAATGCTGCAACTTCTCTGTATACTACAGCATCATCCGCGAAAAGCCGCATGGAACTTCCGACGCTATCCACTAGGTCATTAATATATGTTGTGAAAAGCAATGGTCCCATAATACTAACCCTGTGGCACGCCAGAGGTTCCTTTAACGTCTGTAGACGTTTCTCCATTGAGAACTACATGCTGTGTTCTGTTTGCTAAAAACTCTTCAATCCAGCCACACAGCTGGTCTGGATTCCGTAGGCTCTTACTTTGTTTATCAAGCGACAGTGCGGAACTGTACCGAACGCCTTCCGGAAGTCAAGGAAAATAGCATCTACCTGGGAGCCTGTATCTAATATTTTCTGGTCTCATGAACAAATAGTGCTAGTTGGGTCTCACACGATCGCTGTCTCCGGAATCCATGTTGATTCCTACAGAGTAGATTCTGGGTTTCCAGAAACGAGATGATATGAGAGTAAAAAACATGTTCTAAAATTCTACAACAGATCGACGTCAGAGATATAGGTCTATAGTTTTGCACTTCTGCTCGACGACCCTTCTTGAAGACTGGGACGACCTGTGCTCTTTTCCAATCATTTGGAACCTTCCGTTCCTCTAGAGACTTGCGGTACACAGCTGTTAGTAGGGGGCAAGCTCTTTCGCGTACTCTGTGTAGAATCGAATGGGTATCCCGTCAGGTCCAGTTGACTTTCCTTTGTTGAGTGATTTCAGTTGCTTTTCTATTCCTTGGACACTCATTTCGATGTCAGCCATTTTTTTCGTTTGTGTTAGGATTTAGAGAAGGATCTGGAGTGCGGTATTCCTCTGTGAAACAGCTTTGGAAAAAGGTGTTTAGTATTTCAGCTTTACGCGTGCCATCATCTGTTTCAATGCCATCATCATCCCAGAGTGTCTGAATATGCTGTTTCGAGTCACTTTCTGATTTAACGTAAGACCAGAACTTCCTAGGATTTTCTGTCAAGTCGGAACATAGAATTTTACTTTTGAATTCACTATGCTTCACGCATAGCCTTCCTTACGCTAACTTTGACATCGTTTAGCTCCTGTTTGTCTGAGAGGTTTTTGGCTGCGTTTAAACTTGCAGTGAAGGTCTCTTTGCTTTCGCAGTAGTTTCCTAACTTTGTTGTTGAAACACGGTGGGTTTTTCCCGTCCCTCACAGTTTTACTCGGCACGCATCTGTCTAAAACGCATTTTACGATTGCCTTGAACGTTTCCCATAAACACTCAACATTGTCAGTGTCGGAAGAGAAATTTTCGTTTTGATCTGTTAGGTAGTCTGAATTCTGCCTTCTATTACTCTTACTAAACAGATAAACCTTCCTCCCTTTTTTGTATTCCTATTTATTTTCATATCAGGGATGCTGCAACGGCCTTATGTTCACTGATTCCCTGTTCTGCCCTTTCAGAGTCGAAAAGTTCGGGTCTGTTAGTTATCAGTAGGTCCAAGGTGTTATCTCCACTAGTCCGTTCTCTGTTTAATTGCTCTAGGTAATTCTCAGATAGTGCACTCAGTACAATGTCACTCGATGCTCTGTCCCTACCACCCGTCCTAAACATCTGAATGTCCGAGTCTATAACTGGTAAATTTAAATCTCCACCTACGACTATAACATGCTGTGAAAATTTATGTGAAATGTATTCCAGATTTTCTCTCAGTTGTTCTGCCACTAATGCAATGCAGCTGAGTCGGGAGGTCGGTAAAAGGAGCCAATTATTAAATTATTACCCTAGCTCAGTTGTTGAGTGTAACCTCTACCCATAATAATTCACAGGAACTATCCACTTCTATTTCACTACAGGATAAACTACTTCAAACAGCGACAAACACGTCACCACCGGTTGCATGCAATCTATCCTTTCTAAACACGGTCTGTGTCTTTGTAAAAATTTCGTCAGAATTTATCTCTGGCTTCATCCAGCTTTCCGTACCTATAACGATTTCAGCTTCGGTGCTTTCTATCAGCGCTTGATGTTCCGGTACTTTACCGATGCAGCTTCGACAGTTTGCAATTACAATACCGATTGCTGCTTGGTCCCCGCATGTCCTGACTTTGCCCCGCACCCTTTGGGGCTGTTGCTCTTTCTGTACTTGCCCGAGGCCATCTAACCTAAAAAACCGCCGAATCCGCGCCACTCAACCCCTGCTACCCGTGTAGCCGTCTTTTGTGTGTAGTGGACTCCTGACCTATCCAGCGGAACCCGAAATCCCACCACCCTATGGCGCAAGTCGAGAAATCTGCAGCCCACACGGTCGCAGAACCGTCTCAGTCTCTGATTCAGACCCTCCACTCGGCTCTGTACCAAAGGTCCACAGTCAGTTTTGTCGACGATGCTGCAGATGGTGAGCTCTGCTTTCATCCCGCTAACGAGACTAGCAGTCTTCACCAAATCAGATAGTCGCTGGAAGCCAGAGAGGATTTCCTCCGATCCATAGCGACACACATCATTGGTGCCGACATGAGCGACCACCTGCAGATGGGTGCACCCTGTAGCCTGTACCCGGGGTATTGACGAGCGTTTAGCCTCCCTTCAACAGCTACCAAATCAGTCCTGTTGACATACCCAATAGCCCGCTGAAATCCACCTACTACCTGAATGAGTAGCAATTGTAATTCCGTTATTAAGGGCTAGAAAATACTATCCACTGTGTAAAATTTGACGCATGAATGAACAACAATGCGATCTGCCTACTATTAATAAAAATTGTGAAGTAAAATAGCTTAATACGTAAAAGGGCCTTTAATTCAACTTGAAGAATATTTTCGACTGTTCTATTACAATCTTAAGAGTAGATGCTTTTCTTGTTGTAGAAGAGACGCGTGAGATACAGTTATAGTTGCACGTTGTAGTACCTAATATCTTACGATAAGAAGCATCAGTTACAAAAATGCAAATTTTGGATGTATTCATGAATGCAACATGTGTGTTGCAGTTCTTTGAATCTCAACCGCATCTTATTTACTTTACAGTTTCATGTAAAAAAGAAAATTGTTTATCTGCTGAAGGCAGTTCATGGTATTTTTAATTCTGCTGAAGGTTAACTTTTTCCAATGAGCCGTGCTCACACTGGCTATTAACGTGAACAAAGGTTAAGCGAGCACATCTAGACTGAACATAAAAAGTCGTACAATTGGGAGGTGACTTCAGGAGGAAAATAAATCATGAGAGATTTGACTTTAATTTTAAATATTTTTTAACAAATAGGCATCAAGTTCACGCACAGTAGATACAAATGTCTTCCAAGGGACCACGTGCATCTACAATAACACACATCTTCAAAACAGAAAATTTACCCCACATGTTTCCAAGTCACCATAAAACAATTTAGTAAACGAGGTAGTAAAATGACAAGCAACTAATATATGCTGATGGCTCAAGCGTAAACACATTGGTGTCCAAAATTAAAGCAAAAAACCGCTATTTCTCCATACTGTGTCTAATTCACGATACAATCATGCCAACTGTCAACCAGATATCCGTACCATCGTGTCCTATACGTCAGATGCCATTCTGGTCAACGAACAATCATGCCAACGATGACGTTAGGGCATCTATGAAACGAAGTATTGTTTTCCGGGTAGTCCCACATCCACAAACGCTGTGTACACTGGCACAGACGGTGCAGTATGGCACAGAGAAGATACCTACCAGATTCTCTGCGGCGGAGGGTCGTACAAAGAAAGGAAACAGAACAATCGCAAACTGATTTGGCCCGATGGCTTTATATGAATCGCTCTGTTGTTTCTCCGATGTGGTGACAGCTTAGAGAGACCGAAACTGTATCCAGAAGACCAGGACAGAGCCGACCACGAGTGACTTCAGAAGCACACTCCGTCTCCAGGCCAGAAGTGGTTAATCGGGACCATGTGACCACCGTTTTATCCTCAGTTGAGGATGCGGATAGGAGGGGCGTGTGGTCAGCACACCGCTCTCCCGGTCGTTATGATGGTTTTCTGTGATCTGAGCCGCTACTATTCGGTTGAGTAGCTCCTCAATTGGCATCACAAGGCTGCGTGCACCCCGAAAAATGGCAACAGCGCATGGCGGCCCGGATGGTCACCCTTCCAAGTGCCTGCCACGCCCGACAGCGATTAACTTCGGTGATCTGACAGGAACCGGGGTATCCACTGCGGCAAGGCCGTTGCTCTGACTTGAGAAGAGAAGACTGTTATTTGGCTGTAAGGGCACGACGATAGCACCTCAGTACTGCGTGGCAACTGGCATGTGAGCTCACAACGTCCACTGGACTTGTTGTATCGAAGCAAACGGTGTGCAGAAGGCTTTGACAGAGCGGCCTTTACTGTCGGGGCCTGCTGTATGTCTGCCTCTGACGGGTTTTCACAGAAGCGAACGTCTGAAATTGACTCATCAGTATACCGCCTGGGCGGTCGAAGAGTGAGCCAATGTTGGTTTCACAGATTAGTCCCGTTGTAGTCTGCAAGCTGGTTGTTGATGAATTCGCCTCTGGAGGGAAGGTGGAACTCGATTTCGGGACCCAAGCTTTCTGGAAAGAGACCAATGTCTAGGAGGATCCCTAATGGTGTGGGCAGGGATTATGTTTATCACTTGAGCCCCTCTTCATCGGCAAGGTTTATCTGGTGTTAGGTATCCAGACGAGACCTTGGGGCCTCATTTGCGGTTGCTGCGACGTGCAGTGGGCTCAGACCTCGTATTGATGGACAATGCTCGACCTCATAGGGCACGGGTAGTTGATGTTTTCAGGAAAACGGAAGGTATTACACTCATGGCGTGGCCTGCACATTCTCCCGATTTGAATCCCACAGAGCATGTCTGTGGCGTCCTGTGGAGACAACTTCCAACGCGTCAGCATCCACCAACCCCTCTCCAAGACTGCGAGCAGCTCTGGAGGAAGAATGGCGTTATTGCCTCACCACGAGACTGAGGACATCATACAAGGCATTCCCTGTCTTTGTGAGGCCTGTGTTGCTGCCAGAGGTGGTCACACTCCATACTGAACACCTTAATCAGTTTTCGTAATGTGTGTGCAAGTCCGTTAAGTAAGAAGAAACGAAGAACATATTTGTCTACCGTTCTGCATGTTGCAGTTGCTTACGTTCTGTGTTCCTTACATTGTTTCTACTTTACTATCGTCTATATATACTGTTCTGTGGCAAAATGAACATAACCTTGCAAAATTTCCTTTTGTTGATATAATTTTGGACATCGGTGTAGATGCTAGACCTCCCAAAACAGTCAAAGATGCAAACCAAAAAAAGAGCTGACCTCGCTCACACGAATACATGTCTAAAAACCTGAAAGTCATGTGATATAGAATGAGGCAAATGCAACGTCAGCAAACAACTCTCTCACCATACATCCTGAACTCTGCAAATTAGAAACGTGCATCTCAAAAGCACTCTCTAAACGTAACAAATCATCAGCTGGTGCAACAATGTTAACAGCTCTCCAGGTGATGACCATAGGTTCTATCAGAACTTGAAACCCTGCGCCATACTGCTCGACTGACAAGGCGCCTCGGTAAAAGAGCAGTTTGCAGATATAGTGCAAACTACACTCCTGGAAATTGAAATAAGAACACCGTGAATTCATTGTCCCAGGAAGGGGAAACTTTATTGACACATTCCTGGGGTCTGATACATCACATGATCACACTGACAGAACCACAGGCACATAGACACAGGCAACAAAGCATGTACAATGTCGGCACTAGTACAGTGTATATCCACCTTTCGCAGCAATGCAGGCTGCTATTCTCCCATGGAGACGATCGTAGAGATGCTGGATGTAGTCCTGTGGAACGGCTTGCCATGCCATTTCCACCTGGCGCCTCAGTTGGACCAGCGTTCGTGCTGGACGTGCAGACCGCCTGAGACGACGCTTCATCCAGTCCCAAACATGCTCAATGGGGGACAGATCCGGAGATCTTGCTGGCCAGGGTAGTTGACTTACACCTTCTAGAGCACGTTGGGTGGCACGGGATACATGCGGACGTGCATTGTCCTGTTGGAACAGCAAGTTCCCTTGCCGGTCTAGGAATGGTAGAACGATGGATTCGATGACGGTTTGGATGTACCGTGCACTATTCAGTGTCCCCTCGACGATCACCAGAGGTGTACGGCCAGTGTAGGAGATCGCTCCCCACACCATGATGCCGGGTGTTGGCCCTGTGTGCCTCGGTCGTATGCAGTCCTGATTGTGGCGCTCACCTGCACGGCGCCAAACACGCATACGACCATCATTGGCACCAAGGCAGAAGCGACTCTCATCGCTGAAGACGACACGTCTCCATTCGTCCCTCCATTCACGCCTGTCGCGACACCACTGGAGGCGGGCTGCACGATTTTGGGGCGTGAGCGGAAGACAGCCTAAGGGTGTGCGGGACCGTAGCCCAGCTTCATGGAGACGGTTGCGAATGGTCCTCGCCGATACCCCAGGAGCAAGAGTGTCCCTAATTTGCTGGGAAGTGGCGGTGCTGTTCCCTACGGCACTGCGTAGGATCCTACGGTCTTGGCGTGCATCCGTGCGTCGCTGCGGTCCGGTCCCAGGTCGACGGGCACGTGCACCTTCCGCCGACCACTGGCGACAACATCGATGTACTGTGGAGACCTCACGCCCCACGTGTTGAGCAATTCGGCGGTACGTCCACCCGGCCTCCCGCATGCCCACTATACGCCCTCGCTCAAAGTCCGTCAACTGCACATACGGTTCACGTCCACGCTGTCGCGGCATGCTACCAGTGTTAAAGACTGCGATGGAGCTCCGTATGCCACGGCAAACTGGCTGACACTGACGGCGGCGGTGCACAAATGCTGCGCAGCTAGCGCCATTCGACGGCCAACACCGCGGTTCCTGGAGTGTCCGCTGTGCCGTGCATGTGATCATTGCTTGTACAGCCCTCTCGCAGTGTCCGGAGCAAGTATGGTGGGTCTGACACGCCGGTGTCAATATGTTCCTTTTTCCATTTCCAGGAGTGTATAAAACCAACGATACGACTTCTCTAGTATACGATAGGATGAAATATGTCCTTTAGCCAAGTGTGTTACTCGAATCGATACGTAATATGAAAGACATTTGTAACCGAAGGCTTTCCACGCCATGTTTCCTGGAGTAAGAGAGGCGTGGGTCCCGAGAATTGCCGCTTCTTGCGGCTTTTCACCAGGTCGTCTACAGATACATTGGCGTTAGTGATCTCTCACGTTTTTTTTTTTTTTTTTTTTGGTGTGACTGTTTAAAAAGCGAGTCTCATCGCTGTATATCACAGAATATCACTCGATGATCGAGTTGACTCTAGCCCCTCACAGTTCAAGTCTCTGTCACTATCCTTGTTGCAGTAATTGCACTGTAGCCATCTTCGAAGCTAACAGTCTTGGTGGGGCGTTAAAATATTAATTCCATCTATCACTGTACCTGTAAGAATGACCCTATCACAATAAAATTAAATTTGAAAATATTAATTTCTGTATCACGTCGATGTCAGCGTCCTGTTATTGAGTGCAAGGGTGTCTCGCCACCAGTTAGCCAGGGTAGGTAGAATTAGGCTAGCCATTTTTTTTGGGTCTAATTCCAGACATATTTTTGAAATTGTTGTAATCGGTTTGCTGAAAGATTAACTTTATTTATTCGGCTATATTTTTCACTTGGCATAGCTTTTTTGGAAAAGCTGTTCGTGTCTGGCAATCTGTTATGACATTGTAGCCTTTTTAGCAGCACATTCCAGATTGCCATTATTCCAATTTTCGGCTCTAAAAAATGTTTTTTATGTTTGACATTGACAGCTCTTGTATGTTTACATGTTTCTGCATGGTATTTAGCATCATTATTTATTTTACGTGCAACAAAAATTCTCCAGTATACAGTGTGCAGTAAACACGTTCATTGCTACTCTCAGTAAACAGTTTCAAAAATTTACATTCCTTGTAGAGGTTAACGATAAACACATACTTTCTTTTTCTCATTGTCAAACTAAGAAACAAAAAACAATAAGAAATAAATGATGAAAAACGTGTAGACGAGTTATTTCATACACGAAAACAACATAAACACTTTGCCCTTTTTGTGATGCCAAATGAATAAGTCAAAATTCGTGGCTGAACCGTTAGTCACGCTTCCCCATCGACGTCAACGTTTGAATCAAGGTCGACTGAGAGGGCCACGCTCTTAATCTTTTATAGGGCGGTACTATGAACTTCCAAAAATAAACTTGAAATGCTTGTATTTCATATCCAAAACAAGAGGTTAGTGATATAACATACTTATTTTCTTGGTTATCTAAGTGCGTGGCATCCTATGGGGTGGTAAGTATACTTAACAGAGAACATTTGTGATACTAGATATCATACATTGTTCTCTAGTAAGTATTCTTACCACTTATTGTGTTTAAGAAATATTATGAAATAAATGAGAATTAATACCACATTGCTTATATTTTATTTCTTAAACACATCAATACATGTTACAATATTTCAGTCACATACATATGTATGTTCAAAACTGTAAATATAATTACATCAGAATGAATGTAAGTAACTGAGAAATCTACATCATCTACATGTGCAAAACTGTAAATACTGCTATATGAGAATGAATGTAAGTAACTGAGAAATCTACATCATGAAAAGCTATTATAAATAGCTGAAAGATGATGTGGGAATAATTGTTGTTGTTAAGAACAAAATCGCAGACGAAACCAACTGAATGGAGTTTTACTCATAATTACGAATTGGGGGTGTGGAAAGGTATGAAGCATGGCAAACACAGGGCTACATTGGGTCTGATGTAAACTGTGGTGGAGCGTTTTTGTTTCTTTGTAGTACTGCAATATGCATATCGTCGAAAGGTAGGACCCTTTGCTGATAGAAGCTGCCATACATTTGTTAGACGAATTGTACTGGCTACAGTTGCTCGGCCATCAGGAGCATTTCCCTTTCTTTTTCTTCCAATCTGAATTACTGGGCCTTTTTTGATTCGTGCAGAGAAGGAACCTGTCATTTCAGTTGCTAACTGTGACCTGTATTTCAAGTGACTCAAAGTTATTGTGCTAGACGTACATTTCCTGACTGTATCTTTGTAGAGGTTGCATCAATACAATAATAAAATAATTTTAGCCACCACCGTTGGGATTTCCATGATATGTTGTAGGTACAGAGAAGCTGATCAAAACGATCCACCCCTCCTATATATAAGTTGTAATCCATGATTGATTTTGGTCAAGGAACGCTTTCCCTAACACCCTTGTTATTAGTTCTCAGAATAAAACGTTTTGATTCAATATTATGCATCGTGCTAATTACAATAACACACTTCTTTCCTCTGTCTTTCGATTTTGATACTCCTATGTCTCCAGCAATAACTATATCAGATTCTGCTATTTTTGGAGTTTTATCAGCAGCTAAAGTATCTTTAGGAAAGCAATTTCGTGTTTGTCTGATTGTGACACAAGTAAAAAATTATCAAATAACAGGAAGTATCCTAGACCTTTATAAGGAGCTGCAAGTTTTTCTATGACACATCCACCTAGGGACTTGTTACTGTTGCCTCCTTCTTTGCCCTCGTACACTGACAGTCCTAGACAGTACCCTGTACTAGCACATGCAATCACCCAGATTTTAAAGTCACTTTTCATTGGTTTATTTGGCATATACTGTTCTAAGGAGTTTCTTCCTTTGAATCCCACCATAGATTCATCAACTGACAAATATCTAGCAGGATGGAAGAACTTCTTGAAACAACTGTTGAGGTGATCCAACATAGATCTAATCTTATATAATCGGTCAAAACCCATTTCAGCCTTTTTTGGCATTTTGGAATTATCATTTAGGTGTAAAATTCTCATAATTTTCAAGAAAAGTTTATAGGCATCACTTGTGCGACTCTACTGTTACAAAAGTTGCTGTCATTACTCCAGTACAGACTAACACTAGGTAACGGATTGAATCCCATAATAACGAGTATTCAGTTCATCGACAGTTAAATTTAATCGGATATTTTTCTGTATAGCATACAAATTTGACTGAGCAGTGATCTGCTCCAAGAACTCACCAATCAGAATTAGGTTCAAAATTGCCATTGGGCTACTCACATTCAATTCAGCTATGTTCAATATGCGAAAAGGCATAGACTAAACAGTGTTGCACAATAATTGGTGTACATGCCCTGCTCTGCACCATGAGAAAGTGACACAGCATGGTCAGTTTCATTTTCACTTTCTGTTTCTGTTTCGTCAACAACTGAAAAGTAAGTTTCATCATTGTCATGTGACAACCGGGCAACATTGGTGGATGTTGTGGGTATGTGTAGTTGAACTGGTAGGCAATCATCTGCATCTTCATTCCCACCTTCTTCTGAATCGTCAGACATCTCGTCCATTACTCTATTTAGCTCCTATAAAATTTTCTCCTCTGTCAGACCTCTTCTATTTAGAGCCATGATGAGACCTACAACAAAATGGAACTGTTACCTAAGAACTAATCCCTTCAATAAACACTAACACGTTTTTGATGGTGTTTGAACTAGTAAATAAATAAAATGAAACTTTAACATTCGTCACTGAAAACGTGTGTAACCTACCTTTTGGTGACACATGTATGATTATAACGTAGTAACATCTTAGCCGCTATTTTGAGAACGAAATTGTACCCACCATGTAAGAAAATACTGTTCAATAAATGAACAAAACATAATTGTAGTCGACAATTTAATTAGAAGGACGAGAAATCTTAGTCTGAAAACGACCCATTTTCGGCTATTCTTTCCGGCTCTCACAAAGCATAAGCCTTATATCGCAATAAATATTTCAGCACATAACGAAAGTGAATAATTTATACCACAATATACGCAGAATTAAACATACAATTATTGCCTTACCTTGGAATGCACAAATCTGCAGTGTTTCTGTCTTGCAGAACACATAATTGACGACTGTTTACTTCTCTCAACAACACTATGACAAGAGACGCTCTTTGGTAAGAATGCGTACCACTTTCACTTCCTTTACATGTTTAGAAGGCGGTGTGGCGGGAATTCAAAAAGTGGCACGTATTTCTACCACTACCAGAGATCGTTAAAGCAAGTGATTTGTTACAATAAAGGTCTATATAAACAGACGATTCTGTACAATGAGGCGGGTGGTAAGTATACTTACTAGTTCCTATAAAGTGTTAAAAGATTGTTCAAAACGCGATGTCGAGCATAGAAGTCTAAGATTAAAATGAAACTATCACCACTCATAAAATTCTCAAACCCGAACACTTTTGCAAACCTGGACATTAACCAGCAACCAACCACTAAAAATCCAGGACTATCCAGGCTAACCCTTAACGAATTGTATGCTCAGGCAGAATTCCAATGGAATATTTATAGTTTGTAGATTCTATGAGTGCCTTAATCCCCAACATAGTAGGGTCCCTCGGTGTCTTAGCACTTCAAGGGTAGTCCAGCAGCAGTGCTATACCAACTATTTCTTTAGGGGAGGGGAGAGGCAAGCAAACCACTCTACTGTGGCTTTGTGGCTTACAAAACACTCGTTCGACCTATACTTGAGTATTGCTCATCAGTGTGGGATCCGTACCAGATCGGGTTGACGGAGGAGATAGAGAAAATCCAAAGAAGAGCGGCGCGTTTCGTCACAGGGTTATTTGGTAACCATGATAGCGTTACGGAGATGTTTAACAAACTCAAGTGGCAAACTCTGCAAGAGAGGCGCTCTGCATCGCGGTGTAGCTTGCTCGCCAGATTTCGAGAGGGTGTGTTTCTGGATGAGGTATCGAATATATTGCTTCCTCCTGCTTATACCTCCCGAGGAGATCACGAATGTAAAATTAGAGAGGGTAGAGCGCGTACGGAGGCTTTCAGACAGTCGTTCTTCCCGCGAACCATACAAGACTGGAACAGGAAAGAGAGGTAATGACAGTGGCATGTAAAGTGCCCTCCGCCACACACCGTTGGGTGGCTTGTGGAGTATAAATGTAGATGTACTGATATCGTCTTTTAAAAAACCGTTAAGAATACATCCATACCGATAATGTGGGAAAGTGTGTTAAGTAATCAGCACCTTGTTATTCTACAGAGAGAAACAACTCATCAATACTATTATGGACTCAGATTTACTGGTCGTGGTCTTTAAAACAACTTCGTTACTTAAATTTTTAAAGAGACGTTATTTACCTGGGAAGTCCTACGTGTTTTGAGACAATTTACGCAAAGGAGTTCATATTTACTACAATATCAAAAGGCCGGAGAGAACCCTTTTCTTATTACTACTACATTCCTGGAAATTGAAATAAGAACACCGTGAATTCATTGTTCCAGGAAGGGGAAACTTTATTGACACATTCCTGGGGTCAGATACATCACATGATCACAGTGACAGAACCACAGGCACATAAACACAGGCAACAGAGCATGCACAATGTCGGCACTAGTACAGTGTATATCCACCTTTCGCAGCAATGCAGGCTGCTATTCTCCCATGGAGACGATCGTAGAGATGCTGGATGTAGTCCTGTGGAACGGCTTGCCATGCCATTTCCACCTGGCGCCTCAGTTGGACCAGCGTTCGTGCTGGACGTGCAGACCGCGTGAGACGACGCTTCATCCAGTCCCAAACATGCTCAATGGGGGACAGATCCGGAGATCTTGCTGGCCAGGGTAGTTGACTTACACCTTCTAGAGCACGTTGGGTGGCACGGGATACATGCGGACGTGCATTGTTCTGTTGGAACAGCAAGTTCCCTTGCCGGTCTAGGAATGGTAGAACGATGAGCTCGATGACGGTTTGGATGTACCGTGCACTATTCAGTATCCCCTCGACGATCACCAGAGGTGTACGGCCAGTGTAGGAGATCGCTCCCCACACCATGATGCTGGGTGTTGGCCCTGTGTGCCTCGGTCGTATGCAGTCCTGATTGTGGCGCTCACCTGCACGGCGCCAAACACGCATACGACCATCATTGGCACCAAGGCAGAAGCGACTCTCATCGCTGAAGACGACACGTCTCCATTCGTCCCTCCATTCACGCCTGTCGCGACACCACTGGAGGCGGGCTGCACGATGTTGGGGTGTGAGCGGAAGACGGCCTAACGGTGTGCGGGACCGTAGCCCAGCTTCATGGAGACGGTCGCGAATGGTTTCTCGCCGATACCCCAGGAGCAACAGTGTCCCTAATTTGCTGGGAAGTGGCGGTGCGGTCCCCTACGGCACTGCGTAGGATCCTACGGTCTTGGCGTGCATCCGTGCGTCGCTGCGGTCCGGTCCCAGGTCGACGGGCACGTGCACCTTCCGCCGACCACTGGCGACAACATCGATGTACTGTGGAGACCTCACGCCCCACGTGTTGAGCAATTCGACGGTACGTCCACCCGGCCTCCCGCATGCCCACTATACGCCCTCGCTCAAAGTCCGTCAACTGCACATACGGTTCACGTCCACGCTATCGCGGCATGCTACCAGTGTTAAAGACTGCGATTGAGCTCCGTATGCCACGGCAAACTGGCTGACACTGACGGCGGCGGTGCACAAATGCTGCGCAGCTAGCGCCATTCGACGGCCAACACCGCGGTTCCTGGTGTGTCCGCTGTGCCGTGCGTGTGATCATTGCTTGTACAGCCCTCTCGCAGTGTCCGGAGCAAGTATGGTGGGTCTGACACACCGGTGTCAATGTGTTCTTTTTTCCATTTCCGGGAGTGTATTTTACAAACACTGTGCATCACATCTTAACGAAAAAGAAAAGAAAGACGTAATTTGTTTTTATTTGGACTAAAACATTTTACAGGCGATTTCCAAATGTAGTTTTCCTTTTGACACTTTGTCTTTCATGACATCCGTAAGTTTAGTTTTTCTAGTTCTGCCTTGATGAACATTGAGGAGGAGTAGACGGGTGAGACTTGACTGAGTCATTGTTGATCTGAGTTTTAAGTCGTCTCAAGGCGCAGAATGAGTCTCAGAGGATGCTGACGATACTGGAACTGTCAGAATGATGAGGCGAATAACTTCCTGAAACAGTTCTTTAGCCCTGTCATGTTCAGCAATAAGTTTTCTTTCACTAGAGAATACCTTACATGCTTGTATACCATCGCAATGGTATGCAGCATTCCGAGATGTGCACGAAGCCTGTTCAAGTTGAAGTCTGTTGTATGTACTCCAAGAAATTCTTCCAAACGTTGTATAGATGGAGGATGTGTTTGGGGGGACGTAATAAGTATTTCTTCAAGGTAGAATAGACTTTTGTAGATCCTCTTAGTTGAACCTTCGATCAATCTCATTCAGAAGGAGATCAAGAATTTAAAACAAATCTTTCGTAAATTCTCGTTCTTGAAACAATTCTTTGGGGACAGACGGTGTACTGTGTGTTGTAATTCCTCTGGCATTTTTCTTGGCCATGAGATTTTTGGGACTTTCATGTTAAGGTATTTAGAGTAATCATTGGAATATCAAATACTTCCGTAGTCCTAAGATATGCAAGAGCTACTTGTAGAACCTCTACAGAATGTTTCACTCCGGACACATTAACATTTGGATCCTGTAGGGATCTGGCTAGTTCCTCACAAAGTTCAAACACTTCAGTTACAACTGTTATATAACAAATAGTTTCAAAGTTTTCGAGCCGCTTCGCATAGCCCCGCAGGACTGACCTTCTTCCGTCTCTTAACTGAGCTCCGTACATTCAATATTTCGGTCACCGTTTTCTTGACTCACTCATAGTTTCCCCTGAAAAGTGTCAGTTTCACTCTTACAGCCCTTCGGGTGGGACACATTGGAATAAGTCGTTGAGCTTTTAGTTTTGTATCGTCTCACGATATTAGATGATAGCACAACATCTGCATACACATTTTTCCTTTTAGCGGATTCTAGAATTATATTTGACACGGCTTTCACAGTTATCAGTACATCGCACAAAGGATGTGCTGCAAATTCCTCGACTTGCGCCATAGGGTGGCTGGATTAAGGGTTCCACTGGATGGGTCAGGAGTCCACTACACGCATCAAGCGGCTACACGGGTAGCAGGGGTTGTGTGGCGTGGACTGGGCGGTTTTTTAGGTTAGATGGCCTCGGGCAAGTACAGGAAGGGCAACAGCCTCAAAGGGTGCGGGGCAAAGTCAGGAAATGCGGGGACCAAGCAGCAATCGGTATTGTAATTGCAAACTGTCGAAGCTGCATCGGTAAAGTACCGGAACATCAAGCGCTGATAGAAAGCACCGAAGCTGAAATCGTTATAGGTACGGAAAGCTGGATGAAGCCAGAGATAAATTCTGCCGAAATTTTTACAAAGACACAGACCGTGTTTAGAAAGGATAGATTGCATGCAATCGGTGGTGGCGTGTTTGTCGCAGTTAGTAGTAGTTTATCCTGTAGTGAAATAGAAGTGGATAGTTCCTGTGAATTATTATGGGTGGAGGTTACACTCAACAACCGATCTAGGTTAATATTTGGCTCCTTTTACCGACCTCCCGACTCAGCAGCATTAGTGGCAGAACAACTAAGAGAAAATCTGGAATACAATTCACATAAATTTTCTAAGCATGTTATAGTCTTAGGTGGAGATTTCAATTTACCAGATATAGACTGGGACACTCAGATGTTTAGGACGGGTGATAGGGACAGAGCATCGAGTGACATTATACTGAGTGCACTAACCGAAAATTACCTCGAGCAATTAAACAGACGGAGCGAGGTGGCGCAGTGGTTAGACACTGGACTCGCATTTGGGAGGAAGACGGTTCAATCCCGCGTCCGGCCATCCTGATTTAGGTTTTCGCCGGCCGCGGTGGTCTCGCGGTTCTAGGCGCTCAGTCCGGAACCGCGTGACTGCTACGGTTGCAGTTTCGAATCCTGCCTGGGGCATGGATGTGTGTGATGTCCTTAGGTTAGTTAGGTTTAAGTAGTTCTAAGTTCTAGGGGACTGATGACCATAGATGTTAAGTCCCATAGTGCTCAGAGCCATTTGAACCATTTGAACCATTTAGGTTTTCCGTGATTTCCCTAAATCACTCCAGGCAAATGTCGGGATGGTTCCTCTGAAAGGGCATGGCCGACTTCCTTCCCCATCCTTCCCTAATCCGATGAGATCGATGACCACGCTGTCTGGACTCCTTCCCCAAACCAACCAATTAAACAAAGAACCGACTCGTGGAGATAACACCTTGGACCTACTGATAACAAACAGACCCGAACTTTTCGTCTCTGTAAGCGGATAACAGGGAATCAGTGAACATAAGACTGTTGCAGCATCCCTGAATATGAAAGTAAATAGGAATGCAAAAAGAGGGAGGAAGATTTATCTGTTTAGCAAGAGTAATAGAAGGCAGATTTCAGACTACTTAACAGATCAAAACGAAAATTTCTCTTCCGACACTGACAATGTTGAGTGTTTATGGAAAACCTTCAAGGCAATCGTAAAATGCGTTTTAGACCGATACGTGCCGAGTAAAACTGTGTAGGACGGGAAAACCTACCGTGTTTCAACAAGAAAGTTAGTAAACTACTGCGAAAGCAAAGAGAGCTTCACTGCAAGTTTAAACGCAGCTAAAACCTCTCAGACAAACAGAAGCTAAACAAATGTCACAGTTACCGTAAGGAGGGCTATGCATGAAGCGTTCAGTGAATTCGAAAGTAAAATTCTATGTACCGACTTGACAGAAAATCCTAGGAAGTTCTGGTCTTACGTTAAATGAGTAAGTGGCTCGAAACAGCATATCCAGACACTCTGGGATGATGATGGCATTGAAACAGAGGATGGCACGCGTAAAGCTGGAATACTAAGCACCTTTTTCCAAACCTGTTTCACAAAGGAAGACCGCACTGCAGTTCTTTCTCTAAATCCTAACACAAACGAAAAAAATGGCTGACATCGAAAAATGTATCCAAGGAATAGAAAAGCAACTGAAATCACTGAACAGACGAAAGTCAACTGGAATTGACGGAATACCCATTCCATTCTACACAGAGTACGCGAAAGAGCTTGCCCCCTTTCTAACTGCTGTGTACCGCAAGTCTCTAGAGGAACGGAAGGTTCCAAATGATTGAAAAACAGCACAGGTAGTCCCAGTCTTCAAGAAGGGTCGTCGAGCAGAAGCGCAAACCTATAGATCTATATCTCTGACGTCGATGTGTTGTAGAATTTTAGATCGTGTTTTTTACTCGCGTATCATGTCGTTTATGGAAACCCATAATCTACTCTGTAGGAATCAACATGGATCGTGTGAGACCCAACCCGCATTATTTGTTCATGAGACCAGAAAATATTAGATACAGGCTCCCAGGTAGATGCTATTTTCCTTGACTTCCGGAAGGCGTTCGGTACAGTTCCGCACTGTCGCTTGATAAACAAAGTAAGAGCCTACGGAATTCGAACCAGCTGTGTGGCTGCATTGAAGAGTTGTTAGCAAACAGAACACAGCATGTTGTTCTCAATGGAGGAACGTCTACAGACATTAAAGTAACCTCTGGCGTGCCACTGGGGAGTTTTTGGGACCATTGCTTTTCACATCATATATTAATGACCTAGTGGACAGCGTCGGAAGTTCCATGCGGCTTTTCGCGGATGATGCTGTAGTATACAGAGAAGTTGCAGCATCAGAAAGTTGCAGCGAAATGCAGGAAGATCTGCACGCATAGGCACTTGGTTCAGCGAGTGGCAACTGCCCCTTAACATAGACAAATGTAATGTATTGCGAATACATAGAAAGAAAGATCCTTTATTGTATGATTATATGATAGCGGAACAAACACTGGTAGTAGTTACTTCTGAAAAATATCTGGGAGTATGTGTGCGAAACGATTTGAAGTGAAATGATCATATAAAATTAATTGTTGTAAGGCAGGTGCCAGGTTAAGACTCATTGGGAGAGTCCTTAGAAAATGTAGTTTATCAACAAAGGAGGTGGCTTACAAAACACTTGCTCGTCCTATACTTGAGTATTGCTCATCAGTGTGGGATCCCTACCAGGTCGGGTTGACGGAGGAGATAGAGAAGATCCAAAGAAGAGCGGCGCGTTTCGTCACAGTGTTATTTGGTAAGCGTGATAGCGTTTCGGAGATGTTTAGCAAACTCAGGTGGCAGACTCTGCAAGAAATGCGCTCTGCATCGCGGTGTAGCTTGCTGTCCAGGTTTCGAGAGGGTGCGGTTCTGGATGAGGTATCGAATATGTTGCTTCCCCCTACTTATACCTCCCGAGGAGATCACGAATGTAAAATTAGAGAGATTCGAGCGCGTACGGAGGATTTCCGACAGTCGCTCTTCCCGCGCACCATACGCGACTGGAACAGGAAAGGGAGGTAATGACAGTGGCACGTAAATTGCCCTCCTCCACACACCGTTGGGTGGCTTGCGGAGTATAAATGTAGAATGTTGATGTAGATGTAGATGTAGATCACAACTTCTTGAATGATTACAGTCGATTGTGCATCAAGGAATAGACAATATCCCCCTTCTGCGTGGACACACTGTGAGCAGCACAGCGAACAGCTTCAGAAGGAAGACTTCGATAGGGTGATGGAGATGGATACATGCCTTGAACCTGTCATCCTAAATTTGTAATCAAGTGGTTAGGACAAGAACTCGGATAGCGGTGACGATAATATTACGATGTAGACTTTAGAACAAAGTAAAGTAATATTTGGGGTTTTAAAGAGTCATGATTTAAAAAATACGTTTTTAAACATATCGATAGCATACATAGTGTATGAGAACATCTCAGGCTTTCTTGATTAGGCATTTATATCCTAAGAAGTAAGTAGACTATAATTTTCAACATATTGCCCAAGCAGAAATTAACTTTTCCCAGCATGATGTACGCTCTAATTACTCGCGAAAACGCGGCCGGGTAAGTAAGTAAAAATTTTCTTTATTGCGACGAGGAGACCCCTTTATTTTCAAGACACGAATGCTTTAAAATGACACGGTGGGTTACTTGTCGAGATGTCGGAGGTTCTCCGCGTTATCGGTCAGAATTCTCCCGAGTTATTCACAAAAGACGGTTAGTTGTTTCCTTGTTCAGGGGACCATAAATGCGATCTCGCACTGTAACGTCAGTCTAAACTCCTGCCTGTTACAGCGAAAAATATAATAACACACTGACAATTTTTACGTTGTTCTTTTTGCTAGACAAGTTGTGCAGAAACCAGATGGCAGTTATAAGAGTCGAGGGGCACGAAGGGGTAGCAGTGGTTGGGAAGGGAGTGAGAGAGGGTTGTAGCCTCTCCCCGATGTTATTCAATCTGTATATTGAGCAAGCAGCAAAGGAAACAAAAGAAAAATTCAGAGTAGGTATTAAAATCCGTGGAGAAGAAGTAAAACTTTCGAGGTTCGTCGATGACATCGTAATTCTGTCAGAGATAGCAAAGGACTTGGACGAGCAGTTGAACGGAATGGACAGTGTCGTGAAAGGAGGATATAAGAAGAATATCAACAAAAGCAAAATGAGGTTAACGGAATGTAGTCGAGTTAACCCGAGTGATGCTGAGGGAATTAGATTAGGAAATGAGACACTTAAAGTAGTAAAGAAGTTTTCCTATTTGGGGAGCAAAACAACTGATGATGGTCGAAGTAGAGAGGTTATAAAATGTAGACTGACAATTATAAGGAACGCGTTTCTGAAGAAGAGAAATTTGTTAACATCGAGTATAGATTTAAGTGTAAGGAAGTGAAACGTCCCCTTAGAAAAATTATACAAGACAGGTCTATGTGAAACGTCCTCTTTGAACAATTATACACGAATGTGCTTAAACTGACACACAATATTTTTAGCGCAAGGCAATCTGACTTCGAAAGATCCCTACGAAAGAATGGCCCTGACTAACATTAACCTATATGTTTCACAAATCACTTACCTCACAAAAATCTTCGTTACTCGAACTACTGCAATACAGCAAGCGCCACTACCGCCAGCTAACTAAAAGATTCAAACTACGGAAGTCACTAACTACTGAGGCACAGTTAGCAAATGAAAGATTTTAATAGAGAACAAACAATGTATTTACCTTAATAGTCATAATATATATATATATATATATATATATATATATATATATATATATATATATATATATATATCAGTTCATGACACCAATTCTTACAAATTTCAAAACTCCGCCATCTCTCTCCCCACGTCCACCACTGCTGGCGGCTCACCTCCAACTGCGCAACGCTACGCGCTGTTAGCATCCAGCTGCCGCTGCCCAACACTACAATGGCAGACAACAATGCAAACTAGCCACAGACTGCGCACAGCACAGCCAGTGATTTTTCATACAGAGCGCTATGTGGCGTTACCAATAAGAAAACCTAAACAGCCTACTTACAGAAGTCATTTCTGAAAGTATTTGTATGGAGTGTAGTCATGTAGCGAAGTGAAACATTGACGTTAACTAGTTTGGACAAGAAGAGAACAGAAGCTTTCGAAATGTGGTGCTACAGAAGAATGCTGCAGATTATATGGATAGATCACATAACTAATGAGGAGGTATTGAATAGAATTGGGGAGGAGTTTGTGGAAAAACCTGACAAGAAGAAGTGATCGGTTTGTAGGACATGTTCTGAGGCATCAAGGGATCACCAATTTAGTATTGTAGGGCAGCGTGAAGTGTAAAAATAGTAGAGATAGACGAAGAGATGAATACGCTAAGCAGGTGCAGAAGGATGTAGGTTGCAGTAGGTACTGGGAGATGAGGAAGCTTGCACAGGACAGAGTAGCATCGAGAGCTGCATCAAACCAGTCTCTGAACTGAAGACCACAACAACAACAACAACAACAAACCTTTCACGAGAAAGGTTCACACATATCACCTCGAAACTGGAAAATAAATGTGTGTCTCTTTACCTCTTTAGAGGATACTGGAGAAAAATCACTGGATACAATGTGCAAGTTTCACGTTCGTTACCAGAGCAACAATGAATAGCGATGTAGCTACGGCGTGAACGCGAGGTGGTTGTGAACGGAGGGAAAAAGTGGGAATGTAAGAATACTGCCTCACCTCACATTTAGGTTTTCACGTGTTTTATTTCCTTAAATGTTGAATTGTTCGTAGAGTGCGGTGTTTGGTCATTGTTGGCCGGTGGTTCGTCATTTTCGATGGGACCACACATGGATTATTTCTGTGTGACCACGAGATTTAAGTGATCAAAAAACGTTTTGCGCCACCTGCAGATCTGCGAACGTGCCTGGACTTAGATTCAAAGGCAACCAAACAGTAAGTAATGAGGGTGGTGGCAATACTTGTTTCGAACAGTATGGTATTACGCAGGTGATTAGGATAACTGCAAACAATGTAAAAAAAAATAGTGTCAAGAATTCTGGCTTAAGTCTGGCGCTCCTCCGCAGAATTAGGTGCACTGGCCATTCTATAGTTTGCTATACGTCAAAGCCGGCCCTGAGGACCCGATCAGTCTCAACTACTGTTCGAAAGTTCTATGCCATACAATTACATTAGCATGCAGAGGCTGTCCCTGAGCCACAGACTGAAAAATGGAAGAAGGGAGAGGACAGAATGTAGTAGATGTCACAAGATGATTAAGTCAAAAGCAAAAATTGCTACTAACGAAAATGCTGATCCCATATTTGTTGACTGCAGAAATCGTATCAGCCCCCCTTCCCCCTTAGAGTTTGATGTGTGCAGTCCCCCTTCCCTCCCCCCTCCCCACATCCCCCTCGCCCCCGTTGACAAGCCGTTGGCCTGCTGTTCTCTCGCTACTGCACGCTGTCGTTACTTTGTTATAAGATGAGACCGGAACTTTGGGAGAGTTCCTTTTTAAATGCGTTACATCTGTCTTTACTTTGACTCGAATCTGTACGTTTTGCATCTCCGTATTGAAACGTCGCAGTTTTGGGCTGTCTTTTTCTGTCTTTTTTTAGTATAAACGCTTGTTTGATGAAATAAATGACCTTTGTTAAGTATTTGGTTGTTATTTATCCCTTTATTATTAAAAACAACAATGGATGTCGCGATAGAGAAAGTAATAGTTCGTAAGAGTTTTAATTTTCGCTTGTGTGTATTAGAGTTAATTTTCGCTTGTGTTTATTAATATCGGATCATTCCTTCCTAAAAAGTAGCAGTTAGTGCCGGAGCTGGAACGTGGTTTAATTATCATTCTGAATTTCTCGTTGTTTTCAGTTTTCATTGCGACGTTGTGCAATGTGGCTAAACATGCAGAAATTCGGAGTTCCTTTGCTCAGTAAACTGCAGTTATATTAATAGTTTCGGATCTGACGTATTTTCTGCTGACAGTAAAATAAGTCTGTTTAAAATATATGAGCAGTGAGTGAACTACGAAAAGAAATATTTCTCACAATTTCAGTACAAGAAAACATAAAAATACACTTCAAAGGCCAAGAAAGAAAATTTCTTTATTTCTAAAGGTAAATGCAACAGTGAGTCGATAATCGCAGTTTGCATTTGACTTACGTATAGATGCCGGAATCCCTTTGTGGGAACTACAGAATCTTACATTAAAATAATTTTTGTTGAAGTATACAGACGAATATGTGCGCAGTGAGTCAAGTTTGCGAAAATGTTACTTAAGTGAATGTGACGATGAAGTTATGAAAATAATTAAAGATGAGGCAAAAAGTATCCGGTTTTAAATCGGCGAATCAACTGATCGTACAGGTCTTTTTTTTGTCACTGTCGTTGTTGGATAAGGACATCCTTCAGAAGAAAAATCAATGAAACCATTTCTGTCTGAAAAATTTTTCGATTCAACTATCGCACATTTATTTACCCATTCATCACAATTACTGTAACCCGAGGAAATTCAATATGAAAATGTATTACTTTTTACCACAGACATTGTACTATACATGAAAAAGGTTGGGACACTTTGAAAGTGCTATTTCCAAACATCATCACGTGATCTGCGTTGGAGTTGGAATGCGCAAGGCACCAGAAGAGATACGAAGCTTGTTTTCGGATGTCGACAAATTGTTTGCCATCATTAACAAGACCTCAGAAAAAGCCCATCAAAGTTTCAGGCATTTAAAGACATTGCACCAGATATACCTGTGCCTCCTCAGCCTGTTACAACGAAATGGAGGAAATGAATTCAGAAGCAGTTTTCTACGCTTCATATTTTTTGAGAGCAGTATAGCTAAGTTGGTCATCTCTCTGGAGGATGAAGCATCTTTAATTGTGCAAAAAAGATACTTCTCGATTCTTCGGAAGTGCCAAAGACTTAAGTTTCACTGCTCCTGAGTTCAGTTTCTTGCCATACGCTTTACGTCAATGAAGCTTATGGACGATTTGGTGAAAATATTGGAGGGTATGCCAGAGAAATGTGAGTTTCGGAAAAATTCTGATCTTGACAAGCTTAGAAAGATGTCAAAAAATCTATGAAGTGACAATTATGTTGGAGGAGAAATAGACCCTGCCGTAGTTCCATGTTTTAGTTTGCTCCAGCCGCCTGTGCAGATGTTGAACCGTTATTTTCTCAGATGAAAACTGTGTTATCTGACAGGAGACTCAACACCAGTCCGGAAAATTTAGAAAAGCATTCGGATGTCAGGTGCAACCAATAAGCCTATCAGGCATTGTAATACATAAGCTTTCAAGAAACATTTTAATTTTCCTGTCAAGTACGATCATTATTTTGTTTAAAACTTTAAAATTACTTTAAAAATATAATACAGCATGAAGTTGACATGAATTTGCTACGTGTGTGATTGTCTGAATAGTGCAACCTAGAAAATAAATAGGCATAATATAAGGTTTATCTGGATAGCCTTTTATGACCTACTTTAGAGATTTGTAACGCAATTTTGCCAGCTTATTTTAATGATTTATAATGTCTAAAATTTCTGTCCTGGATATAAGCTAAATAAAAGGATGGTCAGGGAAGTAGCTAGTTAGCTACAAAATAATATAGCCGGATGTCTATACTGAACACACAATTTAATAAAGAGGCACACTGTTGTCTCAGAATCTGTATTACATGTAAGCAAGGGATTGATAATTACAATCGAGTTCGGAACCTAGAAAATTTGATCACAGAATTTAAAGTGAACCAGACATCTCGTATAGAACGAACTATCCACACATTAGCTGGATTTTCATCTACATCTACATCTAAACTCCGCAAGCCACCTGACGGTGTGTGGCAGAGGGTACCTTGAGTACCTCTATCGGTATTCCCTTCTATTCCAGTCTCGTATTGTTCGTGGAAAGAAAGATTGTCGGTATGCTTCTGTGTGGGCTCTAATCTCTCTGATTTTATCCTTGTGGTCTCTTCGCGAGATATACGTAGGAGGGAGCAACATACTGCTTGACTCCTCGGTGAAGGTATAGTCTCGAAACTTCAACAAAAGGCCGTACCGAGCTACTGAGCGTCTCTCCTGCAAAGTCTTCCACTGGAGTCTATCTATCATCTCCGTAACGCTTTCGCGATTACTAAATGATCCTGTAATGAAGATCAGTCGGATCTTCTCTATCTCTTCTATCAACCCTATCTGGTACGGATCCCACACCGGTGAGCAGTATTCAAGCAGTGGGCGAACAAGTGCACTGTAACCTACCTCCTTTGTTTTTGCACTGCATTTCCTTAGGATTTTTCCAATGAATCTCAGTCTGGCATCTGCTTTACCGACGATTAATTTTATACGCTCATTCCATTTTATATCACTCTAATGCCTACTCCAAGATAATTTATCGAATTAACTGCTTCCAGTTGCTGACCTGTTATATTGTAGCTAAATGATGAAGGATCTCTCTTTCTATGTATTCACAGTACATTACACTTGTCTATATTGTGATTCAATTGCCATTCCCTGCACCAAGCGTCAATTCGTTGCAGATCCTCATTATTACAACCTCTCGATATACTACTGTATCATCCGCAAAAAGCTTCAGTGAACTTCCGATGTTATCCATGAAGTCATTTATACACATTGTGAACAGCAACGGTCCCACGACACTCCCCTGCGGCACACCTGAAATCACTCTTACTTCGGAAGACTTCTCTCCATTGAGAATGACATGCTGCATTCTGTTATCTAGGAATTTTTCAATCCAATCACACAATTGGCCTGATAGTCCATATGCTCTTACTTTGTTTATTAACGACTGTGGGGAACTGTATGAAACGCTTTGCGGAAGTCAAGAAACACGGCATCTACCTGGGAACCCGTGTCTATGGGCCTCTGAGTCTCGTGGACGAACAGCTCAAGCTGGGTTTCACACGATCGTCTTTTTCGAAACCCATTCTGATTCCTACAGAGTAGATTTCTAGTTTAGGGAAAGTATCTTACAACGAGAACTTTGAATTCCGAACTCCTAAAACTGAAAAAGAGTATTAACTGAAAATTGGACTGCCATATGGACCTTCAAGCAAATATTTTAAACGAAACTTTTGTTCTCCTGATAATTCACGCCCGGGTTCCCGGGTTCGATTCCCTGCGGGGTCAGGGATTTTCTCTGCCTCGTGATGGCTGGATGTTGTGTGATGCCCTTAGGTTAGTTAGGTTTAAGTATTTCTAAGTTCTAGGGGACTGATGACCTAAGATGTTAAGTCCCATGGTAATCAGAGCCATTTGAACCATTTTGAACCTGATCATTATAAAACAAAGAATAGTGAGTTAATATCGTAACGTGCGACCAGCCAGCCATTTGCGTGAGTGAAACACCCGATCACCAGATAGTCGTGTATATGCGCAGTCACGCGCCTGAATCAGTTACCCATCTTGAAGTAGCAGCATTTTCAGTTAAGAACGTGGATCAACCGTCGTTCTCGATATTTTCACAGCCAGAAACAGAACTTTCACACACCTTCAAAAATCAGTTCCCACACGACCGTTACTTTCTCCTCATCACGCCGAAATAACAAAGTACGTCTATTCTGATGCTGTTTCGCAGGCTCAGAGCAGTGTCCGAAATACGTTATTACTCGCCAAGTAGTTTATTAACTCTGAAATTAACATTTTTGCTGAGCTTTCAAGTACGCAATCTTCGTCAGCAGAGGTCAGATTACTCCCAATGGTGACCGTACCTGTACTGCAGCTAGCGCCCCACTCTAGGTATGTTCCTCTACAGTCTCAGTTTTGCAAATGAATGAATTTATATTAACTGTTACAGAGGAAGTTACATTGTTAGGCTCTTCTCTCTTTTCTGCTTTAGTTCACTAATAAAATAATGATCTGTAACCTGAAGGGTTGATAAATGAGTGAAATTATTTTGTGACGTCAGCGCAATCTCTACTTATCCCACAGCAGATCCCAAACGGGAATTCCCCTTGGGCAGAGTCGCTCTGCGCGCTTTTCGTGCCTTGGAAGGTCTACATACGGAAAGAACCTTCTAGAACAACCTCTAGAACCTGCGATTTCCGGCTCGCATGAGACATGCATTCCTTTTCCGGCCACGTCTGCTATCGAGGCCCTGACGTTCCGTAGCTGTTAACCCTCTTCTATGCGTGACGTTTTTGCATATGCCGGCACAGTCCCATTATGCTCTCTGCTACGTGAAGACAGAAGTGAGTTATATGGCGCTCTCATGTCCCTCATGCAAATGATTCGACCTTTCCAAGAGTCCGAAACACGGCGATGTGCTTCACGTACACGTCTTCTGCATATGCGGTATTTAGATTTCCACCTAATAGCCACCATGTTTTCATACTATTCTTCATCTGTAGGAATGGTTTTTTTTTTCTACTGGAAATACTGAAAATAACCTTTCTTAGGGATGAAAATGTAATGAAAGTATACTATGAAAATACTGGATTTACAGCGCATAAAAATTTAAATATGAAAAGTCAATTCTGTTCTCTTATTATTATGTTTATTAACATGAACCAATCCTTTCGGTACTAAGAATAGCAGATTCGCTGTGTGTTCATTTGAGCTTCTTCCCCATAACTTTCGTATAGGTTCAAGACAGTTGCTAGCAGAAGACGTTTTTATGACCAGTGCTCGTAATTAGCTACATCACAGCTATGCCATTTACGAATGGTCTATGGTGTAAAAGTTTTAAATCGTTTTACTCGAGAGATTCGTCCTCGGCATGTATCACCAGTTCAATTAAAAAAAATCCGTGTCAAATTGTCGGTGATTTGCTAACCAGTCGGCTCCTGCCGACTAATGTCGCTTTTCATATAACATAAAGCTCTTTGTTGACTTCTGAGGTCATCAGTCCCCTAGAGCTTTGAACTACTTAAACCTACCTAACCTAAGGCCATCACACACATTCATTCCCGGGGCAGGATTCGAACCTGCGACCGTAGCGGTCGCGCGGCTCCGGACTGTAGCGCCTAGAACCGCTCGGCCACTTCGGCCGGCCTCTTGTATCAAACATGAAGCAAATATGATTTGTATCTGCTGTCATATATGATAGATTAAATTCTTTAGCTAAGTATATTTCTGTGATGTTGTTGCTGATAAAATTATCACACTATAAAATTCTATTCTACGAGTAGCTTTGCGTTCAGAATAGAAAAATTTCAGTCTATAATCTGAAATTTCAAGACAAGTCATCAATCGATCAATCTTAAAAATGTAGTGTTTATCTATTTACTACCGAGCGAGGTGGCGTAGTAGTTAGCACACTGGACCCTCATTCGGGTGGACGACGTTTAAACCCGCGTCTGGCCATCCTGACTTAGGTTTCCCGTGATTTCCCTAAATCACTTCTGGTAAATTGCGGGATGGACGGCCGATTTCCTTCCCCATCCTTCCCTTATCCGATGGGACCGATGACCTCACTGTTTAGTTGCCTCCCCCAAACCAACCAACCAACCTTATCTGTTCGTTCGTTTCCGTTCCTGATACCTACTACTTTCCACAGTGACTTGCTAGTAACAATTAAGCTCCTCCGTTACACTGTTCTGCAGCAAAAATTATTTGCATTCAACCTGTCCTGAATAAGTCACTGCTCTGTTATTTTTTAAAAATTCTGTTGATATATTTAAATAGTGCATCAGTGATTGGTTTCCATACTATCATTCTCCACACAGCTCCCGTCTGACTAAGTGCCTGTCTATTCCTTTGCTATCTCTTCCGTTACAGCGACTGCAAAATTTTTCTGCCTGTCCACAGTCATTGTATTCAGTTCTAACCTATCAACCTGACCTACCAACATTGCTAAGTTATTCAAAATATTGTTGTTACACTTTAAATTTGTTTCACTGCGATACATTTCACGAAAAACAATGTGTTACATGTCCTCTCAGGAAGTAACGTATTCAGTAACTGCTTTGTATGTCATGCGTTTCTCACTCCAACCAGATTTTCACGATGGATTTATTACAACGTTGTTTATTTGCAGACGTTAAACCACCATTCACTATTTGATTCCACTGCTTCGTGTGAGTTACAGAATTACGGTTTCTAAGACAGTACCGATACAGAACACTGGCGAATAAAGAAGCTAAAAGGATAGTTTGGAAATATGTAATAATACAAAAGTGAAATATTCTTCTCTGAAACAAATAAAATGCCATGCATTTTTAATTATTCTTGCTGCATCTGATAACCGAAATGACGTGTTTGCGTTATCCTCTATAGCAACAGCGACATTTTCATTGCTTCTTAATTCTCTGTAGAACTCTGAAGGTCACAAATTAAGACTGCTTAAATGCATGAGATTTATTTCATCATTATTTTAGTGATATGGTTATTTATCTGTGAATCATTATGTACAACATCATTTCACATGTAAGATTTTACAGAAGTGAACTAGATGGTGCATAGGGCAATAATCATATCGTTAAATATTTCTCGAGACTATGAATAGTTGATATTCGCCCCCACCCTCTCCTTCTCCTGTCAGAGTTCAGAGCCTCCAATCCCCACATATCTCACATAGCTACAAAACACCCTCGCCCCCGCCACCTCTTCCTCGTATCACTTCTCTTAAGCAACTTCCGCGAATTGTCATTACTTACCCAAAGGTACTTAGAGCAGAAAAATTTAGAAACCATAACAGAAACAACGATATGTACAAACACATACTAAATTCAACCAAAGTACTCTCGGTCACACAACCTGCATATGTGTATAATTTATAAGTAATTTATATAATATATGTGTGTGCTGGTTAAATTCAAAAAAATCGTTATCCAGGCCGTCAACTGACTGAGGTGTTCCGAAGAGCTAATCGCAACGATGAGCGTATGATGTATATTCAACGTAATTTTCATGCAAACAATTCGGAGATCACAGTTATTTTATGCTCGGAATGGGATGTCTCTAGATTGGGCGGAACCGCAATAAATGGAAACTGTAAAACAACGGAGCTATTAATTACTTCAAATATTTCCAGCTGTGTTTTGTGACCCAAAGCTCGATGTTTCACGAGAGAAGTATGGTCAATATTTGTTAATTTCCGAAAAGTCTATATTATTTACGATGATTTACGGAAATACGCACCCACAGAAGTTGTGATGTTGGTCACCGAATTACGCACTCGCACACACACACACACACACACACACACACACACACACACACACACACACACACACACGGTCGGAGACGTCTCTGGCAAGGTTATTTATAATAAATGCACCAAAATTGTGGCTTGTCTTGTAGCTGATTAAAAATAGTTTATTTCCGAAAGAAATGGTAGAGTAACTGATGTAAAGTTTCCATTATTATGCAGGCTGCACTACAATGTGCAAGATTATTGTTATGCCACCGTGACGCTGTATTACGAGCATTGTTGGGCGATGTACGAGGTTATTGATCGCATCGTCTGTGAATACTAATTATTCTGCTTGTTTGCAGGACATGTTGCAGACGTTCTGCGGACGTTACTCGCTAAAGACAGGCGCCTTTATGTTTGGGATATTTTTTACGGTAAGTAAGGAAACATATATTTTATTCATTATGGTCGCTGGTGAGGCCTGTTTTCATACTAACTGCCTATTCTTTGCAGGTAAATTCGATGGTCCATCTCTTCGTGGGCTTCTTCTTTTTCATCAGTAAAACACGATTCTACAAAGACGGTAAGCTAATGTTATGTCACTCTCATTCCGAACTGTAATAACACAATCAAAGAGCAAAAAGAAACTGATCAGCATACTTAAACCAATATAATGTTTGTTACGTACCAATTTGTGCAAATCAGAACAGATCACACGTTATCATAAGCATCAATAATGCTCGACAAGCACCCTACCTTCCATAAGATAGGGGGTTTTCCACTCTGTCGGAGTCAAAATTGTATACATGGCAGATGATTCCCAGCTGAGTGTGCGGCTTAGCAATATGTAATCACCAATTAAGAGGCAGTAAAGAGTGCCTCTGTAGGTGCTGCGTGCAACTGTGCCCGAGAGAACTGTGCCACCGCTGTGTAGGCTACGTGACAGCGACTTACCGTGATACGTGCCACTAAACCATACACCAACCTGTCATTTCCGTCTGTTCCAGTAAATCGATTAACGTTTCACAATGCACGTGAAGAACTTATCATAAAATTCTAAGTGATTAAGTATATATAACCGTACACCTAATTTTGGTCAATCATGTAGGGTATCACCTACACCGTACTAGAAGCATTATTTAAAAAAAAAAAAGGTGGTAATTACTTAGAGGTAGCCACAAGAATTTTAACCGATACTCCCACTCCTCCAACACAATCGCGGGGCATCGAAATGTCTTGAAGAAGATCCCAGCAGAGGGGTCGAAACGTCGATTATTTTAGAAGGCAATATGACGCGCCTAAAAACTCAGAAGATTATAACTCTAATGACAACGACCACGAAAGCCTATAGACTTGCATAAATTATGTTATGTAGGGCGAAAGATAAAAGTTACTTTCCGGATGAAGTCCTGCCGTTCAGATCGAAACGCAGTATTTTGTTGCCCTAATGTGCCAATAGTGTTCTTGAGAAAGACGATTAATCAGCCTCCGCAACAAAATCTGCTTGCATGTTGCAAAATGGCTCTGAGTACTATGAGACTTAACATCTGAGGTCATCAGTCCCCTAGAACGTAGAACTGCTTAAACCTAACTAACCTAAGGACATCGCACACACACACATCCATGCCTGAGGCAAAGAAATAAATCAGTTTAATCAGTTTATATTTGGACATTTAATTTAACATTGATCATTGTTCCGTTAAAATTTCAGCATATCAAACTTGATTCATAACTATACTGGTGCCTTATTTAGGATTGTGAAAATGTGAGTTTGTAATCTTACGGAACACATTAAATAGGGAGCCAAGATTGGGAAACTACATACAACACTGCATTCATAAAATAACACACGAAGAACGTTGAAACATATCCAAGAGGAAATTAATGACAACCAACCAATTCAATTTTCGCCCAAAGAAGTTATCGACACGAAAATTAGTCTACTTTGCTTATTTTCATTCGTTTATGTCGTATGGTATTATATTTTGGTGTAACTCTTACCATTCTAAAAGGATATTTTTGGTAGAGAAACGGGCGGTTCGGGCAATAAGTGGTGTAAGTTCACGAACCTCTTGTCGACCCCTGTGCACGAGTCTGGGTATTTTGACATTGGCCTCTCAATGTATATATTCCCTACTGTCATTTATTGTTAACAACATCAGCTTATTCTGAAGGATAAGCAGCTTTCACTGAGTTAATACTCGGCAGAAATCAAACCTGTATTTGGATCGTACTTCCTTAACTTTTGTGCAGGAAGGTGTGCTGTATACTGCTGCATCCATTTTAAATAAGCTACCATTAGAATTCAAAAAGCTTAACAGTAATCCACGCGCTTTCAAATCCAAACTGAAGTGCTTGCTCATGGGTCACCCATTTTATTCTGTCGAGGAGTTCCTTGAAAAATTAAGTTGATTCTTGTTGTATTGTTGATTGCGCTTATTTAAACTTAGGGTCTGATTTTTTTCGGGTTCACAAACATATTATTTTTATCTATTATTACTTTTATGTACTGAAACGTTCCATGACCTTGGAGATTTGCTCCTCAGCTTGGTCCTAAGGAACCAGACGTGTAAATAAATAAATCGTCCTTCCAATCTAGACAACTACCTATGGAGAAATAAGAGTGACGCCGCAGTGACAGCACAGTCCCTATTATTGGTGAGTATGCCAGGGTCTAAGTATGCGGAATAGCGGAATAGTGTAGTGTAGCGCGAAATGTGACAAATTAGTCTAAATAATGAGAAGTATGAGGTCGTCCACATGAGTATTAAAAGAAATCCGTCAAATTTCGGTTACACGATAAACCACGCAAATATAAACGCTGTCGCTTCAGTTATACCTAGGGGTTACAACTAAGAACAGCTTGAATAGGAACTATCCCTTAGATAATGTGGGGAAGGAAAACCAAAGAATGCGTTTTATTGGCACTACGCTTGTCTGTCTTCTTCTGGAAACTGATGCGCAATTTGGGATCCTCATCAGACAGGATCGACGGAAGGCATCGAAAAAGTTTAAACTAAGCTCGTTTTCTATAACCTCTAAATAGACGAAAGAGTATCACGGATATGATACGCGATTTGGGATGAGAATCAATAAATCATTAAATCAAAGGCTTTCTTTTCACGAAATTTCAGGCTTGGCGCCTCGTCGGAATAAAAAAAAGTTTTGCTGACGTCAACTTATGCAGGGAGAAATGATCACGGTAGTAAAATGAGAGAAATCAGAGCACGAACGGAAATATTTAAGTGTTCGTTTTTTCCGCGAGCTGTTCGAGAGTGGAAAGGTGGTTCATTGAACGTTTCTGCCAGGCACTTAGGTGTGAATTGCAGATCAGTCACGTAGATGTTGAAGTAGATGTAGTGCAGTGTAGTGTAGCATAGAGGGTATTTTTGTGTTGCGGACCGACACGATTTCCTCTCCTGTGGCAACGTCTCCATCTCAGAGTGACTATTACGTTCCACGTTCTCGGTTACTTGCTGCCTGTATTCGCGTGCGGGCATTGTCCTCCATGGCTTCTTCCAGTACCATAGAAGTTATTCCCTCGCGTCTTAATACATGTCCTATCGTCATGCCCATTCTTCTAGTCTGTATTCTCCATATATTTGTTTGCTCGCTGATCCTTTATACAGCCTTCTCATTTCTTACCAATCCACTAAATTTCTAGTAGGTATTCTTCCTTAACACCACATCTCAAGCGCTTCTGTTCTCTACTGCTCCAGTTTCGCTTCCACACAATGTTGTGATCTAGCTCGAAATTATGTATCGTAAAACCTGTGATGTAACCTTCTGGATTCTGGATGGACACCTATGCGCATGTCAGAGGGAGAACGGTACAAAAAGACATATTTATGATTTCAAATTACTCTTCTGAATCCCTCTCTCTCTCTCTCTTTCTCTCCAGACTGCTCTTTTCTCCTCCTTATATTACTTCCCTTCGCAAGACAGCACACGGTAAAATCTTCTCAGTATACGAGCTGCGTCATTTCGTTAGCTATCTCCGCCATCCTCATCCGGTGATGAAATCACTGACTGCCGGGACTTGCTCGATGTTCTGCTTATGTAGATGTAATGGCACAGTCCGGACTCGGCCGCTGTGGTCGAGCGGTTCTAAGCGCTTCCGTCCGGAACCTCGCTGCTGCCACGGTCGCAGGTTCGAATCCTGCCTCGGGCATGGATGTGTGTGATGCCCTTAGGTTTGTTAGGTTTAAGTAGTTCTAAGTTCTAGGGGACTGATGACCGTAGATGATAAGTCCCATAGTGCTTATAGCCATTTTAGTCCACAGTCTGGAACCTTCCAGAGAGGGCCGGAGTGGCGCATGCGCCGATAGCAAATTGGACAGCTACTAGCGGCTCCGTTCCGTTGCGGGACCGAGTGACATCAAATGGTGCGAGTGGCCGGCGCCACACTTAAAACTGCCGGTACCGCGTCCCTACAAGCGCCAAGCACACGTCTTTGCTTTCGCTCTATGTAGGGAGCCCTTCACCATGCCCCACTGTGTAACCCAGATATCTGTTAACATACAATTAGAAAAACAAAAAAATGAGTTCTGGCTCAAGCAACATCATATTGGGATTCCGTTATCAAAAAAATATACTTAGCAGGGTTTGGGGAGGGCCTCGGACATTAAGCTTGTAGAGGTGCGGGAGCGGCAGTTCCAAACGTGGCCGATCGCGCCGTGTGATGTCGTTGCCATCTTCGCATGCGCCATCCGGCCCTCACTGGAATTACATCTCTCTGGAATTACACCGCGCCAAGCCAAGCAAAAAAAAAAAAAAAAAAAAAAAAAAAAAAAAAAAAAAAAACCGGTCGTCAGTGGTTTCAACTCTGATAATGATGGCGAAGACAGCTATCAAAAGCTCCAGTCTTTTATTCGAAATGGCGCGGCTTGTATACTGAGAAGATTTTATTGAAGCATGTCACCACCAAAGTCTCCGAGGGCACAGCACACAATATTGAAATAAATCGATACCGTTTAAATTTTGTGTAAGTACAGTAAACTGTAAAACTGTATATATTAAGTTTCATGTGCGACTTAATGGTCTGTTCTACAATGTAGATAACACTAATACTATGTATAAAATAAGTAATAAATATGATTGCGTCTATAGTATTAGTTATAAGGTTCAAGGCAAGAAAAAAATGGTTCAAATGGCTCTGAGCACTATGTGACTTAACTGCTGTGGTCATCAGTCCCCTAGATATTAGAACTACTTAAACCTAACTAACCTAAGGACATGACACACATCCATGCCTGAGGCAGGATTCGAACCTGCGACCGTAGCGGTCACGCGGTTCTCAAGGCAAGACTTACAATGTAAAAATTGGCAGCTATGTGAAGTGTTTATTGACCACTACCACTTGCTTTCTTTTCAGTTCCTTCAGTCGGTTTTAGTCGATCTTCGTGTCACAGGATATTTCCTTCTTAATTGCCTTTGGGATGTTTCAGAAATTCCCTTGGGCCTGGCTGCCGGTAGCCTTGCTGTAGGAGCAGCTCAGATGTTTGCCAATATTGCCCTTGTCGAGGGCGTCATGAAGGTAAGTAATCAATATTAACATTATATTTGACACGTATCTTACGACATGGATCAATTTGCATCTGATGAAACATTCGGAAGGATTTCTTGTAGAATCCTGTAACTTAATAAACTCAGTATTATTATTTATTTAACAAATTAATCATCTGAAACTTATTCCGTTTAACAGTGCTTAGTTAAACCAACAAAGAAAATTCGGCTACCTTTTTGGTAAATTATCTTGAGGCTATTGGTCTGGCTACAGATGTGGCACGGTGTGAGGACAGATTACATTTTCTGCTGAGAGGTTTGGGGAAAGGTATGATGTTGATATTACCAGCCTCAAGAACTGTGATGGGATGAACTGTAGGCGATATGAGGCAGCGTAGGTGAAAGAAGGCAATACTTCACTCCATGTGTGTGGGAGCAACTGTAAAAGCTGGTACTGGATTATCAGCCCATTCTTACCTTGTGTACATTCCGCGCTATCCAGTCGTTTCCACTGCACGCCGTCAGGCAGCTTCCATCAAGCGCCCCACAGCACAAGAACCTGTACAACAAAATTGAAGGGTCACATTTTTTTGACCCCGTCATTTTCTCCCATTACAATGGGGTAGTTCTACACTTTCGCTCGAAGGTGCCTACAGCCTTCCTCTGTAATGGTACATAAGAGTTAATCCTGCAACGTCACCCTTAGGTTCAAACAGCAAGGTGTAGTAGACTCGTAAAAAAAAATAAAAAAAAAACAGGCCAGAGCTGAGAAAGTTAGGTGTAAGGGGATTACTAAGGTCACATTGGCACCAGATTTCACAAAAATTCCGCCCAACGCCATCATGGATACATCAAACCATGGGAAGGTCGTCACATCTCCCCTAGCCACATCTCACACCATCTCTTGAGGCCTCTGAAACTTTCCTTATGAATATCCGAGGAAAAAATTCCAAACATACCTCTGCTCGACATGGAGGGACCTTATTATGTGTCATTAAGTGGTGAATGAAACTACACCATCCCAAAGGACTTTCATCTTCCAAATATTTTGCGGTCTGAAAAGACAGTTTGCAGCTCTATGTGCAACAGGACGACATTCGTGACAACCTTTGACACTGCTGTCATCCCCGGACGAGTCAGCCCTTCTCTGATGACATCACAGAGCTGAAACCCCATTACACGTACTCTTACCCCTTTGGAGTATAGCATGGCAGCAATTTCTCCTCTGATGTACGGGGGTAACGATTAAGGACTGATCAAATCATTCGACGAAATTTAACGTGATCCGAAGCGGAAATGGGGGGGAGGTGGTCCGATTTGTTAAAGAGGACCTTAAAAAGGCTCATGACTTTATTTATTCTGCAAACAGATTTATTTATTTATTAATTTGAATTACGTAATTTGCTTTCTGGAGGTCTTCATGCAAATAGCATTTCCGACTATAAAATTAAGCAAGAAAAACATTTATAAATATATTTTCTCTACACCCAGATGCACAATTAAGGATTTCTTTATTTGACAATATGATAACTTCAGTTCATTGCCAAACAAATTAAAACTCTGTTGCCTCTTTACTAACGAAGCACAGCCCCGTCTTCTAATACAGATTATCTATCGCAGAGCAGAAGAATCTTAACATTTAGCTGAATGACGTACAATGTTAAAAGAAGGTTAAACCTCTTGTTGCAATATCTATCGATCTTCTACTAGAATCTGCATTTTAATTTCCAACTTCTCTGAAACCAATTCAGAATTCCTTGGGCAAGTCAAAATTTCAAAATTTATTTCTAAAACAAAACGGAATACATAACTACTAGGAGGTACATTTCCGTAAACATAACACTGATTAACACATTGATCTCAACAAGACTTGCAATTTATACGACGTCACAAATGAACTTGCATTTATACATGACAATATGGTTATACAGTTTTTGATGCTAATGAACTCCTCTGGGGAAGTTTGTGGCAGAACTTGACAAGAAGGAGGGACCGGTTGGTAGGGCATGTTCTGAGGCATCAAGGGATCACAAATTTAGCATTGGAGGGCAGCGTGGAGGGTAAAAATCGTAGAGGGAGACCAAGAGATGAATACTAAGCAGATTCAGAAGTATATAGGTTGCAGTAAGTGCTGGGAGATGAAGAAGCTTGCACAGGATAGAGTAGCATGGAGAGCTGCACCAAACCAGTCTCAGGGCTGAAGACCACAACAACAACAGCTGCCTTCCAATGTAAATATCGCTGAGCTACGCATATTGTAGAAATCGTACACAAACAACATTAAAATTAAATGCTATCTCTTCGAGAAATAAATAACTAGCCCTCAAATCAGTAGAAGAACAGTTACAAGAGTAACGAAAAAAAAAATTATATAGTTGTTTCTACAACTTAAAAACATTAGTAGCTGAAGATCATCATACAACATATAAAAACGCTTCAGTTATCACAATGTTACAAGATCGTAAACAGCGGAAGAGATGATGGGGAGGTGGGAGGGGGGAGCAAGAGCGAAGATGCAGAGCGCAGTCGGTTGGACAAATTCTAGCAGCCTGCCGAAAAAATCTCTTAGAAACGAACAAACTGTAATAGTAGAATTTGTTGTCATCACATACCCCTTCCGCTCTCCACAAATTCCTCGCCCTCGTTCTGTATCGGAACTGGTTTTCATAATTGAGCACCGCCCGGGTAACCAGATTGGCCGATATTTTGCCATTTGCACTACTAATGATAGAATTATGAGCAAATTCTTTAAGGAAATGCAACCATCATCGTTTAGACGTTATTTTCGTTGATCAACGCGATTTTTGGGCGACACAAGCAAAGCCTAGCGTATTTTTGTTCACTGATTACAATTAAATTGTACTTGTAGTTATGTTTACCCCACAGCTGCCATGTGAAATCCTTAAACATTTTAACTCAAAGTTCTGCACGTCTCCAAATAACGACTCCAGTGCTAACATTAAACTGCTATAGCTAGGTAATTAGGCTATTATAGTAACACGTTTATATTTTTAACACCATACCGCTTGTGGACGAATCAAAATTGGTTTCCCTCTTCTTTCTTGTTACAAACGTATCTGTAATTAGAAACTATCACAACAGCACATAGAACAAAAGCAATACGTTAAAATCAGCTGTAAGCAAGATCTAAACTCATTAACTAAAACAACTACTGAGCTCAAGTAAAGCCAACGTACCCCTTTTTCCGTCTGTTATTGCAAATCGAAATATCTTTCAGTTTCACTACTCGGCAACTAGGACGTGTGAAATGTCATTTAGATTAACGGATGGCGAGCGTGGAGGGGGGGGGGGCTGGATCTCCATTACTGCTGGCTACGACCTCGGTGTTTATACTTTTTCATCCCTCTTTTTTGGCGCCCTCCGGTGGCTTGTACAAGGGGGGACGGTGGTACGCTGAGACGCATATGAATTAAAACGACAATGGCTCCCTATAACACCCCTTCTTTCGGCAACACCATCTGTGCCATCAGGTCACCTTTGCTGGGCACTTTGAAAATGTCACTGTACAAAGACTCCCACTTACCGCTGCGTAGCCGATGGCGGTATAGCTTTCACTTGAGTCACTAAGCTGCTGCACTAACATCTGCTGGCCGCACGCAAAATGTGATACTTAAGGTCAGCTTAACACAGTCCTATTAAAAACATCTGGGATCACACACAGATAGATCTGCAATCCTTGCACCTAGATCAGATCAGTCTTTGTGAACTGCGGGCAGGAACTCAGTGATCATCGATCATGCGTGTCCCTCAGTTAAAAGTGCATCTCAATTTTATGCCACCGACTTCATTCAAGCTTGATTGTAGTAGAAGGTTTGTAACGGGCATATTTCATATGACTGTGACGAACGCCATTTGATAATATTTGTGCCCTTCAGAGCGTTTCACACAGACACATTCATCATTGTGCTGTGCACAGAAATGGGACTCGTCTGCAAAGAAGGCTTGAGGCCACTCCAGTGTCGAGTGTTGTCCGTTGCAACAGCTCTACCGTTGTGTCAGGGAAACCGCAACAATAACCACTGTCACACAAGATGACGTCAGACTAGCTGACTTGAAAACAAAGTTCTCTTCCAAACTGCACAGCTACTAACTACACGTCTATTGGACTCCTTGGGGAATAGTATCTGTTACCTAACGACACAACAGACAGTCGCATGATTGTAAGTTTAGAAAACATAGCGACTGACTTCAGACAACAACGTGACACTCTATCTAAAGTATGTGCACGGAGGTAAGAAACACTGACCTTGGCGAAATGTGTAATGGCTTAGTAAGAGCGCACAGCAGGATTCACTTTGACCGTTCTATATCGATTTCACAGTGCTACATGTTTACTAAAAGCCCATCATTAAGGTTTTAAAACTTAATGCAATAAGGATTCGGAGCATGGTTGTAACCAGCGAATTAGACGTTGTGCGTCTCTAAGATCCTTACACAAGGGAGGGGAACTAACACGTCCACCTCTCGTCACATTCCTCCCCTCACGTTTGAATGCTCTTTGTAAGTTAACAAGCTGTGGCAGCTATTGCCGTGATTAATACAGGAATAAAAGTGACAACAGTTGCACAACTGACAACTAGCCATTTTATGACAATAGAAATCAGTACAAAAATTGAGACATAGTTGATAGCAATCCTTCATGCCCAACACAGATATCAAATACACCCTTAAGCGCATCCAATGCTAGACAAAGTAGGTTACGCAGGTAACAGACGATCTATTATATGCGCAGCTATAAACGCACGCTCCACACTCTGGTATGCAACATCAGACGAAAGGGAACAAATTATAAATGACTTGGTAAACGAAAAAGACCGGTATATAGAAACAAAGACGGGCAGTCAGCCACGTATCAACTAAGTGCTGGCCACACAAGCAATACAGATATCACAGTGGTGAATTACAGGGCCTTGACATCGATACCCGGTTGGACACTGTTGGAAAGACTTATACAGTGTCACCACAATGTCAGACTTATAGAGATTGCAAATAACATAGACATTACCTTCTACAGAAAAACTGTTCCCGAATGAGGCATACTAGACACGACTAAGGAATATAGAGGACGACCTGTTGCAGACAAGGTAAGGAATCATCAGCTTTAAAATTTGTCAGTCAACGGAGATAATTCAATAAGCACAAACTGATGCGATACCAAATTCAGAGAGCACACGGGCGGAACATCCATAGAGACGTGAGCTAACAAAGCCACGAACAGTAACAAGAGAGACACGAAAGCAGTACCAAAAGGGAAAAGCAGCTTAGGACACAAGGCATAACACGTGACACATATAGGAAAACTAACTTCAGGTACAAAACACTGCTACTGGAGACATGACAACGATACTGTGACAACTACGTACGAACACAATTCTAAGACAACATTTGAGGAGCATCACAGAGAGAGTGAAGGTCCCACTAGCTTTTGTCCACGCTTAGTCAATCAGAGGGTGTCAGGGTGGAGAAGCGCAGCACAATACCTGCTGCACAAACTCCTCCCAGACGCCGGCTCGCAAAAAGTAACCACACACAAGCACAGCTGAGAAGAGAAATGGAACAGAATTACACGTCAGACATCGTTGTTTGCCCTTTCGTGCGAGAGGAGATCGCTCTGACTATAGTAAAGCCAAAAAGGAAGAGAGACCTCGATCTTGATGGTATCCATGCAGATTGCCCCACGGGTTATCCCATTTGTTACTGATGTATAATGAAGCCCTATGACTAGAGAAAATACATGCAATGTGGAAAACTGCCGTCACAATCATAATTAAGAAATAGGCGGATAGGGACCACTCACATTCACAATCGTGTAGAGCAATATGTCTACCAAACGTACTAGCTAAAGTCCGTAAGCTTCTGTGTAATTGCATAAAGCACACAGGGAACTTGGCTTTAGAAAACTAAAAGAAATAGATGATGCAATTAACTATGGTGTTCACTCAGTTCAAAATTCAGTAAGTATATACATTGTGACAATCCTAATTGGCACCGCAGATGCGTTTGACGATCTATTGCGTCCTGCGATGTTCACACGTGTTGGAAAATTTTAAGTACCTTTGGCACTATATAATAGTCATCTGGACTATTGTAAAGACAGAAAAGCAGTGTGGCATGCGGAACACCGCGAAGTTTGAAGGAAACCACTAAGGGAGGCCGACAGGACTCGATGGGGCAGCCTTCTGCGATGTTTGTGATGTTGCCTTTGAATCTCTATTACAACTGGTAAAGGAAAATGAACACACCAGAGGAATCCTAGTTTATTCACACGGTTTACTGTTGACAGTAGCGGTCGACACAAGATGATATCTAGAGAGTAAAAAATAAGTTAAACATAGCACTCAACGAAACAGTCTACATAATGCTAATGGGAAAACTACAAAGAAATCTCGTGATCAAACTAGACAACACTTCCTTAATACCTTAAAGATCAACTCGATACTTTGGCAATATACATTGCGACAACTAAACTTTCATAACACCATAAAAATAGATCCCAACGAGGCCAAAGAACAATTACACAAACTAGACAGGGTAAGCAAAGAATATTTTAGGGTCCACTTGTCACACTACGTACATATCACTGCGCGATCTTTGAATCCATCCCATGCTTTGCGGCCTGTACAAGGGCACATCGCCTCAGTTTTGTTACTAAAAGAACAGCTGTTAAGCGAAGGCAAAGAAGTGTGCTGCTCGGGTTATCGGCGGCTTTCCAGTTCATATCGCTTGGAGCTCTGTGTGTAGTCCTAGTAATCTATCCGACGGATAACCATAAAATATCGGGCTGCAACGTATTGTCTTAAGACTGGAAGACAGGACATTATAATTACCATGAAAGGGGAGGAAATGGGAGACAAATGCCACTTGAAGAGATGGCTTTCACATAGCTGACAACGGGACTGGGATAACAGTGGTAAGGGCCAGACAGTTTATACCTTATTCCCGATCGTCAGGAAATGATTAGGAATGACACATATAGGCCCAAACAGATGCATGGTCCACTTTCTGACTGGACATGACTCTCACCCAATACAGTTTCAAATGGTTCAAATGGCTCTGATCACTATGGGACGTAACATCTAAGGCCATCAGTCCCCTAGAACTTAGAAATACTTAAACCTAACTAACCTAAGGACATCACACACATCCATGCCCGAGGCAGGATTAGAACCTGCGACCGTAGCGGTTACAGACTGAAGCGCCTAGAACCGCTCGGCCACACCGGCCTTCAATGCAGATTCACCGCATGCTCTCAGTGAAAGGGATGAATGTATTAAGTCGTTGCATAAGTTTGTAGCTCTTCTTGTTTTGCATTTTCGTATTCCGGTTGCTTTGGGTTTATTTATGTAGCTTCACTTTATATTTGTAGGTCACTGTTGCTACTTGACACAAACTGTCATTTTGTTATTTGTACATAACGAGTGGAGCTGTGGGCGCTTGAAAATGGAGTGTCAAGTGGACAAATGGGAACATTTCCGACACATACTTCTGTTTGATTTCAGCGGAGGGGTTACAGCAGCAGAGGCAGTCAGAAACACGTTCAGAAACACCTTCGTGGTTTGATGCAGATCGTTTAAACGCATCAGAGATACACGTCAGTGAACTCGAAAATTGACAAATGTGATAAAAACGTAAATGGAAATGTCGTGCGGCTAGGGCCTCCCGTTGGGTAGACCGTTCGCCTGTTGGAAGTCTTTCGAGTTGACGCCACTTTGGCGACTTGCGTGTCGATGGAGATGAAATGATGATGATAAGGACAACACAACACCCAGTCTCTAAGAGGTGAAAATCTCCGACCCAGCCGGGAATCGAACCCGAGCCGTTTTTTTTCTTTTTTGTTTGTTTTTACGTTGTCGATCGTTTGGTTTGGTCGTTGCGGACGTCACATGACATCCGTTGAAGTTCGTTTGTTGTTCCTTCCACTCAGTTTTTTTATATTACAGAGGCCGTTAGGTGTGACATTCCGTCGCCCTGACCACTCAGCTACCAGGGGCGGAAGACACATGTGATGAAGATCCACCATTCCACCATAGTGCAACATTTTCATGCAGTGGGAAAGTTTTGAAATTAAGGTGTATGGATACCGCATGCCCTAAGCCAAAACCACAAAAATCAGGACGTGGCCATATATGCATCTCCGCTTTCTCGTTATCAACCGACTCTTGAACAACACCAACCATTCCCATCCTGTACCGTTACTGGTGACAAGAAATTGTGTCTTTACGAAAATGGCTCTGAGCACTATGGGACTTAACTTCTGAGGTCATCAAGGACTTAAAACTACTGAAACCTAAATAACCTAAGGACATCACACACATCCATGCCCGAGACAGGATTCGAACCGGCGACCGTAGCGGACGCGCGGTTCCAGACTGTAGCGCCTAGAATCGCTCGGCCACTCCGGCCTTCGGTGTCTTTATGTTAACATAAGGAAAAGGAAGGACTGGTTGAGCTGAAACAATGCAGCAACTGCCCGTACAGAGACCTGCGCGCATCCACAAAAGATAATGTTACGCATCTGGTGGAACATAACTGCTGGCATTGATTGTCAACAGCTGGAACATCTTGTAGGCCCAACCAAAAACGACGACCAGGAAGACCGCTTGAACTGATGCTACTCCATGATAACGGCCGAATCCATTGCAGTAGATTGACAAAAAGCACTACACAGGAGTTGGATTGGGAAGTCATTGCGCACCCTCCTTATTCGCCCGATTCTGGGGCCTCAGATTGTCGTCTTTTTCGCTCTGTGTCGAACAAACTTCAAGAAACATCCTTTCGGGAGGAAAATTCTCTTCGAATTTGGCTCGACGATTTCTTCGCCTCAAACCACACGATTTTTTTTATCGCTGAATCGCGAAGTTACCCCAGAGTTGGCAGACTGTTATAAATAGTGAATACGAATATATTATTGATGACTAAAGTCTCGTGTTATGTGCATTGTTGCGTTTATCAAACTTATGGAAAAACGCTATGAACTTTTGAACCAACTCAATACTCGTGGAGAGGGAGGCTCCCCAGAGCACATCGTAATACAAGGCACACCTTCCTCACAGGCCAGACGATTCAAGCACACATAGAAGGAATTTTACACGGCAATTGGAGACGAAACCCCCATGGACGAAAGTCGATAGTATGGCAGAATCTATCTCAATCGCCGTTCACCTTCAGTACATAAAAGGATTACAAAATAGACCTGACATAAGACCAGGACACAACAAACAATCAGCATGACAGACACGACAGAGGAAGACAGCGAAACTGACGTTGATGACGTCAAATTCCTTGACCAAACCACCTAGTTAGTGATGGGCGCTTCGTTCGATGTCTGTCCCAGGTAACCTCCCCACCTCCCTCACTTCCTCCACTGCCCACTGGCCTTTTGGTGGCTTCAAACTAGATCTCATCTCTATTCTTTTCAGGCGACAGGTGTCTAAATATGTAATAAATGAAAAAATAATTGGCCTTGAGCAAACATTTATTGCATTTTCTGATTCAGGGTGGGTGATGTGGCAGTTCGATCCTTCACTGCCATCGGACAAGATGCCTTTGGCTTCACCTGCTTGTGCTATTGCGTTGAAATGCTGATCATTTACGTATATTAACATGCAGCGTACTGCGTGCCGCTTGGATATTTGTTATATGACGCCTTCAAGATGTCACAATTTTAATAGCCATCAAAGTATCTACTACTGCGAATGTCCACCGTGCTGACAAGTTACGCTTCAGAGTAGTGTGTTCTACAACTTTGAACGCTATCAGGACTATAATAGTCTCCTCTGTGGGCATCTATGCAACATGTTTCTCTTGACTTTTACAAAGGAGAACAATGTTGATCCGAGGTTATCTACATTATTGGTCGAAACCAGTAAAACAAATAAAACGTATTAAATGGCCTATACGGCGTCCTTTTCGATGTTTTTCTTCAGTACATGTTAGGACATCCTAAAAGATCTTCTTCCTCTTTAAGTAATGTTTATTAACACATCCTCTCTCTCCATTATTGCTACCTCTTGCATATGACAAACCAGCTCCCCAAAACGTATGCACAGGGAGTCCGCAATTCATGTTCGTAGAAGACAGCGTTGTTTGTATCAGACTCAGTGGCTTCATTCGGGCAGAAACTAGCTGGGTGAGCGATTGTTAGCCTGTGGTTTCCAGGGCGGTGAATTGCTTTCAGGATAGTGATTTGTCCTGTGAACTACAGGAAAAAGGCCTGCAATTAGCTAGCCGGCAGCTGTTGGCGAGCGGTTCTAGGCGGTTCATTCCGGAACTGCGCTGCTGCTACGGTCGCAGGTTCGAGTCCTGCCACGGGCATGGATGTGTGTGATGTCCTTAGGTTAGTTAGGTTTAAGTAGTTCGAAGTCTAGGGAACTGATGACTTCAGATGTTAAGTCCCACAATGGTTCAAATAGTTCAAATGGCTCCAAGCACTATGGGACTTAACTTCTAAGGTCATCAGTCCCCTAGAACTTAGAACTACTTAAACATAACTAACCTAAGGACGCCACACACATCCATGCCCGAGGCAGGATTCGAACCTGCTACCGTAGCGGTCGCGCGGTTCCAGACTGTAGCGCCTAGAACCTCTCGGCCACTCAGGCCGGCAGTAAAATCAGTCTCAGTCCTTTTTATACGATGGTGCATGTTCACCTACCTGGCGCACTCATTAAGTTTTAATTGCCATCTAAAACAAAAAATTAACGTTACTTCATATATCTTTTGTCTGAGGTCATCAGTCCCTTAGACTTAGAATTACTTAAGCCTAACTAACCTAAAGACATCACACATATCCATGCCGAGGCAGGATTCGAACCTGCGACCGCAACAGCAGAGCGGTTCCGGACTGAAGCGCCTAGAACCGCTCGGCCACAGCGGCCAGCTAGGTCCCATAGTGCTTAGAGCCATGTGAACCATTTTTTTTTTCAATTAGCTGCAGCGGTTTTCGCAGCCGTATCCCTAGAATGTGTTAACGCAAATCCATTCGACCGTTTTTCGTCCGCCTTCGTTGTAATCTCTGGGGAAAGCTGTGTCAGGCAAAGTGTGAATGGGGAAAAATTAACTTTAATAGTTTCAGTGAATTCTGCCAATGCTCACGGGAACTGAACAACACCGGGAAATAATTACAGTACGTTCCCGCCCCCACGGGTACGCACACACACAAATTGCAAAAAAAAAAAAAAAAAAAAAAAAAAAACAAAGCCGCACAACAGAACTAGTATGAATATTTTCTCTGTTGGTTGGCGAGTAGGTCCTCTCGCACACCGATCAAGGTACTTAGCATGCAAATTTTTATGGCGACATGAGTATAAATTAATATCGAATAATAACATGGAAAGAACAACGAAAGGCATTCATTACCATTAATACTTTTTCTCAGTATACCTTGTGGAAGTCTTGGCTCCATATCAGAATTTCTAGGCTGCGATTGTTTTTATTATATTTGTCACTGAAAGTGAGAATATTCGATCTCCAACCCAAAACAGCAAAAGGGATCTTCGATCGAACCTTTAACTCTCTGCACGAAGAGACTGGATGTTGGTTACTCAGTTACGGAGGGAAAACATGCAGTGAATGTCTACTATTAAGTTACTGCACAGTAAGTGTATAAATAGAACACGTGTTAGATATGTGGAAATGTCCTTTTTGTCTTGAGGTAGGTCTAAAAATTATCAGGATTTCATTCGCCTGTTATTCAAAGGAATTAAGGAATATTGAGGTTCAGTATGCTGTTTACGACGAGATCGTTAAGAGACTGACCACAGCTTCGTACTGGACAAGGATAGGAAAGGAACAATGCTGGAATTCGCCCTAAGTAACATATAAAAACAACAAATACATGAATCGAGATGGCAGGTCGAAGATGTTAACTCCGCCTTTCCCCAGTGCGAGTCCAATACATTAAGCGCTGTGTCACGTCGCTCAGTGGTAATAACGTTATCTCTTGGCAGCATCCAACGTAAACATGAAAACTGACATATTTTTATGTAATTAGCTTCATTTTGCTGCACGCTTCTCCAAATTTGAAATCCTCACCACATAATTTCTGTACTGTTGAGAGCACATTGCCCCCTGCAGCAACCTAACTCCTTACTCGTTCGTACAGTCTGTTTATTACTCACCTTCCTTCCGCTTGGAACTAGTTGTGTATGAAATCATCATTTCATCATCGTCGACTAGCAAGTCATCGATGTGGCTTCAAATAAAGAGATTTGCACAAGGCGGCCTAACATCCGGAATGGGGTCTTTTCTTCCTTCCGCAAATGATATCAGTGGGCTTTTGCGAAACGTTTACCAAGAATGTGCAGCAAGGGACTTCGTGACCAGGAATCGTTTGATTCGCAGGACTATGAAAACCATTCTATTCTTTAAAATCCCATCTGAAATCATGAGCGCTGATACCTGAGCATACTGGTGGAATGTGTTAATCCCAACTGTCTTATGATACGCTGAATAGCCAAATAAACTGGTACACGTGCCTAATACCGTGTAGCATCCCCGCGAGCACGCAGAAGTGCCGCAACACGACGTGGCATGGAGTCCACTAACGTCTGGAGTAGTGCTGGAGGGAACTGACACCATAAATCTTCCAGGCTTGTCCAGGATCCGTAACAATACGAGGTGTTGGAGATCTCTTCTGAACAGCACGTTGCAAGGCAGCCCAGATATGCTCGATAATATTCATATCTGAGAAGTTTGGTGGCCAGTGGAAGTGCCTAACCTCAGAAGACTGTTCCTGGAGCCACTTCCCAGCAGTTCTGGACGTGTGGGGTGTCGCATTGTTCTGCTGAAATTGCCCAAGTCCGTAGGGATACACAATGGACATGAATGGACGCAGGTGGTCAGACAGGATGCTTACATACGTGTCACCTGTCAGAGTCCTATGGATACCTATCAGGGATCCCATATCTCTCCAACTACACACGCCCTACACCATTACAGAGCCTCCACCAGCTTGAACAGTTCTCTGCTGACATGCAGAGTCCATGGGTTCATGAAATTGTCTCCATATCCGTAGACGTCCATCCACTCGATACAATTTGAAACGTGACTCGTCTAACTAGGAATCATATTTCCAGTCTTCAACAGTCTGATGTCGGTGTTGATGGGCCCAATCGAGGCGTAAAGGTTTGTGCCATACAGTCATCAAGGGTACACCAGTGAGCATTCGGCTCTGAAAGCCCATATTGATGTTTCGTTGAATGCTTCGCACGCTGACACTTGATGCTGGACCAGTATTGAAATCTGCAGCAATTTGGGGAGGGTTGCACTTCTGTCACGTTGAATGATTCTATTCAATCGTCGTTGGTCCTGTTCTTGCCGAATCTTTTTGCCGCCGCAGCGATGTCAGGGATTTGATGTTTTACCGGATTCCTGATATTCTCGGTACACTCGTGAAATGGTCGTACGGAAAATCCCCATTTCATCACTACCTCCGAGATGCTGCTTCCCATCGCTCGCGCACAGAATATAACACCACTTTGAAACTCACTTAAATCTTGATCATCTACCGTTGTGACAGATGTAACGGATCTAACAACTGTGCAGACATTTGTTGTCTTATATGGGCGTTGTCGACAGCAGCGCCGTATTCTGCCTGTCTACATATCTCTGTATTTGAATACGCATGTCTATACCAGTTGCTTCGGCGCTTCATTGTATTATCATACAGTCTCACTCATCACAAATGCCTTTCAACAGTATGTGCCTTCTAAAGACACTTCTGTCAAGACGGAAGTGTTCTATAACATCACATCCCAGACACTTTGGTCCTTCTGTTTTACAATTTTATCTTAGTGTATGATTCACTTCTGTACATTTATAAATACATTATCAGAAATTTATTAATCGGATTTATGCCTGTTTTCGACATTTGTAGATTTTTTTTAGCTAGAAATCCTTTCAGGTATGCTATTATGCTTCTTAGATGCTATAAGCCTTTTACCCTCGCCTTACCCTATGTAAGTGTACCGCTTGTTTCTCCGTCCATCTCCTCCTCCCCCTCTCTCGGTAAATCTCCTGCTTCTCCTCTTTCTGTTCGTCTCCTACTACCCATCTCTCTGTCCATCTCATCTCATCCTCATCCTCTCAGTGTCTATTTCCTCTTCCCACTATTTCTACCTATCTCCTACTCCCCCAGTCTCTGTACGTTTCCTCCTCCTCCATGTATCTCTGTCTCCTCCTCCCCCTCTCTCTTTCCATCCCCTCCTGCCTTCTTTCTGTCCATCTCATACACCCTCATTTGCATGTCCATAACCCCACTCCCCTCGTTCTCATCCTCCCCCTTTTCTACCTGCCCCCCTCTCCCTGATCATGTCTTCGTTCTTCACTCTCTGACCGTTTCTTCCTCCTCCTCTCTCTGTTCATACCTTCCACCTGCTAACTCTGTCCATCCCCTCCTGCCTCTCTCTACCTCCTCCTCACCCCTTTCATTGTCTGATTGATCATTCCCCTTCTTACTACCTATCTCCTCCTCCTCTCCCTCTATTTGCTGTGCCTATCTGCACATACAGCCTGTGGAACGCATTCCAATACAAGCCACAGAACCGACCTGTCATGCAGGGCAGACTTATGTCTAACATTTTCACCCACACCACCGCTCCTACTGGACCCCACAACACTTCTTGTCTGACAACAAGTAGAATGTGTACCACATTTGAGTGAAATCAATGCAGTGCTTTAGGAGATGTGGAAAACACACACTTTTTTGTATGTATGTGAGTGCTTCATCCATCTATCAGCTGCCAACATCCAGGACAGTGTGGACGGGGCCCCTGTCATTGACACATTACCCCTGGCTGTTGACTTTAAGACTGACGACTTTCCCTGCATCGAAGTATTCATGATGCGCTCTTCACACGGTGACACATGAGAAGTTTACTGTTTGGCCCATCTCAGGACATCTCACATGTTCAGTGTCCACGATATAGCCATGATTGGAAGTGCTGATATTGTGCGTCTTTCCCATTCTAAGCTACAATGTCACCCCCTTCGCATAATTTGTCAAACTGTTCAATTCGCTGCGACGAAAGCAGCAATTTTCCGCCAGCGCAGCCACAATGTCTAGCTCGACTTCTCACGAACTTGGTACTACTGCTGGTTCTAGAGACAGACCGCCTGTCTACTTGCAGCGCAGCCGATGCCGGCTGGCACTGTGGGAGGTGACGCACTCGCTGCTGCTGGCCGCCTACGCAGCCGCCGCGGCCGCGCTGTGGGCGACCCTGCTCGACACGGCGCAGTTCCCCGTCTTGCGCAGGCTGTGCCCACAGGTAGTCGCCACGATGCTCGTACTCCTCTCCATACATGGAGGTGAGTGTCTGCCATGCTGCTGCACTCCGATTAAGTAACTTTGTCACTGAAGTCTCCGCGAGTGGAGTGGTAGGGACCAGCCGACGGCCGATAGTCGCTCTTTTTCGAGCTTCACATGTTCACAGTGCTGCCTGCTCTCGAGGCAACTGCAGAGTCTTATACAGGGTGTTACAAAAAGGTACGGCCAAACTTTCAGGAAAAATTCCTCACACACAAATAAAGAAAAGATGTTATGTGGACATATGTCCGGAAACGCTTAATTTCCATGTTAGAGCTCATTTTAGTTTCGTCAGTATGTACTGTACTTCCTCGATTCACCGTTAGTTGGCCCAATTGAAGGAAGGTAATGTTGACTTCGGTGCTTGGGTTGACATGTGACTCATTGCTCTACAGTACTAGCATCAAGCACATCATTACGTAGCATCAACAGCTTAGTGTTCATCGCGAACGTGGTTTTGCAGTCAGTTTAATGTTTACAAATGCGGTGTTGGCAGATGCCCATTTGATGTACGGATTAGCACGGGGCAATAGCCCTGGCGCGGTGCGTTTGTATCGAGACAGATTTCCAGAATGAAGGTGTCCCGACAGGAAGACGTTCGAAGCAATTGATCGGCGTCTTAGGGAGCATGGAACATTCCAGCCTATGACTCGAGACTGGGGAAGACCTAGAACGACGAGGACACTTGCAATGGACCAGGCAATTCTTCGTGCAGTTGACGATAACCCTAATGTGAGCGTCAGAGAAGTTGCTGCTGTACAAGGTAACGTTGACCACGTCACTGTATGGAGAGTGCTACGGGAGAACCAGTTGTTTCCGTACCATGTACATCGTGTGCAGGTACTATCAGCAGCATGTTAGTACAAGATGTTTGCTGCATGACAGAATGGCGATGTACTTCCGACATCATGGATGTCCGGCACATAGCTCGCGTGCTGTTGAAGCAAATTCACCGGATCTGACGTCCGCGGATTTCTTTCTGTGGGGAAAGTTGAAGGATATTTGCTATCGTGATCCACCGACAACGCCTGACGACATGAGTCAGCGCATTGTCAATGCATGTGCGAACATTACGGAAGGCGAACCACTCGCAGTTGAGAGGAATGTCGTTACACGTATTGCCAAATACATTGAGGTTGACGGACATTTATTGCATTAATGTGGTATTTACCGGTAATCACGATGTAACAGCAAGCGTTCTCAGAAATGATAAGTTCACAAAGGTACATGTATCACACCGGAACAACCGAAATAAAGTGTTCAAACATACCTATGTTCTGAATTATAATTTAAAAAACGTACCTGTTACCAAATGTTCGTCTAAAATTGTGAGCCATATGTTTGTGACTATTACAGCGTCATCTGTCACAAAGCGAAAAAAGTGGTGCAACTAAAACATTCATATTTCTTTATGTACTACACGAATATGTAATAAAAAAAATGGGGGTTCCTATTTAAAAAAACGCAGTTGATATCCGTTTGACCTATGGCAGTTCCATCTAGCGGGCCAACCATAGCGCCATATGGTTTCTCCCTTCAAGCTAGACAAGTTTCGTTCTTTGTAGTTTTTTTTCATTTGCCGCTTATTTCGTGAGATATTTGGCCCGGTCACGATGAATGGACTACCCTGTATATTTTTATAAACAGCAGTGCACAGGTTTTCTGTTAACATGATCTGAAAGACAGACTATGGAGTGTTGTCCTACACTGTGAATACGTGCTGTTTCTTTTCTTCCACGCAACCAGTTTTAACCACAATAGCAGGATATTTAATCATTAGACGAATTATTTCTCTCTTATACATTCTTTCTCTTTATACAGTATGTAAGAGGTATAAATGTAGTTATTGTTATATGTGATACTTATAATGAGGTGATAAAAGTCATGCGGTACCTCCTAATATCGTATCAGATCACCTTTTGCCCAGAATACTGCAGCAACGGAATGTGACATGGACTCAAAAGTCGTTCGAAGTCCTTGGAGAAATACTGAGCTACGCTGTCTCTATAGCCGTCCATAATTTCGGAAGTGCTGCCAGTGCAGAAGTTCGTGCACGACCTAACCTCTCGATTATGTTCCACAGATGTTCGATGGATTCATGTTGGGCGGTCGGGTTGACCAAATCATTGACCCGAATTGTCCAAAATATGCTTCAAACCAATCGCTAACAATTGTGCCCTGGTGACATGATATCGTTACTTGGGAACATGAAGTTCATGAATAGCTGCAAATGATCTCCAGGTAGCAGAACATAACCATTTCCAGTCAATGGTCTGTTCAGTTGGAACACAGAACCCAGTGAATTCCATGTAAACATGGGCAACCATTATGCAGCCACTACCAGCTTGCAGTGTGCATGGTTTCGTGGGGTCCGCGCCAAGCTCGAACCCTCTCCCATCAGCGCTTACCAACTGATATCGGAACACATACGACCAGGCCACGCTATTCCAGTCGTCTAGAATACAACCGATATGGCGAGGAGCTCAGAAAAGGCGTTGCAGGCGATGTCATGCTGTTAGCCAAGCACTCGTCCCAGTCATCTGCGGGACCGGGTGTTTGTGTTGTCTGCATCATTTCTTCTTTCGTCATCATCATTTGTGGCAGTGGGTAGATTGGATCGTGCAAAAATTTGACTGTGTAAAAATTGTGACTTGATACGGGCGCTGATGGCCGCGCAGTTGATTGCCCCACAAACCAAACATGATGATGATGATCATCATCATCATCGATTGTCTGGGGGACACTGCAGGAGCCTCCACGAAGATTGCGCTCACCACTCGAACAACAAGCAATCGGGCTTCCTCTGGAAACGACCTAGTCAGCCAATCCTGCAAAAACCGGAGCACCAAAACCAAAGATGAAAATACTCTCCGAAGAGACTCAAGAAAGGCCTTTATCAAGACCATCACTAGTGACAACTTCCTGCAATATTGAAGGCTTATCTGTAAATAAAGAAATTTTATTATCTGACATGTGCAAACGAAACAACTGTGATGTTTTAGTGTTACAAGAAACACACAGGGCACCAACTAGCCATAGACCAAAAATACAGGGCATGAAATTAGTTCTTGAGAGACCACACGAAAGGTACGGAAGTGCTATATTTGTGAAACCGAACTTAGACATATGCTCCTGTGCTCTGACCTGCGAAGAAAATATAGAAATTTTAACTATTGAGCTACATTCATGTACTGTAACATCGGTGTACAAACCACCCAGTGCGAGGTTCAAATTTACGGAGCCTGGAAATTTCCATTCAAAAAACATTAAAGTTGTAATAGGAGATTTTAACTGTCACGGCCTCGCATGGGGTTATAAAGAGACAAATGACGATGACGAAATGCTGGAGATCTGGGCAGACCAGGCTAAACTGAAATTGATACATGACCCAAAGTTGCCTGCATCATTTAACAGCGGAAGATGGAAACGAGGATACAATCCAGATAACATCTTTGTCTCCGAAAAGGTATCCCTGTCAACTGTAAAGCAAATCGAGGACACAATTCCAAGATCGCAACACAGAGCAATAACTTGCTACATTACTGCAGTAATCAAATCAGATGTAATGCCCTTCAAGAGAAGCTTCAATTTCAAGAAAGCTCATTGGGAACTTTTCACAGAGGACCTTGATAAGGAGATCTTGGAAATTAAACCAGAGATACAATCATATGAGACTTTTAGAGACCTTGTCAAGAAAATCTCTCGACGGCGCATACCTAGAGGGTGCCGCACCCAGTATATCGCTGGACTCAATGGTAGCAGCAAGGAAGCTCTGAAAAAGTATGAAGAACTGTACAATAAGGACCCCTTCTCAGAGGAAACGATCCAGGCAGGTGAGATACTGATGTCTGGTATCTCCGAAGCGAGAAAGGAAAAGTGGTGTAACCTCCTACAAGAGACGGACATGAAGCACAGCAGTAGGAAGGCATGGAAACTGGTCAAAAGTCTCAACAACGACCCAACAGAACCACAACCAAATTACAGTGAAGTTACACCTGATCAGATAGCTCACCAACTACTCATGAACGGAAAAACTAAAAGGAAGATCAGGAATGGCAAAATTAAAAGAAAACTGAACGAGGAGATTAGCTTCCTAGCTCGCCCGTTCTTCATTCAGGAGCTACAAGATGCCATCAACGATTTGAAAAACAATAAGGCCGCTGGCCTCGATGATCTGAGATCTGAGCAAATTAAACATTTTGGACCGGGAGTACAAGCATGGGTCCTAGAGCTAATGACTAACTGTATTACAACAATGCAAATTCCTAAACTGTGGAGGAAAGCTCGGGTTACTGCGTTACTAAAACCAGGGAAAGACCCAGCAGAAGCTAAAAATTTTCGGCCTGTCTCACTGCTTTGTCATTTATTTAACGTGCTGGAGCGAATGATCCTCAAACACATAGCTGATTATGTGGACAAAGCCCTCATTAACGAACAAGCTGGATTTCGACCAGGAAAATCATGCTGCGGCCAAATCCTTACTCTCACACAGTAGATCGAAGACGGCTATCAGATAGGAGAAGTAACTGGGGTCGCATTCCTGGATCTCAGTGCTGCATATGACACAGTTAACCATAAGCTGCTTACCCAGAAAGTGTATAATGTCACTAAGGACTACACCCTTTCTATGTTACAGAACAGACGCTAATATGTAACCTTACAATCTAAAAACAGCTGATGGAGGACACAGAAAAATGGACTTGCACAGGGTAGTGTCTTGGCTCCAATATTATTTAACATCTATACCAATGATCTTCCCATCAGCCACCACACACGAATGTTCATATATGCTGATGATGCAGCAATGGCCACACAGGATAAAACCTTTGAACAAGTGGAGGAGAATCTCACTAGACCCTGAACAGAACTTGCTACCTATTACGACGGCAATAATCTCAAATCAAACCATAGTAAATCTCAAGTATCCGTCTTCCATCTTAGAAACAAACAAGCCAAACGGAAACTCCGAGTCATGTGGCAAGGGGAAGAGCTGAAACATACAAACAGCCCAAAATACTTTTAAGCAGCACTGTCACAACACTAAAAAAAGGTCTGTGCCAGGAACAACATACTGCGGAAGCTAACAGTTTCATCGTGGGGAGCTCAACCACATGTTTTGCGCACCACGGGTCTGGTGCTGAGTATCTCAGCAGCGGAATTTGCGGCGCCAGTTTGGAGGAACTCTGGTCACACTAAGCAAGTTGACGTCACCGTAAACGAAATTGTACGTATTGCCACAAGATGCCTCAAACCAACTCCCACAGACATCATTTATCCCATCATAGGCATAGCACCACCCACTATCCGTAGACAAGTAGCCACCGAGATCGAAAGATCAAAACAAATGAATGATCCTCGACACCCGATGCATAAGCATCGAAAACAACGTCTCCGGCTGAAATTCCGCAGGAGTTTCATTGAAACTACTGAAGAGCTCACCACCAAACCCGTCGCACGGCGGGTATCTCTTTGGGAAGAAATGGTGCCACATTCCATAATGGAACTACTTGAGGAGGGATCTGCAGGATTTCAACTACCTTTTACAACTTGGATGTCATTAAACCGGCTGCGTACTGGAGTAACTGGGTGCAAATCAAACCTATTTAAATGGGGTTACAGTGATAGCGATAGGTGTGAATGCAGAGCAATACAGGTCTTGGACCACCTACTGATTTGCCCAGATATGTCTATAACATGCACTAAAGATGATATTTTGAAAGTCAATGACAACGCAAACTACGTTGCTAATTACTGGGAAGGGAAGATATAATTGGTGCATCCGGATACGGAAGAAGAAGAATCGGTCGTCTGCTTCCACAGCCTGCTAATACGATCCTCGTATTCCACACATTGTTTTCTGCTGTTATTTCACTCAGTGTTGCTTGTCTGTTCGCACTGACAGCTCTACACAAAGATGGCTACTCTCCGTCGTTAAGTGAAAGCCGTCACCCGAAGCATGGTCCTTGGCGAGAGGTAATGCCTGAAATTTTGTATTTTCGGCACATTTTGACGCTGTGGATCACGGAATATTGAATTCGTTAATGGTTTCCGAAATGGAATGTCCCCTGCGTCTAGCTCCAACTACCGTTCCGCTTTCAAAGTCTGTTAATTCCCGTCGCGCGCCCATAATCATGCCGGAAACCTTTTCTCGCGAATCACCTGAGTGCAAATGACTACTCTGCCAATACTCTGTGATTTTATACCTTGTGTACGTGGTACTGCCATCACCTGTATACGTGCACATTGCTATCCCATGACTTTTCTCATCTCGCAGTGCATGTACATGCATCGGTCTCTTGGCTGTTTTTTTCTCTGTGTCGAATAGTTTTCCCACAGAAACGTCACAAACTTTACGAATTCATGTTTTCTGCATGGTCGTAACTGCACCAATGACCTAAACCAAGTATGACTGTCAGTATAGATTCACCTTTTTGCATCTACGTGTCCACACTTCAACACCTAACGCGCTGCCCGTGAGAAATTAGGCATCACAGGCTTGCTCTTGCCATACACACTTGGAGGTCCTAACCAGTCTAAAATGAAACGACTTGTAACAGCTATAAATATTAGTCCGCAAATGATGTAAGTACTGACGTAATGTTGTTCAGTATGCCGTCGTCAGTCAACAACAGAAATATCAGCTCTTTTACACATTTCACTGTGTATATAACTGCAAACAAATACTGTATACACAACAATATCTATTCTTGTTTCTTCCCTGCAGTTGGTTTTAGCAGGAAAAAGGTAGCTGTATTTATGGCTTATCGCCCTGTGATTGGTATACGACTGTGGTGGTTGAATCGTTCGAAGCTAAAGTCTCAAGACTATGCGAAATACTGTAGTCGAAGCTACTATCGTCACAGATCGAGAAGCTGCAGAGGTCTCTCTTATATTCTCTGTTACACTGACCCCAACCGACTAACTCATTCATCTTAAGTGGCTGCAAATCCCAGTTAAGGTTTCGTCTGCAATAACGATAAACACGGTTCAAGGTCTGAGAGAGTGGGAAGAGGAGATGGACAGAGAGAGGCGTGGAGAGAATGGACATAGAGGCGGGGAGGAAGAGACGGCGAGAGAGAGGGGAAGAAGGAGATAGACAGAGAAAGTGGGTAGGAGATGAAGTACAGGAAGACGTTTGGGCGTGGCAGTGGAGGAAATGGACAAAGAGAGGGGGACAGAGAAGATGTATATGGAGAGGGCGAAGAAGGGGATTAGGATGTATATTCATTTCCTGAAAATATTTGGCAACTGCGTAGCATTGCTTCCTTTGCTAGTTTCATATAAGATACACGTGGTAAGAGAGTTCGACCACTAACCGAAGGTCGTTTCATAGAGGTTCATCGGAATTCACAAGACTCCATTTTTTTATATGAATGTTGATCGAAACTTGAGATGACTAGTAAACTTTACCCTCTCGTTAGATATAAATTGCAGTTTGGTGTGGTTCCGGTAGGGGTCGCCCAGGAGCAGCTAACTCGCACGCTCGGTCGTGCACCAATCACTATACACCGATTCGCGACAGATTTTCGTGTAGACCACGCCACTGCTCTCCCACAGCTCGTAGCATTTGACGACGGCACCAGAACTTTCAAGAGACAATTACCTGAAAGAAAAATCTCTATGGACACACAGTCAGCACAACTTTAGAAAATATTGTTCTTGTGAAAAGCAAATACCTCTTTATTCTCATAATGGAATGAGTGCTATCGACAATGAAGCTCTAACTGATTTCATATTACCGGATACCCAAAAAGCTTTTGGTACCATTCCTAACAAGCGGCTTCTAATCAAATTGCGTGCCTGTCGTCTCAGCTGTGTGACTGGTTCGTGATTTCGTGTCATAGTTCGTACTAACTGACAGGAAGTCAGTAAACGGAAGTGATATCTGGAATTCCCAAAGAAAGTGTTATAGGCTCTCTGCTGTTTCTAATATACACAAACGATTTAGGAAACAATCTGATTAGCTCTCTTAACATAGTTTGCAGATGAAGCTGTCATTTACCGTCTCGTTAAGTCATCGAAGGATCAAAATGAATTGCAAAATAATTTAGACAAGATGTGCGACTCTAAATAATGAAAAATGTGATGTCATCCCCATGAGTACTAAAAGGAATCCGCTAAATTTCGGTTACCAGTTGAATCAAACAAATCTAAAGCCTGAGAGTTCAACTACATACTTAGGAATTATAATTACGAATAACTTAAATTGGAATGATCACATAAGTAACGTGAGGAAAGCAAAGCAAAGACAGCCTTTTATTGTTAGAACACTTAGACGATGCAACACGTATGTTAATGAACGTTACGCTTGTCCGTCGTCTTTTGGAGTATTACTGCGAGGTATGGCAATCTTGCCAAGTAGAATTGACAGAGGGCATCAAAAAGTGACGGAAGGGTAACTCGTTTTGAGCTATCGCGAAAGGAGCAAGAGAACATCATAGACGTTTCTCGATGCCACGGAATCTTTTTATGAAATTTAAATCTGCAAGTCTCTCCTCCGAATGCGAAAATATTTTGTTGACGTCCACCTACGTACGGAGAAAAGATCAAAGAGAAATCAGAGCTCACACAGAAAGATTTATGTGTTAGTTTTTCCGCGCGTAAAATACTAACACATGAATCTCTTCATGCAAGCTCTGGTTTCTCTTTGATCATTTCCCCGTAAGTAGTGGAAGTCAACAAAATATGTTCCAGAGTGGAACGGTAGAGAAGTAATGTGAAGATGGCTCGATGCAAGATGCAACCTCTGCCCTGCACTTAAGTGTGAATTTGAAAGTACGAATGTAGATGTAGATGTCATGTAGACGTATACACATTGTTTTTGTGCAAGGGAAAATCCACAGGTCGCCTCCATGTGCTCGTTAAAGACAAAGATAGATTCCAGGAGATTTTGTGAATTTCATTCAGGGCGCTTAAGTGAAAGTTAAAATATTTCCTTTCACTTTTTGTGTTCAACGATGATGATGAAGAATTCTGTTTAAGTGGAATACAACAGCCATCCACATGCCATAGCTGGACACAAGAGAGGCTCTGCAAGTTTCGTGTGTTGTTTTGAACTTTCACCGCCACCCCAAAAAATAAATAAATAAATAAATGAAATAAAATAATAAATAATAAAAATTTGAAGACTATATGCATCTCCATATGCCATATGAAACATATACTCTTGTAAAATGGGATCCTTTTCAGAAGTCCAAACTTCATAGGCCTCAGAGTAAATTAAAATAAAAAGAAGTCACATGGTGAATCCGGGTGAAAATGTTTAAAACTCCCTGTATTATGAGTACTTACTTCGGATCCTACCTTCCGCTTAAAGAGTGACAATGCATGCTGTTAAACAAGGCTAAACGACTGATGTTGCGTAATGACCTCAACATAACAAGGCTCATGTGCATAAAATTAATAATTCGTGTTTCAGTGCTTCGATCTCATATCTTTAGTCTTGCTGTTTATATGTATGTCATGTTATTTGAAAATCAACTATGCAGTAAACTGAGCAGATCAAATAGCGTATACACGAAAATATGAACAGTAAATAAACAATCAACATTAATTAATATACATTACCGGTTTCGGGAATTCTCAGTTGCCATAGTCATATCTGCAAACGATAGGACCAAAAATGCTAGGACAAAGCAGCTAACATAACAACACGAATAATTATATCCAAGGTCAGCACACATGGATACCGCCATACGTATGTTTATATCATTATGCAATGTTCTCCTTCAGTGCAGTAAGTGGTGCTATGCAATGTATATCCATGTTAGTAAGGTGAGCTGTGCTAGAAGTCGGATGCCAGATTTAAAATAACGGCTGCGTTATTGCGCCGATTGCAAGTCCTCTGCTTGACAACTGACAGCCCCCGGAGTAAACGTAAATATATCAGATGACACAGTGGTATTATGAAACATAATGTGTACATAAACCTTTTTACATCATTTTAGAAATTTTTTTATAAACATATTATTAAAATTCTTTACCAAATTTTCCTTGATACAAAGTCTCAAAGAATATGACAAACTACAACCATTTAAAAGTTCTCTGAGTACCTCTAATGGTATCATATGTAGGTTAATTTTTAATACATCTGGGAATAGCTTAATATCAACAGGCACTTAAATGATATTTCATAAGCGTACATTCAAAGATATATACCGAGGATGGAGATATTTGATGTTTGTGATTTTGTTATCAGTTACGATGTTTACAAGAGCTTATCCATGACTACACGTCACCCGAGGTCACCGTACGTATAGGTGAACAGAGCTTCCAATGTTTAATATAAACAATCTACAGTTCTTACATCCTGTGGCATTGCAGTCGCTCTTATACTGGGGTCATGGTCTAGCACTACTCGCCCACTGATACGTATGCCTATGCCAGAACAAATATGTTCATGTGTTATTCCCTTAGATGATTAATGTTAAACGTACCATCATGTACAGTGTATGCAATTCTTAATAACAAATTGTGTAAGAGAATCATGAAACTTTTTTAAAATTATGTTTGATTTCGAGTATTTATGAATGTAATAAAATTAACTCACATATGGCATTATAAGACGTTCTACGTTCTCAAGCATCAAAGACCATCCAGCAGTCGTCAAACAAGCTGATGGAAGAACGGAAAGCCCTAAGATAAGCACTTACCAACTATGTGATCAACATCGAAGCACTTTTCAGATGAGTCATTAGTGCGTGGCAAGATCACATACCCTGTTATGGACCATATCCCGTCCTTTGTACTGTCCAAGGGATCATCATAGATGGCGGTGACTTAGTGTAATTATAGTATCATTCAGAGTGTCATTTCTTTTGTTTCATTTCGTATATCTCAGTTACTATACTGTAGTAGTTGTTTCTATGTATGGTCCAAGTTTCATCAATCTATGTTAAGTGGTAATGACACATCATCCGGAAGTTACTTATATTCACCCTGAAATTTTTCACACCAGGGTAATTGATGACATTGGCTGTTTGGACAGCTAAATAATTCATGTTGATAGCAGATTTTAAAATGTGGAACTCCACAAGAAAGCTGAAAAGTACATATATGGATCGGATTACTAATGAGGTACTGAACTAAATCAGGGAAGAAAGATTAGATTAGATTAGATTAGTACTTGTCCCATAGCTCATGAATACGACACTTCGTAATGATGTGGAACGTGTCTGGTTAATAAAAGGTGTCTATACAAGATATTACATTAGATAAAATATTACATTACACTCAATAATAATTTTTTTTCTGTGGTAAAACTGGACTAAGAAAAAAAAGAGTCAATTTATAAGACACATACCGAGACATCAAGGAACCATTACCTTGATAATGGGTGGAAATAGGGAAGGCGGGAATTGTTAGGGGAGACCAAGGGCTGTTTACAAAGTTGCAGGTTCTTGTGGATGTAGGTTTTGATAATTACGCAGAGATAAAGAAGATGAAAACAGGGTGAGTAGGTTGCAGAGGTGCGACAAAGCAATCTTTGGTATGAAGACTATAAAAGTAATGTCTTGCGTATTCTGTTCCCTGGCAAAGTAGTAACACATGTAAGAGAAACAGTGACTTATATTCCTCAGCTGCATATCATACAAAGTAAGGAGTATAAATTCGGGTTCGAATTTACATTTCATTAGATTCCAATGAAAAAAGATCACCAGTTTGCACTTTGTATTTATGTGAGAGTACAATCTAGCTTTCGTTATACCCATATAGATGTCAGAACGATCTGCTTCACTAGTAGTGACCGACAGATCGCTCCACACGGGCTTGGGGGCATGTAATAAAAGGTGTTGTGCCGCGGATAACTAATACGGCAGGAGTAGCTCTAACGAACATGAGACATGGTGTTGTAACTCACAAAATACAACAGACAGGGTGATCGTCTAACTATGAAATGCTCATTAATCCCTGTTTCCTACAAATTAATAATTGTTGACATGAAAAACCACTCATCTAAAACTTGAATGTTTCGCCAAAGACTGGATTGTTTAGATGAGTAAAATGAAACCGTAATCCACAAATTTGTAAAGGAAAGACGAATCTGTAGTGGATACAGTGACTGCCTCAATCTGCCAGGAGAGTGGAAAACTACGCACGAAAACTGCATTACTGATCAAGCCATGAATGAGCCTTCAGTCACTCAGGAAAAACATTGAATTCGTGGAATGTATTATGGTAATTGTCGTGCCTTGCTCTTCCAAGCTGCAGCTTCTCAGCATATCCTGTATTCAGTTGTGTTGGGAAGTAGCGATCACTGTGATCTGGTACAGATTGCAAAAGATCAGCTTTGCATTGGATCCCCAGACGAAGTGTAAGCTATGTTTCCTCCTTCAGCCAATAAGTCACCTCCAGCTCCACATTTCTCAAAAACTGGCATCCTGACTTAGGTTCTCCTCTATTTTTTAACATTAACCAATGATTAGTTCTTTTACAACCTTTTAGAGCAAAGGTTGTACACACCCTGTGAAGTGGCGCCAGAATATTCGGCCCTTCCTTTCACAAAGATAACGAATTCCTGTCCACAATGCAGCTCCGTCACTTTATAACATTCCCCTGCAAGTCTGCGCCAAGTATAACGCAATGCTCACAGACTAGTGTTACCCTCTGGGAGGATTTTTGTATCTGACAGTCTTTTTGCACCTAATGGACAGAGGGTATAAAACAGTAATTTCGTAGTTATGGCAATTAATAGAAAAACGAAACAGACTTTCTTTTGATATAATAAAAGTAGTAAAGTTCATACGAATGAAACAACAAACGGTCACCAGCCTAATTAGGCACATTAAATTGAAACATTATACTGAAGGAAATTGAATGATTGGCTAAAGTGACTTTCATTGATACTCCTTTTGAATAGCGCACTGGATACACACGACATGGCCAATTACGTTATGGATAGCAGTAGTTACCATTTACACAAAGCAGTAATCATTGGAAGATAAATGGTACTTCACTCATAATAATAATAGTTACTATCGCAATCATTAATCAATTCAGCACTGAGATGTTGCTACAGGACACACTGGACTAAAGTTGGGCATGAAAACAGTTCTGACTAAACTTACAAATACATACCACAAATGAAATTAAATAATAGTACACATACACTTTTTATACTCTCATTTTTAGAAATGTTACAGATTTCTTTTAGTAGCAACGAAAATCCCAATTATCTTCCTTAGAAAGTAAGAATATGGTGGGGACTCATAAACTGTTACTGTCTCTCCAGGCAAACGCTGTGGTTATTCCAGAACCAAAGTGCAATTCACTAATATTGATTCCTAACCCCACTTGGAATAGTTTATATTTTTATCCTTTAAAGCAAATTACTCAAACAGAAAGCTCTATTAACCTCAGAAAATAGTTCATGGTAACAATCAATAGAAATGTACATTCCTTATAAGTTCAATTAATGTACCTTTTTCACCACGTGTGAAGCAGATATTTTAGATAGCATCATTTACAGATTCTGGCACTGAACGTTAGCACATTTAATACGGAAACAAGTCACTATTTAGTTAGAAACAGGATACTCGGTTTCTGCACATTTAGGATGAGATCCTGCATTGGTTCATGATTAGGATAACTTTATGGTTCAAACATAGGTTTATACCACTTGAAATTATTATTGAAAAAGACTCACACAAATACACTGGTCCATCCTACACTCCTGGAAATGGAAAACAGAACACATTGACACCGGTGTATCAAACCCACCATACTTGCTCCGGACACTGCGAGGAGGCTGTACAAGCAATGATCACACGCACAGCACAGCGGACACACCAGGAACCGCGGTGTTGGCCGTCGAATGGCGCTAGCTGCGCAGCATTTGTGCACCGCCACCGTCAGTGTCAGCCAGTTTGCCGTGGCATACGGAGCTCCATCGCAGTCTTTAACACTGGTAGCATGCCGCGACAGCGTGGCCGTGAACCGTATGTGCAGTTGACGGACTTTGAGCGAGGGCGTATAGTGGGCATGCGGGAGGCCAGGTGGACGTACCACCGAATTGCTCAACACGTGGGGCGTGAGGTCTCCACAGTACATCGATGTTGTCGCCAGTGGTCGGCGGAAGGTGCACGTGCCCGTCGACTTGGGACCGGACCGCAGCGACGCACGGATGCACGCCAAGACCGTAGGATCCTACGCAGTGCCGTAGGGGACCGCACCGCCACTTCCCAGCAAATTAGGGACACTGTTGCTCCCGGGGTATCGGCGAGGACCATTCGCAACCGTCTCCATGAAGCTGGGCTACGGTTCCGCACACCGTTAGGCCGTCTTCCGCTCACACCCCAACATCGTGCAGCCCGCCTCCAGTGGTGTCGCGACAGGCGTGAATGGAGGAACGAATGGAGACGTGTCGTCTTCAGCGATGAGAGTCGCTTCTGCCTTGGTGCCAATGATGGTCGTATGCGTGTTTGGCGCCGTGCAGGTAAGCGCCACAATCAGGACTGCATACGACCGAGGCACACAGGGCCAACACCCGGCATCATGGTGTGGGGAGCGATTTCCTACACTGGCCGTACACCTCTGGTGATCGTCGAGGGGACACTGAATAGTGCACGGTACATCCAAACCGTCATCGAACCCATCGTTCTACAATTCCTAGACCGGCAAGGGAACTTGCTTTTCCAACAGGACAATGCACGTCCACATGTATCCCGTGCCACCCAACGTGCTCTAGAAGGTGTAAGTCAACGACCCTGGCCAGCAAGATCTCCGGATCTGTCCCCCATTGAGCATGTTTGGGACTGGATGAAGCGTCGTCTCACGCGGTGTGCACATCCAGCACTAACGCTGGTCCAACTGAGGCGCCAGGTGGAAATGGCATGGCAAGCCGTTCCACAGGACTACATCCAGCATCTCTACGATCGTCTCCATGGGAGAATAGCAGCCTGCATTGCTGCGAAAGGTGGATATACACTGTACTAGTGCCGACATTGTGCATGCTCTGTTGCTTGTGTCTATGTGCCTGTGGTTCTGTCAGTGTGATCATGTGATGTATCTGACCCCAGGAATGTGTCAATAAAGTTTCCCCTTCCTGGGACAATGAATTCACGGTGTTCTTATTTCAGTTTCCAGGAGTGTATAATACATATCTGTGTTTCTGAAGTAGAGGGAGCAGTGGCGAAATAGTGGTGGCAAGCAACGTGGTGGCTAACTGGTTTCACACACTTAATGTTGAATGCTCTTTACAATTTCTTCTTGGCGACGGATTTTTGTCGCTTTAGAGCCATTCCATAATACCAAGAGCACCAGAATAAAGCCCAATCCACATCTGAGGCAATTTTCCAATAAATCGACTTCCAAATGCCTCCCTTGGCACCCTCGATGTTTACCGTACAATTACTAGCCACTGACTGCCTAACGTTCCCACCAAGCAGCCATCCAGATCGATCGCCAAAACCACATTTTACCGTGCGCCAAGCCACTTCCGTAGCGGAGGGGGTTCCCCACAACTTTTATACGAGAGTTGGAACTTTAATAGTGGCAACTATTTATTTACAGATCTTAGAAAATAGATATGTGTTTCAAAGTATTACTGACCTTCAAAGTAGTCACCAGCATTGTGTATAATCCGTTGCCAGCGATGTGGAAGTCGTAGGACACTCTTAGCTGTGCCAGTTGTGTTGACAGTTTGAGCAGCGCGTTCTATTGCCCGACGAATTTGTAGCAGTTCTGAAGCAAATGCCGTGAAGTGTTTCCTTTAGTTTAGAAATCGAGCTGAACTCACGAGGGCTTAAGTCAGGGGAGTCCAGTAGGTAGTATAGGACTTAGCAGTCCCAGCAGTCAAACAAATCAGTAACAGCTTGCACTGTACGTGTTTGAGGATTGTGGTGCAAAATGATGGTCAGATCCTGCAGAAAGTGTCATCACTTCTGTCTCTAAGCTGGTCATAGGTTGCTTTTTTTAAAAAAAATGTAAAAGCTACGTATTTCTCTTGTTTCCATATTAAAATTAGCTTCTTTTTCTAAAACACAGTGGAATTTACAGAGTTTCACTTCACTAACATCTTGTGTGGACGCAATTGCGAGAGAATTCTGAAACAGTGGTTTATTAAATTTATTAAATGAGGAAGTGAGGAGAAGTAAGGTCAGTATCTTTTGAAAAAGCACATCATCGGTAACAAATAAATGTGTAATGTATTCACTTATGTTGTTCTAAAACCCATAGGATTTCTCGTTTCACCAGCTATTGATGGCCCTTAAAAATTACATTCTTTCATCAAAAAAGTCTGTAGTTAGTGGAATAACATGGTAGATAATGAAATTTTGCATAACAGCCAACGGAAAAATACTCTCCTCTTTGCATTCTGTAATTTGCCAGAATCTCAGTTCCATATATTAAACCGTTTATGAAATATGGGGAATGTTGTGAATATTTCACTCTGACTTTACCGCTGGCGCGGCGCGATCGCAAAATAGAGTGCTTAGTCAGGTCAACTTCTTCGAGACTTTTGAGGGATAGAAACCTCCTCGCAATATGTTATCTAAATTTCATACGCAGCAATGTATTATCTAATATGCAACAAGCGTAAAATCATAGCGGTCCCTGTTTTTCATTTGCAAACTTTTTCGAATTTCACGCCGTGACTTACATCCACATACATGTCACAGTAACTATGACAGTTAACGAAACGATGGGCACATCGTAATGAACGTGATCTACAAAGCTACAAGTAAAGCAAAAATGCGTTTTTTACCAAACAGTTTCTGTAAAATCGCCTGAGAAAAATTTCGGGGCGTTTGCGTCAATTCTGTTCTCGCCGACTGGCTGAAAGGAGGAGACAGTTTCGACCCCTCCTTCCGAACAAACGGATGAACTCGCCCATCGTTTTGGAATAAAACTGATCACTGTGCATCGGCTACCGCATCCTGCGTGGACTCTACATGTGTTACCTGCCCTAAGCGACCAACTCGTCTGATCTCCTCACACTCTCCTCTGAAAGGCTGGCGGCAGTCCCAGGAGGTCTCGCTGAATGCAAAATTATTCGCATGATGCGTCTGTGTGCTGAACCTGGCCCGTCTGTGACACAATTAAACTGCAGACTGTATTACATTTGGAGACTATGTTACATGAGGAGGAATCAGTATCAAAGTAGATGGCGTAATGCTGGCAATCACTGATGTTACTAACAGCAAGTGTTAACTATTTTATTAATTAATGGGAACAGAAATAAGATAGTAATGACACTAAATCAGTTACGAACGACACATGAGACATGCCAGTCAGCCAGTGGACTCATGTGTATCAGTATTCCGGCAACAAAGTTCTCTATATGAACACTGGTACAATGGACTATCATATTGGAGTACCATCAATGAAATGTGCTTCCCACTATCGTGATTTACGGTTTCTCCGGTTTTTGTTTTCAAATAACAGAAATGCCAGTTTCAACTCTTCAATCAAACCATAATCCGGCCAAATTAATTTATTGTATCTGATGGGCTCAATTTCGACAGGACGTTCGACTCTTAAATTTATTGCCTTTTCCCTTGACAGCTGTTTGAGACACGAAAGTATATATGAAGAACACAGAAAATTAAATTTACAATTCATTGCTTATCCATCGACTGGATTTGCTAGCAAATGTATAACCCTATGTAATATATGATCATCTTCATAAATTTGTTTCAGGAAGTCCCATATATGCCATCTAGTTTCTTCTTTTAGTACTACTAACGAGCTTGTTACCAACTTTTTCCTTCTTGCAGCTCTACAAGTATACGCTCTGATAGTTGTCGAGTCCCTCCGAAGGAAGTTCTTACTGGAGTCGCCGCCTCCGAGTATGGACGTCGCATACAAACGACTGGGGCGAGACTAGAGCGTCTTCTCCAGCATGTCATCAGTTACAAGGAAAGACATCATAACTGGACAATGGACCATTACTTTCAGAACGTGTGTGTGTGTATGTGTGTGTGTGTGTGTATGTGTGTGTGTGTGTCTGTGTGTGTGTGTGCGGTTCTTGCAGTTACACGTTATCAGCCTAATGTGTACAGATATACATATAAATTCATCTAACATGAATCTCACTAACTAATAGTCCCACATTTTTTGTTTTGTTTCTGTAAAGTTCAATATAAATTAAGTATCGAGGTTGCAGATGTTTTTTAATGCACTGGGCGGTCGGTTAACATGTTACTTCCTCGCATTGACGGAGTCTCTCGTATATTCATAATTCTCTGGCAATATGTCAATATGTGTTTCGAAAAACTACCTCAGAAATACCAGATTGACGTGATTGCTGCACGAAAGTGCTTGTGAATGCAATTTCCATAATGTATTGACGCCAAGGTTCTATTGTATTTGTGGATTCAAAACTTTGTCGAAAAATTTAGCATATCCAACTTTACTTGATACACCGGCAATTCTCAATGACACTTCTCTGCATTATTGCCTCTGAATGTGTGTAAACACCTTTAAGACTGGCTTCTAAAAGCTTTCTTCTGAGAGAAGAGTTTGGTATCAATCGGTCGGTTCTTATGTTAGAGATGATAGTCAAAGATAAATCTGTGACTCTATGACATATGTTCAAGGCACCTCAACTGGCATTTGGTCCCAAACCACATAAACACATTTTTAGAATTTACATTAGACGATTATCGTATAAGCTTTCCGTGTTAGGTGGTGTACTTTTACTACAGAGGAAACACTTCATATCTGTCGACAATCCTGTAGGCAAATTTCGCGACGTCCCTCTACACATCTATATTTGTAAGGGAATCTCTTTCTCATAATTTTTTTAATGGTTTCATTCCTGTCGACTGTGATAGGTAACCCATCCGACGTGTACTAATGTGGTACGTCACCAAGACTGACATGAGTCATAGGGGCTCACATAATTTACATTGTTTTTATTATTGACTACTGCTGTGTTTTCAACACTCTTGAAAACGACCTAGCATCGAAATTGCAGTAGTCGATATCGTAATAAATAGCACAGTTAAGGGTGAATACAGTCATTTAATAATTTCTTCTTTATGTTAATGCCGTTAAAATTAATCAAACTACCTAGAATTAACATCTTTTTTCAACAGACGAATGAGCACGTTTACAAATCAAACACGTAATAGTCAATAATTTGGTGCATTGCAGTGATGTAACAAGTTTTGGAAATGTTAACCTTGATGTTTTCTTTGCCTTTCAAGATTTGCATATTTATGCAAAAGGTATGTCTGCAAAGGGGTACATTCGTTGTGTTATTACTAAAGGGAGATAACAGTGACAGTTTCGTATGATTTTGGTACACGGAAAGTGGTTTTCAGATGGTGTCAATTTTGTTTTATAGAGAGGCGTGAATGATACAATAACAAATATAGTAAGAGCAACGGTTGCTAATTTTGTTGATTTCTACATAAAAATAAATGATCACATAAAATAAAAATTAAAGAATTGTAATTAAAATAATGAACTTCATCTCTTCGTACGTTACAAGGAAGCCTGTTTTAAATAAGATGATTTGCAGACGAAATATGTCTTTATACTGCATCGTGCACAATGACTGAAAATCTTCATGGACGTAGAGAAATCATCAAATAAAATGTTATTTGCGGCAATATTTTGAGATGTGAGGGTTTGTCTTACAAGAATCTGAAGAAATGCAATAGTCTTGGTTTGTGAACCACAGTTACTGTTTTCTGGAAGCGATATTTGCATATTTGTCGCCTGTTTGACTTTATATATTGAGTAACCACAACGTTTTGAATATTGTTTGATTTTATATATACTGAGTAACCGCAAAATTTTGAATATGCATCTGAACACTTTTTGTACCTACATGTTGTAAAAAAAATGTAAACAAACAGTAACAAAAGAAATCAATAATGATGAAAAAATTGCCTTTTCATTGGATTGAACACACATTTGTTTCAGCAGCTATATCTATCATTGTTGTAGTTGTGCAGTTGTGCATAAAGTTATTTGGAAGTGAATTTAGAAATATGTTTTAGGGTCTACGGGTTATGTCAGCTGTACTGCAAATATAAATAAGATTGTTAAGCAGGTTGTGTTGGAGAAATGTTGAACGAAATTCAATGATATATCTGATTAAAATAAACTAGAACGTGAGAAATTTACCATTGCGCTGGTTAATGACTAGAGGACCACCGAAAAATTGGGAACTCTTTTATTACCTGATGTTGTACTTACTTGTAACAACGAATACTCACTTAAGAATTTCAATACACGTTGGGCGTTAGTGAGTGAATACTGCTGCCAAGTTCCACTGTCTACACAATAAAAAAATAATAAAAACTTTGCGACATGAAATGGTACAAGGTTTCACAAGGCACTCTCATTTGTCTTGTGGAACTTTTAATTTGTGCATATATTCCGTGTAAATCAGCTGAAATATTAATTAATTAAAAGTATACTTTGTTAAAAAATTGAAAATAAATTATGAATGCAAGTTCTTTCCTGCTTTTGGCAGGAAATTTAGAAATGAGTTCGTACGGTCAGCTCTACTGTCCATTTCATCGTAATGATGTAATACATACTGAGACTCAAGATTAGCACTGTGTAGCTGCCTCCACGCTGCTGTAGCAAACCGAGTATTCTCGGGCGCCATCAAGACGCGTTATATGGCCTACCATAACCGCGCCTGAATGTTGGCTGATAAGTTACGCAGCGGTATCACACAAGATAGCGATGAGCGTCGAACCAGTGTTCTGGGGGATTCCTGAATATAGCGTTTCTCCGTGCAACATTCAGGCATTAACAAGTCCTGGTTCCTCTATTACTTTAGTATCAGGTTGAAGCTCATCTATGTGGTCACTAATTTTGTTCTGACAAGCAAATGAAGACTTAAATCAAATTTCTTCGACAGAGTCACCAAGAAAGAGAACAAGATAAACGTAACGATATAAACGCTAATTAAATCGGATCACTGGTTTTCGTCAGTGCTTTTTTTGTAGTTGAAATGGGGTCCACAAAAAAATTTTATGAACTAAAGCAATCTGCCACACGTGCTGCCATTGACTGGACAGGAATCCTCGTCATACCGTCCCTGGAGGGTAAGGCTGTTTATTTCCAGCTTCGTAAACATTTTTCTCCGTTTCTGGTGGCTGCATGGTCACATGATATTCTAGGTAATTTCGGATATTCATATCTTGTATAAAGTATTTATTCTGTACTAAAGTGAAATCAATTTACTTTTAGTTTCATTTGATCCATTTCGTGTTTAGTTTTTTCGGTGTAATGTGCGAAAGACATAGACTATTATTGTTCCTAGCAGTTTCCGTATTATATCCAAAGTTCCCACGAAACAGTTGCTCTTTTATTTTCGTCAAACTTTCATATAAAACTTCTCCATTCTAATTTTAGAGCAATTTGATGCCTTTGATCAGCTTCAGTACCGCAACTCTTTGCAGGGTTCTTCCGCCTACTCGTCAGGATGTGAACATGTTGCCGTATAGATGCGAATGATTTCTATGTAATATTTAGACTAGTGTCACTATTCTACCTAGGTAGAATTAAATATTTGTAATTTTTGTTTTAATTTGCTGGTGTACAACGAAGCCGATACCTGAATTTCGCACCTTGGTCTGTTCACCTGCAGTTAGATGTATATTCCGGTTGCATTCCTATTCAGTGTGCATTTTTCGCCTCACTTCTCATAATGATGGTGGTGGTGTGTTATGCCTATTAGGCAGGCCTATCGCTGCAAGTTCACCATTCTACAGTCCTCCCAGTTTCCCATTGTTCATTTCCTAGCAGTATAGGATGTGTTTATCTTGATGTTGTTGCCTAGTTGACGTGTGCTACTTCCTCATGTCTTCATCTCAATCACCATTCCATTGCTTCTTCTCATTCACCGCGCTAGCCAATTTTTTTGCTTCCTCTCGGTATTTTCGAGAATTTTTCTTTTGGTATTCATCATGAGGAACACAGCCACGTTCTGTATTTAATCTTTCCACTTCACACCTTCCATTCTTCTCCAAATCCACATAGCAGAAGCCTCTAAGCATCTCTCCTCTCTTCGCCACTGTGTTCAAGTTTTGGCGGTCTAACAGGGCAATACTCTATCCAAAACCGATGAACTTTTCCCTTATTTTTCACTTATTGGAACACAGAAAATACTCCCCCTTTTGTAAAATATTTCTTTAGCAGTAAGTAGTCTTGTTTTTATTTCTTTACATGTTAAATTACAGGTTGTCTTGCATCCTGGGCACCTGAAAGAATTAACTTATTCCACTAACTCATCACAAAATTTCACTTTACTTTCCTTGATTATTTTGTGAAAGACATTGTCTTATACCTCTTCAAATTTATCTGCATCCCACATTTTTCTTAGCCGGTGTTCACACATATTTTTGATTGCATTTTCTCTTAGTAATACCATGGCATCACTAATTCTTCCTCCTACTGTCACACCACTGTTTTGTGGGAAGCAATTCATAAATAAATCATCGATATAAATATTTAACAGAGTGTATGAAGGATATCAGCCTTGTCTACCCCTATCTCAGTTTTAATTCGTTCTACCATCTCAACTCCCTTCTTACTTTTACTTTTAGTATATATATAAATTGCTCATTACCCACATTTCTTTCCAATTCATATCACAAGCTTAATCGAAGTAAAAAAAAACTGCTTCCCTCCCTTTTCTTAGCTGTCTTTCTCCAGTTGTTCGTAAGAATGAGATTACAGTTACATCTCCTGTACCTTTTCCACATGTGAAACCGATGCGTTCTTCACCCAGTTGCCTCTTAACTTTAGATGCTCGGTCAGGGATTTGAACCGTTCTTCTTCCAAATACGAATCCAATGTATTAACAACTACGCCGCCTCGCTCGGTTTTTGATCAACGACATCGCGCCCCTTCGGAATCCCATCTCCCATCAGTTGCTTTTCCTTTGTGCCATCTCAGTTTCTTCCACAGTGACTGGAAATCCTTGGTCCACTTGGAGTAATTGTTTTTCGTTCTTCATATCCGAAGCATCTGGACAACATCTCTCTCATGTAATTATTTCAAGTACCTCTTCCACCTATTCGTTACTATTTCTTTTCTGCATTTTCATTATCTTCCCTATCTTTCATCATCCATTTATTGTTTCCCTCTCTGTTTTCGAAGTATAGGTTATTTACTTCCTGGTACATGAAATCTAACTGTTATTCGTTTTTAGTTCCTCCATTCTTCACATTTCTGTTATATAATTATATTTATTAACAGCGTCGGATTGTTTTAAAGTTCGATGTGACTCCACAAACCGGAAAATATTTCTTTTCATAGCAGAGGTTATAAAATAAATCGTAGTAATATTGTCTTCCTGTCGTTTATGAATCACTTTTGTCAGTGACTGCAGGTTCTTGTAAGACTCGATGTAGAGCACAGGGAACTGTTCCAAAATTAACTAAATTTTCTCCTTGTAGTTTTTTTATGTTACTGAATCTGAGATAAATTACATTCAGTGACGTTGACACTGAATTACTATTCTTGAATGTTATTTGCTATTAACTATACATCTTTTCTCACATTGATGATTTTTCAGATAATTTAAAGCTTTGTATGCAAATCGGTACATTCATCTGAAATTAAAAAAAAAGAAAACACTTAGTTCTGTAATATATCCTTTGCAATAAATCGTCTAATATCTCGATTTATTGAATGACTAGTACACTCACTGATTGTTTTCAGAACGTACGATACAGTTAATATCTTTCTTATATGGCATTAACAGACTACGTCCGCCATCACTCAGACATCAATGCTAATTGCTCATTTACATCATATTATTACAAAACTCAGTTAAAATGTTTCTTTTATGTCATTTATTTCATTACTACGATGAAGCGCAATGAGGCTCTAGACAATTCGACATCAATGTTCTCGCGGTCAGCTGCCCGTCGAAAAGAAAATTCGGCGACTGGAAATGCGGAACATCGGGTCAGCAGAGAAGTGTGATGCCGCGTTGTCATAGTTCCCTAAACGCCAAAGCAAACACAAAGGAAAGAAACCTGCACGAGCACATCGAATGAAAATAAGTGTAGTTACTCTGAAATATAAATCTGTAAATGTTTACCTGGCGTCTGGCAGAAGGGAACTACATCACTGCTACCGCATGAAAGGCTTTCGCTGTAGCGTGTTGTAATGTTACTGATGACGTGCATCTATAGCGGGGTTACTTAATACGGATTGTCGAAATCCCTTCATCAAAGTAGACGAAGTAAATATTCCAAAATTCGAATCAAGAACAACAGCCAACAAATAAATATACTCTATTGCAAAGCGGTTCAAGTTGCTTAATAAAGGCAAGTCCTCTGGTCGAGGTTGTACATCAGTTAGATTCCTTTGACGGTATGCCGTTACGATAGGTCAATAATTAGCAATCAATTTAAGCGCTCACTAGTCGAAAGATCCGTACTCGAACACTGGAAAGTTGCACAAATGGCACGAAGACCAAAAAAAGGAAACACTGGCAATCAGCTGAATTATATCCATATCACTAATGTCAATTTTCAGTACGATTTTGGAACATATGTGTTCGAATATTGTGAACTATCTCGCAGAAAACGATCTACTGAGTTACAGCCAGCATAGACTCAAGTAGTATCGTGCTTATATAACACAACTAGTGTGGGGCGGTGGGTGAAATAGTTGTGGTAAATGTGTTCCTATTATTTATTTAATGCTATTGTTTGGCGTTCTCAACACTGGCTCACTAACTACAATATTGGCAACCAGAAAGTGATTAGCAAAACGTGAAGCCTTTAATTAGTATTCCTAGTGCCCACTTCATTTCAGAAATGCATTTATAGCTACAGCTTATAGCTCTGAGGAATTAGGAGATTGTCTGGGATTCATAATCAAAAAGGATTCTCTCTCAAATATTGACTATATTCTGAAAGTCACAGACCAAAAAGAATCCACACAATCCAACTACCAGAGCAGTTCAGAGTATAAAGCGCTGAAGCAACTATAACTGTTCAGATTAAATATTCAAATGAATGCTCGCCACTATTTGATGATAATGTTCATTAAACGCCACACTAAATAATGGTAGAATGTCTGTCCTGCGGCGGCACGTGAAAATACGACATACGCAAACTGAAGATAGATCATTAAAGTCATCCCAGAATTAACACTTCACTCGAAAACGATTTCATGGTTACGCGTACCCCAAGTAACTTATTACGGCATGCGAGACTGTTTGTAGCAATGATACCGATGCAACGCGACTCCCGGCACAGGTGGTGCGCTAATCAGCATCTGGAGAGAACTGGGGCTTTTTTTTTCTCGCACAGCGTTCTTATATATAAAGCCGCGATGCGGACAGCTAGGGGAACGCCTGATCAAATCCGCTCTCCCTACTAGCCGCTGGGCTAGTAATGCACCACTTTAAGTTATTGAATAAATCATTGCTTCCTTTGCTGATGGCCGATGAAGCTCTCAATTTAAATGTGCAATCAGCACACAGGTAAGTAATCATAATAAACGTCTGACGTGGCTAAGTCAAATATTTTGGCGAGAGAATTAATTTAATTACACTAGACGCAGTAGACGAGCTCTGAACTTGCCCTTTGGAGATACGCTATCGCTATAGTTTTATAGTTATTCAGTTGAAACTTCTCACATATTTATGATTATAGCAGATCTCCCTACTACTTAAATTTGAACATCCTAGCCTTATTTATTCGCCTACTTGATCTATCTTCCTTCCTTAATTTCTAAGACAAAAACCAGAAAATCATGAATTTCAACTAAAACTTTAATTTGTGAGATCCAAAATACTGTTTCTACTAAATTATTATGCTAAAGGATCTAAATATAAATTTTTAAGTTTCTAGCCCTTTTCTGTTGCGCCATTGATTTTTACAGAAAAACATCCAAATTTCGAAAATTAACTGCTATTCAACAAATGTTGATTTAGTATTACTCCTGAGATGCTAGAAGCGTTTCAGGTTATTTACTTGTTTTTTAAAATATTGCGCAACACATATGACGTCAGAGCTAGTTACAGCGGACTGGCTGGCACGCAATGGAAAGAGTGATGTGAATTTTATAAGGCGTGAGTTGGCTGCTTCACCCTCTACTTAATTTTTTTGGAATTTAAATAGAAAAAAAATTGATCACAAAAATGGAAGCAAGAGTACAGCTTAACTCCCTATGAAAATTAAAATTGACATGTAAACATGTAGAAATATTGAAGGAAAACTTATTACTTACATCAATTATTTAAATTGTGGGATATTCACTGCTTAATAAGCAACATTATCAAAAATTTAACCAATATCAATGAAACACTTTGGCATTCATATTGCCTTAAACAGACAAACACATAAAATATGTAAAATTATGATAATCTTAAATCCATTAAATAAATTTTTACATACAGAAATTCAAAGAAAATATAACAGTTATTCATGATACACAAACAAATAATTATATCTTAGCAGTCTTTTCTAAACCTGAAAATTTGACAAATCATGACAATTTCATTTTTACACACGTGGTTGTAGCCGCTTTGGCTGGAGTTCTACACTTCCATTCACAAGGGTAGAGGAAGGGAAGTTGCTATGGAGTGCGTCCTTCACTTTCACTCTTAATTACATGGGAAAGGGGAGGGGTCACTGTGAGTTGTGTCCAAGTCACTCCACGCTTTCACGCAGCTACCAGGCTGATATTATCTGGTTTGTCCTCAGACTCTGTTCACTTAATATCTAAGGGTGGGTCACAATGAAATGGGGATATATACATTTTATCTTTCAATATGTTACTGGAACAAAGTTAACATAACTTTTTCAATTTTGCTCTCACAGTTACTTAACTGTCATAAAATCGGTAAACAAATGGCTCAAAACGCTGTTAGTCACGTACTAGATAAAATTTACGCTCAAGGCATACAATCATAAATCCTATTTAATTTGAATTTACTATTTCTGGGCCGGAACACTGAACCAATGCCTGGTACATTCCTGATATATTTGTATTTTAATTACTTAGCTGACTCATCTTCGATTACCTTATTCTTATAGATATTATGAGTATATTTGATTAGAAGTTGTCTTCTTAGCTTCTTTGTACATGTGAGTAACTTGTGGTAATTGTACAGTTCTGAGTGTTCAAAACGCACTACGTTTAGTTGACTACTAAATCCACTTATTGGTCCTCTGCTGCTATGTCAGTTCCACATCTGCAATTAAGTACTTACTTACTTTGCTAGTTTATTTATGATGAGCTATAAATAATGTTTCACGTCTGCCATTATGTTACTCAATTATGTTGCTAGTGTATGTACTTATTTAACACTCACTCTATTGTCATTTAAGGCATAGGATATCACATTTATTTCACATCTATAGTGTATTGCAGCTGATCAGTTTGCTCACGTGGCAATCCATTTCCACTCGATCGGACGCTGAAACCACAGGTAGTCTCTCTCGACCTACCACTAATTATGGACGAGGGTAATGCTAAATTCCTTAAACCTATAGGACACCATGAGCTGCTCTGTCTCATCTAACATAAGGGTACATATGGTCGCATTCACGCCTCCAACTCATAACCTCAATACCCGTAGTTGTGTCACTGCACACCCAACACCAAAATAAAGGCCAGCTCCAACCTTATAAATACTTCAGGGACGTGTCCTTCACGTCTCAACCACAAACACTACTCAATTCTATTACACTACCATTCCTTGCTACACAAGGTGAGTTCATTTTTACAACTTATCTGCATATTTTTCATAACACTAAGCAATCGCTTTTAGTATTAATTAGTTAGCTCTACAGCATGGAATAGGTTTCACTGCCACTTCAGATCCTGCTTGTACACGAACTTGAATAACTTTTTAAAAATATTATTGTAGGACCACTTCCAATAAAACAACAACTTTGTACTTATAGAATTACCAGGGTTCTATACATACTTGTTACTCAAGTACCTTTGTATCTTAATTACGTCATACTTCTCTGTTGTTTATGTCACTGTTAGGTTTGTCACATTAGGTATTTTCATCACTATTCGGTGGATAGAATGGTTAGAGAACTCATGGCTTGATAGCCATGACGGAAAATTTTTGTATTGCAAAGAAGGAGTCGAAACTTTGGTGGATAGGAAAGATGAAGAATGAGTGAGACCTGAAAAGGAAAGAAGATCTCACACAGCTGCCACACTGTGTAGAGGTTACAGAAACACCTCCTCCTTACAGCATTCATTCACTACCTATGAACTTCTTTATGTCGGTCACGTTCCTGAAACCTAATATATTTTTACTCTTAGGGTACTCTAGCCTATATGCATTGGCATGTGGTTTTCCTATGATCCTGAAAGGTCCTTGGTATACGAACATGAATTTCTTTGTTTCTGAATTTATTTTCTTTGATTTTTCCTTGGTTTTGACAAGGACTAAATGACCTATTTCAAAACTGGTGGGTACAGCTTTTGCGTCATGACGCTTCTTCCTTTCCAATGCTCTTTTTCTTATATTTTCATTAGCCTTTTACTTCTTCTCGTCTGTGGATAGCTTACTTTTACTAAGATTAACACCTTCGTCCCAATATCTCCTATTTTTCAGAACTCGTATAGACAGGTCCCAAGTTGTATCATTAGTTACAACATGTTTATCAATAAAAGGTACCGTAATTACTCCAGTTATCGGCAAGACCAATTTTAACTGGCTTCTTTCAAACTCAACAACACTCTGATATTTCGATAAGAAATCTATGACAATTAAAACCTCAATACTGAGATTGTTTACAATTAAGCATGGATGATCAATTAAATTACCATTAATGTTAAAGGGCAGCAAAGCTTCTTGCTTTACCGTTTTTGACACCTTGCCAGTAGCACCAATTATTCTTAGTCCTGATACCCTCATGACTGTAAGCTCGTCTTTACCAGGTAATGCATCAAAGAAGGACTGAGATATAGCACTCACCTCACTTCCACTGTCTAAGAGACAACGTACATTGATACCCAACATTTCACTATTATTATTGGGTGGCTTATTCTAGTTTGTACAGGTGGTTCCTCAAACTCATGCAATAGTTCCTTTTGGATTTGTCTTCAACTAAAGTGATCGTCATCTGTCTTCATTACATTTAGGTCAAAGTGTGTAGTTGTTTACTGAATTACATTTACAGCTGCCTTTTCCTGTCGGTCTTTTAATTTCAAATCGAAACACCACACGAGTTCATTACATTTAGTTTGCTGAACATGACCCAAATTACTGTAGTCTGAGCGATTCTGAGCCTCCAGACCGGGCATAACACTAGTTACAGCTAAACCACATTCACTATTATCGTCAGGTTCCTTCTCAAGTGACAACTGGTCACAGCTACTGGGTTCATCGACACCCAACAGGCTATCCTACATCCGTACTTACCTCCTGTCCTAAATCTATTGGTACAGTATCAACATCCTGCACAGGCACTTTAGATAAGAGCACATCATCCTCATCGTAAATATAAGCATGAATTTCTTCTGCTTCTTCACCTGACAATTCAGTATTTTGTAGCTCTTTCCTAACGTTACACTGCTGCGCCTTCTCTTTCTCTTCCCACTTAGAAAGCGTCTCTGATATGGTATCTATCAAATACTGTGAGTGATCTAATATTTTTGCTGTATCCTTAGATGCTACCGACCCCTCATCCACATGTTCAATCTGAGTATTCTGATCTGTTTTACCAATTACTGTAATTACTGGCTTAGGAAAAGTAACCGTCTGGTGAGCGCCAGTTTCCTTATAGACGGGAACTAGTTTTCCTGCCTCGGCCTACTACTGTTTCCTTTATTTCCATTACAGTTAACTGGCACAGCATTGCTTTCCGCACTGTTGTTTACCTGCATAATTTTGTTTGGAACAAAATTACTGTCATTTGGATGCCACTGTTGGTTCTGATAATTATTTTTCGAATTCCTACCTCTCTTACGATGGCGAGCACCTACTGTTCTGATGTTTACATTGCCATTCTGCTAGTTCTTAAAATTACTACTAGTGGTATTAGCATTTCTGTTATTACGTGCTTGCTCCTCATTGGCAGCCACACGCTCTACACGTTCCAAATATTCAATGACACGATCCAGATTGTCTCTAGGGGCAGATATAATTCTAGTTTGCCAATACCATGGCAGTTTGGCTTCAAGATCTAATATTATCATTTCAGGTTTTAGCTTTTCGGCCAAATGTGACAAACGTGAGATCCATGACCTAGCAAATTCTTGAATAGATTCCTTGCCTGTATTGAAGCGTTTTCCACTCCAAAATTCTCTCAACACTTCATTTTGCTTATTACTAGACCAATACTCATTAATAAAAACTTTTTTAAATTCCGCTAATGATTTACACTTCAACATAACATCAGCTGACCAACGGACGGCGTCTCCTGCTAAATGGCTTCTAATAAACGAGATTTTATCTCGTTCAGACCAAGTTGGTGGAATCACATCTTCAAAATCGTTCCAGAAATCTAGCGGGTGTATATTTTTATCTGGATCGAACCGCAAGAACTGCCGACACCCGATAAAAGCGGCGTTTGCAGCTACAACTTGTTGCATACTACCATTACCAGAAGTTACTGAAGCTACTTTACTCTCAATGTTCGTACTAATATTATCTACTCTCATTTCAACATTATCTACTCTTGGAACAATATGAGTAGTATCAGTTTTGATTGCATCTACTTCTGCTTGACATATGTTTACTTTTATATTAACTTCTTTAAAACTATCTGAGCACAGTTCAGATTCCGCCTCGATCTTTTCTGTTAACTTGTGCTCCAGCTTTGCATCTTCCATTTGGAAGTCTTTGCGAACCTCAGCAACGTAGGGATTTTACTGTTTTATACATTTCAGATAACTGTTGTGCAACCATTTTCTTAATATCCTCATGGTTGTAATCAATTTTATAATTTAAACTATCCAGATCCTCTTTCAACTTATTGCAGCCAGTCTTGAAGGAAGTTTGTAATTCAGCTTTATTGAATTCTAATTTATTGTCCATTACCTCAAACCGTTTATTAAAATTGGTTTGGCTGGCCACAATCCTGTTATTTACCTCAATTATATCCGATTTTTAATAAGCTGTCATTCTAGCATTACTGCTTTTGACCTCAGTTATTTCAGACTTTAATTCAGCATTACTGGTCGCTATTGCTTGTAATATAACATTTAAATCAATAGCCCCAATATCTTTGGATTGCTCACTAACTGTTTTTTTTTTATCACACTCAGGTGACGAAAATGTAGCTCCAACACCAGAATCATCAAAACTAAATGAAACTTCTGATTGATCAGTCATATCTAACATCTCCTGTTTAAACTCTACCACCTCTGATGACTGTTTCATTCTTAACTCATCAGCATTACTACAGGGGTCTCTATTATTGAATCATTGCTCTTTTCACACTACTGTCCAGAGACAATACTTCACATTTCACTTTAACATTACTATTTTCATGCATATTTACACTTGTACCGTTGTCTGGATTTACAGTTCCCTCAACAGACATAGGTTCTGATTTAAGTTTAACCTCAGTTTCTTCTGGCAGTTCCATCGCCGACAGTCTTTTAGTGCAGGTTAGTAAAATTTTTAACAGATTTTCACTTAACTTAGTTCCTTCTGCACGACGTATGGCGTTGCCGGCACAGCGTACCAGGATTACTGATGCGACGCAGTGCGTTGTACTGCAGACGGCACTTCGACCGCTGCTTTGTGTTTGCGTGGCCCGCAACTGCAGGCACGGCTCTGGCTACTCCGGCGGACGACTGCGGTGAAGAGAAACTGGCTTCTCGCGATCCGGCAGCGCCGCTAGACTCAATGCCAGCTCCGTCAATCCAGATGCGTTGTTAATGCAATTGCGTCGTCCACATGCACACGTAACACTATCACTGTTCTATTATTCAGTTGCATATCGCACTTCAGTCCCAATTCCGAATATTTAAAAATCACTTTCACTTTTACTGAGTTTCTTTCCCGGCCGATGCACCATATGTGGGGCGGCGGGTGGAATAATTGTTATTTAAAATGTAGAATGTAATGTAGAAAAGATGCCTTTCCCGACAGATGCTCCATATGTGGGGCGGCAGGTGGAATTAAATTTTATTATAATGTTCCTACTATTTATTTAATGCTGTTGTTTAGCGTTCTCAACACTGGCTCTATAACTACAATATTGGCGACCAGGACGTGATTAGCAAAACGTGAAGCCTGTAATTAGGATTCCTAGTGCCCACTTCATTTGAGAAATACATCACTTTATTCTGAAAGCCACAGACCAAAAAGAGTCCAGAGAATCCATCTACTAGAGCAGTTCAGAGTCTAATGCGCTGATGCAACTATAACAGTTCAAATTAAATATTTAAATGAATGCACGCCATAATTTGATAATAATGTTCGTGAAACGCCACGTTAAATAATGGTAGAATGTCTGTCCTGCGGCGGCACGTGAAAGTACGACATACGCAAACTGAAGATAGATCATTAAAGTCATCCCAGAATTAACACTTCACTCGAAAACGATTTCATCGTTACACATACCCCGAGTAACTTCTTACGCCATGCGAGGCTGTTTAGAGCAATGAATCCGACGCAACGCGACTCCCGGCACAGGTGGTGCGCTAATCAGCATCTAGAGAGAACTGGGGCTTTTTTTTCTCGCACGGCGTTCTTATATATAAAGCTGCAGTGCGGACGGCTAAGGGAACGCCTGATCAAATCCGCTCCCCCTACTAGCCGCTGGGCTAGTAACGCACCACTTTCAGTTATCGAATAAATCATTGCTTCCTTTGCTGATGGCCGATGAAGCTCTCAGTTTAAATGTGCAATCAGCACACAGGTAAGTAATCATAATAAACGTCTGACGTGGCTAAGTCAAATATTTTGGCGAGAGAATTAATTTAATTACACTAGACGCAGTAGACGAGCTCTGAACTTGCCCTTTGGAGATATGCTAAGGCTATAGTTTTATAGTTATTCAGTTGAAACTTCTCACATCTTTATGATTACAGCGGATATCCCTTCTACTTAAATTTAAACATCCTAGTCTTGTTTATTAGCCTACTTAATCTATCTTGCTTCCTTAAGTTTTAAGACAAAAACCAGAAAATCATGAATTTCAACTAAAATTTTAATTTGTGAGATACAAAATTCTCCTAAATTATTATGCAAAAGGATCCAAATATAAATTTTTTAAGTTTCTAGCTCTTTTCTGTTGCGCCAATGATTTTTACAGAAAAACATCCAAATTTCGAAATTGGTTAAAGTAATTGAACTGATATTCAACAATCCTGACATACTAGAAACGTTTCAGGTTATTTACTTGATTTTTAAAATATTGCACAACATTTATGATGTCAGAGCTAGTTACAGCGGACTGGCTGGCACACAATGGAAAGACTGATGTGAATTTTATTAGGCGTGAGTGGGCTGCTTCCCTACACTAGGTCTCTATTCTCATGAAGCAATGAGTGCTATCGACAGGGGATCTCAAACTGATTCCCATCTTTGACAATTCGAAAAAGCTTTTGACTCCGACTTCCAATCAAACTGAGTGCCTATGGAGTTTCGTCTCAGTTGAGCTACTGGATTCGTGACTTCCTGTCAGAAAGGCCACATTTCGTAGGAACTGTTGGAAAGGCATTGAGTAAAACACAATTAATATCTGGTGTTTCCCTGGGAAATGTGATTGCCTGTCTGGTATCTCTAATCTATGTAAACGATTTAGGAGACAATCTGAGGAGCCATCTTAGTTTGTTCGCACGTGATGTATCATTTACACCTCCTAAACGCATCAGAAAATCAAAACCAATTGCAAAATGGTAAAGACAAGATATCTGCATGGTGCCAAAAGTGGCAACTGCGTCTAAATAACGGAAAGTGTGAAGCCGTCTACATGAGTACTGGAAGTAATCGATTAAATTTCTGTTACACGATAAATCTAGAGGCTGACAGTTCAATTAATGTACAGCAACTACAATTACGAACGACTTAAATTGTAATATACAGGGTAAGACACTAACTGTTGCCACCAAGATCGAAAGTATGACAGGAGCTGAAAGCTTTTTGGGACGAAAGTGGCACGCGACAATGGGGCCTATAATATACGTTGGTTTTTTGTTGCTAGGTGAGGTCCCTTCAGAGATATGAAGGTCAGCTTTGTTTTTTAAATGACATGCTATAGTTTTACACTTATTTTCTGATATCGGCTATCGAGACGAATCCACTGACGTGTAACAGTAAGGTCTTTGAAGGTCAACGAAGGTCACAAAGGTGTCATGAACGTCCATAAACATCATAGTTTTGTTCGTTATTGACACAGTTCACTTCTGGTTATCGTAATATTTTACTATGGCTTTTAGAAGGCTTTCCAGGAGAATGTACAACGTACTCTGCTTGTCGTAAAAGTCCTGATTTTAAGTTTACGCGCAACATTCACCTCATAAGGTTTATGCAGGATCAATTAGTTATTAATAATTCACATCCCCCCCCCCCCCCCCCCCATGAAACATGGACCTACCCGTTGGTGGGGAGCTTGCTTGCTTCAGCGATACAGATAGCCGTACCGTAGGTGCAACCACAACGGAGGGGTATCTGTTGAGAGGCCAGACAAACGTGTGGTTCCTGAAGAGGGGCAGCAGCCTTTACAGTAGTTGCAGACTGGAAGATTGACTGATCTGGCCCTGTAACACTAACCAAACCGGCCTTGTTGTGCTGGTACTGCGAAGGGCTGAAAGCAAGGGGAAACAATAGTCGTAATTTTTCCCGAGAGCATGCAGCTTTACTGTATGATTAAATGATGATGGCGTCCTCTTGGGTAAAATATTCCAGAGGTAAAATAGTCCCCCATTCGGATCTCCGGGCGGGGACTACTCAAGAGGATGTCGTTATCAGGAGAAAGAAAACTGGCGTTCTACGGATCGGAGCATGGAATGTCAGATCCCTTAATCGGGCAGGTAGGTTAGAAAATTTAAAAATGGAAATGGATAGGTTAAAATTAGATCTAGTGGGAACTAGTTAAGTTCGGTGGCAGGAGGAACGAGACTTCTGGTCATGTGACTACAGGGTTATAAACACAAAATCAAATAGGGGTAGCACAAGTTTATATCCCAACTAGCTCTGGAGATGACGAAGAAATTGAAGAAATGTATGATGAAATAAAAGAAATTATTCAGATAGTGAAGAGTGACAAAAATTTAATAGTTATGGGTGACTGGAATTCGGTAGTAGGAAAAAGGAGAGAAGGAAACGTAGTAGGTGAATATGGACTGGCGCAAAGAAGTGAAAGAGGGAGCTGTCTGGTATAATTTTGCACAGAGCACAACTTAATCATAGCTAACACTTGGTTCACGAATCACAAAAGAAGGCTGTATACATGGAAGATGCCTGGAGATACCGACAGGATTCAGATAGATTATATAATAGTAAGACAGAGATTTAGAAACCAGGTTTTAAATTGTAAGACATTTCCAGGGGCAGATGTGGACTCTGACCACAATCTATTGGTTATGACGTGTAGATTAAAACTGAAGAAGCTGCAAAAAGGTGGGAATTTAAGATCATGGGACCTGGATAAACTGAAAGAACCAGAGGTTGTACAGAGTTTCAGGGAGAGCATAAGTGAACAATTGACAGGAATGGGGGAAAGAAATACAGTAGAAGAAGAGTGGGTAGCTTTGAGGGATGAAGTAGTGAAGGCAGCAGAGGATAAAGTAGGTAAAAAGACGAGGGCTAGTAGAAATCCTTGGGTAACAGAAGATATATTGAATTTAATTGATGAAAGGAGAAAATATAAAAATGCAATAAATGAAGCACGCAAAAAGGGATACAAACGTCTCAAAAATGAGATCGACACGAAGTGCAAAATGGCTAAGCAGGGATGGCTAGAGGACAAATGTAAGGATGCAGAGGCTTATCTCACTAGGGGTAAGATAGATACTGCCTACAGGAAAATTAAAGAGACCTTTGGAGAAAAGAGAACCACTTGTCTGAACATCAAGAGCTCAGATGGAAACCCAGTTCTAGGCAAAGAAGGGAAAGCAGAAAGGTGGAAGGAGTATATAGAGGGTCTATACAAGGGCGATGTACTTGAGGACTATATTATGGAAATGGAAGAGGATGTAGATGAAGATGAAATGGGAGATACGATACTGCGTGAAGAGTTTGACAGAGCACTGAAAGACCTGAGTCGAAACAAGGCCCCCGGAGTAGACAACATTCCATTATAACTACCGACGGCCTTGGGAGAGCGAGTCCTGACAAAACTCTACCATCTGGTGAGCAAGATGTATGAGACAAGCGAAATATCCTCAGACTTCAAGAAGAATATAATAATTCCAGTCCCAAGGAAAGCAGGTGTTGACAGATGTGAAAATTACCGAACTATCAGTTTAATAAGTCACAGCTGCAAAATACTAACGCGAATTATTTACAGACGAATGGAAAAACTAGTAGAAGCCGACCTCAGGGAAGATCAGTTTAGATTCCGTAGAAATGTTGGAACATGTGACCCTACGACTTATCTTAGAACCTAGATTAAGGAAGGGCAAACCTACATTTCTAGCATTTGTAGACTTAGAGAAAGCTTTTGACAATGTTGAATACTCTCTTTCAAATTCTGAAGGTGGCAGGGGTAAAATACAGGGAGCGAAAGGCTATTTACAATTTGTACAGAAACCAGATGGCAGTTATACGACTCGAGGGACATGAAAGGGAAGCAATGGTTGGGAAGGGAGTGAGACGGGGCTGTAGTCTCTCCCCGATGTTATTCAATCTGTTTATTGAGCAAGCAGTGAAGGAAACAAAAGAAAAATTCGGAGGAGGTATTAAAATCCATGGAGAAGAAATAAAAACTTTGAGGTTCGCCGATGACATAGTAATTGTGTCAGAGATAGCAAAGGACTTGGAAGAGCAGTTGAATAGAATGGACAGTGTCTTGAAAGGAGGATATAAGATGAACATCAACAAAAGCAAAACGAGGATAATGGAATGTAGTCGAGTTAAGTCGGGTGATGCTGTGGGAATTAGATTAGGAAATGAGACAATTAAAGTAGTAAAGGAGTTTTGCTATTTGGGGAGCAAAATAACTGATGATGGTCGAAGTAGAGAGGATATGAAATGTAGACTGCCAATGGCAGGGAAAGCGTTTCTGAAGAAGAGAAATTTGTTAACATCGAGTATAGATTTAAGTGTAAGGAAGTCATTTCTGAAAGTATTTGTTTGGAGTGTAGCCATGTATGGAAGTGTATCATGGACGATAAATAGTTTGGACAAGAAGAGAATACATGTTTTCGAAATGTGGTGCTACAGAAGGATGCTGAAGATTAGATGGGTAGATCACATAACTAATGAAGAAGTATTGAATGGGATTGGGGAGAAGAGAAGTTTGTTTCACAACTTGACCAGAAGAAAGGATCGGTTGGTAGGACATGTTCTGAGGCATCAAGTGATCACAAATTTCGTATTGGAGGGCAGTGTGTAGGGTAAAAATCGTAGAGGGAGACCAAGAGATGAATACACTAAGCAGATTCAGAAGGCTGTAGGTTGCTGTAGGTACTGGGAGATGAAGAAGCTTGCACAGGATAGAGTAGCATGGAGAGCTGCATCAAACCAGTCTCAGGACTGATGACAACAACAACAACAACAACAACAATTCACATTTTGGCAGAGAGGCCCTTTAGAATTATTATGTGAATATAATTTTGTTGCTTTTTTTCACTTACCATACTGTGGCCAATACAGTTATTTTATTTAGCATATGATACATAACAATCACAATAACACATAAAATACAGTACCACAGACACATTGAAAGGCAGTTTAGATCTTTGTATCTAAACCATTGATCCAGTCCACCACTTTGGAAGTTACCAGGTTTCGAATCCACTAGATTTCCAGGGAATGTACGGAGGGGGCAGTCCGCTGCTACATGCTTCATTGTTTGTGGAACGTCAGCATAGTCACACTATGGGGTGTCCACCCAACCCCATTTATGAAGAATCGGAGCACTTCTTCCCACACCACTTCTGAAGCCGTTACGCCAGCTCCAAGCGTATCTTGGCAAGCTGAGACCATTGAACCTTACTGTTGGATCTTCAACTTTCAAGATGCCCTGTGGACTAGATGTCCATTCCAGAATGAAATTTTCACTGTACAGCGGAGTGTGCGCTGATTTGAAACTTCCTGGGAGATTAAAACTGTGGTCCGGACCGAGATTCGAACTCGGGACCATTGCCTTTCGCGTGCAAGTGCTCTACAAAATGAGGTACCCAAGCACGACTCATGCCCCAAGCTCTCCTGCGAACGTTGCAGAACTAGCACTCCTGGAATAAAGGATAGATGTCCATTCTTTCAGCCAACTGTCTTTGGGGTCGAAATGGCCGTTTTATATGCCGGTTTACGGGACTCCAACCGGGATGATTCTAGCTGTCTCACATCTTCGTGAGAGTGACGAGTTATTCAGTATTCTTGACCACTGATGACCAATAAGTTTTTGTCTTATAATGTGAGGAGGTGGTCTGTGACACAGCACCGGCAGCCATTGGACTGGAGTAGCAAGTAATGTTCCAGATATTATACGCATAGAGTGACGAAGTTGAGCGTCCACAAGATGAGTATGGCAGCTATTAAGCCACACTGCAGAGAGGTACTCTGCTGAGGAATAGACGAGTGCTAGAGCAGATGTTCTCAATGTGTTTGCGTGAGCTCCACATGATGTACCAGGTAGACGCTTAAGAACGTTATTATGGCTCTTCAGTTTTGCAGCAGATTTACGTAATTTGGCTTTGTACGTTAGGGTCCTTACCAAAGTCATACTCAGATATGTGCTACTGAACCGTAATGCTTCCCCTCTAAAATTGACTCTTGGTTGGTAATTTGAGAGCCTATTGTCCAGGTGAAATGTAGATACCTCACTTTTGTGAGGGTTCGTTTTCAAACGCCATTTCTTAAAGCATTCATCCAGGACTACAAGGTCGTGGTTGAGGACATTCTCTGCTTCTGCAAAATTAGTGCGTTGAACTGTGAGGTTGATATCATTCGCATATACACTCCTGGAAATTGAAATAAGAAAACAGTGAATTCATTGTCCCAGGAAGGGGAAACTTTATTGACACATTCCTGGGGTCAGATACATCACATGATCACACTGACAGAACCACAGGCACATAGACACAGGCAACAGAGCATGCACAATGTCGGCACTAGTACAGTGTATATCCACCTTTCGCAGCAATGCAAGCTGCTATTCTCCCATGGAGACGATCGTAGAGATGCTGGATGTAGTCCTGTGGAACGGCTTGCCATGCCATTTCCACCTGGCGCCTCAGTTGGACCAGCGTTCGTGCTGGACATGCAGACCGCGTGAGACGACGCTTCATCCAGTCCCAAACATGCTCAATGGGGGACAGAGCCGGAGATCTTGCTGGCCAGGGTAGTTGACTTACACCTTCTAGAGTACGTTGGGTGGCACGGGATACATGCGGACGTGCATTGTCCTGTTGGAACAGCAAGTTCCCTTGCCGGTCTAGGAATGGTAGAACGATGGGTTCGATGACGGTTTGGATGTACCGTGCACTATTCAGTGTCCCCTCGACGATCACCAGAGGTGTACGGCCAGTGTAGGAGATCACTCCCCACACCATGATGGCGGGTGTTGGCCCTGTGTGCCTCGGTCGTATGCAGTCCTGATTGTGGCGCTCACCTGCACGGCGCCAAACACGCATACGACCATCATTGGCACCAAGCAGAAGCGACTGTCATCGCTGAAGACGACACGTCTCCATTCGTCCCTCCATTCACGCCTGTCGCGACACCACTGGAGGCGGGCTGCACGATGTTGGGGCGTGAGCGGAAGACGGCCTAACGGTGTGCGGGACCGTCTCCCAGCTTCATGGAGACGGTTGCGAATGGTCCTCGCCGATACCCCAGGAGCAACAGTGTCCCTAATTTGCTGGGAAGTGGCGGTGCGGTGCCCTGCGGCACTGCGTAGGATCCTACGGTCTTGGCGTGCATCCGTTCGTCGCTGCGGTCCGGTCCCAGGTCGACGGGCACGTGCACCTTCCGCCGACCACTGGCGACAACATCGATGTACTGTGGAGACCTCACGCCCCACGTGTTGAGCAATTCGGCGGTACGTCCACCCGGCCTCCCGCATGCCCACTATACGCCCTCGCTCAAAGTCCGTCAACTGCACATACGGTTCACGTCCACACTGTCGCGGCATGCTACCAGTGTTAAAGACTGCGATGGAGATCCGTATGCCACGGCAAACTGGCTGACACTGACGGCGGCGTTGCTCAAATGCTGCACAGCTAGCGCCATTCGACGGCCAACACCGCGGTTCCTGGTGTTTCTGCTGTGCCGTGCGTGTGATCATTGCTTGTACAGCGCTCTCGCAGTGTCCGGAGCAAGTATGGTGGGTCTGACACACCGGTGTCAATGTGTTCTTTTTTCCATTTCCAGGAGTGTATGAATTTGCAGGAGAGTGTGTTAGGCAGATCATGAGTGTATAAATTGAAAAGTACTGGAGAGGAGACGGAACCTTGCGGTAGGCTATTAATTTGCTGAATCGGCTTCTGCTGTTTTCTGAATAAACGAATTATTCTGTTACATAGCATATTTTCGATTAAAGTTGATATCGTCACACAGGGCACCACCTTGATCAGTTTTAATAAATGAACTTGCTTCCAAATGGTGTTGTAAGCTGCCTTCATATCAAGGAAGACTGAGACGCTCTTCAGCTTTTTCTCAAAACCAGCTTCCACAAAAGTGGTCAGTGTAAGGACTTGATCACTGCAGTCACGGCCGGGGCGGAATCCCGCTTGTTCAACTGCAATTAACTCTTCAATTACTGGTGCTATTCTATTCAAGATTAGCTTTTCCAAAAGGTTGTACGTGACAGCAGGCAAGACTATTGGTCGATAACTTTGAGGTAAGTTTGGATTTTTTCCTGGCTTCAAGATAGCAATGATTTTGGTCTTCTTGAATATTGCGGGTAACTTCCCAGGTTCCAATATTTTACTAAAAAACAATGCCAACCATTGTTTTGTAGCAGGGTGGCAGTTCTTTAGTAGTTCCGGATAAATCCCGTCTAATCGCGCTACTTTTTCATTTTCTAGGGAGTGTAAACCTTGTTCAACTTCTTGTGTGGAGAATGGTCGGGAATATACGTCGTGAGTTGAGTTGTCTGCTTGGTTGCCTGAGTTTGGATTTTACTAGTCTGCTGAGATTCTTATCGTTTGGCGTTGGAGGTATCAACAAGATGGTTAGCTACTGCATTAACATTGACAGGTGTGGTCTCCTTCCATTGTGTGGAAGCAGAATCTAGTTTTCGTATCATTGACCAGGCCTTCCTGCTGGAATGACTGAAGTTTAAATTTTTAACAATATTTATCCACCTATCTCTCCTAGCTTTGTCCAGATATTCTAATAGTTCAGGTGCTTTCTCTTTTCTGCTGTTTTCATCAGTCTCTTCTCTTAATCTGTTGGTCTTCTCATTCCAAACTGGTATGTATTCCTTGCGGAAACTTCTTGAGGTAGTTCTTTTGGCTACTGCTTTCATCAATCCTACAAACTTTGTGCAGTTATCAGGTACCGCTTGAATCCACCTGATGTTAGCTTCAGTGTAGTTGGTATACATTTTACAATCTGCCTTTTGGAAATTCCATCGACATCTGGGCGTGGGACGAATAGCTGGTAATTGGAAACTGATTTTGTATATTACTGGCCTGTGTTGACTATGGGGGAAATCTTGAAGCACTTGTCTCCGGACTCGGGGGACTGGTGTTATTAAGCCAGGGGTGACGAAACATAGATCTGGTGTGTAATCCTGCTTCCAGCGGACTGAGTGAAAAGTACCCCTGTCTTTAGAGGCGTAGACTTCAGTCAGATTGTTTACTTCGGCCCATTCTACCAACTTAATGCAGTTATTGTTATTCTGGTAGTAGCCCCAGATTGTATGATGACTGTTAAAACCCCTATTACAATATTTTCACTCGTGGAGACAATAGCTATAGGATCAGGCCAGGGGGAGGAAGGAAGTTTGTAGACATTTGTAATCACCGTATTCTCTATTTGTACAGATGAGGCAAAGAAAGAACGGTATTCGGAGTTCGTGTTACAAAAAGGTACGACCAAACTTTCAGAAAACATTCCTCACACACAAATAAAGGAAAGATGTTATGTGAACATGTGCCCGGAAACGCTTAATTTCCATGTTAGGGCTCATTTTAGTTTCGTCAGTATGTACTGTACTTCCTCGATTCACCGCCAGTTGGCCCAATTGAAGGAAGGTAATGTTGACTTCTGTGCGTGTGTTGACATGCGACTCATTGCTCTACAGTACTAGCATCAAGCACATCATTACGTAGCATCAACAGGTTAATGTTCGTCACGAACGTGGTTTTGCAGTCAGTGCGATGTTTACAAATGCGGAGTTGGCAGATGCCCATTTGATGTATGGATTAGCACGGGCAATAGCCGTGGCGCGGTACGTTTGTATCGAGACAGATTTCCAGAATGAAGGTGTCCCGACAGGAAGACGTTCGAAGCAACTGATCGGCGTCTTAGGGAACGCGGAATATTCCAGCCTATGAGTCGCGACTGGGACACCTGCAATGGACGAGGCAATTCTTCGTGCAGTTGGCGATAACCCTAATGTCAGCGTCAGAGAAGTTGCTGCTGTACAAGGTAACGTTGACCACGTCACTGTATGGAGAGTGCTACAGGAGAACCAGTTGTTTCCGTACCATGTACAGCGAGTGCAGGCACTATCAGCAGCTGATTGGCCTCCACGGGTACACTTCTGCGAATGGTTCAGCCAACAATGTGTCAATCCTCATTTCAGTGCAAATGTTCTCTTTACGGATGAGGCTTCATTCCAACGTAATCAAATTGTAAATTTCCACAATAAACATGTGTGGGCTGACGAGAATCTACACGCGATTGTGCAATCACGTTATGAACACAGATTTTCTGTGAACGTTTGGGCAGGCATTGTTGGTGATGTCTTGATTGGGCCCCATGTTCTTCCACCTACGTTCAATGGAGCACGTTATCATGATTTCATATGGGATACTCTGCTTGTGCTGCTAGAACATGTGTCTTTACAAGTACGACACAACATGTGGTTCATGCACGATGGGGCTCCTGCACATTTCAGTCGAAGTGTTCGTACGCTTCTCAACAGCAGATTCGGTGACGGATGGATTGGTGGAGGCGGACCAATTCCAAGGCCTCCACGCTCTCCTGACTTCAACCCTCTTGATTTTCATTTATGGGGGCATTTGAAAGCTCTTGTGTACGCAACCTCGATACCAAATGTAGAGACTCTTCATACTCGTATTGTGGACGGCTGTGATACAATACGCCGTTCTCCAGGGCTGCATCAGCGCATCAGAGATCCATGGATGCATGTATCCTCGCTAACGGAGGACATTTTGATCATTTGCAGTAACAAAGTGTTTGAAGTCACGCTGGTACGTTCTGTTGCGGTGTGTTTCCATTTCATGATTAATGTGAGTTGAAGAGGAGTAATAAAATGAGCTCTAACATGGAAAGTAAGCGTTTCCGGCCACATGTCCACATAACATCTTTTCTTTATTTGTGTGTGAGGAATGTTTCCTGAAAGTTTGTTCGTACCTTTTTGTAATACCCTGCATATGCGAAATTTCCGTGATGTGCTTACAATATTTGATACCCAGGAATTCTACCTCCAGCTAACAGCTGTTCGTCGCTTTCGTGCGTGTTTCTTCCAGTACTAGAACGTCCACTTCGTGTTCCTCTAAGATCTTAGCGAGGTTATCACTCTCCTCTCTACTGATGCCTTCAATATTTAATTGGCATATAATTAGTTGCGGGCCTATTTTTCTTGTCATTTACTATACTGTGGGCAATACTGTTACCTTGTCACTTACTATACAGTGACCAGTACAATTAGTCCGGAAATAAGTTAACAGACTGCCAGGGATTAGAATATTTTACTTCCATATTTGACGAGGCTCAAGGAAAGCTCCAGTATGAAACATGGGTGGAAGCCTACAGACTAATTGTATCGGACTTCCGCAACATTGAACTCAAAATCAGTCATACACATGAGAATAAATTAATTTCCAGAGATGCAGGAAAGTACAAATGCATTTTCATCAAGGATTCATTAAAATGATTATCTTGTTCAATGCCCACTGGCAGAGTATGTAATCCATGTGCACAATAATTAATCATTATAGTTTGATTAATGAATCATAAATTTTTTAAGCAGTTCTTTGGACAATGGTAAGGTATATACAGTAAGGTATATATGGTAAAGTATATATGGTAAGGTATGGTATATGTAAGGTGCAATTAAGGTTAGATTAACGAGTCGTAAATTTATTAAACTGTTCAGTACTCACTTGCACAATGTAGTTCATTTTAAGAGTTTTGTCGTTATTATGTTTTTGACGTAGCAGTAATGTTCAAGTCGTTACAAAATATAGCTCGTTGTTCTATTTTCGTGATGTACAAGATTTATACACTAATAACAAGTTTTAAAATCTCGACGACGACGTGTGTAGTCGGCATGCGGCGTCGATGATTTGGAAGTAGTCATCTGCCCTCGCCGGTGATTTGAGTCCATAGTTTGCCTGGACAGCATACGCGCAGTGGGCATGTGTTGAGGAGTGTGAAATCAGGAACACAGCATCTGGACCAGGTGCAGAAGCTCATCACTGCTGCCTGTTGATCTTAGCAGAAGCTCATCTGGAACTGCGAACTTGAACATTTCCAAAGCTGGATCAGAATTTCTTTATGACACAACGTCCACTGAAAAGATCTCACACAGATTAATGAACTGTTAGTATCACACAGAAATGTTGATCGCATCTGTTTGTGAAGTTTTTATGTTGTCTGTGAAGGTTCTTCGTGGAAATATCGCACCAACTGAATCAGGTTCATCGCATTCGCTCGCATATTTAAAATTAGCTTTTGCTCTGACTGCACTAAACATGAGTTTCACAGTTTTCGATGCCTATATGAAAATTATTAACAATATCACTACGTGATATCGGCTGAAAATATCTGCATTGTCTTACCGCCCACATAAATTTTTATTTTCCACTCAAAAGTTTTCATAATTTATTTTAGCAACGTCAGACGACGTTACCCAGAGGTCTAAAAAGAGCCTTTGAAATGTCACTGTAACAGTCTGTCTCTCAAGCCTCGACACATTGGTTGTGCTACAGTTTTTAACGCATCACACTCATGGGAAATTTCACAGTCACTTCTGAGATTGCTCGCACATCACTGACATTAGTACTGTAGCTTCTTTATAGATGAACATATAGGTTTTCGTACATCATTTATGAGATCCTTTTACATACACTTCATGATCACACAACGACCGTATATTATTCATCTGTACATTATTGTCACATATTAGAATCATACAGATATGTATGTAACTTTTCCCAGATATATAATGTTTTACATATAATGAATAGGAAAATAGGAATGCGAGTAAGCTACTACAAACAACATAGTGAACGCACTATGGTGGCCAAGATAGATACGAAGCCCACACCTACTACAGTAGTACTAGTTTGTATGCCAACTAGCTCTGCAGATGACGAGGAAATTGAAGAAATGTATGATGAAATAAAATAAATTATTCAGATAGTGAAGGGAGGTGAAAATTTAATAGTCATGGGTGATTGGTATTCAGTAGTAGGAACAGGGGGAGAAGGAAACGTAGTGGGTGACTATGGACTGGGGCAATGAAATGAAAGAGGAAGCCGCCTGGTAGAATTTTGCACAGAGCACAACTTAATCATAGCTAACACTTGGTTCAAGAATCATAAAAGAAGGTTGTATACATGGAAGAATCCTGGAGATACTAAAAGCTATCAGATAGATTATATAATGGTAAGACAGAGATTTAGGAATCAGGTTTTAAATTGTAGGACATTTCCAGGGGCAGATGTGGACTCTGACCACAATCTATTGGTTATGACCTGTAGGTTAAAACTGAAGAAACTGCAAAAAGGTGGGAACTTAAGAACATGGGATCTGGATAAGCTGAAAGAACCAGAGGTTGTACAGAGTTTCAAGCAGAGCGTAAGGGAACAATTGACAGCAATGGGGGAAAGAAACACAGTAGAAGAAGAATGGGTAGCACTGAGGGATGAAGTAGTGAAGGCAGCAGAGGATAAAGTAGGTAAAACGCCAAGGGCTGCTAGAAATCCTTGGATAACAGAAGAAATATTGAACTGAATTTATGAAAGGAGAAAATAAAGAAATTCAGTAAATGAAGAAGGCAAAAAGGAATACAGACGTCTCAAAAATGAGGTCGACAGGAAGTGCAAAATGGCTAAGCAGGGATGGCTAAAGGACAAATGTAAGGATGTAGAGGCTTATCTCACTAGGGGTAAGATAGATACTGCCTACAGGAAAATTAAAGAGACCTTTGGAGAAAAGAGGACCACTTGTATGAATATTAAGAGCTCAGATGGAAACCCAGTTCTAAGCAAAGAAGGGAAAGCAGAAAGGTGGAAGGAGTATATAGAGTGTCTATACAAGGGCGATGTACTTGAGGACTATATTATGGAAATGGAAGAGGATGTAGATGAAGATGAAATGGGAGATACGATACTGCGTGAAGAGTTTGACAGAGCACTGAAAGACCTGAGTCGAAACAAGGCCCCCGGAGTAGACAACATTCCATTATAACTATCGACGGCCTTGGGAGAGCGAGTCCTGACAAAACTCTACCATCTGGTGAGCAAGATGTATGAGACAAGCGAAATATCCTCAGACTTCAAGAAGAATATAATAATTCCAGTCCCAAGGAAAGCAGGTGTTGACAGATGTGAAAATTACCGAACTATCAGTTTAATAAGTCACAGCTGCAAAATACTAACGCGAATTATTTACAGACGAATGGAAAAACTAGTAGAAGCCGACCTCAGGGAAGATCAGTTTAGATTCCGTAGAAATGTTGGAACATGTGACCCTACGACTTATCTTAGAACCTAGATTAAGGAAGGGCAAACCTACGTTTCTAGCATTTGTAGACTTAGAGAAAGCTTTTGACAATGTTGAATACTCTCTTTCAAATTCTGAAGGTGGCAGGGGTAAAATACAGGGAGCGAAAGGCTATTTACAATTTGTACAGAAACCAGATGGCAGTTATACGACTCGAGGGACATGAAAGGGAAGCAATGGTTGGGAAGGGAGTGAGACGGGGCTGTAGTCTCTCCCCGATGTTATTCAATCTGTTTATTGAGCAAGCAGTGAAGGAAACAAAAGAAAAAATTCGGAGGAGGTATTAAAATCCATGGAGAAGAAATAAAAACTTTGAGGTTCGCCGATGACATAGTAATTGTGTCAGAGACAGCAAAGGACTTGGAATAGCAGTTGAATAAAATGGGCAGTGTCTTGAAAGGAGGATATAAGATAAAAATCAACAAAAGGAAAACGAGGATAATGGAATGTAGTCGAATTAAGTCGGGTGATGCTGAGGGAATTAGATTAGGAAATGAGACACATAAAGTAGTAAAGGAGTTTTGCTATTAGGGGAGCAAAATAATGATGGCCGATGTAGAGAGGATATAAAATGTAAACTGGCAATGGCAAGGAAAGCGTTTCTGAAGAAGAGAAATTTGTTAACATCGAGTATAGATTTAGGTGTCAGGAAGTCATTTCTGAAAGTATTTGCAGTAGGTACTGGGAGATGAAGAAGCTTGCACAGGATAGAGAAGCATGGAGAGCTGCATCAAACCAGTCTCAGGACTCAAGACCACAACAACAACATAATGTGCTTACACAAGGTTACATACGTATCTCTCCAATTCATGTTTTATGATCAGTTGACTATCTGGACTGCGCCACTTAAGGCTGTGGCTTGATTTTTACAAAGTAATAGTCACTGTATCATTTTTCATGTTCAAGAATACAGTTACATTTTTAGAGGACACTGAGACGCCCGCTAAACTCGCTGGGCAGAACAGGTAACAGGATTGTGGAAAGGGCTAGAGGTTGAGGTCAGCTGCTGTTTATAATTGTCATTTATTGTAATTTGATAACCTTTGCAATCAAAGTGGAACATAGCCGAATCTTTACCGAAGGCAACTCTTTCACGGCTGAAGGCCTCCAACAAGAAATCTTAACAAGATAAGAATCCGATTGTTGTTGTTGTTCTTCTTCAGTCCAGAGACTGGTTTGATGCAGCTCTCCATGCTACTCTATCCTGTGCAAGGTTCTTCACCTCCCATTGCCTACTGCAACCTACAACCTTCTTAATCTGATTAGTGTATTCATCTCTTGGTCTCCCTCTACGATTTTTACCCTCCACGCTGCCCTCCAATACTAAATTGGTCGTCCCTTGATGCCTCAGAATGTGCCCTACCAACCGATCCCTTCTTCTAGTCAAGTTGTGCCACAAATTTCTCTTCTCTCCAATTCTATTCAACACCTCCTCATTAGTTACGTGATCTACTCATCTAATTTACAGCATTCTTCTGTAGCACCACATTTCGAAAGCTTCTATTCTCTTCTTGTCTAAACTAGTTATCGTCCATGTTTCAGTTCCATACATGGCTACGCTTCATACAAATAATTTCAGAAACGGCTTCCTGATAGCAATAAAATAATTTAAAGAAGCAACATATGCAAGGTGCAATACCAATGGCATAGGGCCACAATTAAACTACAAAATTTTAAAATATATTACCATGTTCTTTAAAGGCAGAAGGTGGCAGTGTTTGAACTTGAAAGATAAATTTAAAAATTAATTTTGCAAAATTTTAAGATACAAAACAAATAACCATAAGCCTAAAATTTAAAATATCTGACAACAGATAATTAATTACCGGTGGCACTAAGAAGGCCGCCAGGGAGGTCAGTCTGCCCTCGTTTACTTAGGTGAGACAGGTGGTGAGCCCAATTATACTTGATCCTTAGGAACCCAACCAGCGGACAGCCACGGACCGACCGACACAACGATTTGCTTCTCATCAATCAGTACATGAGAACTCAAACCGGCTATGTTACAGACCTGATAATCCACAATGGAGTATGTATTAGCTGTCAGTATTACACACCATGTTGGACAGCAGCAACAGGTGGGGAAAGGACGCTGCCCGAATTTACGCCAGTGCCCAAGGCAGGTAACGAGAACACTAATGGCCACAAGACAGAAAATTCGACTGGTGCATTCAAATCGTGTAGTTAATTGCACCGCATGGCTGCTAAAACTCAGCAGTAGAACCACTCGATGTTGCTCACCGGAAAACCTCCCCAGCAGCAAACCACCGAAGCGAACCACCACAACATGAATAGACATTCCTTGGGTAGTTGAAACCACTACTCAACTTTGACGTCCTGGGTCGGTGAACTACGAATCTCGTAGCGATCCGACAGCTCCACACACGCTCCGACACTGCGCAGGGGCTGCCAACGGCCCCAGCCGGATGCACCGCGCGGAGATAATTTCCCTCTTCCGCAACAACCGACCGACTCACTCCAGACCCCCTTGCCGGAAACTATATGCACTGAAGCAAAGACGGTACACGGCGCAAATATCGATACACGTCACTGCAGCCACTCGTAGAAGGAAGAAGAACCACGACGTAATCGCGACAAGGGTGGGAAACCAAACACACAAACACGGTGAGTTCACGAAAACGCATAGTTGGAAGAGAGCACGCCTCAGAGACCTGTTCATGTTCCTGTTTTCTCAGAGAAGCAACCTGCTGTTGCCTAGTTACCAGGACAATGTCAGAAACGCGAAAACTAACTGGGAAAACTGCCATTAGATAGAGAAAGAAAAACTTCATCACAAAGCAATTCAAACTCTGATAATCCATGGCGCATCTTGTAATGTTTGTCAAGGCACACAAGGATAAGTAAGTAAATAATGAATCAATCACTGTCTAATTGTGTGTTAGAACACCCCAAATATAGAGGCCCTATTGACATTCTTTTTGACAGCAAAAGATATAAAAATTAGTCATCTTGACCTTGACGGTAGCTACTAGCAGCAAAATATTAACACTATCCAAAGTTTGAAATACTAGGGGACTAACAACATCTATTCCGCGGAAAGAACTAAAAGAAAGACTATCTATCAGATGATCACTTAATCTACGAATCATGGAACTCTAAGTAAAGAATTCAAAATATACGCTTTACGAAGGTTAAAACCCAGACGAAATAAAGTGATCAAAGATAACATTAATCCAAGAAGAGAGTTGTCGCCGCATCTAGCTGTAAGTTCTCTACGACTACAATGAAAAACTTCAATGAAGATGTTAATTCGCTCTCTTGTAGACGTCACGATAGAAGCACTCTTATTGGCCGATACTAGATTGTTTCAGACCGATCTGGAATTTTAAAGTTTTCAAGCATCGTCTTGACGTGTTAGTCAAATATCTGAAGAAAAGTGATAGAACATTTACCGTTTAGCCAGACAACGGAACAGGTGTTATACGCGAGGGAAAAGTAATTCGTGTGATTCTTAATCAATTCTGGGACTTAGTCGTCGTGATCTTTGATTGCCACGAACGTTGATGGACACAGCAATATACCAAACGCCGACATAAACTCTGCAAATAGACGTGAATAGGAAACATATACACGCAATCACGAAGAATTCACAGGTATACCGTGTTCTCGGAAGCTGTAGTCAATGCTAAAATTGCTGATGTAAATCGTAGCTTCAGTTCCTTGAATGACAGTTCGGTGAGCTTTCTAGTGCAGTGATTAGACAATTCAGAAGTTCAATAAACTCATTCATAACTTTAATACTTCGACTCGTCTGCATCATTTAATGGCACTTTATTGTGTAACTGTGAAATAATCATTTTCATGACACAAGGCCGAAACTGAAGGTAATTGAGTGATATTTTTAACAGTGAACAGAAACAGGATATTTTATTACGACGCTTTCTGTACGTTATTTAGAGAATACATTATCTCTGCATTTACGACATAGTTGTTGACTTAGCGCCGTAGCGACGCATTAACGGCGCTATAATACTTTGTAATGAACATCCTCGCAAGACTATAACGTGGCATCGGCTTCAGTGGTGGAATTTATAATTCGAGATATCATATTATGTACGTTTGAACATTCATTTGCAAACCGTGCATAAAAATTTCTGTTATCATGTTTCGCATAAGCTTATAAGCCCGTCGCGAACACGCGAAGGATATTTGGTTTATTGTTTCAGATAAAGGGAGTTGTTGCGGTACCGAGTGGTGCAATCGCTGTGTGTAGCAGTAAAGAAGACAGACGTCCTGCGAACACCATTTCTTCAATTATAAGAGAGGGCCTCTTATACATTTCGGCGTGCTGTTCTATCGATACGAGGATATCTGTTAAACGGAAATAGTACATGAAACTAATCAAACAAAGCGAGGAGTTTGTTTCAACAATTACAGATCGGAGTTGTTATGATCGACGGATGCCGACCTGTGTCAACCAGACGTGAACAACCATCCCCATCGAGCCAGCACACACACACACACACACACACACACACACACACACACACACAAACACATACACACACCACAGTGTGCGAAATTAAACTTAGCCTGACATTCTTATATTCTAGGTCAATACAATGTAAAAAAGTGATTACTATTCTTATCGACACTTTTAAGGAAAAGAATCTGAGTTAAAAGATGGATCAACCATCAACAGTTCTCATTTCAAGTAAATAGCATTTAACAATGTTCTGTCCCTGTTAAAAATATTATACAAGAGATATAATGAAAAATGTTTTAAAAACGGTTTCAAATCTACTCTTAAATGATTATTGCTTTTGTTTCCCCTGGGCTCTTTGTTAAAAATCACACTGAAAACGTTAAATAACAAAAAAAATATAACAAATATTTACATGACGAACTACAACACGTATACAAAAAAACAAATATTATCTAGAGAAATGTCACACCTCCATTTGAAAGTTATTCTATAATTTTTTTCAAGTCCTTATGTGGGCACATGTCTTTGGTAGTCATACTGTCAGGTTGTGCCAGCCTGTGACTGCCCTCATGGGTAATGTCTACAGCCTTGCAGAGACCAGTGTACAAAAGTTGCCATATTTTTTTCTGTCTTTTAAGGCTCAAAGCCTTGTTGTAGGAACACGAATTCTCCAGTATCATAGTCTCTTACTCTATTACAGTCTTATCATACTCTCTTTTGCTTATTCTGCTTCTTGATTTAATTCAATTATAGGTCATTCTCATTTCATTTTGCTTCCCAAGTTACTTCTGATCTAACTAGCTTAGGTATTGGGGTTGCCCACTTATTCTCTTCCTTAGCAGCTAACATGATCTTCGCTGGGGTATACCCAGTGGAAGAATGTGTCAGATTATTGTATATCTCCTGAAAGTGTCCCACATAGTCTACCATTGCATATGTTGTCTAGGGCTGTAGGTTCATATAAATCTCTTGAACACTTCAAACATGCATTCAACTGGGCTACGTTCTGGATGAAATCTTAATATTTATACCTGTTTAATATCCTGTTCTTCCAAACACCCTGCCCATTTAGCATCGAGGAAGTATGACACATTGTCAGACGACATAGCTTTGGGTTTTCCTACGCTTGGCAAACAATCATTTAGTACTTTTCCTGTAACAAGAGCTGCTGTAGTGGTACTTGTGGGCAATAACTTTAAAATCTTCAAGAAAAATTCATAGAGTGCCACTAGATACTTAACTCCACCACGAAATGTCGGGTAGGGACCACTTTCCTTAGTTGACGTGAGCTCGAAGGATTTTATGGCTATTATGCGATACAGTTCAATCTTAGAAGAAATATTCATGTGTTTGTCTTTTTGACAAACTGTACAAGTCCTTATGAGCCAGTGTACTATCCGTTTTAGATTTCGGAAGTAATAATAATCGGCAATTTTCTGGTGATTTGTCTGTTCCGAAATGACCCCATACTCTATGAGTCGACCAGATTAAATACTCTATTGAATTAGAAGGGATGCAGGTACGCCACCTATCCTCATCGTTCTCTGTATAATAAAAGAGGATGCCATTTTCAATTCGAAACTGTGTAGTCGGTTCAGTATTCGGCTTATTTCTTGTTTCCTGAATGACGGGTTTCCATTTCTCATCTTCATTTTGTATACGACCCATATTCCCACATACACATTTATACTGCCGTACGCTTGACGGAGTATTGGTTAGCAGCACTTTGTACTCGGAAGCTTCTTCTACGAGTTTGCAAGCTCCTGTGGCAGATGCAGTAGTTTGTTAGCTACCACACTGTGAAAGCCTTTTGTATGATTTATTTCGAAATCATATTCTCATAGGAATAGAGCATAATGAGCTAAACACAAATGCAACAGTTGACATGTAAGAAAAAGGTTTAGCGATTGATGGTAACAAAAACTTTATTATTTTGCTATGCGCATAGTAGTGAAACATTTTTAATGCCCAAATCAAAAGTAATGCTTCGATTTCCATTGCCGAATATGCCTTCTCGCATTGTGAGAATATGCGACAGACAAATCCTATCACTTTTACTACGTTTCTTTCCTATATTTCCTCTACTTGGAATAGGCAAGTGTCTAACGTACAAAATGATACATCTGTTGTTAGACAAAATTCCTTTGTCATGCCGGGGTGATTTGATATGTACTTCTGAATGGATCAGAGTCTTCTTATAGTATACATCTGACATTCAGTCATCAACATGCATGACGTATTCAGCAAGATTTTGTTGTTCAACAACTGCTCAGGCATGAAATGGCGAAAAAATGAAGCCAGCCCAACAAACGCCTTCAACTGTTTCTTTGTTGTAGGCATTGGAAATTCCATATCACATCTAACTTTTTAGGAACAGGAACTATTCCTTCGACTGACTCAATATGCCTTAAGAATGTAATATGTGTTCTGCTGAATTGGGATTTGGTTAAATTTGATTAATACTTCTTTCACCACATTGAAATGTTCTTCTCTAGTTTTCGTAGAGATTACAAGTTAATCTACATATAGCGTAACATTGTCTAATGTCTCGCGGCCTAGCACAGTATCGATGCATTGATAAATACTCCTGCACTAATATTAAGGCTGAAGGGTAATACCCTGAACTGGTAATGCCTACCGGCAAACAGGAAAGCAGTGTACTACCTTGCTGCACCTGACACTGCTATCCGGCAATACGACGAACTCATATTTATGCTCCAGATTTTCCGGGCTGGTACATAGTGGTACAATTATCCTGTTAACATCTCTTGCATCAAACACAAGCCTTACACTTCCATCTGTCTTTACTATAGCCAATTGTAGACTTCTATGTGGATAATAGGAAGGCTCTATAACATTCCATTCTAAATTCTAACATCTGCTTCCTTTCTCTTCCAAGGGACAGTATAAGTTGTATGGCAATATGTTTCATGTGGATACACCTACATGTTATAAACGTGACCTCATATGGTTACTGGCTTGCAGAAAAGACTTCTTTATAACTGCTTAAAAAATCCATTGAATGTGTCTGCTGCTGCATATCTAAGCACTCTCACTTGGTAACCTTTTGTTGAATCACTTCTTTAGACGTAAGCTACAGCATCCCTAAATTACTGTTTATATATAACAATTGAGGTCGCGTGTAGAAACTCAGGCACTACCTGCCTTGTATCTCTTCTGTAGCGATCAATTCCATTAGTATTCTTTTTCCTAAATTATCCACGGTGCAGGTACCAGACGAGAGGTCGATTGTTGCGCTCCTCTCTCCGATAAAATCTAAACCTAGTATACAGGCCACTGATCAATTTTTTATCGCCAGAAACGTGCACTTAAAGGCTCCATTTCCCACTAAAATTTCGACCTACACCTGTGTTTTGACTACCCTACAATCTAGAACTGGAAAATCCGGTATCTTATATACCTGACATAACTGTTTGTATAGCGGAGCTCAATCATACTTGTCGTTGCTCCTATGTCTAAAAACACAGTAATCGGTGTACTGCCTATCTTAGCATGTACTGCAACTTGAACCATGGATTTACCCATCTGATTGCACCCTCCTCCAAAACGGCAGATTTTTTGTTGAGTTTCAACAACAACGCAGTCGCTGGAGAGCATAGAAAAATGGTCTACCTCAGGGAAACGTCTTGGCTCCAACTCTCTTCAACATTTATACCAACAACCAGCCATTGACCCCGGGCACGAGAAGATTTTTATTTGCAGATGACCTAGCCCTTGTTACGCAGAGCTCAGGCTTTGAAACAGTGGAATGAAACCTGACAACTGTACTTAGAACACTGCCAAGCCACTACCAACTCAGACCAAACCCGTCGAACCCTTCGAAGACACAAGGGTGTGCCCTTCACCTAAGAAAAAGGGAAGCTAATCGTGAGCTACATGTTGAATGGTCAGTCATCCAATTGCACCATCCTCGCGTCCCTAAATAGCTGGTAGTCAGTATGACATTCAAAAACCACTGCAAGAATACCAAAATGAAAATCTCCCCTTGAAACAACCTAATTCGGAAAATAGTTTGGACACAGTGGGGCTCACATCCACAAACTATTTTCTCTTCTGCAAAGGCACTGTGCTTTTCTACTGTATGGTTCCCCTGTCTGGTACAGGTCATCTCATGCCAGATAAATAGATATTGCTCTCAACGAAACCTGCAGGTTGATTAGATTGCTTAAGACCTACCCCAACCGATAAGCTCTGCTACCTGGCTGGAATATTGCCACCATGGGTACGCAGAGCAGTGGCTGCCAACAAGGAGAGACTGAAAGTGGAACAGAACAGCACGGACATAATCCACCACAGCAATGGCCGAGCTCGCGAAAGAGCTTCCTGAGGACATCCGAGAAGCTCACCGCTTCACCAGAGCAGGCAAGGCCGGAGTTATGGAAGAAGTCGACAATGAAAGCTGTTGTAATATTTAAACAGATTACGATCAGGAGTTGGTCGATCTAGAGACAATCTGAAGAGAGGGGGCTTCATAAGAGAAGACACGTCCTGTGATTGTGGCAAGGACAAACCACAAGCCACATGCTTCTGTGTCCTTTGTGCCCTACATCCTGAACGGAGAAGGCCCTCTGCTAGCCACTCCAAGCGCCTGCGCCTTGGAGGTTGGAAAGTATTGGGCACATGCAATAGAAATACAATTTATATATTGATACGTATGGCTACTGTAAATTTGTATGTTTCTGCCCTGAGAATAAGAAACCAGAGACTTTCGGCTCAGCACATAATTCATTACGTATATCATGGCCTTCGTATCGCAACATTTTTATATCATTCATAGAGGTGCTTTCACTGTTCTCCATGACCATTGCAGGAAGACATGAGTGATTAGTTTAAAGGTGTATATGGCCCGGTTGGCGGTCATCTACCACTTTCACGATTCTTACTCTTTGGTCTTTATACTGCTGCATAATGTGATCATCTTGTCCCTACACATGACTGTACTTAGGACAAGGACGTAGACAAAGTGGGGGGGGGGGGGGGGTGCAGGGGACCCAGACGCGCCATCACTTAAATGAAATTACACCCATCCTAGGTGCCATGTAGTGATATTGAAAGATGTATACAGCGATTAAAAAGTTTCAGTTTGAGGGCGTTGCAGCAGCGTATATGCAAAGTAGTGGGTCTCCGATGCGCTTATATAAGCACCGACATATGGGCGATGGAGTAGTGTAGCATTCGTGTGTTTCCGACGAGCGGGCAGTAAATGAGGGAACGTGAACTGTGGTGACGTTATTACCAAATGCGTATAACGAGAACCAACGTGCTGTTATTCTTTTCTTGGCTGCTGGTAGTCATCCACCAGAGAAAGAAAAATGTGTAAAGGACAGCATGTCCATCGAAAAGCGCCAATATTCCTGATCTCTCCCTATGTGATTGACACCCCTTGGGTCCCTTACAATGGTCTTCAAGGGTCGATGATTCCTGTCGGATGAGGGTAGGCAGCAGACAGTCACGGACTTCTTCAACTAGCAGAACATGGTGTATCATCAACATGAAGCGTCGATGGGTTGATTGCCTGAGTGTCCACGGCGATTTTGCCAGAGTCCCATACTGATTCTTGACAGTAAAGCCTTTTATTTCGATTTTAAGTCAAACGAGGTTTAACAACTCTAACACAATAAAGGTCAAAATTAATTATGATTGTAGTGTTTGCGACGGATTTTTTCGTGCGTGCGTGCGATGCACCAATTGCTACTGAAATGCAATTTCTTTTATAATTTTTGTTCACCTACCTCTTTACAGCGGTAGATCTTCGCACGTTAAGTCCTGACTGCAGCTACCTACGAAATCACAGAAAAGCAGTGTTGAGGAAACTGTAACCTCATAGCTACACGCCGGAGGCCGCTACAAGTAAAATTTGCTGAAAATTTTCTATGAACTTTAAAGAAATGATTCCGAAAGGGGATGTCACTCATACTTTAAAGATGAAGCTCAAATTTAAGCCTTCAATATATCTTTATTGCCGTTAAGCAAGATCATCAGCCCACATTTACGAAAATTACTAATGTTTCTGCTCACAGTTATCACCACACCTAAAACAGCCAGAACTTTTACCTTCCCAAATTCCGAAACAATTTACTTGTAACACAGTCAATGATCGGCAAATTACTTCTGCACACGATATTCAGTGGTTGTCTTTAGTAAAAGTTTATGCTCGCCATAAAATACTCAGTAAGAATATACTCAGTACCGCCACGCTATGTAATTCAAAGTTCACTCGCGATTTTCGTCGGAACGAATTATCACAACACTCTAAAGTTTTCATAAACAGCTTATGGTCACTACCAGATACCATTAACACTGTACAATAACCCGGAAGTCATCCCAATACTTCATTTTACACATAATGAGAAAAGTCACATCCAGCATAACCGCCACCAACGAAAGCTAGCTAGCGACTCTCCTTCACTCTCCCACACTCAAAACTATATCTCCTAACTAGGCGTCCAACCGTCTCGCTTCTCATTGGCTGTCAGCACTTACGATCAATGAGAACTCACTTCTAGGGCGCGGATCGCGCCAAAATCTAGCAAGCACCAACTACTTCTCTAGGCTCATTGACGTCATCAAATTAAGTAACACAAAGCTCTCTAATTAAATAAACAAAACAAAATGAACTATAAGTTTTACTCTATATCTGGAAATTTATTTTGTAGTCAGGAATGTTCTGGCTGTCTTATACATAAGCATACATACTTGGACATCCGACATTCACTAGTAGGGTAACCACTAGCGGATTCGTTCCCACGTTACAGAGTTGGAACACTTGCCAGTTCCTGTAGAGAATTACATGAATGATTTTTAATAATGCCGAACGTCCCACATACTCTCATTCACACGCATTCTCATTCACACGCCCCCTAAAACACAATACACACATTTACTTAGAATTCCTGAAATAATTATTATAGAAAACTTACAGAGGTTTTTTGAAACTAAAAACGTTCCAAATTTATATATGAACACTGAAAGTGTTATCAGATCATCGTACATAGTCACTGAAGGTGCACTATTACATCACTGTATTTATTTAAATTCTTGACTGTCGGAAAATTACGTTCTTTTTTATGGAATTTTACTAACTTCCAAAATACAACTATTTTTGATCTCAGACATATTGTTTGTTTACACAGCAGAAGGTTGTACGTCAAATACGACGTTCCTCAGGTTATTCTTTTATTAGTTATTAATATTTTTTAGTTTCGTATAATGTAAGTGGCCTGCCAGCACTACTGCACTGCTTTCATACGTGCAGCTGCAACAGATGGTCGTGACGTCAGTCTGCAAGACACAACTCGTCCGTTACTGACCGTATAATACTCTACCGGCTTACATTGCAGCCCACATACATTCTGAAGTAAAGCTTTTAATAGACAAATGGGCGATCGCGCACTAGTTGCGACGCCACATGTTGCTCACGCTGCTAAATTTGGCATTTTCGGGCAACAACAAAGTTATATTGTGTGGTAGGTGTTATTAGAGCACAGTTAATAAAGTCATTTCTTGAAGTAATGGATAAACTAGGCACTTATCTTTTCGAGTTTCCACCCTGGTCTCGCTGTGAATTCATGGCTCAGTCGTCGAAAATCTAGGTAGTGATGATTCCAAGCTCAGATGCAAAGAGGCGTAGGTGTTATTCTGCGATATTCAAAAATTTTATAGATGTGTTTCATAAACCCTTCTTCAAGATTAAACTTTTGCAAGGTAGGATAACGGTGATGTAAAAAATAATCAGTACTCCGAATTTAAGTTACACTTCTTTTTTATTACTTTTGTTGCAATATCACGTATCTCGTTCTAAAGCACCACTTCACAATAAAAACATACTTGAAAATATCTCCCTCACTGTTAAAGTTCACATTTCATTACAATTTGCGTCTTTTTAACATGACGACCAAAGCTTGTCTCTGTAATAACCGCTTCGGGACAAAAATTAGAGTTACAAGCACGTCAAAGGTCATAGTGACAAAAGAAAGAACACACATAAGAATAATATCATTGCAATGTACAGGGTGTCCCAGCTATCTTGTCCACCCAAAATATCTCTGGAATAATAACAGCTATTGGAAAATGACTTTCACCGGTATCAATATAGGGCTGGGGCCCATGAATGTACATATTTGGAAACATTCTAAAACGAAAGGATATGTGTTTTTTAACACAAGCTTAGGTTTTTTAAATGGACCTCCTATATTTTTTCGTCAGCAATCCATAGCATACAAAGCACATACACAATGGCGTTGATTGCATCTCCATATTCCCATTACATCCCGAGATATTGAGACGCGAAGTTGACGCTTGAAACACCCGACATGCGCTGCTAGCGCACGTCCTGAGGCTCAGGCGTGAACCCCATGCTGCCCGTAATCGCGATGTGACTGACATGCGTAATCACACTTCCATACTTATCAAGAGGTCCGGAACGAATAATACGGTCTGCTGCCATCCTGCATTAACGTCGTATATTCCAGCAGGTATTTATCCTATAGGCTAGAGGTGATGCGGTTCTGTAACATAGCTGTGTACTGCAACGTTAGTCACAAAGTTAACTTCGCTTATCGTTAATCCGTTACTAAAAACGTAATGCCGTTCAACATTAAAACTTTACTTTACTGTAGATCTAGCGCAAGTGACAGTTAATTATTCACTCGTAATAGTGAAATTCATGTTGATGGTTTTAGTGAAACGAACAAGTGAACTAAAAGTTTTACCGTTGTTTAGGTAAAAATATTTTGATTTGGGAAGTTCAGGAAGGACACAGAAGATGAATGTAAACATGTTTAACCAATTAGTTTTATTATCACATAATTATCAGTATTATGTTTATCTAATGCGTTAAATGACAAATTCTAGCAAACATATGTTTCTTAACATCACTGGGTAGAATGGCCCTTTGTAGAAACTTCCACGGTGATACCAGCACTGCATACTAAACATAGCGTTCACATCGCATGCTCAAAGTGATGCCCATTGGCTTGCATACATAGGGTCACTCTGCGGATGAAGGATGTCCTACTTCGTGCTACTGTTTCCTCTTTGATGGCTGGACAAGCATCAATAATGCGTTGCTTCATGTCCTCTGGTGTTGTTGGTTCATGTTGGTAAACAGCATCCTTCACTGCTCCCCAAAGAAAGTAATCCAGCGGTGTAAGGTCCGGATCGGGCAGGCCACCTAACAGGGCCACCTCGTCTCATCTACCTACCAGGGAACTTACAGTTCAGAAGTCGTCGTGCTCGTAAGGCGTCATGTGCAGGGCATCCGTCATGCTGATACCACATGACCATTCTCCAGTTCAGAGGTATGGTGTCCAAGAGAACAGGAAGATTGTGTCGTATAAATCTGGAGTATTGTCTGCCATTTTGGATGCCATTTATAAAGAAAGGTCCGATAATGGTATCTCCAATAATCCCACACCAAACATTAACTTTCCACGGACGTTGATGCTCTACCTGACGGAGCCATTTTGGATTGTTTGCGGACCAATAATGCATATTCATCATATTGACAATTCCTTTGTTGGAGAATGATGCCTCGTCGGTAAAGAGAAAATTGGATTTGTCAGAAGTTTTTGCTGAGCCCACCGACAAAATGTTACTCTATTGCGGAAGTCATTTCGATGAAGATCCTGATGTAAATGAACATGGTAAGGATGAAATTTATGACTTTTAAGAGTACGCTGTGCCCTTGATTTCGACACACCAACTTCACGTTCAATTTGACGTGTGCTGATTTGAGGATTCACAGTTATGTAGCGAGCACAGCAACTTCAGCACCGTCATCTGTGCGTGTTCTAGGACGATGTCGAGATCTTGGATTTAAGCTTCCCGTTTCACGTAGACGAGATGTGAAACGACCAAACATCCAGCGCGAAGGCGATGGCTTGTCAGGGAATCGTCTTATGTACAGTCGTTCTGCCTGAACAGCATTTCGTCCACCTACAACAGGGTACAGTACAGGTATGTAGAGTAGGTTAGAAAACAGACATATTAACTTAATAAGCATAATGTTCGCTAACAGTACTATCAACAAACAAGCAATCTCATAACGTATTTCCCGTAAACGTACATTCTCCATAGATCAGCAGCATTTCTACCATATCTTCATGTGTGTACATTATACTGTACAGTATACTTTTCACAACACAAAGTTTATTCACAATGTGTACTACCTCCGTACCGTCACTAGATTACTCTGATGCACGACTACACTGGCAAGCGGAGTACTGCACGCCAAAGCAACAACAAATGGGATGCTCGGAGGGTGGTGGAGTAGAGGAGTTTGTATGGGTCGCAAATCATAAACAAGGTGAAGTGGTAACTGTGGCAATAGTGGGAACTACGTTGGACACTTGACTAAGTAGCGCCAGGCCCTGCGCGACAGGCACAATGGGTCATATAACGCATTAGATAAACCTTATTTTGGTTGTGCAGGATAAATAACACAATCTGACGGGTGTACATCGAGCGGTACTGGTTCATATTGTGTACGTAGATAGGTAAAACGTGCTAGACGGAAACCATTATGTGCTTATGAGAGATGATGGCAGCAGACCGTATTATTCGTTTCGGACCTCTTGATAAGTATGGAAGTGTGATTACGCATGTCAATCACATCGCGATTACGGGCAGCATGGGGTTCACACCTGAGCCTCAGGACGTGTGCTAGCAGCGCATGTAGGGTGTTTCAAGCGTCAACTTCGCGTCTCAATATCTCGGGATATAATGGGAACATTGTGATGCAATCAACGCCATTATGTATGTGCTTTGTCATGCTATGGATTGCTGAAGAAAAAATATAGGAGGTCCATTTAAAAACGATACGTTTGTGTTAAAAAAAACACTTATGCTTTCGTTTTAGAATGTTTCCAAATATGTAAATCATGGGCCCCAGCCCTATATTGATACCGGTGAAAGTCGTTTTCCAATAGCTGTTATTGTTCCAGAGATATTTTGGGTGGACAAGATAGCTGGGACACCCTATATATATATATATATATATATATATATATATATATATATATATATATATATATATATATATATATAGCGATGTATCGAAGTACCTCTACATTAATGAAATCAAATCTGAATGTTGCCACAGAAAAATGTTAACTATTTTACAGAAATACAGTAGAATATTGCTGGTATTGAGAGGTGGAGGTGGGGTGCCGTAATGGTTACGTAATTCAAGTACCATTACAGATGGAAAAGGGATACACGCTATGGATAGCAAAGCCACTAATAGGTTTAAATTATCGCTATATCGATAGCGCTGTCACCTGTCGCCTATCCTTGCTTTAGCCAAGCACAAATTTGAATGTGGTAATGGTAGTGACACACCAAAATCACAGTAGTAATCCATTGTAGTTGCTACATATTTTATTACAATGAAAAGCATTGTAAAATCATAATCACAATGATACACGAGACTGCCTTACAAGGTCAGATCACTTGGACAAATAACAAATAAATTTCTTTAACTGGAACAAGACCCACAAAACTTGAAATTTGAATATGACTAGGTAAACATACTCAGGTACATCTTTACTTAAATAGTAGAAATGTCCATACAATTTTCATCAGAACTCTCATTACTTCCAATCAGCTGAGGAACGTTTTAGGATAAGCGCACAGATCTTTTAAGGCTTGGCTAGCCGTCTTTCCTAAGCAAAACTATATACGAATGACTAAAACAACTAAGGAGGTGCTTCAAGTTTACTTACTCAGTTGATTAATCAACAATATTCTTAGAATAATTGCAACTAGAACATGCTCATATGACAATACCTCTCGAATAAGGTTGCTTCAACATTACATGTGAATTAGCGATAGACGCGAGCAGACCAAGGATTCAATACGAGAGATTCACGAGACAGGAAATGCCATAGAAATGTACTCAACTTTGCACTGCAACTGAACTTCAGATGCTATAATTCTCCATTGGAAAGATGGAATCACGTAACAGTGACAACATAACCCAATACGTAAAGGAGAGGACAGGGCTTAAATATCTCTCTGCTCCGGTGATGCTCTGCTCCCAGTATGCACACGTTGACAGCTTCCAGTTATCTGTTAACACGACACACATCAATGGCAGACAATATTCTGAGACATAAACTACAGAATCTTATCCAAAGAACAGGTGATCAATACAACTGATGAAAAACAAATTAGTCTCCGTGAGTTTCTTAGGCGGTGCCAACCCTTAAATTTTGGTTAGTAAATTCTCTAAAAATCGTGCCCTAAAGTTAAGATGACCAGAATTATCTCGGTGCACATTTACACGACAAAGTACCAAATGAACTACAAGGTAGAATAGAGAACATATCTCAGCGTCTCTTGAAACTCCAAAGCCGGACTTACTCACTACTCGTTGAACTTCTAGCTACATCTTTAACCACGCTTCTTTCTTGCGAAGTATCCTATAGATTTCGATGATTGGGTTTGCGAGTTTCAGAGTATGTGACCTAACTAGTCGTATCTTTTGATTGCATTTACTTAGAAGCTTAAAATTTTTACACCGCCAAGGAACCATAGAGCTTCGTATGTGACGTAAATTTGAACCTGACGTTCCAACTTACAAGGGTTTTGTTTGCACAGATTGAGGCACAGAATCCTAAAAATACACATGAATTTGCCTGTACCGCCCAATAATTGCGTTGATCAACAAAAAATCGCCCAAGAGAGCGATAGCTGCATTTCCTTAAAAATTTGCTCAAAATTTTATCATTATTAGGCTAAATGATAATATTTCGCACGGTCAGGTCAGCCATGTGTTACTCAGGTACGAAAACCTGTTTGCCTACGGAACGATGGGGCAGGGTTTGTGGAGAGCGGGGTGTGATGACAGCACAGTTTACAGTTCGTTCGTTCCGAAAAGACTGTTTTGGCACGCAGTTCAGTTCGTCTGAGCCAACTGCGCCTTTCATTCTAATTACGCTCATGTCATACTACAAAAAACTGAAGCCACGAATCCCCTGCACAATTAAATCTAAAAATATGCTTGTATTCTTGCACTATTAAACGGCGAAATAAGCATAAATAAGGGAAAAACGCATCATGAGAGTTGCACCTTTTATTGTGATGCATTTCATTTTGATTGAATACAATGCACAACAACCAGTCCTTCCAGATTTCCAACTACTGGGGTAGGTGTACGTCTTGAAATGCTGAGCTAGCATATACTGGATTCGGCGAACGATGTGGTTCGAATCCATCTGCAGGCAACCTTGAATATGTTTTTCTGTGGCATCTCATTTTCAGGTTAAGAAAATGCTGGGTTTGATACTTTACTGTAGGCCACAGCGAATTCCTTCTAAAATCCTTTCTTTCCTGGTAGATTCGGATTTCCTTAAAGATTTAGCCTGTCAGCCTAAATAAGAAGCGCTCCATCGAAATGGAGCCGAACATGTCCGCAGAGACTTCTGCCACTAAAAGCCATGTTGACACTGGAAAGCAGCTAGCGATCGTCGTTTTGTGTTCTGTATCTGAGCATAAAGGTGGCTCACTTGTGAAACGGCAATAAATACTGTCTTCAAGTCTTTCTACAAGAATGATGTTCTAATAAGAAGAGCAGTGAATCTAACAGTCACAGCTCTAACTTATTTGTCAATAAAGGTCATATAAACGACATCGTGTGTTGTACATCGTAGAGGAGTTTATAGGCGTCAGAGACTGTATAACTATGTTATCATGGATAATTAAAAACTTGTTTATGAGGTCCATCTGTTAGAAGTCTAGCTAAGTTAATGTGTGACTATTAAGATTCGAGAATTATAGCTCGTAGTTTTTGTGTATTCCGTTTTGTTTTATAAATAAATTTGTTTGCTATAGTGTCAAGTTGATTACTGAAATAACAGCTTTGGAATTGAGTACCGTGGGATGCTTTGCCATGCCGAAGAGAATTTGAATTGGTTTCAGATAAGTTGTAAATTTAATCACAAGATTGTAGTAGGAGAAAGGTAGTAACTGTCAGAAGAGAACTGATCCGTTTACTTTTATACGTAAGTTACTTAACCCAGCGTTAAGATTCTTCTGAACTTTGATAATGAACTCCAAAGCATTAGAAGACTGAGCTGTTTTGTTAGCAAAAAGGCAATAAACTAAAATCGAATTTTAATTCGTTTGGCAGTAGAGAAAAATTATGGTGTTGTCAAACAAAGAAATATTGAATTGCACTTTTGGCTATTTCCTACATTTATATAATGTTGAGAATATATGTTATATTTTTTAAGAAAAGCTTTTCTTGCCTGATTTTATAGACTAAATATTATCTGTATGGAGGCCTACCAAAAGCTAATTATGCACACAAAATTAATAAATAAAATGAAAAATATAAGCCTTTTTAAGGTCCACTTTAACAAATCAACCCCCCCCCCCCCCATTTTAACAAAATCCTAGCCACGTCCTTGTTCCAGTATTAATCGAATCCAGCAAGTGGGTCCAAATTAGGATTAGGTTGTCCTTCCTGTTGGTTTGGCCACCTATCGCTATTGTATCTACTTGTTTTTGACTGCTGGAAATTGGGATTATTGTTCCCTATGACGTCCCCGGGCGTTCTTCCTGTTACCACTTTGTTGATCGTCATCGTATCCATTCACATTTGAATTCCGATACACAACATTATATGGTGGTTGTATCTGATCACTATTGCCATTGTTACTATTGTTGTTATGGTTTTGTTGTTATGGTATTGATCTCTGCTAGCGTTACAATTAATTTTGTTATTCCCCTCCTTCTTCCCCCTATGGCGGAGAATAACTATAGTTATTTGTGTTATTCTTCTTTCGATCTTCCTGTATGAGATCGAGCTGTTACCTCACCTGGATAGATAGTTTCGGTTTAAAGATCAGTAATGCTCTCTCGTGGTCATGGCTTCATCCCAATAACGAGTTTTACTGATGTACAGTGGCAGCTTTTGTGTAAGAGCACGTGAACAGCCTAACGTCTGACCTCTTGCGGATTTATTTGCTATTTTTATTTGAATGCCGTTAAAAGTAATGTAGATGCGGTAATCTGAAATGCGCGTTGCTAAATTTACCACACTGTGCTACATTGCTTCTCTAGACTCGGTGTAACTTGGCATCATGGTGGCTAGAACACCTTCATTTGTGCTGGTTATAAGGAGGTTCTACACATGTTATGAAAAACGTGCACTGTTCAGTACGTGCAGTGCTAACCCCTACCTCTCAACTGCAAGTTTATGTCAATGTCACCAGGTCGTATCACAGTGCAGCAGACTTTTATCCACGTTCGCTTACCATAAATACCGCTAGGCACTCCACAGATATGCCAATTCCCTCACTATATAGTAAAAATAGATAGGGCATTAGTATATGTAGTTGTAGAAAAACCTAATTGTGGGATTCTGAATGAGATATATTACATTAAGTTTTATTATTATTTTACTACACAGTAATCCATTTAAGGCCCTGAGAACCATGAAGTACATCATCGTGAATTGTGAGTCTGTAGCATTTATTCATGCTTCTGACATCTGTTGATCTTTGATGTGTCAAATTTCTCTGTACTGTTGGCCCTTATTGTATGTGTATTTGAACATTCACGAAAACCTGTCTCACTGGTTTCTCTGACATTCACTTATATATGGGGGGTCGAAGACGGTGTGCTTTTGGCCCTTATGGCTCTCAGCACCTCATTTGTATTCTAGTCAAATGACCTTGTGGGTAGTACTACTTGAATTTTATTATTTCCGAAAACGGCAGTTCTTGTTTGGTTACTGTGCAGGAATCGCCTTTCCTGTGTAGTGGTGACATGAACTCTCTTGAACCCGTATTGAGCGCTAACAGGAAAGAAAATTAACAGGAAAAATGAGGCGCAAAGGAGGTACTTCCTCCCAGACCAGAGCCGTTGTCAGAGAAAAGGACGAAATCAAATAAGGGTGACTACAAACGAACATATAACAAAGAAGCGTATAATAAGAGTTTAAGTTGTTGGTGAGTACAATGTAAGAATGCCTGAGTTTCAGCCCAGAAGTTAATTCGTTAACTAATACATGAATTAGGGATCCTATACAGTTGTCCGAACAAATAAAAAGGCATGAAAACTCCCACTTACACAAAAGTGCGAAACGGCGAGTATGATGGCTTATACACTATTTCGTTATTGCCATAAACTGTACTTAATTGTATACAAAACAACAAAATTCCACAAAAGTAGTTCTTCCATCTTCAGATAAGTTATGCATGTTATCATTGTTATTGACTGCGGCTGAATTTGTATAAATATCTTGATAAGTATAACTGTTATTTTGCGGATGCTATTAATTTCGCCCTCTCGCATTTACCTGAATTAAAAAATTTGTTAACACCGAGAATGTATACCTACGAGCAGCCATTGTTTCTGTAGTTTTAACATATTTACACAACCTACAAAGTTTTGAGTTTACACTGGGAGATTGTACATCTTCTGTATTGGATGCACGTGATCCAGTATTTAGATAAGTCACATTCTCAATTTGTTTTAATGTTTAATAGCTATATGCTTGTCTCTGTAGCCCATAATGGCGCTTCACCGACTATGTACAGAGTTACGAACTGAATCTTCTGAGCTTCTGTCCAGAGTTGGGCAGAACGTATCTAAAAGTGTTGATAAAAATAATGGGATGTATAGCCTTTTTCTCAGCTGAGAATATCTGAAATTTCCTGTTTTTGATAAGGCTTTCCTGTATTTTGGTATCAGCTACAACTGCTACCCTCTCTGGAGCGGAACTGTAGTTACTCCGCACCGGGAAAGCTATATGTTCATAATAACATTCGTTCTGTATTTCTTACGATTTTTCGTCATATTTTGATCACTATCCTGCACACTCGATTCCTTTCGTTGTACACGCGCAACACATGCTCTAATTTAATTTTTCCACTGTGGAAGTTCCTCATCTAACGTGTGTTGAACCTGCTTTAATTCGGATGCTGATTCACTATTGCCGTATGCGGCTTCGATCGTGGCACTTTGTATTATCTTTTGTACTTCAGTGGTTACGTGTTCTCTAACCTCAACATTTTTCTTCGCTTACCACTGAGTTACTTCAGTTCCTAGTTTCTCAGTTTTGGCCTTCATGTGCTCATCCACCTGCTCGGTTTGTTGTAGACAGAGCTGGTTTAATCTACCAGTGATTAACCCGTACTTTAGTGTCCAGAGCATTTTGTGCTTCCTGATACTTTTGTACCGCCTTTGTAATCTTGCTTACTGTATCAGGTAGCCCACGATAAGCTTCCTTCATAGCAGTCACCTCAGTTCGTATGGTACTGTTCATCTAGTTTTTGTAATAATGCTTCATCAGGCTGTACTAAAACTTCATTTAATTGACAATTGATGTCTTCATCTCGCAGCTTCTGTCTAGCCTGTAACTTCTCATCGCGTTCTTTTTCTTGAAGAGCTAACCTCTCTTCCCGTTACCTTTCTTTAATGGCTAATTTTTCTTCACGTCCCTTTCTTCCCTTCAAGTTCTTTCTTTAAGGACTAACTTCTCTTAACGTTCGATTTCCTTCAGGGCTAATATTTCATTCATTTGCTTATCGCAATCCTTTAGTTACTGACGCAGCTTTGCTAAAAGAGCTTTTTCACGTAACTTTGCTTTAAGTTCTAATATTTGAAAACGATATTATGTGACGAAATCATCGATCGGTATGGGTGCCGGTGACGGTTTAATTACTGTTGGTTTTGACCACGCTTCCCCAGAGGTCAATACTAATGGCTTAACGTCATCTGATAACATATTGTTTTGGAACTTGCTGATATCGTTTTGGAATTCGCTGTGTATCAGATGTTCTCATTCCGTTCCTGTCATATTTTCTTGGGAAAGGGTTCGGGTAATTTACGGCCTTCACCTTGTAATTCTTTTAAACTGCCTAGAGATTCGGGATCAGACATTTCTGTTTCCTTTCTCGTTTGCTGACGTGTTCTAGCACGGTTTATAGTGTGAATAAATACAAAATTTATCGTCCTAATTGTAGCGAATAGATTCATAGCCAGTTGCTGCGTCAACTGTTATGTGGCTGCGAGCGAGACTTACCACTACTCAAAGTGAAAATGTAACTCAAGCTTCACACTGTTACAGCTGAATTATACATTCAAGATACATGTAATACAAGATATAACACATAACACATAAAAATGTACCATGGGCTATTACAGTAACTACCCTGTCACCACAAAAAACAGTAGGTACCCTCACCTCATTTAAGTGCAGCAACAGATCCAGGTCGCTTGGAATTTAGTCTTGTCTGGTAATATTTAGTTCCTTTAGGTACAATTTTACTCGCCGGCGCAAGGAAAGATTCTCATTAGTTTCCTATTTAAGCACAAGTCGATGAACATGTTAAAAAAATACGCACAAATTAATTTCAAACACAATACGATACAATAAAACACAATAAATCAATGTATTTTCTTTTCTGTTCTTTCTATTCCGGTGGAAATCGGACCATGCGTTCGAGAGGCAATTATATTCTCTCTCTCTCTCTCACTCCTTTTTATGAAAGGTACCTGTTTGTTACTTTTGGAATCGTGGTTGAAGGTATTTATACGTCCTGACGTCGCGTATACTTTGCGTACCCATACTCGTAGTAGCGATTAAACATACTCGGACAAAAATCAATGTTGCTACATAGAGAAATAACTCTGACTAAAGGTACTACGTTGGATTGTAACAATTTACTTTATTGTCAACACACACGGGTAACTCAAAAATACTCGTTTGTTTAAAACTATTAATTAATGCCCGATAAATAAATATCGTCGCAGAGAGAGAGAGAGAGAGAGAGAGAGAGAGAGAGAGAGAGACGGTATAATCACCTACGTAGCTTCATTATTATTTTAAATGATGTTATGTAAATTCTCTCTGAAACACTGACCTTTTATACTGTTAATTATAATTTAAATGACTTTTACGGCAGTGAAATTAAGATATTTGCGTCAGCGATTTACTAATAAGAAATGTCGTCCTTGTATTACTGTTTATTATATTCGAGTTCGTCGCTCATATTTAATTAAAACTTTTCTGCAAAAAATATGTTCGTTTCCTGATAACAAAGATATTCAAAGTACTTTTCCCTGTTACGTTGTGGATGAAGCCCAAAAATCATATGATAAATTACATTTCGCTTAAGGGCTATGAATGTGCCATTGTCAGACAAGGGTAAAATCTGAATTCTAGTGGTAATTAATTATTTCCACTTAATTATATTCACATGGATGAGGAGGTGTGACATGAGATTACAAGAACAAACACTTTCTATACGTATATTCTGCAAAAAACAAAATCGTGTGTTCAGAAGCTACAAGCGTCTAGGAGGTTCGAGAGCTGACATCAGAATGACTAGTTTATTCATCCATGTCCTTATCACACAATTACATAGAAATACCATGACGTCATATACGTTTAGTCTTTGTTGTTCTTAGTATTTGTTACTCGGAAATATTTTTATTACTAATATTTTTTGTTGAAAAAAAGGTTGAGAGATTTTCTCGGTCGAAAATAATATTTTTTCGTTGATAGCACATTTAAATACATAAATCGCATAGTTTTGTTCGTTGCATGATATTGGGCATGTGTACTAGTTTGTTTGGCTCTTCAGGTTTTCAAATCTAAAAGGAAAGGTTCTATTGTGGTATTCTCCTTTCAGTACGTGCAGGTGTCTCTGAAAGTAATTTAGAGCCTTTCGCTGTGTCGTGTTGTAGGTACTTTCGCAGTTTAGTTGGTTTTGTAGCGTTTTTTTCTGCTTTTGAATTATTTTTGTTTCAGTCGTGTAATGCAGCGTTCCACGTCTGAGAAGCTTTAACTTGGAGGGTCCGAACGGAAACTTAATGGAAAAAATATCTTAATGAAATTTTAGATGCATCGACGATGTGTGAGATGTCCACTGTTGAGTTCCAATATAATATGCTTTCTAAACTTATTCTAGGCATATGTAGTGATATTTTCATCAAAAGTACAGTGTCTCGACTGCAGCAGTGAAAGATAAGTGAAAGAGCTGGTAATTTAAAACGAGAGACTACATCGAGAGATAAGAGGAAAACAGGAGAAACCGAAGGAGATAGCGACGAATGGACGTAGGAGCAAAGAGAAATTCACTTAGGGGCGAGGGCCGACTGGCTGTTTACCCCTCTGCATGGCCGACCGTAATGGCGGACGAGATTAAATTTCCGCTTAAAAGTGCCGGGGAGGTGCGGTGCGGCGCGGCGCGGCGCGGCGCGGGATTCCAGGTGCTGCCTGCCGGATTACTGGCGCAGCCGGCTCTGTGTGTCTCACTCCCACCTCCACGCACCCCCTCCTGCGGCCCCAACGGACGCCGTTAGCGCTCTGCCAGACTTATGGGCCACCAGAAAGCTGCGGGCGCAGTCTGCCTCCTCTTTCTTCCTTAGCTGCGGAATCCGACCGCAGCAAAATGTGTCGTTTCACCGCCCTGAACACTGACCCAAGAGACGAACGGGCCGTTCCCTAACGATCCTGCGCATTTAAAGGTCACAGCCTTTCCTGAAGGTGGAATTCAGCAGTCTTACTCGACTGCGGCGTCGGGTGGTGTACTCTGAGATACAAAATTTCCCATACAAATGTCACCACTTTGTCTACAGTACTCATCTCTTTTGTATTAAGACTGCATTACTTGTGAAAGGTCGCAGTTGGGTCTTAGGTGCAACGAGAAAGATCGCAAAACACAGAAAATTGTACCGCCATGGTATCTTCACTTCAAATAGTTTGTCCCAGTATAATGACAGGCGAGACTGCGCTTGCTGGTCAAATGGTTTACTACTGATAATGACTCCGATATTGAGTCTCAGGCAGAATATTAACAGATGTAGCCGAGATTTCAGAGGGGAGATCAATTTTGTTTTCCACTACGTTTGTGAAGGTTAAAACAACAAAACCGTAATCGTAAAATCGCTTGTCCTCAATGATCTATTCGTACAAAAAAAAACTGGTTTACCTGTCTACTATCGTGTAGAGTCCCCGCGAGCAAGCAGAAGTGCCGCAACACGACTCATGTCTGAATTTCAGAAGTAGTGCTGGAGGGAACTGACACAATGAATCCTGCAGGGCTGTCCATAAATCCGTAAGAGGACGAGGGGGTGGAGATCTCTTGTGAAAGGCGCGTTGCAAGGCAACTCAGATATGCTCAGTAATGTTCACGTCTGAGGAGTTCGGTGCCCAGCGAAAATGTTTAAACTCAGAAGAGTGTTCCTGGAGCCACTCTGTAACAATTCTGGATTTATGAGGTGTCACATTGTCCGGCTTGAATTTCCCAAGTACGTGGGAATGTACAGTGGACATGAATGGATGCAGGTGATCGGACAGGATGCTTAAGTACGTGTCACCTGTCAGTGTTGTATCTAGACGTATCAGGGGTTCCATGTCACTCCAACTGCACACGGTCCACACCATTACAGAGCCTGCACTAGCTTACTAGCTTCAACAGTTCCCTGCTGGCACGCAGGGTCCATGGATCCATGGGGTTGTCTCTGTACCCGTACACGTCCATCCGCACGATACATTTTGAAACGAGACTCGTCCGACCAGGCAATATGTTTCCAGTTATCAACAGTCCAATGTCGGTGTGGACGGGCCGAGGCGAGGCGTAAGGCTTTGTGTCGTGGAGTCATCAAGGGGACGCGAGTGGGAATCCGGCTCAGAAAGCCCATATCGATGATGTTTCGGTGAATGGTCCGCTCTCTGACAATTGTTGCTGGCCCAACAATGAAACCTGCAGCCATTTGCGGAAGGGCTGCACTTCGGTCACCTTGAATGGTTCTCTTCAGTCGTCGTGGGTGCCGTTTTTGGAGGACTTTTCTGTCCGTAGCGATCTCACAGATTTGATGTGTTACCGGATTCCTGATATTCACGGTACAGTCGTGAAATGGTCGTACAGGAAAATCTCCAGCAATAGCCGATCTATCAAATGCATCAGACACTTTTTGTCTTATATAGACGTTGCCGAACGCAGCTCCGTATTCTGACTGTTCACATAGCTCTGTATTTGAATACGCATGCCTTGGCCCTTCATTTATAATACATAAGCAAGATAATACATATACAGGGTGTGACAGGTGTAAGCTCACATATTCTTGTATGTGGGATTTTGATACGTACACAAGTCAGTGTGTTGGTCGCTTTTTCTTCGCATCAGACGCTCTTCCCACTAAGACGTCACAAATATTACGACCTGCTATTTTATGCATGGCCGTAACTCGGCGGCGAAGTGATCGACGCTTTGTCAGTATAGATTACCATTTTGCGCCCACGCATTAGCACTTCAGAAACTGACCTAATGCCCAGCAGTGCTCTTGTCACAGGTACTACCAAAACTAAAAACATGCGACTTGTAATAACCATAATTATTAGTCTGCAAATGGCGTACATACAACGCATAAATGACGACAAGCAATGGATAGTAAAGATTCGTGCGTCTGCGAAAAGATCTATACCTCCGTCACACCTTAGTAAGGCATCTGGCAGAGAACTGGTTCAAAATGGTTCAAATGGCTCTGAGCACTATGGGACTCAACTGCTGTACTCATTAGTCCCCTAGAACTTAGAACTACTTAAACCTAACTAACCTAAGGACATCACACACTTCCATGCCCGAGGCAGGATTCGAACCTGCGACCGTAGCAGTCGCACGGATCCGGACTGCGCGCCTAGAACCGCGAGACCACCGCGGCCGGCAAGAGAACTGGTCTTTTGTAAAATCGCTAGCGGGTCTAAGGCTTCCATGCAGTCCCTTGTTGACCAGTCTGGCGTGAAAGTTGAAGAAAAACGAAAGCTGAAATTTTAAATTTCAAGTTCAAAAAGTCGTTCACACAGGATAATCGTACAAACATATCGTCATTTCTCCATCGTACAGGCTCCCTAATGAACGACATAGTAATAAGCATATCTCGCGAAGAGAAGTAGCTGAATGGTTTGAAAGCAAATAAATATCCAAGTCCTCATGGAATCCCAGTTCGATTTCACAAAGAGTATTCCACTTCCCCCCCCCCCCCCCCCCCCCCCCTTTCCCATGAGGCATGGACCTTGCCGTTGTTGGGGTGGCTTGTTCGCCTCAGTGATGCAGATAGCCGTATCGCAGGTTCAACCACAACGGGTGGGGCATCTGTTGAGAGGTCAGATAAGCATGTGGTCTCTGAAGAGGGGCAGCAGCCTTTTCAATAGTTGCAGGGGCAACACTCGGTATGGTTGACTGATCTGGCCTTGTAACACTAACCAAAACGGCCTTGCTGTGCTGGAGATGCGAACGGCTGAAAGCAAGAGCAAACTACAGCCGGAATTTTTCACGAGGGTATACAGCTTTACAGTATGGTTAAATGATGATGGTGTCCTCTTGGGTAAAATATTTCAAAATAGTCACCCACTCAGGAGGACGTCGTTATCAGGTGTAAAAGTTACCGAGCTATCACTTTAATAACGCCCGGATTCAAAACACCATTACGAATTCTTTACAGACGAATGGAAAAACTGGTAAAAGCCGAGCTTGGGGAAGATTAGTTAGGATTCGGTAGAAATGTTGGAACACGCGAGGCAATGCTGACCCTACGACTTACCTGAGAAGATAGGTTAAAGAAAGGCAAACCTACGTTTCTAGCATTTGTAGACTTAGAGAAAGCTTTTGACAGTGTTGGCTGGAATACTCTCTGTCAAGGTGGCATGGGTAAAATACAGGGAGCAAAAGGGTATGTACAATTTATACAGAAACCAGATGGCAGTTATAAAAGTCGAGGGGCACGAAAGGGAAGCAATGGTTGAGAAGGGAGTGAGACAAGGTTGTAGCCTATCTGCGATGTTATTCAATTTGTATATTGAGCAAGCAGTAAAGGAAACACAAGAAAAATTTGGAGTAGGTATTAAAATCCATGGAGAAGAAATAAAAACTTTGAGGTTCGCCGACGACATTGTAATTCTGTTAGAGACAGCGAAGGACTTGGAAAAAAATCTGAACGGAATGAACAGTGTCTTGAAAGGAGGTTATAAGGTGACCATCAACAAAATCGAAACGAGGATAATGCAGTGACGTCGAATTAAATCAGGTGATGCTGAGAAATTAGATTAGGAAATGAGACACTTAAAACGGTAAATGGGTTTTGCTATTTGGGAAGCAAAATAACTGATGATGGTCGAAGTAGAGAGGATATAAAATGTAAGCTGGCTATGGCAACGAAAGCGTTTCTGAAGAAGAGAAATTTGTTAACGGCGAGTATAGATTTAAGTGTCAGGATGTCTTTTCTGAAAGTATTTGACAGAGTGTAGTCACATATGGAAGTGAAACATGGACGACAACTAGTTTAGATAAGAAGAGAATAGAAGCTTTCGAAATGTGGTGCTACAGAAGAATGCTGAAGATTAGATAGGTAGGTTACGTAACTAGTGAGGAGGTACTGGACAGAATTGGGAAGAGGGGAATTTGTGGCACAACTTGAATAGAAGAATGGATCGGTTGGTAGGTCACATTCTGAGGATGAGGAATTGCCGTTGTAATACTGCTGGATTGCGTTGAGGGTAAAAATCCTAGAGGGAGTCAAAGAGATGAATACACCATTCAGATTCATAGGGATTTAGGTTGCAGTAGTTGTTTGGAGATGAAGAGTCTTGCACAGGATAGATTAGCATGGAGACCTAGATCAAACCAGCCTTTGAACTGAAGACCAGAACAACAAGTCTACGTCATTGGCCCTTTACCTGGCTTGCATTTATCGTGAATCTCTTGCCCAGCGCTAAGTCCCAAGCTACTGAAAAAAAGAGCAGGTGACTACAGGATATAAGAGTAAGAAAGGTAAAAGAACGGACCTGCTAAATTTTAGTCTAATATCCCTAACTTCTGTTTGCTCCACAATCCTTGAACATATTTTCAGTTCGAATATAATAAACATTCTTGAGACTGAGATACTTATGTGCACGAATCAGCATGGCTGTAGAAAGCATGGCTCGTGCGAAACTCAGCTTACCCTTTTGTCACACGATATACTGAGAACTATGGATGAAGAGTAACAGGCATATTCCATATTTCTAGATTTCCGGAAAGCATTTGACATGGTGGCCCATTGGAAGCTGTAAACGTAGGTACCAGCATATGGAATAAGTTCATAGATATGTGAGTGGCTCGAAGATTTATTAAATAATAGAAACCATTATGTTGTCCTCGACGGCGAGAATTCATCAGACACAATGGTATCGTCAGGAGTGCCCCAGGAAAGTGTGACAGGACTGCTGTTGTTCCCTAGACAGGGTGCAACAAAAAGGTACGGCCAAACTTTCAGAAAACATTCCTCACACACGAAGAATGAAAATATGCTATGTGGACATGTGTCCGGAAACGCTTACTTTCCATGTTAGAGCTCATTTTATTACTTCTTTTCGAATCACATTAATCATGGAATGGAAACACACAGCAACAGAACGTACCAGCGTGACTTCAAACACTTGTTACAGGAAATGTTCAAAATGTCTTCCGTTAGCGAGGATACATGCATCCACCCTCTCTGATGCGCATTAGCAGCCCTGGAGAATGGCGTATTGCATTACAGCCGTCCACAATACGACCACGAAGAGTCTCTCTCTACATTTGGTACCGGGGTTGCGTAGACAAGAGCTTTCAAATGCCCCCATAAATGAAAGTCAAGAGGGTTGAAGTCAGGAGAGCGTGGAGGTCATGGAATTGGCCGCCTCTACCAATCCATCGGTCACCGAATCTGTTGTTGAGAAGCTTACGAACACTTCGACTGAAATGTGCAGGAGCTCCATATTGCATAAACCACATGTTGTGTCGTACTTGTAAAGGCACATGTTCTAGCAGCACGGGCAGTGTGTCCCGTATGAAATCATGATAACGTGCTCCATCGAGCATAGGTGGAAGAACATACGGCCTAATCAAGACATCACCAAGAAAACCTGCCCAAAAGTTCACAGAAAATCTGTGTTGATGACGTGATTGTACAATAGCGTGCGGATTCTCGTCAGCCCACACATGTTGATTGTGACAATTTACAATTTGATCACGTTGGAATGAAGTACTCTCCATACAGTGACGTGGTCAACGTTAACTTGTACAGCAGCAACTTCTCTGACGCTGACATTGGGGTTATCGTCAACTGCGCGGAGAATTGCCTCGTCCATTGCAGGTGTCCTCGTCGTTCTAGGTCTAGGTCTTCCCCAGTCGCGAGTCATAGGCTGGAATGTTCCGTGCTCCCTAAGACGCCGATCAATTGCTTCGAACGTCTTCCTGTCGGGACACCTTCGTTCTGGAAATCTGTCTCGATACAAACGTACCGCCCCGTGCTAATCCATACGTCAAATGGGCATCTGCCAACTCCGCATTTGTAAACATTACACTGACTGCAAAACCACGTTCGCGATGAACACTAAGCTGTTGATGCTACGTAATGATGTGCTTGATGCTAGTACCGTAGAACAATGAGTCGCATGTCAACACAAGCACAGAAGTCAACATTAGCTTCCTTCAATTGGGCCAAATGGCGGTGAATCGAGGAAGTACAGTACTTACTGACGAAACTAAAATGAGCTCTAACATGGGAATTAAGCGTTTCCGGACATATGTCCACATAACATCTTTTCTTTATTTGTGTGTGAGGAATGTTTCCTGAAAGTTTGGCCGTACCTTTTTGTAACACCCTGTATACAGGCCGAGCAGCAATCTGCGCTTCTTTGTTGATGAAGCCGTGATGTAGGATAAGGTGTTGAAGTTGAGTGACTGGAGGAAGATGCAAGACTACTTATACAAAATTTCCAGTTGGCGTGATGTATGGCAGCTAGCTCTAAATGTGGAAAAATATAAGTTAATGGGGGTGAGTAGGAAGATCAAACCTGTAATGTTCTGCTACAGTATTACTAGTGTCCTGCTTGACACAGTGAAGTCGTTTAAACATCTGGGCGTAACGTTGCAGAGCGAAATGAAATGGAACGAACAGGTGAGAACCGTGGTAGGGAAGGCGATTGGTCGACTTCGGTTTATCGAGAGAACTTCAGGAAACAGTGGTTTACCTGTAAAGGAGATCGCATATAGGAGGCTGGTGCGACCTGTTCTTGAGTACTACTTGAGGGTTTTGGTCTCTGTGCCAGGTCGGATTAAAGAAAGACATCGAAGCATTTCAGATGCGGGATAGATTCATTACCGGTAGGTTCGAACGACACGTAAGTATTACGGAGATGCTTCCGGAACTCAAATGGGAATCTGCCACGCAGCGTACGGTGCCTTGCGGAGCATCTGTGTAGATGCAAATGTTATTCAGTACACGTTCTCAGTCACCAATAGAAGTATCTGCATTTGTGTCCGTTACAGCCTGTATGTTACAATAATACTTTTCAGGTGCAATGAGGAACAAATAACCTTTGTAATAACTGACTGGTTGCAGACCCGTGACAACACGCAACCATAGTGCTGGCGGCAACGCATGCATCCCACGACAGTCTGCATGTGTGGATTTCCTCTTTCGTGACGAGACGACAACACACGAGTTGATTCGGGTCATTCATATCTTTACTTATTTTACTGAAACTGTAGTCATGTTGTTTTAATAAGTACATGCTAATGAGCTCATTGAATAGAGACTTTTTACCCTTTCGCAAATTGATCTTTAACATTTTATTTCATTAATAAAAAGACTTAAAGTATGTGGCGGTTCTGATATTTTACTGAATGTCTCGGTTTTATTCGAAGGTTTCGCCACCATCAGTTCAGGTATCCTGAAAGTGTTAAAAGTAGTTTTTGTTTTTCAAGGGCATAATATATTTATACAACCAGTCACCCTGCTATGAATATTATTTCTTTTATTTGCATTGCAGACCTATTTCTACTACACAGCCGTCAGGTTGTCTATTAAAAGAACATCATATAAATTTTCGCTTATTTGTTGTATTACAAGTAAGTTACTCGCGAATAAAATGACATTACATACGTCAATTTTAGGAGTAAATAAGTCTCACAACTTCTCGTAGCAATTCTTAAAAAGAAGAAAACTGCAGTCCATTGTGATTATTTGAAAGTAAGTCATATCACAATCACTAATATTCTGTCAATTCGGAAAATAAAAATCAATGAAACTGTTTGGGCGATTAAAACTGTGTGTCCGACTGAGACTCGAACTCAGGTCCTTTGCCTTTCCTAGCCAAAATTTCTACCATCTGAGCTATCCAAGCACGACTCACGACGCCTCCTCGTAGCTTTATTTCCGGCAGTACCTCGTCTCCTACCTTCCAAACTTCACAGAAGGTCTCCTGCGAAATTTGCGGAACTAGCACTCCTGGAAGACATGGCTTTGCCACAGCCTGGAAAATGTTTCCAGAACGGCATTTTTCACCCTGCAGTCGAGTGTACGATGATATGGAAGCTGTGAGAACGGGTTGTGAGTCATGTTTGGGTGGCTCAGACGGTAGAGCACTTGTCGGTGAAAGGCAAAGATCCCGAGTTCGAGTCTCGGTCAGACACACAGTTTTACGTGCCAGGAAGTTTCATAGCAGCGCGCATTCCGTTGCAGTGTGAAACTTTCATTCTGAAATAAAATCAGTGTCAGTCAGTAACGAATACTGACCAAAGACTGGAGTGTGCAACAGTTTTCTATCTCCTCTTAAAATGATAGTACCATCTGTGGAGTCTGTGTGGTCTGGCTCGTTGTTCTCGTCTGCATCGCTTACACATCTTCCGTCGAGATGCTCAAGCCTTAGAGTCTTTGTCTAAATGGCGGCTCAGGCTTTCTTAAAATAAAACATAGTCTGCAAAAAACAATTAATAAAAGGGTTTGTCCTCACTTGTCATCATTATCCCATCACTCAGCAAACATTTTCAATATATCATTACAGTTTTTAAGTTTCCACTTTAGGGGGGGTACAGAAAAGTGCGAATGTAATAGGATCGTTACAAGATAAAGGTTTCAGCGCGCAAGCAACTGATCAGTGTTTATCTTTCTCCGCTGATCCGACGTCAGATACAAGCAGGAGCTCAGCAAACTTTCGTGCAGAGTGCTAATCTACACGTGGCAACCTTCCTCGTCTCAAAACCCGACCAGTATTTTCGTGTGGTGTCAGCTGACCGCCGTAACACGTAAGATGCTTCCGTTTACAACAACGTAATAATGGCTGCAACAACCAGAAATTGAAAGGAGTGAACAGTCTAGTGCGGATTGAGAGTAAACCAAAGGAACTTACATCTTCCGATCATCAGTTGTATTAGATTATTCTATTACTACTGCTACTAATCATTATATCACTGGTTAGTATCACAAGTCGAGACGAAGCGTATGACGATATAAACGGTCTCAATTCCCTGTGGTATTCAATCTCCTTCAATGGGACTGAAGTACTGTTGTGAGCTTAAACGGAGACGTACACAAGACTACCGCGTAAGGAAGTGGATAGTGGCGTATGGATGTTTAGGCGGTGCCGGGGAGCGTGCACGGAATGGCGTAATGGTTAAGGCGACCACTTCTCTTAGGCAGGAGATCCGGTTTCGCATCCCGGTCTGGCACAAATGTTCATATGTCGCAATTTGGTAATAAATCTGTATACCCACTGCATCTGATGCTATGAAATTCGCATTCGGTGAATAATTTGGAATTACGAAACCAAAAAAATAATACAAGTAAGGAGTGGTACAATGACATTAGTGATAAACTTAACATCAAAAGTGGGGAATACATAATAAAGTAGGCGAAGGAATTCAGCTATATTTGTGGCGAAGTAGCACATGACTAACAAAGCACAAGGGGTATGAAAGCAGGCTGGCACAGGCAGAAGGAGCACCTCTCGGTAATGGAAGTCTGCTAGTGTCAAAACACTGGTCTTAATGCGAGGAATAAATTTCTGAGATCTCCTTCTGTAGCACAGCGTTGTGTGGAAGTGTCATACGCTGTGTGACAATCTGGAAAGAAGAGAATTGCAGCGTCGAGGTGTATTTAAGCGGGATGTTTGATGTTAGGTCAAATGAGGAAGTTGTGGCGGGCCACAACAAACCTGCCAATTGCACTCTTCCGTAGTTTTCTTCTTTTCAAAGTTCATTGACAATTGATAAATACAGGGTGTTCGGAAACCCCCGTTACAAACTTGTAGGACTTGTAAAGGAAAGTGAGTAAATAATACACTCCTGGAAATGGAAAAAAGAACACATTGACACCGGTGTGTCAAACCCACCATACTTGCTCCGGACACTGCGAGAGGGCTGTACAAGCAATGATCACACGCACGGCACAGCGGACACACCTGGAACCGCGGTGTTGGCCGTCGAATGGCGCTAACTGCGCAGCATTTGTGCACTGCCGCCGTCAGTGTCAGCCAGTTTGCCGTGGCATACGGAGCTCCATCGCAGTCTTTAACACTGGTAGCATGCCGCGACAGCGTGGACGTGAACCGTATGTGCAGTTGACGGACTTTGAGCGAGGGCGTATAGTGGGCATGCGGGAGGCCGGGTGGACGTACCACCGAATTGCTCAACACGTGGGGCATGAGATCTCCACAGTACATCGATGTTGTCGCCAGTGGTCGGCAGAAGGTGCACGTGCCCGTCGACCTGAGACCGGACCGCAGCGACGCACGGATGCATGCCAAGACCGCAGGATCCTACGCAGTGCCGTAGGGGACCGCACCGCCACTTCCCAGCAAATTAGGGACACTGTTGCTCCTGGGGTAAAGGCGAGGACCATTCGCAACCGTCTCCATGAAGCTGGGCTACGGTCCCGCACACCGTTAGGCCGTCTTCCGCTCACGCCCCAACATCGTGCAGCCCGCCTCCAGTGGTGTCGCGACAGGCGTGAATGGAGGGACGAATGGAGACGTGTCGTCTTCAGCGATGAGAGTCGCTTCTGCCTTGGTGCCAATGATGGTCGTATGCGTGTTTGGCGCCGTGCAGGTGAGCGCCACAATCAGGACTGCATACGACCAAGGCACACAGGGCCAACACCCGGCATCATGGTGTGGGGAGCGATCTCCTACACTGGCCGTACACCTCTGGTGATCGTCGAGGGGACACTGAATAATGCACGGTACATCCAAACCGTCATCGAACCCATCGTTCTACCATTCCTAGACAGGCAAGGGAACTTGCTGTTCCAACAGGACAATGCACGTCCGCATGTATCCCGTGCCACCCAACGTGCTCTAGAAGGTGTAAGTCAACTACCCTGGCCAGCAAGATCTCCGGATCTGTCCCCCATTGAGCATGTTTGGGACTGGATGAAGCGTCGTCTCACGCGGTCTGCACGTCCAACTGAGGCGCCAGGTGGAAATGGCATGGCAAGCCGTTCCACAGGACTACATCCAGCATCTCTACGATCGTCTCCATGGGAGAATAGCAGCCTGCATTGCTGCGAAATGTGGATATACACTGTACTAGTGCTGACATTGTGCATGCTCTGTTGCCTGTGTCTATGTGCCTGTGGTTCTGTCAGTGTGATCATGTGATGTATCTGACCCCAGGAATGTGCCAATAAAGTTTCCCCTTCCTGGGACAATGAATTCACGGTGTTCTTATTTCAATTTCCAGGAGTGTATTTTAAACAGCAACCCATGCCCGAAAACGTACCGCTTCCGTGCCACAGGCGCTTGAATACGTATTTGCTAGGTAGGTTTGCAGCATTGGCTTATGTCTTTTCTACCCTTCTTACCTCGTTCGAGCCGCATTCACGTGTATGTGAGTGTTGGAACAACATGGTTGAGTACGTGTTTGCAGAATACACCTATATGATCCTTCTGGACGGCGAAGCTTACGGCAATGGAAAAGCTGCTCGTCGCCTTTATCAAGTTCATCTGACTCCACCGCACACCGTTTTCGTCACAATTATGCAACGGTTCGAGAAAGCCGGCGTGACGGTGGTGCTCGAAGAAGACGCCGTACACCCGAATTGGAAGAGGCTGCAGTGCATCTGGAAGAGAGCCCGTCAACAAATGCACGAAGAACTGTGCGTGCAGTGGATGTTGCTCCCAGCACCGTCTAGTATATTATGGATGACTAACAACTACATTCATACCACCTCCAATTCTCCATACCACCTCTAACACTCATAGACACGCGAATGAGGCTCGAACCAGGCCACAGAAGTAGCACAGATCTCAAATGACATCAGCCAGTCCGACGTAACGACCCCGAACCGTCACTATCCTGTTGAAGACCTACCTACCAAATATGTTTTTAAACGGCTGTGGCACGGAAACGGTACCTTTTCGGACATAGGTTCCTATTAAAAATATTCTGTACTCGCTCCCCTCTACAAGTTCTTGAAGTTTGCAACGGGAATTTCCCAGCACCATGTGTCTTGACGTAGTTTTGTAAATGAGTTTCATACAACATCCACGGTCAGAGTTTCACATTTGCATATGTATGTCGACATTATCACTGATATCACTGACTGTGACGTTGAGAAGATTAGTTTTCTGGTCACGTGTTTCATTTAACACGTCGACAAACTTACATACAAGTGGCAATAAACGACACTGGGCACCGGCTGACTGACATATGACGTTATATAGTGAACGCTAACCAATACTCGCCAGTGGCAGACAGCGATTGTGTGCGTGACGCATTTGTAAAAACGCGCGAAATGTTAAAATATGAAGTTATTAGGTTTTAGATATTTACATAAATGACAGAAGTCTATAGAATACAGATTCACATTAAGCAAGACATTATTCTGGTTACGAATTGGCTGAATGTCTTTAAACTGATACAAATAACGGCTCTATTTTATTTGACCGAAGTTTGAGCGTGTGGTGGGATTTACGAAGTTCGCCATGATTTATCTTGGCAGTACAATTTTCTAATTGAAATATGTGTTACTCTGTGACAATTGTATATTATTGGGAACGGAAAGTCTATTACTACACAAAAATAGCGCTGAAGTTTTGACTGAATAACGTTCTAAGATTCTAAGATTCCATAAACTGCCAGTTTGAAGTGCGGAGCTTTAAGGACAGGCGAGCTATTCTCCAGAAAGACTAGAATGAGGGCTTTCAAATATGTTGGTCAATCCTAAACACAGAATCTGAGAGAGCACCGATTTTTTATGAATTGTAAATTTCGAATATTTTTCTCAACAGTGCGCATCTGTACGAAGTGTATGTACACTTGTTATCAGTAGATTGTAAATTATTCACCATAAAGGTGGGCAACTTCGTGAAATCGCTGTTGCTTAATGAGAACAGACTCTGTACCTTTTTATTCTGAGGTACTGTGACTCACGTCAACATTCAATATACAGCTTCCTGTAGTGCGGGCTTGCATAGTGCTTCTAATAGTGACGGAAATTACTAGTACTTACATTACGCTTGAGCTAGTCACAAAGCCATTTTGTTTGCAGGCGGAAAAAAGTGTTTCTATATTTCTTGGAAACTTTCTGCTACAGCCAATAAAATTGAAGAGCCGACTAACTGAATATAAGTTGATGTAAATATGTGGACCTTTCTGCGTAATCGTTGAATTTCATAAAAATTCACCCATGATGGGGAACAAAGGAAGGAAGGAAATCATTACAGACGGAGTACAAGCTCGGACTGAAGCATCACCACATCTACCTGGACTGGTTTAGAGGAAGCACGGAAAACGTAAACCAGGGTGGCAGGCCACGCATTTGAACCGTAGTCATCGCGACCGTGAGTCCAGTGTGCTAACCAGTGCGTCCCAGCTCTTGGTTGCAGCCACTGGAAGGTGAGAAAAGTTATTTTCGTAGTTTTACAGGAGTAACATTGTAACAGCACACATACCTGCTGAAACAGGTGTGACAATAAAAATGTTAGAAAATAAAACTCATTAAAGAAATTAGGAACTTCTCTAAATGGTCTATTGATAAGTCAAAGCTTAATTTTTACTATAACTTTGTTTCTAAATATAAGACACATTTGTTCAATATACTGTGTTAACTGTATCACGAATTTGTTTTTTCTCACACCATTGAACCAATAAGTAAGCTTCTAACAATTTTAACTAATTAACTAGCTTAGAGAATATTCTGACAAAAGTGAGGATTGTGACCTGATTCTTTTCTCACACAGTTGTACTGAGCCGATGCATGTATAAGCATGTAAATGTATTGTTTAATTACATTGATTAATGTAGTTTAGCGTTTTTCCATTCTCATTGTCTTTCAATAATTATTAGTATTTCACGAAAATTTGAGAAATAATCTCAACAAATTGGTAACCGTCGTTACAAATGTTTCTCTGTGCACTGTAAATCAAAACTCTATGAGCAGATTTGTAACAAATGTATAAATGTGTGTCTTAAATAAACACTAGGTGAGACTGGCTTTTGGTCATATGAAATTTGCTCTACTTTATCTGTCTTAGACATCATATAACGATGTTGTCCTAAGGTGCGGGGGGGGGGGGGGGGGAGAGGAGGGTAACTTCGTAAGAATTAATATTCCATACTCTGAATATCACATTGCACATAAATCTTCATTTCCATCAGAATTTCCATATACCGTAAACCGGGGTGACTTTGTGCTGAGCAGGTTACTTACAAGGGAACCTCCCCATCGCACCCCACTCAGATTTAGTTATAAGTTGGCACAGTGGATAGGCCTTGAAAAACTGAACACAGATCAATCGAGAAAACAGGAAGAAGTTGTGTGGAACTATGAAAAAATAAGCAAGATATACAAACTGAGTAGTCTATGCGCAAGATAAGAAACATCAAGCAGCGTGACAGCTGAGGAGCGCCGTGGTCCCGTGTTTAGCGTGAGCATCTTAGGAACGAGAGGTTCTCGGTTGAAGTCCTCGCTCAAGTGAAAAGTTTTTCTTTTTTTCTCAGTTTATGTCACAAACTCTTATGTTTTCATCACTTTTTTGGGAGTGAGTATCACATCCACAAGAAAACCTAAATCGAGCAAGGTAGAATAATCTTTTTACCCATTCGCCAAGTGTACAAGTTGGGTGGGTCGACAACATATTCCTGTCATGTGACACCAGTGTCGTATAGAATATATCAGACGTGTTTTCCTGTGCAGGAATCGATTGACCTATGACCTTGCGATCAAATGTTTTCGGTTCCCATTGGAGAGGCACGTCCTTTCGTCTACTAATCGCATGGTTTTGTGGTGCGATCGCAAAACACAGACACTTAACTATTTACATTGAACAGAGACGCCCATAAACGAACGGACAGATCTTAACTTTGCGAAAATAAAAGAAAATAAACTTTTCAAAAGAGGGAAGACTTGAACCAAGGACTTCTCGTTCCGCAGCTGTTCACGCTAACCACGGGACCATGGCACTCCTAAACTCGCCTTGATGTTGCATATCTAGCACATGTACTACTCAATTTGTATATTTTGCTTATTTTTTTCATAGTTCCACACAACTTCTTCCTGTTTTCTCGATCGATCTGTGTTCAGTTTTTAAAGGCCTATCCACTGTGCCAACGTATAACTAAATCTGAGGGGGGTGCGATGGGGAGGTTCCCTTGTTAGTGGCAATCGCAATTTCTTTCGAACAAATGTGTCCTATCAGTTCCGGGTGTTCCCACAAAAAGCGCTGATGTACTCTGAATAGTGGTGCCATCTGCTGGTGTATTCGTCATTTACGTCACGCTTCAGACATTCACGCCTGATCGTCTCAAGTGTTTTGAGTGCTTTGCAGTGTGAGCGTGTTTGTCGAAAAATTTGTATTGTGTCTTACAGAAGCAAGAATTTCATCTAACTGAGGTTAGTATATTGATTTTCTACATTATTCATTAGTCTGTTGCCACAGTATGATTGTTTTGTCGCTGATGGTTTTTGCACATTAGCGAGATTTATTAAATATTGATAGATTTGGGATTGACCTTTTGCCACGTTTCCACGAAGGCTTTGGGTGATTTTCTGTATACGATTCTGTTGCAGAAAATGTCACGAACATACAAAAAAGCCGCTGGCTGTCGTCCCTATGCCAACTACACTGATGATACGTTGGAAATTCGTGATGAGAAAATTTCAGTTCGTGCAGGAGCAAATAAATACGGTATTCACCGAAATGCCCTCATGAACAAGTTTCATGGAAAACGTAATGCACGAATTGGTGGACAAACTGTGTTTAGTGAAGAACAAGAAGAAATGTTTGCTGCACATGCTGTGACGATGTGTGGTTATGGTTTCCCACTTTCATTGCTCGATTTACTGTTTAGTGTAAAAGCATATCTTGATAGAGGTGGACGCAGAGTGTTATCTTTTAAAAATAACTTGTCAGGCAGAGAATGGGCTAAGTCTTTTCTAGCACGTCACAGTGACAAAATAAGTAGCAGGTTTGCCCAAAACATGACAAGGGCTAGAGCAGCTGTCAAGGGAGCTAGAAGGCATTTCTCCATCACATGTATGAAATTACGATGAAACGAACTTGGTCTATAATACAGGGACCAAAAGAATTATTACTAAACGTGGTGCCAAATATCCTGAAAGGATTTGCAATACATCTAAGGCATGTACATCTCTAATGATGTGTGGTAATGCTGAAGGGACACTAACTTCTCCATACATTGTTTACAAGGAAGAGAAGCTATGGAGCACCTGGACAGAAAATGATCCTTCCCATGCCAGATATAACAGGACAAAATCTCGGTGGTTCGATTATGAATGCTTTGAGGATTGGTTTTCTCATCAGGATCGTAAAAAAATTATAATTGGTGACAACTTGAGCTCCCATTTAAACACAGAGGTCTTAAGGGAGTGCAGAGAAAATAACACTGCTTTCATTGCTCTGCCTCCCAACTCCACACACCTTCTCCAACTTCTTGATGTTGCTTTCTTTAGACCACTTAAACGCCAATGGAGACAAATTTTATGTGAGTGGAAAGATACAACAAGAGGATCCAAATGCAGTACTGTACCAAAGGAGAGCTTCCCTTCTCTTTTGAAGAAGCTAATGCAAAAGATTGAGGAGTCTGGATGCAACAGTTTAGAAAATGATTTTAGGAAGGCTGGTATGTTTCCAATAGATAGCAATTTTGTGATGTCTCGTTTACCTTCCAACCTTGAGGTTGTTAACATTCGAAGCTTTGTAGAAGAGAGTTTTAAAGAATATTTGCAGAACTTGAGATGTGATATAGTAACACCAACTACGCCTCAATGCCCCCCCCCCCCCCCCCAGTGAAAGTATTTCATATGAGGAACTGGTCGAAGCTAAGCGAGTTTGTGACACACAGTCATTGTCACCCACACGAGAGGCTTCAACAACTAGCAAATGAATGGGTAAAAATAAAAAGAAGAGACCATCAAAAACAGAGTGTTCAAGTGACAGCAGTGAAGAAGAAAACAATATGTACCAGGATAACAGTAGTGGCATGTCTGTAGACAGTGAAACGGAAACAATCCTTGCAACAGAGTCTGCATCTGTGCATGAATCCTATACTAATCATGCAGTATCTGTAATATCTTCTAAAACTCTCTTTACAGGGGCTATGTGATTGTGCAGTATGAGGGAGAGCTGTTTCCCGTGCAAATTACAACAACCGAAACTGACTCTGCTCCTGCGAATGTTTTTCGAAAAAGCTGTTTGTTTTGGAAATGGCCAAAAGAGAGAGATGAAATCTTTTATTCATGTGCAGATATTTTTCAAAAAATTAAGACTCCAGAGAAAAAAAAGAGGACTCTTCTGTATCCCTGAACTGAAAAAAGTATGGGACAAGTAACTTCGTAGAGTAAAAACTCTAATAATATGTTAGTTATGTAATAAAATATAATTATTGTATATCTTATTACCTTTTATTGTCACAAAGATACCCTGAAGGTTGGTGCCATTAGGCCACCCATTGTTTAGGATTGAAAATACCAAGAAGAAATCAGTGGTACAAAGTGTGTTCCCCACCCTATGGGGTGACTTTGTGCCAAGTTTATGACATGATTTATGGTAGAAAATTTTATTTCAGGACGTAAGTAATACTTCTATTGGATGAGTCACATATTCATCTTATATACAGCTTCACAGTTCCTCACTAATATTTAACTAGAAAAAAGGTTTTTGGAGAAAACATTTAAAAGTGGCACAAAGTCACCGCAGTTTACGGTATGTGGAAATTGATAGTCATTTGTATTAGGTGCTAAAAGTGTCACAAAAATGCCCATTCTCACAGTGCTAAATAATAAGCTTTTGCACAAAGAAAACAGTTTGGGGAATAATTTGGCGATTTCACATATGAACAGCTCATGTATTTTATATGAAACAGAGAACAGGAAGAAAAATATTTAAAGTGTGGGCTTGTAGCAAATGGGTGTATTCCACCTCGCTACATTTCACAATCAAAAGACATGGAAAAACAGCCTGATATTCGACTATAGCTGGATAAATTAGCAGCAAAAAACGGTCAAACGTATTAAATTGGACGCCAGAATGAAACATAAGAGAACAGCAGATAAGACTATACAAATTACAAATTATCATATTGAAGGTAGTGAGATGGAATGTGTTATTGAAGGTGATGTCTTCACAAATAGAAATACATTAAGATTTCTCTTATACATAAATAGTTATGCAGTAGGTTCCTATCAAAATTGTTTTATTTTTTCGATATCGGTACTTTGGTAGATCAGTTGCTAGTTATTTGTCAAAATCCGTATTTTTAATTAAAAGAGTCTAAGAGAAGAAGCCCACCTTCTTATTCTAAGGATAGTGACCCATCGACTCGGGTTTAAGGAAAAGCTAAAAGTAACAAAATTAAGAGTTGCAAAATAGCTCTTGTTAAAACAATATGTAGAATTGCCTGCCAGTAACACATCCCATTTTGAAATCTAAGTATCTGTCAACAGAATATTGCAAGACACCACTGTGCTAAGGCTAATTGTAAACAGTGTGAGGCCCTGATATGTGAATGTAATTGACAATTACTTGCAGAGGTGATATTCATTTCTTTAGTATCCTCCAATCATCATGATCGCTTCTATATTATGTGATATTACTGCGTCCACTTCTTTACTAACATTGCCTCTCACTTCATTTAAAGCCTTACTGTCAACTGGTTCTGTCACAACTTCTCTATAACTTTGAACTACGTGTTCCATGGGAAACATCACCTACTCTCTTACTACTGCAATCTCCTCCCTGTCGTGATACACTTCCATACATACAAACTAGTTATTTCTCTCGGGTGCTCTTTCTAATCTGGTATGACTCCTAGTGGCCATTAGATTAGCGGCTTATCAGCCGCCAAGATCAAAAGGCTGCAACAGCATACAGCCACAGAGTATATAACCATTGAGTTCACAGAGAAACCCAGAGTTAAGGTACTGATGTGAGGGGCCAGGGGGTTAAAAATAAGCAAAGATGAATCACTTCTAGACTTCTGACAACATCAATGTGTATTTTATGTACAGTTACTTACATCTCTATCTTGATATAATGTGGACACTGCAAGGATTATTGATGTTCTAAGTGACCCATCAGTGTTTCGAGATGTAGGTTTAATTTGGACTTAACTGATGATGACATTTTGACCAGGACAGCGTGGCTTACTGTTGCCATTGGTTATCGCTGATTCTGCTTTACATTTACTGACAAATAGCAAAACACTGTGTGCAATGGAAACGATTCGGAAAATAGTGGCCCTAACAAATGAGTCAAGGGGGTGGTCCTTGCGAAAATACTTTATTTATCTGGCTACTGGAATTAAAGACAGGATTACTTAGAACGTAATTTGTCGTTATAAAAATGCAAAAACAAAACAAAAAAACTGATACAGTATTTTGTCCAAACCGATAGAGGTAAAAGAAAATTTTAACACTAAATCCTTACAATAATGCCAGTTAAGCACAACAAAGCCTGTGGCATAGTGTTGATAAAAGGATCTGGCAATTAATCCGAAGTTCACTGAGGTAAATCAAATACGACATTCCAATGTGGCATGTTGCTTGCATCAGTCTACTGGGATAAAAGAAATCGCATGAAGGAACCCTAAAGTGCCTGATACAAGAGTTAGTCACTAAGGATATATCGCAGTTTCGAAAGAAAGTTCCATAAACTTCACAGAGGAACGCGCCTAAATCTTTCTCACCACTCTCGATCCCCATTCACCTTGGCATTTTACCATAATTCTTCATCAGGAGGTAGTGGACCGCATCCACCTTCTGAAGAAACGAAAGTCAAGGCCAAAATCTTCAGAATGAAGCTCGCCTTCCAAGTCTTCAAATCGAGAGCTGGCTCTTCTAAGTCGACATCCAAGTTTCTGAAGCTGAAATCAATGTTTCTCATGCTGAATCAAAATTCTGTGTCCAAAATTACTCTTTTGGAGTTCTTCATGGAGAATTTGCTAGAAACACTTGTCTCCTAACCAGAACAACAGAGCAATGTGAGCAAACCTATTTTCGCTTTCACCAGAAAATGGCATCCAGTCTCCCACTATATCTACTGTTTTCGGCACCATCCAGTCAACATGTGTCCTATTCTTCCCTTCAGTTATCAGATGAAGAAACTATGTAACGAAGTGTAACTCTTCAGGCTTTCCCGGCGATCTAATGACATCGTGGGTTGTCAGGTATTCTGCCGGATATCAGCGTCGTACTTGCACGATATTTTGGTCACGTAGCTCGTAACCTTCATCAGGTGCGACCTGAGACTGCTCCTCGAGTGGACCTGGTCCAGTATTTATGCCTATGGCCTTTCCCCTCCCCCAACGGCTGCAGGCGCTTCCTCTGTGGTCCGCGCCCATTCCCTGCGACCTGCTGGAGCGTTGCTGCTCTGTATTCCGTCCACTGCGGTTCTAGGTGTTCCCTCTGCGGTCCGCGCCCACCAAACCCGCTCCTGGGGGTTTCATCTACGGTCTGGGGTACCAAGCGTTCCGCCTGGGGTCCGCGCCATGACCTGTTGGAGCGTTGCCCCTCCGTTTTTCGTCCGCTGCGGCTCTGGATGTTCCCTCTGCGGTCCGCGCCCACCAGTCCCACTTCTGGGTGTTCTATCTTCGGTCTGGTGCACCTGACAGTCCGATAGGCGCTCGTTTTCCATCTCCATGTCTCTGGTTCTTCTGTTTGTGTAGTGTTGCAGCTGACCCTGTTGCTCCTTTAACAATTCCAGAGCCGGATCCCAGGCTCTGCTTAGCTGGCACCCTGTGTCACGGTTCATAAGATCGTCAGCCATTCTTATTTTTATCGATTCTCTTATAACACTGCCCCAAAATCTGGGTGTTTGTGCTAGAATCTTGATATCCTCATAATTCATGGCATGATCTAGTTCTAGACAGTGTTCAGCTATGGCTGTCTTAATCTAGTGTGCCTATGATTGCACCTGATCTCCACAGTTCTTGTCGTCTGGCCAATGTAGGACATGCCACATTGACAAGATATTTTTAAATCCCTGGTTTTCGTAAGCCCAGGTCGTCTTTGACACTCCCCAGAACTCCCCCGATCTTGTTGGATGGACAGAAAACACACTTGATATTGTGTTTACGGAGGATCCTACTGATTCTGGCAGAAATAGAGCCAGCATAGGGCAGATATGCCACCTTCTTTGCTTCATCTAGGTCTTCTTCAGGAACCTGTGGTATAGTGGCTGGTTGGAGTGCCCTCTCAATTTGTCTATCCGTGTATCCATGGATTAACATAACATTGTAAAAAGCTTTCTCTAAGTGTCTAAGTCGTAGGGTCAGTGCCTCACGTCTTCCAACATTTCTACGGAATCCAAACTGATCTTCCGCAAGGTCAGCTTCTACCAGTTTTTCCATTCGTCTGTAAAGAATTAGTGTTAGTATTTTGCAGCCGTGACTTATTAAGCTGATAGTTCGGTCATTTTCACATCTGTCAATACATGCTTTCCTTGGGATTGAATTATTATATTCTTGTTGAAGTCTGAGGGTATTTCGCTTGTCTCACGCGTCGTGCTCACCAGATGGTAGAATTTTGACAGGGCTGGCTCTCCCAAAGCTATCAGTAGCTTAGGTCTTTCAGTTCTCTGTCGAACTCTTCACGCAGTATCACATCTCCCATTTCATCTTCATGTACATTCTCTTCCATTTCCATAATATTTCCCTCAAGTACATCGCTTTTGTATAGACCCTCTGTACACTCCTTCCACCTTTCTGCTTTCCCATCTTTGCTTAGAACTGGGTTTCCATATGACTCTTTATATTCACACAAGTGATTCTCTTTTCTCCAAAGGTCGCTTTAATTTTCCTGTTGGCAGTATCTATCTTACCCCTGTATATATGCCTCTACATCATTACATTTGTCGTCTATCTATCCCTGCTTAGTCATTTTGCACTTCCTATCGATCTCATTTTTGAGAAGTTTGTATTTCTTTTGGCTGCTTCATTTACTGCGGTTTTATATTTTGTCCTTTCATCAATTAAATTCAATATATCTTCTGTTACTCAAGGATTTCTACTAACCCTCGTCTTTTTACCTACTTGATCTTCCGCTGCCTTCACTATTTCATCTCTCAAAGCTAGCCATTCTTCTCCTACTGTATTTCTTGCCCCCATTCTTGTCCGTCGTTCCCTAATGCTCTCTCTGAAACTCTCTACAACCTCTGGTTCTGTCAGTTTATCCAGGTCCCATCTCCTTAAATTGAAATTTCTTTGCAGTTTCTGCAGTTTTAATCTGCAATCCACATCTGCCCCTGGATATGTCTTACAATTTAAACCTGATTCCTAAATCTCTGTCTTACCATTATACCTCCCTCCTCCCCATGAACAATTGACCTTGCTGTTGGTGGGGAGGCTTGAGTGCTTCAGCGATACAAATGGCTGTTCCGTAGGTGCAACCACACTGGAGGGGTATCTGTTGAGATGCCAGACAAATGTGTGGTTCCTGAAGAGGGGCAGCAGCCTTTTCAGTAGTTGCCGGGGCAACAGTCTGGATGATTGACTGATCTGGCCTTGTAACACTAACCAAAACGGCCTTGCTTTGCTGGTACTGCAAATGGCTGAAAGCAATGGGAAAATAAAGTTATAATTTTTCCGGAGGGCATGCAGCTTTACTGTATGGTTAAATGATGATGGCGTCTTCTTGGGTAAAATATTCCAGAGGTAAAATAGTCCCCCATTTGGATCTCCAGGCGGGGACTACTGAAGAGGACGTCGTTATCAGGAGAAAGAACACTGGCGTTCTACGGATCGGAGCATGGAATGTAAGATCCCTTAATAGGGCAGGTAGGTTAGAAAATTAAAAAGGGAAATGGATAGGTTAAAGTTAGATATAGTGGAAATTAGTGAAGTTCGGTGGCAGGAGGAACAAGACGTTTAGTCAAGTGAATACAAGGTTATAAATACAAAATCAAATAGGGGTAAGGCAGAAGTGTGGGTAAGCTAATACAAACAGCATGGTGAACAAGTTATTGCATCCAAGATAGACACGAAGCCCACGCCTACTACAGTAGTACAAGTTTATATGCCAACTAGCTCTGCAGATGATGAAGAAATTGGTGAAATATATTATGAGATAAAAGAAATTATTCAGGTAGTGAAGGGAGACGAAAATTTAATAGACATGGATGACTGGAATTCGAGAGTAGTAAAAGGGAGAGAAGGAAACATAGTAGGTGAATATGGATTGGGGGTAAGAAATGAAAGAGGAAGTCGACAGGTGGAATTTTGCACACAGCATAACTTAATCATAGCTAACACTTGGTTCAAGAATCATAAAAGAAGGTTGTATAAATGGAAGAATTCTGGAGATAGTAAAAGGTATCAGATAGATTATATAATGGTAAGACCAAGATTTAGGAACCGGGTTTTAAATTGTAAGCCATTTCCAGGGGCAGATTCGGACTGTGACCACAATCTATTGGTTATGAAGTGTAGATTAAAACTGAAGAAACTGCAAAAAGGTGGGAATTTAGGGGATGGGACCTGGATAAACTGACTAAACCAGAGGTTGTACAGAGTTTCAAGGAGAGCATTAGGAAGCAATTGACAGGACTAGGGGAAAGAAATACAGTAGAAGAAGGATGGGTAGCTGTGAGAGATGAAGTAGTGCAGGCATCAGAGAATCAAGTAGGTAAAAAGACGAGGGCTAGTAGAAATCCTTGGGTAACAGAAGAAATATAGAATTTAATTGATGAAAGGACAAAATATAAAAATGCAGCAAATGAAGCAGGCAAGAAGGAATACAAACATCTCAAAAATGCGATCGACAGGAAGTGCAAAGTGGCTAAGCAGGGATGGCTAGAGGACAAGTATAATGATGTAGAGGCTTATCTCACGAGGGGTAAGATATATACTGCCTACAGGAAAATTAAAGAGTCCTTCGGAGAAAAGAGAGCCACTTGTATGAATATCAAGAGCTCAGATGGAAACCCAGTTCTAAGCAAAGAAGGGAATCCAGAAAGGTGGAAGGAGTATATAGAGGATCTATACAAGGGTAATATGCTTGAGGACAATATTATGGAAATGGAAGAGGATGTAATGAAGATGAAATGGGAGATACGATACTGCGTGAAGAGTACCTAAGGAAATGTATGTGTATAAAACGACAACCATACATTTGTAAATAAATCGGTAATTTAAATGAGATGTCGAGAGTCAGTATAGATCTCCTAGCTAAATATGTGTAATTAAATAATTTGATTTGTGTTATAGACCACTGGCGATGCACTGCGTGAATAGACAAAACATATTTGGTTCCAACAAATAAAAAATTCAGCATCAAATAGAAACGAGACGGACTATATAACGAGCATAGTACGGACTTTGGCAACGCAGGTAGGTGCGTGAATAGAAGAGCCGTCTATTAGGAATCAGGAAGGAACAGAGCGAATGTTCACCACAGTGCCATTTGTCTGCTAGGAGTGCTCGACAACAAGTTAGCGAGTCATGTGTGCATACAACAGGAAAACATAACAGTTTGTCAGGAAAATGCCAGATAACGAATTGAATTTATCAAAAACGGTTCCAATGGCTCTAAGCAGTATGGGACTTAGGTCATCAGTCCTCGAGATTTAGAACTACTTAAACCTAACTACCCTAACAACATCACACATTCTATGCCCGAGGCAGGATTCGGAACTCCGACCGCAGCAGCAGCGCGGTTCCGGACTGAAGCGCCTAGAACCGCTCGGCCACAGCGGCCGTCTTTGTATTTATCAACGAAGCAAATTTCGCCCGCCCCCCCCATTTAATGCAAATATAATACTTTACCAAGTAAGTAGCCTTCAAATTAAAGTTTTAGATAATCTTAGTGGCTAATTTCTTTAGCCTTGCGCTTCATACTAATGAAAATACCTAAAAGTATCGTTATTACTGAGTCGTCTTGATATATCACTTGCAATAATGAGAGAGGAGAAAATGTTGAGCTTGTCTCTTTAAATGACCTTTTGAAAATAGTCATTTTTGAACATTTGCCATTGTCAGTGATCGTTGCATTGCTAGAGCAACCTCGATGATAGAAAACACCTCTGACGTGTCCTTGTTAGGATGAACTGAGGTATGAAAGAAATTGGCTGTTAGCAAAATCCAGCTCTTTTGGAAATGCGAAACTTCCCTTGACCTTCCTCTAGAAAACATCACCGTTTTGTCAACTGCAGCACCGAGCGTTTGCCCGAATGCCACTGCGAACTTGACGTGAGGGAGAACGAGATTTGAGAAGTGGATGTAGATATGTGTAGCTCTCAACCCGATAGGATGATACAGAACAATTACGTCCACGTCTTTTGCTATTACAACACAGTATTAAAATCTAGATTTACTTTTTGAATTTTAGCGGTGTGTGCCTATTCATGGTGTGAGCCCTGATAACCCGCTCATAATTTGGGCCCTGGGAAGCTATGTGGCACTCGTTCGTGGACAACAGTTCACGTAATTAAAGGAAAAGCCGCAGGGCCCTTCGCAACTGTGCCAATTAATAGGAGGCTATGTAAGCGGAATACAATTTACGGTCGGTGACGGACGAATTTCCGCGGGCGGTGTGTTTGAACTTACCTGCGGCGGCGGCAGCAACGCGAGAGTGTGGACAGGGGCCGTAGGAGCGCGCTGCCGTAGGCAGCCGCATGAATATTCAGGAGCCGGTCCGCCGCCGCCACCGTCCCTACCTGCCGCCCTGGATTGTCCGGCGGTGGCTCCGCCTATCCCGGAAGGAAGGAAGGAAGGAGGGTAGCAAGGAAGGCGGCAGCGCACCGGAACGCCGTCGAAATCCCTACGGGCGGCCGGCGAGAGGACGCCATTGTTACCGGCGGGTGAGCTACGTCTTCTCATTATCTAATAACTTCCCTTCTTCTCCTTCTACACTTCAACTGTCAGACGTTTGCCTGTTGCGGTGTGGAGGAACTGATTTACGCTATAAAAGCCTTAAAAGGCAGTAAGGCGGCAGCCATAAATAGAATAAATTATGAACTTTTAAAGTAAAGGCTGGTACGTGAGTGTGGAATCACTCTTCTAAAGCAAAATTAGGTGGATAAACATGAAGTTAAAGTGAAATAGTATGAGACGGGAGACTATGTGAAACTATGTTACGAAAATGGTGGCCATTATGGAAGCTCCCAACTTCGATACAATTCATAATTTTCAAATGGAGACATGGAGAATTACATGCGAAAAACAACGATGCTATTCGTTTGAGCATACCTGGATTCATTCTCGACTTATGACTGATATTTCTTATGTAGGGACTTGGGCCAGGGCAAACCACCATTGCTGCAGCTATGCTGGCTGTAGCAATCAGCTGGTGCAGCTTTTCGCCATCATGACTGACCTTGGTATATAGCAGGCTCGTCCAAACTATCGCGATCACCCGCGGCCAGCGCACCGGGCGAATTCGTATGTTGCTGCCTGCAGTGGCAGAGCCGTGCCGCTCAGCCGGCCGTGCGGACCGCCCGAACGCCAGCCGATAGATATATTTGTTCGCCCGTTTTCCCTTCGGAGAGAGGACGTCTCACAGGTGCTTCAACTAGAGCTGATTGACCTACAGTGCCATATCCGCCTGAAGGACCGCTTTCTTATGTGTAGAACTTTGGATGACTTTTACAGCTGTCTTCCACGAGAGAAATATCCTCTTTTGCACAAGCACGCGGCCAAAGTTATGTCAGTGTTTAGTCCACGTATATCTGTGAGCTGTTTTTCTCTCTTTTAAAGCTTGCTAAAACTAAGATCCGTTCATTATTTGGCGATAAAAACTTGACCAATTCTTTGAGGTTAGCAGTCTCATGGAATATTGTACCAAGCCTAGACAAAATCGTTTCCTCGAAAAAGAAAAAAAAAACGTGTAAAATGTTAATTGCCTTCTTTAACAATGTTGGCTGTAAGAATTAAAGAGCTTTATAACCTTAATTCTATTTTAATAAGTTTTCAGACATGGTCAGTTAAAATTATTACGTACAAAACAGCAAACTAAGGATCCGATTTCTAAACTCTCAAATGGGATCCAAAACTGTAACACGAAGTATCACAAAAAATACTTACTTGTAACTACTAACAGTAAGAATGAGACTCTATATCCCTTACATAAAATTAATTCTAGAGTAGAATATTTTGTTTACGTCAGATCTGACCGCTGGACAGTACAGCGCACAGCAGTGGCGTGCGTTCTGACTCGCTCTGCACCTCTCTTTCTCTCTCTCTCTCTCTCTCTCTCTCTCTCTCTCGCTCTCGCTCCTATGCCGACACTAGCCGGGCGCAATTCTTCGATGAGCCTGGTATATAGGTATGTCCACCCGATTGACAATCAGGGGTGTTACAGAAATCCAGGACGGTTCTGCATCGTTATGATGCTGTAGCTACATGAGTCCTTGGGCATCTCCATGTCTGCAAGTCTGACCCTGGTTAAGTACTGGCCATCCAGACGACGAAACGTATGGAGTCGGCGACCACTGAGAACTGGGCTACTGCCGTGTAGCCCACAGAAGTACCGTCGTTCTACCACCATCCGCTGGTGCAGCCATCCACCATATGTCTGCTCCAGAATCAATTCTAGTGGATCGAGGGTCAAACTAGGAACATTTCAGCTGACGTCACATTTAGCAGCTACTGTTGCATGGCTCCACAAGCCAAACGTCAGGGGCCGGAGTGTGCTCTCTGGATGACCTCACCCACCTAGCAAGGACGCACCACTGCGATCCACGCTCCATTGTTTATAGCTGTGACTGGAACCCTGAGAGTGCACTGCCACCTTCTGTTCGTGAGAAGCGAACCTCTGATGTAAGCTGTACGGGGAAATAAATCAGCAAGTTTCAAACGACTGTGGCTACACTTGAACCTGCTTTCCACTAGAGGATCGAGGGTGTTGGACTGGCCACTCTGAAAAGTATTCTCTTCATTTCACACCCTCAAATGGACTAGACGCTATCCAATACCGGCGACACTTCCCTATACATGACGTAAACTACACATAACGTCAACTGAAAATAGTTTGCTGTCTGCAGTTGTTAGGCGAAGTTGTACTGCCTTTGCGATTGTCTGAAGACGGAATATTTCTAACTTCTTTCCAGTACTGTGGTGCCCTGCTTCATAACAGGCCAACTGTGGGCCATACCTGGACGTCAAGTTTTCCATAAAATGATTAGGTAGCAGAGGTTGTGGTGAGGTAGTCGCCACATTCCCCAGGTTGAAATCCATTTGATTTCTAACTGTGGGGACACGTGTATGGGATGAAGATCAAAAACCTCGCACGCTTCACCGCCAGAACTTGAGGAAAGAGAGAAGGGAATATCAGCAACCTTACAACTTGCTGGATAGCACATCGAACACTAGCTGTAGCTGTAGGCTTTATGTGTTATCACCAGCATTATCTTCGTTCTACACAAAGTGCTACATAATTCGAAAATGCTCTAATGAAAGAGAACATTGTTTATTTTCTGTCTGTTTGATATGTAACATTATCCCTGAAACGGTAGAGAGCCTGGATTTGGATGTGGTGAGACACTGGGCATAAAAAATTCAAAAAATGTCATTCCTTTATTTGGTTTTCTTTCCAGTTTTTAATAAATGTGGTTTCTCAACTGTAGCACGCATTTGAGAATTTGTTCCAGAGGCACTGTAATAAATGGTTTATATGTTTTTGAATGATACTTTACAGTGAGTAGCATTTAACAAACTGTACATATAAAAGACAGTCCACCAAAGCACCATAATCAGAGTCATTACCTCACAGTTTCAAAAGACAGTTATACATGGATTAGCTTACTGTAAGCAGAAAGGAAATTTACGTTAAAAGATTGACTCAGTGGCTGAAAAGTAAATGTGACTGCCTTGCAAGTGTAGAACAAATAGACTTCAAAAAGAGGAGTTCTACTGCAGATACACCATTTAGTATTCAAACTGTTGTTGAGGTCTTCAGTCGAAATACCGGTTTGATGCAACGGTCCACGCTGGTCTATTTTGTGTAAACTTCATCTCTGCAATACTACTACAGTCTATATCCATTTTTACTACGTGCTTGGTCTCCGTTTATAATTTTTACCTCTCACATTGTCTTCCACTACCATATGGTCGATTTCTGGATGTTGCTTGACGCCTAAGTGTGTGTCTTCTCAATCGATTCCTTGTATAGTCAAACTGTGCCACAAATTTCTTTTTTCTCCAATGCGATTAAGCACCTCTCAGTAGTTAGAATGCTGTGGACAACAGACATGTTTACAAGGCCGCACGCAGAGGTTCCTCTTTCGATCATAGCTCAGGCTTCCTAACACATCTCGAATGGCACAGTAAAACACTCAGCCTTCACCACATGGAAAATATTTGGCACCGTTTGGAACAATGGCTGAAACGTAGTATCCAGCACTCCTTCAACCTGACAGCTCTGCAGTATCTAATCACCAGAGATTGGGTTCAGATGGGTATGGTTTTTTGAAGAAACTTGTGGACTGCATTCCTCGCCGATGTGAGACTATTAAAAAAAATTAGAAACGGTGTTGCGCGCTGTTGGTATGATGTTTCTAGGACGTCACTAATTTTTTATCTGTTGTACTTTATGTTTGCATACGATACCCTGTCATTGTTAACAGTTGTGACAATGGAAGAATAATCATCCGAAAATAGTGGCATTATTAATGAGAGACATTGTGGGCCACAATAGCCCAGTGAAAGGGCAATGACTTTTGATGAGTCTATATTTGTAGATATAGCTGCAAATTGTCCGGATTATTTGATTGTAATTGGAACATATTTGGATTTTATTTCCCAATTTATTGATGTTCAGGTTATCCTAATGTCATTATTCATATTTCTGTCTCATCTTCTGCACCTTTTACTGCTCTGAGACACCTCATTTTTTGCTCATTCTTCTTCATATGTGACCCATCGCCTCCATAAGATAAAATAAGGACAGCTGTGGACTTATAAAATTTCAAATGCGTCTCTTTCGATTTTTTTCGCTTATACGTAACTATTGATAGATCAACAAGGGTTAGAGAATTTTGAGTGTTGCTCCTTTTTATCTCTGTCAACGTTATATCTAATGTCATATTCTAGAAAATTAAAATATTTAACTTCTTGTAACCACAATTTGAAAGTTTTTACAACACAACTTTTATTTACGTGCGTCTACGTGGAAATGACTGAATAACAACGAACACTCACCATCACAAAGGCAGTCGGAATTTCCTACTATAGGCAATAAAAGACAACTTCTGAGTTTCCCACAAGAGTCCGTTGTAACACACATACACTTAATTCCAAGTCCTATTCGGATGGCGAAGACGTAGTCCTGCGTGGAGACGGGCGTGAACTGACGTCCGTTGCTGGTTCAAGCCTTTAAATAGTATTGGTCAGCCTATCAGATGATGGTGTAGTAATACTTTCTGCAGGCCATCTCGAACTCCGTCTACAGGAGGTAGTACGTGGAATGTCTGTTTCCAAAAGAGCTGATGTTTACCATTGCTTACGCCTACGGGCATAGGCAACCTCGGTCTGGTGTCGTGTTAGATGTGTTGCCAGCCCGCAGGGGCAGCCTTGGCGATGGCGTAACACACCTCCCCGCTTGGAAGAGCTGGAGCTGCACGGGCTACCGAGGGGGACAGAGCACCAATGTCACCTGGTGCCGTAGGACGATCGGCAGCTAAGATCTGAAGGAGGCGGTGGAAACCGACCGCCGGTGAGTAGGGCGCCGCCTTCAGCGCAATGCTTAGGGAACGTCGAAGCGGTGGCTGTTGCTAGGCGACAGTGGTCTGGGCAAGCGGCATGGGAACGTCCGTGTCGTCCAACTGGGGCGGCGCTGAAGAGGGGCCCGGACGTGAATCCCGGGGAAGGTCTCGGTGTTGTCACAGGGCTGGAGGAGGCTGTTGGCCATTTCCTGGAAGATCCCCCACTAACTGAGGAGAGGGTAGCAACATAGGCCTCATGGAAGGGGCCCGCAACAGGAGAGAGAGAGAGAAGCCGGCGTCTGGGGCTGAGGGTGGTCAAGGAAACGAGGACAGAGTTGGTTGCAGTGTCATGAACCCACCCTCTCGTCCAGGAGGACGTCTAACAGTTGTCGACTATGGGGCCCGAGAACGATCCCCGGCAGCCAGTGGAGCCGGATGAATATCTGGAAGCACCGAGCACGGCGCGAGGTGCCATCTGCGGTAGGAGGAGATGGAGCAGGGTCCGAGGTTGGCGACCATGGAGCAGTTCGGCTGGACTCCAGTCGCCCATCAGCGTGGTCCTATAGAAGCTGAGAAATAACTGTGCAAACAAGGCGCTCCGTCCCGCCATTGGATTGTGGATGAAAAGGTGGGGTAAAGACATGGTGGACACCATTATCGTGGCAGAATTTGGCGAACTCTTGACTGCAAAATTGCGGGCCGTCATCAGTGACCAAGGTGACAGGAAGGCCTTCAATGGAAAATATTTTGAAGAGGGCCGTGATAGGAGTCACCGTGGTGATAGAGGAGCATTGGACTATGAAAGGGAAGTGGGAGTAGGCATCCATGACGAGCAACTGGTAAGCGCCGCGGAAGGGTCCCACATAATTCACATGGATGCATTCCCATGGGAGGGAAACGGCCTTTCAGGATTGGGAGGACTGGCGTGGAGTAGGAAGGACCTCGGTACACTGATGACAACCCCAGATCATGCACTCCACGTCTTCAATCATGCCTACCCAGAAGAAATGGCGACGTGTGAGGGTTTAAAAAAAATGTCTCTGAGCACTATGGGACTTAACTTCTAGAACTTAGAGCTAATTAAACCTAACGGTCACTGACCAGAAGCCCCTCATGGCCTTATTTTCTCTGCAAGCCCAGTTATCCACAAGGACTTCCCACCACCTGCAGTGATGGGCACTATACCTTTCAAGTTTTAGGTACACCATCCATTTCCGGCCCACCTCCCAGAATGCCAATTCCGAGGGCTTGTCTCGTCTCGCCTCCAGACAGGATTCGGCTCTCAATTCATCGGACCTCCTAATTTTTCAGGTCCATGGCGACATACGGGATGCATTGGCTGCACATTCTTTCACAGCTGAGAGGGTGGCACAAGCTGGTGCGCTGCTATGTTCTCCATGGAGACGTCCTTGATGTGGGTATTCGGAGTGAACTGATGTCCGGTATTGATTCTAGCCTTTAAATAGTATTGGTCAACCTATCAGATGTTGATGTAGTAATACTTTCTGCAGGCCATCTCGAACTCTCTCTGCGGGAAGTAGTACGCGGAATGTCTGTTTCCAAAAGAGCTATGTTTACCATTGCTTACGCCTTTGGGAATAGGCCATCTTGGTCCTGTGTCGTGTTAGATGTGTTGCCGGCCCACAGGGCTACCTTGGCGACGGTGTAACATAACTAATACTGTTATTTATTCAGCAAGAATCATTCAAAAAATTCATCGCTTTGCAGACCCCATCACACTGAAAATTGTAGAATCACTGCCCAGCCAGGGACGGGGTAAAATACTAAAGTATAAATCCATGAAAGTGAAGATACTGAACGCCAAGGAAGCGAAAATTAATTTATATTTACGGGTCGTTTCCTTTAAAAGCAATGGTTTTTAATCTTGTTCGCATCTTTAGGCTGTACTCTTTATATATTCTGATCAAAAAATAAATCACTTTCGCTGGTGATCATATTTTTCACCGAGAAGTATGGAATCGTCTGCATATAAGTTACAGGGTAAAATAGGAGAAAGAAACTAAGATTTCCATTCCTGTGTTGTATCGTCTTGACACTTGTTAAAAACTGTGCTTGATACACTGTATCCTTGTCTGGCCCCTTCATCAATAAAGGCTGCGTTAATTTAATATTTAAAGCTGGAAACATTGTATAGGTTCCTTAGACGGCATATCAAGTTCAATAGATAGCTTCCATTTTCCATTGTTCTCAACATTTCCTCCATGAATATCATCAAAATCTTTTACAAAGTCTATGAGTAGTCTGCAGTAGACAATATACTCTCAAAATTATTGAGGTCCTTTGGAGAGCCAGACATGAAAAAACTATTCCACTTTGTTGCAAGACATATCAGGTAGGCCAGCTGCTCGTTGAGCAATAAATAAAGGAAATCAAGGAGAAATTTAAAATTCCGGCAGAAGAAACAAGAACACTGCGGTTTGACGATGACTTTATAGTCTCTCAGAGATAGCAAAGGTCTTAGAACATCAGTTGAACAGAGTGAATAGTGTCTTGAAAATATATTATAAAATGTATATCAACAAAAGTAAAACAAGGGTAACGGAATGTAGTCGAATTAAAGGCGATGATACTGATAGAATCAGAATAGGAAATGAGACATTAAAACTAGTAGATGAATTTTGCTGTTTGAGCAGCAAAATAACTGACGAAGATAGAACTACAAAGAACATAAAATAAACTGGCAATACAAGCATATCATTACTGCGAAAAAATGATCGAAAATCGAATATAAATGTAAATGTTACGAAGTCTTTTCTAATGGTATTTGTAAGGATTGTTGCTTTGTGTAGAAGTACTAGTTGGATGATAAGTGGTTCTGAGACATCAAGAGATCACGAATTTAGTATTGGAGGGCAGTGTGGAGGGTAAAACTCCTAAAGGGAGAGCAAGATATGAATACACTAAGCAGATTCAGAAGGATGTAGGTTGCAGTAGGTACTGGGAGAACAAGAAGCTTGCACAAGCTAGAGTAGCATGGAGAGCTTCATCAAACCAGTCTCGAGACTGAAGACCAGAGCAACAACAACAACGAGTGGTTCAGACAAAAAGCCAGTATAAGTTTCTGATACGGGTGCTGCAGATGAATCTTGAAAATGGGATGAATAGATCGAATAACTACTAACACGACAAATTTGTGTTGTGCATTACGGCAAGTCTTGTCATGGGGGAAGCCTCGTCAGAGAGGTCCACCGCATGAGCGTCTAGGGAACTGATTGCTGTGGTAGTTTCCCGTTGTCTTGCACTGATGATGATGAAATGAGAGTGAGGACAACACAACATCCAGTCCCTGAGCGGTGAAAGTCTCCGACCCAGCCGGAAATCGAACCCGGGCCCCTTGGCGTGACGGACAGCAGCGCTGACCACTCAGCTATCGGGGCGGATATGTCTTTTGTCCACAGCATTATCTTGAGGATGTTGAAGGGACAGTCAAAGGAAACGAAACCGACGAAAAAAAAGTAAGTAAACTGTTTGTTATTTCAACTGTAATCGCCATACATATTAACACATTTATTACATTGTGAGACAGGACGTTCAAGGCCTTAATGGGAAAACGTTTGCGGTTTTCTACGGAAACATGATTGCACCAATACGCGCACCTCTCCGTCTGAAGCAAATCGACGGCCACGAATATCCTTTTTCAGGGATCCAAAAATATGGAAATCGTATGGGGAGAAATCGTGACTGCAGTCTGGACGTGTAAGAGCTTCCCAACCAAACTTCCACGCGTACTCGAAACAATCGTACCAACATATGGGATGCCATCATCTTTCCTACTAAAGATTGGCTTTTAAAGTTTCTCGCTGTTTTTGAAGACTGTTGCATTGTCATTTACTCTGTGGTTCGTAGCAATAGACCCACGTCTTATTACCGGTTACTATGGAACTAAAATTATGTTCTCCTTGACCATAAGAGTTATTTAAATGTGATTCCGACATTGCCAAACGTTCCTACTTGTGTTTGTCACTCGCTGCGATACCAAACGATCGAAAACTTTAGGGATTCATGGGAAACTGCACATAACGAACCCAGGCAATTGCTTAACTGTTCCGCAAGATCATCAATTCTGACACGACGAACATAAAGAATCACTCCCTCAAATGTCACGATGTTCGTTTACCTTTTCAAAATGATGCTTAACCCGAACGCTCTTCGTCGCGAACACGCAGACGTCTGATTTTTAAAACAATTTATCCGTTTGCAAAATTTTTATTCGTCAAGACAGCTATCACCACAGTGCAGGTTCATTCTGCGAACAATCTCTGCAACTGCAGTCCATTCAGAGTACAAAAAAACGAATCACCATCCTCATTTCTTCCTTAGTGCATATGGACAATGGGGCACTCAAAATGAAATGCACTGAAATCAGTACCAATAGAACCTCTCAATGAAAAACATAGGTAACGCAAAACAAAAACACTAGACTCGTATTCGGGAGCACGGCGGTTAACATCCGCGTCCGGCCGTCCAGATTTAGGTTTTCCGTGATTTCTCTAAACACCTTCAGGTAAATGCCGGCATGGTTCCTTTGAAAGGGCACGGCCGATTTCCTGCCTCATCATTACAACATTTAGAGGTTGCTCTCCGTCTCTAATGACCTCGATGACGATGGGATTTACATACGTATCTTCCTTCCTTCCTTCAAAATAACAGCGATATTACGGCTTTTCATTGACGAAACAACGCTGTCAGTCGACGGAGAAGAAAAAAATCGTATTGCTTTCTCCTCGTATATAAATTGCAAGCCACTGTAAGGTGCCGTGTGGAAGGTGTTTATCACTAATGAATTTCTGTCCTGTGCCATTCACATCGAGTACTAAACAAAGAAAAATTACTGTACAGGGTGTCTCAGGACAGATGGTCAGTATTTAGCCATATGACAGGAACTATCATTTGAAGTAAAAAACTTCATATAGGCGTATGCCCTAATCCGAATGCTCTCCGAGGTAGAATATACCTAATGTACATTGTTATTTATTTTCTGCATAATACAACACACTGACACGTTTAAAATGGTTCAAATGGCTCTGATCACTATGCGACTTAACTTCTGAGATCTTCAGTCGCCTAGAACTTAGAACTAATTAAACCTAACTAGCTTAAGAACATCACACACATCCATGTCCGAGGCAGGATTCGAACCTGCGACCGTAGCGGTCGCTCGGCTCCAGACTGTAGCGCCTAGAACCGCACGGCCAATCCGGCCGGCGCTGACACGTTTACTCAATTACAATATCAAGTAAACATTACAATATGCGCTTTACAAATTATCAGCTGGAAAATACGTATCTTCAATTCATTCGCCTCTAAGCGTCATAGTACGCACATTAAAACTGTTGCACAGTTCAAGTAAATGTTAAAATATCCCACCGTCAAGCTGAATGCATTTGTGGACTATTGGGACAACATGTGGTGCTTGTCTGAGTGCTTCTATCCTAATGAGTACAGCAGCGTCAATGAAGTGACCAAGAATATCATCCCGTGTATTTACTTTTTACGTTTTTGGGGTATACAAGCCTATAAACAAAAATCAAATCATTTAAGATCTGTCGATCTTGGTGGCCAGTTAACTGTACTACAACGATCAGTCCAGTGTCTAAGATGTGGTTAAGATGCTCCCTCACATGTCTGGTAATATGTGCAGGTGTTCTGTCTTGTTGGAAGTGCATTGCAGTCCAGTGGCTAAAGGAACGCCGGCCGGTGTGGCCGTGCGGTTCTAGACGCTTCAGACTGGAACCGCGCGACCGCTACGGTCGCAGGTTCGAATCCTGCCTCGGGCATGGATGTGTGTGATGTCCTTAGATTAGTTAAGTTTTAGTAGTTCTACCTTCTAGGGGACTGATGACCTCAGATGTTAAGTCCAATAGTGCTCAGAGCCATTTGAACCATTTGCTAAAGGAACGCCCTCAAGGTGCTCAACAACCGATTTCTCTAAAGAATATAAGTGATTCCGTCCCGTCATTAGGTCTTGTAAAATGACTTAACCTATCAGCATGTTGCTCATTGTGCAGCACCAAACAATGGTTGAAAAGCGGAAATTACTTTGCTCTATAGCGTGCGGATTGTCCTGCGACCATCGCTGATTATCAAACGTGTTGTTGACTCCATTTCAAGCGAACGCGGCTTCATCAGTGGGCAGTATTAATGGAAGCCGACGGCCATTGTCATTTGCCAGTGGGAAAATTCTGGTCGCGTGGTATTATTGCCAATGTGAAGATTGTGGACAAACTGTATGTGAAATGGGTACAAGTTTCCGCATATAATGTTCGCCATACACGTATTCGTGGGCCTTTGATACATGCATAAAATTGCTTTGCGCTGGTACTAGGACAATGATACACTACTTAATTGAACAACGCGTTGCTGTTAACGCACAGTTTGTTGAACTACGAGTTCAGAAGAAATATGCGAACATGGAAGAGTACTTATTTTACGGATTGTTGTATAAACTCTCGTAAAAACTCTACAATAAGGAATTTGAGGGGTCGGAAAGCGCCAACGGTATTCTTAAACAGCAGCAGCAGCACTACCATCGCAGAAGCCGTAAATGTACACCATATCTGTATGTTCTTCATTAGTGTGAATGTGTTTCATTTCAGCCAGCGTGTGCACAAACACAGTTAACTGCTTCTTCTCTCTGATACACTCTCGATCCCTCGCACCACTCTAACTCACAACACACACGGATATCTGCGCGTTCAGTGAGCTAGTACAATGGCAGGAAATTCATCCCGAGCAAAGAGGAGTGTTGGTCTAGAGTAAAACCCCAAAATACTGGGTTGGTAAGATAAGTACGTGCACGACTAACCCAGAAACAACTGTACGTTAAACGTGTCCTAACACGGAAATCTTTCGGAATACGGCGTACGTCCATTTAAATTTTCTTTCCGTCAAATGAGTGTTCTCGCTATAGCTCTGAATGTTGGCCATCCTCCTGGGTCACCGTGTATACACACCTACACCGTGCAACACAATTAAAGGATCACCTTTTCGAAATCCGTAATACTCTCCCATTGTGACGCAGAAGTTTGAAATTTGGCTCAAAGGCGCCTACAACCTTCCTCTGTAGTGATACAAAAGCGTGCCACCCCGTAAATTCACTCTCGAGCTCGACGATGTCTGAGACAGCAAGCTATCGACACATGGGAAAAAAAGGAAAAACCTCAGAAGTCAACGTATCGTGTGACGTGGGTTAATGATAGTACCTTAATGGAGCCACATTGGCACCAAATTTCACCACATTGCTGCCCGGTGTCACCATGGAATGACCCACGGTGAAACGTCGTCACATCCCCTCTTATCAACATTGCACCCCTTCTATCGACGCCTTTTCGAAATATGTCAGAACCACGACGCCCAGCATTGAAATTACGTAGTTTCCTTATGGGTGGGCGGGGAAAACATTTCAGACACACCGCTGCTCAGAATCCACATGAGCAGGTGGCAGATGATTTCTTGAAGGGCATCAATGAAACTACCCCGTTCCTAAGGGCGGTTCCGGCACATTTCGCAGTCAAAAACAACAGCTTTGAGTGAGCCATGTGTGGCTCGCGTTGGTGCCGTTGGTAGGTTGGCGTCATGTAATAGGGATGGTGGCGTCTCGTTTTCTTCCTCAGTTTACGGGCGCCACTACATTTGCTAGCGTTGTCTGTCCACTAGTGGCAGCAGCAGCAGCGTTTATCAATATCTAGTACCCGTACTATCTTTGGAAGGATGTAAAGTGTTTTCCAGGTCCGGTGGGTCGCGAGTTCGGGTGGGACGCAGCGGCAGCACGAGGACATGCCGGGAACGTTGGGAGCACACAGGCATTGCCAGATCGAGGGGCTGTAGTCGCGAGGGCCACAACCTCGTAGTCCACTGGACCCAGCACGTTGAGTTAACACTAACCCAGTAATGAAACCTCCATTTTGGTGATCACGCCGTTTGCTAGTGTGTTGCTGCTTGAAGGTCGCCGTGAGACAAACAGCAGCAAGTGCAGTGTGTCGAGTTGGCGGAATCTATTAGCCGTCTTCTACTGGCTGTTATTAGTTTTGAATTTTGTGTTATTATTTGGTGAAGTGCAACCAGTGGTATTTTACTGCCTAATGGCCGCTAACGCCCCAGTTATCAGCCTTGGAGGTGAGCGTATTTTTGCAGCAGTGTACTTTTCCTCGTCTTGCCGATGCTGTCCGGCATGACATGTAGTTCGACAGCCTCCTTGATTGCAGGGTGGATTGTGGTTTCTTTTGACTACATTGGTTGTGGTGGTTCCTTCTGCCTTTCGTTGTTTTACACACCATATTCTGAAGACGCAGTGCTGTCCATCACTTCACCCTCGCTTTATCCCACAGTTGTACTGGTTATCACATGTTATGTGGATTTGATAAGAGGACTGATCGGCGTTTAAACTGTCCCTAGTTTGAGTTGCCATCCTGTTAGGTGAGCATAATTCTTGGCTGCCTGTCTCACGGCTTACACAGCTGTAGGGACTTTTCTCAGGTCCATCCTTGGAGCAGCGTCTGTGGATCACTCCCTGTTTTTATTTGGTCTTGTTGTGTCAATTGTTTAAAAATATTTTGTTTAAATTATTCCTATTGCTTGTGGCTTTCAGCTGACAAGTAATTTGAATTCTTCTTAATAAGGCCATCAGCCGTCAGTGTATCTTGTGTTACAGTCAATTTTTTTAATGATTGTTTTAAAAATTATTTCGCTATTTTTCAACGTGTAGTTGTCATTCTCACTTGTAATCCAGGCCTTCAGCCGCTAATTGTTCTGAAGTATTACTTATGGCCTTCAGCCGACAAATAATTTTGAATTCTCTCTTAATAAGGCTTTCAGCCGTCAATGTAGCTTGTGTTGCAATCAGTTTTTTTAAAATGATTGTTTTAAAAAAATTATTTCCTTAAATAAAGTGTATGTGTTTACTATGCAACCAACGGTACTCGAGTAGGCCCCGTCCACACCTTTTCCTGCTTTCCCTAAGTCACACATCTCACTGAGTGCGATGAGCAACAGGGCAAAGCCCTTGACTATCTTTGATGCTGCTGACACCCTCAGACGTTTCGGGCCCCTCTGAGGATATTGTGGGGCCGCAGTCCCGTTGAACGTGATGGCACCCCTTTGGAATGCAATGTGACAGCAGTTTTCGCTCTCGTGTAAAAGATGGAATCACTGAGCGCCAAGGAAAATCATTCTACGATATCCGAAGGTGATCCAAAGTAACAAAGCATCCTTACGCATTTTCAGCCCTCTTGTTTCGCGCCCTCTTGTGGCGGGATCCGGTAGGGGGGGGGGAGGGGGAGGGGGGGGGGGGAGGGGGAGGGGGGGAGGCTGGTGCGTGGATCAGCAAAAGACCTCCCAGTTTCACAACACCCTCAGTAGCATCCGCCTTTATTGAGAGTTTTAAAAATCTACCTGTACCTAGACAATCTATGCAGCCTTAGGCGCCTGCTAGTAGACAACAGGGGTGCCTGTTACATGAATTTCTGAGGTATGGTCTTTTTTTCACATACTTCGACACCTTGCTGTCTGAAACGTCGTCGACCTCGAGAATGACGTCGGAGGGTGTAACACTTTTGCGGTGATACAGGGGATGGTTGTAGGCACCTTTGAATCGAATGTCAAACTTCTGCACTGTTGTGGGAGACAATATGTGGTTTTGAAAAAAGCGATACTTTATGTTGCCTAATGCTATATGTTTGTGTACACGTGCTATCCTCTTTTATCGTATTCTTCTGGTCACTGTACAAGGTATACCATGGTGCCATCAGATCTGTTGCACAGTGCTCCTCGAAAGTAGGTTCCTGAAATCTAGCCAGCTTGGTTTCGCGAGATCTATGTCGTCTCTCTTCAAAGGATTTTCAATTAAGTCAACAGAGTATCTGTCTTACATTCGCGTAAGGGCTATCCCGACATTCTGCGAACCTAGTAGTCCGTGCCTGAATTAATTCGATATCTGTTATCTACTTCATAAAGACTCCAGTCGTGGTGGAAGTACTATAAAATCTGTCGAACTACCGTCTGGTAACAGATTTCCTCTACAGCTGCACCGAACTTTCCCAGAACTCTTCAAACAAGATCACTGTTTTCACTTGATCGTCCCATTTCATATTGCAGGATATTTAATGAGATGGCGTTTAGTAGAGGTTTACAACTTGCCTTGTATCCGAGAATTAACACATTCTTTCTCGTTGTAATGGACATTTTTTTGCATTTATCCAAATTTAAAGGAAGTTGCCATTCGTTACAACATACACAAAATTTGTCCCTATCTTCCTGCGTTTACTTACGTTTTTCATCTAGGCCTACTATAGTTATCAGAAGATAACAAGTTTATCAGCGAATAATTTTCCAGTGTTGTTGACTCTAAAGTCACTCTAAAGTCACTTTACTCTGAACGACGTTGCATACCATCCACTTTCACCCATTAACTTCATCCCTAAATCTTTTATCGTAGCAGCACAATTTGTAGGAACGGAAATTTTGCTGTACGGCAAATATATTTCCCGTTCATCGATCATTTTACCTCTTTATACCATAGCGTAAGAAATTTTTAACGACGATTAGTGTATTTCGTATAGTCCCTCCGTCCCTAACTCACGAAGGAGTACGCGGTTTCCCGCACAGACTGCTGTGGAGGGATCTAACTGTGGCGCGAGCAGCACGTTGAACGCTATTGACCAGTATGAAATATCGTACCACATTGCTACGAAACATGGCCGCGTTTATCGCAAAGCGGCAAAGCGTATAGGATTAGCATTTCATTAGAGACACTCAGTGGAAATTTACAGGAATATCTGCTGGCCTGGTTGCCATCGCTGTTTGTAATCCTCGTGTGGAAATATTCCGATATTTCCTCCTCATAATAAATGAATCATTGTCCATGCGCGAGTCCGCTTGTGTGTAAATGAAGTTAGTGTGCATTTGCTTGTCTGTGTCGAGTAGGAAAGCGTGCAACCAAGGAAAATAGCATGCACTGTATGAAAGACGACAAAGAAAAGGTCTTATGTCTGTGCCTAAGAATGCGGCTAGAGCTCCAAGGCAGTTTAAGAAATCTAGATTGAATAGTAAAAAAAGGTAATGAAATAGTAATTATTAAAATGGCGAAGGATTTTTTATGTGCTTGCGTTAAAAATTTCGTAAATTATTTTTGAAATGCATCACAAGTTACGCTCCTTTTATTTATGCATTTTTACCACATGGCAAATTTATAGCATATGAGCACACATCCTTACCAAGTTACAGTAAAATGTGCATAGTAAATTAGCGGTACATAAAATAACAATAAAAATAAATATAATAATGACAGATTAATAAATTTCAGTTGTTTTGAAATAACTTAGAGGTAGGCAACCGCCAATATTTCAGCAGAAAACACCCTGCCATTTTCAAGGCAAAACTGCAGCAAGTAATCTCTGTGCAAGTGAATCTAAAGCCTCGGTTTTCAGAGAAACTTCTTCAGGATATCACCCATACACTGTAAACACCAGCGCCATCACAATCCAAGAATAATCCGCTTCAGAAGTTATTGTTAGTGAAATTAGTAATCGACAAGTCAGGCATCGTAAAGAGAGCAGGATTCCATGTAGAATTTAAACAGAAAACACCATCTCTATTTACAAGGTTACTTGCTAATTTAGTTAACCATTGTTTTCCTCTATGGGAAGGAAATGTATTGCGGCTTGCAGAGGTTGGATAAACTTCGCAATAGTAGACTAAGACGGCAATGTGTGTTGTCGTTTTGCTGAGACGTCGTGATCAAAACATTGTTGCACAACTTGGATAAGGTTGTGCATCATATTAATTCTCATGCCACCGATAACATCAAGAAACTCACTGGCTTAGCTGTTGTACATGATAGGATCAATTACACTTGTCAACAGTTGGAATTTGTTTCGGCTTTAATGATTGCTTAACAAATTTCGGTTTTTCTTGAGATTAGCTGGTCGGTATTCCATGCTCGCATAATATTATAATTTTTTTGGTATTTTATGCTTTTATAGACAAGATTAGCATGATGTATTGATATGTCCACTGGAACTAAACTCGCTTTGTGTGTGTTTTGTCGTGTAGTAATATGTTGGTAAAGAGATGTGGCAGATTTCTTGTGTGTGCTGAGTCCATTGAAAGTCGCCGTATTTATTTGCAGGTTCGTTCGCCAGTCTCACCAGCGTCTCTCCAGCTCCAAGTTGACGTAGTGTAGCGGAAACTTTCTATAGTAATTAGATTGACTAGCGGAAATGATATCTACGTTCGAGTCTCACCTAACTGTTTATCAGACATGAGGACTAATTTATTTCTTCTTTGAATAAAACTTTTACTCTCATTATCGAGTTATAATACGTAACACTCACAATTATAAGTTCCCTTCGTCTTCATAAGAGAAAGAACAAAATAGGAGTCATTAACACTACATTCACCAACAGGGATGATAGAAATAAGAGATGTTGCAATGATAATATTCGCTTTTATTATGCATTGGTTCCTGCCCACAGAACAGTATCTTGCACTGTTATATCTGTAAGAAAATGTTATATTACAGCAGTCAGACTGGGAATTTCATTCTTTAACAGCTCTGGATTTAGCGAAGTCTGAATGTTCCCTTGTCTCGGAGTGTAATACTATATCTCGACGTCCTGCGAAAAATCTCACGGAGGAAGCTTTTGACCACCCCAACTTGTAAGCGTTTGTCAGTGGTTGATTTCCTTAGTTCTGCTGACGAGGCTGTTTTTAAACTACCTCTTAATGTTGCAGAGGAAGCTAAGAGGAAGTCGTTTGTTGGCTGGGGCACGTTCACCCAAGAGTAATATAACAACGGATGAGAGGGCTGGTTTATGTTCACTTAGAGTTGATCCGGATATTGCTATTTTACATGCTGACATGGGCAATGCTGCCATTATTTTGGATGAGCAGTATTACGCTCAAAAGATTCAGTGTTTATTGTCTGATTCAAAGCGTCGCAGTGTTGGTGCTGACCCCACAAAAGGTGTTGAGAGAGAGACTAACAGCCTGCTGAAGAAAAGTTCCTTATGGCATCCTAGGTTATATTACCTAAGCTGCACAAGGAAGGGGTTTCTCTTCGTCCGATGGTAACACTGGAGCTCCGACGTATTGTGTAGCAAAACACCTTGCTACTCTGTTGAGCCTGTAGTGGGTCGTTGTGAGCACCACATTAAGAACTCGGCGGATTACTTACGTCGACTAAAGGGAATGCTTTTCAATGACTCTGATATTGTTGTAAGTTTGTGCACTGCCTCTTCAGTAGTGTTCCTCAGTCTGATTTGCTGAGTATCTGTTGAGAGGCCAGACAAACGCGCGGTTCCTGAACAGTGCAGCAGCCTTTTCAGTAGTTGCAGAGGCAACAGTCTGGATGATTGACTGATCTGGCCTTGTAGCACTAACCAAAACGGCCTTGCTGTGCTGGTACTGCGAACGGCTAACAGCAAGGGGAAACTACAGCCGTAATTTTTCCCGAGGGCATGAAGCTTTACTGTATGGTTAAATGATGATGGCGTCCTCTTGGGTAAAATATTCCGGAGGTAAAATAGTTCCCCATTCAGATCTCCGGGCGGGGACTACTCAAGAGGACGTCGTTATCAGGAGAAAGAAAACTGGCGTTCTACGGATCGGATGGAATGTAGTCGAATTAAGTCGGATGATGCTGAGGGAATTAGATTAGGAAATGAGACACTTAAAGTAGTAAAGGAGTTTTGCTATTTGGGGAGCAAAATAACTGATGATGGTCGCAGTAGAGAGGATATAAAAAGTAGGCTGGCAATGGAAAGGAAAGGGTTTCTGAAGAAGAGAAATTTGTTAACATCGAATATAGATTTAAGTGTCAGAAAGTCATTTCTGAAAGTATTTGTATGGAGTGTAGGCAAGTATGGAAGTGAAACGTGGACGATAAATAGTTTGGACAAGAAGAGAATAGAAGCTTTCGAAATGTGGTGCTACAGAAGAATGCTGAAGATTAGATGGGTAGACCACATAACTAATGAGGAAGTATTGAATAGGATTAGGGAGAAGAGAAGTTTGTGGCACAACTTGACTAAAAGAAGGGATCGGTTGGTAGGACATGTTCTGAGGCATCAAGGGATCACCAATTTAATATTGGAGGGTAGCGTGGAGGGTAAAAATCGTAGAGGGAGACCAAGAGATGAATACACTAAGCAGATTCAAAAGAATGTAGGTTGCAGTAGATACTGGGAGAAGAAGCTAGCACAGGATAGAGTAGCATGGAGATTAGATGGGTAGATCACATAACTAATGAGGAGGTATAGAATAGGATTGGGGAGAAGTTTGTGGCACAACTTGACTAGAAGAAGGGATCGGTTGGCAGGACATGTTCTGAGGCATCAAGGGATCATCAATTTAGTATTGGAGGGCAGCGTGGAGGGTAAAAATCGTAGAGGGAGACCAAGAGATGAATACACTAAGCAGATTCAAAAGGATGTTGGTTGCAGTAGGTACTGGGCGATGAAGAAGCTTGCACAGGATAGAGTAGCATTGAGAGCTGCATCAAACCAGTCTCAGTCCTGAAGACCGCAATAACAACAACAACAATTGAGGTTAGGTTTGGAGCTGCATTAACTAACCCATTTTGACAAGTGGTTACTTTCAATGACTTACTGTTCAACGACCATTAATTCAAGCAGACAGATGTAGTTGCGATGGGAAGTCCGTTGCCACGTATTGCTGCTAATTTGTTCTGGAAGGTCTCCAGGAGTCGGTGGCTTTGAAAACTTTTTTTCAGCTATGTAGGTGATACCTGTGTTGTTTGGCCTCATGGCAGAGAGAATTTGAACGACTTTTTAGAACACCTGAATTCAGTCAACAGGATATACAGTACACGATGGAGGTGAAAATGGATGACTGTTTTTGCTTCCATCATTTGTTGGTCAAGAGGAAGCTGGTTAGTATGTTAGGACAAGGAGTTTGTAAGAAGCCTACTTACACTGACATGTATCTACAGGCTGATCGTTGTCTCCATCCGGCTCTACATGAACGGGTACCTCTATCTTGGTTCACAGGGTCCGTGTCGTCTCGGACCCTGAAAGTCTGTCAGCTGAGTTAGCCCACCTCGAGGTCAGCTTTCATCAGGAAGGTTATAGTGGAAGATCAGTCATGCGTATCGCTATCGACCAACTGTGCACAGGGTGAGTGACGATGGTACCAAGGTAGCACCGAAGTCTGTTGCTTTTTTGCCTTTGACAGGGAGACCCTTTAAGGGTTCATAAAGGATGATTTTGGTTTGCGTAAGGCAGGTGTCTACCATATTCCTTGCAGTTGTGGCATGTCATATATTAATCACACTATCAGGACGGTGGAGGAGCAGCGTACTGAACATAAAAGGCACGAAAGCATGCAACAACCGAGTAATCCTCCATTATTATCTTGGCATCGGTCATGCTATGGAATATAACAATACGAAGATGGTGGCATGCACTTATAGCTTTTGGGATGGTGTTATTAAGGAGGTTGCTGACATTGAATTACCAAGTAACCTTATAAACAGAATGGTGGTTTTTGTTTAAAGTCTGCATGGAATCCTGCTCTCTGTCTCTTGTCAAAAAACAGACAGAGTTTACGTTACCTGACCTGAGATCCCCTGCTATACCTGTACTCGAACATACTACTTTATTCATTTGACAAACATTGCAAGAATAACGAAAACATTAAAAGAGAGCAAGGCAAACATTAATTTTAGAACTTAATTTCCGGCTAAATCAGCCATTCAATCTCAAGCATCAAGGGAAAAACAACTTTAATGTAAAACCTGCTGAAGAACAATAACTTAAGACTCAAAAACAGGAATTCGAATCTTAAAAGGCAGAAGGCCTCATCTTAAAACAAATCTGTAAATTAGGCTGAAGGCCCAAATTAATCCCACGCCTTAAGGGCAAAACAACTTTAATTTAAAATCGGCTAGAGGCCATACATAAACAAACAACTAGGACAAACAAAGAAAAAGGCAGCGCATCAAATGGCGCTCAGAAGTTTTGAAGGGTCGGCCTGGAAATCAAACATTAACGCTCGCTTAGGTGAGACAGGCAGTCGACCCAACAATTCTCAATCCGACGGCAATCCAACCGACAGACAGTAAGCAGACCAAGCATAACTTCCACTCCACCCGAACAGCATACAACAGAGAGTTCAACGGAACAACGGAGAAGGTATCGGCGCCCACAACGAATTACACATTCGGCTGTCAAACTACACGCCGTGCTGGAAAGCCACAACACGACGAGGAAAATACACTGCCTGAATTTACGTCAACGGTCAGGGCAGGTAACCGGAACGTTAAAGGCTACAAGGCAGAAGATTCCTCTGGTGCACTTCAATTCCAAAATAATCAAGGTAAGTTAAAATCCACAGGAGGGCCGCTAGAATTTCTCCAACTTGAAAACACGCGTTGTTGCTCGCGGGAATGTCCCAACAGCCCACAACGAAAATTAGAACGACACAATGAAAACAATTGGGGCTGACTGGTAGATTAATAAAGGGCTCAACTTTCGTGTTCGGGATCGGTGAGCAACGGACATCGTAGCAATGGGTACAGCGCCTCAACTCCTACCGCGCTTGGACGCTGCCAGCGGCCCCGGCCAGACACGCGCCACGGAGACTTCCTCGCTGCTCCACGCCAACCGACCAACTGCCCGCACACGGCACAGCCGGAAACTTAATGCGCGAGGCCAAAGATAGCACAAGGGTGCGAATATGGATACATGCTGCTACTGCCACTCGCGGAGAGAGGGTTTAACAGCATCTACATCTACATCCATACTCCGCAAGCCACCTGACGGTGTCTGGTGGAGGGTAATGGTGATAATCGCGGGAGACTAATTACAGAATAGCAACCAAAGTTTAATGCAAAGCATAACACGAGCCAGTCACGGCTCATTACGCATTGGCTACTAATTTCGTTGTCGATAACTTCTGACAGACATCCTCGCTTTGTCATGGTGCTAGTGTTGACAGTGAGTGTGAGTTTTATGTTTCCGGAGTCTTTCTGGAAGTCTAGATTTTAAATACGATTGCACAGCGCTTACTTGCTGTAGGTTTGCTTTGAAAATGGCAGAGTGTGCTCCTGTCGAAATATCGGCGGTTGTCGGCGTCGTCACCCGGCAGGATTTGGGTAAGTTATTTGAACATTGCACAAGCCGGGAGACTCTGGCCCCAATTTCAGTCGTATTTATATTGCGTTAAGTAATACCTGTTTCTTGCTTGTCCATTGGAAGACGTATAACGGAAATGTATTTCAGCATAAAACATTGTGCCAAGCAATACCTCAATGTACTCTTGTCCAGCTCGAGCAGTGATAGCTGGCAGAAATGTGTTAGAAGAGTACAAAAGGAGTCATTTTCGAGAAGGATTGGAAGAGAGGGAAATATTATGGTAAGATTAGGAGACGAAGTGGTCTTACGAAACAGAAACACCTCTGGTTAAGGAAAGAGCACGTGATAATAATGTGATGAGATCCTGATTCATTATAGAACAGAGGAAACATCTGGGATACGCCGAGATGGAAATTCTGTCAATGATAACAGATGAAGCTCGAGTCTCCTCTTGAACGTAAAATCGTTTTGTATAAAATGTAAGTTACCGGTTAGTCATAAGGCTGCAGTGGAGAAAAGGATGCAAAAACATTTAGTGTTGCGCCTAGCCGCAGCCCAAGTTGAAGTCGAGCCGGCCTACGAACGCTACAGTAGTGACTTAGAAACTGTACTGGTTCACTTGTATTACGAATTATATGTACTAAAGAGCTGCTTATGTTTGTCTATCGCCCCTTGCTTACGACACGTCTATATTTCACAAAGTTAAGTTGTTGTTGTTGTTGTGGTCTTCAGTCCTGAGACTGGTTTGATGCAGCTCTCCATGCTACTCTATCCTGTGCAAGCTTCTTCATCTCCCAGTACCTGCTGCAACCTACATCCTTCTGAATCTGCTTGGTGTATTCATCTCTTGGTCTCCCTCTACGATTTTTACCCTCCACGCTGCCCTCCAGTACTAAATTGGTGATCCCTTGATGCCTCAGAACATGTCCTACCAACCGATCCCTTCTTCTAGTCAAGTTGTGCCACAAACTTCTCTTCTCCCCAATCCTATTCAACCCTCCTAATTAGTTATGATATCTACCCATCTAATCTTCAGCATTCTTCTGTAGCATTAAGTATTGTAATCATTTCCTTTTATAATAAACTTCGTTAATACGATCTGCTTGAATTGTTGTCTCGCGATCGCTGAAAGCAGCTTTCCTATGCACCCTGTATTAGACGAATGGGTAGAACACGACACTGGCGACGATGTGTACCACGAACCATCAGCCGACAGCCACCATTGATTCCCTATTTTGAATCTTGGTGGACTACTGTTTTACTGGCGCCTTAATGCTCTCTTGTCCTTTTTTTGTAGGGGTGTTTCTTGTTTTATCAGTCTCTTAACGTGTTTTTGCTAATCATTCTTGTCAGGTGGGCGTTGCAGAAGTTTTCTTTGCTTCTGTACTTATTTTTCTTGCTTGCCTTGTCTGTTTATTGCACCTGTCTCTTCCACCATGACAACCCCACCTATCCCACCCCTTGCTCAGGCGCCTTAGATGCAAGCGTTAGATGCAATACAGCTAAAGCAGATGTTTCAGATCCAGACCCAGGAAATATCTACAATGCTAAACACGGTGCACCAGCTATTGGCCGTCGTTGTGCGCCCAACAAACCAAGCACCTACCGTAGCTACCGTGGTTGCAACTGTTTCAAGCCCACGTACTTGCTCACAACGTACCACGCACATTGAAATTGCCTTATTTATTGTCCGCGGTAGGAAGTGCAGTGTTCCGCCTCATTCCAAAACTCGTTCCTATCCCCACCTCGAGTGGACTTCCGTATGATCAGGTTGTGGGTTCGCTAACTACTATGACAAACAAGTGAATGTGGTAGGAGCTAAGTACCTGTTCTTTAACCGCAAAAAACCGCCAGAACACACTTATCGTGAGTGTGTAACATTTTCAGGTTACGACGATGAAATGCAAATTCAAGTGTGCTTCTGGTGCTTTATAAAAATGGTTCAAATGGCTGTGACCACTATGGGACTTAACTTCTCAGGTCATCAGTCTACTAGAACTTAGAACTACTTAAACCTAACGAACCTAAGGACATCACACACATCCATGCCCGAGGCAGGATTCGAACCTGCGACCGTAGCGGTCGCGCGGTTCTAGATTGTAACGCCTAGAACCGCTCGGCCACCCCGGCCGGCACTGGTGCTTTATATTCAGATGTTATGTTGCCTGATGCGATCGTGTACTATGTAACCGATGTCAAGCGCAGAGAACTGATTTTGAAACAGTCTAATCCATCACTTCAGCACGTCGTTCAAATACTAGATCAATACAATTCAGGTGCCCTGTCGGCTGACATATTTGAGGAGCCAGTAATTTGTTGGGTTGAGTCGTACCTTGCTAGAGACCGGCCCATTAAGCAACAGCCAACCGGTCCCATAGTGCTCAGAGCCATTTGAACCATTTTTGAACCATTAAGCAACAGCTAGCGAGTGCCACGCCGCATAAAGAATTCTCCGTGCCTTGTAAGCAGCTCTCTGAACAGGCTGCTACACAGGCGAACAGAATTAAGTTTGCCCTAGGTGTTAGTCACGGCACAAGCGACAAGGCTGGCCCTCCTGACAAGCGCAGTGTTACGCTTGTGGCAAGAAAGGACATGTACAATCCACATGTTTGCAATGGAACCCACATAGGAATTCTGCCCACTTACAAAAACCTAGTCGCAAGGCCCATATAATTAATGCAGTGTATTCATAGCATGCAACAGGCGTTGGCAAACCTAGCAAGCGAACAGTTTCTTCAGTGCTACGCCAGTCCAACAAACTTTTTGTTCATTTGCTTCTTTATGGAAAACATGTGAAATTTCAGTTGGACACGGGTGCCTCTGTTACGCTTCTAAATCATCACAAATATGACTGTTGGGCTCCCAACACTTGTCTAAAACTAGCACACACCTGACTGCTAATAATGGACAAGATATTCCTATTCTCGGAAAATGCATCTTGCCTGCCACGTACCGCTCGCATACGCGAACAGTGACTTTTATGGTGCTACAATCACGCAATCATGAGAACATATTTGATGTTAATTCAATTCATTTGTTTAGCTTGAACATTCAGGACAATGTGTCTTCAGTGTCTGCATTCCAAGCAAAAGACAGTGTAGCTAGTTTGCTGAAAGAATTCCCTGAACTTTTTTCTGAACGTTTAGGCAAGGATAATAATTTTTTTGCACAAATTACCATGAATGACAATACTCAACCGAAATTTTGCCCGGGCGAGAACTGGTCCCTTCGCACTATGGGACAAAGCCCATACAAGCTAGTCAATGGGCCAGTCCACTGGTTTTGTTCCCCAAATCTTCAGGTCAAATTCGTCTCTTTGTTGACTCTAAGTCTGTGGGCAACCCACAAACTGTGATTGATACTTATCCATTGTTACGCCCAGAGGATCTCATGGACAGATCAGGCACACGTCGCCACTATTCAAAAAGAGAATTGCGCGACGCTTATCTTCCAATACCTCTCGTTGAAGAATCTCAAAAATTGTGTGTAGTGAATACTCATTTGGGCTTGTTTACGTTTGCTTCTTGGCAGTGCCCCCACACCCGCCATTTTCCAACGGTATTTGGAACAGCTGACTGCTCAAGTGCCAGACTGCTCATACTATTTGGATGATATTGTCCTAGCAGGTTGTACACCTGAAGAACGCATGGCAAATTTGCGTGCTTCGTTTCGTGTATTATCTGATGCAGGGCTCTAGTTTAGATAGGGCAAGTGTGACTTTTTAAACCTGAGTTGCAGTACCTTGGTCATATCATGAACAGCGAAAGTGTACATCCTCTTCAGTCGCATTTGTTAGCCATATGAGATTTGCCAGTTCCTCACAATGTCACAGAATTGCAGTCAGTTTTAGGGAAAATGATCCATTATATTCGGTTCATAACGAGTGCGGCAAAAATCGCAGCTCGATTGCATCGCTTGCGACGTAAGAATATCTCCTTTGTTTGGACAGACGAGTGCCAAGTAGCTTTTCAAAAACTGAAAGATAAATTGCTCAGTGATCGCTGCTTAGTTCACTTTGTTCCTGACAAACCAGTTGTTTTGCAAGTAGACGCTTCCTCTTACGGAATCAGTGCATTGCTTCCGCACAGAATTGGTGATAAAGACAGACCTATTGCCTTTGCATCAAAAGTGTTGTCCAAAGCTCATTGTAACTATTCAAAAATAGAGAAAGAGGCACTGGCTTTTGAGTATGGTGTCACCAAATTCCACGAGTATTGGTATGGCAGAAAATTCTACTTAGTAACGGATCAGAAGCCACTGCTGTTCTTGTTTTATCCGACGAAGCCGATTCCTGTACGAGCTGCCCAAAAATTGCAAAGATGGGCTTTGTTGTTGTCTCAATACCAGTACCAGATTGCGCATCTTCCGATGGCTAAACATAATAATGCTGACGCACCTTTACGTCTTCCGATTGGCCCTGATATAGACTCTGACGCTTCTGCTGCATTTTGTTGTCATATCGATGCTCAGGATTCTGAACTGCTTCAATATTTTCCTCTAGCTATAGGAAATTTGCACACGCCCTGGATACTGATTAAGATCTGAACATTTTGGTAAAATAGAGTCGCACATCTTGGCCTCGTTTCCTGCATAGCATAACGAACTCTGTAGTGCACCGATACTTTGCACGTCGGCATAGCCTCGCCATACAGAAATGTGTGATTCTTGTTCAAAATGACAATGGACATTCAAGTGTGTTGATCCGTAAAGCTTCGCAAAGAGAAGTGTTGCAGTGGCAGGGTATGGACACCCAAACTGAAAATATGACGCCACAGTGCCACGCCTGTGTGGAAGATCAGTCTGCTGCACCACAAACATTCTCTGTTAGGCCTAAGTCGCAATCACCATGGCAACGTGTGCACCTAGACTTTGCGGGACCTCTTTGGAACACTCGTTGGTTGATTGTGGTAGATTCCTATAGCAAGTTTCCTTTTGCCGTGCCAATGAACTAGACAGCGTCACGACGCAGCACAATTCAGGTGTGGTCCTCTATTTTTTGCGTCGAAGGTTTGCCCTAAGTGGTAGTGTCGGACAACGGCCCTCAGTTCACGTCAAATGAATTCGAAACGTTCTGTCAACGCAATGGCATACAACATCTAACTAGAATGAAATATTCTCTCTACAGCGGAGTGTGGGCTGATATGAAACTTCCTGGCTGATTGTGTGCCGGACCGAGACTCGAAATCGGGACCTTTGCCTTTCGCGGGCAAATGTTCTACCGACTGAGCTACCCAAGCACGACTCACGCCCCGTCCTCACAGCTTCAATTCCGCCAGTACCTCGTATCCTACCTTCCAAACTTAACATGTAACAATTGCACCGTTCTATCCACAGTCAAACGACGAAGCGGAAAGTTTTGTCAGAACCTTCAAGCACCAGTTGGCCAAACTTGCGCACCGCACACACCAGGGATCAAGCATTGCAACTGTTTCTCTCCTCCTATCGTTCGCACCCACGAGATGGCCCATCGCGGTCGGAATTGCTTCACCGCCGCCGCCATCGGACACTGCTTCACCTGATCTACCCTCCTGAGCATAAGGCGCCGAAGGAAGGCCGGAAGTATCGTTTCGCTGTGCATGATACGAGGGCTATCCACATAGTACATTACAGTTTGGAATTAAAAATAAATAAAGTATTGGAATTTTTTTTACTATTTGCAGAAGAAAGCCACACTTAAATAGTAGTTTTCTACAAAGTTGCCATTTAAATTAAGGCACTTATCGTAGCGATGGACGAGCTTGGAAATTCCTTCGTCGTAAAATTCGGCTGCATGCGCCTTCAATCATGTGGCGACTGTCTTTTAGGTCAGAAGAGGTGTGATTTTTGTGGATTTCCTGGAAAGAGGCACTACAATAAACTCTCAAAGGTATTGCCAAATTCTGCACAGCCTCAGAAGAGCAATACAAAACAAGCGCAGGGGAAAGTTGGGCTCAAAGATCTTGCTGATTCACGACAACGCGCGGGCCCACACGGCAAATGCCTCTCGTGAAGTTCTCGAATCTTCCCGACCTGGAACCGAACGACTTCCACTTATTTCCAGCAATGAAGACGTGGTTGGCTATGCAGAGTTTTGATGACGACGCAAAGCTTCAAGAAGAGTTAACCACGTGGTTGAAGGCGCAGGCGGCCGAATTTTACGACGAAGGAATTTCCAAGCTCGTCCATCGCTACGATAAATGCCTTAATTTAAATAGCAACTATGTATAAAAGTAGTATTTAAGTGTCGCTTTCATCTGTATATGATAAAAAATTCCAATACTTTATATATTTTTAATTCCAAAACATAATGTACTTTGTGGATAGCCCTCGTATTATGTATTACAGGTTTCTTAGCGGCAGCAGACAGTGAGTGCGAGACAAGATTGACCATCTGCTTGGCGCTTGCATGTATCTCATTTCAGGTCAAGACGGATTGCAGCACCGACATCACAATCAACTTTGCCACCGTCGTGGAGGCCCCCTGCAGCCACTGCTTCCAGTCCACAGCGGAGCGTCCACGTTCCTGCCTCCCCCCGCCGTCGTCATGCTCCTTTCAAGATCACGGTTCTTCGCTTTGGCGTGGGGGTGGGGGTGGGGATGGGGAGGGGGGAGGAAGCTTCCGGTGTAACTTCAAGCACCAGCATGTCAGCCAAAAAAGTTACAGTAGAAAGGGCTGTGACACGACGTCAGCCAACAGTACGCCGACGGACCCCTCTCTAGGATGACACCGAGACAGGAGCGGCTTCTACACGAAGAGAATGCAAGCGCCGCGCCGCGCCGGCTAGCCGCGGCCAGAGTTGAAGTCGAGCCGACCTGCTAACATCAATAGAAACTGTATTGGTTCACTTGTATTACGAATGGTATATCCTGATGAGCTAGCTTATGATTGTCTGTCGTCCCTTGGTTGCGACACGTCTGTATCTCACAAAGTCAAGTATTGTAGTTATTTACTTTTGTAATAAAATCCATTAATACGATCTCCTTGAATTATTGTTTAGTGAAACCTGATAGTCAAAGTGAGGCAGGATTCGGTTAGGATTGTGGACGGGGCCGTAATCAGTTACTATTGGTTGCCTTTTACAGTTACACACCATTTATTTTAAGCCACTGATTTCAGACTCAACAATAAATGAAAATACCACACGTGATTAATGAAGGAATAAACGTGTAAATAATAGCGTTTTCAGTGAGTTACAATTTAGCAAATCACCATTAAAGATAGATACAGCACATACTGTTTTAAAAGCAAGCCACTGTGATCTGGGCAGAAGGCCTTACACGCCAGGAATGGCAATAAATTAAGAATTGTTTAAAACTCGCTGCAACTTACAGATTACAGGTATTGAAATATTAAAAGCAAGTCGCCACAAACACAGCACATGGCATCAGACGCCAGGAAAGGCACTAAATAGTATTTTAAGGCTTACTTCTAAAATAAAATACCAGGTTAGAATTGTAAGGCAAATGACCACAATCACGGCTGAAGGCCTTACAAGCCAGGAACGGCAATCATATAAAAAATTTAGAAAGCTGCTGTAAAACAGCAAATGCAATAGCGAAGGTTAATTAAAAAACAAGCAACTGATCACCAGATGGGTGAAATAAGATTAAGGTAAACTTTTCAACACAACCCTTAACATCCACTGAACACTACACTGCTAGAATTATTCCAGAAAGCGCCCAGAACTATTAACTAGACATATATAACCTTTAATGTAGGCTTTACAAGGTATTGTCATAAATAATACAGTAATAAAACACAAGGACCAACACATAAGTTCCTTAAATGGTACTGAGGCAGGTTATATCCGCAGAAGACGTGGGTTGAAGGAGCGTTACACGGAACTAATGGCCATCAGACGTGCATTTACAACAGACATGTCTTACAAGAACCAAGGGGCCACAGACGGTGCTACAGGACTCGACCTCTGAGAAGGTCCAGCGACAAACGCTTTCGTGAGCGATGAGATATACAGCCAAGAGCTGTATTCACTTCACAAGATGGTAACTCAGACTTGTGGCAGTATAACGAATGACTAATGATAATCTTGCTAAAGCTACCTGACGTCCGATAATCCAAATCCAACGAGGGAACAATACGCCAAAGCCGGAACCAGCGGTCAGCACTACGTCCCCAGATTACTGTGTTCAGAGCTCCCAGCACTAGAAAGAAATCACTACCACCAGAGTTGAAGAATCACCAAATGGCCTACAACCAAGAAACCTGTCAAAACTACACGCCTTACCGGACAACAGCGGCAACGTGAGGAAACGTACACTGCTGTTACATACACTAACCCTAGGGCAGGTAACTGGGGCGTTAGCGGCCACCAGGCAAGAAAAATTACCGCTGGTTGAACTTAACAATTTGTAACAAGTTGAAAGCAGTAAATAGTAATAAGAAGTCGAGGAAAGCTAATCAGATCCGCCTTCTCCAAGCACTCCACTCGCTGCTCTTCGCCTCAGTGACATTGCGAGCAGCAACACGAACCCAAGTCACTGGAGAATCGCGAGATATCATAATGGTGGAGGTTTCTCTACATGGATAGAAATGCACTCATCTTAAACCTTGCAGGACGCGGTTTACGACGAGGTCGTGCACCCTCGTGACCTCAGCCCTTCCATCCACCAGTCCATGCGTGCCGCCAGCGGTCCCGGCGTGTTTGTGCACTGCGCGGACCTGGCTCCTCCGGAGTCCCCAACCGAACTGGTTCACTCACACGACCCGGAAAAACGACCACGTCACCACAAAGATAGGGAAACAGTTACTACATATCGATAACCGCTGCTGCTGCCGCTAGCGGACAGGCAACGCTTGCAAAACCGAGTGGCGCCAGTCAACACGAGAAGAAGTCAACCTCAACCATGCCAACTAAACGATACCGTCAGAGGGCAGAAACTTACAAACAGCACCAACGCGAGATGCAGCATGGCTCATCTAGCGATCCGAGAAGCGACTTTCCTAGGCACCTTGTAGAAGACTAGTTGGCAGAACACAACATTTGGAATCATGGAGTTGTGCGTAAGTACATTCAAGGTGCTGAACCTGTCCGCTCTTACACTTCAGTTATAAAATGATGATAGGTTTGTCATAAGGCCGAATAATACTTAGGTCATTAGTCACTAAAAATCGATGAAGGGAACAGAGTGTACGAAAAGCACATGGTACACTTGGCAGAAACCAACGTAAGTCAGAAGAAGTAGGGCTGACGTGATCAAACAGATGTTTGTTACACCCATACACCGCTGAACCAAAATGATATGGACACCTCCTTCGTAGCATGTTGGTCGAACTTGAGAAAGCAATACCGCAGCAATTGACCTGACATGCATTCAATATGTCTTTGTCCGGATTACTGAGGTATATGGCAACAAAAGGTCTATGCATAGATCACGCAGTACCCATGAATTACAGGTTGGTGATTTGTTGGTGTGGATCTAGCAGCCGACAGCGTCCCTCATATGAAGGGCTTATTTCAATAGTGGTACAAGTCAACTTTTGTTCATTCTGAGGTACAGAGTCCTAAAGTTAAAAGAGCGCTGCAAAATCTGCAGTCGAGAGACCAGATATATTCAAGTATAAATAGTGGAATATTTCTGGTATCTCAACTGCAGATTTTTCAGCGCTCTTTTAACTTTAGGACTCTATATCTCAGAATGAACAAAAATGGACTTGTACCACTATTGAAATTAGCCCTTCATGTTCCAGTGGCGCCAGATCAGGCGAAGTCGGTGGCCAATGTATCAGTGTAACTTTACTAACAAGCATCTCAAACTACTGTAGATTAGTTCTGGCCTTGTAACAAGTAAAGTTTACAACACAAATACTTCGTGCCATGAATGTAACTGTTACTGTATAGGTATCGTCTGTTTATAAATGTATGTATTTTTTCACTATTTTTAGTAATGAATATTTTTAAGACTGATTTATGTGTGAAAGAATGCGTCCATTCACGCATGGAGCTCAGTAGTTAAAAATCTGTTATTAGAGAAGGAAAAGCTGGAGGGTAGTGTCTGCAGGCGGTAGTGAGCGTGCCAGCTGTCAGTCGTTAGCCTTTAGACCGGGGACGGCCACGTGTGGGCAACATGTGCCATTGTTGTTAATAATTCTTCCCGGTTATATGGCCGTGGTCCATGGAATACTTCTATTCCTAACGTTTAGTCCAATACTACGTTGGACATCCTCAGAGGTATGGCTGGTCCTGTCCAACGTCGTATTGGACGAAACGTTAGGAATAGAAGTATTTCATGGACCACGGCCATATAACCTGGAAGAATTATCAACAACAGTACCATCCGGTCGTGAAAGCCTTCATTGTATGAACATGTGCGATGTGCGTGCCTCGGCTTTGCTCGTTTCTCCTCAGAAGTACTCGATACTGTGCGACACATCATTTAGTGCTGCAGTGCGCCATTTTTCAGCTGACACGACTTTTTCAGTTTGGCAGAGTCGTAGTGTCAGCGTTGTTGGCCCTTCTTAATTTGTTTGTGGTATAAAGGAACTACACTATACAGTGGCTATTACAGAAAAAGATACACGCTAGCTATGTATCAACACAACCTTCTAAAAACAATGGGTATGACAGAAGGATGAGAGTTCTGAGTGTCTATATACAGACGCATAATCGACTGGTGCTTAAAATTTGCTGTGAAACAACATTACAACACCACGCAGATAGAATTTAAATGTTTTGTTGACCATGAAAGAGCAAAAAATTACAACGATCAACAGACAGAATTCGTTATTCTGTACAACAAGATGCAGTTTATGATAAATTTGCAGGCGTGGAGCACATGAAGGAGATCGGTGTACGGATAGTGACATAAATTTTTCAACTATCATTTGCAAACAGTTTTCAGTGGAAATGAGCAAAGAGTATGGAGACTGTATATCACTGAAAAGTACGTTGGTTAAGTCACAGGGTATGCCTGGAACGATTTTTCGATTTAAAAAACACTGTCGTACAGTAAGGCAGTGCAAGAAGAGCAACTCTTTTATGATTTGATGTGGATGCATTTAAAAAGAAAATCATAATTTAGTAGGGACAAATTCTGATAGAAAACACAGTACAGTTCTCTAATCTCACTGGCGTAAATGAAAACGAAATTTTGGAAGAATTTGTCGTGGCCTTGAAAGAATTGCCAGGATAGTTTTGAGGACGCTTCCGATCTCACATACATTTTTGAGACGTTTTCGAGACCATTTGCTGTTTCACTTGAAAGCATCCCTGCGCATGTGCAGATGGAATTGATTTATCTGCAGTGTAATTCCTGTTTCAAACACAAATTCTTTTATGTACGTTAAACCTTCTAGGAAGTCTACACTGTTTTCCACAGGCAGAGCTTTCATAATAAGGTTGCAATAATACTAAAACATTGCTGTCAACGTCTGTGTGTGTCAAGGATCTTATTTAGGCTATTAAGCTGAATAAATCACGATGAGTGAGATAATCTGTGAAATTGTCTGTGTCTCTTCATATAAAAATTGTATTATGTTTTCAGCGACCCAGAAATAATTAAATAGTACAGAAAAGTTTGTTGTTTGTGATCTATGTTGTTGAGAAATGTGAAACCAAGTCGTATGGAGTGAGATTGTATAGCCATCCAAATGTGGCACGTTTGCAGCTTCCCACTCTTCCCGCTACTTACCCTCAGACAGCATGGATTGGCATTGGGGGAGTGTGCAACCAGGTGACAGAGCTACGGTACAGGAGCCAAATTCTTGGGTGCCTCTGCTTTACATTGTCATCGTCCTGGAGTGGAAGTGAGGCTAAACTATCTGCAATTTTACTAGAAATAAGCACTGGATGAGCAGACAACCAGATTACAGCTCCATGAAACATTTGTGAAATGTGCTATGGTGTTTGGTGGAGGTACAATTGTATTAGAGCAGTTTGCATGCTAGACCGTGCTTGCTTCATACCAGTCGATACCATCATTGCTGCAGCTCAATGCATCGTCACTTCCAGGCAGGGTTCCGTTTTCTCAGCTTTGCAAAAGTGCATGAAGCATTACCTCCTTTACTGTTATCTAATAAGTTTGCAGAAATTAATCTTTGTATATTGGGTACCCTGCTTCATAACATCCACAAAGTGAGTTAAACTGCAAGTCATGAACAATGGTAAACCGTGTCAGTACTGATGTAGAACTTATAAAAATCAATCTGATAAAATGGGGCCTTAATAGAACCTGATGATAATAAGTGCGACTGTGGAGAAATACAAAACATGGAACATCTTAGATGCCGAAATTGTCCTGAACGTTGTTCCTTAGACGACATATGGCTAAGCAACTCTGAAACCTTTCGCTTATTCCAATATTGGGCCGAAAAAGTGACAGCTTAGGACACGAAAAAGTAACAACAATCGTTATTATTATTAGCGACGTCACTGAGAAACATTGCCATGTCGAGGGGCCACTAGAAAATTCGAGAAGTAGAGGACCTTAAGTAGTTAAGCAAGTGAGGCATCATATTATTTGTGTGTTGGACGTCACGGCGTCATATGTTAGTAGCCTCTTAGCGCAGTGTCAAACTTATTTGTCGACAGTGTGTTCGTAGCAGGCCGTTCCAAAACCCACTGTGTCAACTAGCTGAACAAAAGGCCACTTAGTTTCATTACATATCTGTCACATTTATTACATAAACTGCGTACATAATCGATCCAAGTTTCATTAGTCAAAACAAGTCTTATCTCAACCTGGAGCTTGGTTTGATCATTTCAGCACATTATTAGAGGCAGAACACTCTTGCCTTTCTCCAGAATTTGAAATTCACTTATTCAGCCCATTGTACAGGGCCTACAGTTTCAAGCAGACCGCAAATCACAGGGTAACTAGGCATTTTTCCCGTTAACAAATCACTGAGAGTGTTGAAAGAAGGATATCTGACATAAAAATAATCCTAGGACTGATAGGGAGAGGACTTAAGAAAGTTCGATCTGTAGTCTGATACCATCAGCCTTTTGGAAATACATCGTCCAAGCAAGCCCAAAGACAATAGGGGCAGGTAAGTGGGAGAAATATTGCACAATCAGGACAACGCACGTGCCTTCTTGTTCGAATAATATACACAAGAAGAAAAAAAAAACTTGAGGAGCTGGCTGATGACAATCAGCTTGGCATTAGGAAAAATAAAGGCACCAGACAAGCACATTTGGGGTTGTGTTTGACAATGAAAGCAAAAGTTAAGAAAAAACACATGTCCACAGGGTTTATCGATGTTCAAAATTGTTCAGAGGTGCTTGACCGTACAAAATGGTAAAAGATGTTCAAAATTCTCCGAACAATAGTTGTTCTCTAAGGGGGAAAAGGGTGGGATGAAGAGGGAACAATAAGAATATCAAGAATGAAGTGCCAGGATTAGAATAGGATATAGTCTTTCTCTCCTACTATTCAATATGTACATCAAAGAAGCAATAATGGAAATATATCAGTTACCTACATAAAGCTGAGTGTACGTATGTGCATATGTCTGGGATCTCCTCCCATATCCCTCTATCGATTTCAGTCAAGCTTGGCTTAGAAACAGTAGGTCTCACGAGTAACAGCACATTGGTGTTTATATCTTCTAATAGGAGCTGAGACACAGTCCCTGGCCTATTGGCTGCCTGCACAACAGGCATATTGTGTGGAACGATACTGACCTGCAAAATGAACTTACTTTTCAAGTGTGCCTGTGTGTCGGGCACAGGAAATGGTGTTCTGGGGTGCTACATATAGGCTTGCTGCATGTCGGGAATGTTGGGTTGGATTAGGATTTACCAGGTTTTTTAGATGCTTGGCATGGTGGCCTGTATGTCAGGGGCAAGTATACGATTGCCAAACCCCTGGTGTGCAGCCCGCCCAGCGTGACAATTGTGTTGGAGTAGCAACAGACTGATTTTTGAACTGTATTTCTTGGGCTACATGTGCTGATAAGCATAGCTGGGTATGGGTTGTGGATAGAGGACTGACTGGACAGTGTGAAGGAGAGGGGGAAGTGGACATAGGGTTGGAAGAAAGAGGAATGAATGAGGTATGTGAAAGGGTGTAGAGAGGTAGTAGTCAGAGGGAAAACTAAGAAGGAGAGATGGAGATGGTAAGAGAGAGAGGGAGGAGGATATGGTCAGAGGGAAGGGGGAGGAAAATGTAATCAGGAAGATGGGGTGGAGGAAATGGACAAAGAGAGGGGCAGGAGGAGATGAACAGATGGAGTGGGGAAGACGAGATCGACAGAGTCGGGAGGATGAAGAGGATAGATAGAGGGTCGAAGAGATGGACACAGAAAGGGCGCGGAGGTATGTTCAATGTATGTGTGTCGAACACACAGATAGACGAAGCCATTTTCGGGAAAGGCTATTTTTAAATAAAAGAAGCGTTCAGGAGTGGGACTAAAATTCAGGTTGAAATGATACCAATGATAAAATTCGTTGAACGTGAGGAAGAATTGCAGGACCTATTGGACAGAAAGCAAATTCCTAATAAACACACAATGAGGGCTGAGAAAAAACCGAAAAAAGACGTAAGTAATAGGGGACAGTAGAAATGTGATTCTCAGTTAACTTAGTAACAAAGTTTGAGGCCACAAAGTAGACATAGTAAGGGAATTCTGATATCTTGGTAGCAAATGACACATGATGGACGAAGCAAGGAGATAAAAAGCAGACAAGCAGAGACAGAGGGGATATCTCTGGTCAACTACTCTACTTATCAACCAGTTTCAGACATCGTCGTTAATTTGAGGAAAACAATTCTGTGAATGCACATTTAAAGCACAGAAATGTATGAAGCTGAATCATGAACTGTGAAAAAGCCAGAAAAGCAAAGAATCGAAGCGTTTGAGATAAAGTGCTACACAGGGTGATTTTTTCCACCATGTACAAATTCTAGGGACTGATCAATGAGAAGATACGAAACGAAAAAGATCTAATGAACTTATGTCCGGAAATGTGTGGTTCCCATGCTAGAGACTATTTTTCCAATCATACTGAGACCGTGGTCTACCATGCAGCCATAGTTGCAGTATGCATGGTTTCCTCCTAGAGGTGGTACTGTTCCTCATGCGTCTTGCCCTAGCGCTCTCTCCTGCCATGTTGTTGTTGTTGTGGTCTTCAGTCCTGAGACTGGTTTGATGCAGCTCTCCATGCTACTCTATCCTGTGCAAGCTTCTTCATCTCCCAGTACCTAATGCAACCTACATCCTCCTGAATCTGCTTAGTGTATTCATCTCTTGGTCTCCCTCTACGATTTTTACCCTCCACACTGCCCTACAATACTAAATTGGTGATCCCTTGATGCCTCACAACATGTCCTACCAACGATCCCTTCTTCTGGTCAAGTTGTGCCACAAACTTCTCTTCTCCCCAATCCTATTCAATACTTCCTCATTAGTTATGTGATCTACCCATCTAATCTTCAGCATTCTTCTGTAGCACCACATTTCGAAAGCTTCTATTCTCTTCTTGTCCAAACTATTTATCGTCCATGTTTCACTTCCATACATGGCTACACTCCATACAAATACTTTCAGAAATGACTTCCTGACACTTAAATCTATACTCGATGTTAACAAATTTCTCTTCTTCAGAAACGCTTTCCTTGCCATTGCCAGTTTATATTTTATATCCTCTCTACTTCGACCATCATCAGTTATTTTGCTCCCCAAATAGCAAAATTCCTTTACTACTTTAAGTGTCTCATTTTCTAATCTAATTCCCTCAGCATCACACGACTTAATTTGACTACATTCCATTATCCTCGTTTTGCTTTTGTTAATGTTCATCTTATATCCTCCTTTCAAGACACTATCCATTCCATTCAACTGCTCTTCCAAGTCCTTTCCTGTCTCTGACAGAATTACGATGTCATCGGCGAACCTCAAAGTTTTTATTTCTTCTCCATGGATTTTAATACCTACCCCGAATTTTTCTTTTGTTTCCTTTACTGCTTGCTCTATATAGAGATTGAATAACATCAGGGAGAGGCTACAACCCTGTCTTACGCCCTTCCCAACAACTGCTTCCCTTTCATGTCCCTCGTCTCTTATAACTGCCATCTGGTTTCTGTACAAATTGTAAATAGCCTTTCGCTCCCTGTATTTTACCCCTGCCACCTTTAGAATTTGGAAGAGAGTATTCCAGTCAACATTGTCAAAAGCTTTCTCTAAGTCTACAAATGCTAGAAACGTAGGTTTGCCTTTCCTTAATCTTTCTTCTAAGATAAGTCGTAGGGTCAGTATTGCCGCGCGTGTTCCAACATTTCTACGGAATCCAAACTGATGTTCCCTAAGTTCGGCTTCTACCAGTTTTTCCATTGGTCTGTAATGAATTCGTGTTAGTATTTTGCAGCTGTGGCTTATTACACTGATTGTTCGGTAATTTTCACATCTGTCAACACCTGCTTTCTTTGGGATTGGAATTATTATATTCTTCTTGAAGTCTGAGGGTATTTCGCCTGTTTCATACATCTTGTTCACCAGATGGTAGAGGTTTGTCAGGACTGGCTCTCCCAAGGCCGTCAGTAGTTCTAATGGAATGTTGTCTACTCCGGGGGCCTTGTTTCGACTCAGGTCTTTCAGTGCTCTGTCAAACTCTTCACACAGTATCGTATCTCCCATTTCATCTTCATCGACATCCTCTTCCATTTCCATAACATTGTCCTCAAGTACATCGCCCTTGTATAGACCCTCTATATACTCCTTCCACCTTTCTACTTTCCCTTCTTTGCTTAGAACTGGGTTTCCATCTGAGCTCTTGATGTTCATACAAGTGGTTCTCTTTTCTCCAAAGGTCTCTTTAATTTTCCTGTAGGCAGTATCTATCTTACCCCTAGTGAGATAAGCCTCTACATCCTTACATTTGTCCTCTAGCCATCCCTGCTTATCCATTTTGCACTTCCTGTCGATCTCATTTTTGAGACGTATGTATTCCTTTTTGCCTGCTTCATTTACTGCATTTTTATATTTTCTCCTTTCATGAATTAAATTCAATATTTCTTCTGTTACCCAAGAATTTCTACTAGCCCTCGTCTTTTTACCTACTTGATTATCTGCTGCCTGGACTACTTCATCCCTCCAAAGCTACCTATTCTTCTTCTACTGTATGTGTTTCCCCCATTCCTGTCAATTGTTCCCTTACGCTCTCCCTGAAACTCTGTACAACCCCTGGTTCTTTCAGTTTATCCAGGTCATAAAAGTTCCCTCCTTTTGGCAGTTTCTTCAGTTTTAATCTACAGGTCATAACCAATAGATTGTGGCCAGAGTCCACATCTGCCCCTGGAAATGTCTCCTGCCATAGTACTAGGTTATGTTGTGTCCGATTCACTTCTCTTGCTGACTCACCTTGAGCGGCTGAGATACAGAGTTGTGCACGATGGCTCCGCATTCAAATCGAGAGATCGTCAACATGCTGTTTACTCAAGGAAAGGCAAATGGCAACGGACGGCGGACAGCAAGGTTGTATGCGAAGACCTATCCCCGCCGACAACAACCACAGCATTCAGTATTTGCAGCAGTGTTTGTCTGGGACAGTGTCGTTTCAGAAAGTAGGAAATAATGATGCATGTACACGAAATGTTCAGACACCAGACTTGGATGAAAATGTGATTAACACTTTGTCAGTACCAGGTAGTTGGCCCGCTTGTACAGGACAAGCCAGACGACCGTGTGGAAAATTCACAGTAACAATTGTTACTACCCTTATCATTTACAGCGTGTTCAGGCCTTACTAGCGATAGGCCTTCCACATCGGGAGCAGTTTTGTCCCTGGGTCCTTTATGAGGTAACCGCTATTCCCGGATTTGTGTCATCCATTCTATTCACAGATGAGACTACATTTACGCGGAGAGGTATCTTCAGATTTCATAACAGTCATCTGTGGGATAGCATGCAGAAATCCCATGGTGTGGTGACAGCGAATCATAAGCACCAGCGCAGCAGGAATGTGTGCCCCGGGATAATAGACGACCGTATTTTGGGACCAGTCTTCCTTACACGTCGCTTAACAGGCCGGAAGTATTGGCGTTTCTCGTGGGTGACTTTTTCCTCGCCGGTCGGTGTGGTCGAGCGGTTCTAGGCGCTTCATTCTGGCACCGCGCGACCGCCACGGTCGCAGGCTCGAATCCTGCCTCGGGCATGGATGTGTGTGATGTCCTTAGGTTAGTTAGGTTTAAGTAGTTCTAAGTTCTAGGGGACTGATGACCTCAGGTGTTAAGTCCCGTAGTGCTCAGAGCCATTTGAACGAATTTTTACTTTTTCCTCCCCTACTGGAAGAAGGGTCATTGATGATTCGATGGTGCTCCAGCCTACTTCGCCGTTAACGTCCAGACGCATCTCAGTCGTGTCTTGCCTGGTCTTTGGATCGGACGAGGAGTTCCACGTGCATAGCCCTTTAGAAGGGTACCAAAAATTAGGTTCACTGATCAGAATTGAGGAGGTTATCTATAGATTTGGTGAGTAAAGGAACATGCGAAAAATACTGAGAAAAAGAAGGGACCGGATGATAGGACATCCTTTAAGACATCAGGGGATAACTTCCATGGTATTAGAGGGAGCTGTAGAGGGTAAAACCTGTAGAGGAAGACAAAGATTGCAATATAAAGAACAAATAATTGAAAAACTGAGGAAGGGAAATGCAAATGCTACTCAAGAGAAAAATGACTTGGGAGCTGAGAGAAATTTGTGGCGCATCACATCCAGTCAGACAAAAATACATCAAATCTCTACGAAAGTTACTCAGGTTCATAAAACCGTAGAAGGTGACGTGAGGTTCTTACCTTGTCTAAATCGCAATAAAAATATTCTGATGATAAACAACTTTATTTCTTGTGAGATGTACTGTAGCAGTAAACAATAGGTGAAAATGACGAATGAAAAACATACGACACTGGCTTAATATTTAATGTTTTACAAACCTGTTTTTGTGTGTTACTTCATAGTGAGGTACAAACATAAAGTGAGGTACAAAGATAAATGTATATTACTTTGAAATTTTTGTGGGATCAGAGTATTTATTGACGATTGATTGAGGCCTAAAACTAGAATTAGTTTTTGGTAAAAATGCGCTTTAAAAGTATATAGGTTACTTATCATATGACGCATAACGAACCACATGACAAGTTACAAAAATTGTTTTGAAAAGAAGAATAAGATAAACCCTATATAATAAAATTTGGTGACCTGGTAAAAGTGGATAACTGAATAAAATATTTTTGTCCTTAAATCAAGTATTACAAACAGGTCCAATACATTGAGGTAACAAAAGTCATGGAATAGGGATATGCTACGCACTGGCGGAGCTGTTATTTGTACGCACGTGATTCATGTGAAAAGGTTTCCGACGTAGTTATGGCAGCACGACGGGAATTAATAGACTTTAAACGAGAAAGGGCAATTGGAGCTAGAAGCAAGGGGCATTCTATTTCCTAAATCGCCGGGGAAATCAATATTCTGCGATCCACAGTGTCAAGACTGTGCCGAGAATACCAAATTTCAGACATTACCTCTCATAAGAGCAACACAGTGGCCGCTGGCCTTCACTTAATGACAGAGACCCGCGACGTCTGCGTAGAGTTGTCAGTGCTAACAGACGAACAACACTGCGTGAAATACTCGCAGAAATCAATCCGAGAGGTACGGCGAACGTATCCGTTAGGAAAGTGAAGCGAAATTTGGCGTTTAAGGACTATGCCAGCAGACGACCGAATCGAGTGCCTTTGCTAACAGCATAACATTGCCTGCAGCCGGTCTCCTGGGCTCATGACTAAATCAGTAGGACCCCAGACGACTAAAAAAACGGTGGCCTGGTCAGATAAGTACCGGTTTCAGTTGGTAAGCACTGACGACAGAGTTCGAGTGTGGTGCCGACTCGTCGAAGCCATGGAGCAACGTTGTCAACAAGGCGCTGTGGCTCCGTACTGCTGTGGGCTGTGTTTACATGGAGTGGAGAAGGTTCTCTGGTCCAACGGAAGCGATCATTCATTGAAAATGTTTATGTTCGTCTACTTGGAGGCCATTTGCAACCACTTAACGATGCAGTTTTTATGGATGAGAATTGTGAAGATAACACAACAGACGGGTATACATTCTTTTTCTCCTTTTCCTATATTTTCCTTTACTTCTTCCCTGTTTTATTTTCATCATACGTTGAAAAGGTTATTTCAGAATGTGCTTTGTAAATTTAATCGTTGGTATAATTATGTTTCTGTTTACATATTGTAGTTGTTATAAATGTGATTGCCATTTTCGATTATTCTGATGTTGTTAACATGTTATCTGAATTCATTTTCTATGGGCAGAGTGATGCCCATCGTTCTAAACAATGGTGTAAAAACTCCATATATAAGAACAACAATACTGTGCTTCGACTGCCATGGATAATTTTACTGCCAAGGTAGCAGAATTCCTTCTCCTACATCTCATTACCTTTGCCTTTTTCCAGTTGACCCTCAATCATTATTCAGTACTCATTAGACGGTTCATTCCAATCAAAAGATCCTGTAATTCATCTTCACTGTCACTGAAGATAGAAATGTCATCAGTGATTTTATCACTGATGACCTTTCACCCTGCACTGTAATCCCACCCTTGAACCTTCTTCGATGTATAGATTGGACAGTAGGGGCGAAAGACTCCATCCCTGCCTTACATCGCTTTTAATACGGACACCTATCCACTCACTCTCCTTCGTTCAACAGCGAAATTCCCGTTGCACTCTTAATGTTATCATCCTGGCTTTTAACTTCACCAAAGGCTGTTTTGACTTTTCTGTATGCTGAGTCAGTCCTCTCGACGATCATTTCCTTTTCGATTTCTACACATCATTCCTGCAGGCATTCAACATCAGCTGTCGTTCCCTTCCTATTTACGAGTCATTCATTCCTAGAGATTTTATATTGCCTTATTCGTGTTTTTCCCCTGAACACTTTTATATCACCATCCGTCGTCGATCAACTGAATTATTTCATCTGTTACCCAAGGCTTCTTCGCAGTTACCTTCCTTGTACCTGTGTCCAACTGGCCAATATCTGTGACTCGCCTCTTTAGAGACTTCCACTCCTCTTCAACTGAACCGCCTACTCAGGTGTTACTTATCATAGAATCCACATCCTTAGTGAACTTCCAATGCAGCTCGTCATTCTTGAGTACTTCAGTATACCACTTCCTTCTACAATGATTCTTTTGAATGATTCCCTTAAACTTCAGTCTACTCTTCAGCATTACTAAATTGTGATGTGAGTGTATACTTGCATCTCTATAAGCCGTTCAATCCAATATCCGATTTCTGACCTCTGTCTGATGGTGATGTAATCCAACTGGTACCTTCCCGTTCCCTGGGTCTTTTCTAAGTACATCTCCTCCTACTGTGGTTCTTAAACAGACTTTATTATTATTTGAAATTTATTGCAAAACTCGATTAGTCTTGCTCGTCTCTCATTCCGCCGGCAGCGGTGGCCGAGTGGTTCTAGGCACTTCAGTCTGGAACCGCGCGACTGCTACGGTCGCAGGTTCGAATCCTGCCTCGGGCATGGATGCGTGTGATGTCCTTACGTTAGTTAGGTATAAGTAGTTCTAAGTTCTAGGGGACTGATGACCTTAGATGTTAAGCGCTATAGTGCTCAGAGCCACTTGAACCACTCTCTCATTCCTACAGCCAATCCCGTAGTGTCCGTAACTCTTCCTTCTATTCCTAAAACCACATTCCTATCCCCCATTACTATTACACTTTCTTCTCCTTGTACTTAGTGACTGACCTGTTAAATATCGTCTTATAATTTCTCTACCCCCTTGGTACGTACATCTGAGCTATCGTTGTCAGCACTGGTTTGCTATCGAATCTGAAGAGAATGATCCTATCACTGTACTGTTAACAGTAATTCACTGTCTGCCCTGCTGACCTACTCATAAACAGTCCAACTCACGTTGTACCAGTTTTTGCTGCTGTTGATCTTCATCTGACCAGAAATCCTTATTTTCTTTCCGTTTCACTTCATAGATCCCTCCTACATCTACATTTAGTCTTTACCTTTTCCGATTTTCTAGTTTTCTTGCTACGTTAAAACTTCTGACAGGCCATGTTTCGACTCGTATGTTATCCCGTCATTGCTTAGTCCATTTTTTTCACATGGTCATTTCCCACTAGATAATCCCCTTCAGGAGATCTCAATGTGAACTAATCCTCAATGTTTTCCAATGGAGAGATTGTCATGGCACTTTTCAATTGTTGTTGTTGTCTTCAGTCCTGAGACTGGTTTGATGAAGCTCTCCATGCTACTCTATCCTGTGCAAGCTGCTTCATCTCCCAGTACCTACTGCAACCTACATCCTTCTGAATCTGCTTAGTGTACTCATCTCTCAGTCTCCCTCTACGATTTTTACCCTCCACGCTGCCCTCCAATGCTAAATTTGTGATCCCTTGATGCCTCAAAACATGTCCTACCAACCGATCCCTTCTTCTAGTCAAGTTGTGCCACAAAGTTCTCTTCTCCCCAATCCTATTCAATACCTCCTCATTAGTTACGTGATCTATCCACCTTATCTTCAGTATTCTTTTGTAGCACCACATTTCGAAAGCTTCTATTCTCTTCTTGTCCAAACTAGTTATCGTCCATGTTTCACTTCCATACATGGCTACACTCCAAACAAATACTTTCAGAAACGACTTCCTGATACATTAATCTATATTCGATGTTAACAAATTTCTCTTCTTCAGAAACGCTTTCCTTGTCATTGCCAGTCTACATTTTATATCCTCTCTACTTCGACCATCATCAGTTATTTTACTTCCTAAATAGCAAAACTCCTTTACTACTTTAATTGTCTCATTTCCTAATCTAATTCCCTCAGCATCACCCGATTTAATTTGACTACATTCCATTATCCTCGTTTTGCTTTTGTTAATGTTCATCTTATATCCTCCTTTCAAGACACTGTCCATTCCGTTCAACTGCTCTTCCAAGTCCTTTGCCGTCTCTGACAGAATTACAATGTCCTCGGCGAACCTCAAAGTTTTTACTTCGTCTCCATGAATTTTAATACCTACTCCAAATTTTTCTTTTGTTTCCTTTACTGCTTGCTCAATATACAGTTTGAATAACATCGGGGAGAGGCTACAACCCTGTCTCACTCCCTTCCCAACCACTGCTTCCCTTTCATGCCCCTCGACTCTTATGACTGCCATCTGGTTTCTGTACAAATTATAAATAGCCTTTCGCTCCCTGTGTTTTACCCCTGCCACCTTTAGAATTTGAAAAAGAGTATTCCAGTCAACATTGTCAAAAGCTTTCTCTAAGTCTACAAAGTAGGTTTGCCTTTTCTTAATCTTTCTTCTAAGATAAGTCGTAAGGTCAGTATTGCCTCACGTGTTCCAACATTTCGACGGAATCCAAACTGATCCTCCCCGAGGTCTGCATCTACCAGTTTTTCCATTCGTCTGTAAAGAATTCGCGTTAGTATTTTGCAGCCGTGGCTTATTAAACTGATAGTTCGGTAATTTTCACATCTGTCAGCACCTGCTTTCTTTGGGATTGGAATTATTATATTCTTCTTGAAGTCTGAGGGTATTTCGCCTGTCTCATACATCTTGCTCACCAGCTGGTAGAGTTTTGACAGGACTGGTTGTCTCAAGGCCGTCAGTAGTTCTAATGGAATGTTGTCTACTCCGGGGGGCTTGTTTCGACTCAGGTCTTTCATTGCTCTGTCAAACTCTTCACGCAGTATCGTATCTCCCATTTCATCTTCATCTACATCCTCTTCCATTTCCATAATATTGTTCTCAAGTACCTCGCCCTTGTATAAACCTTCTATATACTCCTTCCACCTTTCTGCCTTCCCTTCTTTGCTTAGAGCTGGGCTGCCATCTGAACTCTTGATATTCATACACGTGGTTCTCTTCTCTCCAAAGGTCTCTTTAATTTTCCTGTAGGCAGTATCTATTTTACCCCTAGTGAGATAAGCTTCTACATCCTTACATTTGTCCTCTAGCCATCCCTGCTTAGCCGTTTTGCACTTCCTGTCGATCTCGTTTTTGAGACGTTTGTATTCCTTTTTGCCTGCTTCATTTAGTGCGTTTTTATATTTTCTCCTTTCATCAATTAAATTCAATATTTCCTCTGTTACCCAAGGATTTCTAGTAGTCCTCGTCTTTGTACCTACTTTATCCTCTGCTGCCTTCACTACTACATCCCTCAGAGCTACCCATTCTTCTTCTACTGTATTTCTTTCCCCTATTCCTGTCAATTGTTCCCTTATGCTCTCCCTGAAACTCTGTACAACCTCTGGTTCTTTCAGTTTGTCCAGGTCCCATCTCCTTAATTTCCCACATTTTTGCAGTTTCTTCAGTTTTAATCTACAGGTCATAACCAATAGATTGTGGTCCGAGTCCACATCTGCCCCTGGAAATGTCTTACAACTTAAAACCTGGTTCCTAAATCTCTGTCTTACCATTATATAATCTATCTGATACCTTTTAGTATCTCCAGGGTTCTTCCACGTATACAACCTTCTTTCATGATTCTTAAACCAAGTGTTAGCTTAATTAAGTTGTGCTCTGTGCAAAATTCTACTAGGCGGCTTCCTCTTTCATTTCTTAGCCCCAATCCATATTCACCTACTATGTTTCCTTCTCTCCCTTTTCCTACACTCGAATTCCAGTCACCCATTACTATTAAATTTTCGTCTCCCTTCACTATCTGAATAATTTCTTTTATTTCATCGTACATTTCTTCAATTTCTTCATCATCTGCAGAGCTAGTTGGCATATAAACTTGTACTACTGTAGTAGGTGTGGGCTTCGTATCTATCTTGGCCACAATAATGCGTTCACTATGCTGTTTGTAGTAGCTTACCCGCATTCCTATTTTCCTATTCATTATTAAACCTACTCGTGCATTACCCCTATTTGATTTTGTGTTTATATCCCTGTAGTCACCTGACCAGAAGTCTTGTTCCTCCTGCCACCGAACTTCACTAATTCCCACTATATCTAACTTTAACCTATCCATTTCCCTTTTTAAATTTTCTAACCTACCTGCCCGATTAAGGGATCTGACATTCCACGCTCCGATCCGTAGAACGCCAGTTTTCTTTCTCCTGATAACGACATCCTCCTGAGTAGTCCCCGCTCGGAGATCCGAATGGGGGACTATTTTACCTCCGGAATATTTTACCCAAGAGGATGCCATCATCATTTAATCATACAGTAAAGCTGCATGTCCTCGGGAAAAATTATGGCTGTAGTTTCCCCTTGCTTTCAGCCGTTCGCAGTACCAGCATAGCAAGGCCGTTTTGATTAATGTTGCAAGGCCAGATCAGTCAATCATCCAGACTGTTGCCCCTGCAACTACTGAAAAGGCTGCTGCCCCTCTTCAGGAACCACACGTTTGTCTGGCCTCTCAACAGATAACCCTCCGTTGTGGTTGCACCTACGGTACGGCCCTCTGTATCACTGAGGCACGCAAGCCTCCCCACCAACGGCAAGGTCCATGGTTCATGGGGGGGACTTTTCAATTACAGGCCACATATCCTGAAGACACAAATTATGAATTTTTAATGCAGTGGTTGCCTTTTGCATCCTCATTCCGTTTATCATTGCTGATTCTTTCGCCTTTTCAGGGCCGTTTCCAGACCTAAGAGCAAGAAAGTGTTCTGAACCTGCGTCCGCACCTCTGCTTTTTTTGACAACGCCGTTTGCGGAGAAAGATATCTATATATTCCAGAAATCTTCTATCACCATTGCTGTTGATTTTTATTTAGAGTTGAAACAAGACTCTATTCTAATCAGGCACCTAGGACGGTTTGATTAGTAGTCAAAGACGCTACCCTTAGACATTAACACTATCTATAGTTAGAAGTGGAGAGCAAGGGAACTGCGTTTGACTGTTCAGTACTAAACTGGGACAAGTGGTCATATGTTTATTAATTTCAATTTCTTTAAAATAGCTCATCTTCTTTTTTTTGTGGATGTTACGTAATATATTACGTCACAGACTGTAGCTGTGATCTCCTTTAAGCAAGTGATCTGCAAAAAAGTGAGTCTCCTTTTATAAGTCTTCAGCTTCGATGGTGTTTCTTCAAGCTGGTGGATACAGGCCTGGGAGATTGGGGTGTATAGAATTCCCACAATTACAAGTGAATGCGTACAAGGTGCATTGGCATTCAAGTTCTAAGTCCTCCGATTTTTTTTTCTCCGGACTGGAAGGAGATAGAAACATGCGCATTGTTTTAAAATGAGGCCCGCGAAAGGCAAAGGTCGCGAGTTCGAGTCTCGGTCGGGCAAACAGTTTTAATCTGCCAGGAAGTTTCATATCAGCGCACACTCCGCTGCAGAGTGAAAATCTCATTCTGGTAACATCCCGCAGGCTGTGGCTAAGCCATGTCTCCGCAATATCCTTTCTTTCAGGAGTGCTAGTTCTGCAAGTTTCGCAGGAGAGCTTCTGTAAAGATTGGAAGGTAGGAGACGGATACTGGCAGAAGTAAAGCTGTGAGTACCGGGCGTGACTCGTGCTTCGGTGGCTCAGATGGTAGAGCACTTGCCCGCGAAAGGCAAACGTACCGAGTTGGAGTCTCGGTCGGGCAAACAGTTTTAATCTTCCAGGAAGTTTCATATCAGCGCACACTCCGCTGCAGAGTGAAAATCTCATTCTGGAAACATCCCGCAGGCTGTGGCTAAGCCATGTCTCCGCAATATTCTTTCTTTCAGGAGTGCTAGTTCTGCAAGTTTCGCAGGAGAGCTTCTGTAAAGATTGGAAGGTAGGAGACGGATACTGGCAGAAGTAAAGCTGTGAGTACCGGGCGTGAGTCATGCATCGGTGGCTCAGATGGTAGAGCACTTGCCCGCGAAAGACAAAGGTCCCGAGTTCGCGTCTCGGTCGGGCACACAGTTCTAATCTGCCAGGAAGTTTCATATCAGCGCACACTCCGCTGCAGAGTGAAAATCTCATTCTGGAAACATCCCACAGGCTGTGGCTAATCCATGTCTCCGCAATATCCTTTCTTTCAGAAGTGCTAGTTCTGCAAGTTTCGCAGGAGAGCTTCTGTAAAGATTGGAAGGTAGGAGACGGATACTGGCAGAAGTAAAGCTGTGAGTACCGGCCGCGAGTCGTGCTTCGGTGGCTCAGATGGTAGAGCACTTGCCCGCGAAAGGCAAAGGTCCCGTGTTCGAGTCTCGGTCGGGCAAACAGTTTTAATCTGCCAGGAAGTTTCAAAGTGACTGTTGTTTGTCCCTGTGTTGCGCAAGTGAACTTCATGAAATGCAAAATATAAAATACAGAAATTGAATTTAATTAAAAAAAAACTACACGACTAAAACTCAGCACTGAATTACATTGTGAACGCTGCGTGATCTGGAATATCCACAAAAATAAATTAATGCTCTACTCGGATGAAAACAAATGATAAAAATTATCAATACCACTCACTGAAAATTTATCTACTTGCTGGCATGAATCTGTCAATCTCCACTACACACTGTTTTCAAGAAGCAAGGTGATATATTCTCTGTGTTTCATTTTTTAATTTTGAATTTACTTTATTTATTTATTTATTTTTCTAGTCAGAATCTCTTTCTGACTGTGATGTAGGGTGCAACGCACACCCACCAAAGTACTCTAAACTTTACTAACAATCATGGAGGTTAATATTACTTCCAAACTCTGATTATTGAAAAAAGATTGTACAACGTAAGAAGACTGTAACAATTATTAATTTCTCTCATTAAAAAATCTAGAAACATTTCAAGCAATTGAGTTATTTGTGACATAATGGAAAACAAAGAGATCAAATTAACTCTAATAATGAAAGTTACTAGTTATCTGAGGGACAAAGAGTTCCTTCTGTTAACGGTTCTGACAAACGAACATTTTATTCTTGCCCATGAATTTGTTGCCTTTAAACTTTCTCCAAAATCTTCTTCGTCAGTATAAAAAACTAGAAAGTATTACAAATGAGTTTCTATCTCCATAAAAATGTATTCTCTGAAAACTCAACTGCTTGTTACTATACCGCAAATAAGAAAACCCCAGCGCCGCACAACTGACTGACCAGCAACTCAACCACTCATAAAACTAAACACTGGGTCAAGGAATTTATTCACTACTCATGAGGTGTGTTCATTAATCTTTGTCCCAGTACAGAAAAGATAATTTACAATACCAGAAAACTTGTGAGAACGTTACGTCAACCTCTACCCGCCAGAAAAAAAAATCGTATGGATTGTCTTAGCTGTAGTAACACAAGAAGAATGAAATTAAAAAAAGACTACAAAAAAGTGAGTACAATAAGCTACAATTATAATACTACATGTGTGAGGATTTAGGTTACAAAATGTGAAAAAGAATGTTCTGATTGGTGTTTTACGTATGAAGATTATCTTTACACAGTTAGGCACACACACAATTTTCCACGTGCTGTAGATAGTAGGAAAATACTGCATCACTCATAATCACCGAAGATTTTCTTTAATGTCTCATGTAATTAATCCTGAGACAAGAATGGGAATTTAATCGAAGGTAAAATGATGCATCACGTAGCACCAACGAAGATACTGTTAATCTCTCTTGTCATTAATCCTGTGGCTTGGAAAAGGAATGCAGTCAGCAGAATATTGACAAATTTCTTGAACCACGGTCACCGATGAAGACGCTGACCATGTAGTACTGCAGATGAGCTACGCCGGCGAGAATGAAGAATATAACATTCAGCTTACGGCCTACCAGTAAGGCAACTGAAGGCCCATCACCGACAACACCGAAAGCTGGTAGTAAATATAGAATCAAATACGAGCAGACTCTCAATCATGGAAGCAGTTTTCCACTGACAATTCGTATATAAAGTTGATCATATATGAAGTTGACGTCCGCCTGTAGCTGGGTGGTAACGTGTTCGGCTCCCATGCAAAAGGGTCTGAGTTCGATTCCCGACCGGGTTGGAGATTTTCTCTGCTCGATGACTGGGTGCTGTGTTGTCTTCATTATAATTTCATCCTCATCGCCGGCGCTCAAGTCGCCCAATGTGGCGTCGACTGAAATAAGACTTGCACTTGGCGGCCGAACATCTCCGGATGGGGCCTCTCGTAGATAACGTTGCACTAAGTAGTACTATTTCCTTTAAGTCTGTGCAAAACTTTGTTAAATCCCTGGAAATTTTGTTGATTTTGTGATTATACAATACTTTACAAATACGTGAACTACACATTCAATACAGTCTCTCCAAGAAATGATCATATTCGTAGCTTGTGTACAAAATATGAATATTTATAGAAAACGATAATCAGTGCAATATTCTGTAACAGATACAAAGCAAATTAAAAAGAGGGGCAACTAACAGAACATCATTATCTTCTAACGCTAACAAATGACCATGAAAATGTACAAGACAATCTTGTGTGCACACAGTAATAGATGTTATGTTTCGCAAAACGTTCAGTTACTCAGAAATTACAACTCATATGTAATCAATAATAAAAACTTCTTATAATAAAAATACGTGCGTGAGAAACATAAACACAATGTAAGAGGAAGAAGACATTCAGACCAGAAACAAAGGACTAACAAACAAATCTATCATGGTTCATGTAAAGGAAAAGGAAAGGGAATTAAATGTATTTCAGAGGAAAAGTCTCAGTCAGTCTGTGTGATATTTTATCGTAGTGTAATGTACTTCTCTAGTGTATTAATCAGCTTTCTAACTTCTGTACAGTATGTGTACTGTACGTTCAGTGAAACCAGATAATTTTCACATAGTACCTACTATCTCAATTTACGTACCAAAAACATCATATTCACATAATAACTCCTTTCACGTCAATTTATCTACCAAAAACACCGTGTCAATTTGCTTGCATTTCATTACCACCTCATCATAACCACATAATGTAATCATTATTCTGTCTGTCTATATTTATTCATATTTCCACTTTACAATCAACGTCTTTCTCCATCCATACTATATACGCACTTAATTCAACGTGCCTACTTACACATTTTACTAGATGCATTTTTCTTTTTAGTACACATTTCGTTCTCATTTGTGGGTGCATCTGTTACATTCTCAGCTTATTCTTCTTCTATACCCACTTATCAAAATTCCGTTATTTCATGACATGTACCTAAATTGCAGCCTCTAACAGTAAATGCTTATCCTAAGTGGGCCCTCATAAAACTATTGGCCGTGCGATAAACGTATATTCAATAAAATAGTTCATCAGAAAACCAATACCGCCAAATTCATTACCAGACACCTGTGTATATGGCACAATATCTTATCCTGTGCATATGCACCAAAATATGATCATGGTAAATCAGTAAACAAAACGAAGAACACATTCTTAGGCTGAGTCAAATCATAAACAGAAGTTTCATCGTAAAATCAATGCAGTAACTGAAGCCTAGTTCTTTATGAGTCATCATTCTTGTGGCTAGTTTGATGCAGCCCGCCATGAATTCCTCTCCTAGGCCAACCTCTTCATCACACAGTAGCACTTGCAACCCACGTCCTAAATTATCTGTTGGATGTATTCCAAGCTCTGTCTTCCTCTACAGTTGTTACCCTCTACAGCCCCCTGTAATACCATGAAAGTCATTCCCTCATGTCTTAACAGATGTCCTATCTTTCTATCCCTTCTCCCTGTCAGTGTTTTCAACATACTCCTTTCCTCTCCGATTCGGCGCAGGACCTCCTCATTCCTCACCTTATCAGTTCCTCTTATTTTTAACATTCGTCTCTCTGGACCACCTCTTAAATGCTTCGAATCTCTCCTGTTCCGGTTTTCCCACAGTCTATGCTTCACCACCATACAATACTGTGCTCCAAACGTACGTTCTCAGAAATTTCGTCCTCAGATTAAGGCCTATGTTTGATACTAGTAGACTCCTTTTGGCCAGGAATGCCCTTTTTTCCAGTGCTACGACTGATGTCCTCTTCGCACCGTCCGTCGCTGGTTATTTTGCTGCCTACTTCACGACTATCAGTCCTGATTCTCTACGTCCTCATTTCTGCTACATCTCATTACTTTGGTCTTTCTTCGATTGACTCTCAATCCATATTCTATATTCATTGGACTGTTCATTCCATTTTGCAGATCATGTAATACTTCTTCACTTTCACTCAGGATAGCAATGTCATCAGCGAATCGTATCACTGACATCTTTTCACTTTGAATTTTGACTGAATTCCTGAATGTGTCTTATATTTCCATCATGGCTTCTTAGATGTACAGATTGAACAATGGGGGGCTTAATTCGAGCACTTCGTTCTTAATCGTCCACTTTTATAACTCCCTCTTGTCTCTTGTAAATATTGTATATTACTCGTCTCTCCCTACAGCTTAACCCTGTTTTTCTCAGAATTTCGAAAATCTTGCACCACTTTACATTGTCAAACGCTTTTTCCATGCCGATGAAGCCTTTGAAAGTGTCTTCATTTTTCTTTAGTCTTGCTTCCATTTTCAACTGCAACGTCAGAATTGCCTCTCTGATGCCTTTACCTTTCCTAAAGCCAAACTGATCGTCTTCTAACACATCCTCAATTTTCTTTTCCGTTCTTCTGTGTATTATTCTTTTAAGCAACTTTGATGCATGAGCTGTTAAGCTGCTTGTGCGACAATTTTATCACTAGTCAGCTCTTGCACTCTTCGCAGTTGTGTGTATGACATTTTTCCGAAAGTCAGATGGTATATCGCCAGACTCATACCTTCCACACATCAACTTCAATAATCGTTTTGTTGCCACTTCCCCCAGTGATTTTAGAAAGTCTGATGGAGTGTTATCTATCCCTACTGGCTTATTTAATCCTAAGTCCTTCTAAGCTCTTTTAAGTTCTGGTTCTATTACTGGATTCCCTATCACTTCTATACTGACTCCTGTTTCTTCTTCTAATACATCAGACAAATCTTTCTCCTCATACAGGCCTTCAATCTATTCTTTCCACTTACCCGCACTACACTCTGCATTTAACAGTGGAATTCTCGTTTCAGTCTTAATTTTACCACCATTTCTTTTAAGTCACCGTAGGTTATTTTGACTTTCCTACACGCTGAGTTAGTCCTTCCGACTATCATTGTTTTTTATTTCTTCACAGTTTTCAAGCAGCCATTCTGTCTTAGCTTTCCTGCACTTGCTATTCACTTCATTTCTCAGAGATTTGTATTTCTGTATTTCTGAATTTCACTGAACAGTTTGTATGTACTTTCTTCTTTCATCGATAAGCTCAAGTAATTCTTCTACTACCCATGCTTTCTTCGCAGTTACCTCTTCGTACCTATGTTTTTCCTTCCAACTTCTGTGATTGCTCTTTTTGGAGATGTCTATTCCTCTTCAACAGTACTGCCTACTGAGATATTCCGTATTTCTGTAGCTAGAGCCTTAGAGAACTTCAAGCATATCTCATCATTCCTTAGTACTTCCGTATCACACTTCTTTGCGTATTGATTCTTCTTGACTAATGTCTTAAACTTCAGCCTACTCTTCATCGCTACTACATTGTGGTCTCAGTCTACATTTGCTCGTGAGTACGACTTACAATCCAGTATCTGACATTTTAATCTATGTTTGGCCGTGATGTGTTCTAACCAAAATGTTCCCGTATCACTCTGCCTGTTCAAGTATGCCATGGCCTCTTGTAATTCTTGAACACAGTATTCTCTATTACTAGGTGAAATTTATTATAGAATTCAATTAGTCTTTCTTCTCTCTCATTTCTTGTCCCAAGCCCATATTCTGCAGTAACCTCTCCTTCTACTTCTTCACCTAGGACTGCATCCCCCATGACTATAAGATTTTCATCTCTCTTTACGTACTTTATTAGCTTTCCAATATTCTCATATAGATTCGCTATCTCTACAGCTTCAGCTTGCGACGTTGGCATGTGTACCTGAACTATCGTTGTTGGTGTTGGTCTGCTGTCGATTCTGATAAGGACAACCCTATCACCGAACTGTTCAAAGTAACACCTATTCAAAAGGAATCGTACTCCCGTTGCACTAATTTTATTTGCCGTTTATATCACCCTATACTCATCTGACCAGAAAACCTTGTCCTCTTTCCATTTCACTTCACTGACCCCTGCTGTATCTAGACTGAGCAGTTGCATTTCCATTTTCAGATTTTCTAGCTTCGTTACCACGTTGAAGCTTCTGATATTCCACACTCCGACTATTGCAACGTTATCTTCTCGTTGGTTACTCATGGCTTTCCTCATGGTGACGTCTCTCTTGGCAGTCACTCCCGGAGATCCGAATGAGGGACTATTCTGGAATCTTTTACCAATCGGAGAGATCATCATGACACTTTTTCAGTTAAAGGCCACATGTCCTATGGATACACGTTTTGTGTATTTAACGCAGTGGTTTCAGTTGCCTTCTTCGCCCTTTGCCGTCGATCATAGTTGATTCTTCCGCCTTAGGGGTAGTTTCCGACCCCAAGAACAAAGGTGCCATGAACCACTGTCCGCTCGTCCCCCCCTCTTTGAGAAGGCCGTTGGCAGAATGACGGTGACTTCTTAAGTGGGAAGTCATCGGCCGCAATGCTGATTATTAATCAAACTTTAAGCAGTGGCGGCTTTCGAACCCGGCACCGAAGACGAAGACGCTTGTCCTAGACCAAGCCAAGTATATCAGAAAGCCGCAAGATACCAGTGTCAACACAAAATGACAGTAAAAGACAGTTTTAGAACATATATTGGTGCAAAAATATTTTTATACGGATGAGTTCACAAGAGCCAAATGCTATCTTATGCAATGGTCATATTATGCAACAAAATAATAATTCACGACACTAAACTAAGTCCTGGCAAGAGAATTAATTAATAAGTGGTAAAATGCAAAAAGGAAAACATAAACATTATGGATTAGTGAAACATTTTTCATTAAAATACTCGTTGTTTGATCCCTCTCCCACAAATCAGTCAAAATACTAGTTTCACCAAAAGATTCCTCTGTATTTTGATTAATGGTCTTCTCATTTTTTTCCTCGTCTGACTTTTGTTGTCATAAAAACTTGTCGTTCAACGATGCTTCCCACGTACAATTATGTCTCATAAATCTGAAATATATACATGATAGCCAAATTCATTTTAATATAGTAAGTTATAAAAAAATAAGAACATACTTCAACAGGATAATGCGAATGAAATAAAGAGATCACAGAACATAATAAAGAACATAAATATGTCAGAAATGTATGCTTGATGACCCACAAATCTTCACATATAATGATAGTGCTGCCTTTTAATATTTTAATGTTACCATTTCAGATATCTGCTGTGCTACTAAAAATGTAACTGTTCACCACCTTTCATTTACTAAATATAAACTAATGAAATATGTCCATGCAAATAACAAATGACTTTCAAAGAAAATAGGTCCGTCAGGCGAAGATGAGGGATACGGAATCCATTTACACGTTGCGAGAAGCCGACGACGCCACTCGGGTGATAATTCGAGGAAAAACAGGGTCCCTGATATGCCCTAACCATTACCTACTCATTAATCGTAATACATCATAATTTCTAGTCACTGCATCTTCCTGTCTAATATGTTATATTATTCTAATAATCATCATCATCAATATTTTACCTTCAGCATATTTATCTTTACTGTATCACCGTAATGTCCTCATATCTCATAATATTTTCATTATCGTAAGTAATCAGTAGTAAATACTCCCTACTCTGTTTCATGAATCGGTCCTTACATGAAAAACACTCGGCAGTCACACTTCACAATAACATTACTGAGCAAACATTAGTGTACAAGTGACCATGAAAAGAAAATCTCCACCAAAATACATATTTCTCGGACACTGATAATTTCCTTCAGACAACAAAATCTCACCTTTAACAGCCTGTAATTATTCCTTCAAGTGGTAGGAAATCCTTCATATACTTGTAATCAATCAATACCACTGTTATTTGCAAACCGGACTTTCCATTTGCACAACACAACTATAACGTCAAGTACCTGTATATCTCATTATAGCTGGTACAAAATCTTTCATTTTTTTGTTCATGATTGCTACTGCTATATGTAAAAATGCTAGTATTCAAAGTTGTACACTTGTTTCGCCAAGCTGTGTTTCTCTTCCAAAACTTTCGTACTGAGAAAAAAACTTTAGCGACACTACAATTCATATTTTTTATGGGGGTGAGTAGTTTAATGTGGTGCTTAATATGATTATGATGATTTATAGATATTTCTTGAAGTGAACAAAGTTTAGTGCTGTTTGATGTGACTCTATTTCCTGCCGGAATTGCAAGCCATTTTTCTGTAGTACATTCTTGTCATGTATTGTTACGTAAGTGCCGCGATCGAACCTCAATGAAATGTCGCTTGCTTTTCCTTACTACTTTGTCGAACGGGATCAAATATTCATAAAATGGAAGAATTTTTCATTTTAACATTTTTCTTAAGTGGCTCAAACTTTGTTACTGAAACGAAATGCGAGTAATCAAAGTTTTCAATTTGTCAGTATTGGAAAGTATCCTGTAGCCAATATGACATATTCTTAATCGTAGCTGACAAGTCGCTATTTACAGTAGGCCAGCAGAAGAAAATTCCTTGTACTTATTTACTGAAAGGAAGAGGATAAGAAGAATGTACCAAGAAATTGAAAAATTGTTAGCACCCCTCTCGGGGAGGCATCATTCGCCAATCGGTGTGTCCAAAAACGAATTGTAGATCCCTACCTATCTCTAAACGTAAGGAAATGCTCGGAATTCAGATTGTCACTTCTTTTCGCAGTTCTTTTGCTCTGATGCTCAGTATAATATCACGCGGACTGTTCATTGTCTCAGATACTGGATTGTAAGGCATACCCGGGAGCAAATGTAGATTCAGATCACAATATAGTGGTGATGAAGAGTAGGCCGAAGTTTAAGACATTTGTCAGGAAGAATCAGTACCCAAAGAAGTGGGATACAGAAGTACTAAGGAATGACGAGATACGCTTTAAGTTCTCTAAGGTTATAGATACAGGAATAACGAATAGCTCAGTAGGCAGCACAGCTGAAAAGAAATGGACATCTCTAAGTTGGAAAGAAGAACATAGGTACAAAGAAGGTAACTGCGAAGAAACGATGGGGAACAGAAGAAATACGTCATTTGATCGATGAAAGGAGCAAGTACAAAAATTTTCCGGGAAACTCAAGAATACAGAAATACATGTCGCTGAGGAATGAAATAAATAAGAAGTATAGGCAAGCTAAGATGAAACGGGTGCATGAAAAACGTGAAGAAATCGAAAAAGAAATGATTGTCGGAAAGGCAGACTAAAGTCAAAACAACCTTCAGTGACATCAAAAGTAAGTGTGCTAACATTAAGAATCCACAGGGGTTTCCACTGCTAAATGCAGAGGAGAGAGGGAATAGGTGGAAAGAATACATGGAAAGCCTCTATAAGAGGGAAGATTTGTATGATGTGATAGAAGAGGAAACAGGAGTCGATTTAGCAGCGATAGCGGACCCAGTGGTTCAAATGGTTCAAATGGCTCTGAGCACTATGGGCCTTAACATCTCAGGTCATCAGTCCCCTAGAACTTAGAACTACTTAAATCTAACTAACCTAAGGACATGACACACATCCATGCCCCTGGCAGGATTCGAACCTGCGACCGTAGCGGTCACGCGCTTCCAGACTAAAGCGCCTACACTCCTGGAAATGGAAAAAAGAACACATTGACACCGGTGTGTCAGACCCACCATACTTGCTCCGGACACTGCGAGAGGGCTCTACAAGCAATGATCACACGCACGGCACAGCGGACACACCAGGAACCGCGGTGTTGGCCGTCGAATGGCGCTAGCTGCGCAGCATTTATGCACCGCCGCCGTCAGTGTCAGCCAGTTTGCCGTGGCATACGGAGCTCCATCGCAGTCTTTAACACTGGTAGCATGCCGCGACAGCGTGGACGTGAACCGTATGTGCAGTTGACGGACTTTGAGCGAGGGCGTATAGTGGGCATGCGGGAGGCCGGGTGGACGTACCGCCGAATTGCTCAACACGTGGGGCGTGAGGTCTCCACGGTACATCGATGTTGTCGCCAGTGGTCGGCGGAAGGTGCACGTGCCCGTCGACCTGGAACCGGACCGCAGCGACGCACGGATGCACGCCAAGACCGTAGGATCCTACGCAGTGCCGTAGGGGAACGCACCGCCACTTCCCAGCAAATTAGGGACACTGTTGCTCCTGGGGTATCGGCGAGGACCATTCGCAACCGTCTCCATGAAGCTGGGCTACGGTCCCGCACACCGTTAGGCCGTCTTCCGCTCACGCCCCAACATCGTGCAGCCCGCCTCCAGTGGTGCCGCGACAGGCGTGAATGGAGGGACGAATGGAGACGTGTCGTCTTCAGCGATGAGAGTCGCTTATGCCTTGGTGCCAATGATGGTCGTATGCGTGTTTGGCGCCGTGCAGGTGAGCGCCACAATCAGGACTGCATACGACCGAGGCACACAGGGCCAACACCCGGCATCATGGTGTGGGGAACGATCTCCTACACTGGCCGTACACCTCTGGTGATCGTCGAGGGGACACTGAATAGTGCACGGTACATCCAAACCGTAATCGAACCCATCGTTCTGCCATTCCTAGACCGGCAAGGGAATTTGCTGTTCCAACAGGACAATGCACGTCCGCATGTATCCCGTGCCACCCAACGTGCTCTAGAAGGTGTAAGTCAACTACCCTGGCCAGCAAGATCTCCGGTTCTGTCCCCAATTGAGCATGTTTGGGACTGGATGAAGCGTCGTCTCACGCGGTCTGCACGTCCAGCACGAACGCTGGACCAACTGAGGCGCCAGGTGGAAATGGCATGGCAAGCCGTTCCACAAGACTACATCCAGTATCTCTACGATCGTCTCTATGGGAGAATAGCAGCCTGCATTGCTGCGAAAGGTGGATATACATTGTACTAGTGCCGACATTGTGCATGCTCTGTTGCCTGTGTCTATGTGCCTGATGTTCTGTCAGTGTGATCATGTGATGTATCTGACCCCAGGAATGTGTCAATAAAGTTTCCCCTTCCTGGGACAATGAATTCACGGTGTTCTTATTTCAATTTCCAGGAGTGTAGAACTGCACGGCCGCACCGGCCGGCCAGGGGACCCAGTATTAGAATCAGAATTAGAAGAGCTTTGGACGACTTAAAATCAAATAAGGCAGACGGGATAGATATCAATCCATCAGAATTTCAAAAATCATAGGGGGAAGTGGTAACAAAATTACTATTCACGTTGCTGAGTAGAATGTATGAGTCCGGCGACATACCATCTGACTATCTGAAAAATATCATCCACACCATTCCGAAAACTGCAAGAACAGAAAGGTGCGAGAATTATTACACAATTAGCTTAACAGCTCATGCATTCAAGTTGCTGACAAGATAATAATGGAAAAGAAAATCGAGGATGTGCTAGATGACGATCAGTTTGGCTTTAGAAAAGGTAAAGGCGCGAGACAGGTAATTCTGACGTTGCGGTTGATAATGGAAACAAGACTAAAGAAAACTCAATCCACGTTTATAGTATTTGTCGACCTGAAAGCAGCCTTCGACAATGTAAAATGGAACAAGATGTTCACATCTTCAGAGAAAAATAGGGGTAAGCAATAGGGAGATACGAGTAATATGCAATATGTACAAGAGCCAAGAGGGAATAATAAGAGAGCCGGCCGAGATGGCTGAGCGGTTGTAGGCGCTACAGTCTGGAATCGTGCGACCGCTTCGGTCGCGGGTTCGAATCCTGCCTCGGGCATGGATGTGTGTGGTGCCCTTAGGTTAGTTAGGTTTAAGTAGTTCTAATTCCTAGGAGACTGTACTCAGAGCCATTTGAACCAGTAATAAGAGTGGACGACCAAGAACGAAGTGCTCGGATTAAAAATGGTGTAACACAAAGATGTAGTCTTTTCCCCCTACTGTTCAATCTGTACGTCGAAGAAGCAATGATGGAAACAAAATAAAGGTTCAAGAGTGGAATTTAAATTCATGAGGGAAGGATGTTAATGATACTGCTCGCTGATGACATTGCCATCCTGAGTGAAAGTGGAGAAGAATTACGTGATCTGCTGAACGGAATGAACAATCTAATGAGGACAGAATATGGACTGAGAGTAAATCGAAGAAAGACGAAAGTAATGAGATGCAGCAGAAATGAGAACTGTGAGAAAAATAACATCGGGATTGATGGTCACGATGTAGATGAAGTTTAGGAATTCTGCTACCTACGCAGTAAAATAACCAGTGACGGACGGAGCAAGGAGTACACCAAAAGCAGACTAACACTGCCAAAAAGGCATTCCTGGTCAAGATAAATCTTCGGCCTGAATGTGAGGAAGAAATGTCTAAAAACGTACGTCTGGAGTACAGCATTGTATGGTAGTGAAACAAGGACTGTGGGAAAACTGGAATAGAGAGAATCGAAACAGACGAATGTTGAAAATTAGGTAGACTGATAAGGGTTAGAAATGAGGACGTTCTGAGCAGAATCGGAGAGGAAACGAATATGTGGAAAACACTGATAAGGAGAAGGAACAGGATTATTGGACATCTGTTAAGACATGAAGGAATGACTTCCATAGTACTGGGGGGAACTGTAGAGGGAAAAAACTGTAGAGGAAGACGGAGATTGGAATACATCCACGAAATAAATGACGACGTGAGTTGCAAGTGCCACTCTGAGATGAAGAGGTTGGCACAGTCAGAAGACCGACAACCCCAAGAAAAATGAACAGAGTTAGTTACAGTTTTGTTTCAAAGGGCGCAATGTTTGGTATATCATTTATTACATAAAGTGAATCAAGAAACGTGTAAGCAAACGGGATAATGCACGCAGTCCATATCCATAAATTGATGTTTCAGGGAATTTATACAAATCAACTAATTTAAGTGATATTATCTTACATTGGGAGAGTTTAATTATAGATGATTATGATGATTGGTGGTTGTGAGAGGACAATAAGCTATAATATTGGTTTGTTAAGTCACTCTAAGGAAAAAAGAAGAGACGCACCACCATGAAATTATCCGAGTGCTACGGAAATCGTTGGTTGTGATGTACATGTACAAACAAAGGAATGATTACAGAAAAATTAGATGATTTATTTACAGATTGAGCAAATCCCACTCTGACCCTTATGCAAACACTTATTCGGCTTGGTATTGGCTGTTAGAGTTGCTGGATGTCCTCGACATGAATATCACTGCGCATTCTGCCCAACTGGCGCGTTAGATCGTCCAGACTCAGAGCTGGATGGAGAGCTGTGCCAGTAATGCTCCCAACATTCTCAATTTCTGACAGATTCAGCGACCGCACTGACCATGCTACGATTCGACAAACACAAAGACTAGCAGCAAAAATGCTGGTCATTTGCGGGCGGCCATTATCTTGCTGAAATGTAGGCCCAAGATATCTTGGCATGAAGAGCAACAAAACGAGGTGTAGAATTTCCTCGACCTACCGCTGCGCTGCAAGGTTGCCGCGAAGGACAAACAACGGGGCCCTGTTATGAAAAACATATGGCACGCCAGGTCATTACTCCTGGTTGTCGGGATGTATGGCAAGTCACACTGAGGTTGGTACCCCGCCACTGTCCAGAGCGACTACGGACACGTCTTCGGCCTGGTGCAAAACTGTCTTCACGCCGATGACCCGAGACCCGATGACTAGCGAAGATAAGTCTCCGGACGCCCAAGAAAGCAGTAGGATACCGCCATACTGCCTGACAACCAGGAGTGATGGTCTGAGATGCCATTTCCCTTCATAACAGGACCCCGTTGGTTGTCATCTTTGGCGCCCTTACTGCACAGCGGTTCGTAGACGATTTCTACAATCCTGTTGGTGGGTCTTCATGGCAAGCCATCCTGGCCATATATTTCAGCAGAATAACGCCCGTACATGGCAAGAGTTCCCACTTCTAGTCTTCGGGCTTACCGAACCCAATCTTGGCCAGCAAGGTCGTCGGATCTCTCCCGAGTTGAGAATACTTGGAGAATTATGGGCGGGCCCTTCCAACCAGTTCTGGATTTTGACGATTTAACGACTCAGTTATACGGAATTCGGCACGATACCCCTCCAGAGGCCATCCAACAATCCTATCAATCAATGCCATCCCAAATAACTGCTTGTATAAGGGCCAGAGGGAGATCAACGCTCTAGTTGGTTCAAATGGCTCTGAGCACTATGGGACTTAACTTCTGAGGTCATCAGTCCCCTAGAACTTAGAACTACTTAAACCTAACTAACCTAAGGACATCACACACATCCATGCCCGAGGCAGGATTCGAACCTGCGACTGTAGAGGTCGCGCGGTTCCAGACTATAGCGCCTGGAACCGCTCGGCCATCCCGGCCGGCAACCCTGTAGTGATTTAGTTTATGAATCTCTCTCTCTCTTGAATAAATCATCCACTTTTGTGCAATTGTAATCATTTGTTCGTCTGCACATGTGCCTCACATCAACCGATTTCCACCCCGTTGGGATATTTCCGTCCTGGTGCGTCGTTTTCTGTTTTTTTCTTTTTTTTTATCGTAGATCTACCTTGTCACTGACGATCAGGATTAGTTCCTGGTGCGACGTTTTCTGTTTTTTTCTTTTTATTTTCTTTTTTTAAATTGTAGATCTACCTTGTCACTGACGATCAGGATTAGTTATTGTTCAGTGTTGCCTTTTCGTGTAAACAAAAAGTGCACAAGGCAAGTGCGTTATGTTATGCACATGATAACGATATTTCCAGTAGTTCGTTAGAAGAGGCAGGTATTTGCATGATATAGTCTCTGGGGGAGGAGTTGTCTAGCCTTGTGGTATCTGGTCCTGGAGTTCTCGTGCATGACTAACAAGGTTGCTTTGAAACACAAATAGGATGAGCTCTTGCAAAATTAATGCTATTATATCATACGTATGATCTACACGACACGAAAGTGTGTAACAAAGTAAATTATTAGGTAACCTGGAGCTAGAAGCTCCAGTTTCGTCGGGTAATGGCCAGTCTCCGAGTTGGCTATTTATGTAGACGTGTAAGGAGCGCTGTGCAGAAGTCATTAGAATAATACACAGCCGCTGTGGAGGGAAGCGGGGGTCGTTAATCCACGGTGAGGTAACCGAATACTGCCTGCTGGTGGGCAGCGTGCGGTGAAGACGCTATGCAGCTCACCTCAGACTAGGCTGTTGTGGCGTTATTAATGCCCCTCTGCAGCCGTTGGGAGTGGGGGGAAGGAGGCGCGTGGGTGGGCGGGGGGGAGCGGGGTGGCAGTAAAATTACTTCTGGTGCTTCTTGCCAGTGCAGTCCACGCAGTCGGTGCGTGTGTGTTCGTCTGTTTAGGTGTGCGACATGAATGAATGCTCTCTCCAGGGCACTGAGCGATACAGCAGCTTCGTTCTCCACAAAACACAGTGTCCTCAAGTGTTTCAGCGACCATTGACAACAGTGGTGAATAATTGGTGTACTTTTGTCCTTGTATGAGGAAAACAGTTTTAACTGCCAGATCGTGACTCGAACACGGGTTTTCCGCTTTACCCGCAGTTACTTTAATCTCTGTGGCTACCTGTCGACGAATCGTGACCAGACCGCAACTTTCAAACATGTCCGAAAAAACATTACATCGTTATTCAATGCAATATCATATTTGTCCACTGATATCAGATAACAGTAATAGCACCGTGTGGCTAGGGCCTCTCGTCAGGTAGACCGTTCGCCTGGTGCAAGCCTTTCGAGTTGACGCCACTTCGGCGACCCAGGCGGGAATGGAACCCGGGCCATTAGGCATGACATTCCGTCGCGTTGACCACTCAGCTAGCAGGGGTGGACTCTGATATCAGGTAGCGAGTTTGAATTATAATGTCCTGTCCTGTAGGGGAAGTACATAATGTGTGTAAGAGAACAGGCTGTGACGTGGCATCGAACACATATGGAAGTCTGGGTCTAGCCGTGAGTCGTACGCAGGTAGCCAAAGTGGTTAGAGGGACCGCTCGAGTAAAACAGGAAATCCATGTTCGACCCGCGGTCCAGTACAAATATTCGTTGTCCTTATTCCATTATAGGGCTGAGGGGTATCCATATCCGCAACTGCGAATACATTTCATGTGCAGTATAGAGAGGCATTAACCGAGATGGGAGAGAGATATGCTTGTAGTCTATCCCTCATGGTTTTCAGCCTTTACATTGAGCAACAACAAAGGATACAAAGGAGAAGTTTGGAAAGAGAATTGAAGTTAGGGTACAAGAAATAGAAACTTTGACATTTGCCGATGAAACTGTAATTTTGTCGGGAACGGCAGAAGACTTGGAAGACCAGTTGAAAGGAGTGGGCACATTCTTGAAAAGAGGTTGTGTGATGAACGCCTACAAAATAAGGATAATGGCATATAATCGAATTAAATCAGGCAATGCTAAAGGAATAAAGCTATGTAGTAAGAAAGTGAAAATAGTAAGTGACCTATTTTCTGGGCAGAAAAAAAACTGACGATTGCCGAACTAGATGGAATATGGAATGAATATTGGCAATAGCACGAAATTTCGTCAAACCTTTTCTGGAGAATGTACGAAGAGCGTTAAAAAGTTTTGGACAGTCTTCTCTATTTTTTTTATTTTTACAACAGGAGAATGAAAGTTTTTGTGAGCATAGTTGTAACATTTAGCTATATATTGAGACTACTCAATGTAGCTTCCATCAGCTGTGACGCATCTGGCCCAACGTTATTTCCATGATGTATATCTACTTTGGTAAAATTCTGGGGATTGACTTTTACACCGTCGCTTGACACAGGCAATAATGTCTTTCTCACTATAAAATGTTAACACCGCGCACTTGGGCCTTCAGACGACCACAGAGGTAAAAATCAGACGGAGCCACGTCCAAATTGTAGGGCGGATGAGGAACAATTTTCCAACTAATTTTCCTGATTTTCTTCTGTGTCATAAGGGCTTTATGATGTTTCACATTGTCTTGGTGTAGTCTGATGAGCTGACTCTGAAGATGTGGTCTGTAGGTCTTGATGGCACGTCGCAGATTTTCCAATGACAAACAGTGACGGTCCCGGTTAATTTTGGAGCCAGGTTCCAAAAACTCAATGAAAATGACACCACACTGATCCCAGAAGAAGGAGGGCATCACCTTTCAGCCTGCTGTTCGTGAAAGTCTTGGTTTCTTCTTCCGATGTGAACCTGAATGACACCACTTAATGGATTGCGTTTTGCTGTCAGGTTAGGACAAAAACAACCATGTTTCATCCTGGATAATGACGCCGTCAAAACACTGTTTCCACTCTTCAGTGAAGGTCTTCATGAGACCCTCGCACACATCCTTCCTCATAGTTTTCATTTCTCTTGTCAATAATCTAGGCAACCAAAGTGCACAGATTTTTCTGTACCCTAGTGACTGTACCAGTAATACCACAATACCCAATGACAAACGAGTCATTTCTGCAAGCTAGCGTGTCGTCACACATCTGTCATTTTGGATGATCTCATTATTTTGATGGTCTCATTATACACATAACTCACTGCCGTCGATGGTCTACCGCATCGTGAATTGTCCATTAAACGTCTGCAACCACCACTGGATACTGCTGCGATCCACTGTGTCCTCCCCATAAACAGAGAACAACTTCCTGTGAATCGATGTGGTAGAATCATCGCCGGTCTTGAAGAGGAACTCCATCACCGACCGTTGTCGCAACCTGCCATCTACTTCATGGTCCATTATGGCTCACCTGTAAATAAAAGAAAATACTTTTATATACCAACTTGTAGCTAAATGTTCAAAGTACTTTCACAAAAAAATTCATTCTCCTCCTGCAAAAAATAAAAAAAAAATTAGAGACGGCTGTGCGAATCATTTTAAACGCCTTATGTTTCAATGTACGGAAGTGAAACGAGTACAATAGACAGTGCAGACAGGAAGAGAATAAAAGATTCTGGAATGCGGAGCTACAGAATGTTGAATACTAGAGAAACTGATGAAGAGGTACTGAACTGCACTAGGAAGAAAAGAAATCTATAGCACACCTTGACCAAAAGAAGGAAGCAGAACTAATCCTTAGACGCTAAGGTTCTTCAGTTTTCATTTTGGTAACGGAGCGAAGTAGAGGAGGGGGTGAAAAGTGCAAAGAGAGATCAAAGCTTGATTACAAGTTACGTACATTGAAATGGCTATACGTTGCAGTAGTTATACAGAGATGAAGAGGCTTGGGCAGGGTAGCTTAGCGTGTAAACCAGATATAGCGTCAGTCTTCGGACTGAAAACCACGAGGAGAGCTGCATGAAATCAATCTTCGAACTGAAGACCGCAGCAGCAACAACCATCAATCAGTCACGTCAAAATGTTTCCAGAAACAACTATTATTGTTTGGCAGGATAAGTATCAAATTCAACTAGAAATACATTCCTCCAGTGAAAGTGCCCTTTTTTTTAAAAAAAAAGAGTTATGTAAATTTTTGAACACACTTATAGGAGATTATTGTCATTACTTGATTAAATCTTTTATTCTCTTAATCTTTTATTTATTATAATGTTCTGTGATACCTTTCCAGGACGTGGAAGGAGTCGAGGTATGCATTAATACAGAGAAATATTGCTGATGTTCATTCTGTGCATTGTATTGTAAATTAGCTACCACAAAATGCTATATATTCATGGTTTTTACTGATGCGGAAAGGTGTATAACAATATCAGTACGAATGTCGTTACTTCAAAAAAGGGAGGGTGGGAGGGTTGTATCTGGGCTGCTTCGCCGTTTCCTGTAAAATGTAAGTTAGATATACTCACTTGTCCGTACTTAAATGTTGTATGACTACACTGATATTTACCACCAATATTCGTCTGCATGCCGTTACAACGTAAGTCTACTTACGTAAGGAAAAAGAAATCATTTTGTTATGATGGTAACGGCTTTAGCCCCACAAAAATGAACTGGGGTTACTGGCCTTTGGCACTATTCACACTACTAGAGAAACATATTTATATTTAAAATTTTCGTTGGTTACAGTCTGTATAGCCCAATGACTGACCATGCCTGTAAAACATTTTAACATTGACATTCTCCAACGTTGCATAACAAATGTAATCACATTTCATGACATTGTTCTAAGCATGCTTCAGTCATGTGGTAACGTGATATAAAAAGAACGTTTCAGCTTGCGTGTTGACATGGCCACCGTATAACAGCCGACTGACCCTACCTTCCTCCCAGACTAACTTTAGAGCGCAGTTGGTGCTTCATATCTAGTTCTCCTGTCAACATAGTGAGTGGTAGCCTGAAGGGACTAAAAGCACAACCTGGCGAATCAGAATCAGTAAGCAGCAACATTCGGGACTTAGGATGAAATTTCTTCAGTTTTGTAGAAAAATGAATAGTGGTTATGATAGTTCATAACTTACCACACTGAAAAGGCAATAAAAGCAATTACGTCAATCATTAAATTTATTGGCAGTATAAAATGAATTACATGAATTAAAATTCTTCATCAGGTTAAACACAAGTAATAAAGTCATGTACGTATTAACTACATGAAACACTCATGTCTAGAGATAAAATTATTTTCTTTAATACTTTTTCGATGGACATAAGAAATTAGTGTATTCTGGTCACTTTAATTCGAGGTCTCCGTAATGAAATCCTAACATTTTTCTTAGCAATGCTCATGAGAATTCGTGATAAGAAAGGAAGCCCGTTTGTTCTTCTTTTTCTTTGTATCTTTGTGTTCAGCCGAAAAATAAATTAAAATGGAGGCAACATGTAAAAAAGCTAACGAAGAAACTCAGGCATTTTTGCACTTAAAATTATTTGTCGTTGTGTAGAGTTGGAGCCACGGGTAACGGTCCAATATGTTACATGCTTTTACACTTTGGCGTCATAAAGAATTAACTACGGGGCAATGAAGCCATAGAAATAATACGAAAAGTAAATTACTGCACATGCAGAAAATACGTCTTCAAGGTTATTGAAAATGTAAAATTTAACCCCAGTGCGTTTACTCTGTACTGATTGAGTTTCGTAATGCCACTAGAACGATTATGTTCGTGTAGTTCAACACGACTCAGATGACGTCAAATCCGTATTAGTCGAGCTAGCCATGACCGCTTGATTTATGTGTGACGGTGGGCTATCTGATCACATGCTACATTAAGGTGGAAGTGACTGGACAGGCGAACTGATTTCGACATGCTCTGTTTATGTCGTCGGTTTAGACGTCGTTGGTTTCCTGTTAACAGTACATAGTCGTCTAGCATACACTACCGTATTTTTGTGGTTCATAGTGTATTAAAGGTAACTGTGGAGCAAGTCTGTGCTGGACATACAGCTGTGTCCCGTTCGAATTTGATGTATTTTTGACATATCGATGTGCAGGTTTTCATCGGTGATGATGGTTGCTAAAACTGAAGCTGGCTGAGAGTAAAGATGTGCAGCTACAGCTGGTGGCTCAAACTGCACGACAATGGAAATGAGACACCTAATCAAGTAACCTGTCTCTTATTCAAAATCACTATGCATTCAAAAGGAGGTTAAATCTTCACTTTTTGTCATAGCTTTAGTCTCAATAGAACATAGGTTAAGGGAAGGCAAACATACATTTATAGTATTTGTAGACTTAGAGAAAGCTTTTGACAATGTTTACTGGACTACGCTATTTGAAATTATGAGAGTAGGAGGGGTAGAATACAGGGAGCGTAAAGCCTGTACAGAAAACACACGACAGTTGTAAGAGTCGATGTGCATGAAAGGGAAGCGGTAGTTTAGAAGGGAACGAAAGAGGGTTGTAGCCTACCCCCATGTTATTCAATACCTACACTGAACAAGCAATAAAGGAAACAAAAGAAAAATTTGGAGAAGGAATTAAATACCACGGAGAAGAATTAAAAGTTTTTGAGTTTAGCTAATTACACTGTAATTCTCTCAGAGACAACAAAGGACTTGGAAGAGCCGTTGAACGGAGTGGACAGGGTCTTGAAAGGGGGACACAAGATAAACATCAACAAATCATATCAAGATGGAACGTAGTGGAATCAAATTAGATTATGCTGAGAGAATTAGATCAAGGAACGAGGCGTAGTAGATGAGTTTTACTGTTTGGACAGCAAAATAATTGATGATGCCCGAAGCAGAGGGGATTTAATGACAATGGCAAGAAAAGTGTTTCTGCAGAAGGGATATTTGTTGACATCAAGAATAGATTTAAGTGTCAGGAAGTCTTTTCTGTAATACTTGTATGGAGTGAAGTCACTGCTGGGAGGGGGGCGACATGTTTACGAGAGCCTGAAAACTACTTTTGTGATCAGCCAGAAAGCGATGGAAAACATACTGACCATAGTTTCCAGCCTGCAAGTCCACATTCTTCTCTTGTTCACTGAAAGAAATGTTTCTGCTCTGTGTTTACTCAGCGCGATCAGAAACTATAATTATAAATAAAAGTTTTGAGTTCTAACTAAATCAGTTATATCTAAGCAAATTTCAAACGTACAGTATAGTAATATTCCTAATAATGACAGTAATAATAATGTGTTTATCATAAACAGCACTATGGACTGGTCAGAAGCGACCTTTACCGTAAGTTCCCATTAAATGGTCTTTTGCCCTTACTTCTGATAATCAAAGTTAACTGCTCGCTACAAAAGTGGAAATAATGCCACAACTTGCCACGCGGTTTTGTTAACATTACGGGAAACACACATACAATTATTTCCGCAAAATCTAAGCGATCCAGGACGGTGTACAGTCCTCGCTCCTATCGAGTTCACAACCTATTTGTACCGAAAACATGCGTTTAGTTGCAGCCTGGCTGTGACGTCATCCGCGGCAGCGGGTAAGCCGTCGTTTGAAGTGGTACGATTGATAGCTGGGTGCAAAGTGAAGTCTCACTTGCTTACTTTGTGTCATCTCGAAGCTGCAGCTTCGTTTGGTTGAACGGATAGCAGGTCTAGCTGATTTTCCTTCTTCTTCCTATGGTTGATTTTCAGTTCATCGCGTCTTGGTTTATTTCTTCTGGTTTGACACTCTTCCTTTTCCTTCCTCTTGCTGCCTGAGCAGCGTTCCTACTCTCGTATCTAGTCCGGCCATCTCGTTGTCTCTCGCCGGTGAATCTGGTTTCCCAGATTCCTGATGAGAGGAGTCGTAGATCTTCTCGTGTTGGCATAGAAGAGTCTCACCGACTGGTTGAAGCGGTCCTTCAGCATCGGCACGCCCGTTAGCCGATGTAGTTCGCTCGTGGTTAAGTCACGCGCAAGATGTAGTGCACCTATTCTGGATCTTCTGGAGGCTGCTGATATGAGTCTCGGTGGCATTAGCCCACACCAGGGCGGCGTATTCCAGCACAGGCCTTATGAGTGGAAGATACAGTGTCTTTCCGCAGTGTGGAGACTGTGGTCGTGGGATTGAGGAAGGGGTAGAGGAGGCGCATTCTGTCAAGCGCCTTATCCTGTATTTCGGTGATGTGCGTCTTCCACGTAAGGCCCCGATCCAGTGTGACTTCCACGTAGCGGCCAGTGTCCGACCATGGGATGGGGCTTCCCTTTGATGAGGATTGGTGGCAGAGCTTCAGGTATACGTTTCATCGTGAAGATCACAGTCTGGCTCTTCGCTGCAATGAACTTGAGCTCCCACTTGGTGGCCCAGGTTCCTAACTTTTTGCAGGCTATTTGTAGTCTTCCTCGCATCATATGTGAGTTGATGCTCTAGGATACAGGGTTGTATCATCGGCATACAGCCCTATCTGCACCAGTTGCGTTCGCGGCATGTCCGCTGTGAATAGGGTGTACAAGAGGGGCCCCACTACTGAGCCCTGTGGGACTCCGGCGGATATTTCCCGTGCTGCCCAGGTCCCGTCTTCTAGCTTCAAATGGAAAGTACCTCCCGCCAGGTAGGAGTGGATGAGGCGAGCATGTGACACTTGAACTCCCTGTTCTAGTAACTTGTAGACTAGTCCTTCGTGCCACACGCTGTCAAAGGCGCGGGAGACGTCTAGAAGTACCGCTCCTAGGTACTCCCTCTTCTCCAGCGCCCCCATCGCCTGCTCCACTAGTCGCAGCAGTTGGAGTGTTGTCCCGTACTCCCTCCTGAAGCCGAACTGCTCGTCGGGAAGCAGGCCTTCTTCTCCGCCGTGACGGAGCAGTCTCCTGCCATAGATTCACTCAAGTACCATTGAGACTGTAGGTAGCAGGCTGATAGACCGGTAATTGTGCGCCGGCCTGTTGTCTTTGCCAGCCTTAGGGTTCGCCACCATCTCCGCATGTTTCCAGGGGGAGGGGAAGTGGGCTGTCCTAAGGATAGCGTTGAACATCTTCGTGAGTAATTTCACAGCAGCTGGGGGGACCTCCTTCAGGATTGCGCCCCCGACCCCGACGTTACCGCACCCACCACCTTTGAGTAGGTAGACGTGCAGTAGCTGCCGTTGAACCTCTTCTTCCGTTGTGGGTCCGATGAAGTACTCAGGGTCTTTAGCCGCGAGGTATACACGGAGCGTATCTTCCACCATTCGGATATGGTCGTTATCTACTTCTTCAACTAGCGTGAAGTTGGTCGCGAAGGCATTGGCCAATACCCCTACTCTGGCGTCAGGCTCGGCCACTGCATGCTGTCAGACGTTTAGCGGCGGGACTAGTTGCCTCCTGCGAAGGAACTGCTTGGTTGCTTGCCAAGCAGTGCCGTCTGCGATGTTCAGGTTCGCTATTCACGCAGCCAAGTCCTTGTTCCTGTGTTCCGTGACCGTGTAGTGTATGGCGCGGCGCATTCGGTTGATTGGATTTTTCGTCGCCGCCTGGCGGGTGACGTGCCACTCTCGGACCAGCTGGTTCCTCTCCCGGATCATCTGCAAGATGCAGGGCGGTAGCTGGCGGGAGAAATCCTGCCGGCTCTGACGTCTGTGCTCCGTTGCTGCATCAGCCTCGCTGATCGCGAGATGGGTGAACGCTGCGAGTGTGGCGTCCCCGCCATCATCATCAGGACCCGGCACCGTGGAGAGCTTCAGTGACAGGTGCACCCGGAAGCGTTCCCAGTAGGTGTTGAAGTAGGTCTTGCGTTCTTCAGGTTGTGCGGCCCCGTCCGTGCATAGATTGAAGATCATTAGCAGGTGATCTGAGGACAGGGCCACATTTGTCGTTAAGACTGCTTCGTGGGTCACCCCATTGATTATCGCGGACATCCAAGCGGCCTCTCTTGGAATAGTGTGTAGCATCGTATGGCCCCAGAACTATCGCGTTATTGTCTGTGACCACCTTAAGAACCCTCCTGCCGCTGGTTGTGGTGACCCTGGGGTTCCACTTAGGGTGCTTGGCGTTGAAACCGCCGCCGATAAAGATGTTGCCGCGCACTGGCAACAGCGTCTCTAAGTTCTGTTGTCGTAGGAGTTCTCTAGGCTTCCGGTACTCTGCGATGAAGGTCACTTAACCCATTGAAGTGCTGACTGCGACGCCTGTGGCTTCTAGTTGCGTCAGCTCTGATAGCTGGATTTGGTGGTGTCGCAGCGTTCTTTTTACGTAGACCACAGTTTCGCCGCATGCTGTCGGTCTATCGTCACGATAGCACGTATAGTTAGGTGCCCTCGCGTTTACGCAGGGCTTTAGCCATGTCTCACACATGAAGCACAGGCCCACGGTCTCGTCGCGTAAAAACTTCCTAAATTCGACCTCCTGCTGCTTTACGCTGTTTGCGTTCCATACGCGGAAGGTGAGACCTATGATGTGATTAGGCATCACGGGTGTTGTTGGCTTCTCTTGTGGTGTTGGCCTGGTTGACCGCAATCCGTGCAGACACGATCATCTGAGGTAGTTGGAGTATCAGCGGTTTGAACTCCCGCAGCATCTCTCGTAGTTCTGCGGCCTCGGTGGTTACAGTGGTCGGAGGAGGTAGGGCGGGCGTAGGTGGCGGCCTCCCTCCTCCGCACCCACGCATCCGGCCGGCCCTGCCCGGCGTCTCGTGCTCCTCTCGTGGTGGGCGGGGAACGCCTTCCGCTGCGCGGCTAGGCTGCTCCGCCTGGCGCGCCTGCTCGGCGTGTTGCAGCGCTGGTCTTGCAGGCGTTTCCTATTCAACCACTGCCGCGGTCGCCGCTGATGCTGCTGTAGCGTAGTTTCTACCCGGCTGAAATCTCCTCGCTAGTGCCTGCCGTCCTTTTGCAGCAGCTTTTTGGAGGCTTTGCAGTCGCGGAAGCTGGCGACGTGTTCTTCATTGAAGCTTCAGCACGTGGGTGCCTTCTCGATCGGGAACGGACATTCCCGGCTCAGGTGCACCCCAGCACAATTTACGCAGCCTGGGGACATTTTGCAGTATTTTGCGTGGTGGTCAATTCCCTGGAAGTTGAAGCATTGAAGCGGTCCTCTCCGCCGCCTCAGTGTTTGAACTGTGACCCCGCTGACACTCCCCACTCTCGATTCTTGAAAGATCTTCTTATGCTCCTGTGTGTCATCCAGTATGACCTGGAAGAGCGGTGTACCTGGTGGTGTTTCGGCGACTTCATCCGGGATACTGTCCTTATGGTGTACCCCTTGACCTCAAGAATCTCCTTGAGGCACTGGGGGTCCATAATGAAGTGCAACCGGTGGAGGACTACTTTTAAAAAAACTTTATTGCAATAACAATAATAATAATTACACAAATTAGTGATTAGTGGGCCCTAATGTTAACACAATATTATATGTTATTTGCAGCTATTACAGTTATTACAATTATTACAGTTAATCTGTGAGCTACAAACAGTGCGACACAGTACATGTTAATGGCCAAATTACGATTTGTTAAGCTATACCCTACTACCTACTTGTTAGTAATCTTAACTGCCTGCAGCGTTACAGGTGTGTCAGCATAGATATAAACCCACTTCAAGACCTTGCTCATCGAACTAATCCCTATGAGCATGCCCCTGGCACTGGGCACGCCAAAACTACTTTTCGTTGCAGGTTCCTAGTTTAGTATCTACTTCTAATCCTACTAACTACTAACTAACCTATGTCAAATTCGTTGCTGTCATAATCGTGAATAGGTGTACCCCAGTCCCCCTAGCCCTGCACGTGGCGGATTCCAACTAACAAGTCGACCTGTCCACGCACAGGTGGTACAGGATTAGGGTACTAGGACACGTTCAGTAGTTGGTTCTAATAGCGAAAGTCCCTCAGGTATGCAGTCAGAGCTTTACGTGATACCTCATTTGCCAGGTTGTTCAAGGTTTCAAAAGTCTCTTCGTGTCTTAATAAGTCGTATGTGTTTTTGTTTGGTAGTTGTCTTAATGTAACTGCTACATCATCGAAAAGGGGGTACTCGTAAACCACAAGGTCGGGAGTATCTTCCGAAGCGCCACAATCACAGGTGTAGCCCTTTTCACAAACTGACATAAATATGTCGCGTAGGGCCCATGACCAGTGAGAAAAGAATTACACCCCGGGCTGGTTCGAAATACCTCATGCCTAACCTTTCCTTAACATTTGGCAAGAGTCTGAAGGTTCTTCTTCCAGAGTCATCCATTTCCCAAGATTCCTCCATAGGTCCTCACCTCTTCGCCGTATCTCTCCCTTGTCCCTAGCCGGAACTCACAGTATATTTTCTATTTTCAAGTCATTCCCTTTCTTAGCCCAGTACCATGGTGCTTACTCTCGAATTTTAATATCCCTTATCACTAATGGGGCACTTCCTGGGGATCTTCTATAAGCCCCCACAGATTTTAACAGCATGTTCCTTTGCACTCTTCTCGAAGTTCCACCTTCCATCGATGGTAACAACCAAGTAGCGAGTCTCATGTCGTCTCTGAACTGGTGAGCCCCCTATTCTCACTGTAGGATTTCTTACTAGCTGTCCTTTCAGCAGTAGGTATGTAGGTATGTTGATTTGGTTGGTGAAATTGACATTTTAGTATTACTACACCATAGTCGAATTTTCGCCATGGCTCTTTCTATTTTTGGCTCTATGTCTTCGCGGCTCCGACCGAAACCGAGCAGAAGAAGGTCATCTGCGTAGGCTATCACCTCTAGCACCTCTTCACTCTGTTACAAACTGTCTAGAAGAGGTTCCATGTGGATATCCCAAAACAACGTTGAGCGTCTTTGTAGGTTCCGACGAGTAGGTTAACCAGTTTAGACCACGGCTGTCAATGAGGCCAATAACGATTTTGTAGTCTTCCGCGGTTCGTGTCAGGATTCTGTACATATCGTGACTTGCTGTCTTGGTAGTAAAGCTGTTTTTGACGACTGCGAGGAACGCCTGTTCTTCTTCTTTAAAGGAGCCTGGCCAGTTCACCATGATGGGTGGTGGCGGGGGCTCCCTGCTTCTCTGCAGCTGTTCTAATGTCTCCTACTCCTTCCCTTCGAGCTCAGAAAACCGGGTTTAAACGATCGTGCCTGCAGCAGTGGCCGTCTGTTCAACTCTTCCAATCTTCTTGTGTCTGGGTATTTGAAAACCCATTCGCTTCAGTGGTCGTCTTAGGGGCTGTTTGCAGCTTCGGTGCGGTGGTGGGAGCGGCGGTAGTCGCACGTTTCCGGTAGCTTTCCGGACTCGTTTCCCCCGGGCGCTTTCTAGTGCGACTTCTGTCCACCTCCATATCCTCCGCGTCTTCAGCTTCCTCTCCGTCGTTCCCCAGCATGAACTGGGCCGTCCGTTGAACGGTGTCGGCGAAGACGTCCTTTATCTTTTCGTGACCCGACTTTAGGCCAGGAGACTGGGTCTTCAGTGGGCGATGTCACCCTTTCGGGTGTCTTGATCTTGGTGGTGGCGTTGGCGGTGCGTAGGAGGGCTTGTCTCCTGCGATAGCAATGGTGCTCTTCTGCTTCTTCTTGTTCTCTTTCTGGGAACGCGTTGGTGTAGGTTGCGGCCGGCGACTCCCCTCGCAACTAGCTTCCTCGACCGAGGTCGAAGTCGCGTAACAGCTACACGATACCTCAGCGCTGTCTCGTGCTTTTGCATTTTCATCATCCGTCATCTTCGCGGAGCGAGACGTCGTAGGTAGCGGACAGGCCGTTTCCGCCGGTATAACCGGGCGCGACTTCCCCCGCTACTTGCGGCCTCTGCCGAGGCATTGGCCGTATAACGCCGTCTCATCTCCCTTCCTTCCTCCCCCTGGTTCTTCACTGGTCGGTCCGTCGTACGCAGAGGCAGGCTCCGCTGGGTGGTGATCCGCCACTCTGCGCTCGTCTTCTAGTCCTGGGAAATCAGCCACCTCGACTTCTGGGTCACACAGCCGGTCCATCTCGGCTGGGGGGCCGGATGGGGCCGTCGATAGAGCAAGCTCTGCCGATCGGCGATACGTCACACCCTTGGCTTCAGCGCCACGTTCAGCGCGGTCCACAGGTCTCTGAGCTCCTCTCCAGACGGTCGGAAGCCCACGCCGTATTTACAAATGGATGCAACGTACGGCCGAAAAAAACACTTACCGTCATCAGCTCTATGCCTGATAGCAGCCTCTAAATGGCCGAGCGGTTCTGGGCGCTACAGTCCAGAGCAGCGCGACCGCTACGGTCGCAGTTTCGAATCCTGCCTCGGGCATAGATGTGTGTAATGTCCTTAGGTTAGTTAGGTTTAAGTAGTTCTAAGTTCTAGGGTACTGATGACCTCAGAAGTTAAGTCCCGTAGTGCTCAGAGCCATTTGAACCATATGGCCACTTTCTCCAGCACGTATTATTTTATAGCACTATTCATCCACGAGACTCAGAGGGTCATAGACACGGGTTCCCAGGTAGATGCCGTGTTTCTTGACTTCCGCATGGCGTTCGATACCGTTCCCGACAGTCGTTTAATGAACAAATTAAGAGCATATGGTCTATCAGACCAATTGTGTGATTGGATTGAAGAGTTGCTAGATAACAGAACACCGCATGTCATTCTAAATGTAGAGAAGTCTTCCGAAGTAAGAGTCATTGCAGGTGTGCCGCTGGGGAGTATAGTAGGACCGTTGCTATTCACAATATATGTAAATGACATTGTGGGTAACATCGGAAGTTCACTGAGGCTTTTGCGGATGGTGCTGTAGTATATAGAGAGGTTGTAACAATGGAAAATTGGACTGAAATTCATGAGGATCTACAACAAATTGACGCATGGTGAAGGGAATGGTAATTGAATCTCAATGTAGACAAGTGTAATGAGCTGAGAATACATAGAAAGAAAGTTCCTTTATCATTTAGCTACAATACAGCAGGTCAGCAACTGGAAGCAGTTAATTCCATGAATTATCTGGGAGTAGGCATTAGGAGTGATTTAAAATGGAATGATCGTATAAAGTTGATCGTCGGTAAAGCAGATGCCAGACTGAGATTTATTGGAAGAATTCTAAGGAAATGCAATCCGAAACCATAGGAAGTAGGTTACAGTACATTTATTCGCCCGCTGCTTGAATATTGGTCAGCAGTGTGGGATCCGTACTAGATAGGGTTGATAGAAGAGATAGAGAAGATCCTCCGGAGAGAAGCGCTCTTCGTTACAGGATCATTTAGTAATCGCGAAAGCGGTACGGAGATCATAGATAAACTTCAGTGAAAGACTCTGCAGGAGAGACGCTCAGTAGCTCGTTACGGGCTTTTGTTGAAGTTTCGAGAACATACCTTCACCGAGGAGCCAAGCAGTATATTGCTCCCTCCTACATATATCTCGCGAAGAGACCATGCGGATAAAATCAGAGAGATTAGAGACCACACAGACGCATACCGACAATCTTTCTTTCCACGAACAATACGAGACTGGAATAGATGGGAGAACCGACAGAGGTACTTAAAGTGCCCTCCGCCACCCACCGTAAGGTGGCTTGCGGAGTATGGATGTACATGTAGATGTCATGAATCAATCTAGAATCCTCGTAATTTTTATGTCAGTAGAGTTAAGTTGGTATTAACCACAGCAAAAGTTTTAGCTCGCCTGCATGTAAACTTTGTTGTCTAAAATTCTTAGGACGGAACTGAGAGTAGAATATGATCTCTGAACTACATTTTTAAGAGATTTTGTATTGATTGATATTTGCATCAAAGTCTTGAAACTTGATACAGCTCTATTGTTTAACGGGTTTCATGAGGTACTGTAATTAGAACTTTCTGTCATTAATATAAATGAACTGATACTTAATCTATTACAAATGGGGCGTTTTTCTTCCAAATTTAGTTTCAAGCAAATTACTTGAAAACTATTAGATGTAGCTTGATGGGGTCATATAGTTAATGTTTGTATATCAAACTGACGCTTCACACCAACTTTCATGTTTCTAAGTCTAATATTTAGTGCCTTCAATTTTTAGTACAAACGTGGATTCTGACCAAAATATTGTTCCGATCAAGTTAAAACTTGTATTATTTGACTTTGACATATATTTGCACATTCTGATAGATTTTTGGGATTATAGCTTTATTATTTAGTACCACTTGTTTTTTTATTTACAGTCATGTATTTAGGGAAACATATTCGTCTGATCACTGTGATAGTTAACAGTTGAAACATTAATATACTGAAGCGTTTGTTGACAAACTTTGGAAAGACAGTTTTATTTTAATTTCATCCTTAAATTCTGGCGCAATACTTCGTATGCTACGCACAGGCGCTTTATGATGACGTGACCCTAGTAGCAGTGAAGTGGGGTAAATCCCGGCACTCTCGCTCCCCTCTGTATCTCTCCAATGATACAGCGCTTGTTTCGCCACACCATGTATGAAAGTGAGGCATGGACGAGAAAAAGTTTCCACAAGAAGAGAATAGGGGCTTTTCAAATGTGGTGCTACAGAAGAATGCTGAAGATTAGATGGATAGATCACGTTAATAATGTGGAAGAACTGAACAGAATTAGTGAGCAAAGAAATTTATGAGGCAACCTGACTAGGAAAAGGGATCGATTGGTAGTACATATTCTGAGACATCAAGAGTCGCCATTTAATATTGGAGAGAAGTGTTTGGCCTAAAAATCGTGAAGGAAGACCAAGAGATGAATACAGTAAACAGATTCAGAAGTATGTAGGATGCCGTAGTTATTCGGAGACGAAGTGACTTGCACAGTATACAGTAGCACGGAGAGCTCTATCAAGCAAATCTTTGGACGGATGACCAAAATGCCAGCACCTAATGATATTACGGATTATATCTTTATGCTACAGAGGTCTTTAACAAGTTACCTGAAGACATAATGAAAAAAACCTCGAGATATCTGCAGAGTTAAACAACAAAATCATTCGTTTCAATCAGTCGAGTTGTAAGAATTGAAAGATCGTACTTTGAGTCGATGAAAGAATATTTTCGCCGAAAATAGCAAGTGACATGTCTAACACGTTTCGTATAATTAAGTCATTACTGTTTCCATATTTTCTGAGCAAAAACGACACTACACTACAAGCAATATCAGGACTTTAGGCACACTGGACCAACGAATAACGGGAACATTTTCATTCGATATATTCTCAATATTTGCAAAAATACTTAGTGAGACAGAATATGCTCATTATAGCTACATAACTGTTTGCGCAACATAGTGAGAGGAAAAATTATTGCTACTCTGCGGTGTAGGTTAGAAACTTATTAGAGAAGTAGTGAAGCATCGAGAGCAGCTGTTCGTTCAGGTTGTTAGAGCTATCGCACGACAATTTGGTTCACATTACAACCACTGGTCGCGTATCACCCATCACACAACACGAATCTTGTGTTTTAGGCCGGATATAAAATTCATGGATCAAGGTAAGCTCGTTTCTGACTTTTTTCGACTTCAGGTTTATGACCCAGTGTCAAATTGCGTCTGTTTGCATTAATCAAATCTGGTTTACGTACCTCATCTACTTCCATTTAATCTTCATTTTAGTGTTCCACTGCTGTCTCTCCTTCTAAGTCATTTTTTCCATCTCCATTGTTTTCAGAGATAATCTTACATTTTTCGTGGATTCTGTATTGAAATTCTATGTCTTGTTGCTATAAATCAAAACAAGTAATGGACGCTGATTGTAAACTTCCTATTTTACACCCATCATACGGAATATTCAGCTAGATTTCTGTTAACATTAGTCGATTTTGATATATTGGTACTTACGTTGAAATAGGACCTACAACCGTGATAAACTTCTTAAAAGGTGTAAGTTTCCTGCATCGGCTACTTTTCACACCTATTCTGGACAAGCCAATTTAAATCGAACTTCTGCCTACTTAAGCAGAGGAGCTAGGAACGTTCCAAGTTTTAACTGGGGATGTAACATGCTCTATATAACTGGCTATGTTCGTTCAGATGGTTCAGATGGCTCCGAGCATTATGGGACTTAGCTTCTGAGGTCATCAGTCCCCTAGAACGTAGAACTACTTAAACCGAACTAACCTAATGACATCACACACATTCATACCCGAGGCAGGATTCGAACCTGCGACCGTAGCGGTCACGCGGTTCCACACTGTAGCGTCTAGAACCGCTCGGCCACAATGGCCGGCGGCTATGATCGTATTTGTGTTTTTGTGGCAGAACGTTAATTTAAGTAAGATGTGCAAACGAATGACCATCTGTCTGAATGCGCAAATCAGTGCGCCTTCTGAACGACCTACAGACAAGATGCAAAGTTAGTGCTGTTGCACATCGACAAACTTTCTCGATGACTGTTTGAAATCATCCGGGGTTGTGGGTTTGGTTACAAACACTCTGTATATTAACGATTTTGACGAATAGCTGTACTTTTACAACAGACTTATTCCCATTCTTCTAAACTCTTGAAAACTGTAACACTGGTTTATAGAAGTAACGAGAAAATCACACATGTGACTAACATCTCGTGACTGTAAGTTTGTTTCTGAATGAGAGATGAGCGATTGATTGGGTTCAGTCTCGCCTAAAGAGAAGATAGGGAATCCTTCGTAGTTCTAATACCGGATAACATGTTCTGGCTTGTTAACAGGAAATGTGGAAACAATAATCAGAAAAAGTATAAATTCTGTTGGTTCACGCAGATGGGCAACTTAGATTTATTTTACTTATGAGAATGAATGAACTATGCGAGTGTGTCTGAGCTGGGAGAGTGAGAAAGTTGCAGATTATATGATTATCTCGGAAAAAATTAATTAAAAAACGTAAAATGCAGGTCTTAAGAAATCTATTAACATGCAACAGATTTTTATTTTCTATCTTCTGTGTGGATTGTGAATATGATACTACGTACATTATAGCAAGCAAGCGGTATTTTGTTAGCAGTGTTTATATTTTTCATTAACGTGATAACATTGGATGAAATAAACCTTTAATACGTGACGCAATAAACCCTCTGAAATGTATTTATTTACAAAGCAATACACGATAGATACCAATGTGAGAAGCCGGGAGAAACGAGCGAAGTTGATAACATGATCTGAAGGTAATTACCAACACAAAACGGGAACATCCTTTAAATTGGTGTTCAGTGTTTAATCAAGGAATGTTTAAAACGGCTCTAGTACAGTTATAAAATATCATTAACCATAAATTCTGTCTTTGAGTATTAAAAAGTTCTGTCTCATTGGGTGTGACAATATACTAACACTCTTGTGAATAATACATTCATTTAGAAAGAACAATGAAATCATCCAGCTACGTTTTCATTGCTTTTTATTCAAAGGGTATCGTAAATTGTTCCAATCCAATACTGCACGTACTTAACTAAGAGTTTACGCAGAAGCCGAGTGGCGAATTATCCGAAGCTTGCTGCCATCTAGCGGAGACACGCCAAACGACATAGTGGCACCACTCTGCCTCCACAATTTACTTTCCAGGGGGCAGTAATCTATTGTTACAACCTCACTGAACAATACATAGTCTGGTAGCATTTACTGCGCCTTGCTACATATAGCTCATCGTAACCATGACGATGTAATAAAAACTGCAATAAATCATTGCCGTGTCGTTTGCTACTTACTAGCTCAGAATGCCACAGACTTATCATGCTTTCCAATAAATCGAAAGTATCCATGAAAACAGCAGTACACGCAATAAGTTGTCTGATGAATGCACTGAAATCTGGCGATACACGTACAACATATGATGACGCGAGATTAATAAAAATGCAAAAAAATAATTGCAGGAAAGAACCATGTTGGAACTTGTTTCACGTGTACAGTATCGAAACGTACCCGTAATAAGCAGTTTGATTTTTCTGAGAAATAATGAGGCACATGAGGTGATACGTACTGCTGAAATGTAATTCTTTTTATTTCCTGCGGAGTGTATCTGTATTGGTGTGTGCCGGAAGGGAAGCACAGAGAAGGTTTTGCAAGGCCGGTAAGATTCTCTTTGGAAGCAAAGCCCATGAGGCGTATTTATCTTTCCTCGTCAATTACATTGAATGTGTGACGCTGTTAATGCTAGTATCTTTGAGAATAGTAGCAAATGTATGTTACTTTCCTTTCAAAGCTTTTCTTAGCCCATCTCACGTTCAAGGCGGAGGTAAAATGTGAATAGTAATGCCTCTCCCTGTAGCGCACTAAAACCAGGTCCACGAAATTCAGTGCGCGACCTGTTCACTCGATATTGTTCTAAGCGATCACACAAAATACGAATCCAGTTTTGTCCAGAGTTTTCTTCACCTATTGCTGTGTGAATATTATTGTGGATCTAACTAGCACGTGTCCATGTAGATAATCTGTGATTACATCTAAACACATGACATTTCCATTCATTAAGTCTTTAGGCAGTGGAATTTTCGTCATATTTTCTGTAACAAATCAGCGAAGTATGAACTGTATGCTCAGCATCATGTCCCTACCACAAACCGGAGACTGGTCAACATCGATTAACTTTTACCCCACAGCCGATTAATGGGTCTGATAGAGCCGAGCGAATCGTCAATGCTCACTAAATGTCTGATGAATTCTTCACGGCGTCAAATGTTTCTTCTTCACAGTGGTCACCACAGACATAAATGTAATAAAAAAATACGGCACTTCTCCACTTAGGCTGTATTTATTTAGACCTTTCCTTCCTTCCATAACAGATTTCGCCTTTTTAAACTACTGTCGATTGTTTAGCTGTATGAAACAGCACAGTACTTTTTCTCCAAAAAAATGCAAATAATGAAGTGAACTTTACTTACGGGAAACATAGTGCCCTAGAGCAAAGTGGGATATGTAAGAAAATGGAAACATTGTTCCCTATGTGAGGTAACGCCATCCTGAAGTTCGAAGCTGGCGTGGCCGCGCGGGCTGCTCAGCAGGCCGACCGCGTGGGGCTAGACATTAGCCGGAGCAAGAGAGGCAGCCCCAGAGCGTGGTCCAGGCCGACCGCGTGGCCGGGAATTCCATGTCGACGCGGTGTCGAGGACTGTGCTTTGTGTCGATGAAGGAGACGTGTATGCCGGGAGTGTCAAAGATGGCGGACTTTGTGAAACCATAACAGCAGACAGAAACGTCTTCCTGACACTTAAATCTATACTCGATGTTAACAAATTTCTCTTCTTCAGAAACGCTTTCCTTCCCATTGCCAGTCTACATTTTATATCCTCTCTGCTTCGACCATCATCAGTTATTTTGCTCCCCAAATAGCAAAACTCCTTTACTACTTTAAGTGTCTCATTTCCAAATCTGAAACCCTCAGCATCACACGACGTAATTCAACTACATTCCATTATCCTCGTTTTGCTTTTGTTGATGTTCATTTTATATCCTCCTTTCAAGACACTGTCCATTCCATTCAACTGCTCTTCCAAGTCCTTTGCTGTCTCTGACAGAATTACAATGTCATCGGCGAACCTCAAAGTTTTTATTTCTTCTCCATGGATACCTCTTCCGAATTTACTTTTGGTTTTCTTCATTCCTTGCTCAATATACAGATTGAATAACATCGAGGAGAGGCTAAAACCCTGCCTCACTCCCTTCCCAACCACTGCTTCCCTTTCATGCCCCTAAAGCTGCATGCCCTCGGGAAAAATTACGGCTGTATTTTCCCCTCGCTTTCAACCGTTTGGAGTACCAGCACAGCAAGGCTGTTTTGGTTAGTGTTACAAGGCCAGATCAGTCAATCATCCAGACTGTTGCCCATGCCACTATCTGTATCGCTGAGGCACGCAAGCCTCCCCACCAAGGGCAAGGTCCTTGGTTCATTGGGGGCGTGAAACATGGACGATAAATAGTTTAGACAATAGAAGAATAGAAGCTTTCGAAATGTGCTGCTAAAGAAGAATGCTGAAGATTAGATGGGTAGATCACATAACTAATGAGGAAGTATTGAACAGGATTGGGGAGAAGAGAAGTTTGTGGGACAACTTGACTAGAAGAAGGGATCGGTTGGTAGGACACGTTCTGAGGCATCAAGGGATCACCAATTTAGTATTGGAGAGCAGCGTGGAGGGTAAAAATCGTAGAGGGAGACCAAGAGATGAATACACCAAGCAGATTCAGAAGGAAGTAGGTTGCAGTAGGTACTGGGAGATGAAGAAGCTTGCACAGGATAGAGTAGAATGGAGAGCTGCATCAAACCAGTCTCAGGACTGAAGACCACAACAACAACAACAATAGCAGACAGTTCACAGCTCATGTAGAAACTAATAATAGCTAGAGTAATCATTATGCCTTAAAAAGAAACATATAAATTACCATTACTTGCACAACGATTCAGATGGTGTAATCAGATTTTCAATATCATTATTAGTTTAAAGTTTAGTATCTGACTGCAAATTATACAATTAACACCTAGGAACGAATTTCCAAAATCTAAAATGTTCATCCGATTTTGTCAATCGACATGTCTTTAGAAAGCTATTAGTGTAAACCTAAATTGGTATGAATTACAGGTATGTAACTTGAATAGTACATGAGTTATTGGAGGTCAAAGTGGCCGATTACTATAAATCTCGTCAGGCCATAAGTACTTCACAATTATACGAAAAAACGGTAGCATCATGCTTATAAATATATTTATTAGTCTATGTCTTTGTTCATATCCGAGATACACTATTCATGAAGAAATTGGTCAAATATTTACTGCGTTTTATAAACCACAGAGACATTAGGCTACTGGCCTGCTTTGGTTCTATTCCTTTGATATCTGTTTATTTCATTTGTTTATGGATTTAATAATGTGTGTTAGAACGTGTTTATGGTCCAGCCATAGGAATATTTATTTAATTTCAAGTTATTGAAATGTAAATCCAGTATTTTGTATGTGTTTCAATATGTTTGTGAGTGTGCATTGGCCTGGAGAAATGCCGGGAGCGCTCTAGTCAATCATAGCACTCGTTAATGGGTAGGCTGTATGGAAGTGGGAGAACAGCATCGTGTCGCACAGGACACGGGGAGTGTTGGACGGAAAGCGGCGACGGTCGGTCTCTTGAACTACATGGAGAATGGAGCAGTTTGCGCGTGGTCGCGGGAGATAGAAATATTTCGTAATGCCGACTGGTGCACTTGTGATACTTTCGTGGCTTCTGCAGTGAAGATGTAGTATGCGTTTAGAAATGAATATCTTTCGAGCTAAGTTGTTGTTCACACATAATTAAATGGAGTAGGAATCTATTGTCTCCCTGTTATTCAACTTATATTTTATTTAATTGCGTGGACCATCGATACAAATAAGTGTTTTGCAGCAATTATCGGCATTCTTAAAGGTACTTCTGCTATCGTACTCATTATTTAAAGTCGTTAAAAATAGTACCTATAGATTTTATTAAATTGCAATCTTTCATTTACAAATTTCTATCTTACATGCAACATTCGCAATTGTCGAGTGACAGGAGCCTTCGACCATTCCATTGATGTGTATATTCATATTGTATTCTGTGGACTCAGCAGTATTTGTCTCGTAATGTGGCAACTACGTATCCCAGCCCCTAATCAACGAAACCAGCCAACACCTTTACTGTTTCAACTCTGAGTCAGTGGGTACGTAGTTGAGAGCCACATCACTCCACCACACCATTTGGTTTCTTTTTTTTGTGATAGCCTGCACATAGAACGAAGTGGAATATGTAATAAAATGGCAACCTTATTACATGACGTGGTTCCGTTCGTTTTGGTTTGCAAAGCATACTTTTGCTGATGGTTTGATAGACAGACATTGTACGTAAAGTGGGAAAAATATGTATGAATGTGACCAAAAAGTAAAATAAGATGAGCTAACAATTTCAGAGATCTTTACTTGTATATTCATGCATACAAGTGAAGATGATTAAAAGTAAAATTGTATGATTTAGAAAAATAGGAAAATTGGAAAATTTAAAAAAATTCCACGCAGTGTAGGAGAGGAGGTGACGTAGTATAGTTCCTGATGCGCAGAAGTCATCGATTAAATTCCAAACTTTTCCAGCGAGTCATGAAATGAGGGCATGTGGCATTGTTGATGGCGATCCGCGCGTCACATTGCCCGCTGAAGGGGAGACCGAGCCGTACGCATGATTCTGCTCGGCCACGCTGTTTGTTGTCCGGATTCCGGACGTGTGAATAACCGAGCATGAGCGGTCACCGTTGATGTCTCACCCCGCCTCACCGCGATATACATGCAGAACGTCCCGCCCCTCCCCCTCTTTTCTTATTTTAACATAAAAGAAACATTTACAAGAGAGCTTACATGAACAGTTAACTTCATACAGCATGTCGGAAAAAAAACTCAATTTCAAACAGATGCTTTGTTCTGCTTATCGGTAATATAGAAATACGTACACGTTAAATATCAGTAATAGGAAAATATGTACACGTTAAATAAATACTACCCATGTAATGTAGAAGACGACTGTCTGTCTAAGGAAAACACACGAAGAACATTACATTTACAGCTACAAATTTTCACTATAAATAAATTATAGTTACTGCTGATCAGCAGTAGGTCACTACGCAGTTTGGATTTGATTGGCTGAGCTGAGTTATTAATAACATGCCAGATTTACTAAAGCATCGTTCATTACGTGCTCTTTTTACTGTAACAGCAGCCATCCCTTGTTGAACCTTTTCATGTCTACACCACCACTTTTAATGTCCTACGTACATTTAAATATAGGAATATACTTAATCTGCTAACAAAAAATTGTTGTTATTCCACTCTTTCAACCGACCTCTCTTTCTGGTTGCCGACGGCACTATACATGACGGCTCCATATTAATAAACAACACAGAGAGGGAAGTAATACAGAATAACATGAATATATAAGTAGAGAAAAGATATTTTACGTTGATAACATGTTATACGAATTATAATACTTCCGTTTGCCCACGAGGCACTATGCAGTAATTGTACAAAAACGATTACGTCAAATGATTAAATACAGTACCTGATAAAATAGCATACCATTGTCGCGCTTTTCATTAACGTTAAGCATATTGCCATCACGGAATGGCGACCAAAAGGAAATAGTAGATTTATGGTTCGAATGAATTACAGCCTTCTCATGTACAAAAGCGTGAGTTCGATTTTCAATCCTTTCTCTTCAAAACTACGTATTCATTAGCATAAATCAGTTACACCAGTTAATTAAAAATTTATCCTTTCTTCTTATGATAATAAAATAAGTCCTCTGACAGTAATTTAGCTCATCCCACAGTCATCTTCACTGACCGTGCAGATTTGTTGCGAAATCAAAGATGATATAACTAGACTGAAGGTTCTGTTTCGCCTTCTAACTCATCTGACCCCTCTTTAAATTACTTCACAAATCGGCACTTCATTCTGCAAACTCAACAACGAGTCCCTGTAACCTTTAAGCGGCATTTTTCTGCGTCACTGAGGCAGAAACGTCGATGTACCGGGTATGTAAGGATACTAGCAAAGTTAGCAAAGTGTACAAGAGAGTTATGTACCGTGTCCGGTGAAGCAGTCCAAACGGCCATCCTCACTTCTGCTTTTTTTAAAATTAATAATTACTCATCTTCCCCTTACATCCGGGAATTTAGTTGCAAATAAAACATTCTTTCTCTGCCTCGTGATGACGGGGTGCTGTGTGATGTCCTTATGTTAGTTACGTTTAAGTAGTTCTATGTTCTAGGGGGCTGATGACCATAGACGTTAAGTCCCATAGTACTCAGAGCCATTTGAACCATAAAATATTCGCGAGAGGTCAATAAGTGTTAATGTAATGCCCTGTAAGCGTCAAATAATGCGCAACTGATTGTGTGAATCAGTACACATGTCAACTGTTTGCAGCCGATGTTTTATTAATAATTTAGTAATAATAGAATTCATTTTTATGTTTCAGACTGCATCAATCTGTTCCTTGAAATGTCAGCTTGTATTAAACATCTGAAACCCTGATTTGTCCTTAAAGTACGCTTAGAACATCTTGGCCTAGTTCTCTGAAACTTTCATCAAAAGTCTCATATCTATGGGCCCTACTGCAACACATTTTGGTGTTATACCAATTTTCATTAATGGTTGAGTCCCTGAGGGTACTGAATCAGCGTGGGATTCCTTACAACTGTATTTCTTTAAATGAGTCGTTCTGGACTAGAAAAACAATAATGTTTATGCACGATACGTACCCAGTGGACTTCCCGTTTCCGTTTACAGCCAACAGAAATTTATTTCGTAGCTCGCTTCTTAGACACAGATTTGACCAATTGCCAGAGTTGAGTGGAGAGGAGCCTCTTGTATCTGTGGGTGTAGGAAACATGCAGCAGACCTCAGCAGTTACGAGGCCCAAGCCAATTCAGTTGCAAAGACTAATACGAGGGTTGGAACTTAAATAGTGGCAACTATTTATTCACAACCGATACAAAAGGCTTCCCCTTTTGTACCTATTACTGTCCTACAAAGTAGTCACCAGCGTTGTGTAGAACGCGTTGCCAGCGATGTGGAAGGCGTAGTATACCGTTAGCAGAGCCTGTTCTGTTGATGATGCGAATGGAGCGGTCTACTGCCTATCGGATCTCTTGAACAGTCCTGGAGCGAATGTCACGAAGTGGTTCCTTCATCTTCAGAATCAAATCTAAATCACAAGTACTAAAGTTCGGGGAGTATGTTGGATGGCACAGTACTTCCCAGTCCCATCGACCGAACAGAGCAGCCACAGCTTGCGCTGTATGCTCCCGCACATTGTCGTGCATAATGATGGGCGTGTTGCGAGGAAAGTGTCACCGCTTCTTTCGAAAAGCTGGTCGCAGGTGGTTCTCCAAAAATGAACAGTAATACTGTGCATTGTTTGTCTACCGTAGAGGAACTTAATGCATTAGGATAACACCATCACAATCGTACACGAGAATCCCCATAACTTTCACCATACTGCATATTTCATCAAAATATAAGAGGTACTAGACATAAAGACAGTGAACTGCTTATTGATGTTGACATGTTGACACAGACATTATTGGTGTATCGGAGAACCAATTAAATAATTTGAAAATGCAGAGGCTTCCTTCACCAGGATGTAGATTAGTTGGCTGTTTTTCAAGGAGTTCCTTGCGGAGTGGGCGAGTGGCAAAGCACGTAAAAAAAAAAAAAAAAAAAAAAACATTATTCCGTCTGAGACGTATCACGCCACTGCACTGAATAGATATTTGAATGTTGTGGAGGGGCAGTTGAAATTAGTAAAACTAAACTTTCAATTGTTTTTGTTTGAAGGTCCCGTAACTCTGCCTTCAGAGCACTTCTGCTCTTGCTAGAGACGGTTCTTGGTTCACTTTATAGGAAGTGCCAGAAATTAGTTGTATCTGGTGGTTTCAGTGTTAATTTTGTATAGTATTGTGCAAGAATAAGGATGCTGGTAGATCTCCTAAACTCATGTGTTTTTTTTTTTTTTTTTTTTTCAACTGGGGCGCATGGGAACACTACCACAGCCATAGACAATATTTTTATCCATTCTTCATTACTGGATGTATATTCTGTTAGTAAAAGTGTGAATGACCTTTCAGACCGTGATGCACAAATCTTAAGACTAAAACGCTTTTGTATTCAAACAATTGTCGTATATAATTACAAACTATGTAGGAAAGCTAATGCAACGGCAATAGAAAGTTTTTTAAACCTCGTTGTAGAACAAGAGTGGCAGCATGTTAATAGTGCCTATAAAATAGATGACAGATATAATGCTTTCCTTAACACATTTCATGATATTTGAGAGTTGCTTTCCATCAGGACGTTCTAAACAGGGCAGTAGCAGTAAAAGGCAGCCTGAGTGGCTCACTTGTGGGATTAGGACAGCATGTAGAACAAAGCGGGAATTACATCAAAATGTTAGATTTAGTCACAATCAAGCTGCAGTAGCCCATTACAGACAGTTGTAAAGTTCTTAAAAACGTTATTAGGAAGGCAAAGAGTATGTGGTACTCAAATAGAATAGCTAATTCACAGGCTAAAATTAAAATAATATGGTCAGTTGTGGAGGAAGTGTCTGGCCAGCAGCATAAGGTCGACGATATAAGGTCAGTTAATAATAAAAATAATTCTGTTACTGATAAGTCTGATATATGTACAGTATTTGAGAATCATTTCCTGAGCGTTGCAGGTGAAATAAATAAAAACTTAGTTTCTACAGGGAACCATAAAGCTCTCTTCAAAAATGCCTTTCCGAGACTGTTGTCTGAAACACTTTCCCGTGACACTGACAAGGAGGACATTGAGTCAATAGTTACATCACCGAAGGCTAAGCACTCTCTCGGTTATGATGGAGTGCCTAGAAGAATATTAAAGTACTGTGTTGCGCATGGTAGCCCTGTACATAGCCATGTTCGTAATTTTTCCTTTGAGAATGGTCAGTTTCCTGAACGATTGAAGTACTCAGTAGTAAAGCCGCGCTACAAAAAGGAAGAAAGGGATAATGTAGACAATCTTAGACCTATATCTATACCATCAGTGTTTGCTAAAATTATTGAAAAGACTGTGAATGTAAGGATAATTCATCATTTTATGTCACATAATTTGCTATCAGTTCGCCTTTATAAGTCGTTTAACAAATGAAAATGCTATATTCTCTTTTCTCTGTGAAGTATTGGATGGATTAAACAAAATGTTCCGAACACCAGGCATATTTTTTGATTTAACTAAAGCGTTTGATTGTGTTGATCACAAAATATTGCTCCAGAAGTTCGACCATTACGCAATATGGCGAGTAGCTCACAATTGATTCACCTCGTACCTCGTAGTAAAGGATGTGTGCGATATTGGCTCTGTTTCAGAGAGCTCAGTTCATGACCTATGTAATGACTTGTAGAAAATAAACTAACGCTAAATTACAGTAAGGCTCAGTTTTTATCGTTTCTAACACACAATTCAACAAAACCCGAAGTTTAAATTTCACAGAATAACCATATAATTAGTGAAACTGAACAGTTTCTAGGTGTTCAGATAGATAGTAAACTGTCGTGGGAAGACCACACTCAGGATCTTGTTCAAAGACTTAATGCTACCATTTTTACTATGCAAATGGTATCTGAAGTTAGTGATCGCTCGACACGAAAATTAGTCTACTTTGCTTATTTTCATTAGCTTATGTCGTATAGTATTATATTTTTAGGCAACTCTTCCCATTCTAAAAGGATATTTTTGGCTCAGAAACGCGTGGTTCGGGCAATAAGTGGTGTAAGTTCACGAACCTCTTGTCGACCCCTGTTCTCAAGTCTGGGTATTTTGACATTGGCCTCTCAATACATATATTTCTTACTGTCATTTATTGTTAACAATATTAGCTTATTCCAAAGAATAAGCAGCTTTCATTCAGTTAAAACTCGGCAGAAATCTAATCTGCATTTGGATGGCGTTTCCTTAATTCTTGTCAAGAAAGGTGTGCGGTATATGCGGCATCCATTTTCAGTAAACTACCACAAGAATTCAAAAAGCTGAGCAGTAATCCACGCGGTTTGAAATCGAAACTGAAGAGTTTTTTCAAGGGTCACTCCATCTATTCTGTTGAGGAGTTTCTTGAAAAATAGAGCTGATTCTTCTGTTATACTGCTTACTACGTTTACTTAAACTTATGGCTTGACTTTTTTGGGTTCATAAACATTTTATTTTATCTCTTTTTATTTTTATGTTGCAATTTCATGTACTGACACGTTCCATGGCCTTGGAGATTTTCTCCTCAATTTGGTCCTACGAAACTAGACGAGCAAATAAATAAATAAAACCGTCCCATTTCTTCATTGTCTATGCATTGGTTTTTACTACACTGGCTTTCTCACTCTGTGTGATTACAGACAGACACACTACGACTCAGGAGACCGTGCTAGTGGTAGGTTTGCACGGATAAAGGAGCGTTTATCGTGTTTGGGTTCAGACATTACCTAGGATTTGGTCATGGCTTCTATGATCGAACATTAGGTTCGTTGATCCTTTGGTGCTATTGTGAGAGGACTAGGTAGACTATATGCCAGCACTAGTTTTCACCCTCTCGCTTATCTTCACCCATAGAAAACACAAATGCAACACTATATTGAACAAGCACTCAACATAGTCATCCAACCGACACAGATACCCACTTGACACTTCATAAACTGGTCTGAGGAAGCCAACGACAAACCACCCCCTGTAGGACCTCGCCATGAGTGGCAGTGCACGATTCCTGCATCTGCTCTCGTATACTCATTCCCCGAGTATGGGACTACTTTGACTTTGATAAAGAAATGAAAAAAATACTTCAACGAGCTCCTCGTCCAGGCCTTGAAGGCCCAAGGATTGACTACCGGCCTCTGTGACATCCTCCGCCATGCTGTGTCACACAGGAGCGGTACAGAGTGGCATGTGGTCAATGCAACGTTTTGCGGACCGTTTTGCATACTTTCCACACCGTGTAGTCCCCACTTCTAGTTCACGTAGCTGCTCAGCCGGCATCAACAGGCTGAATGCACTCTGAACCTGTTCTCATGCCAAGGAGAAATTCCTGGCAGTACCAGGAATGGACCTCAGGTCCTCCTCGTAGCAGCATTATGAACACACAGCAACAGAGGTGGACAAAAAATTTATATGGTGGGTAATAAATGAGGCAAAATACTTTGAGAGTTGAATGCTGTTATGCACAATCAGTTATGAACTGTTGTTGTGAACTTCCTCATGGACAAATATTTAAAAAATAATGAAGAATCTCAACATCTCCAGAAACCATGTTCAGGCGATAGGAGCGTCAATTTGCGAGGAATGACTCCTAATCAGACACAAAAATCACTCCAACTTCAGGTCATAAGTGGCCCACCGGGACCATTCGACCGCCGTGTCATCCTCACTGAGGATGTGGGCAGGAGGGGCGTACAGTCAGCACACCGCTCTCCTGGTCGTTATGATCTGTTTTCTTTGACCGGAGCCGCTACTATTCGGTCGAGGAGCTCCTTAATTGGCATCACGAGCCTGAGTGCACCCCGAAAAGTGGCTACAGCGCATGGTTGCGCGGATGGTCACCCATCCAAGTTCCGGCCACGCCCGACAGCGCTTAACTTTGGTGATCTGACGGGAACCGGTGTATCCACTGTGGCAAGGCCGTTGCCTATCAGGTACAAGCACTATCCATATAGTACCAGTGAGCCTGCTGTACGTGTGTGGAATTGCGAAGGCGCGCTGTCTACCTGAGTTTGACAGAGAGCAGATTGTAATGGCTCCGGAGACTCGTCTTGAGAATTTCGGGAACTGCGCCACTTGTCAGGTATTCATTCAAAACGTGGTGAAACGAAGGTGAAGCCACACGCAGACGTCTTGGGGTTGGGCGACCACGCCTCATTACTAGATGTTGGACTCCATTCGCTGGGAAGACCAGCAAAACAGGACAGGTGGTGAACTGTGGCGGAACTAAACTCTAGACTTTAATGCTGAGCAGAGTACAAGTGCGTCAGAACACACAGTGCATCGAACTGTCCTGACGATGGGCCTCTTAGGCCGACGACCCATGCATGTGCCAATTTTAACACAGTGAAATCGCCAACTACGATTGGAATGAGCACTTGATCATCGAGAATGGACGTTGACACAGTGGCATAGCTTTGCATGGTCTTATGAATCCCGATACCTTCTTCATCATGCCGATGGGAGGGCGCGAAGCCGTCGTCTTCCAGGGAAACAGCTTCTTGGAACCTGTACTGCGGGACGGAGACAAGATGACGGTGACTCCATTATTCTCTGGGGAACATTCAAATGGGCATCAGGGGTCCAGTGGAGCTCGTGCAGGGCACAGTAACGGCCAAGGTGTATTATACAATGGTTGCAGACCACGTACACCTATCATGACGACCATTTATCCCGACAGCAGTGACATTTTTCAACAAGATAAGACGCCTTGTCACAAGGCATGGAGTGTGATGTAACAGTTCGAGGAACACAGTGAAAAGTTATAATTGATGTTCTGCCGCCCCCCCCCCCCCCTCGCTCCCCACTTGCCAGATCTGAATCCGATCGAACACATTTGGTATGTGATTGAAGGTGGCATCAGAGCTCATTGTCATCCTCCCCGGCGTTTAAGGGAATCAGGTGACCTGTTTGTGCAGATATGGTGCCACCTGCCACCAGTGACCTACCGAGACCTCATTGCATCCATGCCACGACGCGTCGCCGCTACTTGCCTTGCCAACGGTGGAAATACCGACAGTTATGTAGGTGTTCTTGATGTCCTGGCTGATCAGCGTATGTGTGATGTGATACAATAAAGGCTTTTTTTGCCAATCATCGCTGAGAAGATGCGAGACATAACTCATGCCACCGTAGAGAACAAAGTGTCGTATAATTTTTTTTTGAACGACGCGTTCCTGGCAGTGGCGATGTGTACAGACTGACCTGTAACCGGAAAGAGCTTCCCACATATCAAAGAAGAATGCTGTTTGCATTGATGCCGCTCTTTTCTCCTGACTTACTTAGGCGCACAGAACATACAAAAGTGCTTTTTACAATTCAATTGCATGGGCGTATAATAACATAGGAAAGAGGGAAAAACAATTTTCTACTTTTAGTTCACTGTGAGCACTACTTGTCCTCATTTATGACTCACCAAGTGCACAATATAGTTTCAGAAACATTACAGTATTTCTCGTCCAATGATCGTGACCAAGGCTTTTAGGAGGTTTCCATTTACTGCGAGGCAAATGCAAGAGCAGATACTCCGTTGCCAAACAAATTAAATTGGGAACGGCGTTGACCGGCTCGTAGGTCACTGGGATTTGGCTTAAAAGAACCAAACGCTTTGCCTATTTGGGTGGGGAATAAGAGATGAATACTTTCTGATGTCTAATTCCATTGGGAACCGTGTGCACCACGACCGTATTATTGTCAATATATTTTGGATAAACCACAGCATCGGCCGTAAAGATTGAACTCCTTTATTTTACAGATAGACTGGTCATATGAGTATAGGGTAACTTCAACAGCAGCAGAAAATGGTATAACGGGAGTAGGATTCGTTATGAATAGGAAGGTACGGCAGAGAGTGTGTAACAGTGAACAGTTCAGTGATAAGGTTACTCTTGGCACAATCAACAGTAAACCAACACCGACAACGATAGTGCAGGTATACATGCCGACGTCGCAGGTTGAAGATGAACGCGTAGAGAAAGCATATGAAGATATCGAAAGGGTGTTACGGTATGTAAAGGAAGATAAAAATGTGATATTCATGGGGGACTGGAATGCACTTGCAGGGGAAGGGGTAGCAGAAAAGATTACATCTACATCTGCATCTACGTGATTACTCTTCCATTCACAATAAAGTTCCTGACAGAGGGTTCAATGAACAACCTTCAAGCTGTCTCTCTACCGTTCCACTCTCGAACGGTGTGCGGGAAAAACGAGCACTTGAATTTTTCTGTGCGAGCCCTCATTTCTCTTATTTTATCGTGATGATCATTTCTCCCTATGTAGGTGGGTGCCAGCAGAATGGTTTCGCAATCGGATGAGAAAACTGGTGACTTAAATTTCATGAGAAGATCCCGTCGTAGGGAAAAACGCCTTTGTTTTAATGATTGCCACTCCAATTCACGTATAATGTCTGGGGTACTATATCCCCTACTTTGCGATACTCCAGAAAAGGGCGGACAAGCGTGGTGTAAGCAGTCTTTTTAGCAAACCTGTTGCACCGTGTAAATGTTCTGCCAATGAATCGCAGTCTTTGCTTTGCTCTGCCCACAACATTATCCTTGTGATAGTTCCAATTTAGGATATTTGTAATTGCAATCCCTAAGTATTTAGTTGAATTTACAGCATTCAAATTTCTGTGACTTACCGCGTAATCGAAATTTAGCGGATTTCTTTTAGTACTCATGTGAATAACTTCTCATTTTCCTTTATTAAGGGTCAATTGCCACTTTTCGCACCATACAGGTATCTTATCTAAATCTTTTTGCAATTCGTTTAGGTCATCCGATGACTTGACACGACGGTAAATGACTGCATCATCTGCAAACAATCTAAGACGGCTGCTGAGATCTTCTCCTATGTCGTCAATATACATCAGGAACAATACAGGGTCTATAACACTTCCTTGAGGAATGACGGATATTTCTTATGTTTTACTCGTTGACTTTCCTTCTATTACTACTGACTGTGACCTTTCTGACAGGAAATCACGAATCCAGTCGCACAACTGAGGCGATATTCCACAGGAACATAGTTTGGTTACAGAAGCTTGTGAAGAACGGTGTCGAAAGCCTTCTGGAAATCTAAAAATATGGAATCAATTTGACATCCCCTGTCGTTAGCACTCATTACTTCATGAGTGTAAAGAGAATTAGGGCTTGGGACAAGCAACGAGAGAGGAGAAAGGCTAATGAAGTTCTGTAATAAAATTCAGCTACTAATAGCGAATACTCTGTTGAAGATTCAGAAGAGGAGGAGCTATACTTCGAAAAGACCAGGTGATACGGGAAGATTTCAATTAGATTACATTAGATCAGATACTGGACTCTAAGGCGTACCCAGGAACATATATAGTTTCAGATCTAGTGGTGATGAAGAGTAGGGTGAAGTTGAAAAGATTAGTCAGGAAGAATCAATACGCAAAGAAGTGGGCTACGGAAGTACTATGGGATGAGGTGACACTCTTGAAGTTCACTAAGGCTACAGATACGGCAGTAAGAAATAGCTCAGTAATCAGTACAGTTGAATAGAAATGGACATCTGTAAAAAGGGCAATCACTAAAGTTAGATAGAAAAACACAGTTACAAGGAAGTTAACTACGAAGAAATCACGGGTAACAGAAGAAATACTTCAGTTGATCGATGAAATAAATGGGAAGTGCAGGGAAGCTAAGATGAAAGGGCTGCAGGAAAAATGTGAAGAAATCGAAAAAGAAATGATTGTCGGAAGAACAGACTCGGAAGAACAGCTTGAGCATAGAGGAAAGTCAAAACAACCTTCGGTGACACCAAAAGCAGGGGTAGCGACATTAAAAGTGAGCGGGAATTCCACTGTTGAATGCAGGGAAGAGAGTGGATAGGTGGAAAGAGTAGATTGAAGGCCTGTATGAGGGGGAAGATTTGTCGAATGTGATAGAAGAAGAAACACGAGTCAATATAGAAGAGACAGGTAATCGAGTATTATGAGAGCTTTGGAGGACTTAAAATCAAATAAGGCAGAAGGGATAGATGACATTCCATCAGAATTCCTAAAAATCACTGGGAGAAGTGGCAACAAAACGACTATTCACGTTGTGTGAGTCTGGCGATATGCCCTCTGACTTTCGGAAAAATATCATCCACACAACTCCGCCGCGCGGGATTAGCCGAGCGGTCTTCGGCGCTGCAGTCATGGACTGAGCGGCTGTTCCCGGCGGAGGTTAGAGTCCTCCCTCGGACATGGGTGTATGTGTTTGTCCTTAGGATAATTTAGGTTAATTAGTGTGTAAGCTTAGCGACTGATGACCTTAGCAGTTAAGTCCCATAAGATTTCACACACATTTGAACATTTTTGAACACAATTCCGAAGACTACAAGGGCTGACAGGTGAGAGAATTATCGCACAATCAGATTAACAGCTCATGCGTCAAACTTGCTGACAAGAATAATATATAGAAGAATGGAAAAGAAAATTGAGGATACGCTAGATGACGATCAGTTTGGTTTTAGAAAAGGTACAGTCACGAGACAGGCAATTCTGACGTTGCGGTTGATAGCGGTTCTGAGAAAAATACGAGTAAGCTATAGGAAGAGACGGGTAATATACAATATGTACAAGAGCCAAGAAGGAATAATAAGAGTGGAAAATCAAAAACGAAGTGCTCCGATTAAAAAGGGTGTAAGACAGGGATGTAGTCTTCCTCCCCTACTATTCGATCTGTACATCGAACAAGTAGTGATGTAAATAAATGAAAGCTTCAGGAGTGGAATTGAAATTCAAAGTGAAAGGACATCAATGACACGATTTGCTGATAACATTTCTATCCCGAGTGAAAGCGAAGAAGAATTACATGATATGCAATGGAATGAACAATGTAATCAATACAGAATACGGATTGAAAGTAAATAGAAGAAACTCGAAAGTAATAAGAAGTAGCAGAAATAAGAACAGCGAGAAATTTAGCATCAGGATTGATAGTCACGAAGTAGATGAGTTAAAGCAATTCTGCTTCCTGGGCATCAAAATAACTAATGATGGACAGAGCATGGGAGACATGAAAAACGTCTATCCTTGGCAAAAAGGGCATTTCTGGCGAAGAGATGTCTACTAGTATCAAACGTAGACCTTATTGTGAGGAAGAAATTTCTGAGCATATACGGCCGGAGCATAGTGGTAGTGAAACATGGAATGTTTGAAAACTGGAAAAGAACAGAATTGAAGAATAAGAAATGTGAGGCTACAGACGAATGATGAAAATGAGGTGGAGTAATAAGGTAAGGAATGAGGAAATTCTGCACAGAGCTGGAGAGGAAAGGAATATGGGGAAAACACTGACAAGGAGAAGCGACACAATGATAGGACATCTGCTAAGACATCAGGGAATGACTTCCATGGTACTAGAGGGAGCTGTAGAGGGCAAAAACTGTAGAAGCCAGAGATTAGAATAGGTACAGCAAGTAGGTTGCAAGTGCTACTATGAGATGAAGAGGTTGGCACAAGAGAGGTATTCGTGACAAGCCGCATCAAACCAGTCAAAAGACTGATGACCCCCCCTCCCCCCCCCCCAAAAAAAAACCCAAAAGACTTATGTCATCGAGTCATCCTGGATAACTGTAGTGAGTCATTACTTTCACCTCCCATGAATTAATGAAGAGGGGCAGCAGCCTTTTCAGTAGTTGCAGGGGAAACAGTCTGGATGATTGACTGATCTGGCCTTGCAACATTAACCAAAACGGCCTTGCTGTGCTGGTACTGCGAACGGCTGAAAGCAAGGGGAAACTACAGCCGTAATTTTCCCCGAGAACGTGCAGCTTTACTGTATGATTAAATGATGATGGCGTCCTCTTTGGTAAAATATTCCGGAGGTAAAATAGTCCCCCATTCGGATCTCCGGGCGGGGACTACTCAGGAGGACGTCGTTATCAGGAGAAAACTGGCGTTCTACGGATCGGAGCGTGGAATGTCAGATCCCTTAATCGGGCAGGTAGGTTAGAAAATTTAAAAAGGGAAATGGATAGGTTAAAGTTAGATATAGTGGGAATTAGTGAAGTTCGGTGGCAGGAGGAACAAGACTTTTGGTCATGTGACTACAGGATTATAAACACAAAATCAAACAGGGGTAATGTAGGAGTAGGTTTGATAATGAATAAAAAAATAGGAGTGCGGGTAAGCTACTACAAACAGAACAGTGAACGCATTATTGTGGCCAAGATAGATACGACGCCCACGCCTACTACAGCAGTGGAAGTTTAATGCCATCTAGCTCTGCAGATAATGAAGAAATTCATGAAATATATGATGAAAGAAAGAAATTATTCAGGTACTGAAGGGGGACCAAAGTTTTATAGTCATAGGTGACTGGAATTCGACAGTAGGAAAAGAAAGAGAAGGAAACATAGTAGGTGCTTATGGATTGGGGCTAAGAAATGAAAGAGGAAGCCGTCTGGTAGAATTTTGCACAGAGCATAACTTAATCATAGCTAACACTTGGTTCAAGAATCACAAAAGAAGGTTGTATACATGGAAGAATCCTGGAGATACTAAAAGGTATAAGATAGATTATATAATGGTAAGACAGAGATTTAGGAATCAGGTTTTAAATTGTACGACATTTCCAGGGGCAGATGTGGACACTGACCACAATCTATTGTTTATGACCTGCAGGTTAAAACTGAAGAAAGTGCAAAAAGGTGGGAATTTAAGGACATGGGATCTGGATAAGCTGAAAGAACCAGAGGTTGTACAGAGTTTCAAGGAGAACATAAGGGAACAATTGACAGGAATGGGGGAAAGAAACACAGTAGAAGACGAATGGGTAGCTCTGAGGGATGAAGTAGTGAAGGCAGCAGAGGATAAAGTAGGTAAAAAGACGAGGGCTGCTAGAAATCCTTGGGTAACAGAAGAAATATTGAATTTAATTGATGAAAGGAGAAAATATAAAAGTGCAGTAAATTAAGCAGGCAAAAAGGAATACAAACGTCTCAAAAATGAGATCGACAGGAAGTGCAAAATGGCTAAGCAGGGATGGCTAGAGGACAAATGTAAGGATGTAGAAGCTTATCTCACTAGGGGTAAGATAGATACTGCCTACAGGAAAATTAAAGAGACCTTTGGAGAGAAGAGAACCACGTGTATGAATATCAAGAGCTCAGATGGCAACCCAGTTCTAAGCAAAGAAGGGAAAGCAGAAAGGTGGTAGGAGTGTATAGAAGGTTTGTACAAGGGCGATGTACTTGAGGACAATATTATGGAAATGGAAGAGGATGTAGATGAAGACGAAATGGGAGATAAGATACTGCGTGAAGAGTTTGACAGAGCACTGAAAGACCTGAGTCGAAACAAGGGGCCCGGAGTAGACATCTACATCTACATCTACATCTACATGACTACTCTGCAATTCACATTTAAGTGCTTGGCAGAGGGTTCATCGAACCACAATCATACTATCTCACTACTATTCCACTCCCGAACAGCGAGCGGGAAAAACGAACACCTAAACCTTTCTGTTCGAGCTCTGATTTCTCTTATTTTATTTTGATGATCATTCCTACCTATGTAGGTTGGGCTCAACAAAATATTTTCGCATTCGGAAGAGAAAGTTGGTGACTGAAATTTCGTAAAAATGTCTCGCCGCGACGAAAAACGTCTATGCTGTAATGACTTCCATCCCAACTCGTGTATCATATCTGCCACACTCTCTCCCCTATAACGTGATAATACAAAACGAGCTGCCCTTTTTTGCACCCTTTCGATGTCCTCCGTCAATCCCACCTGGTAAGGATCCCACACCGCGCAGCAATATTCTAACAGAGGACGAACGAGTGTAGTGTAAGCTGTCTCTTTAGTGGACTTGTTGCATCTTCTAAGTGTCCTGCCAATGAAACGCAACCTTTGGCTCGCCTTCCCGACAATATTATCTATGTGGTCCTTCCAACTGAAGTTGTTCGTAATTTTAACACCCAGGTACTTAGTTGAATTGACAGCCTTGAGAATTGTACTATTTATCGAGTAATCGAATTCCAACGGATTTCTTTTGGAACTCATGTGTATCATCTCACACTTCGTTATTTAGCGTCAACTGCCACCTGACACACCATACAGCAATCTTTTCTAAATCGCTTTGCAACTGATACTGGTCTTCGGGTGACCTTACTAGACGGTAAATTACAGCATCATCTGCGAACAGTCAAAGAGAACTGCTCAGATTGTCACCCAGGTCATTTACATAGATCAGGAACAGTAGAGGTCCCAGGACGCTTCCCTGGGGAACACCTGATATCACTTCAGTTTTACTCGATGATTTGCCGTCTATTACTACGAACTGCGACCTTCCTGACAGGAAATCACGAATCCAGTCGCACAACTGAGACGATACCCCATAGCTCCGCAGCTTGATTAGAAGTCGCTTGTGAGGAACGGTGTCAAAAGCTTTCCGGAAATCTAGAAATACGGAATCAACTTGAGATCCCCTGTCGATAGCGGCCATTACTTCGTGCGAATAAAGAGCTAGCTGCGTTGCACAAGAGCGATGTTTTCTGAAGCCATGCTGATTACGTGTCAATAGATCGTTCCCTTTGACGTGATTCATAATGTTTGAATACAGTATATGCTCCAAAACCCTACTGCAAAACGACGTCAATGATGTAGGTCTGTAGTTAAATGGATTACTCCTACTACCCTTCTTGAACACTGGTGCGACCTGCGCAATTTTCCAATCTGTAGGTACAGATCTATCGGTGAGTGAGCGGTTGTATATGAGTGCTAAGTAGGGAGCTATAGTATCAGCGTAATCTGAAAGGAACCTAATCGGTATACAATCTGGACCTGAAGACTTGCCCGTATCAAGCGATTTGAGTTGCTTCGCAACCCCTAAGGTATCTACTTCTAAGAGACTCATGCTAGCACATGTTCGTGTTTCAAATTCTGGAATATTCCATTCGTCTTCCCTGGTGAAGGAATTTCGGAAAACTGCGTACAATAACTCCGCTTTAGCGGCACAGTCGTCGATAACAGTACCATCGGCACTGCGCAGCGAAGGTATTGACTGCGTCTTGCCGCTTGTGTACTTTACATACGACCAGAATTTCTTCGGATTTTCTACCAAATTTCGAGACAATGTTTCGTTGTGGAACCTATTAAAGGCATCTCGCATCGAAGTACGTGCCAAATTTCGCGCGTCTGTAAATTTCAGCCCATCTTCGGGATTTCGCAACATTCCATTAGAACTACTGACGGCCTTAGGAGAGCCAGTCATGACAAAGCTCTACCAGCTGGTGAGCAAGATGTAGAGACGGGCGAAATTCCCTCAGACTTCAAGAAGAATATAATAATTCCACTCCCAAAGAAAGCAGGTGTTGACAGATGTGAAGATTACCGAACTATCTGTTTAATAAGTTACAGCTGCAAAATACTAACGCGAATTCTTTACAGACGAATGGAAAAACTGGTAGATGCGGAGCTCGGGGAAGATCAGTTTGGATTCCGTAGAAGTGATGGAACACGTGAGGCAATACTGACCTTACGACTTACCTTAAAAGAAAGATTAAGAAAAGGGAAACCTACATTTCTAGCATTTGTAGACTTAGAGAAAGCTTTTGACAATGTTGACCGGAATACTCTCTTTCAAATTCTGAAAGTGGCAGGGGTAAAATACAGGGAGCGAAAGGCTATTTACAATTTGTACAGAAACCAGATGGCAGTAATAAGAGTCGAGGGGCATGAAAGGGAAGCAGTGGTTGGGAAAGGAGTGAGACAGGGTTGTAGCCTCTCCCCGATGTTATTCAATCTGTATATTGAGCAAGCAGTAAAGGAAACAAAAGAAAAATTCGGAGTAGGTATTAAAATTCATGGAGAAGAAGTAAAAACTTTGAGGTTCGCCGATGATATTGTAATTCTGTCAGAGACGGCAAAGGACTTGGAAGAGCAGTTGAACGGAATGGATAGTGTCCTGAAAGGAGGATATAAGATTAACATCAACAAAAGCAAAACGAGGATAATTGAATGTGGTCGAATTAAGTCTGGTGATGCTGAGGGAATTCGATTAGGAAATGAGACACTTAAAGTAGTAAAGGAGTTTTGCTATTTAGGAAGTAAAATAACTGATGATGGTCGAAGTAGAGAGGATATAAAATGTAGACTGGCAATGGCCAGGAAAGCGTTTCTGAATAAGAGAAATTCATCTAATGTATATTTTTGTATCAGGAAGTCGTTTCTGAAAGTATTTGTTTAGAGTGTAGCCATGTATGGAAGTGAAACATGGACGATAACTAGTTTGGACAAGAAGAGAATAGAAGCTTTCGAAATGTGGTGCTACAGAAGAATGCTGAAGATAAGGTGGATAGATCACGTAACTTATGAGGAGGTATTGAATACGATTGGGGAGAAGAGAAGTTTGTGGCACAACTTGACTAGAAGAAGGTATCGGTTAGTTGGACATGTTTTGAGGCATCAAGGGATCACGAATTTAGCACTGGAGGGCAGCGTGGAGGGTAAAAATCGTAGAGGGAGACGAAGAGATGAATACACTAAGCAGATTCACAAGGATGTAGGTTGCAGTAGGTACTGGGAGATGAAGAAGCTTGCACAGGATAGAGTAGCATGGAGAGCTGCATCAAACCAGTCTCAGGACTGAAGACAACAACAACAGCAACATGAATTAATTAAGTATTACAAGCAGCTGTATATATGCCCGCATAGAAACACTTATTAATTCGGCACGTATGAGAATTTATGTCAATTAAGCAAGCCGAGTACGCATATGTGTAAAGTGATGTTCATTACACTTACCTCTAAAATTGTTATAGTCTACGACATCCATGCACTTTATGGTAAACAGGTTCACAAAAGAGTCAAATTACAAATGAGGCGCCTTCCCACAATTCGCACAGTTCCCTCTGTCAGAGATTCGAGTCATATCTAAGAATGGGAGTATGTGTTGTCCTTAGCGTAAGACAGTTCAAGTTAGATTAAGTAGTGTGTAAGCCTAGGGAACGATGACCTCAGTAGTTTGGTCCCATAGGAACTTACCACAAATTTCCAAATTACATTTGTAACCTGTAATGTTCAAATAGGCGAAGAAAGTACACTGCCACGAAAATACGCTAACCTCCAGGGCACGTAACTGGGACGTTAGCGGCCACTAGGCAGAAAAATACCGCTGTCTGAACTTTATGAATAAACACAAGCAATTCAATGATTAATAATAAGAAGTGGAAGACAGCTAATTAATTTCGCCAACTCCAAAGACTCCACTCATTGCTCTTCGTGCCGCCAGCGGTCCTGGCATGTCCCAGCGCTGCCGGACCTCCCTCCAGCTCCGTCCCAACCGAACTACCGACACACCTTGAAACGGTACAGTAGTTTCCGCTCTATAAGTAGCATGTTTAGCTGCTCGCTCGCACCGGGAAATAGAAGCAGAGGCGGCTCCGCAGCCAATTCTATTACACGACGCGGCCGGCCGCGGGTGCAACAGAACCCATGTGGACGGATGGAAAGAAATGTGTCAGGCTTCATAATACGTATTTATATGTGTCGTGTATTATGCATTTCTTGTACGTGGATGTGAATCTGCACATGAACTTTGCTAATCCTCCTCACACCTTTCCGTAAAGCGTGGCCAAATCTTTGTTGGGAAGTAGTTCTGTAGTATAGTAGTGCCAACCTTACTCCTGGCTAGGGGATCAGAGAGACAGCACAGGTAGGTAAAAGTCAAAGACTTCCCAGTGTCACAAGATTTGGGGTGGAGAGGTTGGTCACGGCCAAGTGGTTCGGCCACCCCCTCCACCGGAGCCCAGGAAGAGCTCTGGGTGCCCGCCATATTCATGGAGTGTTATAGAAGACGGGTAAGTGAGCAGACGTGCCCTCAGTGCGTCTGTCTCAATGTTCACGCATGGAAGAGAGGTATTTGAATATTTGTACTAATTCTTTTATTTCCAGCTTCGCATTGTGTTAGGAAATGAATGATCTCGTTAATTTAGGAAATTTGACCCCCTGTGTTAATGTATCTGATCCCCAGTTTGCCCATAATCCTCCTCACGTAGTGGATGTCCTATGTAAAATATTGGGAGATTTCGGTGGTGTACATTTGGCCAACGCAATTCCGCCTTGCCCGTAGAAAAGTGCGTGCAGATTTCTATATAATATACCCGAGCTATAAGCTGTAATGTCTGTAAACTGGAACAATTGTTGCAATAGCTGTAAAATCGAGTGATAATATTTAAAATAAATAAGTAATCAATTGTCATCAATCTTTAACATACCTTAAAAATCACAAAGAAGTCAAGTTAAAGGAATTCATTTAAAATAAAAGCTATAGAATGCAGGGACCCACACATCAGCGTGTGAGCCCTCCAGCCCCTTGCCTAGTATCGTACAGAAAGGGCACGCTCTCTAGGTAGCGCTCTCAAGCTCCCCTCCCCAGTTATCCGTTGTGCAATTTTGATTCAGGGCTTGACGATCTCAACTTTCATCTGGCGTTCCTAAGCAAGGAGGCAAGACGGTAAACTTTCACCCTGACCCAGAAAACATTTGACGTCCTTCCAAAGATAGTACCACGGTACTATATATATCGATAAACGCTGCTACTGCCACTCGCGGACAGACAGTGGTAGCAAACGTAGTGCCGCCAATAAACACATGAAGGAAACGAGATGCCACCATCCATTTTTCACGATGCCAACCTACGAGCGGCACCAACGCGAACCGCATACAGCTCAGTGGATATAATGAGGAACATTACGCGTACAATCTATGGATTACTTTTGTTTTAGAATTGCAGAGAATTTGATTGCAGAGGAACTGTAATTAGCAGCATAGTTGTAAACTGCTATTTTGAATACGGAATGGAATTTGATTAATTATCATAACATTTCATCTCGTGTGACGATGTGTGCTGAAATGTAGCTATGAAAATCATTTCTGGAAATATATAGTTTCATGACTGGAAAAAGTACATTTAATTCTTTGGTTATTTTAACTTCTCCCTTGTCTGGGGCTCGGAACATTATTTGGTGTGTCGTAAGTCATAGAGCACCTTCTATCCTGGGAAATCAGTAAAGCCTGCAGCACGATTGTTTATGTTTTACTTTGAGAGACTAATTTTTGGACTTTTATTGAAATTAATGCACAACTTGGACACTAATCCCACGCTGCAGAGTGAGTACATCACAGGATACGAGACGGCTTCCACACGGCGTATGATTGACTATTTCAAGGATTTTCGGAGTCCAAGATCGCCGGAAATCTGCAGAGACACACAAATTTTACCAGGTGCTGACTTCGATATCTAGAGGCAGGCGTTGTAAGATTATGAACTGTAACTGTCTTATCATATTGTTTTATAGATTTGTGAATTCAATTAGGAATTAAATGTATACTTGGGAATGAGGGAGACATTTGTGTTAATATATTGGGAAAGCGACTTCTCTCGCCTAAAAGTTTCCATCCAAGTAACTAGATATTATTCATTCTCAATAACTTATCTTCAATTGAAACGGGGGTTGGGGGACTTCCTGTTTCCATACACTACTAAGGCTGTAGCCACAATCACGGTTAAAGCTGTTTTATACATACCGATCTCAATGGCTTCTTCGATGGCAGCATCCCAGAAGGTAGGTGCATGTCATACATAACGTTCCCGTTCAATCAAACATAATCGTATATTTGTTCAAGAGTCTGCGTTCTGCAACAGCACTTATGTTTCATTAAACGGAAACATTATCCTAAGCATCTACCAACTGGGATTCAGGCATTAAAGAAGCTGTTAAGATAAGAATGTGTAGCAACTTTAACCGTGATAGTGGCTAAACCCCTAGCGGGGTGCCTGGAAACGGTCGCTTGATGCTGAAAGGCAACAGAGAAAGCAATTTAGTCACACACCTTCTGACGAAATTAACGACGCTAACAATATTCTTCAGTCATAGATATTGAAAAATTGTCTGATAGCATACGGAATTCCGTGACTTCGTGACGTCTCCATGATATAACTGGCTAACAAAATATCCTACCGGTATACTGAAGTCTAGTCTTCTGATGGTGAGTATGGAGAAAGTCGAAAAAAGCTCTTGAGTGACAAATCTGACGCGGCAACAATTACGCGAAGTATTTATTAAAAGCTGGCGCCTCGAAATATTACGTTCTCATGAAATCTCTCTGTCCGAATGTCTGATCCTGTGCGCCTGTTCCACCATGTTCTTTCGTGATGTCATCGTCACAGAAACCACATATTTACAAATGACACGTCGTAACTGCATCCATCGCCCATGTATCCTGGTATCCCGCAGAGTTCTTCCAGGGGCTTCTTCCTCAACTTTTTGCGACCTAGTTCTGGGGGATCTGCGATGTAACAACGATCGCAGTTTCCTTTCACCAAAGTATCTCCGTGGAAAAATGTAGCGGAGAATGACAAACGAAGTTCTTGAGACATAGAATGGATGAGCCTTCGCTCCAGTTATATTATTTGCCTCCCGCCCGTTTTCTAGGGAAAGAGACAGAAATCAGTTTTATAACTTTCCGAACGATGGCGATAACGCCTCGTTCCTGCAAATGTGGGGCGATAAGATCGTGTTGCGCTCAGCTGCCGCCTCCACTATTCAGGCGCGAATATGACGTCACGACCGTCTCCGAGCGGTCTGCATGAGTAATAAAAACCCGCTGGGAATCTCCTCTGCCCAGCTGCGGTAGGAACAATGTAGGAGCGCGCCGCTCCAGAGAGCCTTCTCGATACCCAATTTCCTCCGCGAGAGACGCGCAAAGTAATTGAAACCGCTCTGCGTCGTCGGAGATTTAGCGAAGCGGCCGTTATATTTTATAGCGGGCAGGTTTCCCCCTCCCTCTGCCTACCCCTTACTCCGCACGACGCGTCCGGCGGTACGTTTTAAAGAGGAGCGGCGTTGCGGCTACGGTATGCAGCCCGGGGGAAAGGGGGCGAGTAAAAGCGTGGAACGTTTGTGGCGTGAGCGCGTCTGCGAGAAGTTCTCGCGGCGGTATGTGCAATGAGTGTGTGTGTGTGTGTGTGTGTGTGTGTATGTGTCTGTGTGTGTGTGTGTGTGTGTGTGTGTGTGTCTACGGAGGGCAGATGGAGGCTGCAGAGGGATGGGAGAGCAGGGTGCGGTCGGCCGTTGCGGAATTAACAGCTCTCCCCGTTCCACTCCGACCGCAGACCTACACCGCTCTCAATAACCGGAACGTAAAGGGCTCTTATCTGCAGAAACAGCGCAACATGTTCGCCTGCCCGAGAGATGGCCATTGGCCGAGGGTCCGGCGAGATGCTCCATCTCTTCTCCGATACATTTTGCACGAGCGAAGGTCTTCCAGACAGCACACCGTTACGATTTTGTGCGTTATTTCGTCGCCGATGACCATGTACGATCGAATCTGCGTCGGAAGCTGAAGATTAAAATGGCCTCTAATGCGCATACTTCATGATCAATTTCGAAAAAAGAATTTGAACCGAAGAGTAAAAAAAGGCCTACAGTGCTTTTGCTAAAATACCCTGTTTCAACCAAGTTTCCGATGTGACTGATTAGAAAGTAGTATTACCAGTTTTTACTCCCGAAATTTTTAAGTGTAAAACAATGAAAATTTGACGCTTAGTCGGTGAACAGTGGATAGATGCATGTTGAGAATTATTAGGAGAGGTATGTTCGAAGTAGAGAAGATACAAAATATAGACTGGCAATGGCAAGGAATGCGTTCCTGAAGAAGAGAAATTTGTTAACATCGAGTATAGATTTAAGTGTCAGGAAGTCGTTTCTGAAAGTATTTGTATGGAGTGTAGCCATGTATGGAAGTGAAACATGGACAATAAATAGTTTGGACAAGAAGAGAATAGAAGCTTTCGAAATTGGTGCTACAGAAGAATGCTGAAGATTAGATGGATAGATCACATAACTGATGATGAAGTATTGAATAGAATTGGGGAGAAGAGGAGTTTGTGGCACAACTTGACAAAAAGAAGGGACCGGTTAGTAGGACATGTTCTGAGGCATCAAGGGATCACAAATTTAGCGTTGGAGGGCAGCGTAGAGAGTAAAAATCGTAGAGGGAAACCAAGAGATGAATACACTAAGCAGATTCAGAAGGATGTAGGTTGCAGTAAGTACTGGGAGATGAAGAAGCTTTCACAGGATAGGGTAGCATGGAGAGGCGCATCAAATCAGTCTCAGGACTGAAGACTACAACAACAATAGGGAAATAAAAAGAAATGGATCATGAAACAGACGGCAGTGGAAGTAATTACGATCGCAGTGAAAATGATGTGTAAGTTGGCTAGATATTTAGCGAAGGGAGCAGGTTGCAGATGGATCAAGGAAGTTCTGTGTCGGATTCCAAAAAATATAAGAAGACACGGATACGACGATCTGTTGGAAGATGTGTAGACGACATTAGAGAACATTTAGTAGTGAAATGGATGCGTATAGCTGAAGACAGTAGGCAGTGCACCCGAAACAGCTGATAATGATTTGACCTTTCTGAGTTACACGAAACGTGTTTTGCGGCGTCTGGAAATGAAGTTTGTCGGCCATTAGCAATTAATGAAACAGTCCAGATCGCAATAAGCATTTATTTAAAATGATGACCGGTTTCGGCCTTTATGCTCGCTATCTTCAGATCTAAGGCATTGTAAAGTTGCCAACCTAAATAGAGAAAATAGAATGCGTGAGAATAAAGACCAAAAAGAGCTAAAATAATATATCATCTACTCATATGGCTGCAGCAGGCGTTGTAAGAAACAGCGGTCTAAAGTCCCGGGGCTCGAACCCGGGATCTTCTGCTGACATGGCAGAGGCTCTATCCATCTGAGACACCGCAACTTACTGATGCAATGATAAACGGCTTGACCCTGTACCAAACCAGTTTATCCACAGGTCAAGGCCGGTATATATGTAATTAAGGCTCACCCCTCACAAAGAGTGCCCAAACTCTTACGGGAACCGGCAATAAAGCCGCGAGTAATGAGTATAATGGTCAGGGGCACTATGAATATAGTGCGGCACAGTAAGTTGCGAATGTGGGTCTCACAGGAGGCGCGCCAGAGATACGTCGCTGCAGTCACACTATCCTCTGTGTCCTCGGTGGCTCAGATGGATGGAACGTCTGCTATGTAAGCAGGAGATCCCGGGTTCGCGCCCTGGTTGGGGCACACAATTTCAACTGCCAGGGGTATTCATTTCATTGTAAGATCCTTATATTACGTTTTACAGTAATTCCATGTCTAGAATCATTTATTATAGTACTTCACTTTTAGGCATTTCTTTTACTATTATTTGCCGGCCGGAGTGGCCGAGCGGTTCTAGGCGCCACAGTGTGGAACCGCGCGACCGCTACGGTCGCAGGTTCGAATCCTGCCTCGGGCATGGATGTGTGTGATGTCCTTAGGTTAGTTAGGTTTATGTAGTTCTAAGTTCTAGGGGACTGATGACCACAGATGTTAAGTCCCATAGTGCTCAGTGCCATTTTGAACCTTGAATACTGCACAGAAATTATTTTTTTATTTTATGAAAGCTGCTGAGCGCCATGCATCCGAAACTTTCGTGCACTCACTTCCTACGCACATCTAGGGCACAGGTAATGAAGTGACGTTTATCTTAATGACGACTGCATGAAGAAAATAAGTATTCCACTTTTACTCGTGATTCTAACAATTTTGTTCCTTTGAATCACAAGTCTTCTGACAGGTTTGATGCAGTTTGCCATTAATTCCTCTCCTGTGCTAACCCCTTCAGCTCAGATAGCACTTGCTACCTACGTCCTGTCTCCCTCTCGAAGTACTTCAATCTCTCTCTTCCCCTACAGCTTTTACGCTCTACAGCTCTCTCTGGTAACACGGACTTTATTTCCTGATACCTTAATAGATGTTCTGCCATTTTGTCCCTTCTTCTTGTCAGTATTTCCCATAAATTCCTTTCCACTCTGATGTTGCAGAGATCTTCATTCCTTACCTTATCAGTCCACTTAATTTTCAACATTCGTCTGTAGCACCATTACTCAAATGCTTCGATTCTCCTCTGTTCTGTTTTTCCCATGTCCATGATTCACTACCGTACAATGCTGTGTTCCGAACGTACATTTTCAGAAATTTCTTCCTCAAAGTAAGGCCTCTTTTTGATGCTTCTCTTGGTTAGGTATGCCCATTTCGCCAGTGTTAGTCTGCTTTTGATGTCCTCCTTGCCCCGTCCGTCTTGGGTTATTTTACTGCCTAGGAAGTAGAATTCCTTAACTACATCTACTTTGTGATCACCAATCCCGTTGTCAATTTTCTCGCTGTTCTCGTTTCTGCTACTTCTCATTACTTTCGTCTTTCTTCGATTTACTCTCACTCTGTGTTCTATACTCAGACTGTTCATTCCATTCAACAAATCCTGTAATTCGTCTTCACTTTCACTGACGATAGTGATAGCATCAGCTACTCTGATCATTGATATCCTTTCACCTTGAATTTCAATTTTGCTCTTCAACATTTCTCTTATTTCCTTCATTGCTTCTTCGACGTACAAATTAAACAGTAGGGGTGAAAGACTACATCCCTGTCTTATACCCTTTGTAATATGAGCAAATCGATCTTGGTGTTCCACTCTCATTATTCCCTCTTGTCACTTGTATGTATCGTATATTACCTGTCTTTCCCTTTAGCTTATTCCTATTTTTCATATAATTTGGAACATCTTGCACTATTTATATTGCCGACAGCAATAAGAGATCTTAATAAACAGTGTAACCTAAAAATACTTTCTGGTCTTTGTAGTGGTTTGAGGAGCAACCTTCGTAACATACGGTTCATCTTTTTTTGTGAAAGTTGCAACTTAAGAGCTTCATTTATCTAGGGTGACTCCATGGATATAAACATCAAGATTGGATAGAGAACAGTAAATGCATTAATTTAACATAAGAAACCTTAGGCCAAAGATGACTAAATTGTCAAGTCTAAGGGAAAACAAGACAATTTTAAATTGCCCAAGACGACCAATTTATAGTAGTTTTTACCTGCATAACTTTCACACGATGATATTCACAACCGTAGTTCTGTCGTAGCCGTCTATTTTAAAAAGTTTCAAAAGACCGACCCAGAAAGTCCATTTTATGCAGGAAACCTATCATGTGACATACGAAGAATAAATCAGGGGGGTTGGATCAGATGTACGATTAGGTCACGGACGGTAACCTACTCTTCCTATTCACCATTCATGGAATTTTTGACACAAATTTCCAAGACCAAGATGTGTATAGTTTTCTAGAATTTTTGGTTCATGTTGTCCGGATATGTAGTTCATGAGGGGTTGGCAAGATCGGATTACCTTCGAGAATACATTTCCATTGGTCTAACAGTTTGGCGATATTGATCTAAAACATATGCGTTTCTCCAGCTGTCATATATATTGTGAAGAGCGTCTGAACAGTTTCACGAGTAAGTTTTTAGACTGGTGCAACGTCACATCACAGACTGCTAATCTTCAGGTATGCAGGTAAACATGCAGATGAGTCACGTTTCTGCTTATATTTGGTACAATGAGGCAGAGGTTTTTCATACCTCTTGTCCTGACGGTGAGACAGTTACTGTGGCGTTGTTACCTTGTTATTGTTTGATAAGTTCCACACATGTTGCGTCGTTAAAGTCCTCTTAAAACGCTCTTTTCGTAAATTCATAAAAAGTACAGCACATACTTACTTTTACTTTTTCGCGTACGGAAACTACAATTTGTTTGCCCAGTATTGGGCAATGTCCAATGCTTCTTCTTCAGCCAGCCATAGCTCGTCGAGGGTGCATCTGTGGGGGCAGGCAGGGCATTGTAGGAGATTTTCCATGTCCTGTCGAGTGCCGCAGCAGCATTTGTCGTCATTTTCGTCCAACAAACCCCATTTGATCAGATAAGATTTCACAGGAGCCACCCCAGTTCTGATGCGGTTAAGCATTCTCCAGGTTTTCCAATCACCAGAAACACCGCTTGGTGGGTCCTCTCTTAGTGGATATTAGATGGGGGGCTCATCTAAGGCGCAACTTAGAAAACGGTGTCTGGATTTGAGTCTTCTGGGGCCACACTCTAGGCCAAATATTGAGCGACGGGCATCAAAGGTTTGTTTTAGCTTCGCGGTATGTTCATTGGCTTTTCTACGTTAGTCAGGGCTTGTGAAACCTGCGGCCCTGTGGAAATTTTCTATGGGTGTTGGTTTCATGCAGCCTGTTATTATCCTGCATGTTTCATTCAAGCTAATATCTACCTTTTTTGCGTGGGTGGATCTGCACCATACCGGGCAGGCATATTCAGCAGTTGAGAAGCACAAAGCTTGGACTGAAGTTCTGACCACGGTAGGTTTGGTACCCCGTTTGCTATTGGACACTTTCTTATTAGGGAATTTCGTGATACTACTTTTTTGCGTGTTTTTTCGCAATGATATTTGTATGTCAATGTTCTGTCCAGCACGACGCCGAGGTAGGTGGGAGTATCTGTGTATTCTAGTAATGTCCCATCCCAGGTAACATTCAGCCTGTACTTTGCCTGCCTCGAGTTCAGATGGAATGCACTCACTTGAGTTTTGGAGGGATTGGGTTTTAGAGAATTCTTTTTGTAGTAGGTTGACATTGTAGAAAAGACGGTTTCTAGTTTCTCCTTGATGGCTTCAAACCTGTTGCCTTGAACTGTTATTGCCAGGTCGTCTCCATATACAAAAGTTTTGGTTTTGTCTGGGGTTGGTTGGTCATTTGTATATATGTTGAATAGGATTGGCGCCACCGCGCTCCCTTGGGCGAGCCCATTTTTCTGATTCCGCCATCGACTCTTTTTCCCCTCATGCATTACGAAGAACTGTCTATTTTGGAGCAGGGATCGATTATCTTGACTAGGTGGTAATCTTTCAGGGTCTCGTAGGTTTTATGCAGTAGTGTCCGGTGATCTATTGTATCGTAGGCGAAGCGTAGGTCGACTAGTGCCAGCCCCGTGATTAGTTTATTTTCAAACCTACACTCGATATGTTCCCTAAATGCCAGAATTTGACTGGTACAGGACTTTCCAGGTCTAAAACCTGCTTGGTGTGGAATTAGCTTCCAGCCAACGATCTTCTCTATTCTGTTAGGATCAATCTTTTACAGAGCTTAAACAGGTTGCAGAGAAGGGTTATGGGTCGGTAACTCTTCGTAGACTCTGGGCCCTTCCCGGGTTTAAGGAGAGCTACACCGTATTCATCCATTGCCTTTCATTAGTAAGGTTACAGATCGAATCGGCAAAATTTTGCTGAAACATAAAGTGAAACCGGTATTCAAACCTACGAGAAAAATAGGAAACTACAATTTTAAGTGCTATCACGAACTATTATCCACGACTGTATAGGGAGGCTATTGAAATTTATAAACTTGAAGATAATTTTAATAGAAAAGAAGAGGCCTTGAAATTAAGCGAGATATGGTCAGTGGCGTTACAGAGTCGATAACTGATTTTTATCTATGACGGACTATTATCGATAGTTACATTTTATCTTTGACTAGTTTTCTCTCTGCTACTATGTGCAAGCTAGATCACGCCCACTTTACTCGATATTTAGGCCGCTCTCCGACGTCCGACTCGTCAGTCGGCAGGACTCAGCAGGACCAACCATACCTCTGAGGATGTCCAATGTAGTATTGGACGAAACGTTAGGAATAGAAGAATTCCATGGACCACGGCCATATAACTCGGAAGAATTATCCACAACAGAAACTCTTTCTCTTGATTAAATAATCCAGTGTTTCTGAAACTGTAATCATTTGTTTGTCTGTACATGTACCTCACGTCTAAAGATTTTTGTTTCAGTCAGATAATTCCTTCGTAGTGCGTCGTTTTATTCTCTTAGATTGTGTATATGCTGGGTAGCACAGCTATATTATTGGATAATTACATAAAAGTTATGAGTAAATGTTTCTGACATGTGCTAAAATGATATTTAAAATGATATGTCCCATTACCTTTTGTGAAGCACTACATGCTAGAGATAAAAGTACTGCAATAGGTATTCTGTCTTCTGTAAAGCAGATACTAGTCCGGCGATAAGATAAAAAGAATGAAGATTACGCTCATGAATAACTTCCATTAGTATAAATACGTTTGATAACTTGACATTTTCTGAAATTATTTATCTGCTTTGCTTATGTGGCTCAGGTGATCGTAACTTTTACTTCATCCACATTTTCTTCGGCTACATGCTCAGGAGAAATCCGTGAGATGGGATCTGCACTGGTTGAAAACTAAAGTAACGACTCTGCGCCTTGGAATTCGCCTTTTGATTTCTTCATCCATAGCTCGAGCTCTTACACTACTACACCTACAAATGTCGCTATATTACAAGTGGCAATTTGTTTAAAGGCCTGACTAACTGCGGGAAATTACTTGGAAACTATATGGTCGTTTAGTTCAAATATCACAGTTATGAATTCTAATCAACTGTAACGTATTTTACAGAGCGTATCACAATTGGACGTGTCATCTTTAGGGAGCTGTAATCGCATACACGATGAAATATGGGTTGCATGTATTTGTGTGCTTTATTGCTTGATATTGTCGATATTTAACCCGTGATACATTGTGCACTCCTGGAAATGGAAAAAAGAACACATTGACACCGGTGTGCCAGACCCACCATACTTGCTCCGGACACTGCGAGAGGGCTGTACAAGCAATGATCACACGCACGGCACAGCGGACACACCAGGAACCGCGGTGTTTGCCGTCGAATGGTTGCGCAGCATTTGTGCACCGCCGCCGTCAGTGTCAGCCAGTTTGCCGTGGCATACGGAGCTCCATCGCAGTCTTTAACACTGGTAGCATGCTGCTCCTGGGGTATCGGCGAGGACCATTCGCAACCGTCTCCATGAAGCTGGGCTACGGTCCCGCACACCGTTAGGCCGTCTTCCGCTCACGCCCTAACATCGTGCAGCCCGCCTACAGTGGTGTCGCGACAGGCGTGAATGGAGGGACGAATGGAGACGTGTCGTCTTCAGCGATGAGAGTCGCTTCTGCCTTGGTGCCAATGATGGTCGTATGCGTGTTTGGCGCCGTGCAGGTGAGCGCCACAATCAGGACTGCATACGACCGAGGCACACAGGGCCAACACCCGGCATCATGGTGTTGGGAGTGATCTCCTACAGTGGCCGTACACCTCTGGTGATCGTCGAGGGGACACTGAATAGTGCACGGTACATCCAAACCGTCATCGAACCCATCGTTCTACCATTCCTAGACCGGCAAGGGAACTTGCTGTTCCAACAGGACAATGCACGTCCGCATGTATCCCGTGCCACCCAACGTGCTCTAGAAGGTGTAAGTCAACTACCCTGGCCAGCAAGATCTCCGGATCTGTCCCCCATTGATCATGTTTGGGACTGGATGAAGCGTCGTCTCACGCGGTCTGCACGTCCAGCACGAACGCTGGTCCAACTGAGGCGCCAGGTGGAAATGGCATGGCAAGCCGTCCCACAGGACTACATACAGCACCTCTACGATCGTCTCCATGGGAGAATAGCAGCCTGCATTGCTGCGAATGGTGGATATACACTGTACTAGTGCCGACATTGTGCATGCTCTGTTGCCTGTGTCTATGTGCCTGTGGTTCTGTCAGTGTGATCATGTGATGTATCTGACTCCAGGAATGTGTCAATAAAGTTTCCCCTTCCTGGGACAATGAATTCACAGTGTTCTTATTTCAATTTCCAGGAGTGTATATTTTACGAAGAAATCATCTAGTGGCGAAATAAAAAAAACACTGTTCACATTATTAAGGAATCATTCTTACTGGCGTATTTCTGTATGACTGTTTTCCAGCTTTGAACTGTATAGCTATCCTGTAACAAGTTTTGTCAAAATAGATCAGCACCGTAGCGGCGGATGTGCATGTGTCTACATATCGGTTCTCATGTTCTGCCGGACTCGTGGAAAGGACATGCAGCTTTGAGAAGATGGAAAGCAAAAATGTGTGTATTTATATGAGACCTGCTTTGATGGCGACTACCACAAAAGGAAGATATCAGGTAAGTGCAGACGTCTGCAGTATTTATCTCGTTCCTTTAATGTCAGACCTCGTACGTGAAGTTTCCGGAGTAATTACGCAGCTCATGCGAACACTGACTTTCCCTCCTTACATTAAGCAGTCACAGCACCATTAAGGTAGATTTAGCTCATACGGCAGCTTGAAACCTTCCAGTGGCGACAATCTCACAAAGGAATGACGGACTTGAACTGACTGAAAACGCCTAACGCCGTCGAGCGTGAGAGTGATGCAGAGGTCTTTGTCAGACGTGCGAGGAATCTGCGGGACCTTTCAGCTAGCGGGACGTGAGTGATGGACATCAAAGCATAGCTGGCATTCCTCTCAAGCGGGGTTCCCTCTGGGCGGGGGCAAAGGGGGACTCGGCTACTGGCCCCCACGAGAGGCGGGTCGGCTCAAATGGTTTGCGAGTTAACACGGGAGGGCGCACATGAAAACGACAGCATACTGTTTATATAAATTATGAGTTATTCGTGTGAGGTACTGGTTGCGTTATTTGTTATCTGCAGAACAAATGTAAACTGAACAGGAACTGTACAACACTTATTCTGTTTAATGTTGTTGTTGTCTTCAGTCCTGAGACTGGTTTGATGCAGCTCTCCATGCTACTCTATCCTGTGCAAGCTGCTTCATCTCCCAGTACCTACTGCAACCTACATCCTTCTGAATCTGCTTAGTGTACTCATCTCTCGGTCTCCCTCTACGATTTTTACCCTCCACACTGCCCTCCAATGCTAAATTAGTGATCCCTTGATGCCTCAAAACATGTCCTACCAACCGATCCCTTCTTCTAGTCAAGTTGTGCCACAAACTTCTCCCCAATCCTATTCAATACCTCCTCATTAGTTACGTGATCTATCCACCTTATCTTCAGTATTCTTCTGTAGCACCACATTTCGAAAGCTTCTATTCTCTTTCTGTCCAAACTAGTTATCGTCCATGTTTCACTTCCATACATGGCTACACTCCAAACAAATACTTTCAGAAACGACTTCCTTATACATAAATCTATATTCGATGTTAACAAATTTCTCTTCTTCAGAAACGCTTTCCTTGCCATTGACAGTCTACATTTTATATCCTCTCAACTTCGACCATCATCAGTTATTTTACTTCCTAAATAGCAAAACTCCTTTACTACTTTAAGCGTCTCATTTCCTAATCTAATTCCCTCAGCATCACCCGATTTAATTTGACTGCATTCCATTATCCTCGTTTTGCTTTTGTTGATGTTCATCTTATATCCTCCTTTCAAGACACTGTCCATTCCCTTCAACTGCTCTTCCAAGTCCTTTGCCGTCTCTGAGAGAATTACAATGTCATCGGCGAACCTCAAAGTTTTTACTTCGTCTCCATGAAATTTTTCTTTTGTTTCCTTTACTGCTTGCTCAATATACAGATTGAATAACATCGGGGAGAGGCTACAACCCTGTCTCACTCCTTTCCCAACCACTGCTTCCCTTTCATGCCCCTCGACTCTTATTACTGCCATCTGGTTTCTGTACAAATTGTAAATAGCCTTTCGCTCCCTGTATTTTACCCCTGCCACCTTTAGAATTTGAAAAAGAGTATTCCAGTCGACATTGTCAAAAGCTTTCTCTAAGTCTACAAATGCTAGAAATGTAGGTTTGCTTTTTCTTAATCTTTCTTCTAAGATAAGTCGTAAGGTCAGTATTGCCTCACGTGTTCCAACATTTCGACGGAATCCAAACTGATCCTCCCCGAGGTCCGCATCTACCAGTTTTTCCATTCGTCTGTAAAGAATTCGCGTTAGTATTTTGCAGCTGTGACTTATTAAACTGATAGTTCGGTAATTTTCACATCTGTCAGCACCTGCTTTCTTTGGGATTGGAATTATTATATTCTTCTTGAAGTCTGAGGGTATTTCGCCTGTCTCATACATCTTGCTCACCAGCAGATAGAGTTTTGTCATGACTGGCTCTCCCGAGGCCGTCAGTAGTTCTAATGGAATGTTGTCTACTCCGGGGGCCTTGTTTCGACTCAGGTCTTTCAGTGCTCTGTCAAACTCTTCACGCAGTATCGTATCTCCCATTTCGTCTTCATCTACATCCTCTTCCATTTCCATAATATTGTCCTCAAGTACATCGCCCTTGTATAAACCTTCTATGTACTCCTTCCACCTTTCTGCCTTCCGTTCTTTGCTTAGAACTGGGTTGCCATCTGAGCTCTTGATATTCATACACGTTGTTCTCTTCTCTCCAAAGGTCTCTTTAATTTTCCTGTAGGCAGTATCTATCTTACCCCTACTGAGATAAGCTTCTACATTTGTCCTCTAGCCATGCCTGCTTAGCCATTTTGCACTTCCTGTCGATCTCATTTTTGAGACGTTTGTATTCCTTTTTGCCTGCTTCATTTACTGCATTTTTATATTTTCTCCTTTCATCAATTAAATTCAATTCTGTTTAATATATGAACTAATGTGGCACTGTCAGAAAAGCTACATACTACGTGCTGACTCGAATATCAGCTACCAAAAAAAATGGTTCAAATGGCTCTGAGCACTATGGTACTCAACTGCTGTGGTCATCAGTCCCCTAGAACTTAGAACTACTTAAACCTAACTAACCTAAGGACATCACACACATCCATGCCCGAGGCAGTATTCGAACCTGGGACCGTAGCAGTCACACGGATCCGGACTGCGTGCCTAGAACCGCGAGACCACTGCAGCCGGCTATCAGGTACACTTTTTCCCAAATTACGGCCACGAAAAATCAGAGTGCTGCTTATCTGCGCCACTCTAGTAATACACATACACACGGTGTATCAAAAAGAATCACCCGATAAAAAAAAACATAAATAACTTGTATTATGTTATTTGAAGTATGTGCATGAGCAACGTACTGTAGGAAAGAGCCAACTCTAAAGTTTTACGTGGTCTCCGCTAGATAGCAGCAGTGTGCGCCCGCTTCAGTTCTAGTAAAAATTGTGTCGGGACAAAAGAAAGCGTTTTGTGTTCGACGTTTTACGCACTGCGGGTCAGTAACAACTGTTCAGCGTGGCTTGCGTACTGGGTATGGTGTCGATCCTCCTACAGCACAGAGCATTATCAATTCCTAGAACCAGGTTTTTTGTGTAAAGGCAAAACGCCGGGTAGTCCCCGAGTGTCTGACACAGACATCGAACGCATCCGCCATAGTTTCACAAGGAGCCCACAGAAAACCGTTCGCCGTGCAGCCCGACAGCTCAACATTCCCCCGATCTCCGTCTGGCGACGTTTACTTACGAAACCATACAAAATTCAGCTACTGCAAACTCTTTATGAAGGTGAGAAAATAACAGCGTGTGGAGTTCCGTAATTTCGTTCCTGACAAGATGGAGGCTGATAGTTTTCTTCTAGGTTAGTGATGAGGCAACGTTCCATTTAAATCGAAAGGTGAACCGTCATAAACATCTCCGGCGGTACTTCGCAAGGTTACCGCCCTTCGATTGTGCCGTTCCAGCACTAATCGAAGCGCTAGGTTTTCAGGTGCCAGCCAGCCAGTCAGCCAGCCGGGCAGCAGCGGTCCAGCCGTGCAGCAGCAGCAGCAGCGGTCCCGGCCGGCAGCAGCGGTCCAGCCGGCAGCAGCCAGCCAGCCCTCCAGCAGCGGCAGCAGCAGCGGCGGCGGCCCCGGCCCAGTCCGTGGCAGCAGCTGCGGCATTCCTGCCAGCCGTTGTCGGCGTCGGCGTCAGTGCCAGCAGCGTAGGACTCTGGTCCTCGTCCGTCTTCATCCGTCTTCGTCTGTCCCCAATTTGTTTTCCTTTCCTTTTCGTCCTGTGCATTTTTGTTTATCCTTATCGTCATGACAGCCCCCACCACCACTACGACTACTACCACCACAGCCATAGTTTATACATCCCCCTCTGCCGCCACTACCACCATTACATGGTGTGCCCAGTCACACGCCTCTATTTCCATCCCTCCTTTTCTCTCTCTCCCTTCGCCCTCGCTCTTTGTCGTCCTCTCTCCAGCTTCTTCCTCCCGCTCCTCTCCCTCTGATCCTTTCCCCCCACTCTCCCAGCCTGTCACTGCCAATACTGCCATGCCCAACTCTCCCCGTCACCTTCGCCATCACCGCCACCGCCGTCGCCGTCGCCGTCGCCTTCACCGTCACCATCTCCAGCGCCGACTGCTGCGTCCACGCTGGGACCTGCCCCTTCCCGCCACCTCCCTATAGCTCCTGTGCCTCATATCATCACCCACCCTTCTGCCGCCGTTAAACGCCCTAGTGGCACCACCACCTCCTCCGCTCCCAAAAAGGCACCAACCCCTCCTCCTTCCCCCTCCCAGGATGCCATGGATGTCTCCCCGCCTGGCCCTGCTCCCACCGCCTCCTCCTCCTTCTCCTCCTCCTCCCCCCTCTTTATGCAATTACCTCCTCTCCAGTTCTGATCCTTCCCTTCTTGAGGCCCGGAATCTCTCCCTCCTCCTCTGCCAACACTTCCCTGGTGCCCCCATCTCTCTCCTCACTCCCAGACGGGATTCCGTTCTCATCTCCTCCCCCAGCCCTACCCTCCATACTGACATCCACACCCGCCTCCCCATCACCTGTTTTGGCCCCAACACTTCCCTCACCCCTGCTCCTCCATCTCCAACCCGCCAACCAAAACCGCCACGTTGCGCGCCGACCCTCACCGTCGTGACCATTCGGCTCAGTCCGTTGATCACGGAGGAGGAGGTGATGGCGGAGCTCAAGGCGCATCCCACGCAGGACGTGACGGCAGTCGGCCGCATTTTCAACTCGGCCGGCCCCACCCGCCTTATGCGGGTTTTTTCCGAGAACAACCTTTCCATTGACCGGCTCCTGAAGGAGGGTGCCCTCCTCTTCAACCACCGCTATAAGGTCGACCCCTCCCGTTCCCCTCCTCAATCCCTGCGCTGCCAGAGGTGTCTGTGCTATAATGCACACCTAATAGCTAAGTGCCGTGAGGCCCCCACCTGCATTGTAGGCAAGCGCACTTCCTCCAGCAGTGCCCTAACCTTCAATCCCCTCCCTTCTGCAATACCTGCAATCTCCCCCATCCCTCCTACTCCCAAAAGCCCGACCCCCTCCGACCACTCCTGAACTCACCGTACCTGTCCGTCCTCTAGACGCCCCCATCCCTCCTGGCATTGTACTTTAAAAATCATGATCCCATACCAAACACATCATTCAAAGCTTTCATAGTGTCACAATGGTTCCGAAAAAGTATGAACAGTTCACAAAGTACAGACAAATACAATTTCATAAGTGTGACGTTATCCAACGGTGTAATTGCGTAAACATCTGTCACTGATGTAGTAAAATAAATGTTTGTCTCTCTCAGTTAAATGATCAGATAGCTGTGTAATTTATGTGTTAGAGAAATATAGTACCGATGTGTAAAGTTGTATAAGCAAATACCATTAAAGCTAGGGCTCCTTGTGTTTGCCAGACACATGGTACACAAAGTAAGCGTGTACCCCCCTGAGGATTAATGTAATTATATTCTCAGGTGTTACAGATTACAGCAATGGAATAAAATATATCACGGAAAACCTTTGTATCATTGTACTTCAAATATCTTTAAAAATAAATGTTTTAAGTACAAAATTAATCACTCAAATACGTGTACTGTAGCGCTAAACTGTGCGTCTTCTTGTAAGATAATCTCTGTGCAAGTGTCGTAGTTATCGTCCTCCGAAAGCTAAGTTCTGTAGAAGTCAATGTACTTACCTCATGATAAACGAAAGTGAAATGCTTTGGGTATAGATATGGTAGTTACTACGCTTATTGCCGTGATGAAGTAAGTACTGTACTGTAACGTATTGTTGTGCTACAGAAAAGGCTGTCTCGTTGTAGCTATACCACAAATTTACTACTAAAACATGTTTTCCTTTCCCGAAGAATTCAGAAAAACTGTGCAGATATAAAACAGATACACCTCAAAAGCACAATGTAAATTGTGTCACACATTAGTAGCGTCGTGATATAATCGTGTAGCTATCAAAGAAACCAAATGCTAAGTCATCTTTAATCTCACAGAAAGTACTTAAAATAAAGAATGTCTTTTCAACTAAACCAAAATGTTGCATTAAAATCTCATTAGCAGTACTGGTAAATGTTCTACGTATGTGAGCCTTATAGTCGTTACGTAATCGTGCCACAAACAAGCAAGAATGTACACACACACAATAACACTGTGTCGTCTGTTCACTATAACAATGCATTCTTAATTTCTGTTTAAAAATGTTCCCTAGGTTCTAGATTGGATATTTAACTTTAAGGCATTGTTGCATGTTAACAGTTTCAAAGTGTGACAAATTGTTATTGTAATTATGAAAATTTTTCTTCAAATCTGTATTGGCCGCTGCCCAAAACAATTTGTAAAATTTTTTGTGGGGAGTATGGGGGCTATGTAAGTAGGCTGTTTAGGTTTTCTTATTGGTAACGCCACGTAGCGCTCTGTATCAACATCACTGGCTGTGCTGTGTGCAGTCTGTGGCTGGTTGGCATTATTGTAATACTCGCCATTGTAGTGTTGGGCAGATGGATGTTAACAGCGCGTAGCGTTGCGCAGTTGGAGGTGAGCCGCCAGCAGTGGTGGATGTGGCGAGAGAGATGGCGGAGTTTTGAAATTTGTAAGTCTGGATGTCATGAACTGCTATATATATTATGACTATTAAGGTAAATAAATTGTTTGTTCTCTATCAAAATCTTTCATTTGATAACTGTGCCTATCAGTAGTTAGCGCCTTCAGTAGTTTGAATCTTTTAGTTAGCTGGCAGTAGTGGCGCTCGCTGTATTGCAATAGTTCGAGTAACGAAGATTTTTGTGAGGTAAGTGATTTGTGAAACGTATAGGTTAATATTAGTCAGGGCCATTCTCTTGTAGGGATTACTGAAAGTCAGATGGCGTTGCGTTAAAAAAAATATTGTGTTTCAGTTTAAGCACAGTCTTGTATAATTTTTCTAAGGGGGCGTTTCAAATGGTAGAGGAGACAAACTGAGCAGTGATCTTACATTGGTTGCAGATGAGGCTATCATTTACGGCCTTGTAAAGACATTAGAAGATCAAATCCTACTGCATAATGATTAAGACATGTATGGTGCGAAAAGTGCCAATTGATCTTAATAATGAAACATGTAAGGGCATCCAGATGAGTTGTTGTTGTTGTGGTCTTCAGTCCTGAGACTGGTTTGATGCAGCTCTCCATGCTACTCTATTCTGTGCAAGCCTCTTCATCTCCCAGTACCTACTGCAGCCTACGTCCTTCTGAATCTGCTTAGTGTACCTATCTCTTGGTCTCCCTCTACGATTTTTACCCTCCATGCCGACCTCCAAAACGAAACTGGTGATTCCTTGATGCTTCAGAACATGTCCTACCAACCGATCCCTTCTTCTAGTCAAGTTGTGCCACAAACTCCTCTTCACCCCAATTCTATTCAATAGCTCCTCATTAGTTATGTGATCTACCCATCTGATCTTCAGCATTCTTCTGTAGCACCACATTTCGAAAGCTTCTATTCTCTTCTTGTCTAAACTCTTTATCGTCCATGTTTCACTTCCATACATGGCTAAACTCCATACAAATACTTTCAGCAACGACTTCCTGACACTTAAATCAATACTCAATGTTAACAAATTTCTCTCCTTCAGAAACGCTTCCCTTGCCATTGCCAGTCTACATTTTATATCATCTCTACTTCGACCATCATCAGTTATTTTGCCCCCCCAAATAGCAAAACTCCTTTACTACTTTAGCGTCTCATTTCCTAATATAATTCCCACAGCATCACCCGACTTAATTCGACTACGTTCAGTTATCCTCGTTTTGCTTTTGTTGATGTTCATCTTATACCCTGCTTTCAAGACACTGTCCATTCCGTTCAACTGCTCTTCCAAGTCCTTTGCTGTCTTTGACAGAATTACAATGTCATCGGCGAACCTCAAAGTTTTATTTCTTCTCCATGGAACACGTGAAGCAATACTGACCCTACTACTTATCTTAGAAGAAAGATTAAGGAAAGGCAAACCCACATTTCTAGCAGTTGTAGACTTAGAGAAAGCTTTTGACAATGTTGACTGGAATACTCTCTTTCAGATTCTGAAGGTGGCAGGGGTAAAATACGGGGAGCGAAAGGCTATTTACAATTTGTACAGAAAGCAGATGGCAGTTATAAGAGTCGAGGGATATGAAAGGGAAGCAGTGGTTGCGAAGGGAGTGAGACAGGGTTGTAGCCTCTCCCCGATCCAAATGAGTACTGAAAGGAATTCATTAAATTTCAGTTACATCATAAATCACCCAAATCTAAAGACTTTCAGTTCAAATAAATACCTACGATTACAATTACGAACAACTTAAACTGGAATGACACACAGATAATATTTTGGGGGGAGGCAGACGAAACATTTAGTAGATGCAACAGATCTACTAAAGAGACTGTCTACAATACACTTTTCCATATTCTGGATTACTGCTGTGCAATATGGGGTTCTTACCAGATAGGATTGACGGAGAAAATTGAAAAAGTTCAAAGAAGGGCAGCTCGGTGTTTATTATTGTGAAATAGGGAAATAGGAGATAGATAGATAGATAGATAGAGAGAGAGAGAGAGAGAGAGAGAGAAAGAGAGAGAGTCACGGATGTTGTAAATGGCCTGTTTATATGTTTGTATGTTGGCAGCGCTTTAGACTGCATTAATATCACTGACGGCTCTGTGCGCCCTCTCTAAGAACACTTGCAGTTAGAAGTTAATACACTCCAGGAAATTGAAATAAGAACACCGTGAATTCATTGTCCCAGGAAGGGGAAACTTTATTGACACATTCCTGGGGTCAGATACATCACATGATCACACTGACAGAACCACAGGCACACAGACACAGGCAACAGAGCATGCAAAATGTCGGTACTAGTACAGTGTATATCCACCTTTCGCAGCAATGCAGACTGCTATTCTCCCATGGAGACGATCGTAGAGATGCTGGATGTAGTCCTGTGGAACGGCTTGCCATGCCATTTCCACCCGGCGCCTCAGTTGGACCAGCGTTCGTGCTGAACGTGCAGACCGCGTGAGACGACGCTTCATCCAGTCCCAAACATGCTCAATGGGGGACAGAACCGGAGATCTTGCTGGCCAGGGAAGTTGACTTACACCTTCTAGAGAACGTGGGGTGGCACGGGATACATGCGGACGTGCATTGTCCTGTTGGAACAGCAAGTTCCCTTGCCGGTCTAGGAATGGTAGAACGATGGGTTCGATGACGGTTTGGATGTACCGTGCACTATTCAGTGTCCCCTCGACGATCACCAGAGGTGTACGGCCAGTGTAGGAGATCGCTCCCCACACCATGATGCCGGGTGTTGGCCCTGTGTGCCTCGGTCGTATGCAGTCCTGATTGTGGCGCTCACCTGCACGGCGCCAAACACACATACGACAATCATTGGCACCAAGGCAGAAGCGACTTTCATCGCTGAAGACGACACGTCTCCATTCGTCCCTCCATTCACGCCTGTCGCGACACCACTGGAGGCGGGCTGCACGATGTTGGGGCGTGAGCGGAAGACGGCCTAACGGTGTGCGGGACCGTAGCCCAGCTTCATGGAGACGGTTGCGAATGGTCCTCGCCGATACCCCAGGAGCAACAGTGTCCCTAATTTGCTGGGAAGTGGCGGTGCGGTCCGCTACGGCACTGCGTAGGATCCTACGGTCTTGGCCTTGCATCCGTGCGTCGCTGCGGTCCGGTCCCAGGTCGACGGGCACGTGCACCTTCCGCCGACCACTGGCGACAACATCGATGTACTGTGGAGACCTCACGTCCCACGTGTTGAGCAATTCGGCGGTACGTCCACCCGGCCTCCCGCATGCCCACTATACGCCCTCGGTCAAAGTCCGTTAACTGCACATACGGTTCACGTCCACGCTCTCGCGGCATGCTACCAGTGTTAAAGACTGCGATGGAGCTCCGTATGCCACGGCAAACTGGCTGACACGGACGGCGGCGGTGCACAAATGCTGCGCAGCTAGCGCCATTCGACGGCCAACACCGCGGTTCCTGGTGTGTCCGCTGTGCCGTGCGTGTGATCATTGCTTGTACAGCCCTCTCGTAGTGTCCGGAGCAAGTACGGTGGGTCTGACACACCGGTGTCAATGTGTTCTTTTTTCCATTTCCAGGAGTGTAGTTAGCGGTGAGCAGTGTTAGCGCGAGCGGACGGTTTGGACGTGTGTCTGTCATGGAGATTTGGTGTTGGTTGGATATGGATTGAAAATGAAAAGCGATGTATTTGCTAATGTTTGAATACTGGAATTATTGATGATTATATAATTTTTAGAACTGGATATCACATGAATAAGGTAAAATTTGCTAAATACATTGTTTGCTGTGCAACAAAATCTTTCCTTTGCTAACCAGATGCCCATTAGTAGTTAGAGCCTATAGTAGTCATAATTGTTTTATTTAGCTGGCTGTAGTGCTGCTTGCTGTTATCGCTCTAGTTCGAGTAGTGAAGATTTTCTGTGAGGTAAGTGACTAGTGAAATGTATGTGTTAATGTTAGGATTTCTTCTAATTCAGAGCCATACTTTTGTATTAATTACTTGCAGTCAGATAGCGTTGAGTTTGTATACTGTGGGTCATAAACGAGTAGGATAAGTTTGAACTGTATTTTTCACGGAAAATTTTGTAGATCAGTGTTGAAATGATAAAAATAATTAACGAGACAGCAGCATTCAGTAAGGTTCAGATATTTCAGCAGTTTAAGTAAAAACATAGAACTTTATCAAGGAAAGTTCTGCATGTCAGTGTTTGAAATGAAATGATAAAATAGCAAAGAGACTGTACGTTCAGTTGCATTCAGCAGTTTCAGACTAGAAAGTAGTAGTTTCAATGTGATACGTTAGTTGAGGAGGCAATCATTAAAAGAAAAGGCGTCTTTCGTTGCGTTGAGATCTATTCATGAAATTTCGTTCTCCAGTGTTCTCCGAATGTGCAAATATTTTGTTGAGTGCCACCTACATAGGGAGAAATGACCTGGAGTCAGATAAGAGGCCCATTTGGTGCAAGACAATTATCCACACCGACAACGCTACGATATCTAGAGCGCCATGGACTTTCGGCCAGGAGGCCATTATTGCAGCAGTAGAGAGAGACACCCCGGTTGAGGTACTCGCAGTGACAAATCTTGACACAACAGCGGCACCACGTCGGCTCAGACGAGTCCCAGCTCTGCTTTCGATACCACGATGGACATATCCACATGTAAAGACTCCGAGGAGAACGAACGTTGCTTGATTGCATTCGTCACCTTCATACAGGCCCAGAACCTGTGGTCATGGTATGGGGTGCCACTGTGTACAGAACACGATCACCTTCGCTTCGAATACCCTTTAGTATTGGACAGCAAGTGTTTTATTTCTAACACGTTCACGCAGTGGCTGTGCCCTGTTTTGGGATCTTCGTGACACTTTCTTTTAAGAAGCTGACGGGAGAATAGATGCTTCCCGTGCTATTGAAACCTACCTTGATGCGGAGAATGTTTGACTGATGGACTTGCCAACAAATTCTTCAGATTTCTCACCCCCTGGAAACATCTGATCGGAAACATCTAATCAGGGGTTATCGAAAGACTCGGACGCCACGTTGCTCTAGCCATCACGACTGACGCAATCTGGCATAGAGCCCAAGTATCATGGAATGATGTACCCATACAAGTTAAGTTCGATTCGATGCTCAGCTCTGTGTAACAACTATTACAGCCTTTACACCCCAAAATTCCCTACTAATTTAAATATGTATTTTTCCTACAGTGCTGTACACCCACAGTAAGTAAAATTTCTGAGTTGTGCGCTGGTTCCTATCGATGCCTGATCAGCGGAGTCAAATACAGTGTGCTGGACCTCGAAACGATGGCCTTCGCCGCGGCCAAGACAGTAGGCGCGCTAAGGAGAAAAGAGGTTTTAAGGCCCCCATCTGACAGAGCGGAATGGGGGGTGGGGGATGGCTGATGCGTTTTGAATTGCAGTGGACGGGTTGTAACGGCTGTTGAATGGGATGTGGTGAACCATGAGGTATGGTGTTGTCAATTAGCGTCGTCTGATAGCGTGTTGCGTCGCTTGGCAGGAAGATCTCCACCGGGAAAGTTCTAAGCTTGCTGCAGACTGCAGAGGCATATTCGCTAGTGATTTATGGATGTTTCATCTGCGCACTAGGGCTGTGTTTCATCTGGTGAAGATTCATTTGTTCATCTGAGCCAGTGTGTCTTGTTCTATGGGATACCTGTTTTAATTATAATGTCCCTGACAGCGCTTTGGCGATATTAGAAGTATTTCTATTTATCTTTGTTTTAAATGACTTTTCTTGTCATGAAACCAGTCGGTATTCAGGTTTGTTGCCAGAAGTCTATTAACGTAAGAGTCCACAACGCATTGGCATTGTGCCTTAGGATTATTAAGTCCCGTGTACTGCCAAGCTAGCTTAACTACATAGTAGTAATTTTTGGTACGCATTTCGCTTTTCAGCGTCCATTGAGTGAAAACATTTCTTATGTATGAAGGGGTACCAAAAAAACTGGAATAATTTTTAATAGCTATATATTTTCAAACTGTTTAAAAAGCAACCTTATCCTCTTCAATATACTCTCCATTACAACTAAAACATTTATCCCACTGGTTCTTCCCACTGTTTCAAAGATTTTTTGTAGTCATCTTTAGAAATGGATGACAGCTCTTTCCTCTTTTTTTCTTCAACGTTGTCAAATAGATATCCTTTCGTGCCGCTTTTCATGCGTGGGAATAAGAAAACGTCGCACGGAGCCAGATCAGGCGAGTAAGATGCGTGGGGCAGCGGAACCATGCCATTTTTAGCCCCAAAACTCTCTAACAGTGATGGCTTTTTGTGCAGAGGTGTTGTCGTTGGGGAAGAACCAGTCACCTGTCTGAGGCAAATCCTTTATTTTTTGATGAACACTGGGCACAATCTTCTTAAAACTTCCAAATAAAAGGTTTAATTAGCTGTCTGAGATGGGGAAATAATCTGTAAATGAACTACGCCCTTTTCATCAAAAAAGCAAATCAGAATTGTTTTGATGTTTGATTTGCCTTGATGGCATGACGATGACGTCTTCCATTGGCTGGACTGTTGCTTTGTTTTTGGGTCTTAAATATAGCACCATAACTCATCACCAATAATGACCTTTGACAGAAAATCTGGATAGGCTTCAAGGCTTTGATCAAAGCACGACATGTTCCAACTTGACTTTCCTTTTGATTGTCAGTCAGAATCCGAGGAACAAACTTGGCAGCAATCCTTCTCGTTCTCAAATCTTCCACTGAAATTCCCTGAACCAACCGCCAAGACAATCCAGTAATATCTGACAGTTGATCGGTTGTCTGTCGACAGCTCTCGATTTTTTTCAATTTTCATCTATTGGGGCTGTTGACGGACGTCCAGAACGAGGTTTGTCATCAATCGACATTTCGTAAATTTTAAATCGAGCATACCACTCGTACACTTCAGTTTTTCCTTTAGCGTCATCTTCATAAGCTGTTTTCAACATTAAAACATTTACAACAGCATTTTTACCGAAAAGAAACCAAAATTTCTTAGCTGCACGTTGTTCACTTACACTGATCATCATAAAAAACGAAACAGGAACGAACTAGTGCTAGCAAAAACAACCACTGCAGATGAACTGAACAAGCCACAACGACACACAGACAGCACTTAACTGGCAACGAGTTGCGCTATACACACCTAGCGGCAGAAATGCGTACTACAGAAGTTCCGCCCTCGTCAATGTTATTCCGTTTTTCTTGGGTATCCCCTCGCATTCCTGGCAACGAGTTGCGCTATACACACCTAGCGGCAGAAATGCGTACTACACAAGTTCCGCCCTCGTCAATGTTATTCCGTTTTTCTTGGGTATCCCCTCGCATTCAGGTATACAGCATGTTTGCAACTCTCCTTTATGTTGTAGTCAGGTGCCCCAATGACGCTACTGATACTCATAAATTGTAAGATACACGCGCCAACTTTACGGAGCGAAGTTTAATCAGTGTGTTGATTTGATGTCCCGCTATAGAGGAGCTGATTGTGAAGAGTTATTTTTTTTAAACCTATCAAGCTTGCTAGTAACCAAGTATTTGAAGCTGTATTTGAAGTACACTACTTTCTTTTTTGTTGGTTTAAACTGCTTTGACGTCTCTAATTCCTTCTTTCAAGCTGTCACCTTAATGGTCTTTTTTTATTTACGATGGTTGCACGTTGCTCAAAAAGTAATGCACTGCATTTTTTTTCTTCGACAGTTCTTTATTGAACATAGTGAAAATTATGCACACGAAAGAATGGTGTTTTATCTACACACCCTATTTTCCCGCGTACTCTCCATCCAGTTCTATGGCCTTCCTCCAGCCTGAAACAACGCGTGTTTGCCCTGTAGGCACCACTCCTTGTCCTGGTGATGGAGCCAGTGATGCACTGTGTGAATCACCTCCTTATCGTCCTCAAAATGTCTTCAACGAATGGCATCCTTGAATGGCCCAAACAAGTGGAAATCCGAGGGGGCTAGGTCAGGGCTGTAGAGTGGATGGGTAACACTGTCCAGCCCTTTTTGCGATGTGTTCAGCAGTCCTCAAAATTGTGTGGGGCCGAGCGGTGTGTTGCAGCAGACCATCTCCTGGGTTCCTGCGGCGTCGAAGTCGCCAGAAGAACATCTTGAATTCTGTTACTGTGTTAACATATGATTTTGAATTAATGTTCCCGCCTCTTGGTATCACATCAATGAGAATCACACCTTCACAGTCCCAGATCACGGTGATCATGACCTTACTGGAGAAGGCAGTTACTTCGAATCTTTTCTTCCGTCGACAGTCGTTCTGTTTCTGACTCAGAACGGTGAACCCAGGCTTCATCACCCTGCACAAGCAGGGGCAAGAAGGACTCCCACTCAGCTTTAAAACGTTGCAACAAATCAAGACAAATATTTTTTTGTGCAATTTGTTATCCACCATTAGACACTGCGGGATCCATCTTCAACACAGTTTTGAATATCCAAGAGTGCGGAGAATTGCATCCACACTTCCTTTGCTGATTGACAGATGCATCGCCAACTTCCGACGCGTCTGTCTTCGCAAATGACATCAACTCTCTGCAAAATGTCAGGTGTGACAGCCGTGGATGATCTGTCGGAGCGCTGCAAATCTTGGAGCTCCACCGAACCACCTTCTGGTGACCCCACCCTCCGTGCTCAGTGACTAACTTCGACAGCAGATACTACATAGAATTTTCGCAAGCGTTTGTGAATATTCCCCACAGTTTCCTTCTCTTCAGTGAGAAGTTCAATGACGGCACGTCGCTTGTAACGTACAGCACTTACAGACGCCATTTTGTAACGTCCTGCAGCTACGCTATCTGTCGGAAGCGACGGGAACTTGGCGCGCTCACTTAGGAGAGTTCAAATAAAACTTACGTAACGCTCCGCATTTATATCATTACTTTCAGCTGAGCTGGACAACCCTCGTAATTTCAGCTGATGCCTGGTTCAGAGTGCTTTCTTTGAACTGTACTAATTTAAATTAAATACATTATGTCTTTCAAAAAATTTTGCCTACAGAAGCCAATTATTCTATTAAAACCTTACTCTACCGGAGACCAGTACCTACAGGTCCCTGTTCCATGTAGTTGCTACCATGACAAATACCTTTCATCTTAATAATGTTGTCATTTGATCTCCTTCCTGGTGTTTAATTTTAATTGGAAGCGGCGTATACATCTACGTGACACGAACTGAAATATTAATATAATTAAAAACCAATCTTTTATTGTCATTACGAACACGGTCCTTCACCCGACTACTTAAGCCTCGGCGATAATAATTAAATTAGCCGTATCTTGGGTCACAGTTGCTAGAACATTTGATATGAAGTCGTAAAACAACGAAGCAGAGGCCATCAAGGAAAATGAGGGAGTTTTCTCTGTTTCATTGCCACAAACAGATAATTTTCTATGCTTTTTTTGTTACGAAAAAAACTTGATAGTTTGCATTCAAAAACCGTTTGCTGTAAAGTATCTGTGCCTAGCCATTTTTCAACCTTAAATTACGTCATTGTGCTGCGAAAAGTTTAATTAAAGTCAGTTATTTCAGTGTTATTGCAGAGAACGAAACTACAAATGTATTAAAAGCAGTAAGAGTCTCCCTCCTCTCTGCCATAGTGAGTTCGAGTGCCCGCCGATAAAAAACAGTACATGGAACAATTTAAAAAATACAGACTAACACAGACAAGTTTTTGGTCTTTACTACTGATGGAAGTAACATCTTCATTATGTGTTTAGATGCTCAGACGAAGTGAGGAAGCTTGTTTAATCACACGCAGCATCGAAGTTTTGGAAATGTTAAGAAAATTTTCAGAGCTTTTACGTGAAAGGAAGATATGTAGTCATAGAAAAAACTCCTATTTTAGCACACGTTTCGATCTATAAGAATACCGAATCTTCTGCAGAAACGCAATGCGAGGAAGAAACGATAAAAAACTTTCAGTGTCATTACGAACTAACCTTCACCCGACTATTTAAGCCACCGCAGTAATAATTAAATTAGCTGTCTCTTGGGTCACAGTTACTAGAACATTTGATATAAAGTCGTAAAACAACGAAGCACAGGCCATCGTAGAAAATGAGGGAGTTTATGCCTGCACTTTAATGTAGGTCTTGGTCTAATTAAAGGAGCATATCTATAATTTCACGGACAGCTGGGGTACTTCGCCTGTTTCATATCCGTTTACCGCGATTTCTCTACTAGGCAGCTTATTCTAGCAGGGTAATAAAAAGTGACTTTCATTCCGCTCCCGAGGAACTTCTTCGGAGTTATATCTACTTCTCTTGTTATAGCTAGCCGGCCGGAGTGGCCGAGCGGTTCTAGGCGCTACAGTCTGGAACCGCGAGACCGCTACGGTCGCAGGTTCGAATCCTGCCTTGGGCATGGATGTGTGTGATGTCCTTAGGTTAGTTAGGTTTAAGTAGTTGTAAGTTCTAGTGGACTGATGACCTCAGAAGTTAGTCCCATTGTGCTCAGAGCCATTTGAATCATTTGTTATAGCTAATTTTAAAGGTTATTAACAAAGTAAAGACACCACAATTTCAGAAGAAGGGTATTTTCACATTTACTTGACTTGTGCTGGGGACAAACTTTAACTGTTTCACATAATCATTAGCAATTCTCATATTTCTCATGACATGGGAACGAGTAGTTGTTAGAATATTCTGCCTCTTTATCACTACATCTCATTTGTACGAGGGCTATCTGGAGAACAAATACTTTACGCTGTAAGTAAAATACCGCAATATTTAAAAAATCTGTGGAAACATACAGCTTATAATTACATTTTATATACTATTTATTTAGACCTAAGCGTTTATTGTAAGCCATAACTAGTCGATGAACACCCATTGCACATAGTTCCGTAGGATGAGCTTGAACTCAATATGTGACAAAGTCTTGAAGTTCTTCGTTAGACCAAAGCCTAGGAATCCAAGCCCCTTTTTGTTAATTTACACAAAGAGGGGGAAATCACTTGGAGGAGACTAAGAAAAGCCGTCAGTGGCAAGTGACGCCGATATTTCCTGACTGCCCGTGCTGTGTTTTTGTGCGGAAAGTACTCGGTGACACTCTTAAATGTAAATATGACAGTCCTGGACACTTACACTTAATCTTGACTTCCATGTCCCAAATGCCTAAGTCCGACGGAGAACATCTAGAGGCTTTTATATGCCAGCCACATAAGAGATTCACCAATAGGAAATCTGTCAACTGTATATGAGATAAGATACATTTTTAAATCTAAATAGCGGTTATGTGGGAAAGTTTATTTATTGCCATATTTTGACCATATTTACAATATTCTTAGACCATCTCATGTGATATAATTAATAAGAAATTGGTGTTTCAGTACTATGCTACTAGTAACAATAATGATGAAGCGTTCTGCCTATAAGACAGGTCCATCAGTGAAAGCTCAGTGTTCTCATGTCCTTCTGCAGTTCAGCCGTCTTCTCATATCTGAGTATTATGCATTAATCTTGATGTCGCCAGTTAACCGGTCTTCCTCTCAGTCACCATTCCTTCTAGTACTTCATCTAAGAAGTTGTCTGTACTCGTCTGGTGTCCTAGCATTCTTTTCCTCCCTTTACTTGCTTCCAGGTATATGTCTTTTCTTAACCACCGTGTGTAACACAACCTTTTACTTATCTTATCTACGCGTTCCTCAATTTCAGGCTTCTCTAAATCCACATGCTGAAAGGCTCTAAGAACTTTTCCATAGAATAAATGCCATTGATCTTTTTCTTAATTTGTCTTTGAATGGGTTACAGAATATCCTCTTCTGTAATTTTTTTTGTACTCGCTGTCCTTGTTTTTTTCAATTACGTGACATGTTACAGTTTATTTTCCATGTTAGTATCTGAGGTTTCACTTCTTCCAACTACTAATAATGATAATAATAAAGATGATGATAATAACATCAATAGAAGTTCTGTAGAAATCACCGTTGGCACTTGGGGAAACAATGATTCCAAGGAATAAACACACTGTTAGCTATTGTTTCACTGATGACTTTCTATTTTGACAGCTAAGTTTATGGTTAGGTATGGTAAAGAAAATTGAGGACCTGCGAGATGACGATCAGTTTGACATTAAGAAAGATAAAGGTACCACAGAGGCAGGACTGACGTTGCGGTTTATAATGGAAGCAAGAGTAAAGAAAAATGAAGACAAAGTCGTAGGATTTCTCGACCTGGAAAAAGCGTTCGACAATGTAATATGGAACAAGATGTTCGAAATTCTGAGAAATAGAGATGTAAGCTATAGAGAAAGACGAGTAACATACGATGTGTAAAAGGGTATAATAAGACTGGAAGACCAAGAACGAAGTGCCCGCATTAAAAATGGTGTAACATAGGGATGTGAGCTTTCTGCCCTACTGTTCAGTTCATACACCGAAGAAGCAATGAGAGAAATAAAAGAAAGGCAGAAAGACGGGATTAAAATTCCAGGTGAAACGGTATCAATCATAATATTCGCTGATGACACTGCTATCGTCAGTGAAGGAGAAGAAGAATTACACGAGCCGTTGAGTGGAATGAACAATATAAGTAGTAAAGAATATGAAGTGAAATTAAATCGAAGGAAGGACAGAGCACGTGATGAGAAGCAGTAGAACAGCGAAGAGCAAGATCTTAACATCAGAATTGAGGATCATGAGTTAGACGGAGTTGAAGACTTCTGCTATCTATGTGTGCATTGCATTGTAGTGAAGTATGGGCTGTGGCGAAACTGGAACTTGGAACAGAAGAGAATCGAAGGATATGAGGCCTCGTATCACTAGCAGTCGAGATCACAGGCATGTTATCCGCATGGCTGTAACGGATCGTACAGCCACGTCTCCATCCCTGAGTCAGTAGATGGGGACGTTTGTAACACAACAACCATCTGCACGAACAGTTCGACGACATTTGCAGCAGCATGGACTATCAGCTCGGAGACCATGGCTACGGTTACACTTGACGCTGCATCACAGACAGGAGCGCCTGCGATGGTGTACTCAACGACGAACCTGGACAAACGAATGGCAAAACGTCATTTTTTCGGGTGAATCCAGGTTCTGTTTACAGCATCATGATGGTCGCATCCGTGTTTGGGAACATCGCGGTGAACGCACATTGGAAGCGTGTATTCGTCATCTCCATACTGGCGTATCACCTGGCGTGATGATATGGAGTGCCATTGGTTACAAGTCTCGGTCACCCCTTATTCGCATTGACGGCACTTTGAACAGTGGACGTTATAATAGAGATGTGCTACGACCCGTGTCTCTACCCTTCATTCGATCCCTGCGAAACCCTACATTTCAGGAGGATAATGCACAACCGCATGTTGCAGGTCCTGTACGGGCCTTTCTGGATAGAGAAAATGTTCGACTGCTGCCCTGGCTAGCACATTCTCCAGATCTCACCAATTGAAAACGTCTGGACAATGGCGGCCGAGCAACTGGTTCGTCACAATACGCCAGTCACTACTCTTGAAGCACTGTGGTATCGTGTTGAAGCTGTATGGGCAGCTGTACCTATACACGCCATCCAAGCTCTGTTTGACTCAATGCCCAGGCGTATCAATGCCGTTATTACGGCCAGAGATGGTTGTTCTGGGTACTGATTTCTCATGATTTATGCACCCAAATTGCGTGAAAATGTAATCACATGTCAGTTCTAGTATAATATATTTGTCGAATGAATACCCGTTTATCATCTGCATTTCTTCTTGGTGTAGCAGTTTTAATGGCCAGTAGTGTATCCAGCAAATAACTGAGGATGTAGGTTACAATTGCTGATCTGAGATGGAGAGGTTGTAAAATTGGCATAGGAGCGGAATTCGTGGCGGGCGTACTAAACTAGTTAGAAGGATGATGGCAAAAGAAAAGACAAAGGCGTATAGATAATCGTTTTTTCCTCACTCTGTTTGCGAGATGAACAGGAAAGGAAATGACTAGGAGTGCTACACTGTACCTTCCGCCACGCACCATACAGTGGCTAGCGGAGTATGTATGTACGTGTACAGTATGTGATCAAAAGTATCCGGACACCACCAAAAACATAAGTTTTTTCATATTAGGTGCATTGTGCTACCAGCTACTGCCAGGTACTCCATATCAGGGATCTCAGTAGTCATTAGACATCGTGAGAGGGCAGAATGGGGCGCTTCGCCGAACTCACGGACTTCGAACGTGGTCGGGTGATTAGGTGTCATTTGTGTCATACGTCCGTACGCAGATTTCTACAAACAACCCTAGGTCAACTATTTCTGATGTGATAGTGAAGTGGAAACGTGAAGGGACACGTGCAGCACAAAATCATACAGGCCGACCTCGTCTGTTGACTGACAGAGACCACCGACAGTTGAAGAGGGTCGTAATGTGTAATAGGCAAACATCTATCCAGACCATCATACAGTAATTCCAAACAGCATCAGGATCCACTGCAAGTACTCTGGTTCGTAAACTGGAACAGAACCCTTTTTCAGTAGTTAAAGGAGCAAGATGATTGACTGATCTGGCCTTTTACATAGGGATTCCAGAAAGTATCTCAGAAATGAAGTAATACTATTGCGCAACAAAAGCAGCGCTTTGTCAGAGGAGATTATGAATTCTGAGTTTCCTGCAGCCACCGTTCTATTGCGATACAGATAACAGGTGGATCACGGTTTGGGTTCACCGAAGATGAACAGCAGGGAGCAGTATGGCTCTTGTGGGGCAAAACGCATAAACTGCAGACAGGTTCACGGTGAAATTCTGGCGATATGTGGACCAAAGGGAATGTCGCGTCCAGCCGTGGTCAAATGGCGTCAACAATTTGACCAAGGCCGCCGAGACGTATGTAGATGATGCTGATGCGCCACACAGCCTATATCTTGCAGTATGCAATTCCCTTCTTTTTGACGGTCTGAGAGAATATCTCGGAGAAAAATATACTCGTATTCCAACGACGAGGTCGTTCACGCAGCGGTACTCGAATGGCTCGGTGACCAAGGAACTGATATCTGTCGTGAGGGAATTGAACTATTGGTAGAACGTTCCAACCGTAATTTACAGACTTCTGTTGCGAAACAGCGTCACCTGTCTTTATCACTTTGAAGTATAATGGGGCATTCAATCAAATTACTTTGCCTACCATAACAATGTGCAAGTTGAAGTTGCTTCGTAACTCTAGCCAACATGGCCTTTCTGTGTTGGTACTGCGCGAACAGCTCAAAGCAAGGGGAGCCTACAGGCATATTCTTCCCGAGTGCATACAATTCAACTGAATGACTTATGATTCCATCCTCTACGGTAAGATATATTACGGCTCTGGGAAGCGGGCGGCTCAGAAGGCTGTTGTCTTCAGAAGAAATGGCTGGAATGATTAAGCAGGTTCAAGTGGATGTGGGTTGCCAGCAGCACGCTTACCCGCTGGCGAACCGGCCCAAACGGGTTGCATCATGCAGCCTCGCACGCGCTCAGCGGACAACGCGGCACTATGTTTTCAGTTTTTTTTCAAATTGTTGCATCCTTGAGCCCCAGTTCACCAAATGTACGTCTAGCGATTGATGGCTGACGCTACAGATCAGACTTTTTTAATAATTATAGTACAGGGTTAAATCACCAGTTATAGTTACATTCTCAGCAAGTACACCAAGTCCTTTCATCCATACATGTATTTTTTTGTCATTACTAACTTTACGACAGGAACGGGAATATAACGTAAAAGGCATATTACTATATACATAACTAGGTCTAGATTGAGTCTTAGCATCTATTCCACAATGCCAGGTCTTGTAAGCGATGACATCTCAGTTGCCGAATGATTCCAATCCAGGAAGAGAGGCATTCTCACATCGAACGATAGCGAGAGTAAACCATCCACTTCCAGTACTCCCTGTGGCAACGTCAAGACTGAAATGAAGTCGGCATCCACGGAAAAAAATCGGTCCATTCAATATGACACTCTGTGCAGTTCCATTTGCGCTGTGTAGATGCTTGCGTGGGGAAGACTTTCGTGGAGAGCTGCACCAGATAGTTCTTCGGGTTGAAGACTACGGCGACGAGAAACAACGACGACAACAAGTGTTCCTACTGACAGAATCCGCCTTACTGAACATTTAGATCAGGCACACGTGGTGTCGTTCAGATATCGTAGTGCCACACCAAAGCCAGCAACGCTAATCGATACCACAGACACTAGTGAGTATTTTCTGCAAGCCGCAGTGGCTAATCGACGTACTGTCGACCAGCCCTGTATCCTCAGCATTGCAGCACTCTCAGACTGAGGTCAGTACAGTGTCAAAGATGCAAGAGCCCAGTCCGCTTCCAGACCTCAGCTACAGCAGTCAACATCATAATATAGAATGGTGCCAATTAAATTTCTGCTGAAATGTACTTTCTTAAATGTTGCTTTATGTACTGAAAGAAATCAGTTCGTTAAACTGTGAATCAAATCCTAAGAAATTTTGGTCTTACGTCAAAACGGTAGGTGGATCAAAACAAAATGTCCAGACACTCTGTGACCAAAATGGTACTGAAACAGAGGATGACAGATTAAAGGCCGAAATACTGTCTTTTTCCAAAGCTGTTTCACAGAGGAAGACTGCACTGTAGTTCCTTCTCTAGATTGTCGCACACATGACAAAATGGTAGATATCGAAATAGACGACAGAGGGATAGAGAAACAATTAAAATCGCTCAAAAGAGGAATGGCCGCTGGACCTGATGGGATACCAGTTCGATTTTACACAGAGTACACGAAGGAACTTGCCCCCCTTCTTGCAGCGGTGTACCGTAGGACTCTAGAAGAGCGTAGCCTTACAAAGGATTGGCACAGGTCATCCCCGATTTCAAGAAGGGACGTCGAACAGATGTGCAGAACTATAGACCTATATCTCTAACGTCGATCAGTTGTAGAATTTTGGAACACGTATTATGTTCGAGTATAATGACTTTTCTGGAGACTAGAAATCTACTCTTAGGAATCAGCATGGGTTTCGAAAAAGACGGTCGTGTGAAACCCAGCTCGCGCTATCGTCCACGAGACTCAGAGGGCCATAGACACGGGTTCACCGGAAGATGCCGTGTTTCTAGACTTCCGCAAGGCGTTCTATACACTTCCCTACAGTCGTTTAATGTACAAAGTAAGAGCATTTAGACTATCAGACCAATTGTTTAATTGGATTGAAGAGTTCCTAGATAACAGAACGCAGCATGTCATTTTCAACGGAGAAAAGTCTTCCGAAGTAAGAGTGATTTCAGGTGTGCCGCACGGGAGTGTCATAGGACCGTTGCTGTTCACAATATACATAAATGACCTTGTGGATGACATCCGAAGTTCACTAAGGCTTTTTGCAGATGATGCTGTGGTGTATCGAGAGGTTGTAACACTGGAAAATTGTACTGAAATGCAGGAGGATCTGCAGCGAATTGACGCATGGTACAGGGAATGGCAATTGAATCTTAATGTGGACAAGTGTAATGTGCTGCGAATACATAGAAAGATAGATCCCTTATCATTTAGGTACAAAACAGCAGGTCAGCAACTGGAAGCAGTTAATTCCATAAATTATCTGGGAGTACCCATAAGGAGTGATTTAAAATGGAATGATGATATAAAGTTTATCGCCGGTAAAGCAGATGCTAGACAGATTCATTGGAAAAATCCTAAGGAAATGCAATCCGAAAACAAAGGAAGTAGGTTACAGTACGCTTGTTCGCCCACTGCTTGAATACTGCTCACCAGTGTGAGATCCGTATCAGATAGGGTTGATGGAAGAGATAGAGAAGATACAACGGAGAGCAGCGCGCTTCGTTACAGGATCATTTAGTAATCGCGAAAGCGTTACGGACATGATAGATAAACTCCAGTGGAAGACTCTGCAGGAGAGACGCTCAGTAGCTCGATACCGGCTTTTGTTAAAGTTTCGAGAACATACCTTCACCGAAGAGTCAAGCAATATATTGCTCCCTCCTACGTATATCTCGCGAAGAGACCATGAGGATAAAATCAGAGAGATTAGAGCCCACGCAGAAGCATACGGACAATCCTTCTTTCCACGAACGATACGAGACTGGAATAGAAGTGAGAACCGATAGAGGTACTCAGGGTACCCTCCGCCACACGCCGTCAGGTGGCTTGCGGAGTATGTATATAGATGTAGATGTAGATTTCATAGTCGATGACAGTTGTAAATTATGAAGCAATCCTGTGGCAAAGAACGGTGTCAAAGATAAGTAAATCTTTTATTCATTAATGTAATAAAGCGAACTACAATTTCGTGTGTGGCGAATCTTCTCCCAGAGAAATCAAAAAACCCACAGATATGTTCGGACAATTGTAGTTTCGCCTCGCCACAACATTACATTAAAGCGAAAACCTCAGAAACTGTTTGTCTCTCTTCATGCGAGAGGAAGCTGGTGATTAAATACGAGGGCAAGTCAATTATTATGCGTAAAGTAGTTATAAAATTTTATTGTATTCAAATAGGAAACTTACAAGAACATCATTTTTCGACATTGTCTCCTTGCGTTTCAACGCACTTGGTCCTTCGTTCTACAGGCCTCCTGATGCCCTCATAAAAGAAGGTTCTCGGTTGAGCTGCGAGCCAGGAATGCACCGCTTCTTTCACTGCTTCGTGCAAGGCAAACGACGGCCCCTTAATGCCTGTTTTAGTGGACCAGACAAGTGATAGTCAAAGGGGGCAAGATCGCGACTAAATGGTGGATGATCCAGTGCTTGAAATTCGAGTTTCTGGAGGGTTTCAGCTGTGTGGGCAGCAATACGCGGACGGGCATTGTCGTGCAACACCACAACACATTTTGACAGCAATCCTCGGCGTTTGCTTCGAATTGTAGGCCTTAGCCTGGCAGTAAGCATCTCACTGTAACGTACACGGTTTATTGTTGTGCCCCTTACCCAATAAGCTCCAGTATTAGATCTTGTGCGTCCCAAGAAACCGTAAGCTTCAGTTTTCCTGTGGACGGTTGGGTCTTGAACTTTTTCTTGCACTGCGAATTTGGATGTTTCCATTCCATACTCTGTCACCAGAAATGATCCGGTCTAAGAAGTTGTCCCATTCGTTACCATAGCTATCCAAAAGTTTGTTACAGATGTCCAAGCGCGTTTGTTCATGCAACTGTGTGAGTTGTTTTGGGGCCCAACTTGCACAAACTTCATGAAACTCAAGTCTGTTGTGGATGATTTCCTAGGCAGAAAATGTTCACATGTGTGTGAAATCTTATGGGACTTAACTGCTAAGGTCATCAGTCCCTAAGCTTGCACACTACTTAACCTAAATTATCCTAAGGACAAACACACGCACCCATGCCCGAGGGAAGACTCGAACCTCCCCCGGGACCTCCTAGGCCAAACCGTGACTAATTTGCTGTCGATGAGCCACTTCGTCAATAGTTAATCGTCTGTCTAAGAGAATCATTTCTCGTGAACGCTCAATGGTTTCTTCATTTGTGGCGGTAAACTGTCTTCCGGCGTCTTCATCGTGAGTAACACTTGTGCGACCATTCCGGAATTTTTCAATCCAATCGTAGACACTCTGTTGTGGCAAAACACTGTACCGTATTATACCGAAAGTCTTTGATGAATTTCGGCCCCTCATACGCCTTCCGACCACAAAAACCAGATCACTGATGGTTGCTCTTCTTTGGTGCAAGTAGACAGCCGAGCAGCCATGATTAACAGCACGGCAACAATAACGAAACTAACGTAGCAGCTTGAAAATTGCCAAGATATAACAACAAATAAACAAAGCATGCGTCATCTACGTAAAACGACAGTACAAAAATATAACTGAAGTACGGATAATAATTGATTTACCCTCGTAAATGTTTTCCCGTGCATAGGGGCGATTCTCGTGGAGAGAACAGTTCCGCGCTTCAGTTCATTCCGAATTCGTGAAGCGAGGACTTCATATGTTGTCCAGCCGGCAAAAAACAAGAAAACAAAACAAAAATACACCACGCTGGAAAAGCCTCGTCAGACTGAATAATTCATGCAAGTCGCAATCGGAAAGTCGCTGCATAACGACTGTCGTTCGACTATTCCGCTGATACGGTTCAGGCACTGGACCTGTCGATAGCTGCGACAGAGAGAGAGAGAGAGAGAGAGAGAGAGAGAGGCGGGATGGAAATCACCTGTATGCTGTGCTATGCCTCTCCCCGTCACTGGTCGAGATACGCCCCTCCCCAATTTTCTGCGTTGCCTGCGGACCGTCGTGGGGGAAAAATGAGGCTGCAAAAAAGATTCACAGTAATGGCCTCTCTCGGACAGCGGCCGTATTTCAGCATTAAAAAAAGGGCGACACGAAAATGCATCGGGCGTGTCGCATCGACCGGCCGGTGGAGCGCTCAGGCCAGGTGTAAAGTCGCCCACGAGTCGCGCCGCTGATGGAAACACGTGTCTATCGCCTGCAAACACGGAACACTCGCAGGCGCGGCCCGCTCGCTCATGTGGCGCGATTTATCTGTTTGTCCGTCACACGGTCAGCAACTGGGACGAACGAAAGCCGAGAAAATCAGTTCGAGTCAATGCAAGCGTTGCGAGAGAAATATTTCTTCAAACGATCAGAAGTGTGTATCAGTACGTGACTTAAACGAAACAACTTACTGGAATGCCATTGGGTGACGTCTTCGAAAACTACCGATAAATCGACAGGTGAATACACCATTTTTAATTGAAAAATTCAACCAGAGAACACTTAACGAGGGAATGTGAACCCTCGGTAGGCGGGGCAAGCCAGCCAAGAGGCATAATACGGAATATTAACAGGATTTTCCGTCGTGCTTGGCAGAACTTGATAATAACATTAAAAAGGACAGTACTTCCTAATTCTCTGCCAAAGCATACTTATTTGGTCACGAACGGGCTTTCGGCTACTCAAAATGGTTCAAATGGCTCTTAGCATTATGGGACTTAACATCTGAGGTCATCTGTCTCCTAGACTTAGAACTACACTCCTGGATACGTAAAAAAGAACACATTGACACCGGAGTGTCAGACCCACCATACTTGCTCCGGACACTGCGAGAGGGCTGTACAAGCAATGATCACACGCACGGCACAGCGGACACACCAGGAACCGCGGTGTTGGCCGTCGAATGGCGCTAGCTGCGCAGCATTTGTGCACCGCTGCCGTCAGTGTCAGTCAGTTTGGCATGGCATACGGAGCTCCATCGCAGTCTTTAACACTGGTAGCATGCCGCGACAGCGTGGACGTGAACCGTATGTGCAGTTGACGGACTTTGAGCGAGGGCGTATAGTGGGCATGCGGGAGGCCGGGTGGACGTACCGCCGAATTGCTCAACACGTGGGGCGTGAGGTCTACACAGTACATCGATGTTGTCGCCAGTGGTCGGCGGAACGTGCACGTGCTCGACGACCTGGGACCGGACCACAGCGACGCACGGATGCACGCCAAGACCGTAGGATCCTACGCAGTGCCGTAGGGGACCGCACTGCCACTTCCCAGCAAATTAGGGACACTGTTGCTCCTGGGGTATCGGCGAGGACCATTCCCAACCGTCTCCATGAAGCTGGGCTACGGTCCCGCACATCGTTAGGCCGCCTTCCGCTCACGCCCCAACATCGTGCAGCCCGCCTCCAGTGGTGTCGTGACAGGCGTGAATGGAGGGACGAATGGAGACGTGTCGTCTTCAGCGATGAGAGTCGCTTCTGCCTTGGTGCCAATGATGGTCGTATGCGTGTTTGGTGCCGTGCAGGTGAGCGCCACAATCAGGACTGCATACGACCGAGGCACACAGGGCCAACACCCGGCATCATGGTGTGCGGAGCGATCTCCTACACTGGCCGTACACCTCTGGTGATCGTCGAGGGGACACTGAATAGTGCACGGTACATCCAAACGGTCATCGAACCCATCGTTCTTCCATTCCTAGACCGGCAAGGGAACTTGCTGTTCCAACAGGACAATGCACGTCCGCATGTATCCAGTGCCACCCAACGTGCTCTAGAAGGTGTAAGTCAACTACCCTGGCCAGCAAGATCTCCGGATCTGTCCCCCATTGAGCATGTTTGGGACTGGATGAAGCGTCGTCTCACGCGGTCTGCACGTCCAGCACGAACGCTGGTCCAACTGAGGCGCCAGGTGGAAATGGCATGGCAAGCCGTCCCACAGGACTACATCCAGCACCTCTACGATCGTCTCCATGGGAGAATAGCAGCCTGCATTGCTGCGAAAGGTGGATATACACTGTACTAGTGCCGACATTGTGCATGCTCTGTTGCCTGTGTCTATGTGCCTGTGGTTCTCTCAGTGTGATCATGTGATGTATCTGACCCCAGGAATGTGTCAATAAAGTTTCCCCTTCCTGGGACAATGAATTCACGGTGTTCTTATTTCAGTTTCCAGGAGTGTACTTAAAAGTAACTAACCTAAGGATATTACATATATCCATGCCCGAGGCAGGATTGGAACCTACGACTTCAGCAGCATCGTGGTCCCGGACTGAACCGCCTAGAACCGCTCGGTCACAGCTGCCGGTTTTCGATTCCTCAGGCAATCTTCAGATAACAAAGAAATGTCACCAACTCAGACAAACATGATATGCGACTTACACAGATATTATTTCTATAGAAGATAAAAATGACGGAGTGTTTATATGGGCAAACATTTCATTTTTCTGTCACACAGAAATAATTACATTAACAAAAAGAAGGGTTCTTAAGTGGAATACATTTAATCATTGATGAGAGTTATATGAAAATTTTTATTCAATAGTAAACAGAAATTGCAACCCATGTCACAGAGTGCTGTATACACGGTCTTACAAAAAGGTACAGCCAAACTTTCAGGAAACATTCCTCACAAACAAATAAAGAAAATATATTATGTGGACATGTGTCCGGAAACGCTTAATATCCACGTTAGAGGTCATTTTAGTTTCGTCCACCTACGCCCAGTGGAGCACGTTATCATGATTTCATACGGGATACTCTACCTGTACCGCTAGAACATGTGCCTTTACAAGTACAACACAACATGTGGTTCATGCACGACGGAGCTCCTGCACATTTCAGTCGAAGTGTTCGTACGCTTCTCAGCACAGATTCGGTGACCGATGGATTGGTATAGGCGGACCAATTCCATGGCCTCCAGGCTCTCCTGACCTCTACCCTCTTGATTTTCATTTGAGGGGGCATTTGAAAGCTGTTGTCTACGCAACCCCGGTACCAAATGTAGAGACTCTTGGTGCTCGTATTGTGGATGGCTGTGATACAATACGCCATTCTCCAGGGCTACATCAGCGCATCAGGAATTCCATGCGACGGAGGGTGGATGCATGTATCCTCGGTAAAGGAGGACATTTTGAACATTTCCTGTAACAAAGTGTTTGAAGTCACGCTGGTACGTTCTGCTTCTGTGTGTTTCCATTCCATGATTAATGTGATTTGAATAGAAGTAATAAAATGAGCTCTAACATGGAAAGTTAGCGTTTTCGAACACATGTCCACATAACATATTTTCTTTCTTTGTGTCTGAGGAATGTTTCCTGAAAGTTGGGAATTGCTGATAATAAATTAGTAACTATTGTCGCACCTCAAAATGATATTTGACCTCAAGGTAAAACGTATCCTATAAATGCAGTTGCTATAACTAGGAACAGAATTATTGTACCAATTATTCAGGTGTGTATGTATATATAAGATCCATAGTAAATTCCTCGTCCTACATGCAAATAAATACAAATACCTTTTTGTACCACCCTGTATAAAATCGTTTGCAAGCAGTATGAAAAAGTGTATATTGATCAGTTAGGAAGAGCTGTGGCAACCAGGCTTTGCGAATGTAAGAGAAACTAGAGAGTAGGGAGGGGAGATTCAGTCTTTACTGATCATCTTTTTGAAGAAAAGTATTCTTGTGATGTAGAATGTGAAATTTTACATTATTACTGGAAATCAAGAAACACATGACCCAGAATGTGATCCTGATTTTAAATGACCAGACTCAGTTTCCATTTTTCGTTGTTTTAAATTAAGTTTTCGCTACAATTGCTAGATTCCAGTTGTAAATTCATCTTATTACTCACCAATTGTTGACTGTATCTTCACATAAAAACTTCGTTTAACCCCATTTTTTAGTCAATATAATTATTTCCATGGGACAAAAAAGCAATATTTTCCTATATAAACATTGTCATTTTTGTAAATAGTAGATTTCAGCTATCAGTCGTTCTTTTTAAATTTTATTGGCAGATCTAGATTTCAGCTAGAAACTAACCCTTCTCAATGCACTATCATTTTTGATCAATGTGTGTAACACCTGTTAGTCGGGCTTCAACCACAGTTCATTAAGTATTCAATGAACTGGAAAAAGCGATCGAAGGCCCACCTGTACACGCAGGAGACAACTGTGAGGCCGGAACAGGCAGGTATACCTAATCGATGGAATGATGAAGAAGAAGAAGAATAAAAAGAAGAATGATGAGTGGTACAGAGTGCATGTTCTGCAGTAATAAATTTGTTTCGCTGTTGTAAGCCCGTGTAACGCTTATGCTCAACAACCGATCGCCTGTGGTGCTGATGCTATGACCGGTGTATGAGATGCCACAATTGCCCGGAACGTGGTGGACACGTGCCTTAACCAAACCGGGACCATTCTTCACTGACAATAAAAGTGCCATTTCAAACCTTTTTTCCTTAGAATACAACAAATCATGTTGGAATGTTACCTGCATAAAAATGCTGTGGAATTGGGTGCCAACTTCTTATTTTCATCACTCACTGTATTCCAGTCTAGTCAGTAGCACAGCTGGTGTCTGATATGTCTTACACTATATTTATTCTGATTTCGAGTTGGGCTAACTCAGCTGGAAAACTTTCAGGATCTGAGAGGACATAGGTTGTGTGAACCGAGCCGAAAGTTGACAGCTGTCAACCTGAAGATTCCATGTTCTAACAGGCTGTTAAAATCCCAACTTTCATGAACGAAACAACAAAAATATCAGCTACACATACGATAGAAGGAACTCTAGTTTCTCGTGACTACCCTTTTACATGTGTTCTACGTCTTCATTTAAATGTATATCAATATATACGTCAACATCTACATCAGCGTCACATCTATATCTACGTCCATATTCTACAAAACATTAAGTTACATGGAAGTGGACACTTTCAGTGAACCAGTCATTAAGACCACTTCCCGTTCGACTCATGCATGGAGAGCGAATGGGATGACTGCTAAGGCGCTGTATTTTGCCTAACAACGTGTTCGTGATCCATACGGGAGCGGCATATAGCGATCAAATTCGCTGAATGCTTCTTAGGCTCTCATTGGTTCCGTTCACTTTTCTTCGTCAACTAAGTCTGGAGCTTGCTTAAATCAATAATTATTTTCTCTTTTTATATACTGACGGTTTCCTAACACGGGTCTCAAAATTTTACTTCTGTATTTTCTCCATTTGTGCTCTACGTCTTTAATATCAGAGCTGCATTATTGCTAAACTATTTTCTAGCTTCGATAATAATCCTCAGTTCTCTTGCAAGTTATCCTTTATTATGAGGTCTACAGAATACAACGATTTACTGTATTAACAACAAAAATCTAGAAAACGTGTATTCTAAACCTCATTTGAAAACATTAGAATATATATAAATACAACAGTAGAGAAATAGTGTGAAAGTGGTTCGATGAGCACTATGTCAGCTTAAATATGAACTCCAGATAGATGTCATGTAGGGGTAAATACACACCCAGCAGAAGCCATATTCTTCCGTATTAGAATAATAATATGTTACATGCTTTTTTCACTGCTATGGAGATACTTTCACAGAATCAGTGGTAAGTGGGGCGACAAACCAAATAAATCACAATTACATTATTATTCTATTAGCGAGGTCCCGGAGACCAAAGTGACAGTTTACTCCCAAACTGCGTCGCCCTGAACGTAACGTCCAAGCAGGTAATGAACAGGGAAGTCACCATGTTCCGTTTCTACATAGCAAGTATAGAAGGAAAACCTGGGTTCAATAAAACTGCAATGTCATAGACCCTAGAAGGAGTCGTTTTATTCGACGTAAGGGTCCGAAAACTAGTTTAAGCACACAGAACTTGAGATCTTGGACCAGCCGTTGCCTACAGCCCCACCACACGTAGCTGTTAGTTTCAGTATGAGTAAAGGCGACTTTGACTGACCCATAATAAAAAGTTTTTCCATGCGTGTCTACGGGCAAGGCTTTTCATTGGGCGGGACTGCAAACGTGTCATGTAATTGGAGAGATTTTATGCCAGCTCACACAATTACTATCTAACCACGACAGAATCCATGAGAGCAGGAATTTGTTGAACTTGTTTATAGAATAATTATTAGAGATGGGCAAACTCGTTCGTCCTTGGGAACTAGTTCACTGGTGATCTCTCTTTTTTGAGAACCGTTCATTTTTACTCGTTCACCGTTAACTGTGTTTGGTATATGGTTCTTATGAAAAATAGAAAACTACTAGCATAGGTGACTGAAGATGGAAGGCACAAAGACGGGGCACTTGCCTCCCCCCTGGAGTACAGACTTTTTATTCATAACAGAATTCTCACGCACTTGTAATTTTTGTGATTCGGCAAAACATCTCGTTTACCCAACTGTAGCGTTATGTGGCTGTTCGAGGGGAAATAATATAAGGTGGCGCACGAGTAACCGGCCCCGAGTACAGAATGCTCACCAATTAAGCACAATTTGTTGACTGCTACGAGCAGAACAGATAAACATCCAATAATAAGGCAATGAAGAAGTAACAAATAAGCTAATGCAAACATCTTCGAAACAAGACGATTGGTAAGCGACAATAAGCAGTCTAGTACTCGGGGCTGACTTTTCGTGCTCCACCCTGTACCACTGAAATAATATTGCAGGAGTTATCATATTCTCTTTACAAAATGTGACCCTATACACTCTATTATGAAGCCCGGGCTGCATTCAATTGTAAGTCGGTCTGCCTTTCGTAACATGAAATGATCCTTTTATCTTGGATCAAAAAGAGACCACAATGGCCACTCGTGTGTGCCGTGCCGACGTCTTTTGCGTGTGTAATAACAAATAAAATCTTGCCTTTTTACAAGTATTTCTTCTGCTGTTTATCGAAATAGCGAAGTAAGCTTATACACCGTATTGGTATCTGAAAAGATGTATGTATTACATACCACGTAATTTTTATATAATTTACGTAATTATAAAATATATTTTAATTACCAGTCGTGAAAGCTCAATAGAATACGAAAAAAGCCAGTAGTTCAGAGTTCAAAAAAGGTTTGAAACAGATTTATAATGGACGTGTGAGGCGAACGAAACGAACAACTCGCTACTGAACTAACTATGAGCAGTCGTCAACGGAACTGCGACGAGTGGCCACGCTATGAAGGACGAGTCCGGCCGAGCGAGACCCGAGACCGAGACAGACGGGACCGAGTGTGGAACGAGACCGGCCGACGTGCCGTTGCGGAAGGAGACCGACCATTTCCCGTTCTCGGGAACTATAAGCAGAAAGCCGCGACAGAAGTGAAGTATGAAAGACCGTTTCTTAGAATTCGGTCCTCGCTCGTTCCGTTCATCTTGGTGAACCGTTCCTTTGGACCCGATAGTTCGCGAACGACCCATCTCTAATTATTATTGGTTGGAACTCACAAGACCTGATGCAGTTGGATGGCGATTTCTCTATGCAGGCAGAACCTGCTAAGTTTGGGAAAATAAAGTCGGAAATCACTTGCTTAGAAACATCGAAGAGTAGACTTGCTCGAGTTTGTTGCAGAGAACCACAGAAGAAATATATCTGACAGAGCAAAGTACTGAGGTTGAGCTGGACATAATTTACAGCCGCAACCGCAGCCGTCTTCCACACTCATTCCATCTTAGATTGGTAAGCGTGAGCCACCGATGCAGTCACTGAGCCGTGGGGGATACGGAGCTAGTTAATTTAAATCAGGGTTTCGCTACGAAGTTTTAACATTTCCAGACGGCTAGTTGCACCTGCCATGCACTTAAGTGAATCTTCAATGAACTGAGAATAGTCATGGGATGGCTATATGCACATATACAGATTGCGGTAGTACTGTGTACACGAAGTACGAGGGTTGGAACTTAAATAGTGGCAACTATTTATGTACTGCTCGTACAAAACAGATACGTGTTTGAAAGTTTTACTGACCTTCAAAGTAGTCACCAGCACTGTGTATAACCCGTTCCCAACGATGTGGAAGTCGTAGGATACTCTTAGCAGTGCCAGTCGTGTTGACAGTTCGAGCAGCGCGTTCTATTGCCCGACGAATTTGTAGTAGTTGTGAAGCAAATGTCGTGAAGTGTTTCCTTCAGCTTAGAAATCGAGGTGAACTCACTAGGGCTGGTATAGAACTTATTAGCCCCATCAGTCAAACAAATCAGTAACAGCTTGCACTGTACTTGCTTGAGCATTGTCCTTTAAAACAATGGTCAGGTCCTACAGAAAGTGTCATCACTTCTGTGTCTATGCGGTTCATTTTATTATTTTTGGTCGGGAAACTGACACTAGGATCGATCCTAATTACATAAGTCGTCCCGCGCCCGGGTTCCCGGGTTCGATTCCCGGCGGGGTCAGGGATTTTCTCTGCCTCGTGATGACTGGGTGTTGTGTGATGTCCTTAGGTTAGTTAGGTTTAAGTAGTTATATGTTGTAGGGGACTGATGACCATAGATGTTAAGTCCCATAGTACTCAGAGCCATTTAAAAAAATTACATAATTAATCACAAAAATTAGTCCTAATTACACAACTTTACGCATAGCGCTACACAAGGACGGCATAAAAGCGCAATACAGCTCAAAGGCTGGTGATACCATACAACTGTTGTTTTCCAATGTAAAATTATTGTGTTTTTCTTTTTGAATAGTTGCTTTATTATAGGAGTCACACTTATGTTAAATAGTCCAGCGCAAAACGGTGGGCGAGATATCTATGAGGGAGTGGCTCTCCGTCGATCGGGATGGCTGTGTTTGCGTTATGTGGGAGGGCTTCTGTTTCGCATACAGCTGGCTTTTGAAATAGCTATCTGGAGCATCCTCCGGATGGCCGGCGTTATGCTACTTATTTTCCCTTTTGTGTTGTCTAGGACTGCCGCCTCAATGCATGGCGCAAAAGGTGGTGTGTCTACTGCGAGCGGCCACCGAACGCAGCTGCTCTCTGACAAGGGGAGGTCGTGCTATATTTTGGCCGAAAAAGCTGCACTTGAGGCGGCCGTCCTTTTATCTCCTATTGCTTAGTTGACTATACCTGCTAATGTGCAGGCTCAGCAGCGCCAACCCAAGGTGGTGGTCTTCAGCCCCTCCCAGGAAGTAGCAGCTTGCCACCCCAATGTCACGCTGGCCCGGCCTTCTGCGGGCCTTTTGACATGAAAGGCACCACACCACGCGAGCTAGCACGAGTGTCGTTAGGCGGCTAATGACGAAACTGTGACACATGTGCCGCTCAGCCATGTGTCCGGTGGTCTGCTGATGACCACGTGTCTGCCTCCATCAGGGGGTGGCAGACAGCAGCTGGAATCTGTATACAATTCTGCTCTCAAGGCGCGCTTCATTGGTCATTACCAGTTTCGAAGTTTAGCATCTTCCGCCACAGTGATGTCCTAAGGAAAATATTTTTCAAGGGATGCAGCTGGCACTAGATGTGTCAGACTTTCGATCTGTCGCAAACTGAGCAAAGAATTTTCGATCCACACAAGGCAGCCATCTATTTAGTCTTTCCAACACAATGGATAGTAACATCTGTAGATCGAAAAAATTTTGAACAGTGGAGTGCAGTAGATAAATACAGTCCTGGAAATTGAAATAAGAACACCGTGAATTCATTGTCCCAGGAAGGGGAAACTTTATTGACACATTCCTGGGGTCAGGTACATCACATGATCACACTGACAGAACCACAGGCACATAGACACAGGCAACAGAGCATGCACAATGTCGGCACTAGTACAGCGTATATCCACCTTTCGCAGCAATGCAGGCTGCTATTCTCCCATGGAGACGATCGTAGAGATGGTGGATGTAGTCATGTGGAACGGCTTGCCATGCCATTTCCACCTGGCGCCTCAGTTGGACCAGCCTTTGTGCTGGACGTGCAGACCGCGTGAGACGACGCTTCATCCAGTCCCAAACATCCTCAATGGGGGACAGATCCGGAGATCTTGCTGGCCAGGGTAGTTGACTTACACCTTCTAGAGCACGTTGGGTGGCACTGGATACATGCGGATGTGCATTGTCCTGTTGGAACAACAAGTTCCCTTGCCGGTCTAGGAATGGTAGAACGATGGGTTCGATGACGGTTTGGATGTACCGTGCACTATTCAGTGTTCCCTCGACGATCACCAGAGGTGTACGGCCAGTGTAGGAGATCGCTCCCCACACCATGATGCCGGGTGTTGGCCCTGTGTGCCTCGGTCGTATGCAGTCCTGATTGTGGCGCTCACCTGCACGGCGCCAAACACGCATACGACCATCATTGATTGGCACCAAGGCAGAAGCGACTCTCATCGCTGAAGACGACACGTCTCTATTCGTCCCTCCATTCACGCCTGTCGCGACACCACTGGAGGCGGGCTGCACGATGTTGGGGCGTGAGCGGAAGACGGCCTAACGGTGTGCGGGACCGTAGCCCAGCTTCATGGAGACGGTTGCGAATGATCCTCGCCGATACTCCAGGAGCAACAGTGTCCCTAATTTGCTGGGAAGTGGCGGTGCGGTCCCATACGGCACTGCGTAGGATCCTACGGTCTCGGCGTGCATTCGTGCGGCGCTGTGGTCCGGTCCCAGGTCGACGGGCACGTGCACCTTCCGCCGACCACTGGCGACAACATCGATGTACTGTGGAGACCTCACGCCCCACGTGTTGAGCAATTCGGCGGTACTTCCACCCGGCCTCCCGCATGCCCACTATACGCCCTCGCTCAAAGTCCGTCAACTGCACATAGGTTCACGTCCACGCTGTCGCGGCATGCTACCAGTGTTAAAGACTGCGATGGAGCTCCGTATGCCACGGCAAACTGGCTGACACTGACGGCGGCGGTGCACAAATGCTGCGCAGCTAGCGCCATTCGACGGCCAACACCGCGGTTCCTGATGTGTCCGCTGTGCCGTGCTTGTACAGCCCTCTCGCAGTGTCCGGAGCAAGTATGGTGGGTCTGACACAGCGGTGTCAATGTGTTCTTTTTTCCATTTCCAGGAGTGTAGATGTGTTACCTGATTTCATATGGAGTGCAGAGTCATTGTACACTGTTGTAATGGACAGAGTTAGAGCAGCCCAGTAAATATCAGGAGGACAACGACGGCTCGGGTGATACTCGGCGGTCAATTGTTGCCTGGTATACGCTTTTGCACGACACAGTTTATCCCATTCCACCTCCGTAAACCGCACTTGAATACTTTTAGCTGAATGCTTGATCTGTATCACAATGCACCACTCTCTGTCTGTGGTTGCTTCTATATTAATATGTAAATGTTTCGAACCACTAGCAGTTAACTTACACACTGAAGAGAAGAGTAGTGGTGCACAAGGCTTAATTGATATCTTCTCATCCACTAAATCCTCATTCTGTCCACGCAGTATCACTGGAATATTTTGCGATGGCGCTTATGATGGAGGCCAGTACCGACGTGCGTCTTGCTGATTGGGGCCCCCGGCGCACTTCAGCGAGTCAGGGGCTGACTGTGTGTCTTCAGCCGACAATAAGAGCTGATTGTCCTGCTGCATCACGCAGACCAGGTGAGCGACAGGATCCCAGGATGCTGCCGCTGCTGCAGGTTCCGACGGGCTGGGACACGTCGCTGTTGCCGACCCCGACAGGATGGGGGACATCGCATCCGCTGATGAGCGAAGAAGAAAAACAGTTGAAAGCGATGACAGAAGCGCCATGTCCCTCACACGGCAGTAAAGACAGACATTAACAAGTGGTACTTACTCTTCCACGGTGTCTTCGTGTTATGTTGCTGCTGTGGCTGGACGGCGCTGGACGATCTCGACTGGCGCTTCATTCTGGGTGACTGACCACAAGTGGGGCTGCAGAGCTGCTGGACCTGCCTTATATACCCGATGTGATTGAATGCTGCTTTCCTATTGGCTACCACCAATTACAAGCGCCTCTGGCGGTTTAATTGTGTTAGGGGAGTACACTTGGGCTTTTCGCCCAGAGGACCAAGGTTCGAGTCCCAGAAAGGGCACCACCACTTCTTAATTTCCCCCAATTCCTGGTTGGGGTGGTGGTGGTGGTGGTGTGGGATGTCAGCACAGCCCAGGCACAAAGAAATTCCCACCAAAATTCCCTCCAAAATTCGAAATTCCTGCCAAAATTCTAAATTCCCGCCAATAGGGTAGGTTTGGGGGATTATGGGGTGGGGAGGCAGAGGGGGAGGAGAGGTCTGGGGCACAAGTGGGCTTTCAAAAATTGGTTCAAATGGCTGTGAGCACTATGGGACTTATTTTCTGAGGTCATCAGTCACCTATAACTTAGAACTACTTAAACCTAACTAACCTAAGGACATCACACACATCCATGGCCGAGGCAGGATTCGAACCTGCGTCCGTAGCGTTCGCTCGGTTCCAGACTGTAGCGCATAGAACTGTTCGGCTACTCCGGCTGGTCGGGGTGGGAAGGTCGTGGATGGGGGTGGGCAGGGGAGAGGGATTAATTGATCGATTTAATTAATTTGCATATCAATTTGATATGAAAATTGCGCTAGAAACGCCCTTATACTACTACTCATAATCAATTTATGCATTATTCGCCAAGGATTGTAAATGAATATCGCATTGTCTTTTTTAGTTTCGCGGGATTGCGTCTTCTACATGAATGAATATCTCCTCAACAGAGTAAAATGACAGAGATACAGTTGGAAACTACAAAGCACGATCTAGGAAGAAAAGATAATGCTTAGGATAGGTGTTTATCCTGAAAGAACTGATACAACGTAGGGCTTTAAATAACGAAGTGACAGTAGTAACCTTCGGCGATTTAACGAAGGTACATGACTACATCGACAGACGCTTGGAGCGATCGTGAAGAACAGACGACTAGACGGCACTAAACGAGCTGAAAACTGGAGGAATCTTAATTTATAGTCGAGTCTGAAACTTATTCCACTCACACATCCACATCCATACTCTCCAAATCATTGTGGAATGTGTGGTAGGAGGTACTTCCCAGTTATGGTTTCTTCCGGTTCCATTGGCATATGCAGAACAGGAAGAATGACAGCGTGCTGTAATCAGCCTAATCTTATCTTTGTGCTCACTGCGGAAGGCTTGCTTAGGGGGCTGTAGCACTCTCTTCGATTCGTGTTAGTTGTGGCCTTTGAAACTTTATTAGTAAGCTTCCGTGGGATAGTTGGCATCTATTATAAACTGACTGTCGGTGCAGTTGTGCCGGCGTTTTTTATGTAGCTGTGCCATGGGTCAAACGAACTTGTAATGACTGGTGCTACGCTTCTTTGTATACATTTAATTTCCCTAGGCCAGTTTTGGTAGGGTCTCGAACAACTGAGCAATATTCCAGATTGGGCTCCACGGGAGTTATGTAAGAAATCTCCTTTGTAGACTTATTGCAATTTCCCAGTATCCTACTAGTGAACTGAAGTCTGCCCCTGCTTTGCATACAACAGAGCCTATGTGATCATTCTCCTTCATATCCTCACAAATTGTTACAGCCAGATATTTGCGTGTGATGAGTCACTAATATTTTGGTTATGGAATACTACGTTTTGCTAAGTATACAATTTTCTTATGTATGACATTGCGATCAGCAACTGAATGAAATATTATCCCAAATTGTTCTCTGAATGCTAATTTCACGATATCAGCTGGTACTCGAAACCAGATTTCCAGCTTGTCCTGAGTGGTCGCCTTAACGAATTCGGCTATCTGTTCACGCTTTCCGGTCTGACCCAAACCACCATATCCCACTGCCTACGTCCTTATATCGTAGTCTTATGCACGTCTCCCTTTAAGCTCGCGACATTACTTGTTTCCTGCTTAGTGTGAATGACACCACCACATCGAATCGAGAAGGGGCATGCGACCATAAAAATGGTCTCCATTCCTTGTGGTGGTGTCATTCTACCTAAGCGGGAATCATGGAATGTTGTGAGCTTGAAGGGACACTTACATAAGACTATGTATGACATATGCACGTGGAATGTGACATATGAAGCTTTGGGTGGAGCTGGGAAGCGTGCATGTATAGTCGAAGTGGTTAAAGCGACCGCTCTGGATAAGGGGAGAGTCTGGGTTCGAGTCCCGATCCGGTACAAATTTTCGTATGTTACCGTTGGATAATAGAACTATACCCATTGCAACTGATGTTATGAAATTCGCATTCAGCGAATTATTTGGAACAAATAGACAGTTTTCCATTTCTGAACATTTAAAACAAGTTATTAGTCTTTGGAACACTTCGAACTCATATAAAGATCTTGTAAGGCTATTACTTTAGCGAGCCCATATAATTTTTTCTCCTTTCATTACTTTATTTTAACCATTACATTCAGCTATAAGAGAACCTGCTGCCACTATAGACAAACTGAAAAATCGACTGGGTAAGATAGCTGACGGACTGTTGTCGTGCCAACGTGCTTGGTGTGTTGACTTTAGTGTTTGACGAGAAAGACTGTGATTGCTTTATAGTAAACTATGTACTGCTGTTTTCTTTCTGGAAGAACTAAAGTTCCAGAGTACGCAGCGGACGAAAATCGGTGGGTCGCTGGTGGAACAAAGCATGTGTACAGTATCAGATTTCAACATCTCGAGTACTGTGCTTTCAAGTGAATAAACTTTTAACTGTGTCGTGTCACCCACCGTCCTGCAACCATTTTGCGGATGCCACTGAATCGGACATCGTATAGACGGACATACTCAACACACGTATCAGTGCGGCATATTTCAAATAGTGCGCATTCTGGAACAGCAACCCCAGGCCATCAGGCTCCCGATAACAGCTGCCACAATATGAGAGTCGTATCGTTATCTGGAAGAGATACATAACGGATCTGGGGACATTATTTGGAAGCAGAATCGTGCAATACCGGCATCGTGCGCCATCATCGCCACACTATTTCGACAGCCTGGAATGAAGTGACACGCAAATAAAAGCGGAGATTTTTCAAAAGAGCTGCTAAATGGTATCAGACTCACAAAATGAAATGTTGATCCACTGATAATACTATCTTAGGTTCACTGTATTGTTTCGAATTGCCTCAACAACACTAACATAAAAATGTAGTATTTTCTCCATATCCCTCTTGCAATTTTTCTGTTAATCTGTAAAACTGTAGTCACACGTGCTCCCGTCCACTCAGTTCATCCACAATTTTCCGCAGACTCTGGTTCCTCTCGTAGTAAGTAATTTGATTTGGGAAGTGGGCAGATTTAGAAACCACCATTACTCGGCGAGCATGCATACTGTGTTCGTTCTGATTGGTTGGGAATCGCAACAGAGGCTGGGTTCATGTCTGAAGTGTTTCAGGTTTGTTTGTTTACAGTATTATGTGAGTAGATGGATTTGGCGAACAAAAGTATTTCCAGCGACTGAGGGCATTTCAGGGTGCATATACATTTATTACCCACCAAAATTGGTGCATATACTTGTAGTAAATATACGTATTTAGTTACCTTGAACCTGTTTTTTGTATGCTTGAGTAAACGTACAGGGTGAATGTATGATTTCAATTTTGCTGACTTTTCCTCAGATCCCCAGTCGTATTATTAATTAATCTTGACGCACTTGAGGTCATTCATAGCTAGATTAGGTCGACACTTTGCACTATTTAAATTTATGTTGACCATCCCTCTGTGTTGTAATCTGACAGAATATTTGATGAATATTTATCCAGATATTTTCGGATAGTGCTTGACTACATATTATATGGGTGTGGGGATGGGCTTTCAACGGTACAATATTCCGCTCTTTAGCCATAAGCAAATGTTATTACGGGAAAGACGCTACAGATAGTTTTAAAATCAGGAAACAGGACGAAACTCTTTGGTGACTACATAAAGAAAAAACAGGGTGACCGTTCGCTTTTTAAAATTAAAAGGCCAAAGGACCAAATAGCTGAAAAGTGAAAATATATACGTTATAAAACCTCATTGCAGACAGATGAAATTATTCAAAGTAAAAGCTCTGCACTTTCACTTAAAATCTGAGGACCTGCGCTGGGAGAGAAGGATTTCAGGAGAAGAGAATATGTTCAATATAGACTGATGAATGTGAGTAGAAAAGATGGGGTTTATTAGATGGAGAGCCGTGGGGACGAAAGTAGGTGTTGGGGTTGATAGTGGGGGGACAGGTCTGTGGAAGACAGAGTGTGAGGAGTATGGTTTTGGGCAGGGTACCGGTATTAAGAGGAAAGGGGTGGAGATGTAGGTAGAGGGAGGAGGAACTCTGTTATGGAGTGGGGTATGTGGGGAATAGTTAAAGTTATTAGGGCAGATCTCATTGTCTGGGAGAGCTGGTTGAAATTTATTTGGGAGAGTATCTGGAGGGTGTGTAAGTGTGAGGTAGAATGGATGTGTTAGTAGGGGTATGAGAGTGGGTGAGGACTGGAAAGGAGAGAGGATACTAGAGGATTATTGGAGTCGAGTTTGCAGAAGGTTTAAGTTATTTGTAGGTGTTCAAAGTGAGTAAGAAGAGGTGGGAAATTGATAAGCTTGTACTGAATAAGAGAAAAAACTTTACTTTCTGGATCAGTGTCGTTACTAAAAACAATGTTGCAGCTTCTATAACGTCCAGGAGTTGTTTATGGAGAGAAGAGCTACAGGTATGTAGGCATCTGCTTCAACGGAGGAAGGACCTTATGCTCAATCGAGAATCCACTGACCTTAATGTGAGATCACTAGAATGTTCATGGTTGCCACTGTAGAAGTCTTGAGTGAAACAAAGAAACAGGACATTCTCACTATATTCGTACGTATGAGACAGGAAAAGAAGAAAATTTATAATAGCATTTAGTGTGCTTATGGATTGAATTTAGATAACGTTACACAATTCGTCATCAACAAAAAACTTTTCTTACTTTGAAAAACAATAAAAAATCTTTTTGTACTGATTTTCTCAAAATTATTACTGTACACGAGAATCAGTAGTAATAGATCCACCTCGATGGTTGAGGGATCCGGTAAAGATCCTGCCGGCACGGTCACTCAGAGTGTTCGGTTAGAGGGATCGCCGCCCTCAAAATAAAAAACTGAGTTCATGGAACGCCGATCAACTTGAGCAAGCGTCGTGGGACGTCCACTTCGAACAAACAGAACGAAAAATCACGAACGAAATCAGATAAAATAAAAAAAAATGTGGTCAGCGCGACGGAATGCCATGCAATGGGGCCCGGGTTCGAAAACCGTCTGGGTCGGAGATTTTCTCCGCTCAGGGACTGGGTGTTGTGTCGTCTTCCTCATTATCATATCATCCCCATCAACGCGCAAGTCGCCGAAGTGGCGTCAACTAAAAAAAAAAAAAAAAAAAAGACTTGCACTAAGCGACGGGAGGCCCTAGCCAAACGACATTTCAGTAGTTAATAAAATAATAAATAAAGAATACGCTTAAATTATTTCCTCTACAAAGCATTTCCGCTTTCCACTTCGTTTATTTGCCGATATATGTCAGTAGCTGTGTCTGGTATGTAGTGCAGTTTTTATTTTCTTTTGTAAGTGTATATAGGTATCCGGGTTCAAATACAGATATATGTAAACCGGCAGAACACGGCACTGCGGTCCGCAGCGCCTATATAAGACAAGTGTTTGGCGCAGTTGTTAGATCGGTTACTGCTGCTTCAAGGGCAGGTTATCAATATTTATGTGAGTTTGAATATGGCGTTGAAGTCGGCGCACGAGCGTTGGGACACAACATATCCGAGGTGGCGATGAACTGGGGATTTTCCCGTACGACCATTTCACGAGTGTACCGTGAATATCAGGAATCCGGTAAAACATCAAATTTCTGACATCGCTGTGGCCGGAAAAGGATCCTCCAAGAACGGGACCAACGACGATTGAAGAGAATTATTCATCGAGACAGAAGTGCAACTCTTCCGCAAATCGCTGTAGATTTCAGTGCTGGGCCTTCAGCAAATGTGAGCGTACGAATCATTAAATGACACATAATCGATATGGGCTTTCGGAACCGAGGGCCCACTCGTGTACCGTTGATGACTGCACGACACAAAACTTTACGCCCCGCCCGGGCCCGTCAACACCGACATTGTTGATCACTGGAGCACTGGAAACATTTTTTGTCTTGTCGGACGAGTCTCATTTCAAATGGTATTGAGCGGATGTTCGTGTACGGGTATGGAGACAACCACATGAATCCATGGACCCTGCATGTCAGCAGGGGACTGTGCAAGCAGGTGGAGGAACTGTTATGGTGTGGGGCACGTGCAGTTGGAATGGTATGGGATCCCTGATACGCCTAAATACGACTCTGACAGGTGACACGTACGTAAGCATCCATTCGTTTCCTCTGTGTATTCCAACGGACTTGAGCAATTCCAGCAGGAGAATGAGACACCCCACACGTCAAGATTTGCTACAGAGTGGCTCCAGGAACACTCTTTTGAGTTTAAATACTTCCGCTGGCCACTACACTCCCCGGACATGAGTATTATTGAGCATATCTGGGCTGCATTGCAACATGCTGTTCAGATGAGATCTGCACCCCTTCGTACTCTTACGGATTTATGGACAGCCCTGCAGGAGTCATGGTGTCAATTCGCTCCAGCACTACTTCAGACATCAGTCGAGTCCATGCCACGTCGTGTTGCGGTACTTTTGCGCGATCGCAATTGCGTTACTCGATATTAGGCAGGTATACCAGTTTTTTTTGTCTCTTCAGTGTTTATATTGTAAGTAAGCTGTTTAGGTTTTTTTAATTGGTAACACCGCCGCCACGTAGCGCTCTGTATAAAAATCACTGGCTGTGCTGTGCGCAGTCTGTGTTTAGTTTGCATTGTTGTCTGCCATTGTAGTGTTGAGTAGCGGCAGCTGGATGCTAACAGCGTGTAGCGTTGGGCAGTTGGAGGTGAGCCGCCAGCAGTGGTAGACGTGGGGAGAGAGATGGCGGAGTTTTGAAATTTGTAAGAATTGGTGTCATGAACTGCTATATATATTATGACTAGTGAGGTAAATACATTGTTTGTTCTCTATTAAAATCTTTCATTTGCTAACTATGCCTATCAGTAGTTAGTGCCTTCAGTAGTTTGAATCTTTTATTTAGCTGGCAGTAGTGGCGCTCGCTGTATTGCAGTAGCTTGAGTAACGAAGATTTTTGTGAGGTAAGTGATTTGTGAAACGTATAGGTTAATGCTAGTCAGGGCCATTCTTTCGTAGGGATTTTTGGAAGTCAGATTGCGTTGCGCTAAAGACATTGTGTGTCAGTTTAAGCACAGTCGTGTATAATTGTTCAAAGAGGACGTTTCACATAGACCAGTCTTGTATAATTTTTCTAAGGGGACGTTTCAATATCCTGTGCTTATCTCTAGTGAATTTCACCCTGCATTTTCATCTCAATTCTAATGAATCCTGCTAGTAACTGATTGTCGTTTCGAAAAAAAAAGAACTGTATCTGGCAATTGACATTTTGCTGTTATACACCATAAGGTTTCAGAAAGGATTTAACTGTACCTGTGCTATTAAGCCGTGACTTGACTGATGCATTAAACAACACAACTGAAAAATAGGTCATTTTCGGACGTTTGTCTATCCCGTCAGTCCCCCACCCCTTCACTGACACCCTTACCCCTAGCAGGAGTAAGGGAACCTTATTCCTATAGTACTCGTATTTTACCCAATTAATTAATGCACTTAGAAAGTTTGGTCGAAGTTTCTCCAAGTGTTCCCGAGTTACGCATTTGCATCAAGACTTTTTTCAACTCAAACCCTCAGCCATAATGGAGTCTATTAGCCATACAATATTCTTTTCCATACAGCAAGTGACTTGTGTGCCAACTCTGACAGAAATTCTTGTGAGCATTACAGAGAAATGCTGACTGACAGGGCGTGGTGTTTGCCGTCCTCCTCCCTTCACCCACTTCCCCTTCTCTCTAACCCTTTCCCCAGCTCTAGGGTTGAACACCATTCCGACTGAAACTTCCTGGCAGATTAAAAATGTGTGCCGGGCCGAGACTCGAACACAGTTTTAAACTGCCAGGAAGTTTCATATCAGCGCACACTCCGCTACAGAGTGAAGATCTCATTCTGGGATCATTCCGACTGTTACCTAAGTCTAGTGACACAAGAACATGTAGATTTGATACTAATACTAATTTAATACTAATATCGGTCATCCTAGAATGTGTCTTGTTACCTCCACCACCATTATTAGCCGTGGTTGGGATTAATTATCCCTGCAATATTTTTATACATGTAATTATACTAATGGTGGGTAATGTATATGCAGTACTTGACTGAAACTGCTACAGAAATACCTGAGTTACAACTCTATGTCACCACTTTCCGCCTTCACCTCTGTGGCTGACAGATGATTCTTATCCACACACAAACCTTCGCAAGCATGGGCATAGGTCACCAAAGTTTCATCGTACCAGAATGAATAGTACAGTAACGTGCAGAAGACAAACAAACATTTTTACAAACTAAAATAATTTCACAGTGCAACAAAATTGCAGAATAAATTTTTTTCTAAGCTCCAATAATTTTCTCCCATTCCGATGCATAAGGCTCAAAGGTGCCTACCACCATCCCTCGCTCTGCGGCGTCACCCTCGGGATGAGTGGCGCTTCTAACAGCACGCTGTCGGCAAATGCGGAAAAAAGGTCACAGCTCAGAAGTTGATGTAAGCTTCAGGGTGCGTTAATGATGTAACGTAACGTTGGCAACAACTTTTACCACAGTTCTAAGCAATGCGACCGTGGACGTGTAGTGCGATGGGAAAGTCGTCACACCCCCTCTTACCCACATTTCAACCCTTCTTTTGCCATCTTTGCGATGGAGGTCAGAACAGCGACACTGCGCGTTGAAATGGCGCGGTTTTTCAGACACGCCACCGCTGAGAATTGGCACGGAAAGGCCTCAGTGTGGGGCCTTAAAGGTGACAATGAAGCTCTTTCCTTGATGCATTGATTACAACATAGTTCGAAGTGTGATGAGCGAATGGACGACGTTCATGACAACATTTGACACAGCTTCCACACCCTGGATGTTTCGACCCTACTCTAAGGATAACGTAGAGCTGCAACTCCATTGAATGTGATCTGATTCCTTTGGCGTGTAGTGCGACAGCAGTTTCTGCTCTGGTACACAGGGTGGAACCACTATCGACCGTTCAGAACCATTTACCGTTATCCGAAGCAGCAAACAGGTTTTATGCTCCTGTTACTACAGGTTATACGTCTTTAGCTGACTGTAGTCTAATTAAAAAGAATTACACCAGACGCGTTTCGCTTTTATTTACAAAGCATCTTCCGTGGCTATTCTCTAAATTGGATAGAAAATTTTGTAAATTTTTGAATGTTTTAGGTTAAAAATAGCATTTTTTAATAAAATTGGTTTGCAAGTTACTTACGGTGTCTCTTTACATATTCTGCTCGTCCCCTCTTTGCTAGCAGCGGCTGCTGTCGAAAGGCTTCATTTCACATCTGCACTTGGCAGTTTTTGGCATTCTGCAATATTTCCTGCTCTTCACTATTTACGATTCACTTTATTAAACTGTTTCTCATTCTGCACTGTCACAGTGTTTATGTCTGTTCGTTTGTTTACTTTCTCGTTGCGAGTGTTGCCAACATGTGAAACGATGCTTTTTGTGTGTACATTTACGTTATATTAAGTGGTCAATCGGTTTACAGAGTATGTGGCTTGCCAAGTTGGTCTGATCATTTATGAGTTGTTTCTTTTCTGTTGTGATATTTTTGGAAGTGGAGTTTTCGTGTAAGGTCAGGAAGTGTCGTTTGTTGTTGTTCATCTATATGATTTCCACGTCTGTTTCTCTGGTTGGTGTTGGTGTAAGTTTTCTACAAAAGTTGAATGATTTGTCCTATACTTCCATGCTCTTGCATGTTCTTTTTATCTGGTATCAAATATCCTCCTGGTTTGATCTATGTGTCTTCCATTACATGAATTGCATTTCTGTTTAATATTCCTGATTTCTGATACATATCAGTTTTTCCTATTGTTTTTGGAAGTATTTCTGAATTGAGTTGTTGATTTGGTGTGCTATTTTTAAGCCTTGTTTATTGAACATATTGGATATTCTGTATGTGTACTTGCGGTTGTATGTCATTGTGTACCATCGTCTACTTTCTGTTTCTTTCACACTTTGTGTTGTTAATATTCTTGTATTTTGTGTATTTGTTTGCATGTGATTTTATACTTGTGTTCTTGACAGCTGGGTGTTTGTTCTTTTCTGTTTCTTGATTTTCTTGTTCAGCTTTGTTACTAAGTTCTCTTTGTAGCCATTGATTGTGTATATTTATATTATAGTATTCATTTCTTTTTTGCTGCTTACTTTTCAGAACTGGATTGATGTGATATCTCATGTATAATTGTGTATGTTGTCAGTTTCTGGTATATGTCAAATGTGTGTGGGTTGTTTTGAGTCTTTATGGTGATGTCCAAGAAATGTAACTATCTATTTTGCTATTTCTCTAATTTAAAATGTATCTTATCATGTACAGAATTTATGTCTGTGTGTAACAGATCAATTTTATTGTTTGGTTGATCTCCTTGGCATGTCATCCATATATCTATTTCAGTATAGGATGTTGTACCTATGTGGCAATATTTTGTTAAATATAATCTGTTCTACATGGTTCATAAATATATTTGTTATGGTTCCAGACACTGGGGGTCCCATTGGCAATCCTTCACTTTGTAAATAGAATTCATTATTAAACTGAAAATAGTTCTGTTCTGTTATTAGCTATAGAAGCCTGACTGCGTTTTTGATGTATTCATGTGGAAGTGTACTGTGTCTTTTAAGATTTTGTTCTATAATGTTTATTGTTTCAGTTACTGGTATACTGGACTACAAATTGTCTACATCAAATGACAAGAGGGTGGCTGTGTCTGTAATTTGTAAATCTTTTATGTTCTGCGTCAATTGTGTGGAGTTTCTTATAGTCCTGTCTTCTTGTAATTTTTAGTTTGCTGATAAGATTTAGAACATGTATCTTGCAAGTCGGTAAGTGGGAGCGTTTCTATAATTCACAGTGGCTCTGACGGTGAGATCTTTCTTGTGTAGCTTTGGTTTGCATTGGAGGGATGGTGCACTGTGATTTGTTTGTAGCAGCTTTCCTTTTTCATTTTCTGTCGTGTGTTCAGTTTCTCTCAGAGTATTCCTAGACTTCGTTTGGAATCTGTTAGTTGGTCTGATTTTAGTTTTATAGTTTTATTTTTTGTGCTGAACTCTAGTGTCCTACTGATGTATTGCTCTTTATCCATGAGAACCATTGTATTTCCCTTATCTGCCTTTGTGATGATGTTATGTTTCTGTAGCTTCTTTCTAAGTTTTTTCATTGTTATGGAATCTGTATTGTTTCGATTTCCTCTGATTTCTTTCATCTGTGTTATTATGTTTTTGATTTCATTACTGTCTAGCTCTCTCGTCAGACCAATGTTTACCTCACTTTTTTCGTTTCTGTTTTCCTGTGTGAGAATACTTTCTGATTCAGCTATGAAGTTTTCTAAGCATTTTTCGTCTATCTGTGTGCTGACGTTGTGTTTCAGGCTTTTTGGAGTAGTTTTATTTCTCCTGTATGCAAAACGGTATCAGTGAAGTTGACCAGTCTTGGACAGAAGTGGTGTGTTGCGTTAGACTGGGTGTGATTTGTGACTGAGTTCGGTGTTTGTTTAGCTTTTGAATTTGCACTCTTTCTTTTGTGATATTTTTTTTCATTTTTTTCTATCACTGAATATTTACGATTTTCAGCCTTGCTAACAAGATGGGAGAAAACAGCGGTATTATTGAGAACACTTGTAAGATTAAGACGTTCTTTACATAGTTCCCAATTTGGTGTTTTCTTTTTGGCATGAAGAGACTTGATTTCGTTCTTTGACAAATCTTTTGAGCTATTTGTTTCGTTTTTTTGTGCACTAGTTTCATACTTTTTCAGCTTTGCTAATTCGCATCCTCCTGTGGCGTGATCATGGTGTGGGAGGCGCTTCATTATCATCTGCGCGAACAAAACGACAAAAAATCCTTCTAACACCCTCTGACCTCCATCGCAGAGGCGGAAAAAGTAGGGCTTAAGTGAGGTAAGAGGGTCTGTGGTCTGTGACGACCTTCCCATCGTGTGACAAGTCCATGTTGGCATTGCGTAGAATTGTGGTAAAATGTGGTGCCAGTGCGACGTCATTAAATCACCTTAAGGCTCACAATAACTATTAAGCTGTAGCCTTTTTTTTTCGCTTTTGTCGACACCTTTTCTGTTTGAAGCATCGCTGAGTGCAAGGGCGACTTCGCAGGGCGCCGCGCTTTTGCACCAGTACAGAGCGCGCTATCACTAAGCTAAATTTCAAACTTATGGTTCAGAATGGAAAACTGTTACTGGGTTTCGAAAACCAGTCCTTTACTTCTGTTTCGCAGTGTAGATTATTACTTTTTTTCACCATGATCAGTTAGCTTTTCCACTCAACAATTTTTATGGTACGTATAAGAAGACACAAATATAAATCGAGGGAGTTATCAGTGCACTACCAATGGTAGCAACACATACACTTTTTACTCGTCGATTCAAAGAACAATAAGCGACTGGAAGCTGTATGCCAAAAAAAGGAATACAATTTTCTGCCATCCGTCGTTCTACTAGTATGTTGGGGCTGTGTGGGTAAAGAAGAGGCTTAGGCAGCCACAAGGTGTCTTGGCGCACACACGCACACACACACACACACACACACACACACAGAGAGAGAGAGAGAGAGAGAGAGAGAGAGAGGAGTCACCACAACGAGCATGGCTCCCGGTGCCAGGGAACAAAAGTGCCTGCAGCCTGGCGCAGTCGTTTGAGCGCTGCGCGGTTGTTAGCACGCCGCCGGCATTGCGCAGCGGTATTGCAGGTAGCTTGGGTGGGGGGGACGGGGGGGGGGGGAGGGGGCGGGAGGTTGGGGGACACCTACTGCCTGCGTCGCCTCTGCGCACATTGCGAGGCTTCTCTTGGGAATATAAAAGGTACCACTAGCGCCACTACGGCCTCCGTTCGGAGGAAATTTTCGCAGGCGCGCAACTGCCTCGCCTCACATTATACGGTCCAGCCGCCGCTGTGCGTTTCCCACGCGGAGAAAAGGCAGACCTACTTCTTTTGATACTGGAAGGCCGTCTCAATTATTATGGTCATTTTCACTAGTTATGTAAGTCTTGTTGGAAACACACACCGACAGCTGCTGTATGAGATACTTTGTGGGACTACCAGTTTCAAAGTATATTATCATCAGGCCACAAAATATGTATGTATTATTAATTGTTGTTTCGGTAATGACTGTTCTGTCTCTAGTGTCGAACACATGAGATGAAATCTAATTCTAAATATCAATCTTCAAAATATCAGTACAGTCTGCATGTATCTAATAAATATGTCCATACACTTTAATTTAGAAAGCAAACACTCACTCACTCATTCACTGCCATAAAATGCTGGCAACAGTTGAAGGGCAAGATGTCCATATGACCGGTCCTGTTATTTCGAATCTCTTACTTTGAAATCTAATTATCGGTGTCATACTGCATTTATATTGCTCTTATATGATCTGTACTTGAGGCGGCAGGTTTATTAACGAAACTGTGATGGATTACAGATCTACTTCTACATCTACATGATTACTCTGCAATTCACATTTAAGTGCTTGGCCGAGGTTTCATCGAACAACAATCATGCTATCTCTCTACCATTCCACTCCCGAACAGCGCGCGAGAAAAATGAACATCTAAACCTTTCTATTCAAGCTCTGATTTCTCTTATTTTATTTTGATGATCATTCCTACCTATGTAGGTTGGGCTCAACAAAATATTTTCGCATTTGGAAGAGAACGTTGGTGACTGAAATTTCGTAAATAGATCTCACCGCGACGAAAAACGTCTTTGCTTTAATGACTTCCATCCCAACTGGCGTATCATATTTGCCACACTCTCTCCCCTATTAATTGATAATACAAAACGAGCTGCCCTTTTTTGCATCCTTTCGATGTCCTCCGTCAATCCCACCTGGTAAGGATCCCACACCGCGCAGCAATATTCTAACAAAGGACGAGTGTAGTGTAAGCTGTCTCTTTAGTGGACTTGTTGCATCTTCTAAGTGTCCTGCCAATGAAATGCAACCTTTGGCTCGCCTTCCCCACAATATTATCTTTGTGGTCTTTCCAAGTGAAGTTGTTCGTAATTTTAAAACCCAGGTACTTAGTTGAACTGACAGCCTTGAGAATTGTACTATTTATCGAGTAATCGAATTCCAACGGATTTGTTTTGGAGCTCATGTAGATCACCTCACACTTTTGTTATTTAGCGTCAACTGCCACCTGCCACACCATACAGCATTCTTTTCTAAATCACTTACATACATATTGTAATACAGAAGAATGCTGAAGATTAGATGGGTAGATCACGTAACTAATGAGGAGGTATTGAATAGAATAGGGGAGAAGAGGAGTTTGTGGCAGAACTTGACAAGAAGAAGGGACCGGTTGGTAGGACATGTTCTGAGGCATCAAGGGATCACAAATTTAGCATTGGAGGGCAGTGTGGAGGGTAAAAATCGTAGAGAGAAACCAAGAGACGAATACACTAAGCAGAGTCAGTAGGATGTAGGTTGCAGTAAGTACTGGGAAATGAAGAAGCTTGCACAGGATAGAGTAGCATGGAGAGCTGCATCAAACCAGTCTCAGGACTGAAGACGACAACAACAGCAACACATTGTAAGATGATGTTTGATGGTCAAATGATAAATTTATAAACAGACACTAGTAGCTCAGGTTAGAGATTCACACAGCAACTGTGTATATATTCTTCAAAACGATTTTCATAAAATACGATGCAGCTGTGGACCACCGCCTTTATACAGCATACACCTTTTTGTTCACTTGCATATTGGTCGCTTTTAGAAGTTCCTTATATGTTCATTGGATACATAAAATCCGAGACAATATCAGTGTTAATCTTGTGAACGGTTCGAGAAACCGTGGAAATAAATCCTTCCAGAGAAAGAAAACAACGTCAGCAACTATGTCTATACTCAGAGAATCACCATTACCTGCGTAACAGGTGCCATCTGTTTCAGGACGTTTTACGATTGCTTCCTGTTGAAACATGGCTACTAGCCACATTTCATCACGAAAGTAAATTTGTTTCGGGCACATATTTAATGGCGTGTAGCATCTCCAGAAATGCGCGTGGTAATTGATCGTAACCTGCCTTGTGCTGCGCTCTTTGAGGCGACACACGTGCAGGCTACAGTGTACATTCATCGCAGGTCATTTGCACACAGAGAGGAATCACGGCCTGCAAATGAACAGCTCATGACCAGATGAGTTGCGTTAGAACTCGGAGTTCGGTTTGCAGTATTGGCAGATGAAAGCCGCCGACATCGTCTCCCCATTTGCCGTTTTCTAGGTGAGATCTAGTCATGTATTGCGTGTAAAATGTGTGCAGCATCTAATTCCGTTATTGTTTCTAACTGGTTGCATTATTTCATAGGTTTTGGGAGAGTATATTTACACGTCATTTTTCGTAACGATCGAGTTTTTATATCCCTTACAGACTGAGAAATTCTGTGGGTGGTGTTGCAGAAGGCTATGGTGGGGATCAATGTATCTATTCGTTATTTTGCCAACAGTAATAGCATCTTGTGCGACTTTCGTCTTTCAAATACTTTGTTAGGATAATTTCTGGAACATTTTTGTCACATAGTCAAGTAAAGTCATATTTGGTACTGTCGAGAACCACATATAATACCGTTTTGTTTAATTGGTTCATGCATTTGTTCAGCAGCGTTTATAAGGATTACATTATGAGGTTACAGTTCATTTTTTGTTTTTTGTTTTTTTGTTTTGAAATTGGTGTGGGAGAGTGAATGTTTCATATTGCAAATTTTTCTCAATCAGATGACTATGTGTGATTAATAATTTTGTTGCTGGTTGGCGAGTACCGTAAATGCTCGTGTTTGTAACCTCTACATAAATAAATAGTTATTTTGGAATAACAGTGAAATCCACTCTGTATCTACATCTACGTGCCTACCCTGCAATACAATAATAAGTGCCAGGCACAGGGTTCGTCGAACCACCTTCAAGCTCTTTCTCTACGATTACAGTCTCAAACAATATGCTGGAAATCGTCTCACCATCCATTGCTAGAGACCATCTTAAGCCTATGCCAGACACTGTTCTTTCATCGATTTATTTAACTTTTCCATTGCAGCTGTTCCGTATGACAACCATCTGCAGCAGCAAAACGATATGTTGCTTGTGATATTCAGTTTCGTCGAATTAAGTTCTGTAAGTTATGACCACTTGGAGTACAGTTTCTTTGTGTGAGTTGGATGTGAAATGCAGGTGAGGTCTGTGGAAACAAAAGTACACTCCTGTTCTATAAAGATTATAGACAAAGCAGCAGACATATTACTTCAGTCAGAAACATAATATACATTTTCTGCCTAATGAAAGCTTATTGTATTTCAAAAATGATTCAAATGGCTCTGAGCAGTATGTGACTTAACTTCTGAGGTCATCAGTCCCCTAGAACTTAGAACTACTTAAACCTAACTAACCTAAGGACATCACACACATCCATGCCAGACGCAAGATTCCAGACAGAAGCACCTAGAACCGCTCAGCCACCTTGGCCGGCTGGTAACAAATGTCAGGATAGTTAATCAGTAATTTTAAGCAGGTTAGTTTCACAATTTCATTCATGGATGGAACATGCGAAATTCTCTGATACATAGAGAACTAGGATATTTATAATTCTGACCTAAAAGATGATTCTTGTATTTTTGCGTATAGGTTCTGATATGTACGGTATATTTCTTTGAGTGTTGGCCAATTAAGATTTTTCATAATTTCTGTTGCATCCTCTCATGGTCAAAGAAGCTGGTGACCATATAGACTGCCCTACTTGTTATATGACTGATGCCACCTGCAAGCCTGATCATAGCTGTCTCCATACACCTGAGCAATATTCAGACGACTGATGGCCATAGATGTTAAGTCCCATAGTGAGGACACAACTATTTTATATGAACTCTCTTGAGTCGATACTCTGGAATTACCTAGTATCTTATCAATAACCTAGTTTTAAGTGAAACTTGTAGGAATTTGTAAGAAAGTCACCTTGGGGTGTGGTGTTAGCTACCAGTGGCTGGTACTTGTAGGGTGGCGACATGTAGGTTAAAGCGATACCTACGCAAAAGAACTGTGAGATGGGCTAGCAATGCTCTGTGAAACCTGCACGACACAGCAGTAATAGAGTGGGTACAATGGTGTCACCACACCAGGGCAAGAACCTTGTTATGAGCCATATGACGGAGTACTGGTTAACAGTGCAACAGATGTGCCCCAGAGCACTGTAAATTAATGTGAATTTTATGATACCAGGGCTATGATAGACAACGAGATCTCTGGGTGCCACCAGCTGCAGCCAAAGGTTTCGAGACCGGGTCAGGGCAGCTGTGTCTCATCTCACTCAACTCTGTGGGACTTTGTGCCTCAGTGAAACAGAAGTGTAGCCTGCACCTGCCTTCTCCAGGAATCTGCCAGATGGCATGGATCATATTCCATGCACAAAAGTCTTTCCTCTCCACCACAGAAGATGCAACCCACACTTGAGTCACCTGGCCGTATGCATTCAACAGCAATGGCAGACACAGCAAGAAGACGTAGTACACCACTGCCTGGCCGCTGTCAGCAATGTAGGATGCCTATGGCGGTCCTGTCCCACAAGGCCGGAAGCCGGCTATTCACTGACTGTCGCCAGTCCACCATGCCTTGCAGATATAAGTCGCCAATGAGTACTGTTGCAGAGGCAGCCAGAAGCTCTGGAACCATGTACGTTTGTTGGGATGAATATGTTAGGAACATTTAACTGAACCCCACCGGGGAATCTATTTGTGCTGACTACAACAGACCACTTCTCTCATTACATCAAGAGTGTGGCAGTGCCAGACCAGCAGGCTGTCACATTCGCACAAGCATTAGTGAATAGATTGAAGTTTGGGCTGCCAATGACAATAATAACAGAGCAAGAGATTAACTTCATGTTGGACTTGGTGAACGAATTGTAGAGATTGTTAAGAGTGAAGAAATTAAGATCTAGTCCACTTCAACCTCAGTCAAACTGAAGAATGAAGTGGTTTCATGAAACGTTTCGGAGGATACTTCGTTATTATTACTTCAACTCTCACGGGATATGTTTATGTGGTGAGAGTGTATAATTCGAAAGTCCACACCAGCATACCTTTGCCAATATGACGTGATATCACTGCCCATATCAAGTGAATGAAACCGTATCACCTGAAAATGTGAAGCTACAATTACCAACAGGGTCAGTGATTGTATAAGACAGATAATTGCGACCATTCAAGGGTGTGCCACAATCTATCCTAGGGGGAACATAGATAGGACCAAACACAGACAGCAAAAAATAAGGAGGAGAATAGTAAGCAATTAGGTGACCATTTATCTCATATACCGAATAGTTTCAGGACAAGGTGATAGTCAAAATGTTGTATGGTTTACTATACTTGAGATTCTGTGTGTGTAGATTTTTAAAGTAGTTTTGGGTAGGATCGTACATATAAATCGTGGTAAGGATTAGCTGCAATTATTGTGTGAAGGATAATGATCAGAGACAGCAGGTTTCTTGGAGGAGAGGAGATGATGATGGTCCCTGGCCTCCAGAGGCCTTTTGGCGAAGGCGCGGAAGGAAGGACGCTAGTTTTGTCCATGCTTTAGCTAGGGTGGAGTAGGAACGCTGCAAGATCATATCCTCGATGTTTTCCAGGCGACAGGATGTCGTTACATCTGGTCACAAGTTGATGTTCAGTTTGGTATTTAATGTGTGTGAATTACAGTATGAAATACGGATATTGGAAGAGGTATCCTTCGGTTTACTGCAGTTAGTGAGCAGTATGGACTACTCAGGGAGGTATCAGGTACCACAACTAGCACTCTAAACAGGATTTAGAGGAGGTTCAAGGACGAATGAAAGTATCTGATGCGAGAATAACGCTAAAAAGAATTTTGCTGTCAGTATGAGATAGCAGAAATGAGAACGACAAAAAACTTAACATCAAATTTGGTGATCACAGAGTAGACGAAGTTGAGGATTTCTGCGATTTAGGCAGCAAACTAACCCTTGATGTAAAATTTTTTATTTTTTGGGTTCCTCAGCCTCCAGATAATAAAGATAAGCATGGTCCTTAGTAGGCTGAATGCGATGTTTATTTAAACTTAGGATTGGCTAATTTTGGCTAAGCGTCATTGTCAAGTACATTTGTAACATTTGTATTTCATGTCATTTTCAAACAAGTAAAAAGTAGCTAGATTCCGTCATTTTACGAAAGGATACACACAACAGTGACACCTTTTAAGATCGTATTCAGAGTTACCATGTTGTTATGCATAGAGCACAGTTCAGAATACGATCTTAAAAGGAGTCACTGTTGTGTGTATCCTTTTTTAAAATGACGGAATATGGCTAATTCTTACTAATCATTAAGAGAAATTTGAAAATAACATGAAATACAGTTGTTATAGATGTGCTTGACACTGACGCTTAGTCATTATTAGCTAATCGTACGTTTAAATAAACATCGCAGTACAGCCTAGTATGGACGTGTTTGCGCCTATTGACCCGTGATGGATGGATCAAGGAGGACATAAAAAGCAGATCAGCATAGGCAAAAAGGGCGCTCTTGGCCAACAGAAGCTAACTAATAACAAATATAGGCCATAATTTAAGGGAGAAATTTCTGAGAACGTACGTTTGGACTACAGCGTTGTATGGTAGTGAAACATGGACTGTGAGAAAACCGGAACAGAAGAGAATCGAAGCATTTGAGATGTGGTGCTACAGACGAATGTTGAAAATTAGGTGGAATGATAAGATTAGGAATGAGGTAGTTCTGTGCTGAATCGGAGAGTAAAGGAATGTATGGAAAACATTCATAAGAAAAAGGGACTGGATGGTGGGATATGTGTTACGACATCAAGACTAGCTTCCATGTTACTGAAGGGAGCTGTGAGGGGTAAAAGTTTAGAGGAAGACAGATACTCTAATACAGCAAGAAAGTAATTAAGGACATAGGTTACAATTGCTTCCCTGAGATGAAATTTCTGTAAACTGATGATCCAAGAAAAGAAAAAAAATACACGGAGCTTGCAAGAAGCTTTCATCAGGCACTGCATGGGTAATTGAGTTCAGTCTCATTGACAACCAAGCAGTATCTGTAAGGACTGAGAAAGATGCTGAAAGAATTACAGCCAGAACTATAGTTAACAGAACAGTCTAACAGTCAAAAGCTGCCTTTCCACAACGATTGAACAACTGTGAAAATGAGCACAGGTTGTGCATGGTTGTACGTGTCAGTGAAGGTGCCAGTGGCAGACATGCATACATTGTTCAGGTGTTGCACAGCACACGCCTATGCAGTAATTTTAAAAACGGTGGGGAAGTTTGTGTAGCTAAAAGAAGTGGTGAGTTACTGATAGTGGAAGATGTGGAGCAGCATGTGGTAATGACTGAGGCAGACCTACAGTAATGGCCATCACATGTCCTACATGCGAAATGGGGATGGGAGTAAATGCATGTGTTCATTGGCAAGGTAGAAGGTCAACCATTCTGAAAGGAGGTGATGGCCATCATATGTCCTACATGCGAAATGCAGATGGGAGTAAATGCATGTGTTCAGTGGCAAGGTAGAAGGTCAGCCATTTTGAAAGGAGGTGATGGAACTAAATTTGTGTTTCTAGTCTTCGGGTTTACGTTGGAAACACTTGGTGTACAATGATGAAATAGAAATCACAAGATGTTATGAGCAAGGGAAGGTCATGGGAGCGAGATGCTTGGAGATAAGAGGCAGTGGGTTATGGAACCATGTGTGATATTATGCGACACACATTTTATTTACCAGCTACAATGATGGGAGTTACTCTTTTAAGTACGTCACGCCCACAGCTGTATTCATCAGATGAACCCTTGGGGATATTTTTTAAGCAAAACTTCCCCTTCCTAAATGATGCCTGGCAACCAAGTCTAATTCATATGCCAAGTGAAACGATGATATGATAGCTGTACAGGAGGGCGGATCACTGGAGAGCAATTAATACTGCACTTTGAGAAACACTGGGATGGTAGATGATGGATAACCATTACCTTCAGTGTCACAGTTCCTAGCGCCAAATGACTAATTTTGTTTTGTATAGCTTTGGTTTATATTGGATAGCGAATCGTTCAACATCCAATCTGAGGGTAATGGAGTTCCAGGAAACTGGATACGCCAGGCATGATGTGAAGATTATTTTTATAGATAAAAAGGAATTTGTTGGAGGTTGAGATAGATTGTAAGCATGGAGAAAGGCATGTAGGGACAAAGATGTGCAATGGGCAAATATTACATTAGATGAACACACTGAAGAAATTACAAGACAGCAGCCATTATTTTTAATGTAATGAAACACAGTAATAGTTGGTGTAGTATAATGTTGGGAGTGTCACTTTCTCTACTGGAGAGGGGAAATGTAGCCCCGCTACCTAAGTAAAACTTGTAGAAATGTGTTAGAAAGCCTCTATGGAGCATTGCGTTAGCTACTGCCAGCCAATAAGGCCAGTGTGGTGACGTGTAGGCTATAGCAACTTTTATGCAAAAGGACTGTGAGACGGGCTGGTCGTGCTCTATGAAAACTGCACTATGCAGTGGTAATGGCTGGAGGGTACAGGACAGTGTCACCACATCAGGGCAGGAATTATGTTATGAGCTACGTGACCAGGTGCTGGATAGTAGAACAACAAATGTGACCACATAGTGAGGTGATAAAAGTCATGGGATAGCGATATGCACATATACAGATGGCGTTAGTATCACATACGCAAGACATAAAAGGCTGGTGCACTGGAAGAGCTGTCGTTCATAGTCAGGTGATTCATATGAAAAGGTTTCTGATGGGAATATGATCGCACTACACAAATTAACAGATTTTGAATGCGGAGTGGTAGTAATATCCAGATGCTTGAGACATTCTATGTCGAAATCCACACCATCAAGAGTGTGCTGAGAGTACAAAATTTCTAGTCTTACCTCTCATTACAGACAATGGAGTGGGCAACGGCCTTCACTTAATGACCGAGAACATCGTCAATTGCATAGAGTTGTCAGTGCTAACAGACAAGCAACACTGCATGAAATAACCCCAGAAATCAATGTGTGACGTATGACAATCATATCCATTTGCTGCAAGATTTAGCGTTAATGGGCTATGGTAGCAGATGACCGACGCAAATAGCTTTGAGACCAGCACGACATAGTCTGCAGTGGCTCTCTTGGGCTCATGGCCATGTTGGTTAGGCCCTAGACGACTAAAAAACCATGGTCTGGTTGGATGTGTTCCTAGCCTAGACGACTGAAAAACCGTGGTGTGGTTAGATGAGTCCCTATTTCAGTTGATAAGAGCTGATGGTAGGGATCGAAAATGGCGCAGACCCCACGAAGCCATGGACCCAGGTAGTCAACAAGATATTATGCAAGCAGGTGGTGACTCTATAATGCTGTGGACTGGGTCCATTGTCCAACTGAACCCATCATTGGCTGAAAATGGTCGTCTTTGGCTAATGGGAGACCATTTGCCCTCATTCATGGATTCTATGATCCCAGACAACGATGGAATTTTAGTGGATGACTGTCAGCCATGTCACTGAGCTACAACTGTTTGTGCTTGATTTGGAGAACATTCTGGATAGTTCAAATGATTTTGTCTCCCACATTTCCCAACATGAATCCCATCACGCATTTATGGGATATAATCAAGATGCCAGTTCATGCACAATATCCTGCACTGGCAGCACTTGCGAAACTGTGGACAGCTATACAGGTGGCATGCCTATATATTTCTGCAGGGGCCAGCAACAACTTGTTGAATCCATGCCGTGTCACATTGCTGCATTATGCTGGACAAAAGAAGGTGTGACACGATATTAAGAGGTGTCTTACAACTTTTATCACCTCAGTGTAAATAAATGTGCATTTTGAAACAGATGCATTTGGAGCTTGGAGACATTACAACAAAGCCAGGGCTGCGTTAGACAGAAAGATGACTGGGCAGCTCCTGCTGCAGCCACACGTTGAAGACTGGGTCGGGGCACCTGCCTCTCACGCCAAGTCCACTCTCAGCTGCCACAGCACGCCTGCTATCTGCACTTGCCATCACCAGACTCCTACCACGGGGCAGCAGGTCACGCATATCCCGCGCACAGCAGTCTTCCCTGACCACAGCAAAGGAAGCCGGCAGCGCCTGAGTCGCCTGGGCTGAGTGTTCAACAGCGGAGGGAAGACAGCAGGAACAAATAACGCCCCATTGACAACAGGGTCTTGGCACACTGACGGATCACTGGCCACTGCCAAACCCGATGTACTGAAGTGCATGCCAGCCATCCAAGACCATCGCCGGGTCACTGAGCCGGATTGGGGTATGTCTACCTTACTTTGACAGTGGCGAAACGTCTACCTGTAGACTAATGAAATGCTTTCCTTGACCACCGGTGTGTCACTGTGCCCCACTGGCTCTACACTCTGCCTGATCACTCCCTACCCCTTGAAAATTGTAAACCACCATTAGGGTTACCTAGAACTGTGGGTAAGTGTTTCTTGATTTCTTTCAAAAAACATTAGTTCGCAGTACTTTGACATTTGTTTTGCATGACCATTTTTTCTGCTTTTTTCCCAATACTCTTTTGATTGTAGGAAATTGCTGCTTACAACTACCAAGCCAGTATTGCAGGCTATGTCACCAATCATGATTTGGTAATTTAATGCGTTTACGTTTGTTATTTTAAAAAATGCATGCTTATTTTAAGATTTAATCGTGTATGGGATTGCTGGCATGAGTTATTACAAAGGCGTAAATAGATTTCGGCCGAAAAGAGGGAGGGGGGAGAGTGCACGGGGAAGTCGGCTGGAACGAATTCGAACATGGAGTTGAAAAACTCTTTTAGAAACGAACCAATTATAGAATGAGCCGTCAGCAAATGCCTCTTCCGCTCCCCACAAGCCTCTCTCCATCGTTTCGTTACGTATCGGAATTGGTATTCATAAATGAGTACCCCCCTGGTGACGAGACTGGGTGACGTTTTGCCATTTGGGCTACGAATGATACAATATTAGACTGCCATAGATTGGTATTTAGGCTTTTATAGGAGTGCGCACGTATTTTTATCTTACCGAAGCGCCAGCGGACGAATCAGAATCGCTTTTCTTCTTCTTTCTCGTTACGAACCTACCCATCATTAGAAACTACGCAACAACACACAGCAAAAAAAAAAGGTAGACTTACATTAAGTACAATATGTCAGAACTGAGCCAATTAAAAACAACGGTGCTCAAGCAAGACCAACAATTGGTCTTGGTTAAAATAGGTCTGGCCGATAGCTGATAGTTATATGGATGTATAGATTGTTTAAATGTATCAAAAAAATGGTTCAAAGGCTCTGAGCACTATGGGACTTACCTTCTATGGTCATCAGTCGCCCCCCCCCCTTTTTTTAACTCATTTTGTTCGATATAGTTCGTTGCGTTTGGTCGGGGCGGACGTCGCAAGACATCCGTTCAAAGTCATCGTTGGTTCCTTGACTCAGTTTTTTTTATTACACAGCGCACGCAGCCCTCTGACCGAACACGCTGAGCTACCGTGCCGGGGTGCCCTAGAACTTAGATCTACTTAAACCTAACCTAAGGGCATCACACAACACCCAGTCATTACGAGGCAGAGAAAATCCCTGACCCCGCCGGGAATCGAACCCGGGAACTCGGGCGTGGAAGCGAGAACGCTTCCGCACGGCCACGAGCTGCGGACTTAAATCTATCGTTGGCCTTGCTGACTGTATGTAGCGTGTAACCCTTTTCAGTCATGTTACTGAAAATCAACCGTCCTCCCTCTAACTATATTCTTTCACTGAACTGTTTGGTGTTTCAATTGGCACCATACGGATTATACGAGGGGTATTTGGAAAGTAAGGTCCGATTTGGCGCGAAATGGAAACCACAGTGAAAATTCAATGGAGCTTTGCACAGACGTGCCCATCGACCAAGTCACGTCCCTCTTCTCAGTTACGAGGGCACAGTGTGCACGTAGTGATGAATATAACAATAGTGTTTCCCACCAAGTATGTGGATCTGGTGAGAGATCTCGCCCACATAATATAAATGTCACGCGTTTCTTTCTTCAAGACAATTTTCAGCCGCATTCTGCAGGGGCAATGAAGATGCTCCTGCAGCGTTTTCGGTGGGAAGTGTCTGATCACCCACAATACAGCCCTTAATTGGCTCCTTCCGATGTTCATCTCTGCTCGCATGAACCATTGGCTACGAAGGCCACATTTTAGCACAGACAACGACAGGCAAACCAGGGTAGAGAAACGGCGGAAAGCACAGGCGGCTGCTCTCTGCGACGAGGGTACTGGAAAGTTTGTACAACGCCTGGGCAAATGTCTAAGTCGGAGCGGCGAATATCTATAGAGGTAGCTGGAAGATGAGGCTAACTGTTGCGAATAAAAAATTTTTAGAGTTTGCACTGTGGTTTCTATTTCGTGATAGATCGGACCTTAGTTTCCAAACAGCCCTCGTTTACAAGGTGGTCCATTGATCGTGCCCGGGCCAAGTATCTCACGAAATAAGTGCTAAACGAAAAAACTACAAAGAATGAAACTTGTCTAGCTAGAAGGGAGAAACCAGATGGCGCTATGGTTGGCCACCTAGATGGCGCTGCCATAGGTCAAACGGATGTCAACTGCGTTTTTTTAAAAATAGGAACCCCCATTGTTACTAGATATTCGTGTATTACGTAAAGAAATATGAATGTTTTAGTTGGACCACTTTTTTCGCTTTGTGATAGATGGCACTGAAATAGTCACAAACATATGGCTCACAATTTTAGACGAGCAGTTGGTAACGGGCAGGTTTTTAAATTAAAAGACAGAACGTAGGTATGTTTGCACATTTTATTTCGTTTGTTCCAATGTAATACATGTACCTTTGTGAACTTATCATTTCTCAGAACTCATGCTGTGATTAGCTGTAAATACCATTTTAACGCAATAAATGCTGGAAATGATGTCCCTCAACCTCAATGCATTTGACAATACGTGTAACGATATTCCTCTCAACAGCGAGTAGTTCGCCTTCCGTAATGTTCGCACATGCATTGACAATGCGCTGACGCATCGGTGTATCACGATAGCAAATATCCTTCAACTTTCCCCACAGAAAGAAATACGCATACGTCAGATTAGGTGATTGTGCGGACCATGGTATGTTGCTTCGACAACCAATCGACCCGTCATGAAATACGCTCTTTAATACCGCTTCAACCGCACGCGAGCTATGTGCCGGACATCCATCATATTGGAAGTACATCGCCATTCTGTCATGGTGTGAAACATCTTGTAGTAACGTCGATAGAATATTACGTACGAAATCAGCATACATTGCACCATTTAGATTGCCAACGATAAAATGGGTACCAATTATCCTTCCTCCCATAATGCCGCATCATACATTAACCCGCCAAGGTCGCTAATGTTCCACTTGTCGTAGCCATCGTGGATTTTCAGTTGCCCAGTATTGCATATTATGCCGGTTTACGTTACCTCTGTTGGTGAATGACGCTTCGTCGCTAAATACAACGCGTGCAAAAAATCTGTCATCGTCCCGTAATTTCTCTTGTGCCCAGTGCCAGAATTGTACACGACATTCAAAGTCGTCGCCATGTAATTCCTTGTGCACAAAAAAATGATACGGGTGCAATCGATGTTGATGTGAGATTCTCAACGCTGACGTTTCTGGGATTCCCGATTCTCTCGCAATTTGTCTGCTACTGATGTGCGGATTAGCCGTGACAGCAGCTAAAATACCTACTTGGGCATCATCATTTGTTGCAGGTAGTGGTTGACGTTACACATGTGGCTCAACTCTTCCTGTTTCCTTAAATAACGTAATTATCCTGCGAACGGTCCGGACACTTGGATGATGTCGTCCAGGATATCGAGCAGCATACATAGCACACGCCCGTTGTGCATTTTGATCACATAGCCATACATCAACACGATATCGACCTTTTCCGCAGTTAGTAAACGGTCCATTTTAACACGGATAATGTATCACGAAGCAAATATCGTCCGCACTGGCGGAATGTTACGTGATACCACGTACTAACATGTTTGTGCCTTTTACAGCCCCACCTATCACAAAGCGAAAAAAGTGGTGCAACTAGAACATTCATATTTCTTTACGTTCTACACGAATATGTAATAAAAAATGGAGGTTCCAACTACAAAAAAACGCAGTTTATATCCGTTTGAGCCTAGGCAGCGGCATCTAGCGGGGCAACCATAGCGCCATCTGGTTTCACCCTTCAAGCTAGACGAGTTTCGTTCTTTGTAGTTTTTACGTTTGATGCTTATTTCGTGAATATTTGGCCCGGTCACTATCAATGGACCACCCTGTATACTGCGTACAGGGCCGGCCGTGGTGGCCAAGCGGTTCTAGGCGCTTCAGTCCGGAACCGCGTGACTGCTACGGTCGCATGTTCGAATCCTGCTTCGGGCATGGATCTGAGTGATGTCCTAGGTTAGTTAGGTTTAAGTAGTTCTAAGTTCTAGGGGCTATTTGGACCATTTGAACCACGTACAGGGAAGAGGAAAAACATCATCTGCTAAGTAACAACGCTGACGAAAATGTGTGTTGAGTGTTTCTAACGAAAAATAGGAGGACTTTTTTTTTTGGTCATCAGTCTACTGACTGGTTTGATGCAGCCCGCCACGAATTCCTTTCCTGTGCTAACCTGTTCATCTCAGAGTAGCACTTGCAACCTATGTCCTCAATTATTTGCTTGACGTATTCCAATCTCAGTCTTCCTCTACAGTTTTTGCCCTCTTCAGCTCCCTCTAGTACCATGGAAGTCATTCCCTCATGTCTTAGCAGATGTCCTATCATCCTGTCCCTTCTCCTTATCAGGGTTTTCCACATATTCCTTTCCTCTCCGATTCTGCGTAGAACCTCCTCATTCCTTACCTTGTCAGTCCACCTAATTTTCAACATTCGTTTATAGCACCACGTCTCAAATGCTTCGATTCTCTTCTGTTCCGGTTTTCCCACAGTCCATGTTTCACTACCATACAATGCTGTACTCCAGCTGTAGATCCTCAGAAATTTCTTCCTCAAATTAAGGCCGGGATTTGATATTAGTAGACTTCACATGGTCAGAAATGCCTTTTTTGCCATAGCGAGTCTGCTTTTGATGTCCTCCTTACTCTGTTCGTCATTGGTTATTTTACTGCCTAGGTAGCAGAATTCCTTAACTTCATTGACTTCGTGACCATCAATCCTGATGTTAAGTTTCTCGCTGTTCTCATTTCTACTACTTCTCATTACCTTCGTCTTTCTCCGATTTACTCTCAAACCATACTGTGTACTCATCAGACTGTTCATTCCGTTCAGCAGATCATTTAATTCTTCTTCATTTTCGCTCAGGGTAGCAATGTCATCAGCGAATCGTATCATTGATATCCTTTTACCTTGTATTTTAATTCCACTACTGAACCTTTCTATTATTTCCATCTATATTTCCTCGATGTACAGATTGAAGAGGCTACAGCCTTGTCTTACTCCCTTCTTAATACGAGGACTTCGTTCTGGATCGCCCACTCTTATTATTCCCTCTTGGTTGTTGTACATATTGTATATGACCCGTCTCTCCCTATAGCTTACCCCTACTTTTTTCAGAATCTTTAACAGCTTGCACCATTTTATATTGTCGAACGCTTTTTCCAGGTCGACAAATCCTATGAACGTGTCTTGATTTTTCTTTAGCCTTGCTTCCAATATTAGCCGTACCGTCAGAATTGCCTCTCTCGTGCCTTTACTTTTCCTAAAGCCGAACTGATCGTCACCTAGCGCGTTCTCAATTTTCTTTTGCATTCTTCTGTATATTATTCTTGTAAGCAGCTTCGATGCATGAGCTGTTAAGCTGATTGTGCGATAATTCTCGCACTTGTCAGCTCTTGCCGTCTTCGGAATTGTGTGGATGATGCTTTTCCGAAAGTCAGATGGTATGTCGCCAGACTCATATATTCTACACACCAACGTGAATAGTCGTTTTGTTGCCACTTCCCTTAATGCTTCTAGAAATTCTGATGGAATGTTATCTATCCCTTCTGCCTTACTTGACCGTAAGTCCTCCAAAGCTCTTTTAAATTCCGATTCTAATACTGCATCCCCTATCTCTTCTAAATCGACTCTTGTTTCTTCTTCTATCACATCAGACAAATCTTCACCATCATAGAGGCTTTCAATGTATTCTTTCTACCTATCTGCTCTCTCCTCTGCATTTAACAGCGGAATTCCCGTTGCACTCTTAATGTTACCACCGTTGCTTTTAATGTCACCAGAGGTTGTTTTGACTTTCCTGTATGCTGAGTCTGTCCTTCCGACAATCATATCTTTTTCGATGTCTTCACATTTTTCCTGCAGCCATTTCGTCTTAGCTTCCGTGCATTTCCTATTTATTTCATTCCTCAGCGACTTGTATTTCTGTATTCCTGATTTCCCCGGAACATGTTTGTACTTCCTCCTTTCATCAATCAGCTGAAGTATTTGTTCTGTTACTCATGGTTTCTTTGCAGCTACCTTCTCTGTACCTATGTTTGCTGTCCCAACTTCTGTGATGGCCCTTTTTAGAGACGTCCATTCCTCTTCAACTGTGTTGCCTACTGCGCTATTCCTTATTGCTGTATCTATAGCGTTAGAGAACTTCAAAAGTATCTCGTCATTCCTTAGAACTTCCGTATCCCACTTCTTAGCGTATTGTTCTTCCTGACTAATGTCTTGAACTTCAGCCTACTCTTCGCCACTACTATGTTGTGATCTGAGTCTATATATGCTCCTGGGTTCGCCTTACAATCCAGTATCTGATTTCGGGATCTCTGTCTGACCATGATGTAATATAATTGAAATCTTCCCGTATCTCCCGGCCTTTTCCAAGTTTACTTCCTCCTTTTGTGATTCTTGAACAGGGTATTCGCTATTAGTAGCTGAAACTTGTTACAGAACTCAATTCCTCTTTCTCCTCTTTCATTCCTTGCCCCAAGCCCATATTCTCCTGTAACCTTTTCTGCTACTCCTTCCCCTACAACTGCATTCCAGTTGCCCATGACTATTAGATTTTCGTCACCCTTTACATACTGCATCACCCTTTCAATATCCTCATACACTTTCTCTATCTGTTCATCTTCAGCTTGCGACGTCGGCATGTATACCTGGACTATCGTTGTCGGTGTTGGTCTGCTATCGATTCTGGTTAGAACAATCTGGTCACTGAACTGTTCACAGTAACAGACCCTCTGCCCCACCTTCCTATTCATAACGAATCCTACACCTGTTATACCATTTTCTGCTGCTGTTGATATTACCCGATACTCATCTGACCAGAAATCCTTGTCTTCCTTCCACTTCACTTAACTGACCCCTACTATATCTAGATATTGAGCCTTTGCATTTCCCTTTTCAGATTTTCTAGTTTCCCTACCACGTTCAAGCTTCTGACATTCAACGCCCCGACTCGTAGAACATTATCCTTTCGTTGATTATTCAATTTTTTTCTCATGGTAACCTCCCCCTTGGCAGTCCCCTCCCGGAGACTACAGCTGCAAAAGTCATTGCAGAACTGAAAGTCGCATTTACGAACCCTGTCAGCATCGAACCAAAACGAAGGGCGCTCCATAATCAGGAAATTTCAGGGCGATGTGGAGTTTCATAACCACTTACGAGTGATAGAAATGACCGTTAGAGGAAAACGCGGTGCCGAATCAATGAAACTAGGGCTGCGGAATAATGGAAGAAAATCATTTGGTCTGAAGAGTCTCGTTTCAGACTTTTTTCAGCTTCTGGCTATCCCACTTCTCAAGAGTGAAACATGGTGGAAGTTAGGTGACGATTTGTGCGTTTTATATCATAGCCCCCACCATTGCTGTGTAAGGTCACATTACTGTCCAGTATTAAGAGACTGTTTTGGCTGATGAGATCCATCCTACTTTGGAAACGAGAATGAATGATCGCTATCCACCGTCATCATCTTTACCTGAACTTATCCCTATTTTCCAAGAAGAATAGTATAAGATTCGGCCTGTATTTATCCATTCGGAGACAGTTGGAATCTTCTTTGCATGCCAACAGTTTTCCTACCCTTAGGCATCGTTACGCCTTGCTTTCTTGGTGTTTCCATATTTTTGGACCCATGTATGATCTGTGAAAAATTGTACCAGACCATCTCCTCTCCCATTCCCACCCACCAGTCCGTTGTCTCCCACTATTTTTTCTCTTTCTTCTCTTAGTATTGGATTTCTGTCACCGCCACAGCTAAATTTTGTTCTCTCTTATCTGAATGTAAAGCATAGTGGCTTAATAAACAGATTTATCTTACTCCGTGACGATCGGCTAATCAAAAGTTGTAGTGAATAGTGTTTTCCTTCATCACCAACCCTTGATGGGCCTTAAGTACGTCATTCTCTCAAATATTTACGAGCTACCAGACATCACCTGCAAAAAAGTTACGTTCTACATCTACGTACATACTCCGCAAGCCACCCCAGGGTAAGCGGTGGAAGGTACCCTCTATCATTAACAGTAATTTCCTTTCCTGTTCCGCACGCAAACAGAGTGAGACAGAGTATATGCCTCCGTATGAGCCCTCGTTTCTCGTATCTTATCTTCATGATTCTTAAGGGGGGTAGGACGTCAAACGGGCCGACTTGGAGCACGAGAGGCACCACAGGACATTTTAATTTCCACTGTCTATACTTTTACAAGTAAATTCATATAACTTTGTCAGCATGACCAGGAAGGATTCAGGATTCACACACGTAGCAGCGGAAGTTCAAAAACATAACAAAATAATTTTTTTTGCATGTGGAAATTCATCATTTTTTCACTTACTATTGGCTACATTTGTTTCTGTAAGTACACTTCTCTTCATAAGTAAGAGACACTGTTCGATGAATTTTGCATAGCATACAAACCATACTTATAGGTGTCTGAAACTCTAGAATGTATCTGATTTTTGAAAAAAATGAATGAGCTGTTACGTTTTAAACATCATGTTTAGAAAAAAATCAAATTTTTTAGTTAATTATCTCAATTTTGACCACAGTTTCTAATAGATTTGGAAGATTTTAGAGTATCATACACCTGTAAGTATGGTTGATATGCTGTGCAAAATTCATCAAGGAATCTCTCTTGCTTGTGAAGAAAAATGTACCTACAGCAACAAATGCAACAAATGCAGCCAACAGTAAGTGAAAAAATGATGAACATCTATATCTAAAAAAAATATTATTTTATGTTTTTGCACTATGAGTGTGAATCCTGATTCCTTCCTGGTCATGCTGACAAAGTTTTATGAATTTATTTTTAAAAGTATAGACAGTAGAAAATAAAATGTCCTGTGGTGCCTCTCCTGCTGCAAGTCGGCCCGTTTCACGTCCTACCCCCCTTAAGCGTAGTATAAGTTGGCGGTAGTAGAATCGTTCTACAGTCAGCTTCAAATGCGCGGTTCTTTAAATTTTGTTAAGTGTTCCTCGAAAAGAACAACTCCTTCCGTCCAGGGAGTTCCGTAATACTTGCGCGTTGTCCGTACGTGCCAGTATGAAATCTAGCCGCCCGCCTATGAATTGCTCCCGTGTCTCACATTAATCCGCCCTGGTGCGGATCCCTAAAATTCATGCAATAACAAAGAACAGATCGCACTAGCGTCCTACATGCGGTCTCCTTTACGTATGAACCATGATTTCATAAAATTTTCCAATTGAATAGGAGTTCGCGTTCCCTACCACAATCCTCACATGTTCGTTCCACGTCATACAACTCTGCAACGTTTCGTCCAGGTATTTAAACGACGTAGCTCTGTGAAGCCGGACACTGCTAATTCTGTATCCCAACATTAAGGGTTTGTTTTCCCTACCCAGCCACATAAACTTAGATTTTTCTACATTTAGAGCTAGATGCCGTTCATCACATCAACTAGGACTCAACGATGACACTTTCCCATTCATCTCAGCAACATCAGCCAACAATCGCAGTTTGCTGCCCGACATGTCCGCCAGATTAATTACGTATACGGAAAATAAAGCGGTCCTATCACAATTCCCCGGAGCACTCCCGACGATATCCTTGTCTCTGATGAACACTAGGCGTCGAAGACAACCTATTTGATTCTAGCCATTTGCTCCGTTTACAGTCAGCAGAGCTGCAACGAGTCAAATGCTTTTCGGGAATCTGGAAGTACGGAATCTACCTTTCCCCTTCATCCATATTTTTTTCCCTTTATTGTTATTTTAATACCTGTCAGCGGCATGCTACGCCGGTCTTCAGCCATAGTGTTGACAATGACATAACACAGATTGGAGAAACAGAATGAACATAGAGACAGGCTAAAAAATAGTGGTCACAGATACACAAAAAACATGGAGTCGTTCACACTCGACGATAACGACACTGGAAACACGTTGACACGGCGCACAATTGAATGTAGAAGCGTGACGGCGGAGACTGAAAACACAAAACGACGTCACCCACACGAGACACTGATGGCGATGATCTCCGGCGCTGAAAGTCCACGTAGTGTGTGCAAGTCCGGGGACCTGCCAAGAGGGGAAGAAAGGTGAAGGGGAGAGAGGGTGGGGAGGGGAGAACAAAGATGCAAATGGCTGAGGAGCTGGGAGGAGGGGTAGTGAGACAGGGGAGGGAAGCCCGGGGGAGGGGTGGGGAGAAAGGTAGGATGGAGGGAATGTGCCCAAAGGAACAGACAGAGGAAGAGGGAGGGAGGATCAAAGTTGGTAGCAGGGGTATATGGATGGGAGGAGGGCATCATCAGGGAGGGGGAGCTGGCGGAAGCCACCTTGGGAAAGGAGGGTGGAGAGATGGAGACCAGGTGGGATGTGGGAATACAGGCGTGGCAGCGGGTTGGGGCGGGAGAGGATGGGCGAGACAAGTGGGTGAGGAGGATCGAGTTTACGGGAGGTGTACTGGATCCGTATCCTCTCAAGGAAAAGGAGGAGGTGGGGGAATGGTATGAGGTTGTACAGGATCCGCATGGGGGAGGGGAGATGGATGCTATAGGTGAGGCGGAGAGCATGGTGTTCAAGGATATGGAGGGATTTATAAAAAGTAGGGGGGGCGAAGATCCAGGCCAGATGGGCATAAAAAAGGATAGGGCAGATGAGGGATTTGTAGGTGTGGAGTATGGTGGAGGGATCCAGACCCCACTTACGGCCGGAAAGGAGCTTGAGGAGACGGAGTCGGGAGTGTCCCTTGGCTTGGATTGTCCGGAGGCGTGGGGTCCAGGAGAGTCGACGGTTCAGGGTGATGCCAAGGTACTTAAGGGTGGGGGGGAGGGCGATAGGACGGCCATCAAGGAGATGGAAGGAAGGAGCGGTTTTGCCTACAATGATCGCCTGGGTTTTGGAGGGATTGACCTTGAGCAACCACTGGTTGCAACAAGCGGTGAACCGGTCATGATGAAATTGGAGAAGGTGTTGGGAGCGCTGCTGGGTGGGGGCAAGGGCAAGGAAGGCGGTGTCATCGGCAAACTGGAGAAGGTGGACGGGGGTGACGGCGGCGGCATGTCCGCCATATATAAAAGGTACAGAAGAGGAGAGAGGACGGGGCCTTGGGGCACAGCGGCGAGGGAAAAAAGGTGTAGGACTCTGTGTTATGGATGGTGACGTAGGAAGGACGGTGGAAGAAAAAGGAGCCGATCAGACGGACATAATTAATGGGAAGGGCGAAGGTTTGGTGCTTTAAGAGGGGACCGGAACGTCATACGCGGTCATAAGCACGTTCGAGGTCCAGGGAGAGGAAGATTGCGGAGCGAAGGGAATTAAGCTGTTTGGAAAGGAAATGAGTGAGGTGAAGGAGAAGGTCGTCAGAAGAGAAGGATGGCCGAAAGCCACACTGGGTAACGGGAAGGAGGCGGTGCTGGCGGAGATGCTGGTGGATGAGGCGGGTGAAGATAGATTCCAGGACCTTGCTGAAGATCGATGTAAGGCTGATGGGACGATAGGAGGAGACGGCGGACGGCGGTTGACCAGGTTTAAGGAACATCAGGATATGGGAGGTTTTCCACAGGTCGGGGTAGTAACCGGTGGACAAGACTACATTGTAGAGCCTGGCCAGGGTGAAGAGGAAAGAGTCAGGAGCTTCACAAAGGTGACGGTAGGTGACATGATCGTGACCAGGAGTGGTGTTGCATTTCGTGCGGAGTGTAGCAATGAGATCCTGTGTAGTGATAGGAGCATTGAGTTCCGTGTGTGCAATGTGGTCCAAGTACTGGAAGAACAGAAGTGTCAGTTCAATCGCGGACATCCGAGAAGAGAGAGTAATCGAACTGGGGATCATCAGGGATGGAAAAAACATCGGAGAGGTAAGAGGCAAAGTGATTGGCCTTACTAACGGTGTCAGGGAATGGGTGATCATCATGGAGAAGAGGATAGTAGGGTTTAGTTCCGGTAAGGCGACGGAAGGCTGACCAGAACTTGGACGTGTTTATAGGAAGGGTAGCATTTAAATGGGTGCATGTCTGTCGCCAGTCCTGGCGTTTCTTAGCCGTGAGCAAATTTCGAATGTGTCGCTGGAGTTGCCGGTGGCTTTGGAGTGTGTCCGGGTGACGCGTGTGGAGGAACGCATGGTAGAGACGGTGGGATTCACGGAGGAGGAGGACAGCCTGTAGGGGTAAGGTAGGACGGTGGGGGTGGATTGCGACAGTAGGGACGTGGGCCTCTACAGCCTCAGACAAGGCCTGCTGGAGAAAGGAGGCGGCATGGGTTACATCATCAGGGAGGTGGTATGTGAAGGGGTGGCTATCGACCTGGGTAGAAAGGTTATCCCGGTAGGCATTCCAGTCGGCATGGGAATAGTCATGGACATACTTTGGGGGAGGGTCATTACGAGGGGCGTGGCGGGGGCGACGATCGTCTGAAATGGTGAGGAGGACAGGGAGATGGTCGCTACGAATAGGCTCCAGGACATCCACCGTTATGCGGCCAAGGAGGGTAGGGGAGGAAAGGATAACATCGGGAGTGGAGTTAGATTCAGGACGGGTGTGCTGGGGGATGGGAATGAGGTCGCCTTGAAGGGAGGAGAGGAACCGATGCCACCGCCGTAACTTGGCGGCGGAACGACTATGGATGTGGAGGTCGGCGGCGGTCACGTGGGAGGAGAAGGTTCGGTCAGTGTGGGAGAGGAAGTCGAAGGGAATAGCAACGTTAGGGCGGACGTAGATGGTGGCGCAGGTGACGGTAAGGCCGAGGAAGAAGAGACTAAGGATCAGGTGCTCGGTGGGGTCGGGAAGGTGAGGTTTGAGCCGAACCGGGATCTGGCGGTGGTGACCAATGGCAACTCCGCCACGCGCAATCGGGAGGGGATTATGGGAGCAGTGAAGGAGGTAGGGTGACGTGTGGACGGTGTGGTGGGGTAGGAGGGAAGTTTCGTTGAGGAGGAAGGCATCCACACAGTAGGTGGAAAGGGTGTGCAGGAAGATGTTCTTGTTGGCGGGAAGGGAGCGGATGTTGTTGAAAAGGATATGGTGCTGTCGCGCCATGACACGGATTTAGACAAGGGTGTCAAGACAGGAGAAGGTGAAATGAGCCTGGTTGTTGGAGTAGGTGGCATACATTTTCAAGTGGAAAATGGAACAGATGGCGAGGAAGACCTGTTGGAGGATGTGAGGGCGCTGGAAAGGGTGGACGTTTTGTAGGACAATTGGGAGGGACCTGATGATGTCCTCAGCGGTGGGAGGGGTGGGACGAAGGGAATTGCCAGGAGGGGTGGGGGGGTCCAGAGGACGGACAGGTACGGTGAGTTCAGGAGTGGTCGGAGGGGGTCGGGCTTTACCCTTTTTGGAGTAGGTGGGATGGGGGAGATTGCAGGTATTGCAGGAGGGAGGGGATTGGAGGTTAGGGCACTTCCGGAGGAAGTGCGCTTGTCTACAATGAGGGCAGGTGGGAGCCTCACGGCACTCTGCTGTTGGGTGTGCATTATAGCACAGACACCTCTGGGAGTGCAGGGATTGAGGAGGGGAACGGGAGGGGTCGAGCTAGTAGCGCTGGTTGAGGAGCAAGGCACCCTCCTTCAGGAGACGGTCATTGGAGGGGGTGTCCTCAGAGAAAACCTGCATAAGTTCGGTGGGGCTGGCCGAGTTGAAAATGTGGCGGTCCGCCCGCACCTCCAGCGTGGGTTGGCACTTGAGCTCCGCCAACACCTCCTCCTCCGTGATCGACGGACTGAGCCGAGTGATCACGGCAGTGAGGGTCGGCGGGCGATGTGGGGTTTGGGGTTGGCAGGTTGGAGATGGAGAATTAGCAAGGGTGATGGAAGCATGGTGGCCAAAACGGGTGATGGGGAGGCGGGAGAATATGTCAGTATGGAGGGTAACACCGGGGGAGGAAATGAGGACGGAATCCTGTCTGGGAGTGAGGAGAGAGATGGGAGCACCAGGGAAGTGTTGGCAGAGGAGGAGGGAAAGACTCCGGGCCTCAGGAAGGGAAGGATCGGGATGGGAGAGGAGGTATTTGTATAAAGATTGGGGTAGGTTGAGGAGGAGGTGGGGGGAGCAGTGCCACACAGGGAGACATCCATGGCATCTTGGGGGGGGGGGGCGGGGAAGGAGGATGGGGCGGGGCCTTTTTGGGAGCAGAGGAGGTGGTGGTGCCACTAGGGCGCTTAATGGCGGCAGAAGGGTGGGTGATGATATGAGGGACAGGAGCTATAGGGAGGTGGCAGGAAGGGCAGGTCCTGGCGTGAACGCAGCAGCCGGCGCCGGAGATGGTGACGGTGACTGTGAAGGCAACGGCGATGGCGATGGCAGCGGTGGTGATGGCGAAGGCGATGGGGAGAGTGGGGCATGGACAGTGGCCCGACGGGCCACCACCCTAGCTGGAGCTGCAGTGACAGGCTGGGGGAGTGGGGGGAAAGGATCAGAGGGAGAGGAGCGGGAGGAAGATGCTGGGGAGGGGGCGACAAAGAGAGAGGGCGAAGGGAGAGTAAGAAGAGGAGGGATGGAAAGAGGGGGGTGTGACTGGGCACACCATGTAATGGTGGTGGTGGCAGCAGAGGGGGAAGTGTAAACTATGGTTGTGGTGGTAGTGGTCGTAGTGGTGGTAGGGGCTGACATGACGACAAAAAAACTGGGAACAGGCGGAGACGAAGACGGATACAGAAGAAGACGAAGACGGATGAAGACGTAAACGAAAGACGACGAAGACGGATGAAGACGTAGACGGAGGAAGACGAAGACGAATGAGGACCAGAGTCCCAAGCTGCTGGCGCTGGCGCTGGCGCTGGCGCTGGCGCTGGCGCTGGCGCTGACGCTGACGCCGACGATGGCTGGCAGGAATGCCGCCACAGCTGCTGCTGCTGCCGCAGACGGGTCCGGGGCCGGGACCGGGGCCGCTGCTGCTGCTGCTGCTGCTGCTGCTGCTGGAGGGCTTGCTGGCCGGCTGGACCGCTGCTGCTGGCCGGGACCGCTGCTGCTGCTGCACGGCTGGACTGCTACTGCACGGCTGGACCGCTGTTGCTCGGCTGGCTGGCTGGCTGGCTGGCTGGCTGGCTGGCTGGCTGGCTGGCTGGCTGGCTGGCACCTGAAACCCTAGCGTTTCAATTAGTGCGGAAATTGCCTAATTTAAAGGCGGTAACCTTGCGGAGTACTGCCGGAGATCCTCTTCATTCATAGTTCGCAGTATATTATATGTGAAAAGAGTAAGTAAGCTATTTTACACGAGCAATGCTTTCTAATACCTTACTAATTCGTGGACTGCTCGGTCTCAAGGAAATTTCTTATATTCGAACTGAGAATATGTTCAAGAAGTCTGCAGGAAATCACTGTAAAGGATACTGGTCTGTGCCTTGTTTCTAATTTATACGAAATGTGTGTGGTAGAATGTATATGGTTGATGTGGTATCGATAGCTACGGTACCACAACATAGGAGCGCCCTCGTAGGTTGGCACTACGAGAGCGGGCGAACAACGCCGACCACAGCGCCCTCTAGCTGACGCTGTGGAGCTCGACGAGCGCCGTTCCACATTCAGCCCATTGGATCGCGAGTAGACGACCAAGAAACATTGTTTCTATTTCATAGTGGGCGAGCCATTACAGATTTTGCCTCTGTAACTTCTAGTAGCCGTTAGCTTTGATACGTGTACGGCTTCGCACCTACATGCTCATCTCAGCCAAAATTAAGTAACTATTTATGTACGCATATTTTTGCCTATAGTAAACTTGTAAAATTTACAGGCAGTACCGAGGTACTTCACCTTTTCCTGCCCCTACTCGCGTTCCTCACTCTCGGCCTATTTTGCAGCAGCAGTTCACAGGAGCAGATCCACGCGCCGCCTATACAGGCGGGATACAAAAGTAGATGCATATGGCGGAGTGGCATTCACGCGAGTGAAGGTCGAGGAGCCATTTGGAGGTGGTCGTGGCTAGGACCTCCCGTAGGGTAGACCATTCGCCTGGTGCAAGTTTTTCGAGTTGACGCCACTTCGACGACTTTCGTGTCGGTGGGGATGAAATGATGATGATAAGGACAATACAATACCCAGTCCCTGAGTGGAGAAAATCTCCGACCCAGCCGGGAATCGAACCCAGGCCATTATGTATCACATTCCGTCGCGCTGACCACTTTTTTTTTTTTTCATTTTGTTCGTTGTAGATCGTTGCGTTTAGTCGTTGCGGACGTCACAATGACATCCGTTCAAGTTCGTTTGTTGATCGTTCCTCTCAGTTTTTTTTTATTAAAAAGGCCAACCGGCTCTCTGACTGCACACACTGATCTACCGTGCCGGCTAAAATGTGGAACGCTTCACGATTTTACGTGGCATTCTCGCTCAGGGGCCATGCTAATCTTCTCTACCAGGGGTGGACGGAGGTGGTCGTGAACATTATGAATGCATTGAAAGAAGAAGAGCACCAAAGTACCAGAACGAACAATACACAGCTACGTGAAGTATAGGCAGCGGTCAAAAATGTGATTATCGCCTAGCTGAGTAGGAGACTTCCGCTTACTTAGAACGGTTGCTGTCAGGAGCACAGCTACGCTGTACCTTCTACTACTCACGCAGGGGTGTTTAAAATCTTGTACAGGATATTCAGAAGAAAACACTTATATTTTTAATCGTCCTTTTAACCTGACTGTGAAACATAAAGATTCGTTTAAATAATCAAAATTAGTCCAATATGATAGTGAAACAAGGGTGGAAGATGTCCATTCTCCGTCCAGTGGTTTCTGCCAATGTTTATGGTGACGATACAACTGTTGTTTTAGGCAGAGTGTGATTTACGCCATACGTGTTTCCGTAATTAATTGCGCGTTTGTAGTTCTTTCGGAAGTTCAAACTTCGCCTAGCCTTCTGAGCTGTTATTCCAATTAAATAACAAAGCAGCCCACCCACCCAGGTCCCAGCTGAGCCGAGCGGCAGCGGGGGGACGTTTGCACAGACCCCGGCACTCAGTGGACTGGATCCCCGTGTTGGAACCGGAGAGTAATTTTCGGCTACAGCCCGCAGCGGTGCCCTCTTAACCTATTTATAACGGATTTTCGGCGAGCGGGAGAAAATTCGCAGAGCTTCGGTGCGCTTACCATTTAAATCCTGCTGGTCCGGAGAAGGTCGGACTCAGAGGAGAATGGTGAGGGGAGGAGGGGTTGGTGGGGAGCGTGGGGGAGGATAAAATCGGCGAGGGCTCGGCTTGGAAGGGAAGAAGAGAAAGGGCGAATGGCGGTCGCTACTGCTGCTCGCAGGACGGCAAATCTCTTACGCAGCTAATTCTTGCACATTAGCCGCTAATCCTGCTTCCGTTATTTATACAATTTGGAGACCGAAATTTCCATATTCCTGGCGCCAGCACTGAGGATCACCCCTCCGACACTATTACTCCGCAAACTCAGCAGCACTGCCCGAGGTCTACCAAAACGCCCCTCTTCCTCTAGAGATTCTCGTCACTCCATATTTAAGACCACTGTTCCTTCCAAAGTCGTGGAAAATGAAATATGAGAGAGAAACAGAGACCGGGAAGCAACCAGAAAACTTTACTTTCCTGTATAACAATCTTAATGTACACGGACACGTTCCTTATGCTTTTGATAAGTACATTCGCCATAAATTTCTTCTCGTAACCCTTTGTACACTCTGAATAGTGTAACCACTTAACGATGTGTACAGCCGATGTGTGCATAACCTGCAGGAAAACGATTGAAGTTCTTACTAATACTGACTTCGTAATTTGTATTTTAAATCGTGGATGACCATGTCTAAACAATATTCCAATAACTATATCTCCATCCATATACATACTCCTTAAGTCACAGCACGGTGAGCGGCCTATACTTCACGTAGCTGTGTATTGTTCGTTCTGGTACTTTGGTGCTACTATTTATTTCCTTGCCTGTTTCACTTGGAAACAGAGTAAGAGAAAAGCAACTACCTACGTGCCACCGTAACAACCCTAATTTCTCTTATCTTTGTGGTCTTTAGGCGAAATGTATGTGGGCGGCAGTAGAATGCCGCTCCTCCAAATTTTCTCAATAGTGTTCCTCGGAAAGAATGTCGCCCTCCCTCCAGGGATTCCGATTTGAGATTCCGAACCATCTCCGTAATATTTGCAAGTTGTTCGAACCTACCAGTAACAGATCTAGCAGAATGCCTCTGAATTGGTTAGATGTCTTCCTTCAATCCGACAAGGTGTGAATCCCAAACACTCGAGCATTACTAGCGTCCTAAACGGGGTCTCCTTTGCAGATGAATCTCCCCAAACACCGGTCAAACATTCACCTTCCCTACCTTCTCTTACATTCCCCTTTCATTTCATATCGCTTTGTAACATTAACGCTCAGGTATTTAAACGACGTGAATGTGTCAAAAGGTTCAAATGGCTCTGAGCACTATGGGACTAAACATCTGAGGTCATCAGTCCCCTAGACTTAAAACTAGTTAAACCTAACCTAACCTAAGGACATCACACACATCCATTCCCGAAGCAGGATTCGAACCTGCGACCGTAGCGGTCGCGCGGTTGCAGACTGAAGGGCCTAGAACCGCTCGGCCACTCGGCCACACCGGCCGTCGTGACTGTGTCAAACGGGACGCTACTAATAGTGTATTCGAACATTAGGAGTTTGTGTTTCCTACACAGCTGCACAAACTTACGTTTATATTTTTCTACTTTTATTTCTGGCTTATAGCCACCTGAACAATTAGAAATTTTGTCTGTCACCTCGTATCATCCTACAGTCATCAAACGACGTTACATTCCCGCATACCACAGCGTCATCAACAAAGAGCCGCCGAACGCTCTCCGTCATGTCTGCCACAATGTTACTAAAGGTGAAGAAGAGTGTTCCATTTTAGGTCAGATCAGGAATTGTGCCAGACAGTGTGGCTCTATGAAAGAGATTTGACGTTGTAAGACGTGTATATTTCTATTGTCTATTGTCGAACCACAATTTATGAAATATGTTTATATTTTACTAATAGGATTAAGTAGGAATAATTAATATTTGTTATGTTGGAAATAATTGTTGTAGTAGGGAAAGTCTACACCAAAGTATTGTTTGCAGGAGAGACCGCACATTGATATAATTTTAAAAAGGGCGGGAGAAACGGCGTATGGATACATTTTAAGAAAAGAGCGAGAATGACCGCGCATTGATACATTTTGTAATGGTAGCAGGGATTGTCTGCACCAGAAAGCATTGTTGGCGGGAGAGACCGCACTTTAGCGTTCGTAGGAAGTCAGTACTAAGCGAGGAATGAAGCGAGTCGGTAGCAGGTCTGAACTGAGAGGTTGAGAGGAGCGGTGTGCTTGCCAGCCACCAGATATGATTTACAAGAGGTTATAAACGGATGTACAGAGACATCACCTAACTATTATCATAAGAGGAACTAATATTATTGAATTATTTTTTTGAGAAACTCAAGACTACTGAAGGTATGTTTGTGCCATGTTAGTTGTAAGAGTATTGTAAAAAGTAAGTCCCATTTGAACGTTTGTAAAATCATTTCATTCAAAATATAATTAATTTTTGCTAGCAGTATTGCATTACTGATTATAATCCATCCAAAAAACCATCAACGTAAAACTTTGCAAGAAAAAAATTAACTGTGAATTACGTAACGTCAGTCAAATTAATTAACGAATAACATCAGCTTTGCTATTAAAGAATAACGATAGCTTTGGTAATAAATGACAGCCCACCAGTAGCTAATAAAGTATAGTAAAACAGAGTAAGTATATTCATGTCGCAGTTCGGTGGCGATCGAGTAACAGTAAAAAAAGGTAAGGAACCGTTTTGGGTTATTGCAGGTAACGACTGAGGGCCACGACGACGAAACATTCTATGTTTCGTCGAAATAGTCAGAAAATCACTGTTAATAAGCAGCAGTTAAATTTGTATGCGAAGATTGAGAAAGAGAATAAATTTCAAAGGGAAGACTTCATTTGTTATTTCTAAGCAAGAGATAGAAATCCAAAGGAAATATTTCATAGGTTATTGTGAAAGGGAAGGTTGCGTAAGAAAAGAAATATAGAGGAGACGGGAAGGGTGCAACGTTGACAAATAGGAGCATTAGAATTTGGAAAATGATCTTGTAAGTTCAGTTGTCTTGATCGCAGTGGGTGGATTTACAACAGTTTGCCGATTTCGACTTTTATCAATTATCATCGTGAAGTACAAAATACGAAGTCATTGCTAAATGTAAAAATGAAAAATTGCGAGTAAGACGAAAATGAAAATGTACCCAGTATCTTACAACAGCAGTGACATGTAGTACACCCGTCTAACGTCCATATTGATCACTTGGCATCAACTGCAAAGCCTGTTCATGTGTTATACTTACGGAATAAAAACTGTTATGTTCGTAGAGGGCGAAAGAGCCTGATTGATTTACATGCGTGAAAACTAAAATTTAAAACTATCATATACTGTTTACAGCCAGATCATTATTATTCACGTTTATCAAATATAATCAACCATAATTTTGATTTTTTATAGATGCTCGTTGTCACAACTGTAATGCAATTCGCACACAGGACGATTTAGCTAACGTTGACGCGGAGCTGTAAAAATTTAGTGATCTCATTTCCTGTTATTTCCCGTTGAGAAATCAATGTCATACGAGAAACACAGAGTACTTTTCGCAATAGTTTGGCAACTCGCTACGGAAGGTTGAACCATTAGGAGGTAAGAACGCTTTCTACGTCACAAACAGAATTTGAGAGACACCATATTGTATTTATCGTTTTTTGTTGAAGTTTATTTGGTGAATTTTATATTTTAATTTACAGCCTATGAATATATGCTGTTTCTAAGCACAAGCACACATAGCACCTCTCAAAACACTTCGTTATTGGCACGATTTGTTCTAATTAAATGATGGAAAACGCCACATAGGTGGTTAAAGAATTTCCGTATAGAGTTATTTGCAGGCTATAACTCGCATGTTTTGAATGTACACCGTTTTGAGCCAAGGGAACATTGAAAATTCATCAAAAACGCGTCGATCTTGTTAGGATTTGCTATAATCGGATGACAGTTAATTACACATCGGCGACTAAAGGCTACAGAAGATCCTAACATTAAATGCAAGGTCGCCCAGCGGACAAGGTTGTGGGATTTTCGTGTTAATATAAATAATTTCCGTAACATTCGATGCCATGTAAATATAAGTGCACTCTCAAGACTGATGTTGTTCACTTTTATGCAGTTTGATAAAATGATGTTCTTACTTCCTGGAAGCTAGGCCGGCCGGAAGCTAGGTACGGTCTCAGGTTCGAATCCTTCCTCGAGCATGGATGTGTGTGATGTCCTTAGGTTAGTTAGGTTTAAGTAGTTCTAAGATCTAGGGGACTGACGACCTCAGAAGTTAAGTCCCATAGTGCTCAGAGCCATTTGAAGTTTTGAACCTGGAAGCTAACCTTCCCTTTCCATGTTCTAACATGTTCATGTCTATTGAAGTTTTGTGTATACTAGAGACAGTACAACGTGATTAGCATATGTATAAGGAGGAAACGTTCGTTTTAATAGAGCTAACGTAAGAATGTTACGCGCCACAATTTTCGTAAACAAAATGCGTGGCTCCGGTGCCAGATGCAGCAGACATCTGTCGCTGGACAGCGCTACAGTGGTAAACCACGATAAGTAGCACGGCCCATTTCATGTGGGTCGTGTGATCGTGAGACTGAATTTCACTTCTGCGTCCACGTTACCGTTAGCTGCCTCGTCCCCTGTCAGGAAGGCTTTCCTTAGTTTGTACACTGACGAGGAATGAGGGAAGGAAAGGAATACGCCGAAGTGGGAAGAATTTATCACACACAGAAAATTACCTCACATGGTTCACTGACGTCATAGCTGTAGTCAAAGAAACTCAACAGGTAGCGAGTCTGAGACATCCCTACTTCTCTGTTGTCTTGGAGCTAACGTAACGTCAAGTGAAGCACCTATAGCTGTCGCGGCAAAAAGCATCGCATTCTTTTCGCCATGCGATGTGCGAGACAGATGGTTCAAATGGCTCTAAGCACTATGGGACTTTCCGTCTGAGGTCAGCAGTCCCCTAGACCTAGAACTACTGAAACCAAACAGACCCAAGGACATCACACACATCCATATGCGGAGGCAGGATTCGAACCTGCGACCGTAGCAGCAGTGTGGTTCCAGACTGAAGCGCCTAGAACCCCTCGACCACAGCGGCAAGCGCGAGACAAATCACACGACGTACTGCTCCGCGACTTCCTCTGAAAGGCGCGTTGCATAATCTATATGCACTGCTACACATATCTTATCACACTAAATAACAGTTCCCACCATTGCTTTGTCCCGCGAGACAGGGCTACAGCAGTCACCTGTTCTATGCCGCTAATCAGTAACCTATGGCAACCCCATATCCGACAACTGGATTGAAAATGAGAATCTCCTCCATACACAAAACAGAATAATAATCTAACTTTAAAGAGTGAAAGACGCAAGCAAAAATACCACGAGTTTCCACCAGAACAAATGGAATTCGGTCTCTTCTACAAAAACTTGCGAAGCCCATCTCGTTGTTATCCAACACTACCTCTAGAGAGTACGCAGAGTAAGTAGATGCACAGTCGGTGGGGAAAATGCCAAGCACTGGAGGGGAAGTGACGTTGTAAACTGAAGCCTACACTCACAGTTTTTGTAAACATTAAGTAGAACCCCTGCACACCCGCACTTGCATGGTATCCATCCAAAGAGCCTGTCACCTCTGCCTTGGTTAATATCTGAAAAGAATTCCCCTGGAAACTCAACAAAAGTATCGATTTATTTTCGCCTGACTCGTCAACCATCTCGAACTACTAGAGAAAATCTACACCTCTCTTGTTGTCATGTTAAATTCTGCGTGTTTTGCAGAGTTCAGCTGATTTTACACTCTGGGTTTACACAATGTCACCTAATTAAAATGTTGTGCAGATGCAATTGTGATATAAGTCTGAAACAGTAGTCTGTCAAGTCTATAAACTGAGGACAAGTAAGGTGAATAGGTTATGAAGGAGCTCATCTTTGGTACAAAAATAAATGTGTAATTTTTTCACTTATTCAAAACTAACTCAATTTCTCATTTCAGCGACCTTCTTTCATCGAAAAAATCTGTAATTAGTGGAATAACGCGGTAGATAATGAAGTTTCGCATAATAGCCATATGGAAAAATACTCTCCTCTTTGTGTGTTGTCATTTGCCAAGACCTCGTTTTATGTAATATGAGGAATGTTATGCATATTTCACATTCTGGCTTTATCGCTGGCACACTCGGTCACTAATGAGTGTGCTACATAAGATCAATTTTCTTGAGATTGGTGACACGCAAGTGTGAAGAGAAGTTCAATATGGTAGCTAAATTTCATATGCAGCAACGTATTATGTGATATGCATCAAACACAAAATCACAGCTACCCTATTTCTCATTCCAAAATTTTTTCAACTTCGGCAAGTCTCTTGCTTAAATACAAATATTACAATAACTATAACCATTAACGAAATGATGAAGCTGACATAAATCTATAATTAACGCAAAAATTATTTTTTTGACAGAATGGTTTCTGTAAAATCATTCGAGAAAAACTGCAGGGCATGCGCATCACTCTTGTCGTGTTGTGTATCGCCAACTGTGTACTAATGGGTGAACAACATTGGCGTCCTCTTCTCAACAAGCGAATGAAATCGCCCAGCACTTCGGACAAAAATTGGTCACTGAGCGCTGGTCACCGTATCCTGCTCAAACTCTACCCTGCTGATGTCTCCACATTCGAACATGAGACAGCTGTCCATATAGTAAATGCTTGCTAATTAAGCTGTTCCCTTTCTCGCCATTGCAAGAAAACTATCGATCACTGAGTATCATTCACTCTTCATGCCATATATGCAACAGTTTTCAATGCTCAGCACGACCATGCAGGATCCTCAACTACTCTCCTATCCGTGCTCCGTAAAACTATTTTTAACCTGCAGAAATTTTGGACAACCAGCTTCCCGAGCAGAATGTAGGCCCCTCAATTGACCATTTCCTGCTAACACTTACAGTAAATCTAATGTTCAGCTTCCTGCCAACCCTACGAGAAGCTTTTTTTTTCCAAACGGTGTTAGGAAATACAGACAATCCTGTTGGAAATCAGCTGCGTTCGAAAACATCAGGGTTCGGCTAAGCCGCCACTATCTGGCTGGATAAGGAAAGGCCCAGTAGTTTGAGTGCGTAAGACATATTCTCCATGATGTGAGGCACACAAATGAATAGGTGGAAAGAGACACAGATGGAGAACAGAATCGAGCAAACTATAACGAACCTTTATCGCTTATTATTAAAGTTATCAGATAAAACGCAAATTCTTTAATTCAGTCCCTACTGTCATAAAAGCTCAATCCTGTGCTAGCTCTTGCTAAACAACTGCTAATCTTCGCTACCGTTACTAAAACTTCTCGGTGACTTCTCTTTAATAAACTGTTAGATTCGAAAAGCACAGCATCCACAGTATCCTCTCTCCTTGAGCAGCACAGCCGCCGTCGTCGTCGGCTGATACTCGTATCCGACTTTTAATTTCTCTCCTGAGAATTCCTTTGTCACGGTTCAGGCGTGGAAGCGTCGTTGTTGGCTTAGCAATCCAATCCTAGCGTGGAACAGGCGGCCACAGACATTACAGCTGATGGAAGGTGGAGAATGTGGCTGAGCCTGGAGGAGTTTACGTCTCCGGCGTTTGTCATTCTCCATTCTTCGACGTTCCAGCTCAAAGTTATGAAGAGCATTTGAGGTAACTGAGCGCCAGCCACTTCGATCTTCTGCTATTGTGGGCCAGCTACTCGGATTACTCGGATCGATGTTTAAGTTTTTCAGATTTTTCTTGTACTGATCCTCATAACGCTTGAGAGGGGAACCTCGTGGCCTTTTATCTGTGCTCACTTCACTGTACAGCATTTGGCGTGGAAGCCTGTCATTCTTCATCCGCTGGACATGTCCGACCCATCTGAGTTAATACCCAATGATAAGAGCTTCCATAACGAGATTTTCACTCTGCAGCGGAGTGTGCGCTGATATAAAACTTCCTGGTAGATTAAAACTATGTGCCGGACTGAGACTCGAACTCGGGACCTATGCCTTTCGCGGGCAAGTCGCGGGTGAGTCGTGCTTTGGTAGCTCAATAAGCTCCATCGGGATGCTGTCAGGTCCAGCAGACTTCTCAGGTTTCACACTCTTGAGTGCTTTGCAAAATTCTTGAAAAGTTGGAGGATCAGCCATACAGGGTTGTGGAGGGTGCTGTGGGACATTTTTGAGAAAATTTCCAGCGGCAGTAGAAGGACGGTTTAACAGTAAGCTGAAGTGCTCTTTCCAACGATTTAAGACATCCTGACTTTCAGTAGGAATGGTGGAGTTGTCAGCAGCTTTCAGTGTTCCTGATGAGCAGCGGATAGGTCCACACAGCTCTTTAATACCAGCGTAGAAGTCACGTAGGTTCCTTGCATCGGAAAGATTTTGGAGTTCTGTGGCTTTCTGTTGCCACCATTTGTTCTTCATTGCTCGTATTTCACTTTGACATTTCTGCTTGAGTTCTTGAAAGTGTGCTTTTTTTTCTGCGGAGGACGAATCTTGAACAAGGGATAGGTAAGCATCTCACTTTGCATTGATGATGGCTTGGATTTCTCAATGGTTATCATCAAACCAGTCACTTCTTTTCCGTGCACTAAACCAACAACATTATCAGCAGTTTCGTTGATGATGTTCTTTAATGTGGTCTGTTCTTGTTCGACATCATCTGTGGTTGCTGAAGCTTTGTTAAGTTGTTCAGGCAGTATGTCTTGGAAGTGTGAGCGAACATTTTTGTTGTTCAGGCCGCTTATGTTGGATTTTCTGCGTGGTGGGTTTCAAAAGTGGGGTCATGATTTGCGATGCTTTGGTACTCTCAAACGGCTGACTAAAAGTCTATGATCAGTCAAGCACTCACCGATGTTTAGTGCTGCTTTTGTGATGAGAATGTCTTTCTTGTCACGCTGTCGAGTAATAACGTAGTCTATAAGATGCGATGTTTGGAGCGTGGGTGCATCCACGTGGTCTTATAGCGGTTAGGCAAGCGGAATTAGGTATTGGGGATGAAAGGCTCGTGCTTAGCACATAAACCAAGAAGTAACAACCCATTTGCATTGCAGTTTCCGACCCCTTGTTTATCCATGACGTCTCTCCAAAAACGGTTGTCCCTTCTCACTCTGGCATTGAAATCACCAAGTAAAATTAAGTTATCTTTAATGGGTATCTTAGAGAGAGTACTGTTCAGTTGGTGGTAGAACTGATTCTTTGTGTCTTCATCACTGTCTAAAGTAGGAGCATATGCGGAGACGAAGGTGATGAAACTGTCTGAACCAGTGGGTACTCTAAGAGTAATCAGTCTTTCATTAATTGGTGTAAGTCGAAGATCTCTCACTATTTTCGTTTTTAAGGCAAATCCAGTACCATCGATGCGTGGTTCTCTTGCATCCTTTCCCATCCAGAAGGTGTGTACCCCGAACGTACCTCACTAATGTGTCCCTCACCTGAGAGTCTTGTCTCACTCGAGGCAGCTCTGTCTACATCTAGCTGGGCTAGTTCTTGGGTGATAAGAGCGGTTCTTCTCTCTGGCCTGTAATTGTTCACGTCCAGGAGGGTCCTGACATTCCATGTCCCTATTGTCATAATTATTTCATTCTTCTTTTGTTTACGTCTGCAGTATAAGGAGTGACCTACTGGGTGCGGATTCCCAGCCCGGTACAAGTGTGACTTCCGATGTTTAGCCCACATTTTCTAAGGCCTTCCCCATTCAGGGTGGGCATCGGTCATCATAAATAGGCCTGCCCAGACGCAGATGCAGGACCGGATTCCCGAGTAGTTACATGGGTTCTCAGGAAGGCGACCATCACACACCTGCCGCCAATGTGCAGGTCCAGACTAGTAGCTTCCAGCCTCACTCGGAGCCTGCTACAACCGTCCTTACCCCATCGCCATTGGTCTTTAGAGAAAATGACAGGAGAAATTGCCATATGCGTTAATTTGTTTAAGGGGGATTACAGCTTGCGAGGAAGTGACCCACACACTATGATTCTGGAACAATTCATCACGGCACATATGTATGTGACATGTGACTTCAGGTACCAGGACTGCAGCGAACTGCCCCTAGCTCAATGATGGCTGAGCGGCTCCTTTACAGCCAGTTCGTCTGGCATGACCTCTTCCGCCTCCACGATCGTTGACAACCCGGGATATAAGATTCTTCTTCCGCTCGCTTCGCCGTTGGGTCGAAGGGTAGGTAATAGATACTGGAGGGGAAAGTGAAAGACACCCTTGGGCCTCGGAAACCAAATACCGTTGGGGTCGAAGAAACCAAGAGTTCACCAAGGGAGGCCGGATAGGAAAGGAAATAGGATAAGCCTGACACAAGTAAGTGGAAGTAATGCCAGGCTTAACTAAGGGCCACCTACGTGTTCCCAAGACGGGAGCCCTCTGCGGTATGAGCAAAAAAAAAGTATTGTGGGCAATAACACATTTATTCTATGAGCAGCATAGAATAAGTGTGTTATTGCCCACAATACTTTTATTGCTTTCTAAAATCGGGACTCTTATATCTGCCACGTTCTCTTCGATTGTAGTGTGATCGAATTCGATTAGTCGAGCCAAGCTCTTTGAGCTCTCTCTCTGTGGCACCACGGTAGCATGTTTACATCTTTGAGAGTTTCCAGTTGCAGAAACTAATCATGAACGGACGCAGGTCGAATAAGCCAGGCGGTTGTCTGGTGTTTTCTGGATTCAACGTGAACTGCTTCGGTGTGCTGAAATGCTGGTGATTGTGGTTGAGGTATTTATATTTGCTTTCCTTGGTGGTTAAGAGGTGATGTGTAGTTTATATAAATTGTGCATTTTAAAAATTCGCGAATTCATTTTGCAATTACTCTTCAATCAGAACTAGTAGTGAATTACTTTGTACAACGGCGTCCTTGCGTGTGGTGAAAAAAATGCTCACAGACTGCTGGCGTTTCATGAAATGGGAGCTGACTAATACGATTGAGTAATAGCTTTTCAGTCGGTTGCATTAGGGGTTAAAATTTATTTCCTTCTGCGCTAGGAATGGTTTATCGTCTTGCCGGAAGACGTATCCCGGGAACATTTAATTTCGTGACCTTGTTCTAGAATATCAGTTCATGTTACAATACACTCGCAACTCATATGGTGTCTGCGATTGTTTTGAGCACAATGTAGAAGTTATTTCTAACATTTCTCTGAATCATTCCGCTCAACTTAGGTCATTCATTTACAACCGAAGTGAAATGTGTCCTTGCTGCTGTCTTGTAGAGACCTGTTGGTACAGTATTCGTCACATCAATGATTGTAGTACTAAGAATTAAACTCCGTCCTTTCCATTACTCAAATTGCAGGTGCCTAAAGGTGGTCATTGGATGCCATTCGGAAATGCTGATGACTGTGGAACAACATGCATTTCGCATTTCTATAATTATGATACACTTTCTGGAAATTGTAATAGTGATGGACTCCCCACTTTCAATAGTACGTGAAAATTTTATTCTTAAATAACGTCATGATCTCATTTGTCTAAGAAAGCATATCACTAATTATCTTTCAATTATAAATTAAGTGAGTACAGATACGAAGAAACAGCCCCACTGGATAGCTATTAACTATAAGGTGGAAGTCTATACTTTACATACGCTTTGGACAGGTTTTTAGTTAGTGCAATACCTATTTCTGAGTGTTCAAACCCATAGCTGTTGGTATACATATTCAGAAACACATTTATTTATAACACATAAAAGCTTTAGAGCTGAGCTTTTATTACTACTTACGCCAGTTAAACGTTATCGTACCACACTGCATTGTTTCTGCAATAAATTATTCAGTAATCAAATGACAGTACTAGCTTTAACCTTATATAATCCCTTCGAACATGAACAAGTATGTGTTTTTATAGCATTCTAGTCAATTTTCGACTGCGAGAAAACCGCGAACGCTCGGAGAAGTCCGTCACAGATTACTCCCAGTTTCATTCTGTAATCTCAACTGTCTTCTTTCGTTTAACAATGTCGATTGCTTTTATCCTAGTATAGTCCTCACTGCTGTTGTAGCCTTCAGTCTGAAGACTTGTTTGATGTAGTTCTCCATGATGTACAAGCGTCTTTATCTCCGAATAATTGCTGCAACCTACATCCTTTTGAATCTGTTAACTGCATTCATCTCTTGGTCTCCCTCTCCAGTTTTACCATCTCCTCTTCAAAAAATGGTTCAAATGGCTCTGAGCACTATGGGACTCAATTGCTGTGGTCATTAGTCCCCTAGAACTTAGAACTACTTAAACCTAACTAACCTAAGGACATCACACACATCCATGCCCGAGGCAGGATTCGAAGCTGCGACCGTAGCAGTCGCACGGTTCCGGACTGCGCGCCTAGAACCGCGAGACCACCACGGCAGGCCTCTACTCTTCCCTCAAATATTTGTCATCCGTTTATATCTCAGAAACTGTCATATTCACCGACCTTCTTTCAATCAAATCATGCCACAAATTTCTTTTTTCTCGAATTATATTCAGAAGTTCCACATTCGGTACGTGGTCTTCCTCATCTAATCTTCAGGATTCTCAGCAGCACCACATTTGAAAAGCTTCTATTCTATTCTTGGCTGAAATGTTTATGTCCATGTTTCACTTCTACGCAAGCCTACATTTCAAATAAGTACCTTCATAAAATACTTCATAACAAATATATAATCGATGTTAACAAATTTCTCTTCTTCAGAAAAGGTTTACTTGCCGTTACCATTTACTTTTTATGTCCTTTTTAGTTCGGCCGTGTACCCGTGGTCTAGGGTTCGGCCGGCACGGTAGCTCAGCGTGTTGGGTCTGAGGTTTAGCTACCCTCTGTAATGTAATAAAAACTGAATGAACGGATCAATGAAAAACCTGAACGGGCGTCATCGGACGTCCGCCTTGAACAAATGCAACGAACAATATACACTCCTGGAAATTGAAATAAGAACACCGTGAATTCATTGTCCCAGGAAGGGGAAACTTTATTGACACATTCCTGGGGTCAGATACATCACATGATCACACTGACAGAACCACAGGCACATAGACACAGGCAACAGAGCATGCACAATGTCGGCACTAGTACAGTGTATATCCACCTTTCGCAGCAATGCAGGCTGCTATTCTCCCATGGAGACGATCGTAGAGATGCTGGATGTAGTCCTGTGGAACGGCTTGCCATGCCATTTCCACCTGGCGCCTCAGTTGGACCAGCGTTCGTGCTTGACGTGCAGACCGCGTGAGACGACGCTTCATCCAGTCCCAAACATGCTCAATGGGGGACAGATCCGGAGATCTTGCTTGCCAGGGTAGTTGACTTACACCTTCTAGAGCACGTTGGGTGGCACGGGATACATGCGGACGTGCATTGTCCTGTTGGAACAGCAAGTTCCCTTGCCGGTCTAGGAATGCTAGAACGATGGGTTCGATGACGGTTTGGATGTACCGTGCACTATTCAGTGTCCCCTCGACGATCACCAGAGGTGTATGGCCAGCGTAGGAGATCGCTCCCCACACCATGATGCCGGGTGTTGGCCCTGTGTGCCTCGGTCGTATGCAGTCCTGATTGTGGCGCTCACCTGCACGGCGCCAAACACGCGTACGACCATCATTGGCACCAAGGCAGAAGCGACTCTCATCGCTGAAGACGACACGTCTCCATTCGTCCCTCCATTCACGCCTGTCGCGACACCACTGGAGGCGGGCTGCACGATGTTGGGGCGTGAGCGGAAGACGGCCTAACGGTGTACGGGACCGTAGCCCGGCTACATGGAGACGGTTGAGAATGGTCCTCGTCGATACTCCAGGAGCAACAGCGTCCCTAATTTGCTGGGAAGTGGCGGTGCGGTCCCCTACGGCACTGCGTAGAATCCTACGGTCTTGGCGTGCATCTGTGCGTCGCTGCGGTCCGGTCCCAGGTCGATGGGCACGTGCACCTTCCGCCGACCACTGGCGACAACATCGATGTACTGTGGAGACCTCACGCCCTACGTGTTGAGCAATTCGGCGGTACGTCCACCCGGCCTCCCGCATGCCCACTATACGCCCTCGCTCAAAGTCCGTCAACTGCACATACGGTTCACGTCCACGCTGTCGCGGCATGCTACCAGTGTTAAAGACTGCGATGGAGCTCCGTATGCCACGGCAAACTGGCTGACACTGACGGCGGCGGTGCACAAATGCTGCGCAGCTAGCGCCATTTGACGGCCAACACCGCGGTTCCTGGTGTGTCCGCTGTGCCGTGCGTGTGATCATTGCTTGTACAGCCCTCTCGCAGTGTCCGGAGCAAGTATGGTGGGTCTGACACACCGGTGTTAATGTGTTCTTTTTTCCATTTTCAGGAGTGTAGAACAATATGAGATCAACTAAAAAAAATGGGTGATTCATAGGCAAAATGTCTTCGGTCCCGGGTTCGATCCCCGCCACTGCCTAAATTTCAATAAATTATCAGCATTGGCGGCCGAAGACTTCCGGCATAAGAAGTCAGCCTCATTCTGCCAACGGTCTTGTCAAAGAGAACGGAGGAGCGAATAGAGGTTCAGGGAACTCTCTTGTCCTAGGGGTGGGAAATTGCCCCTAAAGGCGGAAGAATCAGCAATGATCAACGGCATGAGGATGCAGAAGGCAATGGAAACCACTGCATTAAAGACACGTCACGTGCATCCACAGGACATGTGGCCTGTAATTGAAGAAGAGTCATGATGATCTCTCCATTGGCAAAAGATTCCAGAATAGTCCCCCCTTCGGATCTCCGGGAGGAGACTGCCAAGGGGGAGGGTACCATTATAAAAAAAAATTGAATAATCAACGAAAGGGTAATGTTCTTCGCGTTGGGGCGTGGAAAGTCAGAAGCTTGAACGTGGTAGGGAAACTAGAAAATCTGAAAAGGGAAATGCAAAGGCTCAATCTAGATATAGTAGTGGTCAGTGAAGTGAAGTGGAAGAAAGACAAAGATTTCTGGTCAGATGAGTACCGGGTAATATCAACAGCAGCAGAAAATCGTATAACAGGTGTTGGATTCGTTATGAATAGGAAGGTAGGGCAGAGGGTGTGTTACTGTGAACAGTTCAGTGACCAGATTGTTCTAATCAGAATCGACAGCAGACCAACACCGATAACGATAGTTCAGGTATACATGCCGACGTCGCAAGCTGAATATGAACAGATAGAGAAAGTGTATGAGGATACTGGAAGGGTAATGCAGTATGTAAAGGGGGACGAAAATCTACGAGTCATGGGTGACTGGAATGCAGTTGTAGGGGAAGGAGTAGAAGAAAAGGTTACAGGAGAATATGGGTTTGGGACAAGGAATGAAAGAGGAGAAAGACTAATTGAGTTCTGTAACAAGTTTCAGCTAGTAATAGCGAATGCCCTGTTCAAGAATCACAAGAGGAGGAGGTATACTTGGAAAAGGCCGGGAGATACGGGAAGATTTCAATTAGATTACATCATGGTCAGACAGAGATTCCGAAATCAGATACTGGATTGTAAGGCGTACCCAGGAGCATTTATAGACTCAGATCACAATATAGTAGTGATGAAGAGTAGGCTGAAGTTCAAGACATTAGTCAGGAAGAATCAATACGCTAAGAAGTGGGATACGGAAGTTCTAAGGAATGACGAGATACATTTGAAGTTCACTAACACTGTGGATACAGCAATAAGGAATAGCGCAATAGGCAACACAGTTGAAGAGGAAGGGACGTCTCTAAAAAGGGCCATCACTGAAGTTGGGAAGGAAAACATAGGTACAAAGAATGTAGCTGCGAAAAAACCATGGGTAACAGAGGAAATACTTCAGTTGATTGATGTAAGGAGGAAGTACAAACATGTTCCGGGGAAATCAGGAATACAGAAATACAAGTCGCTGAGGAATGAAATATATAGGAAGTGCAGGGAAGCTAAGACGAAATGGCTGCAGGGAAAATGTGAAGACATCGAAAATGATATGATTGTCGGAAGGACAGACTCAGGATACAGGAAAGTCAAAACAACCTTTGGTGACATTAAAAACAACGGTGGTAACATTAAGAGTGCAACGGGAATTCCGCTGTTAAATGCAGAGAAGAGAGCAGATAGGTAGAAAGAAGACATCGAAAGCCTCAATGAGGGTGAAGATTTGTCTGATGTGATAGAAGAAGAAACAGGAGTCGATTTAGAAGAGATAGGGGATCCAGTATTATAACCGGAATTTAAAAGAGCTTTGGAGGACTTACGGTCAAATAAGGCAGAAGGGATAGATAACATTCCATCAGAAATTCTAAAATCATTAGGGGAAGTGGCAACAAAACGACTATTCACGTTGGTGTGTAGAATATATGAGTCTGGCGACATACCATCTGATTTTCTTAAAAGCATCATCCAAACAATTCCGAAGACGGCAAGAGCTGACAAGTGCGAGAATTATCGCACAATCAGCTTAACAGCTCATGCATCGAAGCTGCTTACAAGAATAATATAGAAAAGAATGGAAAAGTAAATTGAGAATGCGCTAGGTGACGATCAGTTTGACTTTAGGAAAAGTAAAGGCACGAGAGAGGCAATTCTGACGTTACGGCTAATAATGGAAGCAAGGCTAAAGAAAAATCAAGACACGTTCATAGGATTTGTCGACCTGGAGAAAGCGTTCGACAATATAAAATGGTGCAAGGTGTTCGAGATTCTGAAAAAAGTAGGGGTAAGCTATAGGGAGAGACGGGTCATATACAATATGTACAACAACCAAGAGGGAATAATAAGAGTGGACGATCAAGAACGAAGTGCTCGTATTAAGAAGCGTGTAAGACAAGGCTGTAGCCTTTCGCCCCTATTCTTCAATCTGTACATCGAGGAGGCAATGATGGAAATAAAAGAAAGGTTCAGTAGTGCAATTAAAATACAAGGTGAAAGGATATCAATGATACGATTCGCTGATGACATTGCTATCATGAGTGAAAGTGAAGAAGAATTAAATGATCTGCTGAACGGAGTGAACAGTCTAATGAGTACACAGTACGGTTTGAGAGTAAATCGGAGAAATACGAAGGTAATGAGAACAGCGAGAAACGTAACATCAGGATTGATGGTCACGAAGTCAATGAAGTTAAGGAATTCTGCTACCTAGTAGAGCACTTGCCCGCGAAAGGCACAGGTCCCGAGTTCGAGTCTCGGTCGAACACACAGTTTTAATCTGCCAGGAAGTTTCATATCAGCGGACACTCCCTGCAGAGTGAAAATCTCATTCAGGAGTAATATTGCTTATTAATAGCCGTAGAGTATAAATTCGCGGAGTCGTTAGATATTAGCAGTAGGATGGGTATGGTGTGTGCGTGGTATGTGCGGGCGCAGGAGGATCTGACCGCGGTTCGCGAGCAGCTGAGCGTGCTGTTGGTCACGGTTAGCCGCCTTCAGGCTGCCGCCTCGAGGTGCAGCGACGGCGGAGAGTCTGGCGCGTCGCTTGAGGCACCCCAGGTGTCGCATGCTGCGTCCGCTGACTCAGCCGCCGAGACACCTTCTAGTGTACCCGGTGCGTTGGGGCCGCCCTCACCTCAGGGTGAGTGGCGGACAGCAACGCGTTCGGGTCGCTCGAGGCGGAAGGGCCAATGTGGAGGCTGGCCGGCTGGCCTCGCCCTTTCATCCTGTGAGTGGGCAGGTGGCCGCTCCTTCAGCGGAGCCCGAGCAGGCACATGGGGGCAAAGGCTTGCTGGTTATTGGGAGCTCCAGCGTTAGGCGGGTGATGGAGCCCTTTAGGGAAATAGTATACGGGGCTGGAAAGAAATCCAACGTGCACTGTGTTTGTCTCTCGGGGGGCGTCATCCAAGACGTGTAGGCGGCCTTGCCTGCAGCTATCGAGCGTATGGGGTACAGTCGTTTGCAAGTAGTTGCTCATGTTGGCACCAATGATGCCTGTCGCTTGGGTTCTGAGGCGATCCTCAGTTCGTACAGGCGGCTGGCCGATTTGGTGAAGACCGCTGGCTTCGCACACGCGGGGTGCACTACACAAAGGAAGCGGCTACTCGAGTAGCAGAGTACTTGTGACGTGTACATGGTTTTTTTTTTAGGCTAGGCAGTAGTGCGAGGTGTCGTGACGAACACTCACCAGTTGCCTGCACGGCAGGGAAATCAGGACGCGCTCAGTGTAAAGACACTTCAGCTATCGAGATATTAGCAGTAAATTTTCAGAGTGTTCGGAATAAAGTTCCTGAATTTACTGCCTTCCGTGTGGCGCGCAAATTATTCTCGGGACTGAGACCTGGCTGAAGCCTGAGATAGGAAGTTTTGAGATATTTTGTGAGGGTTGGAACGTGTATCAGAAAGACAGATTAGACACCGTATGAGGTGATGTCTTCATTGCAGTTGACAAAAATATTGTGTCTACTGAGGTCGAAGTAGAGTGTCATTGTGAAGTTATCTGGACACGTTTAACGGGGCTAGGGGAAATAAAGTTAGTTGTGGGGTGTTATTACCGTCCACCAGGTTCCACCGTGACAGCTCTAGAATCATTCAAAGGGAGTCTACATTCTGTATCGCAGACGTACCCGGGTCATGTTATATTAGTCGCAGGCGACTTCAACCTACCTAGTATAGACTGGGATTTCGATTGATTCATTACAGGTGGCACAGACAAACCGTCGTGTGAATTACTTTTGAACACATTATCCGAAAACTGTCTTGAGGAGCTAAATGGACAGCCAACGCGTAATGGAAATATTTTAGATCTGGTAGCCACGAACACACCAGACCTCATAGGCGGTGTCAGTGTTGAGACAGGGATTAGTGATCATGATGTTCTCATTACGACTATGGTTACGAAAGTTAAAAAGTCGGTCAAGAAGGCTGGGAGAGTATTCTTACTAGAAAGAGCAGATCAGCAGTTGTTAGCATCTCACTTAGTAAATGAATCGACTTCAATTACTTCCGGTTCGATGGACGTGGAAGAATTTTGGGCAAATTTTAAACACATTGTAAATCACGAATTGGACAAGTATGTGCTGAAAAAGTGGGTTACGGGCGGGAAAGACCCACCGTGGTTTATCAGCGCAATTCGGAGAATGCTCAGGAAGCAAAGGCAGTTGCACTCGCGGTACAAGAAAGATCGGGAGATGAGGACAGGCAAAAGTTAACAGAGATTCGTGCTGCTGTAAAAAGAGCGATTAGCGAAGCATTCAGTCATTACCACCGTCATACCTGAAAACCCAATGAAATTCTGGTCTTACGTAAAATCGGTAAGCTTCCATCCAGTCACTCACTGATCAGTCTGGCGTGGCAACGGAACACAGCAAAACGAAATCTGAAATTTTTAATTTAGCATTTGAGAAATCTTTCACGCAGGAGGATCGTACAAACATACCACCGTTTGAGTCTCGTACAGATTCTCGTGTGGAGGCATAGTGATGGACATCCCTGGGGTTGTGAAGCAGCTGAATGGGTTGAAAATAAATAAATCGCCAGGTCCTGATGGGATTCCAGTTCGGTTTTACAGAGAGTACTCTATTGCACTGGTTCCTTACTTAGCTTGCATTTATCGCGAATCTCTTGCCTAACGCAAACTTCCGAGCGACGGGAGAAAAGCGCAGGTGATGCCTGTATATAAGAAGGGTAGAAGGACAGATCCTCAAAATTATGGACTAATATCCTTAATATCGGTTTGTTGCAGGATTCTCGAATATATTCTCAGTTCGAATATAATGAATTTCCTTGAGACAGAGAGGTTGCTGTCCATGCATCAGAACGGCTTTAGAAAGCATCGCTACTGCGAAACGCAACTCGCCCTTTTTTTTCACATGATATCTTGCGAACCATGGATGAAGGGTGTCAGACGGATGCCATATTCCATGACTTTTCTACTGTGTCCTTTAAGTTTTCTTGAGTTTTTGCAATTTGCGTAACCGAATCGGTAGATGCAACCGAGTCAAGGTCTCATGATTTTCATGAACAATTGTTTGCAGTTCTTTTATGGCTGCTTCGTGATTCTGTAATGCATTTTTATGCCGCGAAAAAATAGGTTGGAAGTGCTCACAAATTTGTGTTTTTACGTCATTACAGACTTTTTGACATTTCGATTCGATTTTATGTAATTCAGTAGTTAAATCTTCACGTGTTTGTTCAAGCGTATGTTCCACTGAGTCTAACTTTTGAAGCTTTTGCTCCATTGCGTCTAACTATTGCTGTGTTTGTCTCTGATTTTGTTTCATTGTGTCTAACTTTTGAATATTTTGTTGCATTGTGTCTAACTTTAGAAGCTTTTGCTGTGTTTTTCTCTGATTTTGTTCCATTGTGTCTAACTTTTGAAGCTTTTGTCCCATTTGTTGCATTAATTGTAATAAAAATGCATTGGTGTCTGAAACATGTTCCTTAGTGCTATTCGGCAATGCATTTGAACCGGCAATATTCGCAGTTTGAAAAACAGAAAATGTGTCTTGACTTATTTGAGAAAGTGGTGAGGACGCAAAACCTGAATATACAGTATTTGCAAGAATGTGTCCTGTCATTTCGGAATCCTGAGGCGAGGTGTTGCCGACTGATCGATCGATAATTGCTCCCTGTTCACTACTTATTTCACTGTCTGCACCATTGTGCAGCCCGCTCCATTTCCCTATGTACAATTACCAAATTACTACTTTGAACATTAGTGAATTCATTACTCGGTGGCGCTAACACACTGCTTTCGTCTTCACTGTCATTGCTCAGTTTGCTTTGGAGCCTAGTATTACGTTTTTCACACGCCATTATTGTCACAATATTTCACACGACAACACAGAAAAAAACAATTTGAAGAGCAAAAATAAGAGAATACATTAACATAGAAAATAATATCTAGTTAATTGCAAGCGCAGCTGCGAAATACTTGGTGCAACTCTACATGCATGCTACAACTGTTGTACTGTACAACAATGAAAGACTACAACTATAAAGGAGATTCTCTCTACAATTACGCGCTAGCAATAAACAAAATCTACATTAATTACACAAACTACAAGAAAAAATCAGAAGAATCCAGTGAGGTATCCTTGGCTAAGGGTCGACATATGAAACGTCCCCTTAGAAAAATTATACACGACTGTGCTTAAACTGACACACAATATTTTTAGCGCAACGCAATCTGACTTTCAATAATCCCTACAAAAGAATGGCCCTGACTAACATTAACCTATATGTTTCACAAATCACTTACCTCACAAAAATCTTCATTACTCAAACAAACTGCAATACAGCGAGCGCCACTACTGCCAGCTAACTAAAAGATTCAAACTACGGAAGTCACTAACTACTGATAGGCACAGTTAGCAAATGAAAGATTTTAATAGAGAACAAACAATGTATTTACCTCTTTAGTCATAATGTATATATCAGTTCATGACACCAATTCCTACAAATTTCAAAACTCCGCCATCTCTCTCCCCACGTCCACCACTGCTGGCGGCTCACCTCCAACTGCGCAACGCTACGCGCTGTTAGCATCCAGCTGCCGCTGCTCAACACTACAATGGCAGACAACAATGCAAACCAGCCACAGACTGCACACGGCACTGCCAGTGATTTTTATACAGAGCGCTACGTGGCGGCGGCGTTACCAATAAAAAAACCTAAACAGCCTACTTACATCTTCCAGAAAATATTTGACTCGGTGCCCCACTGCAGACTCCTGAAGTATGAGCACATGGGATTGGTTCTCAAGTATGTGAGTGGCTCGAAGACTTCTTAGGTAATAGAACCCAGTACGTTGTCCTCGATGGTGAGTGTTCATCGGAGGTGAGGGTATCATCTGGAGTGGCCCAGGGAAGTGTGGTACGTCAGATGTTGTTTTCTATCTACATAAATGATCTTTTGGATAGGTTGGATAGCAATGTGCGGCTGTTTGCTGATGATGCTGTGCTGTATGGTAATGTGTCGTCGTTGAGTGTCTGTAGGAGGATACAAGATGACTTGGGCAGGATTTGTGATTGGTGTAAAGAATGGCAGCTAGCTCTAATTATAGATAAATGTAAATTAAAGCTGATGAATAGGAAAAAGAATCCTGTAATGTTTGAATACTCCATTAGTAGTGTAGCGCTTGACACAGTAGCGTCGATTACATATTTGGGCGTAACATTGCAGAGCGATATGAAGTGGGACAGGCATGTAATGGCGGTAGTGGGGAAGGCGGATAGTCATCTTCGGTTCATTGGTAGAATTTTGGGAAGATATGGTTCATCCGTGAAGGAGACCGCTTATAAAACACTAATACGACCTATTCTTGAGTACTGCGCGTGCGTTTGGGATCCCTGTCAGGTCTGATTGAAGGAGGACACAGAAGCAATTCAGGGGCGGGCTGCTAGATTTGTTACTGGTAGGTTTGATCATCACGCGCGTGTTACGGAAATGCTTCAGGAACTCGGGTGGGAATCTCTAGCGGAAAGGAGGAGTTCTTTTCTTGCATAGCTACTGAGGAAATTTAGAGAACCAGCGTTTGAGGCTGACTGCGGTACAATTTTACTGCCGCCAACTTATATTTCGCGAAAAGACCACAAAGATAAGCTAAGAGCGATTAGGGCTCGTACAGAGGCATATAGGCAGTCATTTTTCTTTCGTTCTGTTTGGGAGTGGAACAGGGAGAGAAGATGCTAGTTGCGGTACGATGAGCCCTCCGCCACGCACCGTATGGTGGATTTCGGAGTATGTATATAGATGTAGATGTAGATGTAGAATTAAAACTTTTACTGATGTTAGGAATTGAGATAATGAAACTAGTAGACCAATTTTGCTATTTGCGCAGCAAAAATCTATGAATAAACCAAGGAGTGGGAAAAAACAGTAGACTAGCGATAGGAACAAAAGCGTTTCTGAAAGATGGAAATTTGTTAGTGTCGAGTGTAAATTTAGATATTAGAAAGTCGTCTCTAAAAGAATTTGTCTGAAGTGTTCATTGGCATTAGTCAGGATGGATATCAAGAAAATAGTTTTTGAGTAGTGGTGCTACAAAAGAATTCTGAGTGTTAGATTGCTAGATCTAATAACGAGGAGATACTGCAACGAATTTGGGAGCAAAGTCCTTTATTATGCGATTCGTCTGAAAGAAAGGGCTCCAGATTTAAGACGTACTGAGATATCAAGAAATAATTAAGTTATGGTATAAGGTAAAAATTGTTCGAGAGCGAGGGTCAACTACACTCATCAGTTTCATTACATTTTGGATATGCAGCCGTTCATCTACAGAGTGAGCTGAAAGGCTGAAACTCCATCAGTCGCTTCGTGTTTTTAAACTCGGGGATTGAGCCACCTCAAACCACGTACAAAACCACCCTGAAGATGACTGAACGATGTACAACCGAAAAATTGGAAAAAACGGAAATTATGCAGCTGCTCATTCGAAATGTAGTGGAGCAATCGTTAAGCCGCGCATAAATGAAGTTGTAAACTAAGTTCGTTAAAATAGATGTAACTTGTGGTAGTTATGAACGGACGAATAGGCTTATGCAAGGTAGACTAACGTGGAGACCACATCAGCTGCTAGGTGCAGGTTCACAAGTAATACAGGGTGACTCACACATTGTTTAAGGATACATACGTGTGTAAGAGACATATGTGTGTAAGAGATTCTGGGTTTTGTGTCATAGCACATTAGGACCCAACACGTCCACCGATCGTTGAATATCTGGTTTTAATTGTTCCCACGCTATGAGGGTGTCGTCCTGTTGATGGATGTTTGTGTTCAGTATCCCATCTTCCTGTACTTGACCACATACTGCTCAATCGTTTCAAGGTAACTGACGGTACGGACAGCTTCTTCCACAGGAAAAGAGTGGGTCGAATGCTTTCTCTTGGGTCATTCCTCACAACCAATTCGCTCTAAGGCTGGCTCTTTAGAGCTCCCGTGAGACATGTGAATTATCGGTTCCGTAAATGAGGCAGCTATGCGTGTTGACTCGACCGACCATTCACATGAAATGGGGCCTCGTCCGTGAAAATCCATCGATTTTACCACTGATCATCCACTGCCTGCCGTTCACACATCTTCATAACAAATTGGAGTCAAGCTTCGCAATTCGTGTGTGTCATTGCTTGTGGGCACTGAATGAGTGATGGATATATGTTAAGATACCATCTAACAATCCTCTGACGTGTTGTGATTGTCCTGCTGATAAGCGGCGAGTGACTTTCGTGGAATGAGTCATGACTTGTCGCATATCTACCTCTTCCTTTTTATGATGCTGCCTTCCACCTGTGTCAGGCATCTGCAACCCATTTTCCAATGATATGTACCAATTAACCACGTCGCAATCTGATGGGACGTACCTTACGTTGTACCGATGTGTGAAAGTTCGTTGGTCTCTACGATACGCGAAGATATAGTATACAATACGACACAATGCACGTGTTGTTGTGGCGTAACGACCATTCATACTGAAAAATCTAGTCGCGCTGAGCGCGCTAACTTGTCACCTCCGTAAAATGTGCTTCTGACATCTGGTGTTTGCGCTGTGAACTACCCGCTGCTGGATTGCCTCCCGCAGCATTGTTACCCATTGTTAGCTCCATTCATTTTCATGCACATAACCAAAATTTACACAGATACATACGAGGTCTGTTCAAAAAATTCCATAGCATTCCCAAATTCGCGCCAATGGTGTGTTGGAGCGAAATGCGATTGGCATCCCTGCTTGATTAATATGTAAGTGCGAGAAGTTTCATTGATGTGTGTCTGTTAGTTATTATTCGGTGCTTTATTGAATAGAACGTTGTGTCGCAAAGTTTGCTTATTTCGAGATAGAGTTGGATGAGCAACGCGTCTGCTTTAAATTTTGCTTGAAACTCAAGAAAACCTTCACAGAGACGCACCAAATGATTCAGGAAGCCTACAATGGTGTGTGCTGAAACCGTGCTCCGAGTTGTGAATGGTTCACACGGTTTACAAATGAACAGACTGAAGTCAAAGATGAGCCTCGTTGACGACGCCCTTCGATGTCTTCCGATGACCCTCGTGTCCGGAACGTCAACGATACTGTGCGTGCCAATCAAATACTGACTGTCCGAGGGACTACAGAAGAATGTAACATTTCAGTTGGACCATGTCGTGAAATCCTCACGCAGCATCTTGGAATGCATCGTGTTGCCACCAAGTTCTTCCCACGGCTCGTGAGTCAAGACCGGAAAGACCTTTTCCTGGTGATCTGCGAAGAGCTTTTGGATATCGCATATGGAACGAGATGTACCTTAAGATGAGTCTTCATGGCGGTTCAATCCCACGTCCGGCCATCTTGATTTAGCTTTGCCGCTATTTCCCTAGATCACTCCAGACAAATGCCGGGATGGTTTCTTTGAAAGGTCACAGCCGATTTCCTTCCACATCCTTCCACATCCTTCCCTAACCCGAGCTTGCGCTCCGTCTCTAATGACCTCGTTGTCGACGGGACGTTAAACACTAACCACGACCACCACCACTATTTTCGCCGAGTATGTCGCCACTCGCCAGGTTATGTATTTTTCATCTGTTAACTGTTTCCCCATTCTACAGGCCTAAGCGGTCAGTGGAGGTTGCCACTCGCTAACATTCGTAATTGTAACCTAGTAGGTCTTTCATGTTACTGCTGTTTTTCTCATTTTAAGGGCCTAAACGGCCAATTCTCCTATGCCAATGTGGTACCCCTTCGCTAAGTTTTCTTTTAATTACTAAGGGAAGCTACTCCTGTTATAAACTGCCCATTTATTTGGTTTATTGGTTAATTAATGAGGCAGCCAACCCCCCCTGACGGTGTGTGGCGGAGGGTACCCTGAGTACCTCTATCGGTTCTCCCGTCTATTCCAGTCTCGTATTGTACCTGGAAAGAAGGATTGTCGGTATGCTTCTGTGTGGGCTCTAATCTCTCTGATTTTATCCTCATGGTCTCTTCGCGAGATATACGTAGGAGGGAGCAATATACTGCTTGACTCTTCGGTGAAGGTATGTTCTCGAAACTTTAACAAAAGCCCGTACCGAGCTACTGAGCGTCTCTCCTGCAGAGTGTTCCACTGGAGTTTATCTATCATCTCCGTTTACTGTGTTTCGTAGACACCTAATGAAAACAGATTGTTTTTAGTTATTCCTTGTTTTATCAGGTCATCGCCCTGCTGGACTCTATTCATTGTGTTTCGTACTACTAGTCAATCTCGTGGGAGGAAAAGCCTATAATCTACATCGCTCGGCTTGTACCTCCTGCTTAAGGCATTTATCTATGCCGAGGACATTGGCCGCTCGTTGTTAACTCTGACCGATCTTGTACGGTGTAGAATTGCTTGATACTAAACGTTTATTCTTTCTTAAAAAACAGAGGGAAAGGAAAGCTCACAGTGACAAATATGAAATTTGTTTCTTCACTCGCGGAATTCCAATGTTAGCTACGCTGCTGGAATTTTTTGTTGCTGTGATATAGAGGCAGCGTCTAGTCTTGACATTTCATATTTATTACTTTTTGTAATTATAAAATTCAGGCCGTTGCGCTTTAGCTTCACGGTTGTTTAAATGTTGCGTCAGCCAGATGGGGCAAACTTGTAACGTTCTCGTCAAAAGTAATGGAACATTGTATTTAACTTACTTGCGCCAGTTACTGTTTTCTCAAGCTGCTCCATTGGTTAAAATACGTACAGTCGATAGTTTAAATGATCATGTGGTCGTGATTTGACATTAAAAATTTCCAATTTATGAACTTGTCTGTAAAAAGGTATAATTTAATAAAAGGCCCTGTTTCATTTTAAAACTATTATTTGTATCCAAACACTTGTCCCTTTTTTGTTTGCTGTTGAAAGTGAATGTAGCTGATCTCACATATTGTTTCTCTTAGTGTAAGTAATTACAGTGCTTTTTAATGTTAATAAATTTCGTCAAATGGTGATTGATATGTACTTAAAAAACTGGCTCAGTTCATTCGCGTGTCTGCTTTTGTTTAATCCGCAGTCTGAAAGGTGGCATTTCAACATAGTCTGCGCACATGTTTGCTGTTGATACTATCACGCGCTACAGTCCGGAACCGCGCTGCCGCTACGGTTGCAGGTTCGAATCCTGCCTCGGGCATGGATGTGTGTGATGTCCTTAGGTTAGTTAGGTTTAAGTAGTTCTAAGTTCTAGGGTACTGATGACCTCAGATGTTAAGTCCCATAGTGATTAGAGCAATTTGAATCATTTGACAGTACTAGTTGGGTAAACGTTCACAGGGACCCCAGACACCAGCGAGTGAAGATCGAATATACAGAATATATTTTAGAGCTGTAACTACTGCCTAATTAAAGTAAGCAACTCAGTGAACGCTGCAGCGTTAACAATCCATCCACACTTCCGATTATGCGTACAACGTTCTTCGCAAGAACAACTAGAGGGGCACAAGGGGATCCATCTCTTAATTGCTAGCACCAAGTAAGGAAATGCCCGTCTTCAAGATAAAAAATCTTAACTTCGAGTTCATATCGGCAGTTGAAATTTATTATTTTGGTTTTAATTGATGTTAACTACATTAGTAAAAAGAGTCGGACCAATTCCCTTGTAAGATTATGCTAGTCATTTCAAATTGAAAGCAATGCCGTGTTTTCTTATCATAGATAGACACAGATAATCTGAAAAACTGGAATGTTGAAAACTCTATATTCATACGCATATTCATGTCAGTTACAATTATTCACTACACAAAATCTTCAGAGGAATTTTATTGAAGTAATAGACGAGAACACCTCAAAAAGGTGTCTCAGTGCAATGCACCCATGACAAATGGAATTATCTTTATTACTTTCTTCAGCCCACAGCTCATGGTCTGTTGTCGCTGCCTCTAGATCACAGGGTTCCGGGTTTGCTTTCGAGCTGACTCGGAGAACTGCTTAGATCGGAGACTGGATATTTGTGCTACATTATTCTTTTCACGTCATCTTCATCACAAAGACGCGGAAGTCCCAAAAGTGGCGTCAAATAGAAAGACTTGGACCAAGTAGCCGAACAACAACAGATGGTATCTCCGTGCATGCATAAAGACAAGTCGTTTTAACCTCGAAGAGTTCTTGACCGCTTTACCACAAATTTTTCAACGATTCTCTAATGAACACTCAGACGGAATTGGCTATATTATTTCACTATGGGGAAAAGTTATTACCAAAAGTCTGAAAAATTCGTGTCCGATTCACTTCACAGTCTTACACAATACTCTAACAAATATTCAGATGTGTGCTGGATACATATTCCTGAAACAACAGTGCACAACTTTTCTGCTATAACTGACGGCGAGAAAGAAACTGCAGTGATGTGCTCTGCTGCGAAAACGTGTTGTTTTGTTTTCTGTCTCGTAGTCTGTTTTTATAGACAACAGGAAAGTTGTATGTTGTGTTACTGGGTTGTGATTAGAATGCTATCACAGAAACTGAATTCGCAATGACAATAAACAACGATCAAGGTCATAGAGAGGGGGGAAGGGACAGGAGGTGGAGAGAAAGGAGGGGACTAATTGGACAAGGGATGGGGAAGAAGGGGAAGGATAGAGAGAGAGGAAGAGATTGGGGGGTGGGGATGGAGGCATGGCTAAAGGGAGGGGGAAGGAGGAGGTGAAGAGAGATGGAGGAGTAAAACATTATGACATGTATCTAACTCCTATGTAAATTTAGCAATCGAAAGGCACTGCCGGGTTCGCTGGTAATGCCGTACGCTCATTTCATTTCACTTCTTTCAGAAAATGTAATTACAGCCATTGATCACATATGAAGTTGGCTGTTTATTGCGGTGAAGAATGGGAATGAGCTGATACGTAATCGAGCAACAGATGACGGAATAATGAGATAGGTGAGAACATTTCCTGTTATTAATGTGGAATAGTTTCTATAGTTCGTATTCAAAATCGATTGTGATTCCCTAAGCCAATTACAGGCTAGCACCTTATTATTTTACAGTATAAAAAGCCAGAAATGATTGTGTACAACGCCTCTTGCCTTCCCTCATGTCAACATCGGCAGTTCCGGAACACCACAAATTTTATACATTTAGTGTGCGTGTGTGGGAGCATATGTGTGGTGTGTGTGTGTGTGTGTGTGTGTGTGTGTGTGTGTGTGTGTGTGTGTGTGTGTGTGTGAAGCTATATTGCTTTCTAGAAGCGCATTGTTACAGACATTCTCGTGAAAACTTTCATGTCTCCATCCATATTAATGGAATCCGACCTACTGGCAATGTCGTGTTAAACTTTCATCCGTCGACGGAAATAATTGCAGAAGTTCCTTCGTTGGCTTTTAGTTGAACCCTGCGACAACTTTGACGGGATTTATATCCTTAGGCAAGAGGACTTCCATCTTCTTCACGTTTTCAGACTCTGGCAATTTGTTGCTGGCTTCATTAATAGTTTCGGGAAAACTTCGCCCTTTACAGTCCAAGTTTATGTGGCTGCAAGACGGAGCTTTTGTGGAATTTCCTTGTTAAAAATGTATGCTCATGACAGCGAACATGCAATATTCTGCCCTCGTTGCTATGCTCGAAAGGAACGCTATCTCCTTTACCACCTGCCATCAAGCCACCACTTGGCATAACCTTGGCACTGCAAAACATGGTATCTTTCTCTTCTGACCACTCGGCTCCCTATTCCCGCCCTCCTCTCCCTCCTCCTTCCCACAGAAAACTGTTGCTCATCACGCCTTTCATGCGATGCCCAGTGTCGACGGAAAGCGTCCAATTATTTCCCGGTATTTTATTTGCCCACTATATATAGCGTTCCACAATTAGTCTAGTGTGATACTTGTTTTAGCAATATGCACTGGGTGGTTATAATTGAAGTGCAACACTCACAGAGGTCAGTGTGGGCTGTAATTATCATATGGCAGCTCAACTTGTTAGATATTCTAAGTCCTAAATGCAAAACCCACCTTCGCTTAAAGAAAAAAAAAGGTTCCAATTTTGACCACCAAATGCAATCTGGTGCTGTGAATGCAAGAAATACGTACAGAAATGTTTCCACATGTAATGGATTAGGAGGAATGGGACGTGGGCAGAAAAGATCAAGTAAGAGGGAAAGGCATAATGTTGATTTTATTATAAACCACTGCTTACACAGTTTGTTCAATACAGCGGAGACATCGACGAGATGTTGCAGCCGTAAAACGGCATGATCAACAGTTGCTCGCAACAGTTGCTGCGGAATCTGAACAACTGTTCCCATATTCTGGCTTTCAGATCAGATAGGGACCGAAAGTGTTTCTTGCACATGCATTCTTTTAGGTATCCTCAAAGTCAAAAGGCGATCTTGCAGTCCATGCATCTGAAAAACCTCTGGCGATGAGAAGTTCGTGGAAGATTGAGTGAAACAAATCTTTTACTAGGCAAGTGACATGAGGTGTTGCCCATCATGCGTGAAAACCGTGGCTTCCACACAGTTGGCCTCTTGCAGAACAGGAATCACGTGCTGTGCAATGAGGTCTCGATAACGTGCAGACTTCTCAGTACACCTGGATGGCCCTCTAGGTGTTTTCTCTTCAAAGAACAACGTACCGAGAAGAAAGGTGCTTGTGAATTCACACGTCACAGTCACATGCAATGCGATTGCTCTTCGTGCGCAACACGAGGTTAAACGGTACCCCAGATTCGGCATTTCTGTATATTCACTGCACCATGCAATGTAAAATATGCCTCGTCACTCTATAGAATATTGCCCTGCCACATGTAATCAATTTGGATCTGTGCCAGGAAACGAGGAGCAAATTCAGGACGATACTGCGGATCATGAGGTTTCAGTTGCTGTGCAGTCTGTATTTTCTACGGGCGGGGACTGGGTGTTTGCGTTGTTCTCAGCATTTCATCATCATCATTCGTTACAGTGGCTTCAATGGATTGTGTAAAAATTGGACTGTGTACAAATTGGGACTTTGTATGGACGTTGATGACAGTACAGTTGAGAGCCCCACAAATCAAACATCGTCATTATCTTGTACTGGTATCTGTATAATATAGACTGCAACACTTTTCGTGATGTTGACACTGCACGAGCACCACAATGACTCCGGCCACGTGCTGAATGGTCAGTTATACCAACAACTAATTCGTCAATAACTTCCACTTCTTCTTCCCGGTGCTACACCAAGCTCGCCTGTGCTTTCCAGTTTCGTTTTGTTCTTAAACCCATTTAGTGACATGGGGCCTCTTGCTTTCATTTGGCGACACTCTCTCAGAGAAGCACTGTAGTTAATGCCGTTCACATGAAACAGTTTCACTAACAGCGCATGATCTCTTCTCGATAGCCGTACTGTTCGCTTACTCTATGGTTTGTCAAATGGTAGCGTGGATGTGAAACCGTCGTACAAACAGGGCGCAGCGCCAGATTTTTTAGCTGGTGTCCAAAACACGAAATAATTTTTTCCAGTGCAAATAGGTTCTGCATTAATGCATTAGCAAATCTACCACGTTTGACTGCCATGCGTTAATTACATCCGACAATGGGCCAACTTGCATAGCTCTACTTTAGTTATAAGCACCCAGTACTAACAGAGACAGTAAACGCCGAAGAATAACTCATAGGGAACCGTTTGTCATAAGCTTGGGACAGCAAAACTTAGTATCTTTGTCTTGCCCCTCCACACACACTAACATAAATACTGCTCATCTAGTCTTTCATGAGATGCGCAGTGTGGACTTCAGCAGGTACAGCACTGCTCTGGCCCAAGCTGAGTGCTACAGCCATGCAGCAGCACTACTCAATCGCTGCTGGAGTACTGATCAATCTTCGTGTTTCATCTTCCCTGTTAACACATATGGATAAAAAATATCTCGCTTCATTAATTTTTGACCATCGTTTCGAATGTGTATGATAAATTCCACTTTAAAGGTAATTTTCTTTTAATGGGAAACAAATCGACGCTTTCTTTCAGAAACGGGGATGGTCAGTATTTGTTAGTGCTAACTCTACTACGAACCCACTTATCAGCATGAGCTTGCTCCCCCTCTAGTGTGGTTTCACACACTTATTCGTTGGTAAGCTGCCGTATCCTCTCCTGAGGTATACTGTTCCACAAATGTTGTACCTGGTCCTTGTTGTCCTGTTACTGGCAATGCGAGGGAGTTGATGTCCAAGCCTGTTTCACATACGTTCTATTGGGAACAGATATGGGAATCATGCTGGCCGCGGGAGTACCTCAAAATCACGCATACAGTTGTATGAGAGTTCACCCATGAGTACTTGGGATATCCTTGATACATCGGTGTGTTATCATAGTTCCCTCAGTCAGTATTAACGGCGATATGAAGTCACATCCGATGGTTTACAACATCCTGGTACCAGAAATAGTACCGACGTGTCTCCGTGGAAGAATAGGGCCGCTCCCCTGGTCGCCACCATACTGACCGACGATGGTCATGACAGTTACCTACGGCAGTGCAGAGCCGCGATTCATCGTTGAACACAATGCGACACGATTCATAAGCAGACCACGCTTCCAGAACATGGTACTACCCCAGACTGACCCGTTTGTCTTATAGTGTTAAGGGTAGCCTATACATATGATTGTAATCCCCTCGGCTATTTGCTGTTGATGTCCTACCAGTATTGTGGGATGACACAGAATGTTGCAGGGACTCCCATTACTTCTCGGATGGCAGGCGCATATCTACATCTACATGGATACTCTACGAATCACATTTAAGTGCCTGGCAGAGGGTTCATCGAACCACCTTCACAATTGTCTATTATTCCAATCTCTTATAACGCGCGAAAAGAACGAACCCCTATATCTTTCTGTGCGAGCTCTGATTTCCCTTATTTTATCGTGGTGATCGTTTCTCCCTATGTAGGTCGGTGTCAAAAAAATATTTTCGTATTCGGTGGAGAAAGTTGGTTCAAAAATGGTTCAAATGGCTCTGAGCAGTATGGGACTTAACCTCTGAGGTCATCAGTCCCCTAGAACTTAGAACTATTTAAGCCTAACTAACCTAAGGACATCACACACATCCATGACCGAGGCAGGATTCGAACCTGAGACCGTAGCGGTCTCCGAATCCAGACTGTAGCGCCTAGAACCGAACGGCAACTCCGGTCGGCTTTTCTGTGTGTTCCTTTCAATTCAAGATCGCCAATCTAGGGGATTTTGCGTCTGTTTAAATTTGGCATGTTGTTTCTGCAACAGTGTTCTAACACATTTTGTATGCCAAGGAAGATCAGCTTCGTTGTTTGTTAATTTATTTGGTATAGATCTCTGAATTGCCGCCGACACTATTTCTTTGAATTCAAGCCACATCTGGTCTACACTTATTAATTTGGAATGAGTGGAGATAGTCTCTCGGGAAGGCGTCGAGTGCATTTTTATCGGCTTTCTTGAATAGGTATATTTTTCCCATATGTTTGGAGGATATGGCGATTACAATATTCAATCTCACTACGACAACCCTGTGTTCAGTAATCCCTGTATCGGTTTTGATGCTGCTTATTAACTCAGGATTATTTGTTGCTAAACCCTATGTGATGGTTTAGGATGTGCTTGGTGCCAAGTACGACTAACCTCCCTTACCGGGTCATAGGTGCTCGACGAGGACCTTGATGACAAATATGTCTTTTATCACGTTCACATGCAGGCCAATATTGGGCATTGTCAGTAGAACACCCGACAGATATGAATATTGCACGATTACATCGGCCAGTGAGAGGGGGACCCACGATGACACGTCTTCAAACAGTCATGTGGTGATAGCGCTGTCTTACGCAGGTGCACGTCATTTCTGTGTCCTTCAGTCCTTCAGTGATCGATCAACATTGGACGTTGTTCACGCCCCCCCCTCCCTCCCGTCTCCCTTTATATGCTCTACAAGCCTAGAAGACAACATTCTGCACAAATAACACTAATGCATTTGGTGACAAACAATTGCAGCTCTAATTATTTACATCTCGCCGATAGTGTCTACGTGCACCAAGTTACATTGACATCCGAACACGTCTTGTCGTTATTTCACTTCTTTTGTGAAGCAGTGTAGATATTCAGACACCAGAAGTAGCGATTTTCTTGTAAATCTTACATTTGGACTGGAAAATTGTTAAACTTGTTTTTCGAAGAAAATGTCGCTATTGGCTACTCGTATAGGATATAACACCACAGTCGTGTAGATTGCAGCATTTCTGTTGCTCAAACACACGTATACAGGGTGGTCAGAAACAGGCTCCAACGGTGTCGCAGTCTAGGTTGGGCTGAGGACTGTTACAAAAATCGGTAGGTTGTGGTGTTTCCGAAATAACTAGCTCTGAAGTTACTCAATTAGCCCGTTCCGGAGCAAATTCAAGCGGCTTGCGAGAGTCGGTGTCGCCAAACCCGATCTTGGTTTGGTTTGCTCAAACCGAAAAAGAGAGCGATACATAAATGGGATGGTAATAAGGATCGAAAACAAGCCAAAGACTGAGCAGTCTCCCGGGCTTTGGGAAGAACTGACACTAATTGTATTTTGTGCGCAGCTTAAATGTGCGCACACGATGGCTACATTGGCTGACTTCAATGATAATTAACTAGGAAATGACTCAATGAACAGAATTTTTTCTTGACAATTATTTCTCAGTACAACCTACCCTGCACAACACTTACAAGCCTTTCAGACTTCTTCTGATTACCCTGTGTACGAGGAGGGCCATAAAAGTAACAACAACTCCAATTATGTGATTAGGTGCTTTGTGGAAGAACAATGATATATCCTTCTGTTCCGTTTACTTACAGAAAAAGAGAACGTATTTGGAGAAATTATATTCAGACGTATTCATCCAATATTGCGACAGAAGAGAGTTATTCACATACGTCGTTCAGGTAACGAGGGAGACGTATGTGTAACAAGTTACGAGCAGTTCGTTCTCATATATGTCACAGTGCGGCGACAACTAGGTAACTACCTGCCCTGGATGTGGACGTGGGCTGCACGAGCGACACTGGTCACGCGGCAACGTTGGCAGCCCTGCTGCGGCTGTCGGCCAGCCGTCAAGGGTAATGGCGCGTGAATCGTGGACCCCGGGGCTGCGAAGTAAAGCCGGGATTATCACAGGCAATTGGGCGAGCGCGCTACGATCTGAGGGGGCGCGTCTCGTTCCATCAGCGCTGAGCAGTCCCCCGGAACTTTGTCGTTTGCGGGACAGACGCTTCCTGGCCAGAGCCCGTGGGGCAACTTCATTACTGTCCTGCGGATTCTGCTACCGGTTAACGAGCTGCTTTCTGTAGACATGTACTGAGCAGGATATTTATTTGCATTACAGTAACTGGTACACAACGTATAGTCTGTAGTTATCACCTAGTGAATTCAGATGTGTGTTTCACTGACAAAACAAATCGAAAGCGCAAGGATACGATCTTCAGTCGTTTACAGGATTTTTTTTTGTTTCTTTTTTTACCGTTCCTTTACATCTGGCAATGATTTGTTTTCAATGTCGAATTAAAACTTGTTCAAGGAGGAAAAATATATGTTTCTGTATGCATTATGTCTTATTGATACATGAAGAAACCTCAGAAGGCCTTTACCAGAAGATGTCACAACTCCTTTTCCTTCTTCTTCTTCTTGTAGAGGCTATGGCCTGTCGGTGCATGCTCTCTTCTGTATTCTGTGCTATCACCGTTCATTCTTTACTATTTTGGAACCTTGTCAGTTCAATTATTTTCTTTATTGCTCTCCACTTGGTTTTCATTCCCAAAATTTTTCCTTCCAATGTTTCACTTAGTGTTTCTAAACAAACACCCAAATACATGTTTCCACTTTTTTAATAGTTGCTATGCATCATATATGCTTATTGATCTCTTATATAATCTCCTATAATCTTCATTGGTTGTCCTTTGAGTCGAGTAGTCCGCATAATTCTTCTCCAAAGCTACTTTTTCATCAGTTCTAAGTGTTCTGTATCCTTGTTCGAAAAGCTTTCAGAGCCATACCATAGCATACTCCTGACGAATGTCTTCGCTCATGGAGAGCAAGTATATGTGTTACAATTCTTTTCCTTATTTGTATGCTGCATGTGGTGTCTTTGGTTATTAAGTCGCCTAAATGAAATATATAGACGTATAAAATGCATGTTTGACCATCAGATGTTTTCATTTTAAACAAAATATCAACCGGTTTCAGTCATGGACCATATTCACGCGTAAGGGTTAAAATGGTTTACGCCACCCCATTACATTTGTCATTATTAGATAATGTGTGTAGCATGTCACGGATATCAGTATACGACACAGGACTTTTATAAGCAAACGAACTACGTCTAAGCAGTGCAATACTGAAGAGAAGATCAGGACTACAGGTATTACATTGTATAAAATATTGAGGAGTTGCTCAAAAAGCTACACATTATTTAAGTAATGACAAATGTAATGTGGTGGCTAAGACTGTTTAAACTCATATCCGTGAAGATGGTCCATGACTAAGATCGGTAGATATTTGGGTTTAAAATAAAAGGAGCTGTGGTCAGACAAGCACTTTATACACTCCTGGAAATTGAAATAAGTACACCGTGAATTCATTGTCCCAGGAAGGGGAAACTTTATTGACACATTCCTGGGGTCAGATACATCATATGATCACACTGACAGAACCACAGGCACATAGACACAGGCAACAGAGCATGCACAATATCGGCACTAGTACAGTGTATATCTACCTTTCGCAGCAATGCAGGCTGCTATTCTCCCATGGAGACGATCGTAGAGATGCTGGATGTAGTCCTGTGGAACGGCTTGCCATGCCATTTCCACCTGGCGCCTCACTTGGACCAGCTTTCGTGCTGGACGTGCAGACCGCGTGAGACGACGCTTCATCCAGTCCCAAACATGCTCAATGGGGGACAGATCCGGAGATCTTGCTGGCCAGGGTAGTTGACTTACACCTTCTAGAGCACGTTGGGTGGCACGGGATACATGCGGACGTGCATTGTCCTGTTGGAACAGCAAGTTCCCTTGCCGGTCTAGGAATGGTAGAACGATGGGTTCGATGACGGTTTGGATGTACCGTGCACTATTCAGTGTCCCCTCGACGATCACCAGAGGTGTACGACCAGTGTAGGAGATCGCTCCCCACACCATGATGCCGGGTGTTGGCCCTGTGTGCCTCGGTCGTATGCAGTCCTGATTGTGGCGCTCACCTGCACGGCGCCAAACACGCATACGACCATCATTGGCACCAAGGCAGAAGCGACTCTCATCGCTGAAGACGACACGTCTCCATTCGTCCCTCCATTCACGCCTGTCGCGACACCACTGGAGGCGGGCTGCACGATGTTGGGGCGTGAGCGGAAGACGGCCTAACGGTGTACGGGACCGTAGCCCGGCTTCATGGAGACGGTTGAAAATGGTCCTCGCCGATACTCCAGGTGCAACAGTGTCCCTAATTTGCTGGGAAGTGGCGGTGCGGTCCCCTACGGCACTGCGTAGGATCCTACGGTCTTGGCGTGCATCCGTGCGTCGCTGCGGTCCGGTCCCAGGTCGGCTGGCACGTGCACCTTCCGCCGACCACTGGCGACAACATCGATGTGCTGTGGAGACCTCACGCCCCACGTGTTGAGCAATTCGGCGGTACGTCCACCCGGCCTCCCGCATGCCCACTATACGCCCTCGCTCAAAGTCCGTCAACTGCACATACGGTTCACGTCCACGCTGTCGCGGCATGCTACCTGTGTTAAAGACTGCGATGGAGCTCCGTATGCCACGGCAAACTGGCTGACACTGGCGGCGGCGGTGCACAAATACTGCGCAGCTAGCGCCATTCGACGGCCAACACCGCGGTTCCTGGTGTGTCCGCTGTGCCGTGCGTGTGATCATTGCTTGTACAGCCCTCTCGCAGTGTCCGGAGCAAGTATGGTGGGTCTGACACACCGGTGTCAATGTGTTCTTTTTTCCATTTCCAGGAGTGTAGAATACATGATGACTTTTGATCGTCACCTTCCAAAACTGTTTAAAATCTATCATTTTCTATTGTTATTTCTTTCAAGTTTCATGCTAGACTTGCTTTCATTTTTGATTTGCTTTTTATCATTTCTTTTTCACTATCAGCTATCAAGGGAATATCCCACACAAATCTTAGATAACTAATGAGAATTACATTCGTTTCATCTTCAGATTTGTTTTCCTTTGAAGATCCTCTTAGTTTTTCCGGTGAAAAAATTAAAGAAATAAGAAGGTAATGAGAATCCTTGTCTTGCTGTGTTTGGAATTTAGTTTTTGTATATTTCTTTAATGTTATTCAGTATTTCACGAGATTTTCAAATATTTCTTTGTCAAATGACTGGAAAATTTCCCCAGTTTAACTCCAACCTTCTCTCTAGATATCTCTTGGGTGGTATGGTCACTTCTCTGACCTATATTTTTTATCCAAAACTAAACTGATTCTCTTCATGTCCGATCTCTTTATTATACTTTACTGTTTGTTCTACTAAGGATGACAGCATTTTCTTTTCTCAAATCAAATTACACTCATCGTCCTGTACCCATTCTGTTGGGATTCTTTTATATCAACGAATGTTGTCTTACATTCCACTGATCATCTGGAAAAGACACATAATCGTAACAAAAGTTAATAATTCTGAAACCGGATCCGAATTTGGATTGATTTCTGGACCCTTATATCTGGACAAACAGCCATTTGTTTTTGAAATTGGTAGCTCGAAAAACTGACGTCAGCAAATTCTACTGGGTGGTTGAGGAGACAGGAAATGATACATAAAATTATGTATTTTATTTCGCGAATTCCTTAGCAACTGATGCCCCAACCATCTTACATCAACGTTCAGACCATAAAAATATTCGGAGCCCAATTTGAGCCGAGGGTCTTCCTAGTACTGATTGTGGAAGTTAATTCAAAGGTAGGAAGCAGTACATCCCTGCAGCGAAACCAGATCTAGTAAAAGGGTGCGGTGTTTCATACAACCTTCAGGCGGGAGTGAACCATGGACTGTGGGTAAACCAGCAAAGAAGAGAACCGAAACATTGTCATGGTGAAGTAAGAAAATTAAGTGAATTAATTTGATAAATTAGATAATAAAAGAGGATATTGCCAATGAATCGGCATGGAAATGAATGCATGAAAAATACTAGTAGACTAGATGAAGACGCGTTGTAAGACACAAGCGAATAACTCACTTGGTACTAGAGGAAGATGTAAAGGGCAATAATTATAGGAAATCACAGGCTGGAATGTGAGTACAACAACTGAGGACGTTGAGTGTAGGTGATACCTTAAGGTGAAAGGTTGGTACAGAGGAGGACATTGTACCTTGCAGTATCAGCCAGTTCAGAGGATTGGGAGATTGGTTAACTACTTGCACAGCACACCCCACCCCGCTCTTCATCTCTCTCTCTCTCTCTCTCTCTCTCTCTCTCTCTCTCTCTCTCTCTCTCCCTCCCTCTCTCTCTCTCCCTCCCTCTCTCTCTCTCCCTCCCTCTCTCTCTCTCTCTCCCTCTCTCTGTCTCTCTGTCTGTCTCTTTCTGTCTCTGTCTCTCTCTCTCTCTCTCTCTCTCTCTCTCTCTCTCTCTGACACTCTCTCTCTCTCTCTCTCTCTCTCTCTCTCTCTCTCTCTCTCTCTCTCTCTCTCTCTCTCCAGAAGAAGAAGAAGAAGAAGAAGAAGAAGAAGAAGAGGAAAATTCTTCCTTTCAAAGTCAACGAGGGCCATTAAATAAGTAACGCAACACATTTTTTCTAAAAAAAAAAGATTGGCTTCATTCAGGATACCAATACACCATATTATTCCCACTCTTTTAACTACAAAAGCCTTTTTTCATCATAACCTCCGTTCAATGAGACGTCCTTACACCACCTTCCTGGGAGGGCATATATGCCCGCAAGGTCCCACTCTACTTGTCGACTTCGAAGCTAACGTCTTGCTGCATCAAATTACGTGGTCATCGTCCACGAACTGCTCCCCACAGAGCGCATTCTTCGTTGAGCGAAGCTGACAGACGTCGAACGTGAGAGATAGGAAGTAGTTTCTTCAGTTTCCTGCTCAACTTTGATAAGCATCACAGTTGATCATTGTATCATGAGGGAGAATAACCGCTTTTGAGTCCCAGACGAACGTCGCCATGAGTTAACCGGCAGATTTGAACTTTATGTTCGGAGGAGAGGTGGTGTGGCGCCACTCCTAGAATTGCCATTTTGCCTCCGGTAGAAAGCAGTGAATCCATATCTCATCACCTGTGGTGATTTTAGACAAGAATAGTTAGAATAGACCTCGTAACGCGCAAGCAATTCCGCACGGGTGGTCCTTTGTTGCTGTTGATGGTCTTCTGTTATTCTCCGAGGAACCCAGCGATCATACAGCTCTGAGTACCCCAACAGGTGGGCGAGTGTGTCAGCACCGCCGACAGAGACTTTCATTTGAGCAGCGAAATGTTTTATAATCCGTCGATCACCTCTAATGAATGTGTCCTCACATTCCGACACTGTGTGACAGTTGTGTGTGGCCGGCCAGAACGTTGGATGTCAGACAGGGTCTGCGACCTCATTGCCATGATGACTGACCCGTGGCTCAACGACTCACTGCCAGGTGATCGTAGACATTCTGCAATCACCTGTCAATAACTGCTATTGTCTGGTTTTCTGCTAAAGGAAGCTCAATGACAGCTCTCTGCTTGGAACGTACCTCCGTTACAGAGCCGCTCTGAAAGCTACGTATAGGGCCGGAACCTATCGTAACTTCATAAAACTATGGGAGTTGAAGTGGGAATATTCCATGATGCCTCACAAAATATGTTGCATTTTTTTCAACCAAAATTGGGCGAGAAAAAAAAGTGTTGTATTACTTATCGAATGGTCCCCGTATTTCTGTCCACTTTGTCCAGAGTGACAGTACACACTTCATGACGCATTCGCCCGAAGGCGGACTCTGGTGCTACAGATCGATTCTTCAACATTCTCTATTACCTCGTGATGTATGGGGTCGACATTAATGACTGCTGTCTGTTGTGTACTCTGTACGACATTTCTCGCTGCCACAAAACGTTGTATTTCTTCCAAGCGAGTTACTAACCAGCGTATGAAAGACGCAAGGCTAAGGTGGTTTTGCACAACTGCCATTAAGTACCACATTCGGCAGTCTCTTATACCTCTTGCATCCGGCTCTTTTTCTGTTGTATTTTCTCGATGCTCTGGAACCACTTCATGGATTCCTCAGTTGAAGAAATGGTTCAAATGGCTCTGAGCACTATGGGACTTAACATCTGAGGTCATCAGTCCCCTAGAACTTAGAACTACATAAACCTAACTAATCTAATGATATCACAGACATCCATGCCCGAGGCAGGATTCGAACCTGCGACCGTAGCAGTCGCGCGGTTCCGGACTGAAGCGCCTAGAACAGCTGGGCGACCGCGGCAGGCTTATCAGAAGAGCTTGGTATATACTTTCTGTGACTTCTTTCATCAAATGTAGGATTTTACCAGTTTAAATCATATGCGGATAATCAATGTGGCACAAGTAAGACTATATTTTTCCCTTGAAGTTCTTTTCTTTTTGTTTCTTTTTCTCATTTCGAGTTGAAATTTATCACAGCTATTGAACGTCTCTTCGTTGACCTCGAACTACTGCTGGGTTGTGCTGTCCGACTAAAAGCACACGTTCACCAAGCATATCATTTCATCGCACCTGCTGCATTTGACAACGCGGTCAATTCCTTGTAGCCATTTCGTCGTGTCCTGACCAGCGTCCTCAGAAAACACTAATGTATTCGTGATGTGCCGATGGCTTACTGCTGTTTCAGAATCCATTATTCTCCTGGATTTATGGACCTTAGGAGCAATGTGCTGCTTGTACTCCGGTTCTTGACTGTGAAGAGGACAGCTTTTACATTGGCTAATTGGAGTCGAGATGAAGTAGATATTTTAAAGTACCGGACATTTCCACCAAACACGGTCACGCCGTAACCGCAATCAAGTCCAAATCCGAAATCAAGTTCGCCGATAAAATACAACACTTAGCACTGAAAACACGTTTATTACCGACACTAACGGGCGGGCAGAACAGAACTGCTTCCAGGACAAGACAGTACTGCTTTTTCACACAGTTCCAGAATATACAAACATTAGAGCCATCTAGAATTGATAAATACTACTAAAACGTATGGTTTCTGGTGATGAGATTAGAACTGGTCGCAGTTCAACGTTGCCTGCAGCACAGGGCTTGGAAATGTGTCCATCACTAGGATGAAGCTATAGTCAGCAACGGCTTTCCTTTTCAAGTGTGTATGCAACTGACCGAAGTAACTAATTCTTGCCCGGCGGGATTAGCCGAGCGGTCTAGGGCGCTGCAGTCATGGACTGTGCGGCTGATCCCGGCGGAGGTTCGAGTCCTCCCTCGGGCATGGGTGTGTGTCTTTGTCCTTAGGATAATTTAGGTTAAGTAGTGTGTAAGCTTAGGGACTGATGACCTTAGCAGTTAAGTCCCATAACATGTCACACACACATAACTAATTCTTCTACTTATTGGCAGCTATTTGGTTCCAGACTGATAGGTACAGTCTAAGAATTCGACTGTTTCAACGTGTCTGTCTGGTCTGAAACGGATGATTGCTTCACAAAAATGGAAGCGTAGCGACCTAATACCGTTTATAGGAGCTACTCGCGAGTTGATCCCAACTGGGACGGTGCCGCTCATGTCAGTGTCTGGCATCATATTGTTAGACTGTGTATACAGTCCAGTAGTTAATGAACTTGCTTATTTTAAGGGATGTGATTACTTGTTAGCTGTTGTTTTTGTTGTATTATTTTTTCACAGCCCTATAAATCTGACTACGGTTGGTTTATTTCAGCTCTCTGTTGCCCAGCAGTAATTAAAAAAGGCAGATAACAGAAGTGGATCATCATGTAATTCATTTTCAATGTGCGCCTACAAGTGCTACCACCACACAGTTTTCCGTAAGCAGTTTTGCTCGTCTTATCTTCCTAGCAGATCCTCATTTCGTAGTTTATTTAATTATTATTGTCTCTACCCGACGGGAAGTTCAAAATAAGTTGTTCTGATAATTGCAATATTAATACTATAAGAATAATTATCAATGCTAAATTCAGAATACAGAGGTCTTACTTAATTAGCACTGGAAGGGGATGCGTGATAATAAACGTACTTGTGGATCCTCCTTTGCAATTTATGCAACAAATAAGAGACTTAACTAATTAATGAAGTTAAATTTCGTAGCCAGACATTTTTCAGTGATTAATATGCAACAAAATTTAAAGAAAAGCACTTCATATCCTTTACATACTGATTTCGAACTCATAAGACTGAGTACATGTAACCGATTGTCAGATTTCTCACTTTTCCCAACATATCAGGTAATAATCACAGTGAAAGATTAGTGTGCCTCATCCTTGTTGGTCAGCGCAATTATATGTCTTGACTTGAAGTGGCAAAACAACCGCCGCTCACATTTCACACCGAACAGAAAAGGGGAGCTGCAGTGATGTCGAACATAGAATTCAAGAACGAAATAAGCTTTATGAAAACCTGTCACTGTCTTCACTAATTTACAACTGCTGTGCGGGCTAAGAACTACCGTAACGAAGCAAAACTTTTATTTCTCTTTGTGACAGCCTAATGGAGGGGCAGTAACCTAAGAGAAGACTGTAATGGCACTTAACGCACAGACGTAAAAAACGCTTCCAAACAGCCAAGACCGTACAAGGCGCGGATGTCGTTTGATATGGGAACGACACTGAAGCCTGACTATCGGAAAGTACAAACAAAGTGCAATTAGACTATAGCGCAAGAAGATGAACACAGATTTCATTTCCAACCTATGAATAAATTACGCTTAGATAGAGGAATGTGTGGATGTGAAGAAGGAATGGACGAAAGAGGTGATGCTGAGAACTATTGGAGAGAATATTGGGAAAACAGAGCGCAGTAGAACTAGGAAGGATTAGATCAGACGAGAGATAGCAGTAGAAATTTATGATATGAAGAGGTGGAAGAATGTCAGAACAGCTATTATAAGAAAACAGTACATTAACGTGAAAAAGAATGTGACTGGCAGGGAGTGGATGGCTCCCAGGTCCCACAGTAGACCCGAGTTAGCGTTCGAGTGTTCGGGCGTTTATATGGAGCGAGCGATGTTGGGATGCGGATCCACAATATGCAACGTCCGGAATAGGATCTGAAGGTGGATTAGCCAGGCGTTACATCCGAAGCGATGTTGGGATGCAAATCCACAACACATCACATCTGGGATAGGGCTCGAAGGTGGACCAATCACGCGTTACATCCGGAGATGTGTTCCATTTTCTAAGTTGGATCCACCAGCGGGAACAGCACGTCATGGAGCTTTCTGTGACACGTGCCTAGACACAGACATACGGAAAACAGAGCAAACGTGTTGCAACTGTAGAATATGCGGTTGGGGGTGCATTCGAGTACAGTGCTATACTATTGGATGATATACATGAATGGATCCTGAGGAATGTGGATCTGTTTCGGACTGCAGTACCTGTATGATATTGAGTCTTCCTAATTTTCCCAATAAGAGACACCACCGTAACTGTTCGTACTGTCTTTTATTCTATGTCATGTTGCAGGAAAAGTCTTCGTTTGGCGCTGACCTTACCCATCTTACACGGGTGACGGAGCTGCAACAAGATGTTCCCATTTCCACCAAGTAGTCAAAACACGGTCCGATAGCATAAACTCAGCTCACTCTGTTTCTACAATGGTTGCAGAATGTGGTAGATACAGCCCTCTCTGATGTCTGGGTAAAACTGAATCGCTATCAACTGTGGTTAATGATTACCAACACCACTCAATTGAAATCGAGGGAGCCTTGGCGGAAGACACAATCTGCTACTTGTTGCTGTGGAGCATGGGATTAAGTGTAGACATCATCACCTCTGTAGAGTTGTTTGATAGAATTTCTCAGTGCTACAGACAGGTCTTATCTCCATGTGCCCAATAAGGTGACAGTACCACTTTTTATTTGTACGCCCCCATGCATGTTGTTGACAGCACCTTCTGGTGATGTCAACACCGGACCAGTAATCATGTACATGACTGCAAAATGAAGGAACAATGCTTTTCGAAATGGAAAACCGAGACATCGATGCCGATGGGGAAGGTGAGATTAACTGTACCTTTGAATAGCTGTTGGAAACGCTCTACAATGCCGCAAATTCTTATAGTTTCCACATGTTGTGATGTTTTACACTTTTTTGTCAATGAGTAACATCACCCCTACATTTTATTTTTACCACCTGTACAGTTTATCCCATGTGATGTTCTGCTTTCTAGGAGAGCCAGAGGATCAAAATGTGTTACTGTCAGTTTACAAGCAGCTAACATGCATCTCTAGGTCATAGTAAAAACAAAGTGTATGCTGAGTACGCTGATTGGGTGTGTTACAACCGAAAAAAAAAGTATTAAACTGCTTATGAAGGAACAATAGGGGAACCCTCTCATGTGATTGATAATGTGTTGGATATGTTCATCCTACGGTACAGTTGATGAAACTTTACACCGGTCTGTGGAAGCGACTTCGATCATTACCAAGATGCACAGGGACTGTCTAATAAACAGCACTGGAGTTTTTGCTGTAAGCGATCCTCAGCAGATACGTTCGAAAAGATGAATCGTTTCGAGATATGAGAGTGGCACGAATATGATTCAATAATGGCTGTAATCATTAAACGACGTCTCTACAGAAGCCAGTGTAAGTATATGGTAGAATGGATAGACTTGTTTCCAAATCGCAGACAGCATTTCTACCTAAAAGCGTAACACTATCAGACTAAAGACCACTTTTTATGCAGGGTTACACTAACATAGTCTCAAAGATCGAAATGTATGGTACGAGCTGTAGAATCGCTCTGCGATTAGTTTCAAATGTCGGTTTTCAATATTGTTCCTCGAAATGAACATCGTATTCCCTCCAAGGAATCCTATTTGACCTACCTGGTAAGTGTAATCCGACTACTGAAAAAAGAGAAATAAATAAAATAAAATTTCTCCACATGCAAACTGACTCTTATGGTCAATTTAATCACTTAGCCTATCAAATTGATGACATTGATATGGCATCTGCTGGGTGGAGGAGACAGCTGGAGCACCATGTAATGATTCCTGGAAGGCGTTTCTTTTTCTTTTTTTTTTTTTTTTCGTTGCGGTGAGATCTTTTAACGAAATTTCAATCTCCCACTTACAAAGGGCGAGCCGTCACGATTTGTTTCGTAAATGATAGTGTCTTACAACGTCACATTGCTAAAAGGGGACCTGTCATAGTGTCCAAACAGCAACGTTCTCTTGAATTATAGCTTCTTGATGTCGAACGTAAAATGAATGTGTTTCTTCCGACATGTGAGCCTATGGCATGAAACATTGTCTGAAATGTTTGTAATATGGACACGCATGACAGTTTATTTACAGACACTGAATGTGAGAGATGCTCTCGGATCGTGTAATTTGTTCAACAAGCTGAAAAAATTGCTTAATTTTTTTCCTCTTTCTTTGGAATTTATATTCTCGCGTTTTTCTTCACTACGATAACGGTTTTGGGATAGTTAGGACATTCTGTCGTGATCAGTAATTTTTGCACCAAAATAGTCTTTTATCCTCATTTTCTTCATCAACAGCTATGTTCATAGACGGCACGCATACATTCCTGATTTCATATTCAGACATCCCATCGCAGCTCAATGTCTCGATACATTCACTCTGATGTAATACTAGTGAAAAAGTCTGGAACTGTTTAGCTGAGCAACTGAAATTTGTCAGTTAGCATTCCTACAATATAGTAATTCCACAGGATATAATTGTATACGAGTGGCTTCAGCTTGAAACTTATGGACTCTTTTCCTCTCCGAACAGAGATGCTACACAATATTAGCGTGATGTCATCTGGGAAAGAGTTGTTGTTGTCCGTCGTCCTTATTTTTCGGGAATGTTTCTGCAGCAGGGTGTTCCACTAGAACTTAGCTCGGTGACAAAATGTCCACCTGTCGCCTCATGTTACGCTAAGAACCGCGCAGAGCGGACATCCGGACTCACAGCGAAATTCAGAACGCGCCGTGATGGACGATGCGTGACGACCGCCACGACACACTGAGCCCGCGCCTACCTGTAGCGGCCGGCTCCACACCGTGATTTATGGCGCAGCCGACCGAAAGCGACTAACGCAGATTGATAACGCCGGCGCAGTTTTATATCCGCCACGGTGGCTGCGGGAAGACGTGCCCTGCCGACAGAACGCCGCAGATGCAGCCCGTGTCTTGGCGAGCCCCTGCAGACGTGGCAGATGCAGCCCAACTGACGCGGTTGGCAAGCGGGCGGCGGCTCCACCCTAATGAGGCGCCGCTCTCACTGCTAATGCTGTGCTAATGACGAGCTCACTGCTCCACTGCAGCCCGCCGTGCGGCCTGAAATTCGCGTAATTAGCTCAGCGTGAGAAAGGAAAAAGAAAATGCGGTTGCAGACAAAGGAGCTCCAAAAAACCTTTTCCTTTTTGTCTCATCGTCACGGAGCCATTATGTTTCTCAATTTCACAATTTGAAAATCGTCCTGAACCATAACAAAGCTTATTCTTTCCGCTCTGTTTTATTCATTTACGTCCTGATATAGTTCCAGATTTCTTTATTTTCAGTCGTATAATCGCGTGGGACGAAAGGAATCTGTAAGCTACCATTTCTATTGTGCAAGTTTGAATGTTGTTGGTAATAAGTAAAGGAATAAATTGAGAAAGGGCAGATTACGCTGGCTGACGAGAGTGGAGAAAAATCGGCGTAGTTCGTGGTAGCCGTTCCATTGTTAATAAGGAGATGCGTGACTGTGAAAAGATAATTAAGAATTTCAGTGTCAGTATCGACTTTGTAGAAAAATGACACTTCAGCAATAATATCGGACCTCGTAGAAGTAATCTAAGTGATAGCTGGTTCTAACACCGATTTTGCGATATGCAATTATAGCTGCTAAAATGGCAGCCGCTCAGTGACAACGCCATATTAAGACGTACGACTTGATTCACGTGCTCCTACATTAATTGCTGGAAAAACATTTAGAAAAGCGAGTTAAGACAGGGAATGTTTAAAATAATAAATAATAGCCATAGGCATACCATGAAAATTGTAATTAGCATAAAATATACACAGAAGAATGAAAGCACCTTCTGCCTGACTTGCAGTCAGAAGCAGCACCAAGAGAGGAAAGACAGCAGCATTTGTTCTGAAACAAAACACACTGAAAAGCTGTCTCAGAATAATTTTAAATTACAGCTACATACGACCACTTCATCTCCGGATTTTGATAACTATCAGTCTTTTTCTGAAAGTGTGATTATAATTCTCACGATTTAGTTATATGTACTTGAGAAGACTTAAGATGCATGAGGTTATAATCACGCAGCTGGTGTCAATTTAATTAGCAACGAAACAGAGTGACGAGGATGACAGATACGGGCTACCTCAGTTGTGTCCCAGCATTCATCAGTAGCAGTGTATGGCGAGTGGTAGCGTCTTAATATCTTGGAAACCCATCACAAGATGTTTCCAGTTGATGAGAGATCTTGCACTGGAAACTGTCGGAAATCCGCTTCTACGAGAACCGGCAGCATCTGGCCTTGAGAAAGTTCCTGGTAGATTGAAACTATGTGCCGGACCGGGACTTGAAACCAGGAACTTTTCCTTTCGCCGGGAAATGCTCTACCATCTGAGCTACCCTAGCACGACTCACGACCCGTTCTTAGAGCTTTACTTCCACCATCTCCTACCTTACAAACTTCACGGAAGTTCTGCTACTTATCTTGTGGGACTAGCAGTCTTGGAAGAAAGGATATTGCGGAGACGTGGCTAAGTCACAGCATGGGGAACTGTTTCCGGAATAAATTTTCAGTCTGCGGTGTAGTGTGTGCTCATATTAAATTTCCTGCCAGATTAAAACCACGTATGGGAACGGAACAGAAACCTGGGACAATCTTTTTCCTATTTTTATTTTGTACCGGGTGCAGACAGGGTAGGCAGATGTCGATACCCAAAGCTTGGCCACAATGTCTCCCCTCCCCCACCCTTTTCTCACTTGCCGCTGTGCTGATACCTCACATGGACAAGATACTCGAGTTTTTTTTTAATTTCTGGTTTATTTTTCTATTTTTAATTTTTTCTAAATTGTTATGAAAGTAAAACATAATAGACATAAATTCCACATTCTGCGACTCGAAAGAAAATAATTTTTTTGTCAATGAAGTACACAATGAAAAAGACTCAAGAACTAGGAAAAGGACTTGTTAAAAATCATTCAAAACCCAAGGTTGCACAAAATACTTTTTATTCGTTTCAATCAGTTTCAACATTCTCAGCTGTCGTCTTCAGCTTTTAAACACTTTTTTGTAGTAAAACATGATCATTTTGCGCTAAACCTCATTCAAGCTTGACCTATTGTGCATGAGATTAAGCGTAAAATAAGCAAGTTTTTCTACAAAAAGTGTTTTTAAACCTACTACGACTGTTGAAACCGGTTGTCTTGAATAAAACACATTGCGTGTGAGCTTGGCTTTTGAATGGTTTTTAACAATTAAAACTGATCTCCCTTCAGTACTCCCATGGTGAGAAAATTCAATGAACAGGAAAAAAGCTATCCAATACCTTGAGAATTAAAGAACCATTCAACATATTTTCAAATATGCCTCTCCACTTCCAGTGAGAGTTCACTATAATCTGGCGAAAACCTCGTGGGCGTGATCTTTGTCACACCCGACTACGTTATGGGCATAGTGTCCGAGGAGCCATAAGATCAAGTTAGACTTTGTCCGACGGAACACGGCGAAATCCAAACACAACAGAACTTCAATCGAGAAAACAGCTTCAGCTGATCGGTAAGGAAAGCCAGTTGTCGGCGAATCTAATACCAGTGTTCTCGTGTGGAAGAGAGAAGCCTGCTTGCTAGCAGTTGACAACATGTGTCGCAAAGACCACTCGGACTGGAGACAAATGCGACAGAGGCGTTTGATGGTCGGGACCAGATTGTGAATGACCCAACAGCACGACGATGCGACTTCCATCGGGAGGATAGGAACACTAAAGTGAAACCATACTTTTTTCCAGGATGTCAATGGCGCGTCCATTTGAAACGTCCCCTTTGTAAAATTTATACACGACTGTGCTTAAGCTGACACAAAATATTTTTAGCGCAACGCAATCTGACTTCCAAAAATCCCTACGAAAGAATGGCCCTGATTAACATTAACCTATACGTTTCACAAATCACTTACCTCACAAAAATCTTCGTTACTCAGGCTACTGCAATACAGCGAGCGCCACTACTGCCAGCTAAATAAAAGATTCAAACTACTGAAGGCACTAACTACTGATAGGCATAGTTAGCAAATGAAAGATTTTAATACAGAACAAACAATGTATTTACCTTAAAATATATATATATATATATATATATATATATATATATATATATATATATATATATATATATATATATATAATCAGTTCGTGGCACCAATTCTTACAAATTTCAAAACTCCGCCATCTCTCTCCCCACGTTTTTTTATTGGTAACGCCGCCGCCACGTAGCGCTCTGTATAAAAATCACTGGCTGTGCCGTGTGCAGTCTGTGGCTGGTTTGCATTGTTGTCTGCCATTGTACTGTTGGGCAGCGGCAGCTGGATGCTAACAGCGCGTAGCGTTGCTCAGTTGGAGGTGAGCCGCCAGCAGTGGTGGACGTGGGGAGAGAGATGGCGGAGTTTTGAAATTTGTAAGAATTGGTGTCACGAACTGATATATATATATTATGACTATTAAGGTAAATACATTGTTTGTACTCGATTAAAATCTTTCATTCACTAACTACTGGGGCGGATTTCTCAGGATTTTACTACATATGAAAACATTTCACATTCTGCCGGCTCCCGTGCAACGTGGCTGCTAGACGTCCCTCCATGCAAAATCATATGGTCCTAGCTCATGTCCAAGGCAACAAAGCCTGTAAGTAGGCTGTTTAGTTTTTCTTTGGTAACGCCACATAGTGCTCTGTATGAAAAATCACTGGCTGTGCTGTGCGCAGTCTGTGGCTGGTTTGCATTGTTGTCTGCCATTGTAGTGTTGGGCAGCGGCAGCTGGATGTTAACAGCGCGTAGCGTTGCGCAGTTGGAGGTGAGCCGCCAGCAGTGGTGAACGTGGGGAGAGAGAGGGCGGAGTTTTGTAATTTGTAGGACTGGATGTCATGAACTACCATATATATTTTGACTATTAAGGTAAATACACTGTTTGTTCTCTATTAAAATCTTTCATTTGCTAACTATACCTATCAGTAGTTAGTGCCTTCCGTAGTTTGAATCTTTTATTTAGCTGGCAGTAGTGGCGCTCGCTGTATTGCAGTAGTTCGAGTAACGAAGATTTTTGTGAGGTAAGTGATTTGTGAAACGTATAGGTTAATGTTAGTCAGGGCTATTCTCTTGTAGGGATTATTGAAAGTCAGACTGCGTTGCGCTAAAAAACTATTGTGTGCCAGTTTAAGCACAGTCTTGTATAATTTTTCCAAATGGACGTTTCATATGTCGACCCTTAGCCAAGGATACCTCACTGGAATCTTCTGATTTTTTCCTTTGTTGTTTGTGTAATTAGTGTAGCTTTTGTTTATTGCTAGCGCGTAATCATAGAGAGAATTCCCTTTGTAGTTGCAGTCTTTCATTTTTGTACAGTAAAATAGTTGTGGTATGCATGTAGTTTTGCACGAAGTATTTCGCAGTTGCGCTTGCAATTAACTAGATATTATTTTCAGTGCTATGTTAATGTGTTCTCTTATTTTTGTTCTTCAAATTGTGCTTTTCTGTGTTGTCGTGTGAAAAATTGTGACAATAATGGCGTGTGAAAAACGTAACACTAGGCTCCAAAGTAAACTGAGAAATGACAGTGAAGACGAAAGCAATGTGTTAGCGTCACCACGTAATGAATTCACTAACATTCAAAGTAGTAATTTGGTAATAGCGCATAGCGAAATGGAGCGGGCTGCAAATAATGGTGTAGGCAGTGAAACAATTAGTGAACAGGGAAGCATTATCGATCGATCGGTCGGCAACAGCTTGCCTCAGGATTCCGAAATGATAGGACACAATCTTGTAAGTACTATAGATTCAGATTTTGCGTCCTCACCGTTTTCTCAAATAAATCAAGACACATTTTCTGCTTTTCAAAATGCGAATATTGCCGGTTCAAATGCACTGCCGAAAAGCACTGAGGGACATGTTTCAGACACCAGTGCACTGTTATTACAATTAATGCAACAGATGGGACAAAAGCTTCAAAAGTTAGACACAATGGAACAAAATCAGACACAAACACAGCAAAAGCTTCAAAAGTTAGACACAATGGAACAAAATCAGAGACAAACACAGCAAAAGCTTCAAAAGTTAGACACAATGGAACAAAATCTTCAAAAGTTAGACACAATGGAACAAAATCAGAGACAAACACAGCAAAAGTTAGACGCAATGGAGCAAAAGCTTCAAAAGTTAGACTCAGTGGAACATACGTTTGAACAAACACGTGAAGATTTAACTACTGAATTACATAAAATCGAATCGAAATGTCAAAAAGTCTGTAATGACGTAAAAACACAAATTTTTGAGCATTTCCAACCTATTTTTTCGCGGCATGAAAATGCATTACAGAATCACGAAGCAGCCATAAAAGAACTGCAAACAATTATTCATGAATATCATGAGACCTTGCAAGCTAAAATTGACTCAGTTGCATCTACCGATTCGGTTACGCAACATGCAAAAACTCAAGAAAACTTAAAGGACACAGTAGATACTCTGAAAATTGGTTCAGAAAGACACATGGAGGACATCAGAGAAAGTAGTTGAACTTTCGGATCAGCTAAATAATTTATCTACGAAGGTAGATGATAATCTGAATGACACAAAACCGGTAGTCTTTAATGACACAGAAGAGTTCGAACAAATTAGGAAAGTCAAACAAAATCAGAATCAAATGAATACCTAACACCAAAGAGAAATCCGGGAAGTACAAGATCAGCTGACACCGGTAATACAAGAATTACGTATATCAGAGGACACTCGCACTCCAATACGGGAAGAGGGACATAAAAATACGGAACTGCCACAAAATAACAACACAGGGCACTTTGGAGATTATGAAAGAAATTGGCAAAGTACACCGAATTCTGAGATGGAACCGCCGAAACGACGTAACAATGACCGATATGCGACCCGCCGACACGATGATTTTGACTATAAGCTGTTCATTACTACACATAAATTCAAAACATTTAAGAATTCTGGCAACGACATTCATCCACAAGCGTGGCTCCATCAATTTTCTCATTGTTTTCCTCCCAACTGGTCACTAGAGCACAGATTAGAATTAATGTGTGGCTACTTAGAGAATGAACCAGCTGTAAGAATGCGATCGGTTATTCACGATTGCCAAAGTGAAGGAGAATTTTACCATGCCTTCCTCTCAGCATATTGGTCCCAAGCCACACAAGACCGAGTAAAACATGGCATCATGATGATGAAACATTTCGAACAATCTGAATTTTCCAGTCTTGTGAAATATTTTAAAGAAATGTTGCACAAGACTCAGTACCTGTCAAATCCATATAGCCTTTCAGAACTCACCCGCATTTGCATAATGAAATTGCCTGAACATTTAAGGAATATTATTTTGGCAGGGCATTGCAAAGACGACACTGAAGCTTTTCAGGGACTCTTACAAGAATTAGAAATTCACACAGACAGTCGCGGGATGCGAAAACAGGAAAACAATCACTACAGTTTACATCCGTCACAATTCCGTGACGACAGAAACAATAACTGGACACGACAAGTCTATTCTTACAACGCAAATCGTGACCAAAACAGACACCACCCATATGACAACCACTGGCGGAGTAATAATAGTTACAGAGAAAGATCGCATTTCCGTAGTAATGACTATCACAGACACAATCAGAGAAACAGACAATACGGGAACCAAAATAATTATTATCACGGGAGACAGAATAACTTCAGACGCAACGGTCCAGCGCGCAGTTACGATTCAGGGAGAAATTCTCCACCACGTGGCCGACAAGAAAGAAACTATGGAATCTACCGACATGACGACAGACGATATGATCGTAACGACAGGCCTGAATTACAGCAGAACTGGCGGGATTCAAACAGAGCAGGGCCCTCTCGTCAAGGTGAATTTGTAGAAGTTAGGTCTCCAAATCCCAATAACGGGGCGCGCCAACAAAGAGGCAGACAATGACTCGCACCGCAGAAAGCCGCGTGCACCGGCTGGCTCAGAGAAAAATATCATAAGCGCTAACCTTGAGAAAAACTCCGATATTCTTTACCGACGTATACCGCATGATAATTACGTTCAAGTTGAAAGTCTAAGTACTATGAAGAGTAAAGGATTTCACCATATTTCACATGTAAAACCGTTTATTGAGAGATAATCTGCTTTTTAACTTAATCTTTGCCATAAAATTTTTCACTTCACGCTGCTAGTACAATTTGTCACACTGAGAAACTGTTAACAAGCAACAACGTTTGAAGTTAAATACCCAGTCAAGAACCAAGAGAACTTATTTTAACAGAAATTACGAATGCATTGTTATAGTGAACAGACATTACAGTGTTATTGTGCGTGTACATTCTTGCTTGTTAGTTGCACGATTACGTAATGACTATAAGGCTGACATACTTAGAACAGTTACCAGTACTGCTAATGAGATTTTAATGCAACATTTTGGTTTACTTGAAAATAAATTCTGGATTTAAAGTACTTTCTGTGAGATACCAGATGACTCAGTGGTTAGTTTATGTGACAGCTACACGATTTTATCACGACGCTACTAATGAATGACAATTTACAATGTTGCTGTTGCACTGTATCTGTTTTATATCTGCACAGTTTTTCTGTATTATTCTGGAAAGTAAAACATGTTTTAGTAGTAACGTTTGTGGTATAGCTACAATGAGACAGCCTTTTCTGTAGCACAACAATACGTTACAGTACAGTACTTACTTCATCACGGCAATAAGCGTAGTAACTACCATATCTATACCCAAAGCATTTCACTTTCGTTTATCATGAGGTAAGTACATTGACTTCTACAGAACTTAGCTTTCGGAGGACGATAACTACGACACTTGCACAGAGATTATCTTACAAGAAGACGCACAGTTTAGCGCTACAGTACACGTATTTGAGTGATTAATTTTGTACTTAAAACATTTATTTTTAAAGATATTTGAAGTACAATGATACAAAGGTTTTCCGTGATACATTTCATTCCATTGCTGTAATCTGTAACATCTGAGGATATAATTACATTAATCCTCAGGGGGGTACACGCTTACTTTGTGTACCATGTGTTTGGCAAGCACAAGGAGCCCTAGCTAATATGGTATTTGTTTATACAACTTTACACATCGGTACCATATTTCTCTAACACATAAATTTCACAGCTATCTGATCATTTAACTGAGAGAGACAAACATTTACTTTACTACATCAGTGACAGATGTTTACGTAATTACACCATTGGATAACTTCACACTTACGAAGTTGTATTTTGTCTGTACTTTGTGAACTGTTCATATTTTTTCAGAACCATTGTGACACTATGAGAGCTTTGAATGATGTATTTGGTATGGGGTCATGATTTTTAAAGTACGTTTGAGGTAGATGACACTTTTGACATGAGCACAGAATTTTTTTTTTAGGTTTTGAAATAGGAAGCCACGACTATTTTGAGATTTGGCTGAGGTTTTATGATGTTATGATGACGATGTGTATTACGCTGTTGTGGTATGTTTATGATCAATAGGCTGATGCTATGTGAGTTATTTGATTATGCTACGTATCTGTTATGATGAAATATTGAAGAAGTGTCGACTAATAAGGTAAGGAATAATGAGTAGTGGTTAGGGACTCTGGTTTGTGAAAAAGGTGGTTGGAAACCAAGAATCGTACTTTAAGAGTTATGAAATGTATGTAAATGGGTGAATGTATTACAATGCCGACGAAAATTTTTTGGACACTCTTATATTTATAGGACTTTGTTTTCTACACATTTATAACGCAAATTCTCAACCTGTGAAAATATTTTTATAAGAGACTGTCACTGCAGCAGAAACTGCTGTCGTAAATTTTTCAGTAAGAAAGCTAAGTGACCACCTGCACGTAATGCGTCGTGGGCACCCAGCTGCGCGACAGGTGCCAGGAAAAAAAAAGCCATTAGTGTGTGCCTGTCAGAGGCACAGGTGGAGAAAAAAAAGAGGCCATTATCCTCGCTATTGACATTCCTTTGTAGAAAGCATCGTAAATACGACACCCTCAAACTTGAAAACATGATTACACTGTAGAGTTCTTAATTTATGATATTTACTGAAATGAAATGATGAGAAATGTTTCATGTCTATTGTCTTGCTAGCTGGAAGATTATTTACTGAATTATGAAATGCCTTATGGCTAGCGAATGACGTTTCACGCCTTGCTTTGCCTATTTTGTTTAATATCTAGTTTCTTGTTGCAATGCAGCATTGTTTAAATTAAAATTTAATACATGTACTAATATAACTACTTTCTGTCTACAGACCCAGTAAAGAATCATTTTATGATGTACTTCCTTAGAAAAGAGAGCACAAATGGACATTTCCCTTCACAGGAATTGCAAAAATAATTTTTTCCGATTTGGTAACTTATCTGCTAGCATATGTTCTAGTGATCCATCCCTCTAGTGTTAAGATGTGACATAGGTATTACACATTTTTACTATAATATTTTTTCTGCTTCAGCTTTGTCATGTTTAGGTATAAGTTATTACATTTATTGCTCCTTGCTTTGCTTACTTGCATTTTTTTGTCATTGCTGTTTGTATTTATTGTTTTGTGCTGCTGCATTGCCTCGTCCCTTAGTTTAGCATCTGAGCTCAGTAGGTTTAAGTTAGCTTAAGAGGGGGTAGACTATATAAGAAACTAACTATGATGAATTGGAAGAAAAGCATTGAGAAGCTATAAGAAAATGGTTTGGCCAAAAAAGCAGTGTACAGTTGAGAAAAACTATTTTTGAAAGAGGATGTGAACTGAATACAGAAAGCAGGTTTAGATAGGACTTTTTGGGAATAATGATGAAGTAAGGGAGATCTCTATGTAAAATACTGCAGTAAAACAAACCCTGTCCTTTCCTTGTGTTATCCCACTATGTGTTTGTGTATCCTTGTGTATTTGTTTTCTTCCTGTCTCTGTGTACTGTTTCACAGAATTTTTTCTGTTCTAATACTAAGCTACATTCACTATGATGAGGAATACTGTTATCCTCAAATATAATTTGCATCAATAATATGTTATTTACTTTGTAAAGATGATTAGACATTATTTATTCAATTTTGTTCTAATGCTCATGTGTGAAGTTGATGTTTCAAAAGTTATTCTGATCTTTTATGTATGTACTTATGTCGTAATTTTTGTAACACTGATGTATTTGCTGTTTAGATTCTTTTGTAAAGCCTGTACTACTACAGATGTTATCTGTATTGTTATTTTCTTTAATGATATATTTTGTACCTTTGTTATTCTATTCTTATGTTATAAAATTGTAATTGACACCAGTTCATCAAATTAAGTAACTTGTAAGTTACATTTCACTGCACACGTTTCTGTTGGTCATAGTATATGGACAATATGTGAGAAGTAGGGACTGATAGTGTTTGCACATGTGGTAATAATTCAGTAAGGGACTGGATAACAGCATTGCTGGTTGTAAGGACATTTCAAAAACAATTTTTGTGAGTGCACAAGTGGTGGTTATGGACTTGCTATATTATCCACAAGACTCTTCAATGGTGATTGTGCGCCTGCACAGTCAAACAGATGGCTGCTGGCCATCTCTACAAGGACTACAGTGGGTCTACACCTTTGATGACCCACCAATACCATTATTTCTACAAGGACTGCAGTGGGTCTGCACCTTTGGTGGCCCACCAATAGTAATCTCTACCAGGACTACAGTGGGTCTGCTCTGTGATGACCTACCTACCGATAGTCTTCAATGTCGACTGACTCTGCTGTGGCCCATTACCTGACTGCATGTCCAGAGTCAGCACTGTCTTTCCATTGGAAGGACAACACTACTTCTTCAAGACTGCATGGAAATCCACTACTTCCGTGTGCATTTTCTTTTACTACTCAGACTTTGAGAAAAACACTGCAATTTTACTTTGATGAATGATCAGGACTGTCTTTATGGACTGTGAGAAAATTTTAGCTTTTGACCAACATTGTATCGATAAGTGTGTGCATTTCATTTCTTTGTTATTGTAATTATGAAAAATTTTTTCAAATCTGTATTGGCCACTGTCCAAACCAATTGGTAAATTTTTTTGTGGGGAGCATGTGGGCTATGTAAGTAGGCTGTTTAGGTTTTCTCTGGTAACGCCACATAGCGCTCTGTATGAAAAATCACTGGCTGTGCTGTGCGCAGTGTGTGGCTAGTTCGCGTTGTTGTCTGCCATTGTAGTGTTGGGCAGCGGCAGCTGGATGTTAACAGCGCGTAGCGTTGCGCAGTTGGAGGTGAGCCGCCAGTAGTGGTGGACGTGGGGAGAGAGATGGCGGAGTTTTGTAATTTGTAAGACTGGATGTCATGAACTACCATATATATTTTGACTATTAAGATAAATACACTGTTTGTTCACTATTAAAATCTTTTATTTGCTAACTATACCTATCAGTAGTTAGTGCCTTCTGTAGTTTGAATCTTTTATTTAGCTGGCAGTAGTGGCGCTCGCTGTATTGCAGTAGTTCGAGTAACGAAGATTTTTGTGAGGTAAGTGAGTCTTCACTGTCATTTCTCAGTTTACTTTGGAGCCTAGTGTTACGTTTTCACACGCCATTGTTGTCACAATTTTTCACACGACAACCCAGAAAAACACAATTTGAAGAACAAAAATAAGAGAACACATTAACATAGCACTGAAAATAATATCTAGTTAATTGCAAGCGCAGCTGCGAAATACTTGGTGCAAATCTACATGCATGCCACAACTGTTTTACTGTACAACAATGAAAGACTGCAGCTACAAAGGAAATTCTCTCTATGATTATGCGCTAGCAATAAACAAAAGCTACACTAACTACACAAACTACAAGGGAAAAATCAGAAGATTCCAGTGAGGTATCCTTGGCTTAGGGTCGACATATGAAACGTCCCCTTAGAAAAAATTATACAGGACTGTGCCTAAACTGCAACACAATATTTTTGGCGCAACGCAATCTGACTTCCAAAAATACCTACGAAAGAATGGCCCTGATTAACATTAACCTATACGTTTCACAAATCACTTACCTCACAAAAATCTTCGTTACTCAAGCTACTGCAATACAGCGAGCGCCACTACTGCCAGCTAAATAAAAGATTCAAACTACGGAAGGCACTAACTACTGATAGGCATAGTTAGCAAATGAAAGATTTTAATACAGAACAAACAATGTATTTATCTTAATAGTCATAATATATATATCAGTTCGTAACACCAATTCTTACAAATTTCAAAACTCCGCCATCTCTCTCCCCACGTCCACCACTGCTGGCGGCTCACCTCCAACTGCGCAACGCTACGCGCTGTTAGCATCCAGCTGCCGCTGCCCAACACTACAATGGCAGACAACAATGCAAACCAGCCACAAACTGCACACAGCACAGCCAGTGATTTTATACAGAGCGCTACGTGGCGGCGGCGTTACCAATAAAAAAACCTTAACAGCCTACTTACAGATTTCATCTGGAGAGATGGAGATAACTGTATTCCCCAACTTCCACAACGAGAAAGCAAAGATCTGGTCCCAGATAACTATTTTTGTTTGTCATCTGTCTTCTGACTGGTTTGATGCGGCCAGCTACAAATTCCTCTCCTGTGCCAACGTCTTCATCTCAGAGCAGCGTTTGCAACGTACGTCCTCAATTACTTCTTGGATTTTTTCCAATCTCTACCTTACAAATATATTCCAATTTCTGTCTTCCTCTACCGTTTGTGCTCTCTGCATCTCCCTCTAGTACTATGGAAGTTATTCCCTGATGTCTTAACAGATGTCCTTTCATCCTATACCTTCTCCTTGTCAGTGTTTGCCATAAATTCCTTTCCTCTCCGATTCTGCACAGAACCTCCTCATACCCTACCTTATCAGTCCACCTATTTTGAACATTCGTTTGCAGCACCACATCTCAAATACTTCGATTCTCTTCTGTACCGGTTTTCCAACAGTGCATGTTTCACTTCCATATAATGCTGGGCTCCTAATGTACAATGAGACGTTCTTCCTCAAGTTAAGGTCTATGCTTGACACTAGTACACTTCTATTGTCTAGGAATGTTCTTTTTGCCGGTCCTAGTCTGCTTTTGATGTCCTCCTTGCTCCGTCCGTCATTGCTTATGTTGCTGCCTAGCTAGTAGAATCCCTTAACTTCACTTACTTCGTGACCATCAACACTGATGTTAAGTTTCTCGCTGTTCTCTTTTCTGCTACTTCTCTTTACTTTCGTCTTCCTTCAATTTACGCTCAGTCCATATTCTGTACTCATTAGAATGTTCATTCTCTTCAGCAGATCCTGTAATTCTTCTTCACTTTCACTCAGGACAGCAATCTCATCAGCGAATCGTATAATTGATATCCTTCCAAATTGAATTTTAATCCCACTCCTGAACCTTGCTTTTATTTGTTTCATTGCTTCTTTGATGTACAGACTAAACAGTAGGGGCAAAAGACTACATCCCTGTCTTACACACTTTTTAATCCGAGCACTTCGTTCTTGGTAGTCCACTCTTATTATTCCCTCTTGGTTCTTGTACATACTGTACATTAACTGCGTCTCCCTACAGATTACACCTGTTTTTCTCAGAATTTCGAACACCTTGCATCACTTACATTGTCGAACGCTTTTTCCAAGTCGGCAAATCGTATGAACATGTCTTGATTTTTCTTTCGTCTTGCTTCCATGTCAACCGCAATGTCAAAATTGCCTCTCCAATGTCTTTACCTTCCCTAAAGTCAAACAGTCCTCATCCAACACATCATGAGCTTTCTGTTCCAATCTCCTGCGTGTCAGAAACTTGGATACATGAATGTTAAGCTGATTGTGCGTTAATCCTCGCACTTGTCACATCTTGCACTCTTCGGAATTGTGTGGATATTCTTCCAAAAAACAACATTCCACACACCAACGTAAATACTCGTTTTAATGCCACTTCCCCCAATGATTTTAGAAATTCTGATGGAATATTATCTATCCCTTCTGTCTTATTTGGTCTTAAGTCCTCCAAAGCTCTTTTAAATTCTGACTCGAGTACTGGATCCCCCATCTCTTGTAAATCGACTCACGTTTTTCTTCTATCACATCAGACAAATCTTCCCCATTATAGAGGCCTTCAGTGTACTATTTCCCCCTATCCGCTCTCTTTTCTGCATTTAACAGTGGAATTCTCCCTGCACTCCTAATGTCACCACCCCCCCCTCCCCCCTGCTATCATATTCACCGAAGGTTATTTTGTCTTTTCTGTATGCTAAGTCAGTCCTTCCCACAGTCATTTGATTTCCATTTCTTCACGTTTTTAATGCAGCCATTTCGTCTTAGCTTCCCTGCATTTCCTATTTTTTTTTGTTCCTCAGTGGCTTGTGTTTCTGTATTCCTGAATTTCTCTGAACATTTTTATGATACCTTTTGTCATCGGTCAACTTAAGAATTTATTGTGTTACCCATGGTTTCTTCGCAGTTACGTTCTTTGTACCTATATTTTGTCTCCTACATCTGTACTGTCCGTTTTAGAGATGTCCATTCCTCTTCAACTGTACTGCCTACAGAGCTACTCCTCACAGCCTTGTCTAAAGCCTTAGACAACAAGCGTATCTCGTCATCCCTTAGTATTTCCAAAGCCCACTTCTTTGCATATGATTCTTCCTGACTTATGTATTAAACGTGAGCCTACTCTTCATCACTACAACAATGTGATCTCAGTGTATATCTGCTAGTGGGTACGCCTTACAATCGAATATCTGATTTCTGAATCTCTTTCGGACGATGATGCAATCTAACTGAAATCTTCCCGTATCACACGGCCCTTTACAAGTATACCTCTTCTTGTGATTCTTGAACAGAGTGTCGGTAATTCCTACTAAAATTTATTACACAACTCATTCAATCTTTCTCTTCTCTCATTCCTTGTTCCTAGCCGATATTCTCCTGGAATCATTTCTTCTGCGCATTCCCTACAACTGCATTCCAGTTACCCACGACTATTACATTTTCATCTCCCATTCCGTACTGGTATTATCCTTTCAATATCCTCATCTATTTTGTCTATCTCTTCGTCTTCAGCTTGTGACGTCGGAAAGTATATCGTTGTCGATTTTGGTTTGTTGTCGATTCTATTAAGAACATCCCTATCACTGAACTGTGGGCAGTAACATACTTTCTGCTCCACCTTCCTATTCGTACGAATCCAACTCCAGTTATACTATTTTCTGCTGCTGTTGATATTACCCTATACTCATCTGACCGGAAATCCTTCTCTTCTTTCCATTTCCCTATACTAATCACTAGTATTTCCCTTTTCAGATTTTCTGGCTTCCCTACCACATTCAAACTTCTGTCATTCCACGCCCCGACTCGTAGAACGTTATCCTTTCGTTGGTTATTCAATCATTTTGTCATGGTCACCTCCCCCTGGTAGTGTCCTCCCAGAAATCCGAATGGGGGACTATTCCGGAATCTTTTGCCCCTGGAGAGATTATCATGACACTTCTTCAATTACAGGCCACGTCACCTGTGGGTAGACGTTATGTGTTTTTAATGCGGTGGTTTCCATTGCCTTCTGCATCCTCATGCCGTTGGTCATTGCTGATCTTTCCGACTTAAGGGGCAGTTTCCAAACCCAAGGACAAGAGAGTGCCCTGAACCTCTATCCGCTCCTCCGCCCTCGTTGACAAGGGCGTTCGCAGAGTGAGAGTGGCTTCTTATGCCGGAAATCGTCGGCGGGCAATGCTGATTATTAATCGATAACTTATTACAATATGAAATTCACTCATGTTCCGCCATATGGGGCTGATACGGCCAACATCGGCAGGGGAAGCAGACTGGGCGATCGAAGACACGTAAATAAGCCCAGAGCCGTGGCGGCTCTACAGTTGGCGGCATGACATTCCACTGGTACCACTAACTATTTAGGTTGACAATGTCGATTCGACAGTGTGTGTCGTGAGATAAGGTCTTTGCGTGATTGGTTTGGCGGGGCCTGGAGAGGTCATTTGGCTGAGGGGCACGTGGCTGGCAAGTTGTTCGTTTTGGAGGACTCCACCCGTCCAAATGATTCGAATGACTGAGCACTATGGTAGTTACTTCTGAGGTCATCAGTCCCCTAGAACTTAGAACTACGTAAACCTAACTAACCTAAGGACAACACACACATCCATGCCCGAGGCAGGATTCGAACCTGCGACCGCAGTGGTCGCGCGGTTCCAGACTGTAGCGCCTAGAACCGCTCGGCAACCCCGGCCAGCTCCACCTGTCCAGCGCGGCTCTCGAGGAACGGGGTAATATTAAATCGGTTGGCGGCAAGCCTGACCGGCTCGCTTAAGAATTGGTAGCCGCGGGCGGCGCGGGGATAGACAGACGTCACATGCAACCTTGTTGACGAGTCCACCGTTTACTTTGCAGATTTAAGGTACGGCACCTCCACGACCCCCGGCTTGAGCTGGAGGAAATAACGCCCTGGCTGGAATCTTACAAGTCGCGCCTCTTTCACACTTGAGTGGAGTTAAGTGTTGTTTTCTTATTTTGAGTACCTGATATTGTAAGGAAGTTTCTTTTTTGTCTCCCTGGCCATTCTTTTGTGAAACTTTATTTGTGCAGATTCCAGTTTCCTTTTCATGTGTGTTGGCAGGGCACCTTTGACCTAAAATGACGCCTTCCTGCTCCCTGGATCCTGAGCAGAGGATTAGTTGTTTGTTGGTACTGTGGCACACCCGTCGTCACACGGCGTCCGGGTTGACCGACAGTCTTGCACCCCTACCAGTCACGTCATGGTGGCTCAATTTAAGTAAAGTTGATCTTTTCATGCGTGCCACGGCGGAGTTTCGCCGTCTTTGCGGGAACCAGTTGTTAAGTCCTTTTTGGTGAATTGAAAAAGCTCAGGAGGTTATGGCCTATTGTCCAAGCCTGAGGTTTTTTCTCATTACACCTCTGTAACTACCTTTCTCGAGGTGGCACTGTTATTACTATCTGTCAGTGCGTTAAGTTTAAGACCTGTCACTTGTCAATATAAAATGTGGAACTTTATCTTGATCCACAGTCGTTAGCTACTACACTTTCTGTGACATTTGGCTGCTCGTTTCTTGCGGGCTGTGGCAGTCGTCTGCTGTAACTCTCAACTTACTTCGAATTTTAGGTGATTGTGTAGTTATTAAAGGTTGTGTCAAAGTTTCTACAGGTGTGTACCAGTTGAAGTACATTAAAATTGCACGTATTACAATTTGTCGTGAAGTTTGAGCAACTGAATATTTATTTCATTGCAATATATGAGTGGGCATTTATGTTTAAATTTTCTACCTTCCCAGTTGGTCTGCTAGAGGGACTGTGTATTTTATTGCTTAAGGATTTTTCTTATTAAGAACGATGCATTGCTAAGCGGCCTTCAAACAGCTACTATCGGTGGCGTGTCTTGTGATCCTTCCCGTATTTGGATAAATGTTGTCCGGCTGCGTAACGGTTACCTAACCTTGCAGTCTGTTACTACATTGAACAGCTGTTATTGTAATTCATTGAGTTGTAAAATAGTTTGTTGAACATGATTGCAATCACACCCAGTTGATGTCACTTTTCTTATTTTCAGAACTCAGTGCTTCCGATTTTAATGTCCTGCTTCTAATGGTACAATTGTTATTTTTTTTAAATGATTTAAGTCTGCTGAAGTTTTCGTCTGATTTCTGAATCCTTTTGGTTGTTATCATTAAGTGATAAAGTCTATTACACGAAACAACAAAAGTATGTGGGTCCACCGTCCATGTATTTCCCTTAAGGCTATTGCAAACCTAGTTGTAAGGTATGACAAGAGATGTAATGGAGCGGGAAGCTGAAGTATATCTTAAAGCGTCATGCCATATAAGCAATATCGAAGTCTTCACTGTGATATTGGGGACATCGCAACCGAAGTCCAAAAAAGACTTTCCCAAAGCAAACGGCAGGACAACTGCATCAATTTTCGAGCCAGCATTGCGGGGATCGTGAATATTTGTGGAACATAGTACACTTTGCTAAAAATGTAGGAATATATAATTCGTACTTTATGATGAAGACTAAGGGAACGGCGTTCGCGTTCACGAATTGCCCCTTGAATTTGATTCGTCACCTCCCGCAACTGAGTGCTGCCTTTTTCATCTGGCAGTGACCCACAGTAATCCCCTCCGGTTTGTGGCGAGCAACCATCGTTGCCCATGGAATGACAATTTGATGAAAACCGCAGTGAGAGAAAAAGAAAAGGAACCCAGTATGTCCTTGCGTAAGACTACGTTATCGATCATGGAGTGGCAATACCATAGCATCATTCACGTATGCTCGTACAGGGAAGGTTTTTCCTAATATTTTACGGCCACGTGACTGATCAGCAATGCGGAAAAGCAGACGTTCTATTGACAAAAAGCGACATGGAGAGGAGGCTCACCTGTGGTAAGCCCCGTTGGATGTTGATGTGGGTAGAAAGTTGTCCATTCACTACGACAGATGCTAGAGTACCAGTAACGAGAGTGGATAATACCTGACACAGAATGTGATGGACTCCGGCCGCCTTGAGCACGCCAACAGAGCTATTATTTAGACTTCTGCGAACTTGTTGAAAGACAAAACCTTAATACATTACAAACGGCTGGTTACAAATTACTGGCTATGCAAAGCAGAGGTTTTGGTGTTGGGTAGCAAATGGCTAACCATTCCATCACTACAGTTACTGCGCCCGTTCGACGATGACGAATACAATGTCGCAATGTTCGTTCTCCTCGAAGCGTTCACACACCGATACGTCTCTCGAGATGATGGACATGGAACAGGGACTTGTCTGAAAGAGCAGACTGGTCCCACTCATGCGTATTGTATTGTCGTCGGCTGCACCAAAGGTTGCGTGCCATTCTGGGCTGCAGTATCAGGGAAGCCTTAACAATGGTCACTTTACTGACAGCCGTTGGAGCTCCAGACGTCGTCGTACTACGTGTGTGGTTCTTGTCTTGTTTCAAGTAAGCCTGTTTCCTGACTCAGTGTGCCGGACTTGACTATACAATTCACCAAAAATGTGTCGGTGCTCTGGAGCCTAGTAAAGTTGGTCCGTTGAGATTTTTCATGACGTTGAGGACGGCATTACTGAACACAATAGGGCAAATTGGCACGATAGTCGTTTCATCCCGACCAACGAGAGCATCAGATCTGCTAGACAATAAACCGCACTCTCTAGAAGCCACGAACCTGACGCTGTCAAGTTGCGACTCCTGCTGGTAGACGTTTTCCTCCTTACGACAGGCGTAATACGATCTTCTCACAAGAAACCAACATTCAAATACAATTTGTGAATGATCAACTCTGTGTGTAATGTTTTCTTGTGTACATGAAGTAGCTAACGTTATTCCTACATAGTTTGTACAGTTGTGAAATGTTAATCGTATGTGTATCCAAGCACGTAGTAATCTACACGGCGATATAAAGTTCTTTGCTTGCCACCTTCATGGTGTTGCAATTTGAATGGCCGGTAGTATAAATAAACGTAATCGGGCTTTTACATTTATCCTAACAACAACAAGATGAAATCCATGCATATTATAAAAGAAATGTACACACATCAAAAGAAGTTTTGCATCAACGTGGTTCCTACAGTTCCGGAACATGAAAAAAAATGGCATAGAGATCAACATAACCATCATTTCCGCCCGTTTTAATGCTCATGAAAACCATCACTTTGCATGCTGTAACACCATACAGTGAGACCTTCAGAGGTGGTGGTCCAGATTGCTGTACACACCGGTATCTCTAATACCAAGTAGCACGTTCTCTTGCATTCATGCATGCATGCCTGTATTCGTCGTCGCATACTATCCATAAGTTAATCAAGGCATTGTTGGTTCAGATTGTCCCACTCCTGAACGGCGATTCGGAATAGATCCCTCAGATTGGTTAGTGGGTAACGTCGTCCATAAACAGACCTTTTCAACCTATCCTAGGCATGTCTGGTAAGGTTCATGTCTGGAGAACATGCTGGCCACTCTAGTCGAGCGATGTTGTTATCTTGAAGGAAGTCATTCACAAGATGTAGAGGATGGGGGCGCGAATTGTCGCCCATGAAGACGAATGCCTCGCCAGTATGCTGCCGATATGGTTGCACTATTGGACGGAGGATGACATTCACGTATCGCAGAGACGTTACGGCGCCTTCCATGACCACGAGCGGCGTACATCGGCCCTGCATAAATGCGACCTGAAAACGGCAGGGAGCCTCGACGTTGCTGATCTCGATGGACAGTGTGTCTGAAGTGTTTTGCTTGACCGACTTGCCTTCATACACGTCTTCACGGCATATGCGACACTCACGGGTGAGGATAACGTGATGCCAATTCTGAGCAGTCCATTTGGCATGTTGTTGGGCCCATCTGTACCACGCTGCATGGAGTCGTTATTCCAAAGATGTATCTCGTCATGGAAGTCGGGAGTGAAGTTGCGCATCATGCAGCCTATTGCGCACAGTTTGAGTCGTAACACGACGTCCTGTGGCTGCACGAAAAGTATTATTCAACATGGTGACGTTGCTGTCGAGTTCCTCCGAGCCATAATCCGTAGGTAGCGGTCATTCGCTGCAGTAGTAGCCCTTGGGCGGCCTGAGCGAGGCATATCTTCGATAGTTCCTGTCTCTGTGCATCTCCTCCATGTGCATTTCTTTTATAGTTGCTGTCTCTGTGCACCTCATCCATGTCCGAACAACATCGCTTTGGCTTACTACGAGACGCCTGGATACTTCTCTTGTTCAAAGCCCTTCCTGTTACAACGCGGACGCGATCGAACTGCTGTATTGACCGCCTAGGCATGGTTGAACTACAGACAACACGAGCCGTGTACCTCCTTCCTGGTGGAATAACTTGTCCTGATTGGCTGTCGGACCCCTCCGTCTAATAGGGGCTGCCCATGCATGGTTGTTTACATCTTTGGGCGGGTTTAGTGGCATCTCTGAACAGTCAAAGGGACTGTGTCTGTGATACAATATTCAGAGTCAACGTCTATGTTCAGGAGTTCTGGGAACCGGGGTAAAGCAAACCTTTTTTTGATGTGTGCAGATATTTCTGTACGTATGTTCCAAATCTCCTCTTAAATCATTGGACCCATTTAAGCCAAACGTGGTACGCGTATCCCTCACGGCAAGGCAACAATCGCTGCGGGGATAAGAAACAACTACCTGTCATAGTTCAAGAGATATGACGTCATAAACAAAAAATGCTCGATAAACCCCCGCATCAAGCATGAAATTTAAATTCATTACTTGTTTGTTACCTACGGTATGTTTAAAAAGGGAAATGGATAGGTTAAAGTTAGATATAGTGGGAATTAGTGAAGTTCGGTGGCAGGAGGAACAAGACTTCTGGTCAGGTGACTACAGGGTTATAAACACAAAATCAAATAGGCGAAATGCAGGAGTCGGGTTAATAATGAATATGAAAATAGGAATGCGGGTAAGCTACTACAAACAGCATAGTGAACGCATTATTGTGGCCAGGATGAATACGAAGCCCACACCTACTACAGTAGTACAAGTTTATATGCCAACTAGCTCTGCAGATGACGAAGAAATTGAAGAAATGTATGATGAAATAAAAGAAATTATTCAGATAGTGAAGGGAGGGGAAAATTTAATAGTCATGGGTGACTGGAATTCGAGTGTAGGAAAAGGGAGAGAAGGAAACATAGTAGGTGAATATGGACTGGGGCTAAGAAATGAAAGAGGAAGCCGCCTGGTAGAATTTTGCACAGAGCACAACTTAATAATAGCTAACACTTGGTTTAAGAATTATGAAAGAAGGTTGTATACATGGAAGAACCCTGGAGATACTAAAAGGTATCAGATAGATTACATAATGGTAACACAGAGATTTAGGAACCATTTTTTAAATTGTAAGACATTTCTGGGGGGCAGATGTGGACTCTGACCACAATCTATTGGTTATGAACTGTAGATTAAAACTGAAGAAACTGCAAAAAGGTGGGAAAAGAAGGAGATGGGACCTGGATAAACTTAATAAACCAGAGGTTGTACAGAGTTTCAGGGAGAGCATAAGGGAACAATTGACAGGAATGGGGGAAAGAAATACAGTAGAAGAAGAATGGGTAGCTTAGAGGGATGAAGTAGTGAAGGCAGCAGAGGATCAAGTAGGTAAAAAGACGAGGGCTAGTAGAAATCCTTGGGTAACAGAAGAAATATTGAATTTAATCGATGAAAGGAGAAAATATAAAAATGCAGTAAATGAAGCAGACAAAAAGGAATACAAACGTCTCAAAAATGAGATCGACAGGAAGTGCAAAATGGCTAAGCAGGGATGGCTAGATGACACTAGGGGTAAGATAGATACTGCCTACAGGAAAATTAAAGAGACCTTTGAAGATAAGATAAACACTTGCATGAACATCAAGAGCTCAGATGGAAACCCAGTTCTAAGCAAAGAAGGGAAAGCAGAAAGGTGGAAGGAGTATATAGAGGGTCTATACAAGCTGGATGCACTTGAGGACAATATTAAGGAAATGGAAGAGGATGTAGATGAAGATGAAATGGGAGATATGATATTGCGTGAAGACTTTGACAGAGCACTAAAAGACCTGAGTCGAAACAAGGCCCCTGGACTAGACAACATTCCATTGGAACTACTGACGGCATTGGGAGAGCCAGTCTTGACAAAACTCTACTATCTGGTCAGCAAGATGTATGAAACAGGCGAAATACCCTCAGACTTCAAGAAGAATATAATAATTCCAATCCCAAAGAAAACAGGTGTTGACAGATGTGAAAATTACCGAACAATCAGTTTAATAAGCCACAGCTGCAAAATACTAACACGAATTATTTACAGACGAATGGAAAAACTAGTAGAAGCCGACCACCGGGAAGATCAGTTTGGATTCCGTAGAAACACTGGAACACATGAGGCAATATTGATCCTACGACGTATCTTAGAAGAAAGATTAAGGAAAGGCAAACCTACGTTTCTAGCATTTGTAGACTTAGAGAAAGCATTTAACAATGTTGACTGGATTACTCTCTTTCAGATTCTAAAGGTGGCAGGGGTAAAATACAGGGAGCGAAAGACTATTTACAATTTGTACAGAAACCAGATGGCAGTTATAAGAGTCGAGGGACATGAAAGGGAAGCAGTGGTCTGGAAGGGAGTAAGACAGGGTTGTAGCCTCTCTCCGATGTTATTCAATCTGTATATTGAGCAAGTAGTAAAGGAAACAAAAGAAAAATTCGGAGTAGGTATTAAAATCTATGGAGAAGAAATAAAAACTCTGAGGTTTGCCGATGACATTGTAATTCTGTCAGAGACAGCAAAGGACTTGGAAGAGCAGTTGAATGGAATGGACAGTGTCTTGAAAGAAAGATATACGATGAACATCAACAAAAACAAAACGAGGACAATGGAATGTAGTCGAATTAAGTCGGGTGATGCTGAGGGAATTAGGTTAGGAAATGAGACACTTAAAGTAGTAAATGAGTTTTGCTATTTGGGGAGCAAAATAACTGATGATGGTCGAAGTAGAGAGGATATAAAATGTAGACTGTCAATGGCAAGGAAAGCGTTTCTGAAGAAGAGAAATTTCTTAACATCGAGTATAGCTTTAAGTGTCAGGAAATATTCCTGAAAGTATTTGTATGGAGTGTAGCCATGTATGGAAGTGAAACATGGACGATAAATAGTTTGGACAAGAAGAGAATAGAAACTTTCGAAATGTGGTGCTACTGAAGAATGCTGAAGATTAGATGGGTAGATCGCAATAACTATTGAGGGAGTATTGAATAGGATTGGGGAGAAGAGAAGTTTGTGGCACAACGTGACCAGAAGAAGGGATCGGTTGGTAGGACATGTTCTGAGGCATCAAGGGATCACCAATTTGGTATTGGAGCGCAGCGTGGAGGGTAAAAATCTTAGAGGGAGACCAAGAGATGAATACACTAAGCAGATTCAGAAGTATGTAGGTTGCAATAGGTACTGGGAGATGAAGAAGCTTGCGCAGGATAGAGAAGCATGGAGAGCTGCATCAAACCATCTCAGGACTAAAGACCGCAACAACAACAAACTACGGTATTCGCAACATATTTCGCAGGGAGTATCCACAAATACCGATGAATGCGTCTCCAAAATTATATCATGATAGCGCTCATAGTTCAACAGTTATCACGTTATAAACACTAACGTGTCTGAAAAAATGCCATATCATGCATGAGCTTTTAATGCTTTTACTCTTTACTAGCAAGACGGCCATCAACTTCGAAGTGCAAACAGTTGTAGGGGAAAACAATAGCTGTCTACTAAGAGGTCATGTCCAAAAGAACAGACGCCAAGCATTCAATAACTGTTGAAATGGATCTTCTTCCTCGTCCAGATGCACAAATACGCCCGACCCGTTGTGGGAGTCTCAGGAAATGGACCGGGACTGCGGATAGGTGGCGCTCGATAGAAATGTGAATGAGCCTCAGATTGATGGATACGGGTGAGACACATCCCAGAATATTAAGTCCAGTATTACGGGACTGCTCTGAAAACACTCCACAGTTGAACTGCTACCCAAACAGCTTCCTCCCTTCACTATTTACTGTACAAGAATGTAAAAGAAGTTCCATGTTGTTATGATGTCTTGCGTAGAACTGTAAGTAGACACCTTTTGACCTTCCACCTCTACTGGAACGGCTGCGATGTCGACGGGACTCTATACTCTAACGCTCCTTCCTGCCCTCTACTGGAACAATTAGTGTGTCATCACAGATATATAGTGTTATTACTGAACCTATGTTAAATACAGAGGTTTCTCTCTATTACATTAATACATTCATAACTTACTATGATTTATATTATACATGTATTCAACATTGTTTCTTCACCATGTTCCTCGAGGTACTTCGATCGTGTGTTCCTTCTTCTTCTGCACCAAATCTTCTCATTATTATCTGTAAAATTTGGAGGCAGGTGTTCATCGGTCGTCCACCTCTTCCCTCAATTTTCCGTACCAATATCAGTTCTGGTATTCCTGTTTCTTCCGTTCTTCTCACATGTCATTACCACTATAAATATGTTCGATCCAGCGCATCACATATACTTTCTTCTACTTCAATTGTCTGTATCAATTCGTTGTTCCTTGCATGGTATTCCCTTGAAATCCATGACTTGCATCTCTGGTACTTTCAACATATTTATACCCCGTCTGTAGAAAAAATTTCAGTACTGGCTTCGTAAGAAGTAGAGAAAAATTCAAATGGAGGCTTTAATGCTTCACGTGCCCCACTTAGTCTTCCTCCACTTGTGTGCAACACACAAAACGTTCATACAACAATGTGGAACTGCTAGAGAAGTCTTTCTTCGGGGTATTGCTCAATTCACGTGTCACACTAACTCTAATGTCAATTGTGTCATCGAAGAGTTGATCGTGGTGTGAACAACTGACATTCCAATTTGTGGTAGGTTCGTGTTGATAACACCTGCTCTCGTCACCCTTGATAACTTTTCCCCGGTAACAATTGTCCGTTTTCGCTTTTGAATTAAGTCGGGGCAGATGTTGCTTCCATTCGTGAATCAGGGTATGCGGAACGTATTTAGAACATATAATACTCTTCTTCAAAATATTCTGGAGAAAGTCTTGAACACTTGATTTAGACAGGTTGCTCCTTTGTGGCTTGTGACAAAACAACGTCTACACACTACTGCCGTATGTCCACTACGTACCACTGTCTGCTCTCCCAACTGGCTGGTCGACTGCGCATTTGAGAAGCAACGTTCCAAAACGTATTACATCAAGTCCTGGTGGTAATACTGTTTGACGCATTTTCTCCCCTCTTTCAATCCGTTGAGTTACTTCGGGGCATATCATATTTTTCCTATAGTAATTTAGCCCTGAAAAACATGAAAAGGATCCAATCATGTTATGGATACTGCAGCCGATGGTTCACTTGGTTCATGATATACATAGACGACAGAGGGATAGAGAAACAATTAAAATCGCTCAAAAGAGGAAAGGCCGCTGGTCCTGATGGGATACGAGTTCGATTTTACACAGAGTACGCGAAGGAACTTGCCCCCCTTCTTGCAGCGGAGTACCGTAGGTCTCTAGAAGAGCGAAGCGTTCCAAAGGATTGGAAAAGGGCACAGGTCATCCCCGTTTTCAAGAAGGGACGTCGAACAGATGTGCAGAACTATAGACCTATATCTCTAACGTCGATCAGTTGTAGAATTTTGGAACACGTATTATGTTCGAGTATAATGTCTTTTCTGGCGACTAGAAATCTACTCTGTAGGAATCAGCATGGGTTTCGAAAAAGACGGTCGTGTGAAACCCAGCTCGCGCTATTCGTCCACGAGACTCAGAGGGCCTTAGACACGGGTTCACAGGTAGATGCCGTGTTTCTTGACTTCCGCAAGGCGTTTGACACAGTTCCCCACAGTCGTTTAATGAACAAGGTAAGAACATACGGACTATCAGATCAATTGAGTGATTGGATTGAGGAGTTCCTAGATAACAGAACGCAGCATGTCATTCTCAATGGAGAGAAGTCTTCCGAAGTAAGAGTGATTTCAGGTGTGCCGCAGGGGAGTGTCATAGGACCGTTGCTATTCACAATATACATAAATGACCTGGTGGATGACATCGGAAGTTCAGTGAGGCTTTTTGCGGATGATGCTGTGGTGTATCGAGAGGTTGCAACAATAGAAAATTGTACTGAAATGCAGGAGGATCTGCAGCGAATTGACGCATGGTGCACGGAATGGCAATTGAATGTCAATGTAGGCAAGTGTAATGTGATGCGAATACATAGAAAGATAGGTCCCTTATCATTTTGCTACAAAATAGCAGGTCAGCAACTGGAAGCAGTTAATTCCATAAATTATCTGGGAGTACTCATTAGGAGTGATTTAAAATGGAATGATCATATAAAGTTGATCGTCGGTAAAGCAGATGCCAGACTGAGATTCATTGGAAGAATCCTAAGGAAAAGCAATCCGACAACAAAGGAAGTAAGTTACAGTACGCTTGTTCGCCCAATGCTTGAATACTGCTCAGCAGTGTGGGATCCGCACCAGGTAGGGTTGATAGAAGAGATAGAGAAGATCCAACGGAGAGCAGCGCGCTTCGTTACAGGATCATTTAGTAATTGTGAAAGCGTTACTGAGATGATAGATAAACTCCAGTGGAAGACTCTGCAGGAGAGACGCTCAGTAGCTCGGTACGGGCTTTTGTTAAAGTTTCGAGAACATACCTTCACCGAAGAGTCAAGCAGTCTATTGCTCCCTTCTACGTATATCTCGCGAGGAGACCATGAGGATAAAATCAGAGAGATGAGAGCCCACACAGTAGCATACCGACAATCCTTCTTTCCACGTACAATACGAGACTGGAATAGAAGGGAGAACCGATAGAGGTACTCAGGGTACCCTGCGCCACACACCGACAGGTGGCTTGCGGAGTATGGCTGTAGATGTAGATGTAGATGTAGATTTCTAACATTCTGCGTGGTATCTGTTTGTTCTAAGTCGTGTCTCCCTACCACTTTCGCGGAACGACGCTCTGAGTGTGTTTTTTAGCGAATTGACTAGTTTGAACCTGGGACCTGTTGCTGGTAAGGAGACGCCAGACCACACATGACATGTAGAGTTCAGAAGAGTTCAGTGAGACTACCGATGATATAATCAAATACTTAATGATTTCAGCGTCAGCTCCACTGCACTCCCTGTAAAAGAATCTTAATTTAGTGGAAGGGGTTCAAGGCTTTCCTATTTTAGTTAGCTGGTAAAATAACGTCGAAAAAGCAGTTAAGTTTACTACTGGAAATTGTATTCTACTCACAAAACTTTGTTTATAAATAGCACTATTGATAAAAGGAAATATTTTAATACATGATGATCAAAACCAACTGCGTTCAACAAAAATGTGAACGAATATTCCCTGAATGGGTTTTGAAGTTCTATAATGGATCGAAGGATGACCTATGCCATATCACATCTATAATCTAGGTTTAAATTAAGTTTCACAAAAGAGAAAACTATCAAAAATGGTCTACAGAGACTCTCAATTATCTTTAATTACTTATTTAACTTGTCGTAAATTACAGTGGCTGATGTGGCTTCTCAATAATTATACAACAGAGAAATCATCGCGTTTCAAATTTTAACTTCTAATAGCAAATGTGAATACCACGAAGTATAATAGACGATCGGCACTAGTATTACGTAAAAAGGGCGGTGTAACAGATGAGACTTCTGCAGTTCTGAGTGAAGCCTTATGACTCGCGTGCGTTCATTACCTTATCGGTGGTTAATCAGCGTCAGGGAGCGGCGGGCGGCGCAGCTCCACACGCTTCGCTGTCTCGGAAGCAACTCTCTCTAACTTCTCCTTACTACAATTTACCGAAGTTGGTTGAAGAAAAGCTATCTGGCTGTGTTTTCAACTGACCAATCAGGGTCTCAATGTTAACCTTAAGCTCCGCCTACAAAAATTCTGTCTATCCAATGAGAAACGCAATACTTTTCGTGATGGGGCAATGTTTTTAACGTTTGCAACGTAACAGAGACGTGTATAGTCTCACGCTAAAACTTGCAGCTGGTGTGGCCCTTTTAGTGTTATCGTAAGATCTATACTGTTCTTATGGAGGGCTATATCTTTTAACATGGGCTGGGGGCTGGTCTTGGCGGTCGGGGTTTGTGGATGTCCGTCCCTTATGGTAGGGACTTGTAGCCTAACACGGTTCTGCTCTCGGCTTCTGTTGTTTCTCCCCTCGGAACTGCGTCTGTTTCACGGTGGGAAGGTATGACATGCATTTAGGCGTTCTTGTGTTAGTCTGTTGTGCTCCATTTGCTCACTCGTTGATCGTATTACTTTGGTTAATTTAATGTCTGGATTTATTCGGAGCTATGTGAGATACTGCCGGATTTGCTACCATGTCAGGGTTTTCATGGAAGGTGTTGGATATGCCTGACACCTTACACACTGAACGACCAAAGAAACTGGTACACCTGCCTAATATCGTGTAGGGCCTCCGCGAGCACGTCAGAAGTGGAGCAACGCGACTTGGAATGGATTCGAATAATGACAGAAGTTGTTCTGAAGGGAACTGACACCTTGAATCCCTCAGGGATGTCAAATGTTCAAATGTGTGTGAAATCTTTTGGGACTCAACTGCGAAGGTCATCAATCCCTAAGCTTACACACTACTTAACCTAAAGTATCCTAAGGACAAACACACACAGCCATGCCCGAGGGATGGCTCGAACCTCCGCCGGGACCAGCCGCACAGTCAATGACTGATGCAGGGCTGTCCATAAATCCGTAGTCCGAGGGGGTGGAGATCTCTTTTGAACAACACGTTGTAAGGCATCCCAGGTATGCTCTATAATGCTCATGTCAGGGGAGTCCGTCGGAAAGCACAATGGACATGAATGGATGCTTGTGATCAGTTAGGATGCTTACATACTTGTCAACTGTCACAGTCGTATCTAGACGTATCAGGGGTCCAATATCACTCCAACTGCAAACACCCCCCACACACAGAGCCTCCACCAGATTCCCTGCTGACATGCAGGGTTCATGGATTCATGAGGTTGTCTCCATACCCATACACGTCAATCCGATCGATGTGATTTCAAACGAGCCTCGTGAGACTAGGCAACATGTTTCCAATTATTAGCAGTCCAATGTCGGTGTTGACGGGCCCAGTCGAGGCGTAAAGATTTGCGCCGTGCAGTTTGCAATTATACACGTGTGGGCCTTCGGCTCTGAAAACCCGTATCGTTGATGTTTCGTTGAATGGTTTCTCGCTGACACTTGTTGATGGCCGGGCATTGAAATCTGCAGCACTTTGCGGAAGGGTTACTCTTCTGACACGTTGAACGATTCTCTTCAGTCGTCGTTCTTCTCGTTCTTGCGGGATCCTTTTCTGGCCGCAGCGACGTCGAAGATCTGTTGTTTTACTGATATTCGCGATACACTCATGAAATGGTCGCACAGGAAAATCCCCACATCATTGATATCCTGGAAAAGCTGTGTCCCATCGTTCGTGCGCCGTCTGTAGCACCACGTTCAAACTCACTTCAGTCTTAATACCTGCCACTGTAGCAGCAGTAACCGATTTAGCAACTGCGCCGGACACTTGTTGTCTTATATAGGCGTTGCCGACCGAAGCGCCGTATTCTGCCTGTTTACATATCTTTGTAGCTGAATTCGGTTGTCTACATCAGTTGCCTGCCTGGTCGTGCGGTAGCGTTCTCGCTTCCCACGCCCGGGTTCCCGGGTTCGATTACCGGCGGGGTCAGGGATTTTCTCTGCCTCATGTTGGCTGGGTGTTGTGTGATGTCCTTAGGTTAGTTAGGTTTAAGTAGTTCTAAGTTCTCGGGGGCTGATGACCATAGATGTTAAGTCCCATAGTGGTCATAGCCTACGTCAATTACTTTGGCTCTTCGGTGCATATTCCAGCCTGCTTTACTAGCCCACTCTGTTGTTAGCTGTTCCCACTACTTTCATCTAGCAGGTCACAGTGTGGTGTTGATTTCTTGACTGCGCATTTTCGATCACCATGGCTAGCTATTTACCTAAAACTGAAAGACCACGTGAAGAGGAAGCTCAGCAAGTAAGAACATTTGAACTATTTTACGAACGGTTTTTTCAGTCCATTTGTAATGTCGGAGCATTGACGTGTTACTCGTCTGAGAAGGATCGCATAAACTCATGTTTTTATAATTTTTTGAGTTTGAGTAGTTGAGACTTGAAGAGACGTATTTCGCTTTATGTACCTCAACCGAAATCCACATTTAAATTACTATAAGCTGCCTACTAATCAAACTCCAGATATATGGAAATATGGAAGCATCGTAATGTTCTACCTGCGAAAAGAAAGAAAAGTTTACAGCTAACCGTATTGAAGTGGAACAAGATCGCATACTCAGTTATGTGATGATATTCGCATCTCGAAAACTACAAAGGGCTGGAAAGCATTATGCAGGAGTGCGCAGTCGAAATTTCATTGCCGCGTTAGAATGTTTTGGAGACGTCATAATCATTCAGCAGTAAATAGATGAGTAATTCATTATTGTAGAGCAATAAGCTTAACACGTGTATTTCTCTTGCACGAGGAAGAAGGATTAAGTGCAAGAGGGTAACACATTGATCTACGGTCAACAAGATGCTAACGACAGTATTTTCTTACATGTTGGGCTGTGTCCAACAATCTACATCTACATCTACATCTACATCCGTACTCCGCAAGCCACCTGACGGTGTGTGGCGGAGGGTTCCCTGAGTACCTCTATCGGTTCTACCTTCTATTCCAGTCTCGTATTGTACGTGGAAAGAAGGATTGTCGGTATGCTTCTGTGTGGGCTCTAATCTCTCTGATTTTATCCTCATGGTCTCTTCGCGAGATATACGTAGGAGGGAGCAATATACTGCTTGACTCTTCGGTGAAGGTATGTTCTCGAAACTTTAACAAAAGCCCGTACCGAGCTACTGAGCGTCTCTCCTGCAGAGTCTTCCACTGGAGTTTATCTATCAAATCAATGAAAAATTGATGCGAACGTTCCAAACTATATTATGTAATAACAAGATTTTCTAAAGGAGTATTTCGTCCAATGAATTGGTTCAAAACGAAAAACGTGCAATTTAAAACTTAAAATGGCGCTTTCATCAATTGGGAAATGATTTCATTCATTACTATTTCTGGAACATTACCTAAATACCTGCCATCGAGAGTTTGAACCAGCATATTTCATTTGCTTAGGAAGCAAAACGTTTCTTTCGTCTCCTGTGAAATTATGGTCTGTGTGCTTCATACAATTCGAAACGATGCTCCTCATCTGTTGTTTATTATGGTCAAAGTATTGTGCGAAAGTCGATTATATGACAGGAATAAAATCAATGTTGAAGTTATCTGAACGTAGTGTGATTGTTTGATTAGTTGTCCAGTTCTCTGCTGCACAGAGCGACGTGAGTATGAGTCATTTTGTTCTATTTACCACATTTCTGCACCATAAGACTGTCCGCCCCTGGTAGCTGAATGGTCGGAACGATGGAATGTCATGCCTAACGGCCCGGGTTCGATTCCCAGCTGGGTCGGAGATTTTCTCCACTCAGGGACTAGGTGTTGTGTTATCCTTCTCATCACCAATGCATCCCCACGACACGCAAGTCACTGAAGTAGCATCAAGTCGACTTGCACCAGGCGAACGGTTTGCCCGAGGGGAGGCCCTAGCCACACGGCATTTCCATACCATAAGATTAAAACTGAGCTTATAAAATTTCTTTTAGTAAGCTACAAATCTAATAAAGCTTTAAATGGCCAAGTCAGTGGGAAAGATAACTTAATTTTCAACATAATCTTTATCTTTCTAGATCGCGATCTTATAAAGTGGTATACCCGATTTTGACTGTGTTAGCAATCATATTTATCGTCTAGCATCATAAAATATTCGTTGATTAATGATCCAGTACCTGGTTGGGCAAATATGTGACGTGTTGCGGGTGTTTGACCGGCAACTGTTACCTCATGTTTAAGCTATAGATTTACCGAAATTGTTTTCAAAACCAAATGGATGTTAATATAGTACATCGTACTGAATCCTGTTAAAGTGAAACATGCGATGACGAACGTTATTTAACTTACACTGACTGATGTTGCAAGTGTAATGTTTTGATCTGAGTGTCCAATGTTTATGAAATTGTTTTGGTGATTTTGAGCACAAAACGTTTATGAAATGACGAAACATAACTTGGGTTTGGTATTGATTCCCATCGTTAACATCAGTATGGGGTGTCACACCTAACAGTAGAGATACTCTTGTATTCGTGTTGGCATAAAAGCAAATGTTATCAGAATGTCATATTGTGAAATTTCTTGCCATACCTAGATATGTAGCTATAGTTGATGAAGCGTTATGGCAGCAGGTAAGTATGCGTCTCCGTATCGCATCCTAGACATGCTCTAGGTGTGACAAATTAGCAAATAACGGAGCCATACATTCATGAATGCGTTTGTGGTGTGAAATGCTGCATGGTGTCTTCCATTATCCTGGTGTTATACGCTGTTTGCAACTCCCACTGTGAAGGAAGATGTAACATGCGTTACCATGCATGCTGCGTATTGGCGACGATTTAAAAATTAGGAACTCAGACTCGCCTGTCCAAGACCTACACATAATAATTCCGGAGACATGGGTCTCACGTATAAATGCATCCTGCGGCTTTTCGCCCGTAATCTAGTCAGTGGCATGGCGTCAGGAGTGTACGACCTGTCGCATATCGAAATTTCAACCCAACCTCTGTTACCGACGGTTCGTGGTGACTTTGTCTGTAACCTGTGTCTGGATCTGAGCAATTGTCATCTGTATACTCGTCAGAGACCATCAAACAACCTACAATCTTAAATTCGTGTAGTCCTTCCCGAAGCATCTGTGCCTATCCTTCATATAACCATGTTGTCCTGAGTCTGGTTCATCATCAACCACTCTACAGTCGTTTCATTAAAGATAACAATTGTTACAGGACAGCTTTGTCGGATACAGTCCCATAACGTATGAAAAATCATAATGCAAAGACCACTAACATCGGAATGACTAATCGACGCCGTGAAATGTGATATGTATCGTGGTCCATTGATCGTGACCGCGCCAAATATCTTACAAAATAAGCGTTAAACGAAAAAACTACAAAGCACGAAACTTGTCTAGCTTGAAGGGGGGAACTGGATCGCGCTATGGTTGGCCCGATAGTTGGTGCGGCCATAGGTCAAACGGATATCAAATGCGTTTTTTTAAAATAGGAACTCCCCATTTTTTATTACATACTCGTGTAGTACGTAAAGAAATATGAATGTTTTAGTTGGACCACCTTTCCCTTTGTGATAGATGGCGCTGTAATAGTCACAAACATATGGCTCACATTTTTAGACGAACAATTGGTAACAGATAGCTTTTTTAATTAAAATACAGAACATAGGTACTTTTGAACATTTTATTTCGATTGTTGCAATTTGATACGTGTACCTTTGTGAACTTATCATTTCTGAGAACGCATGCTGTTACAGCGTGATTACCTGTAACTAGCACATTAATGCAATAAATGCTCAAAATGATTTCCGTCAACCTCAATGCATTTGGCAATACGTGTAACGACATTCCTCTCAACAGCGAGTAGTTCGCCTTCCGTAATGTTCGCACATATATTGACAGTCCGCTGACGCATGTTGTCAGGCGTTGACGGTGGACCACGATAATATCCTTCAACTTTCCCAACAGAAAAAAATCCGGGGACGTCAGATCCGGTGAACGTGCGGGCTTAGAGGACTAATCCACCTGTCATGAAATATGCTATTCAATACAGCTTCATACGCATGCGAGCTATGTGCCGGACATCCATCATGTTGGAAGTACATCGCTATTCTATCATGCAGTGAAACATCTTGTAGTAACATCAGTAGAACATTACGTAGGAAGTCAGCATACATTGCACCATTTAGATTACCATCGATAAAATAGGGGCCAATTATCCTTCCTCCCATAATGCCGCACCATATATTAACCGGCTAAGGTCCCTAATGTTCCACTTGTCGCAGCCATCGTGGGTTTTCCGTTACCCGAGAGTGCATATTATGCCGGTTTACGTTACCGCTGTTGGTGAATGACGCTTCGCCGCTAAATAGAACACGTGCAAAAAATCTGTCATCGTCCCGTAACTTCTCTTGTGCCCAGTGGCAGAACTGTACACGACGTTGAAAGTCGTCGACATACAATTCGTGGTGCATAGAAATATGGAACTGGTGGAATCGATGTTGATGTAACATTCTCAACACCGACGTTTTTGAGATTCCCGATTCTCGCCCAGTTTGTCTGCTACTGATGTGCGGATTAGCCTCGACAGCGGCTAAAACAGCTACTCGGGCATCATCATTTGTTGCAGTTCATGGTTGACGTTTCACACGTGGCTGAACACTTCCTGTTTCCTTAAATAACGTAACTATCCGGCGAACGGTCCGGACAGTTGGATGATGTCGTCCAGAATACCGAGCAGCGTACATAGCACACGCCCGTTGGGTATTTTGATCACAATAGCCATACATCAACACACATCCCCAAGTGGTAAGCGGTCCATTTTAACACGGGTAATGTATCATGAAGCAAATACCGTCCTCACTGGCGGAATGTTACGTGATACCACGTACTTATAATTTTGTGACTATTACAGCGCCATCTATCACAAAGCGAAAAAAGTGGTCCAACTAAAACATTCATATTTCTTTACGTACTGCACGAATATGTAATAAAGAGGTGGGGGTTCCTATTTTTAAAAAAACGCAGTTGATATGCGTTTGACGTATGGCAGTGCGATCTAGCGGGCCAGCCACAGCGCCATCTCGTTTCCCCCTTCAAGCTACACGAGTTTCGTTCTTTGCAGTTTTTTCGTTTGATGCTTATTTCGTGCGATATTTGGCGCGGTTACTATCAATGGACCACCCTGTATAATAGTACGAGTAATTTCAAATATGTTAGTGCCGTAATTTACTCTTCATTTACTCTTTTATTAAAATTTGCGTACACTTGTAAATAGGAGGACGTTGGAAGCAGATTAGCAGGAGACGACAGAGATGTGCAGTCACATAGGCCGCCACCCCTGGAGCGGCGCTCAGAATGGAGCGCTGCGAGGAGCGCATGTCAGTGGTTCAAAGGCCACCGACAGTATTTTGTATTGACAGAGAAACACATATCAGATTTTCTGTGACCTAAGGACCCCAGCCGTGACCACTTTTACTACCGTGACCACTTTTACTAACCAGAAGAGGAATGAGAAGGAACACTGTTTTTATCAAATTTCAAAAAGGCATTGCTGTGCACAAGAGATAGAAAGCTATATTTTCTCCAGTACGCCCCTGATGCTACAGATCCTTTCTCAAAAATGGAATGGGAACCCACTATTCTAGGACGCTTTTAGAAGCGCGAGACGTTGCTGGACGTTGACGCCACAGAAACCAAACATTTGAGCTACATAAGCAGTGCCGGGATAAACTGGAGATTAGTGTGAGAAACTCGACTGTGAGATAAGAGAACCACTTGTATGAACATCAAGAGCTCAGATGGAAACCCAGTTCTAAGCAAAGAAGGGAAAGCAGAAAGGTGGAAGGAATATATAGAGGGTCTATACAAGGGCAATGTACTTGAGTACAATATTATGGAAATGGAAGAGGATGTAGATGAAGACGAAATGGGAGATACGATACTGCGTGTAGAGTTAGACAGAGCACTGAAAGACCTCTGTAGAAACAAGGCCCCCGGAGTAGACAACATTCCATTGGAACTACTGACGGCATTGGGAGAGCCAGTCCTGACAAAACTCTACCATCTGGTGAGCAAGATTTATGAAATAGGCGAAATACCCTCAGACTTCAAGAAGAATATAATAATTCCAATCCCAAAGAAAGCAGGTGTTGACAGATGTGAAAATTACCGAACTATCAGTTTAATAAGTCACAGCTGCAAAATACTAACGCGAATTCTTTACAGACGAATGGAGAAACTTCGCCCAGTGATATGTATTCCAAGGGTACGATTTGTAGGGCAGAAGACTACACTGTGTGATCGACTCCCCACTCAACAAAAATAGCCTTTTTTAATCTGACAAATTTTATTGTAGGTCACATTTGGCATATGGTGAAGCATCACTGTGTAAGACAACCACTATTCATCACAAGAATAAACGTGTTTCACAAGAACAAATTGGTACGTATTCATTGTCTGTCTTATCTCAAGCTATTTCAATTGTGCTGCATGAGACCCCTTGGTTTCAGCATGCTACCGTCGTCGTTGACTTGCCGGACTGGTTCGACCAGGGGTCAGCGCACCTCCGCGTTCCGGAAGCGGCGCCTACTGTGCGTGGCTATCAGGACGGGTTCAATGTCGGCTACATAATCTAGTTGTTTTACTTGACCTCCACAGGTGCTAATCCAATTGAGCAATGGAGTGGGGGTGAAACGGTGGGCGGGGGGTAACGCATAAAAGTATTCAACCAACGTGGAAAATATCGTCTGGTGCGTCTCGAACAATCTAAGAAATGCCATATCACGCATAAACCACATGCCCCCCTTATTTGCAGGAGCATATCACGTACTAAGTCCTAAAGATTTTCTGCATTAGTTGCTCGTAGATACCACCTGGCCGGCCGCGGTGGTCTAGCGGTTCTAGGCGCGCAGTCCGGAACCGCACGACTGCTACGGTCGCAGGTTCGAATCCTGCCTCGGGCATGGATGTGTGTGATGTCCTTAGGTTAGTTAGGTTTCAGTAGTTCTAAGTTCTTGGGGACTGATGACCACAGATGTCAAGTCCCATAGTGCTCAGAGCCATTTTTTTATAGCACCTGTGAAACGTAATCACCTACGAGATAGCCACCTATAACTCCCCAAGCGACGAAAATACCCGTACAAGACGTGCATCGACTTACAGACATGTTCAATAATGTTACTCGATTAACAATTTCAGTTTTATTAAATGGTTACAAACCTTACATTTTTGAATTTTATTTCGCAAGGTACAAAATGTAAACGTCTACAGGAAACTGACAATCGAAGGGCTTTTTCATAAATTTTAGTGTAAGGGATTCGACACACTCTCTGTAAAATCTTATCTGGTGTAGTCTTCTGCAATCTGAACACTGTTTACACCCTGATTTCGGTTGTTGCTTTATTGCTGATTCAAGCACGGTTTGGACTCGGTATTCGGAGGCAGCTCCCTTAACGAACTGCTATTGGAAAATTAACGCCGGAATCCCTGGCTTCTCCGATAGCACTGAAACCAGAGCGAATTCTCTCCGTTCCATTAGCCGGCAAGTTCCGCAAGCCGAACACGATCACACTGACGTCGGAAACTCGATGCGCTTCCCTCGCTCAGCGCACTGCAGCAATTTCTGTGGCTGAAATAATACTGTAGTACAGTTCAAATAATTCTGTTACGTAAGGATAACACGAGTGTTCCTGCACGGAAAAGTAGCGTAACTAGATAAATGGGAAAGCACAAATGACAATAAAAGGGAACCACTTCGCTTGCAAAAACGAGTTGCTGAATAAAAGTTGGTTTCGGGAAATGAATTACTACGAATTTAAAAGCGATCACTCGTGCATAACTTGGACTGCTCTTTGTACGTTCGACACCCTGTAAATTATGGATGAAAGGAAGCAGGCATGTTCCTTATTTACATACTTTCCGGAAAACGTTTGCCACAATGCCCAGCGCAGACTGTTGACGAAGGTCCGAGCATACGGAAGAGATTCTCAGATAAGTGAATGTCTCATAGATTGAAGCAACAAAATCCAGTACGTTGTTCTAGACGTCGAATGTTCGTCACAAACAAGAGTATCGTCTGAAATGTGTAATTTACCACCTCATTCCTAATTGTAGCTACCACATTAGTCTTTCATGCTTATCTGAGAGGAGTGAAGATTGTAGTAACCTTTGTAGTTTACTTACCTTTTCAAGTAGGGTTGGGCCCAGTTCTTCTTGTCTAGGGGTCTGATTCTTGCACCTGAAATTCTCACATTTTAGGTCCTCATGGTTGAAATGACCTACATAAATTTGAAGATTGTTGTTGCAGAATTTTTGTTGTTACGTTAATACATTTTATCATATGTTAGTATATCATACAGTCTTTTGATTTTTCACGTTAACAAAGCCGAAATTACATTATTCGCACAGAATACAAAAATACGGCCGATCACAGCCGGAGCATGCTTACTAATATTCAAAAGGGGTTACAATTTTTCTCGACAAACGATTTTCTATTAGTTTCGATTACTATGTCGTATATGAATCCAGAAAGAAACATAGTACACAGTACTAGATTACGCATTTACATTACTGGCCATTAAAATTGCTACGCCAAGAAGAAATGCTGATGATAAAAGGGTATTCATTGGACAAATATACTAGGACTGACATGTGACTTCATTTTCACGCTATTTGGGTGCATAGGTCCTGAGAAATCAGTACCAAGAACAACCCACTCTGGCCGTAATAACGGCTTTGATACGGCTGGGCATTGAGTCAAACAGAGCTTGGATGGCGTGTACAGGTACAGCTGCCCATGCAGCTTCAACACGATACCACAGTACGTCAAGAGTGGCGTATTGTGACGAGCCAGTTGCTCGGCCACCATTGACCATATATTTTCAGTTGGTGAGAGATCTGGAGAACGTGCTGGCCAAGGTAGTAGTCGAACATTTTCTGTAACCAGAAAGGCCCGTACAGGACCTGCAACATGCGGTCGTGCATTATCCTGCTGAGATGTAGGGTTTTGCAGGGATCGAATGAAGGGTAGAGCCACGGGTCGTAACACCCATGAAATGTAACGTCCACTGTTCAAAGTGCCGTCAATGCGAACAAGAGGTGACCGAGACGGGTAATCAATGGCACCCAATACCATCACGCCGGGTGATACGCCAGTACGGCGATGACAAATACACGCTTCCAATGTGCGTTCACCACGATGTCGCCAAACAGGGATACGACCACCATGATGCTGTAAACAGAACCTGGATTCATCCGAAAAAATGGCGTTATGCCATTCGTGCATCCAGGTTCGTCGTTGAGTGCACCATCGCAGGCGCTCCTGTCTGTGATGCAGCGTCAAGGGTAACTGCAGCCATGGTCTCCGAGCTGATTGTCCGTGGTGTTGCAAACGTCGTCGAACTGTTCGTGCAGATGGATGTTGTCTCGCAAACGTCCCCATCTGTTGACTCATTGATCGAGACGTTGCTACACGATCCGTTACTGCCATGCAGATAAGATGCCTTTCATCTCGACTGCTAGTGATACGAGGCAGTTGGGATCCAGCAAGGCATTCCGTATTACCCTCCTGAACCCACCGATTCCATATTCTGCTAACAGTCACGATCTCGACCAACGCGAGCAGCAATGTCGTAACACGATAAACCGCAATCGCGAAAGTCTACAATCCGACCTTTATCAAAGTCGGAAACGTGGTGGTACGCATTTCTCCTCCTTACACGAGGCATCACAACAACACCGGTCAAATTCTGTTTGTGTATGAGAAATCGGTTGGAAACTTTCCTCATGTCAGTACGTTGTAGGTGTCGCCACTGGCGCGAACCTTGTGTGAATGCTCTCAAAAGATAATAATTTGCATATCACAACATCATCTTCTTGTCAGTTAAATTTCGCGTCTGTAGCACGTCATCTTCGTGGTGTAGCAATTTTAATGGCCTGTAGTGTATCTATAGCTCAGAGATTTGAAAGGTCTGATATTGCTTCAAAGTATATGTCGTTGTAAATAATTGGCTGTGTATTTAACCACGTATTTTATAAACAGTGATGCCATCTCTAATGATGTAGAATTTCTGCAGTAATTTGTTAATGCTGTCGTTAAAAGAGTATGTCGATTTTGTGTTAGTCTCATGATTATGATTATCTAAAAGGAGGTAGTCTTGACCTCGCCATAGCCCTAAGTACTGCAGTGTCGTTAGAAATTACCGCATTCCATTAAAGGAGTTTGAAACGACATTTGTTGTGCAATGTGGAAAACAATTAGTCTACTACGGAAAGTAGTAGACTAAGGAAACTTGCAATACAGTAACCTGTCACAAGCATTTCCGTTGCTTTAAAAGTTACTGTCCCAGAAGAACTCCGCTGCATGTACAGCCGATAAGCAATAGCAGCACCCCTGTTTCAGAGTAGATAAATTAACGTGCGCAGTAACGACAAGGATAAGACTTTTTAAATATTTCACTCCTCATCTCTTTTGTAAGCTGTGTTTCATCCACAACTTTTTTTGAGGCATTACTGCACAAGGGATTATCCTAGTAGGTGTATAAATTTGGCCAGAAAATGTCCTAAGCCATGTAGAAACTCTTCAGATTTAAAAAAAAACGCATCACAAATTATTTTTTGTCTGATTTTCCTCTAAAAAATGAATTTAGCATCGCAGTATTGTTGTCACTGGTGTTACCTGTTACCGCGACGATGTTTCTAGGAAGTTTATGCTATTGTTACAGTCTATATCTGAAGAGATCTTTATTTATGTGTTATGTAATTGATGTTTCTTAATAACTGTAGGTTTGCTTGAAAGTTAATACGAAGTGTATTCAAAAATAAGAAACTTTTATTTTTTCTGATTTAATTATATTTATCCGTGAATATCAGAGTTTCGACGTCAAAATAGTCCCCATTAGACATTGTACACTTATGCCGACGCTGTGGTAAAATTCTTATATCTCTCAGCGATGCGTTTCTAATCTCATCCAAGATTGTACAACATCATCCTTTTAAGGTTTGCTTAATTTTTAGAAACGGAAAAAGTGTTTTGTGAATACGAGGGCTGTGGTAATATTACACTATTATTTTGCTCAAATCCTGGTCATAGTTTGGAGAACTTCACGTATGTTGCACTTGCAAATAGTACGCACGGCCTTGTGGTAAGAACTCATGGTGCAGAATGTCATTATAATTGAAGAATACCATGAGCGCACCCCTTAAATTTGAACATATTTGTCGACCTTTTTACAATCTTGGCTATTCAGAATGCATCCACTGCCACGATTGAGCCTGTCAGTAGTTAATTTAGTCTATCAATTTTTGAGCTATTCGCATTCGCTTGTGTATTTGTTCGATTCAACAATTTTTTATCTCATTTTGCTAAGAGACATTCGTACAGAAAACATCCGAAAAAATTGCATGTCATAGTTTCTGTTACTGGCCCCGAGAAATCGCCACAGAACGTGCAGCGGGTAAGTAACTGCTAACGTGCAGGCACGGCTCCAGTTAAACGGTTGATTAAAATACTATACTCGTTATCTTTTAATATGCCAGGACCGACAGCGGGTACTCTGTGATTCGGCGGTCGATCATAATCGCTTGTTACATTTCTTTTCATGATTTCATCTGTTAATGATGTGCTAGGTTGTCCTAGGTGCTCGCCATCTTTACCACCTTCGTGGTCTTCTTAGAGTCGTTAAATAACTTGTAAATTATTATTTACTCGTAGATGACTCATCAAAACTGATATTTAACGTTTATATAGCAATGATGCACTTTATTCCCTTCTTATAGCAAAATTTAATGCAAATCTTCGAATCCATTTTTGTATGAAACAAAATATAAGTACTTGTAACATTCTTAACAGCTGGCAACAGACTACATATCCGATATAGCTAACACCGAAGAGATCCTTTTAAGACAAGTTTACTAACAAAGCAACGAAAACATCGCTCGTATTGGGATACTACTGTTATATCTTCCTTTCACGCTGTGTGGGCCTTTAGTGGATACAAGAGCGTGGAATAGCTGCAGCTCATGAACAGAGAATTCAGATATGAGTTTATTCTACATGTAATGTCAAACCGCAAAAATAATAGATAACTTGTTGTTGTGGTTGCAGTACCAGTTGCTAACAGGAGATCTGAATATACAAATAAATACAGATATAAAATTTTATAAATCTGTCACTCTTCAGCATAATGTCAATTCAGGTGATGTCGAGCGCTGGCCGCTACGAAATGCTGTAAATGTTATTCAAGTAACTACATCGGTTCCCTTGAGATCACCGAAGATAAGCGCTGTCGGGTGTGACCGGCACTTGGGTGGGTGACTATCCAGGCCGCCTTGCGCTGTTCCCATTTTTGGGGGTGCATCAGCCTCGTGATGCCAATTGAGGGGCTACTCGACCGCATAGTAGAGGCTTCGTTCAAGAATACCATCATAACGACCGGTAGGGCGGTTTGCTGACCCCACGCCCCTCCTATCCGCATCCTACACTGAGGAGGACATGGCGGTCGGATGGTCCCGGTAGGCCACTCGTGGTCTGAAGACGGAGTGTTATTCAACAAACTGACACACAAAATACGCTCAGTGCATGAATGTTTGAACTTAAATAAAACCACCGCTGTTACGGGATGCTGGCGTGTCATTGGTAGTTGTGTAACTTTCGAAGCAGAGCTCCCGTGCCGCGGCGGCAGCTGTAGAAAACGCTGTGACTTAACTTGTTGGCGCTCATACTTGAAAGTACGGCCACCGGATTGCGGCTGATACTGCGAATACAAGGCACGAAACTACAAAATTCTTGAATGAGATTTTCACTCTGCAGCGGAGTGTGCGCTGATATGAAACTTCCTGGCGGATCAAAACTGTGTGCCGGACCGAGACTTGAACTCGGGACCTTTGCCTTAGCCCTCGAAAGGCAAAGTTAACGAGTTCGAGTCTCGGTCCGGCACACAGTTTTGATCTGCCAGGAAGTTTCAAATCAGCGCACACTCCGCTGCAGAGTGAAAATCTCCTTCTGGAAACATCCCCTAGGCTGTGGCTAAGCCATGTCTCCGCAATATCCTTTCTTTCGGGAGTGCTAGGTCTGCAGGGTTCGCAGGAGAGCTTCTGTAAAGTTTGGAAGATAGGAGACGAGATGCTGGCGGAAGTAAAGCTGTGAGGACGCGGCGTGAGTCGTGCTTGGATAGCTCAGTTGGTAGAGCACTTGCCCGCGAAAGGCAAACGTCCCGAGTTCGAGTCTCGGTCCGGCACACACTTTTAATCTGCCAGGAAGTTACAAAATTCTTACTTCTTGAACACACCTCGTATTGTACTCACTAGTGATCGATGTCTGTACCTAGCGGGCAGTTAATTTGCGCATCCTAACAGCGTTGCACGAGCAAGGCTTAGCACTCCATTAAGCATTCATTTAGCACAAGAAATTAACTGGGAAATAGATAAACCGCAGTATATCCCGCAATTAGTTAAAACTAACTGCTTTATGAATAGCTAATATAAGCAGGAGAATAAAATTAATTACTTTTGTCATTACGACTATGCTCTGTATTCGAATACAGATTATGACCGGGTAATTCGAATGTGGAGGTGTGGAAAAATGGGACTCGTGTCTGACATACTTAATCAATCACCCTCCAAAATAATGAATTAGGAATTAAATTACTACATATACATCTACATGGATACTCTGCAAAACCATTTAAGTGCTTAGCAGATTGTTAATCGAACCACCCAAATACCTATATCTTTCCGTGCGAGCTCTGATTTCTCTTATTTTATCATGGTGATCGTTTCTCCCTATGTAGGTCGGCGTCAACAAAATATTTTCGCATCCGGAGGAGAATGTTGGTGAGTGGAAGTTCGTGAGAAGATTCCTACCCAACGAAAAATACCTTTGTTTTAATAATATCCATCCCAAGTCCTGTATCATTTCAGTTACACTCTCTCCACTATTTCTCGGTAATACAAAACTTGCTGCCTTTCTTTGAACTTTTTCGATGTACTCCATCAATTCGATCTGGTAAACATCCCACACCGCATAGCAACATTCTAAAAGAGGAAGGACAAGCGTAGCGTAGGCTGTCTCGTTAGTAGATCTGTTACATTTCCTAAGTGTCCCACCAATAAAGTGCAGTCTTTAGTTAGCCTTCCCCACAACATTTTGTATGTGTTCCTTCGAATTTAAGTTGTTTGTAATAGTAATTCCTGGGTACTTAGTTAAATTTCCTGCCTTTACATTTGACTGAGTTATCATGTAACTTTAAGGACTCGTGTGGATGACCTCACACTATTCGTTATTTAGGGTCAACTGCCAATTTTCACGACATACAGATAACTTTTCTAAATCGTTCTGAAATTTGTTTTATCTTCTGATGACTTTACTGGTCGATAAAGGACAGCGTCTCCTGCAATCAACATAACATGAAATAATAAACAATTAATTTCGTTTATAGCCTTAAAGAAAACATTTGAAGAGCAATGTTAATACAACTACAGTAAAATCTTGGCACATTTGATAAAGGCGGTCTTGGGTAAGATTCTGATATTAGTCTAAGTGGAACAATGGCAGTCGTGAAGCTGTACCGCGATTTTCGTGGTGTTTGCATTAAAGACAGTAATATCTGCGGTCGGAGTTGAAAGTAAGCTGATTATTGAAAGTCTCCAAAGTGAAATTTGAAGTTACGAATTTCTATAAAATGGCTTTATTGCCCTACCACCACTGCTCTGTGGATGCGAAAACGCGGCCCTTAAGAAGAGAGATGAAAAGAGAAGAGCCTGTGAAATGAGTTGTCTGGATATACCTTGTATATAAAAAGAGAAATGCTGAACTGAATATGAAAAATATAACTGACTTTATAAAACAATACCAATTAAGATGGAAAAAAACACAAAGACCGCCTGCCAGAGGCAAAAATGACTAAAGCCAAAGAGGCAAAACATTTTTTGGAAGATCAATGATGAGATGGCTTGACCAATTTTGAAGGAGACGTAACAGACCAAAAGGCCAATCCTTGATGATAATGATAATGATGATGATGATGATGCTACGCATCGTATCCCGGTTGTGTCCCGGATTCACTCTAGGAATAGCAGGTGGAGACCGAAGTGGCACACCAAAAACCCTCTCCGACGACTAAGTGCAGATCAGCACAGAACCAGTTTAAGTCCCTCAATACATTTTCTCCGGAGGCATTACAACCTGGTGGAGGAGAAGTCAGATGGCAGCGGCTCTTATTGAAGACGATAAAGCGATGAAAGCTCCCTATGAAGAAGTAATTTTGCACGGAGTGTTCTTTAAAAGTTTAAGTAGCATTACCGCAATTTCACTCTTTACTCTGTTGGGATTCTCTGGGCTATGGATCTTCCGATCTTTAAAAATATTAGTTATAAAAAGCAGCTCCCCTTCCCTCGGTTATTCTCTAAACTGTTACCAACATGCATCCTACCATTTATTTGCTCAATGTCTTTTACATTAGGGGAAGCTTCATCTGACACGTCTGGGAAGTAATAACTTTTCCGCTTTCTGTTTTACGAAGATCTCTGCAGAATAGCTTAACTTTGTTAAGAGAATGCTTCACATTTTTTTTGTCAAGAATTTTATCACATCAAACGTTCCAAGTTTCAGTTGGGTTAGATCCTGGCCAATTCTGATATTCATTTCCTTAGGTTCATGGACGATTTCGATATTGGTTCTAATGAGCTGTGGCGCTTTTATGACCTATATAGAGACCCCAAAATGCTAGATTAGAGTAAATGTGAAAGGGGTAAGGAAAAGGGAAGATTCTAAATTGACAACGTTGTTGCATTTTTGCCAGGCTTTCTGGTGGAACATCGCAAACTTAAATTTTTGTACTAAATGCAGCATCCAATTTTAGTTTTAAAGGTGATTTTGAAGCAGTGAACAGAAGAAATAGTTTTCACTTACGTTAGAATGAGTGAGCAGGGCGAGACATTTATGCAGACTACCAGAAAAAGTTCCATAAAGCGACACAATAAAACGCTGACAAATACCAGGAAACAATGAAAGCACCTAAAATGTGCGTCAAAACTGCCGTTCAATATTTTCCCTATGCAATGAAACCGTTGACTGAATGATTAAGGAACCTGCTGGCTGTCAAATATATAAACTTATTCAAAAAGTGCTGCTTGCCTACGTTGTTCCAGTTGACGGTAAACCTCACGTGTATACATAATTTGTTTCTTTCGGGTAGTTATGTTCATATTAAACAATAGTAAATATATGGTGCAGTGCGTGAATTATGTTCTTGAAGATGGTGGCAGAGCATTAAAATTGCAACACAATAAATGCGAAACATGGAGAGTGGAAGAAATAACTATATAAATAATAATAATAATAATAATAATATAAATAATAATAAAGTGTCATATGTTTGATATCATGCGTCTTCAGTACTCTATTTCACGTCACTACGCTTGCTCCTACCGTCAAATTATCGAGAATCTGGTATCAGGCTGCGCGGAAATTGGGTCCCCGCCTGAGCAAATGGACGCGATGGACGCTAAAGGGCAGTGTCGCCGCAGGGCTGCACTCACCTATTGAGTGCGCCACCGTCTCGCCACGTGAATACACTGGCCAATAGCGTACCTTGCGGCCGGCATAAATACCGCTCGGGCAGTCGTGTGCTTCTCTTCCCCCGGGCTCCCCCCCTTCTCCCCTCCCCCTGTCTCCCCTACCCATGGCATCGTTTCTCCCCTCTCCTTCTCCCTCTCCCTCTCCCACCCCTTCCCCCTCCTTCTCTCTTGGCAGGTCCACAGACTTGTACACGGTTAGTGAACATTCGCGCGCCGGAGGTCACCGCCTCGTGTTTCTGTGTGTGCCGTCATTTGTGCTTAAGTGGTTCAGTGTTATTCGTTTTGTGCACCTACGTTCACGTGTGACAACTTTCGTCTATGTATGTGTCCTGGTGCCTGAACAATTTTTATCTTGGACTCTACGCCCGTGAACGGCTCCATGTATTTTAAAAAGTGTTTGTCTCCGTTTATATGTCCACCATCTGTTCATCTCACATTGTCATCATTTCTGTCTTGTATGTTTCTCTGCGGCCGAAGAGCGGCATAGTATGCTGCTGCAGGCCTGCCTGTAAACAGGTTTAAAATAACAATAAAGGAAAAAAAATCGTGTGCTTCTCTTGTGCTTCCTTTCAGTGTCTCTGCACTCCCTCCTGCCCTGTCTTCCCTCTTCATCTCCCGCCCCACGTGTCTCCTGCCTCTTTGTGTACCCACTGATGCCCCTCCTCTCTTCCTCCCGCCGCTTCCCCTACTGCCCCTTGCTCTCCCCTCCTTTTCCATCCTCTCTGCTCTTTCCCTCGGCAGGTCCCGCCGGGCAGTTTTATTCTTCGTCGTGTGTGCTCCAAGTCGATTTTAAGTGTGGGGTTCCAGAGTGTTTTTACTACTGTGGCCGACTTTTAACCTGTGCGTGTCCATTCATTGTCTTCTCAAAGTTTTGAAGAATCGCCATCTGTGTTTTTTAACTTTCTGGTCACTTTTTCTGACTGTCCTCCATGAACGTCTCTGTGTTAGTCTATTTTTTACCTCCATTTTCCCCCATTATTCTGTTTTAAGTTCCCATTTATCGCCTTATGTATGTAACATTTTATTCTTATTTTCAGTTGTCATGTCACTAGGATGAAGAGCGGCGGATTGTGCTGCTGACAGCCCTCCCCTGCCCATATGGCAATAAAGAAAAAATCGTGTGCTTCCATCCAGAGGGTTGAATCCCCTCCTTCGAAAACGACATATTGTAAAGCCTGGGCTACCCTCAGGGTGGAATATCCATCTTTGAGGCTTGTTGCTGTTGCTGTTGCTGTTTCTCTCTGTCTGTCTGACTGTCCGTCCGTTTGTCCACCAGAGCTGCCTCCCGGTGCTTGCTGCTACTGCTGCTGCTGAAGCTGTTCGTCCATCCGTCCATCCGTCTGCATGTCCGCCGCCACCACCACGGGAGGATTCTGAGTCGCCATCTTCTTGCCGCCATCGTCCAGCCGCTGCCCACAGTGATTCACCGGCTGGCTTTCATCGCATGCTGGAGGGGCTGCCATCCCCTTGTGCTGCCGGCGTCTTCACCGCTGCCGCCGTCTTTCGCCGCTGCCGCCATTTCTCATATCCTGCCGCCGCCGCCGCCGCCGTCGCTGTCGCAGTCACAGTCCCTGTCACCGTCACCTCCGCCGCTGTCTTCGCCCCCCCACTCGCACACTGCCACCATGTCCCACCCCAGGCCTTGTCTGATGCTGTCGCCACACATATCCCCACCAATGCCATCCACCCTCGCCACCCAGCCCTGCCCCCACAGGTCATCCTTCTCCTTTGTGAATCCCGCCACCTCTACTGCTCTTTTTTCTCCACACTCGTGACCGGGACACACACACCCGCCACTGGCAATTCCTACGACACATGCACAGCCTGCTTACTCCGAGGAAAAGCCATGCATGGCAATAGACATGTACACAGTTCAATACCATGCTCCCAACAAACTCTTCCAAGTATTGGTCTGCTTTCCACCGCCTCACTGGGAACTGCCCCATCTCTCAGTATCATCCCTTTTCTGACAGCCTCAGTAAGGCTAACCACTTTCCCTCTCACCTATATGATGTTTTTACCCATCCCAGATGATCCCCAATTTGATTATTCCCTCTTACTTGACGTCATCAACCAAATGGACACCTCTGTTCCTCCATTTGCTCCTAGCTTCCAGTACTTGGGGCACACAACATCGTCTGAACTTAACACCCCCATCACTACACAGGAAATCAGCCTCACACTCCACACTAGACGCAACACTGCTCCAGCCACGACCTCAAACACTGCCCTCCTTCCGCCTTTGCAGTCCTTGCCACCCTCTACAATATAATCCTTGCCACTGGCTTCTACTCTGGCCTGTGGAAAACCTCTCATATCCCGATGTTCTCGAAACCCAACAAGGCTCCATCTGAGGACTCTTCTTATCACCCTATAAGTCTCACCTCGGTGTTCACCAAGCTCTTGGAATCCACCCTTACTTAGTGCATCCATCACCACCTCCAATGAAACAACCTCCTCCCCAACAACCCATGTGGCTTTCGACCGCCCTTCTCTGCTGATGACCAACTCTTACAACTCGCTCATCTCCTCTGCCTCCAGCTTGACTCCCATCGCTCCGCCATTTTTATCTCCCTCAACCTCAAAAAGGCCTACGAGCATGTCTGGCATCCCGGTCTCCTGTTTAAACTACAGACCTACGTCCTTCCTGTCTGATGGCCTCCTTCCTCTCCCGCTGCAGACCTACGTCCTTCCTGTCTGATTGCCTCCTTCCTCTACTGCTGCCCCTCCTACGTTAACATCCATAACGCCCATTCCCGTATTTCTATCCCTCTGCAGGTGTGCCCCAGGGCTCTGTCCTCTTCCCTCTCCTCTCACTCCTGTACATGGCAGATATGCCCCAACCCCCCCCCCCCCCCCCCCCGCCCTTCCAGTACACCTCCTGCAGTATGCTGATGACACTGCATTCCTTGCCCTTGCTCCTACCCTTCCACAGTCCCCACAGCCCCAAACACTCCACATCGCCTTCTGTACACGCCTCCTGTCCCCCACGCAGATCCTCTACAACCTGGTTCCTTTACCCCATCTGCTCCTATTCCTCAAACATATCTGCATACTCTACACCCCCGGCCACCTTGATCGCCCTCAGCCCCAGGTTGATCCTCTCCTCTCCAACCCCTGCCCACATCTTAACTATTGTGTCCCCCATACTCTCCATCTCTACACCCTTCACCTCCTTCCCCAAGGTGGCTTCTGTTAACTCCCCCTCCGAGATAATGCCCTCTCTCTCTCCATTTATCCCTCCTATCAACTCTGATCCTCATCTCCCCCTCCCTTCCTCCGTCCTTTACCTAGACTCCTTCTCCCCCCTTCCATCCCGTTTTTTTCCCTGTGTACCCTCTCTCTGCCACCCTTCTCTTCCCCGAGTTCTTTTGCATTTCCCTCCTCTGCCTTTCCCATTCCCTCTTACGTCTGCCATGCTCCCCCCTTATGAGTCCTCTCCATCTGTCGGTTCCCCCCCTTTCGTTTTTCCTCTCCTGCCCCCTCCCTTCCTCTGTCCTTTTCCTAGACTCCCCCCTTCCATCCCATATTTTTCCCTGGGTACCCTCTCTCTGCCACCCTTCTCTCCCCCGAGTTCTTTTGCATTTCCCTAATCTGCCTTTCCCATTCCCTCTCACGTCTGCCCTGCCGCCCCCCCACCTTATATGTCCTCTCTGTCCGTCAGTTCCCCCTTTCGTTTTTCCTTTTCTTCCCCTTGCCTGTCCATGCCCCCTCCCCACCTCCATCTGCCAGTCGCTGTGGTGTGTCATCTTCGTGCCGACTTATTAGTGTGGTGTTGCTAGTGTTGTTAACTGTTGTGCGTGTTTTCCGAAGTGTTGTGAACGGACATCATACTGTCGCTGGGTGTGATTTTTATTTTATATCTCTGGCTAACAGAAACCAGACTGTCTCTGTGTTTTTTAATTGTATGTCTATTATTTTATCTGGCAGCTTCCTTTGTATTTTATTAGCATCGCCCACCCTTTATGTTTTAAGTTTCCAGAATTTTCCGCCGTTTAACAATTTCAGTCACCGTTTTATCGCCTGCTTTTATCGTTTCTTATAGTCTTATGTTTTAAACATTCTGTATGCTGAAGAGCACCGTACCAAGTTGCTGCCAGCCCGCCCCCTTTGGGAGGAATGGAAGTTCACTAAGGAAAAAAAAATCGTGTGCTTCGTCTGATAGCTTTCGTTACTATTTCCATCGTACTACTGACAACTCGTCGACGGGTCCGCTTTGGTATTGGTTTTCCTCGTTGATCTCGATATGTATTGTGGCTCGTACTTAGCCTGTTGACAACGTCGTGTCGATAGGTCGTTGCACTTCGTTGCTGCATAGGCTGCTCTTGACTCTCTCTTGTGGCGTCAGGTCAATCTTTCGGTCGGCCCTGTTGCTAGACTCTGGGTTTTGTGTGAGTCCCTTCCGTAAGTGGTCTTCCCACCTCGGGTCGTCATCGTTTCTCTCCTGTTTTCCTGATTTGGCCACCGGTATCCGGCTATTCGCAGACTCGCACATACACCAGAGAAAATGTTTCACACACCCCTTACTAGGAGGAGCTGTGCTTCCCTTTGGAGTTCAAAGTTCCATGCTTCAAGATCTCATCCAATTAGTCTGGGATCGTTCGAAGAGGTAAGTTTTTGGTGAGTGCGAACAGCTTTTGGCCCGCTACAGGGATTTTGCAATTACAGAGAGACAAAGAAAGGTACGCAAGGCCTTTGTTCCGTAGAATTTACACAAGACCGTTGACTCAGCGAAAGCTATGAACCTACCCAATGTAATTATAATGCTTACAACCACTTCTTTGATTTCAAAGATGTTGCTCAAACAGTGCTGGAGTATACAGTTCACTTCCCCACTCCTAGTGCCACCTACTGGTATCCTGCAAACTGAATAGGTCTGCTTGTCCAGTATAGTCTGCTCCCTGTCTGGAAACGTAGCTTTGTGGGCTTTGTAAAGTATTACGGGACACAAATAAAAAGAGATGCTGCGTCAGTCATTTGTTCATTTCGCCACTACACGTTTCGATGGGTCACACCTTATCTTCGAGTGAACTGTTTATTTACATATCTGATGTTAGAGATGAGTGCAGACGTCTTTTCACAGTAGCAAATCAGGACATTGTGGGTTATGTTGGTCTTCTGAGGGACAGTAGAGTTGTAAAAGCTCTGCAAAACTGCTGTCCTGTATGTCCTTTCCCCTGATTTACACTGTCACTTGAAAGATTTTCAGATGTAAATAAACAAACACCTGCCTTAAGGTGATGGTGTGAAACACCGAAACGCATAGTAGCCAAATAAGCGACTGACTGACGCAGAAACTGTTCCATTTTCATTCACCAACAGTTGCAGCCCCCATAATGCCGCCCACTACGGACGAAACATTCATTACGGAATAGCAGCTGTCGCACTTTGTACAGTTTAACGGGGCGAAGTATTTTTAAACAAGGTGGACTATTTTAATCGATAATGGGGAATAAATCGGGACAGAGACAAGACATAGCAAAATGTTTAAGATAAAAATTTGAGGGTCACGCTTTGCTACTAATAGCTGTGATCTTGCGCGTGACTTTCAAGATGATGTGGAGGTTAAAGTGATATTTTTAAGTGCAAACCCCAATGTTTGATGTAAGATTGAAACGAGAAGCAAGTTTTATGCATAAAATGATATCATGGCAGATTCAGTCAAGGTCAAATAAGTGAATACGTTTTCAGTTCTAGTAGGGATTAACTCTGAATAGAGAGGGATACAGCAAAATACAATGTTGAATGCACATTGGAAGTGGCGTAAGGGGGTTACGTACCATTACTAATAACCATAATTTGAAAGGTAATTATCGATGTCTGAGTTTTGTTTCACGGACACTCTTATTTCTACCATCAGAGTTCTAAAGAGAAAACATAGACTTGAAATTTAACTATTATTAATTAAATTGTTTATTGGCAGAAACAAATACATCTCAGCATATAAATTCTATTGTGGTATTAGTGAGACAGGACAGACATGAATAAGACGTAGACCACTGATTTGCAAGTCGTAGAACGAATTCCCTCTTGTCTCATTCCTCGGGACGCCCCTTCCAATTTGTATTTAACATTGTATTTCGCTGTATCTCTCCTCTAATCTAAGTTAATCTAAATAGAACTAAAAAAATATTTCCTCATTTGACATCCACTGAACTAGCCATGGCCTTGAAAAACGTATAATTTTGTACGTAAATTTTGCTTATCTTTTCAAATCTTAAATCAAATATTAGGGTTAAAAATCACCTTGAAAATAACATTCAAGGTCACGGCTACTAGTAGAAACCAGCGACCCACTTTGGCACCTACAACTTTTATCTGAAAATCTCCATCCCCTTTATGGATTAAAATGTTCAAGCTGTATAACAAGTTTTGTTTCGTCAGATTGTTGGAATGGAAATAAAGGGAGTGCAATGAGTCCTCTCGCACTATACGCTGGTGAGACCAAAGCTCTGCAAGCGAACTACATACAATTCTTCCATTCTCCGGGCCAGAGGCAGTGAACATGCGAGATAATTGCGTTCGCTCGAGTGTTTGTTTCTGTGTTTTTGAACCTGTAAACATCGCGATAATGTATCGACAAGTGAGTTGCATACACTCTCAGTTTCGTAGGTAAGTGCTACCGAGAGTGCTATGGGCTGTTAGGGACTTCAGCAGCAACAGCCTTAATATCAGCTGTCTGAGGCCCCTTTCATCCATGGCTAATATTTATTGAACTCCAAACACAAGAGATGCAGACACTTCCACTGCCAACCATCTTCCTTGTCTCACCTTCTCCTGCTCCGGAAATTTCACGCCTTCGTAGACTGCAGCTCCTGGCAACGCCCATGATGTCACTGCAGTTACAGTTCGCACTGCTGCAACCTGGAAGTGCAGATGTTTGTTTCCTCCTACCATCCCATAAGACAACACGATTAGCCAAACACAGAGGAGTTTCAAATGCCGCTCTCGCACGCTGAGATCTTTGCAGGCTGCAGATTATGCTAGCACAGGAACGCTGGAACCAAAATTAAACTGACTGTCGAGGAATCAGACAGACTGTGAGACGAATCAAGATTAGCCGGAAATGAAACACGAATCTACGAATCATAGTAAGGTCAGAGCGGAATTCGTTGGTACCTCTGACTTCAATGAATCTACTTTCAAGGGTTTAATGTAGGGGCATACACAGCTACCACAGTCTGTGGAATCCAATATGTAACGTAATATCAGTACTTTGAAGCTACCTGTTATCTACTTTCCAAATTCCGAACGGGGGTATTTCAAATGTTCGTTTTACAGAGATGCCCTTTTAAGTCCTTTTATGAGCAATATTTTAGTCGATGACATCCAAAAGTTCCTTTACCACAGTCCTACTTCGCGAGGTGAAGCAAAAGACCTCGTGGAACGTCAACCTGTCATCTCAGAAAATCTATTGACTGCTTAGGTCTTATCATGCTGAGATATGGTAATCCAAAAGTAATTGCGGCCAGTCATACAAAGGCTTTTTTGGCCTTACCTACACAGTGCCATGGCTTAGGAAGTGGTTATAGGCAGTTAACTTATCATACACTATGTGATCAAAAGTCTCCCTACACCGGGCTGAAAATGAGTTACAAGTTCGTGGCGCCCTCCATCGGTAATGCTGGAATTCAGTATGGTGTTGACCCACCCTTAGCCTTGATGACAGCTTCCACTCTCACAGGCAAACGTTCAGTCAGGTGCTGGAATGGTAGCCCATTCTACACGTAGGGCTGCACTGTGGAGAGGTATCGATGTCGGCCGGTGAGGCCTGGCACAAAGTCGGCGTTCCAAAACATCCCATAGGTGTTATTATCGTGTAACAACTCCGCCACAGGCAGTGAATTATGAACACGTGCTCGATCGTGTTGAAAGATGCGATCACCATCCCCGAATTGCTCTTCAACAGTGGGAAGCAAGAAGGTGCTTAAACCATCAACGTAGGCCTGTGCTGTGACAGTGCCACGCAAAACAACAAGAGGTGCAAGCCCCCTCCATGGAAAAAACGACCATACTATAACACCACCGACTCAGAATTTTACTGTTGGCACTGTGCACGCTGGCAGATGACGTTCAACGTGCATTTGCCATACTCTCGCCCTGCCATCGGGTCGCCACATTGTGTACCGTGATTCGTCACTCCACACAACATTTTTCAGCTGTTCGATCGTCCAATCTTTACCTTCCTTGCACCAAGCGAGGCGTCATTTCGCATTTACTGGCGGTATGTGTGGCTTATGAGCAGCCGCTCGACCATGAAATCCAAGTTTCTTCACCTCCCGCCTTGCTGTCATTATACATGCAATGATGCAGTGATGCAGTTTGGACGTACTGTGAGGTGGTCTAAATAGACGTCTGCCTATTACACATTACGATCCTCTTCAACTGTCTGCTATAAAAAAAAATAGCACCCAACCACCACCACTCCTGGATGTCGGGCCATATGGCGGGAGAGGGTCAGGTTGTTATCTCACTGCTGTACGGGGAGGCTCCAGACACGTCTTCAGTATGAAATCTCCCTGGATGGAGTAGAATTGTTTTCAGTGATGAGTACCGCTTCATAATGCGACCGAAGTACCAGCAAAGACATGTCCGGAGACGCCCTAGGTAAAAAATGGCTCTGACCACTATGGGACTTAACAGCTGAGGTCATCAGTCCCCTAGATCTTAGAACTACTTAAACCTAACTAAGGAAATCACACACATCCATAACCGAGGCAGGATTCGAACCTGTGACATTAGAGGTCGCGCGGTTCCAGACTGAAGCGCGTAGAACCACTTGGCCACTCCGGCCGGTGCTCCCAAGACAGCGGTGGGATACCAACGACTGTCGCTCGCCATACGGCCTGACAATGAGGGGGTGCCATTTCTTTTCATAGGAAATTAAACATAAACTGAGAAGTGTGCTGCAGTATCATTGGCTAATATTTCAGCAAAAAGAGATCGACACGATGAGAGATTTTGTTTATGTGATAAGTCGTGGAGAACGATGCTTTGGAACTCAACTATTTGGGCAAAATGCGTTAAAATTATGGATAATCTGGCAAAATTACAAAAACTGATGGAAAATACGAAGAACGGAGAAAAATATGTCAGAAACGATTGGCACAGAGCTCGAGCCTTGGCGGTTTGCTCATCCTATCGTAGACTGAGGTTATAATTATACCCAAGAGGGGTAATTAATAACAGAATCGTAGCTTGCAGTTGGGTGTAAAAATGTTTTTCTTTTCTACCTGAGCAGAGATAGTCCAGAAGCCGCTGTTCTATAATGATATTTGTAGATCTGAAATGTATGTAACACATCACATTTGACAAATTACTTACAAGACTTCCACGGACACTAATTCTGAGTGCTCAAAGACTAGGAGAGGATCCGACCAACAGGAGGCTGCTGGAAGCCTGCACTAGCAGTGGTGATGGTCAGCGCTGATGTATTGTGTAGCGACCTTCCACAACGACCACAACGGCTGCTGGTCAAGGCACCCACCCCTCTGGTAAGTGTATCCCCTGGAACTGCTTCTTTCCACCACGAGACGTAGACACTGGATACAGCCTGCTGTTGGTCATTCTTCTCCCTGAGAGTTATCCATGACAAATAGCCAAGTAGTTCTCTATTGTTCGAAGAGTCGGCATTTCCTAGAAACACTCTTGATTTCTGCCTGTTGACCGTATAGTTCTTCCTCGATGAAAAATAATCAGTTCTTTCTCTGTTGTTCCAGAGAACCAGTCTTTTAATGGCTTGCACGAAGCTTCCTGTTCGTGAGTCTTTTGTTCATCTGTGACTGTTTCCGGCAGAGCAGAAACAGTATATCACGGATAGCTGAAGGATCTCTCTATGTAGCATCAGCGACAGATAAGTGCAGGCCTGTCAAACTCGTATCCCTACCTATGGAGAAAGAGAGGGATAGAAAACGGGAGGTAGGAGGGGAGATAAGACTGGTCCTAAGCTGCTTGGTCTGTATCTACACACTGAGGTGAAAACACATGCAGCTACTGCCACTCCCCCCCAGCGAGACCTTTTGAGGTCTGTTTTTGTGGTAGACGTGTTATTACAATGATTTTTCTGAGTTCCCAGTACACGTGTTGCATTATGATCTGTTGTTTATGAGTGGCTATTGTTTCATGACACTTTCAATGTCTAATTAGAGCAGTGAGGTATTTTCTATCGCTGTAGTGTGTACTGTCGTTCCTACCCTGCAGTGACAGATTGTTGCCCTATCCCTTCTCAGGACATATCTGTGTACAAGGTCCTCAACAGCTCCATTGTCCCACCAATTTTAAGCAATTGTGTTTATTTCAATTTCAAGGAGCAAGGCTACAGCGTAATTTTCACTTCGGTTTCCCCACGAAAGTTTAGGATATTCTTTTAGCAGGATAAAGCACACATAAATAAATGAAAACAGTTCCGAAGATATTATTCTACATCCTGCCTCTCCAACAGATCAGCACAGATTGAGTCTTTTCCCTGCCAGTTCCCGATTTGGTGAGGGGAGGGGAAGTGGGAAAGGGAGGGGAAATGTGGGGGAGTGGAAGTGAAGTGAGGAGGGCCAGGACTGGCGTAGTGACATTAATAACGCGATGTTGCCACATCTACCTTTCATGGTGGTGGACCACTTAGGAAGATATGGCATCTTGAATAAATTTGGCTACAATGCAGACTGCACCGACTCTTCCTTTATTTTACTGCTCTTACCATCTAACCCTGGTAAACAAATGTCTGACCAGGTCAAATTATATTTGAATTTTTTTCACTGTAAGGTAGTAATATCTGTATTATTTTCAGATTCATATGCCGGTCAGTGCGAAAGAACCCCTTAGAGCAACGTTATTCAACTTGTGGGTCGTGACCCCCAGTGTGGCCGCAAAACCTTGCTCAGGGGGTCGCTGTCGCAGGAGAAAGCAGTTGCAGCATGGTTGGTAACATGTTTCATGACTATCGTCTGCTATACTGTAAATGTCACATTGAAGTGACAAGGTTTTGTGAAAGTACCTTGCAAATTCTGTCACGTTCAGATCTGGTTCTTATTTATAATAATGAATACGAATTCAATTTAATGGGAGGTTTACTATCTTTGGCCCGAAAAAGCATGTTCTTTGAGATTTTTTTTCTCTGGTTGTGTTATGGATGTCAATTTCAAATTTGGTCAAAATATTTATTGACATTTCCTCTACAAACTGGAATTTCTTCGACCGGAAATGTCGAAGAGCAAAGGCGGAAGTGAAGTCGGAACGAAACAAACTTTCGATGTAGACATCCACGCGCGGCATGTCACAGGTCAGCCGTCTCGTCTGAAATCAAAATTGAGTTGACGTTAGCGATGTATATAAGAACCTTTAGGAACTGTGCCTCACTTATTGGGACCATAGTAAACAAAATGGTGGCCATTTGAAAAAATAGGGTTTTTTCATCGATTTTTCGATTTCGTCGGCAAAATAAATATATATATATAGTTGATGCATCAGAAAAAAGGGGTACAACTCCTAGACAATTTAGTTAGCTTCGTCGGAAACAAAGAATCATGCCAATTGGTTCAGTAGATTTGAAGTTACAGTACCGCGCTATAAATGAAAAAGTCATTTCGAGAAAAACGCGTTTGAAGTTTTGAATACATATAAATCCAATATTATGCAACTTATGTTCCATCTGCTATTCCGGGGCCATAAACTAGTCCTTCCTCTTCGTCATAGAGGGCATTCTGCTCAATCTGGGCCATCCTGCGCTGCTCCAGAGCCGCTCATACGGCCGGTGACAAGCGGTTTTCGGCCGTTTGAATCTGGTGGTCGTCCGAATGCTTGGCGAACTGCATCGAATAGAGTCCCAGGGTACCGTCCATCGTTGTCATGGTCTTCAAAATTGCTGAATACCCTTCGTTGAAGCTGCTCACTGCCAGGAAAGTCGCAATCCCGACTGTCTTCGCACCAGAATGCAAATGTTTGTGGGCTAACTTCCAAACACACGTTCAAACTTTAATTTGAATTTTGTGTGTTTCCTCCCAAGCACCGGTACAATAACTCGTCCTCCGAAAGAAAAAAACTGGTGCATGAAAAAGGCTGATTTCAGGTAGGTGCATTTTATTGTTCAACCGCGAATAACAAACATTTCCTTTCCGCATTCGGAAGACCCGTTTCACGGTTGGATTCTAAACACTTTTATGGGTCCAAAAGTGAAATTTAAAAAAAGAAATTGATTTTTTTAACCAAAAAATAGAAAACCTCCCCTTAAACCTGTTGAAGAGTTCAAATACGCAAACACATGCAGTAATGAGAAGGAACACGATGTCTATCGATCTCTTCCCACTTCTACGGAATGGAACTGGGGCGGCGAGAGCCACTAAAGTCTCATACAGATAGTATTTACGTCTGAGAGGTTTGCAGAGAGAGGGACAGGACCACATCAACTTCCGGGCTGGAACGCCAGTGCAGTGGCAGCGTCTTGTGTATTACTGACAACTTAGTTTACGTGCCAATCATCTGCTATGATAAAAATTATCACACGGAACGAGAACAACTTACGAAAGCTTTCACGTTCAAATTTGATACAAAATGGCTGCAACAACATGCCAAACAATATCTGTTAACTACTATCTCCTCTCCATTCATTAAAAAAACTGCTCAATAATTTTGTCCACGAAAGGGTTAATGCCCAGCTTAATTTAATTCGTGTTGGTTAACGACGACATAATTAAAATAGAATTCATATAGGGGTATTTCAAGGCCATCAAAGTAACATGAGACCTTCTTGCAAACCGCCACAGAGAATTTGTAAACATTGTCGAGGAGACCCGTGAGGAGGTGTCGGTTACAATAATAGCAACGTGAGGAGTGTCGCTAACAGTATAGCTGAATACTGCGTTGTAGGCGGCGTTGTATTTGTCGGAGCGTCTAATGTACGTCGTTCATCGGAATAATAATAATAATCATATCACTGATGTAAAACATTACGATCTTTTTTCCTCCACATTTTCTGTTATTTGTCATCTCTTTCCCGAGGAGTATAAGACATAATGTCAAGACTGAAATCAATAATTATAATGGTATGGTCCCGCGCTTATACGCAAATGCACAACGCTTTATCGGCATTACTGTAATTTGATGCCTGATGACTAATGTCTCTCATGTGTATTATGAAAAAGCATACTTGACATTTATTAAAATCGTATTGTTTTGAACAGTTTTTATTCATAGGACGAAACCAGCGGTATCTGCTACGGGTCCACTTATCCAGATGAAAGTAAGCAATGTTTATAGGTCTTAGACTACAATAAAAATATTCATAGGACGACACCAGCGATATCTGCTACGGGTCCACTTATCCAGATGAAAGTAAGCAATGGTTATAGGTCTTAGACTATAATAAAACTACAACAGTTTCAACGAGAAGACTGTGCCTGTTCATTTATCAATAATTTGTCAAATCTTGGTTCTATTTTTAAGACACAAATCACCGAATCATTTTCTAGGTGAAGTCCATTTCTCTTCTTAGTTTTTATGTTCACCATGGAAGAGAACGCTGATTCACAAAGGTAGGAAGCGGAGAATAACACTAATAATTTCAAAGCTTCCCTTGCCATCTGTGGATTCTCTTCTTTGCTCCATCGAGAAGACGTCAGTCTTTTGCGAATTAAATTAAATTTTAAGCATAGCTGCTAAATCTACAGGTGTTTCTTTCGTCATCATGCACAGATCAACCAGATGTACTGACATAATTAACACAGGATTTAGTATCCATCTATGACAGTTGTGAACGTCAGAGTTGAGCTCGGGCAAGTAACTTAACAGTTTCTCTTCCAGATTATGCAAGCTCTGTATCATGCAAGGGATGTGAGAACTTAGTACCCCCGACTGGTCTATTGGAATTTCTTCGACATTCATCGGAGCACAAGGGAAATATTCAAACATCATCTTTTGTAAAATCGTTGACCACAAACTAAGTTTTGCGAGGAATCTCTTGAATCCTTAACTGTTCTAATGTTTCCTTCTTTATCTTGGAGACTCTTGTTTAAATATTTAGGTGGCTAGAATGATGTGCACGAAATGCTAATTTTAATAGCCATACATGGTCACAAAAGTAATTTGCATATCTAGATTTAGAATCTTGTAAGAACATTAACAATTTACCTTTTAGTTCCAGAACTAACCTTTGGAAAGCCACCTAACCTCTGTGTGATTATGGAGATTATGATGGAGCCAACCCATGTCTTCGCAAACGATCCTAAACAGTCGAGTCTGCAACGCTTTACCTTTAGTAGTGTTCACAACTTTGGTCTCCTCTTTAAACACATAATTTAATTTCATAATTTAAAAACTTGTCTGCCCGAGCTTGGCGATGTAGAAAGCAGTGTGCCCACGAAAAATCTGATATTACTGATTTTAATTTCGCGACGAGTCCACTTTCACTGTCAGACACTACAAATGGTGATACATTTTGTCCAATCAGTCTCGTACTTGCGAGTGCTTCCTCAAATATGTCATAGCAACGCTGGCCAGTAGTGTTCGCAGGGAATGCTTTGCAAAATAAAATGTCTTGCATGATACTTTCATCTGCTTCAAATAGCACAAGTACTATACACTGAACATAATCTGAAGGATCAGTATATTCATCAAACTGGAAAGAAAAATGTGGGCTCTTCTTTAATTTTTCAATTAACTGTTCTCGAATGTCACGGGCGATATCGCGTTCAGTGGAAACATCAGAAAGTGATATGCTTTTGAGTTTGTTTGCCTCTTGCTTACCTAACATAATTTGAACCATATCCAGGTCTGCTGGCAAATCCAGATTCTGTGCATCTGTATGCGGCTTCCTTGCTTTAACAGCTCTAGATGCGACTCAGTAGCAACGCTTTCTCGTAGACACTGGATACCTAAAATCAAATAAAAAATAATGTTTAATCAGAAAAACGAATAAAAAATCGGAAACATTAATACTATTTTAAATCGACAAATAACATTACTAGTTTTATTACCTCAATCATAGTAGTTTGCTGCTGGTTAAGTGTTATCAATTTTCTATCGAAGAACTGGTTATCGGCTTCCTTGGAATATTTAGTTGATCACATGACAATACTCCGCCGCTAAATACACATTGAGGTTTATTGTTCATGACAGTAAACCATACTTCAATTAACTGTCGGCGTAAGGTCTATTTCTTTCGATTTTGATTCGCCTCCACCACTGCCACTTATGCCAGGGCTGCACCGATCTTTTAAGAAACTTGTCCATTTCGTGCTCGCTCAAAGCAAAGCGCGAAGACAGTAATCACGGACGTACTTGCTAGCGTATTCGGACGACTGATTGTAGTGACCGAAAAAGCGCGACTATGTCGCCACTAACCCCTTGTAACCCCCACTTTCCTACCGCAACAAAGAAAATAATTTTATCTCTGCCTGAGAGCACTGCGACCTCTTTTCACATTGCACTTCATACCTCGATCAGTATAGTACCAATAGAAAGAAAATTAAATACGTTGCCTTTGAAATGACTGACGTACTTTTATTATGGTTCTGTGGGTCGCCAGAATGTTTTTGCTTGAAGAGAGGTCGCGAATACAAAATGGTTGAAAAACACTGCCCAAGACCATCATACCTGAAGACAAGGAACTTGTACATCAAGATCGTGTATTGACACCTGGTAATGTTCCCTTGTTAGTTCCACCACCTTTCATTTTCGAATATCTTCCTGTTGTCATCTTCAGCTTCCCAACTGCGCCATCTTGTATTCAGTGACAGCACTATAGCAGTCACAGCACCGACAAACAGGTGGTCACTCGTATGCGCCATAGCACCCGTAAGCAGTCTACTTCCGTATTTCGTACATTTTAGCAAGTTCGAACAAAATTTTAAGAAAAACGCGCTCAAGAAGTGACAAAGAGCGCATTTTCTTTCTTAACCCATGTCTGAAAATTGCATCCTCAAAAAGTCAAAACTCTAACAGCAATTTTTCTATGCCGATTTTCTAAAAGTAACTTAAGTGTGAAACTTAAGCATTTTCGAAAACTTTTCGGTCTTTAATATATGGTGTGACTAGTGGGCATTGGCCAGCTTCATTGGAGGATGGCAGTCTACACAATAAAGTTAAGACTCGTGAGCAGACATCCTAATAGGATTTCAAGAAGTGGTTTTAAGGAATCCATAGTTGTGTTTTGCGCACTGTTATAGCACCAGATCCAGTATCAGATTGACAACGAGTAATTGATTTGTGGCCTGCGTTCCGAGCCCAGACTGATCTTCCTCCTATATAATTTTCAACAATGAGTTGTTAGCTCTGTGACACAGATCTCGACAAGTTTAGTTCGAAGTGTGAAGAGAGGCGCATGTCAAGTGTGCGTCCTTCTCAGGAGAAGACTTGTACAGAGCATAAAATCCTATGAATTCGGTTTCGATTCTCATGTTTCGCTAGAGTTTCACTTGAGACACTTCATCGCTATGGATATAACCTCGGAGACTTGGTGATTTGAATTTAACGTTACATCTCAAGCCTAGAGTATTTTTCTTTGTTGTCGTCCGAAAACTTGTTCATCCGCTTGTTTAGTGGAACTTCGTTAAATGGGACTCTTTCATTGCAGTTTCACCTTTACTGACGAAAACTAGCTTGTTAAATCGACATTGCTTTCAGATAAATTAGAACATCAAACCTTGAGTGCTTTACCCAAACATTAATAACTACGAGTGAAAATCATGTTGTCCATATCAACATGTTTCAACGGAACACGTACAAACTAATTTTCTTAGAAGTTACTATCCTGTTTCGCATCGTTAGTACCACCCGCAAATATTTTAACTGCCTATTTTTCTGAAGAGCCAAGTGGGGCGAACTTCTGTGTACTTCAGCGTAGAAAGAAGGTCAGGGAGAGATAATGATATTTTGTAAATATTTTAACATGACCGTCGACAACACTTGGCTTCTTCTGGTGGGAGACCTAAGGACTAACTACAATCTGAAAAAAAAAATCACATCCTCCGTAACCATTACTTAATTCACTATGTGACAAAATGTATCGAATCATAGTAGAAGTATTAAAGACAGCATCTACATTACTTAGTACATGCATTTCATGAGATTGTGCAAAAATAGAGTCAAAATTCGCGGTTCAATGATTTTCTGAAGGTTGTTTCCACTGCGACGTACGTAAGAAACTAATATTACTGTCATTAAGTTGAATAACACCTAAGCCATTCCAAAAAGTATGATTACAAACAACAGCAGCAGAATTACTGCAGAGAGCAACAACAGTAGTATTATTTAGGACCGAGATTATAACACAAACCAGAGAGATTTGTGTAATTGCTACACCCTTATCCTTTGAATGCGCCAGAGTTCCAACATTATTAGAGGATTACCTTTGTTAGCACTGAACATGGGCAGTTTCTCGTAATCACAGAACGAAGTGGCGCGCAGCTAACACAGTGGACTCGCAGCTGTGAGCCGGTATACGTATCCCCGATTGTACATATAGAGTTAAATTTCCGTAGTTAGTCTAAATCGATTATGGCAAATGCCTGATGATTCATTTGCAAAGAACACGGCCGCCACCCTCCCCATTCTTCTCCTATCATCTACTGCGTACGCTTGCTCAATAATAATGTCGACTCCGATTGAACGTTAACTGTTTTTTTTTTTTATCTTTTGGCTTACACATCGCAAAGTTATGTCGTAGTGCTCAGTAATAACCTCGAAATCTATTGAACGTTAACATGTCTTTTTTTCTCTCTTTTGGCTTACACTTCACAAAATCAAATGTAATAATTCATTATGAATTCGTTGGGGGTGAGATTTTAGCATCCACTTCATATTGTCGCCGTTTCTAAGGATACTTGATTGAAAGTCGAAAATTGTAGACTACAAATTGTCCATACGAAGTAATTGTAATGAAGAGAAGTGAATCTCACAATTTTCAAAGAGCTTGTGTAGGATGGATGTTTCAGAAGGGGAAGTACAAGAAGAAATAGCCAAGTAACTAGCTACTGTGTGAATGATGAATTTAATGAAACAGATGTAAGTATTACACCTGTAAATATTAGAAGTTTAATTTTAATTTATGTACAAAATTTTACTGTCTATTGACTGAGGATCATGAAAATTAATGAACTCAAGTTTTTCTAATTACATTTTTGTAATGTGTTTATCTGACATGTTCCACACCCTGGAGAATCCCCTCTTTTGTGGGTCTATGGAATGAATAATTAATCTAATCTAATCTAAACTCAGTCTCATTTCACGTCAGGTAGTACCTCCAAGTGGAAGTTGTCTGGCGTAGACAATCTCCGTGATTCTACAGTGACAGAGATGGAAGGTTCACACCACTAACACCTTGTTGAAATGCCACCAAACCGACATTTCAGTTCTTCCATAGTTGTGGAGTATATTGTTTATAATTACACCTTCGATCAAATGCAACCAAGTTGAAATTTCACTTCTTCCATAGCTGTGGAGCATATTGTTTATAATTTTTATATCAGGTTTTCTTCAGAGATAAAGGTCACTCCTCTACGAATGGTGTAAGTAATGTATTTATTTTTGTAGAAAGCAATATGCAATGTGTTAGTAGCATAGCTTACCGCACTACGTGGCCAAAAGTATCTGGATATCCCTACGCAGAGCATACAGCAGAAAATGAGGCGGAGGGAGTATTGTGTTGTCAATACAGAAGCGGTAACAACAGAATGAGTTGGTCAACGGAGCTCAGTGATTTTGAACGTGGTGTTGGTGAAAGGAGAATTCTGACAGTTGCAGTGGGCTACGTGCACCTGCTTCTTATGTCGACCTCAGCAGGTCACGTAACGGAATCTCTTTGGCAACATCCCAGAGTTGTCACAACTCTGTAGATCACTATTACTTTCGTGTGCAGCTTTCGATTAACTGGAAATTTTCAGCTGGAGATATCCCCGGAAGACGTTCATGTACAGAGAGCCATTCTGGCTCATATCGATATTGGTTATCCACTATTATCTTTGGTTACCCAGCAACTTTATCGGCCGCACCCCGTGACAGACCGCGTGACCTGTCTGCCTGTGAGACTCTTACAGGACTCGCCGCGAAGGCTGGATTCATTCTACACGGCCCAGTTGTAAACGTATTGTCATGGGAGCGGAGTATCTTTGCGAGCGGCTACATTTGCAGAGTCGGCACGGGACACTGAGCTGCTATGTTGTGTTATGGGTAGCTCTGCATGGGAAAGGCATTATTATGGATGTTAAAGTGTGGCTACTAGTACTATTATTGTATAGTAATGATATATGAAAGTGGATTCAGTGAAAATTGCGTAAAGAAGTAATTAAGTATGAACAGTACCGCCGATAACGTATTTGAGAATCCGCCCGTTTGCGTGTCGTACGGTACATCAACCATCCGCGTCATGTTCGGCCGCCCAGAACGAAACTAATGTGAATCAGTAAAATACTGTACCACAAAGAAGAGCAATCAAGTGCCTGTATCTTGTAGCGTGAGTGAGAGCATGCGTTCGGTCATCACGTTTCCTTATCATCAACAATCACCCACGTTGCAACTTTTACACGCACGTTCGTACAAGTGAGAACTGTGAACTGTAAATTAACTTTTATGAACCATATTATATTATTACAAATGTCAAGAAGTACTGGTACCAGATATCTGTGTGTACGTAACGGATGTAAGAACTTTCATTCGACTATTCGCTTCAGCATCATCAACATTCACCAGCGTCGTATCGGTTACGCGTACGCTTGTCCAAATGATAACTGTGGACAGATAATCATCGTCATTGCCTGTGTATCTATCACCGAATGTTCGGCGAGAGTAAGACTGTGAAGTACCTGAGACGGCGTGAATTACCATAGTGACAGCATTATCATCGTCAAGAATACTGTACAATAATAAAGGAATGATAATTATGAACTCTCATCAAATTATCAAGAATGTTAATTGGCATCAACACTTCCGACTTAGTTTACAAACAGTGCAACCAGCGATTTTCTTATCGTCTCAGAAAATTATTGTTTATACCAGACCTGGGACAGTGTTTTGTTTAGCGTTGAGTGGTTCCCCTAAACCCGCTTGCATATTTATGTACATAATTTCAGGAAAGCTAGCAGCAGTATGGAGCAGAAATAATACGACCGCCACGGGAGTACCAGGTACGTGGCGTGGGCACGGCGCACGGTCAAAGCGAGATCAGTTTAAGGGTCCTCAGTCACTTGTACCCCTGGGTGTGTTATACAGTCACATTGTTACCACCGCCTATGTTCGATATCAACGTGCAACAGCCGCTCACAGACGGCAGCTGGTAGCACTCGAAGTAGGAAGTATATAAAGCGTGTCGTGCGGATATGGACAACACTGTAGTCGTTGTCATAATGTCATATATGGCATCCAAAAAGCCAAGGGTGGAAACATTTCCGACGCGGCTTAGATTATAAACTTCTCGCGTGTCGCCATGGTTAAAATATAGTGTTCTCGGCAAAATCGTTCTACCTAAAACAGGCGCGGAGACAACTGTGAAGGCCCGTGTGCCATAGGTCACAGGGATGTGTATGGGAACAGGCGTGCAACTATTGAGCCACTGACCGCCCAAGTAAACCAAGGGGTTACCAATAGTGCCTCCTCGACCACTGTTCAGAGAATGTCTGTCTTATGCGACTTTGCAGCTGGCGCCTGGTTCGTGTACCCATGCTGTCTAGTGTTCATCAGCGGCGAAGGATGGAATTTTGCAGTATAGAACCACAACTGGACGTGATGACTTTTTGAGACGAATCACGTTTTATGCTCCATCGAACAGATGGATAATATCGTATAAGACGTGAAACATCAGAAATCAAACACCCTGTCTGCGTCATGGTCTCAGTTATGTTTCCCTGCCATTCCTTGGGTGATATCATAGTGTAAGGCACAATTAATCAACAGAAGTGCGCATCTATCCTTGAGGACCGTGTCCACCCACCCATCCAGTTTGTTTTTCTGCAGCACTGTGATTTCTACCAGCACGACAGTGCTCGCGACTCACAGTGTACGTCTGTGGTGTGAAGAGCACCACGATGATCTTACTGAATTACCTGGCCACGCAAACTCCCCGGATTTTTACCCAGTCAAGAATATGTGGGGCTACCTCGAGCAGAGTGTTCGCGTCGTGAATCCTCAACCGAGAAACTTTGCACAGCTGGCCACAGCACTGGCGTCAGCATGGCTCCACATCACTATTCCTATCTTCAAGAACCTTACTCTCCTCATGCCTGTCTCTCAGCGTCCTAGTTGCAAAATGTGGTTATTTAGGATTCTAACAGGTGATATTAAAGTGACTGGATAGAGTGTCTTGCCATTCAGACTGGAGCGGGTGGGCAAGGCAGTACTTGCTGAGTGTCATCCGATGGAGCTGTGGAGATATGCAAGGGAACGCAGACGTGCTGATAGGACTCTATTCTGTGAAAATATGTGACACTCAGAGAGCACCGTCTAGTGTCAGGTACAGGCTGGACGGACTGAGGAAACTGGTGCTGAGGACATCAACTCATGGCTCATCAGGGAAGTAAAATACTGTTGATCGCGCTTGTGAACGTTTACTTCCAACGATCCTGATTCTGCAAGCCGATCCTGCTTACTCTCATCCTGGCTAGTTAGGGTTGGCAAACTTCATCAGTTATTGTAACTACTGTTTCTTATTTTCTATTAGGATCCTGACCCTTCCTTTGCTTTTGGTTATAACAGAAGCCTGTGAAGCTGGATTAATTGAGGCCTGTTCCGTGTTTTGCAGGTGAACAAACTGATTAACTTGTTTTCGATAAACTTCAAAACGGTTATTTCATTAGTATCGTTGGTGTTTTTTGGGGCTTGATAAACTGGTCAACTTATGTTTTTCTTAAATGTTCAAAAATGTAGTTTCATTAATTTTGCTGCACGTTTCCCATGAGTTAATCCCCCAAGGATTGTATTAGTTAATGTAAGGCAGTTTTATTGCTGTTTATTGATTTTTTTAAATTTTAGATACTTCCACTGCTTAAGAGTTCCTAACAGTGTCTGCCTTGTTCATCGTGTGTAGTATTGTTATGCCCAAGTTTTAAGGATTTGTTTTTTAAATGTTATAGTACAGCTGGTCAATGTGGAACGTTAGCACCAAATCGGACAGAATACTGATGTCTGGGGCAGGTTTCTGGTTATATGAATTATCCAACCTTCCGTAAAAGTATTTGATGTCTATTTATCACAACGCCTTTTTGATTCATGCAGTGCTGGCTTGAGTAAACAAAATTTTTTTTTTTTTTTGGGCAATCATGCTTTTTGGCCCTCACTCACAACTTTATAAATATTACCGCAATTTTTCTGACTTCAAGAAAGTTCGAATCATTCATTCAAATGATTCAGAAAAACTACGGCATGAGGGGCATGGGAACAGCATCTCGAAACATCGCACAGATAGCTGGCTTTACTGAAATGACTGCAGCACGACTGGTGGCTAGACGGACTCAGGGCAACAGTGTGGCAAGAAGATCAAGCACGGATCCTTCCAGAAGGAATAACTGTCAGAAAGTCAGCTGATTGTTCAACTGACTGTGAACAGATGGATGACAGCATCTGAAGTATAGGCAGAGGTAGCAGGCAGGGTATAGGTGTGAACCACTAGTAAGAAAATTACTAAGAGCTTGATGGAGATCTCAAATTGCCTAGGTAGTTAACTGCTGACATCATATCACAGACAACAGACACTAGCATGGCATAGTGCCAGTCAACTGAGACAAAATGGCTCTGAGCACTATGGGACTTAACATCTGAGGTCATCAGTCCCCTAGAACTAAGAACTACTTAAACCTAATTAACCTAAGGACATCACACACATCCATGCCCGAGGCAGGATTTGAAGCTGCGACCGTAGCGGTCGCTCGGTTCCAGACTGAAGCGCCTAGAATCGCTCGGCCACTCCGGCTAGCCAACTGAGACAATGCCATTTTATGGTGAAACTGGTGTCTTCTATTCATATTGGTCAGATCACCACAAATGTGTCCATAAATGACCCGGTGTCAGATCGCAGTAAGCAGCGATTTTTTAAGGCCCGTACCTGTTCTAGAATCTTGTTGTTGCAAGCCATCGAATATGACGACAGAACTGATTTGAAAGTTGTTAAAAATAGACAACGATTACCGGTATGTAGGAGGAATGGTAACTCCTGCTGCCAAGCTCTTCATTGCCAGGTTACCTAATGGCTATTCCAGCAGGACTCCACTCTGCAGTCACCCCAAAATGACGTGAGGAATTTATAGGTCCTTGAGAGGGCTGTGCAGTCCCCTGAGCTGCCAGCCAGTTCAAAAAAATGTTCAAATGTGTGTGAAATCTTACGGGACTTAAATGCTATGGTCATCAGTCCCTAAGCGTACACACTACATAAACTAAATTAGCCTAAGGACAAACCAACTCACCCGAGCCCGAGGGAGGACTCGAGCCTGCGCCGGGACCACCAGCCATTGTCAGGGATGTGATGGAAATCTTATACTTTTCTACCACCATTCAGCCAGAAATCTTCCTGAACTCATACAGCATGAACTCATACACCATGTGAGAGCATTCGGAAACCCTTTGTTTCTACGCAAGAAATACAAGAGTGTGTTCCTGCCTCACACCGCTGTTGTTGCTGGAGCCATTTATGAATGGCGTCCTTTTGAGATGCTGCAAGTTTTGCTGTTATGTGTACTCGTTGCCTGGACTCCAGCCACACACCATTAAAATTATGTGAGATATAATTTGAGAGGTATCTATTCCTCTTGTCAGTGATGTCTCATCTTTAATAGCAATTGATGATAAGCTGTGTGAAGTCCATCAACCATAATATATTGCGATTATTTCCTTCATGGAAAGGCATTAATGAATTAATTAAATCTAGATTCGAATAAAATTAGAGCATTCGTCAATTCTCCAGTAATGCACGTCTTTTTATGACTCTGAATTACTATTGAATAATCTCTGGAACAACACTGTAAAATTTAGAATACACCTTACCTTTCTTTAGAATACTTCGCCTTAGTGGTCAGGTACAACCACTTTTGCAGACTCAAATTTAACGCCTGACGCGCTAGCTCACTTAGTAAGAAGCCATGGTAAAACCCGTTGGTTAGTCTATACATGCTTGACGCACATTGTTGCACCTCACACAGGATGTAACTGATCTCATATCCGTCTAGATGCAACAAAGGTGACCTCATGTCCCTGAAAGTATCAAATATTCATCCATGGATTCCTTATCAAAATGAAAAATTCAAGGTAAGAGAATCAAAACAATGCCACAACTAAAAACACCCACGAAAGAGCACAGAACTGTAAGGAAGTTTAGTGAACATTAATACTGTGGTATGTCTATAACCGATATATTGTGTGCCTAACATAGGTCTATCCAGCGTAAGGGTGCAAGTGATAGTACAAGAACTCTTTGTCTTCTACAGCAGACCTTTTCGTTAGTGTCATCAGTTCCGGGATATAGCTAACAGTATTGGCAACAAGAACCACATGATGTTCATAATCTAAGTGTAACCTACTATTGTGTAAGGATGATTGTATCCTTTACTAGCAGTGATGCATCACAGAGCGGCAGCTAAGCACTACTCCCGCTCAAATCATGAGTAACAAATCAGAAATAAATTCTAATTATGGTGACTGTACACGGGTTCAAAGCAGCAGACTAAAACCCAGGTAGCTATGGAACTGTAAACACCTTATTTTAATAAGCATAAAATTGATGATTCACAATTAATATCCACAGATGTACCAAATTAGCAAGATCGGCTGAACAAAAAGAAATGATCTTCTGCATCGATAAGTGTTACTGAATAATAGTTTCCTAAATTAATGTTAAATATACTAGCACTCAAGGAAATGCGTTTGGGCTTGATCTCAATCACGACAGACTGTTAGAAATACCAGTCTAAGCTCACATGGACCAAATCTCTAATGATAGTTCTTAAACACCACCACAAAAATCCACGACCACCTGTAGATACCAAGTACCGATCCGCAGAATCTACAGGAGGCAAAATTTTGTGAGGCAGACGTTTAGAGATGACAGTGGTTGCTCTTAGTTGGTGCAGAGTCAAACTTACAGGTTGGTGTGGCGGTTAGACCTTCTTGGCTGCAATGAGTACATCCTTGTTTGTCTCAGAGAACTAAACTCACTGCACAGCGGTTGGACAGAGTCCTAAATACGCGCCTGGCTGAAGGATATCCGCTCAGTGCTCAGTGGGCATGCATAGATGTGAAGTAGTGGCTTCAACTGCAGTGCTGTTGACAACAATACTCACACCTCTGGTGGGGAGGCTGGCGCCTTCTGTGGCGAAATAGCATCACGTGTACCCATGGCCGCGTCTGATAATTGCCTTGACCGCAAACTACAGTTTTGATGAGGCGGGGATAAAATGCCCCTCCCCACTATCAGAAAGTTGATGAAACCATCTTTGTGTTTGGCAACTATCCACCTCACCTTCCTCAGCCCCTCTTCGCAACAAGATATGACAATGCTGTCATAACAGACTGCATAGAGCCAATGGAGTGTCCCTTTAGAAGGGGCACCTAAATCATCATAGACGCCGTCCACCAGCAGTGTCCCTGTCCCCTGGGCCGAAAGTCGGAAAAACTCCGAGACACTGCTGTAGATATGCCAGCTATAGCAAAGAAGTTGGAGCAGGCTTGGACTGACCCATCTCGAGCAGATCTGCAAAAAGAAAATAATGCAGTGTTTGTCACTGCAGAAAGACAGCTCACCGTCAGCGATGATGATGCGATCCCGAGTAGGTCAGCTTCTTGCACATAGATTTCCATTAGGTAACCTGCTAAAGGATATTTCTGGGAGCGCAAGCCATACATGATGCCAACTCAAGGAAGTAATGTCCTTGGACCATCTGGTAGGCATCCGTTGATACAACTTGAGAAGGTAAACTTACGCAGTATTTATGCAGTAAAATGTAGATAAAAAGTGCTGTCCAAATTAACATTACATTCCCCTGTGAGGCACAGAAAATTATGAGCTTGTTATTAGACGTAAAGAAAATCTTAACTGTGAACTTGACTATATGAGAACATTAAATATTTCCTAAGAGCCTATCGAAACAATCATAGATATATATATATGCAGCAGTTGTAGCCACAGAAACAGCTGCAAGTATCCTTACCCAGATGGTTGTATAAATATTGAAAAAAATCATGTAAGGCTCACAAACCTTACTAAGCATGTCAAATAAATGTATCATCTGAACAATATTAACACACAACTTCAGAACGCAGTACTTATTCGAAGATTATTTCCACATTAAATACCCAAAAAGATACACAAAAGAATAAATACTTACAAAATATTTTTCAGATTACGTCTTTATATGGAGCACTCATTCAAAGCACTACGAAAACATTAATCATACAGAGCTCCGCTTTCAGTTATCCACAACCATTTTTGATGTTTTACACTGAGATGACACACACTTTGTAAGATGTCCATGGTAAAAGAATTTGTTGCTCTCGAGGAGATGTAATTTCGATGGATTGTTCATGCGCTGCCTGCGATATGTAAGGTATAAGAGAATCTCAGACCAGAGAGCAGTGTTGCCAGCATTAGGAACAGTGTAGCAGTTGTAGTAGCGAGCAGTCTGGTGTATCGAGTTGGCTGGGCCGGTCGTGGGGAGCGATGGCGGTGCCTGAGCATTGTAGTATCAGGTAAAAGCAGCCTTGCGCATACGTAGTATTGTTATATCAGGTCCCATGTAAATGCTGTTAAAAAGTAATCTCTTAATAATAATCTTTCTTATGAAAGTTAACTTTTGAGAATCATTCAACTCAATTTAAAGATTTTATAAATTTCTCCAATCCCTGGTCATCCTAATTATTGTAAAGAAAAATCAGTTGTTTCTTTTTATACATGACAAATCTATCGGCCAGCATTGCACTGACCTGTGCCTGAAAAATTTCTTATAGGAGCGGCGACCTTATTCAGAATGATCTTTCAGGGCCATGACGCAGCGTTGCTGACGTTCAAAATTTACCAGTTTAAATACACAGTCATTATTGAAAGGTTATAAGTGAGCGACAATTTTATTGAGAGGTTAGTCACATTGTATTATTTGTAGGTTACGGAATTTATCTGTTGGGCAGTTAGACTGAATCTGAAGTACATAATTAAATTTTTTACTGTTGGGCGGTTATTATATAATTATTTTTATTGTCGGGAGCTTACAACTACACTAATGGAACTAGAGGAGCGTTGAGGGTAAGAAGGCCTGAAGGAATGGGGGATCAGTGTAGTACTGACTGGATGTACTCCTGATGGATATCGTTCCAAATTCTATGTAACTGGTGGGTTAGATAGAATCCCTGAGCTGGTTGGAGGGCCCTGCCCATAGTGCTCCAAATGTTCTCGATTGGAGAGAGATCCAGAGACCTTGCTGACTGAGTAGAGTTTTACAGTCACGAAGACAAGCACTAGAAATCTCTCGCCGTGTACAGCCCAGAATGGCTTGCTACGAAGGGTAACAAAACGGGATCTAGAATATCATCGAGGTACAGTTGTGCTATAAGGTTGCCGTGGACGAAAACCAAAGGAATTGTGCTATGAAATGAAATGACACCCTCGTCTCCTGCTTGTTGGACTATATGGCGGGTGACAGTCAGGTTGGTACACAGCTTTTGTACGGCGCGTCTCCAGACGTGTCTTCGCTGGTCATAAGAGCCTGGAATTTCATTGACTGGAGCAGAAATGTCTTCGGTGATGATTCCCGCTTAGAACTGAGCCTTGATGACCAGCGACGAGGTGTCTAGAGAAGCCCTCGATAGCAGTGGGATGCCAACCTGTCACCCGCCATGCGGTCCGACATCCACTCACCCACGGCTCCCATACAACACAGTGCCTCGTCGACGATACTGTACGCCCCGTTTTGTTGTCAGTCATGGCGCACCATCATTGGCTTACGTTGCAGCAAGAAAATGCCCATCTGCACACCGTGAGAATTTCTACAACTCGTCTTCGTGCTGCCGACCCCTACCTTGACCAGCAAGGTCGCCGCACATCGTCCCAATTGAGAACGTTTCGAGCATTTTGGGTGGGGATCTCCTACTACGAGGCCTGCCAGAAATTCTGCACGTGTGGTGCGGTGCTCCTGCACGTGTGCAGCTTCCGGGTCACAGACTGCACGCAGCAGCCATTAGCTTCATGTAGTGCATGTTTCTACACACAGATGTCGCTTCATCCACTTGCTGGAATACCCTGTACCACTGCTCTTTCCACAGCTTGCAAGCCAATCATTGTAAGCTATTTCGCATATGAAACATTTAAAATACTGCCACAGTCTACTCACTGAGAGGTCTACTTTTATGTTAACAGTTTAACCCAGTAAAACAAGTAATACAGTTAAACAACCGTGGGTTTTTATTAAGGCAGCTTGACAGACGGCACGTAAATACGCCTAATGTTTTTGATCTAGTATTTAGGAAAGAGAGCACTTAGCCACTTCCAACGAACCTTATTCATGATTTCAAATAACATTAAAGTAATGCAAGATTTCCTATAACTAATTCTCGGAGCCCGCAGTTACACCCACATGATTTCTGTCTCACTGATCTCTGAACAGAATGATAACCGCAGACCTCTCGATGATCACCTGTTATTTCAATACCATTATTGATGTATCTTTCATCAGTTACGTCTGAAATCTGCATAATAACCGACAATTAGATGTTATGTTTTATCGACTTCAGTTGAGCGTAGCCCTTCACACATTTAAAAAAAACTAAATGTAATGTATTGGAACCAGCGCCGGCTTTAGGGTGGGGCGACCCAGGCGGTCGCCCAGGGCGCCGGGGCCCAAGGGGCGCCACTTACTAAACGCATGTAACAAAAAAAAATACAATTTCCAATCACCCATTTCGCGAAACTAAAATATTATTCAGTCTCATTCAACATACGTCGCTAATCTCACGAATGCGCGATGAATTCGGGGTAGCAGAACAGAAATCATGCTGAATGCAATCTTCGTATTGTCTGCAACCATCCATGTTTGAAGCGGGCTAGCACGGGCTCTACCAAAGCGCCTCTCTTATTTGTTTCAAGAACTGCAACAAGGAAGAGCCCATGCAGCCGCACCATCTCTCGTTCACAACAGAAACTACCGGTCGCTCCAAATAAAAGAAAATACAGACTGTGAAATATACATTACATTATGATTTAATTAATACGAATGTATTTATATCGAATATTTGTGACTTAATGACTCATGTACATTAATTAATAGATCATGGAATGTGTGCACTGCATTCATAGAGAATTCTCCCCTAACGTACGGAAATAATACAGCGCCACACAATGTTTGTTAGACTGCATATGTTGGCAGCGCTACGATTTGCACCCGCATGTCAGTAATTGTCAGTAAGAGTCGGTGGCAGCGGTCATGTTTTCGTGGCTGAATAATTGTGAGTGAAACGAGTGTCGTGACTGTGTCAACATTTTAATTTTCTGGTAAGTGCGAAAAACATTTTTATCTTTCAGTTCAGGTTTATTTTCTAGTTACGTCTACTGATAGGTGAATTTCTTTATTTGTTATAGATCGAATATTGTTGTCGCGAAATAGAGCAGTGTCCAAGCAATAATTTGTCAAATTATTAAATCATGCCAGAAGAGAAGGAAATGATTAAAAAAAAGCTTTCTGGTTCAGAAAATCGGAAAAGAAAAGCTGAAAAAGAAAAAGTTCTTGAAGAAACTAAAAAGCACATGAATATTTATAAGTACTTTAAGGAAATTCTAAGGCAAATACTTCAGATATTGAATCAAAAGTCCATGTATCAGCAAATATTTCTTCAGACTATGAACAATTATACACAAAAAATATCCAACCACCTATTGAAGGTGATCAAATTGACCAGCGCAGTACATCTTTGCATGAATCCTCTGATATTTCTCCAAGTCAAAATCAACACATGACATCTGTGGTCGATGAAAGTATCAACGTTCTTGCAATAAAAGAATACAATGTTTCTGATGTAGGTACGTGGCCAAAAGTGCTTAATGCTAGAGATATAGATCGCATTATAATATGTGGACCCTCACAAGTATGTGTAAATAACTTTCCAAAAGATGAAAATGGGCGTCATTTCTCTTCAACTCATTACACAAGAAAACTATCAAACGAAGAAACTATCAGACGACGGTGGCTAGTTTATTCGGTATCAAACGACAGTGTCTTTTGCTTTTGTTGTCGACTGTTTGATTCAAAGTCAACTACTAATTTGACTACCACTGTGGGTTTCAGAAATTGGAAACATTTAAGTGAAGCTCTGAAACTGCATGAAAATAGTCCTAACAACAAAAAAGCATTTACTCAATGGACTGAAGCTGAAATCAGGTTTAAAGCTGTATTAACTATTGACAAGGAAGAACAAAAGCTAATTTCTAAAGAAAGTTTACGATGGAGCAATGTGCTTCAAAGATTGATGCACATTACTTTGTATTTGGCCGAAAATAATATGGCATTCAGAGGGTTATCAGATAAATTATTTACCCCAAATAATGGAAAATTCTTTGGTCTTGTACAGTTATTGGCAAAGTTTGATCCAATCATGGAAGGGCACGTCAGACTGGCATTGAATGCTGATTTGGCTGACCATTATTGCGGCAAAAATATACAAAATGAATTAATAGAACGCATGCCATCACACGTTATGTCTACATCGTATCTCGCATAAAGGGTTCAAAGTATTATGCAATCATAGCTGACTGTACTCCAGATATAAGCCACAAAGAACAACTTTCGATAACGTTAAGATGCGCCGACATAACAAAGGATGGCGTAAGTGTAAAAGAACATTTCATCTCATTTCTGCAAATAGATGATACAACCGGTGAAGGTCTCACAGAAAGCATTTTAAAAACATTGAGTGATCTTGACCTTAACATTAATGACTGCAGAGGACAGGGCTACGATAACGGCGCGAACATGAAGGGGAAAAATAAAGGCGTCCAGAACAGAATTAAGAAGTTAAATCCACTAGCTTTTTTTGTGCATTTGGATGCCATAGTTATAATTTAGTATTGTGTGATGCGGCAAAATCATCAGTAAAATCCGTGACACTGTTCGGAATGTTACAAAAAATGTTTAATCTATTTGCTGTATCGGTAAATAGATGGAAAATTTTGACCGACCATTTGAAGATATACACTCTGAAAAATGTAAGTGACACACGCTGGGAAGCTCCAATTGATAGGGTCAAAGCGGTTCGTTGCCAATTATGCGAAATGCATGACGCTTTGGTTTCCTTGGCCGATGCTACTGAACAAAGCAATGCTGAGGTGTCACACGAAGCGACGACACTAGGAGGACAATTAAAAGACTTCAGCTTCATTGTTTCTCTCGTGACATTGTATGATGTTCTGTTTCAAATTAACGTTGTGAGTAAAGCAAGTCAGTCACCCACAATCAACTTTGTCGAGTTTATGGGAATCCTTGACATATGTTGGTCTTATTTGGAAACATATAGACAAACAGGTTTCGAACAAGCTATTGTAACAGCAACTGAACTGGCCTCGGATCTTGATACGCAGCCATTATTTAAACCACAAATGCGATTAAGACGTATTAAACGCAGGCCGGGTGAAGAGGCTGTTGATGATCAAATAACTGACTCAAAAAAGAAGTTTAAAGTAGAGTTTTTCGATGCACTGTTGGACACCGTGCACATATCCATGAAAGAAAAATTTGAACGGATGCAAGAATTTTCTGCGACGTGGAGTTTCTTGTTTGACATTAAAAAAAAACCAAAATAAAGAAGAACTAATACAATGCTGTCCTAAATTACAAGAAAAGTTAACTGTCAACATGAAGTCAGATATTGATGGAAATTTGCTGTGCGACGAAATTTTAGGCGTGCAACACTATCTCGAAGATAGCCAGGCAACGCATATTGAAGCCTTAAACTTCATAAAAAAGCATAATCTTCCAGAGTTATATCCCAACATCTGGATAACGTTACGTATTTTGCTAAGAATACCAGTGACTGTCGCAAGCGGCGAACGCAGTTTTTCGAAACTGAAGTTGATAAAAACGTACTTGCGGTCTACAATGTCTCAAACAAGACTAACCAATTTGGCCTCACTGTCCATTGAAAATGAAGTTGCAGAAAACCTGGACTTTGCTAATCTCATCAGAGACTTTGCCGACAGAAAAGCGAGAAAGGTAAAATTTTAGTTGTTTATAACTGTTTTCATTAGGCTTAATATGTTTTGTGTTCAGATGACTGACATAAAATATAGGTTTATGGCTTACAGTTATATTAAATTCAATAAAAATATGGTACCCAATTCAAAATTAGTGTTTTTTCGTTATACATATTACCTCCTATATATAAAAATTAATTATTGTGCGTTAGTCTCACCAAAACAAAGAAATGGCTTGACCAATTTGATTAATTTTTGTTTTGTTTTGTTCGCTATAGTACAGGGGTGCTTCAGAAAAGAAAAGAAATATTTGGGATATACGAGCCTGTTTCAACCACATTTTACGCATCTTTTCTTTGTTTGGAACACGAAAAAAAATTTTCGGAGTTTTTGTAGATGTGTACAGTGCAGTACTACGCAATATTTTTTGAAAATTTTCCAAAACGTGAATGCCGAAACAATATATCACTGCTATACTGACTGTTATGGCAGCGACAGCAGCATGCTGGACTGACGTCACAGGCTACACAAGGCTCACATGGAGCGTCTTAGCGGGCTTTCAGATTATTTGGATTTCATTTACATTTAAAAAAATAAAATACTCAAATTTACGATGGAAAAAACCATGTTATGATCATAACATGAAGCCATTAACCACTTGAGGCGATTTCTAGAAAACAGTCAAATACCGTGTTGCAAAGCACTGCCAATAAAGGGCGCCAACTGGACGACTCGCCCGGGGCACCTGGATGGCTAAGGCCGGCCCTGATTGGAACAATCGGTTTAATGACCAACTTTCCTGATAATAATGTAACATGGAGCAGAATGAGGCAATAATGCACAGTTAGTAAACAATAATTTTTAAATTTGAAAGGAATATATCCGAACACGTTTATCAGTGGTCATGAGAAATTATAACTGAGTTGATGTGTCTCATCCACTTTCTTAAGGACATTTAATTTTGCTTACCGATCTTCACTGTCTTCACTGTTGAGTACACTACACTCGTCTTTGTGACGTGTATTGTAGTGTCTTTCAATTGAAAACTTATGCTGGCCGCCTATTATTCTGCGGCACAGCAAACATTGTGGGTTTTCACCAACGGCTACAAAAAAGAATTGCAGTTCCCACTCACTTTTAAACGACTGGGAACATAGACCTCCCGTCCTTTGCTTTTTCACAGTACCCGCCATTTCTCAGTACTTCTTTGTTAAGGTTACGGTTACCAGGGGTAAGCGAGACTGGGTATGTTGCGCTCTTGCTTGCACCACATGAAGAGGGAAGTGGAGCCGCCGCCGATCATTTAGGACACATGTCTAATAACAGATGTCGCTGTCGCACACGTGCGCACACTTCCGCACGTCTGCACACTGTGCAGCGTGTGGCCGGCCCTGTCTTACTATGTGGACATTTTGTTTATATAACGTGCCAATTGAGCAGACAGCGCAGTCTCTTCAGGTAGCGACTGAGATACCCACGCACGACTCACGACCCGTCGTCACAGCTTTACTCCCACCAGTACCTCGTCTCCTACCTTCTAAACTTTACAGAAGCTCTCCTCTAGAACGTGCAAAAATAGCACTCCTGAAAGGAAGATTACTGTAGAGACGTGGCTTAGCCACAGCCTATGGGATGTTCACTAGTAGACGTTTTTCGTCGCGGCGAGATCTTTTCACGAAATTTGAGTCACCAACTTTCTCTTCCGAATGCGAAAATATTTTGTTGAGCCCAACCTCATCGGTAGGAATGATCATAAAAAAAAAAAAACAAAAACAAAAGAGAAATCAGAGCTCGAACAGAACGGTTAGGTAGAGAGATAGTATGATTGTGGTTCGATGAACCCTCTGCCAAGCACTTAAATGTGAATTGCAGAGTAGTCATGTAGATGTAGATGTAGATACATGCCTTTACAATCTAAAAATAATTCCTGATGTTTGCTGTGGCTTCGTTGCACTTCTGTGTGCTTCCTGTTATTTTGACTGCAAATACCGCATCAGAATGTTTACTATGTACACTTCGTACGCCCTGTAAGCGTATACGTCTCGTTGAAACCAGAAACGCGCAGACGAGGAGTGAAAACAGAAGTCAGTCAGTTTTGCGTTACCTGCATAGTATAATTATACGTGTGCAACAATAAGCATGCAGTGGGGATGCCAGCCGCGGTGGTCTCGCGGTTATAGGCGCGCAGTCCGGAACCGTGCGACCGCTACGGTCGCAGGTTCGAATCCTGCCTCGGACATGGATGTGTGTGATGTCCTTAGGTTAGTTAGGTTTAAGTAGTTCTAAGTTCTAGGGGACTAATGACCACAGCAGTTGAGTCCCATAGTGCTCAGAGCCATTTGAACCATTTTTTTTTTTTAGCAGTAAGGATGTATTCACATCTTTTCGACGAATGTTATGAAAACAAACACTCCAAACGTAAGTCACATGCAACGAAAATCTATAACGCAATCATCTGTGTATGGCACGCTAATAATTGTGTATTATTTATAATTTAGGACAATTAATCTGTAAAAAAACACACCACATGTCATAACGAAAGCGTGTAAACCGTCTGAAGATGAATCACAACGATTCGAAACCGAATCCTACTCCCCTTATACCATTTTCCGTTGCTGTTGATATTACCTCATACTTCTCCGACAAGAAATTCTTGTCTTCTTTCCATTTCACTTCAGTTACTTCATTATATCTGGAGTGATCCTTTGAATTTCCTTTTCCAGATCCTACCACGGCCAGACTACCGACGTTCTATGCCCCGACTCGTAGGACGTTAACGGTTCGGTGGTTATTCAGTCTTTTTCTCAGGGTCAAATCCCCCTTGACGAAGTTAAGCGCTGAGCGCTCTCGGGCGTGGTCGGCACTTGGATGGGTGATCATCCTGTCCACCATGCGCTGTTGCCATTTTTCGGGGCGCACTCAGCCGCGTGGTGCCAATTGAGGAGCTATTCGACCGAATACTTGCGGCTTCGATCAAGAATACCATCATAACGACCGGGAGAGTTGTGTGTTGACCCCACACCCCTCCTATCCGCATCCTCCACGTGGGATGACAGAGCGGTCGGATGGTTCCGGTATGCCACTCGTGGCCTGAACGCGGAGTGCTTTTAATATATTCTCCTTCCTTTGTATGTACACAATACGAAATTGGTACTCTTGAATAGCGACCGTAAATTTTCATAATCTTGCATATAATAGCTTACAAGTTTGTAAACAGGTAAGAGCTTGATGGCCACAGTACACAGTGGTTCTTGCTCCACATAAAAATAATTAAACTTTTTGAATGCCCACACTACTGCAAGAGCCTTTTGTTCCGTGGTAGTATAACATCTCTGGCAACTTGACAGTGTCCTACTAGCGAAAGTTATTAGGCAAAAGGTGGACTTACCATCTATTTTTCGAATTTGGAGCAAATAAATTCCCAACAGGTGAATCATCCGTCATTAATCCAGATTCCAAGCACATATCAGGATGACAGAGAATCTTTGCATTAGACAAAGATTGCTTGATTGCTTCGAATGCTCGTTGACATTCCTCAGTCCAATGCCAATGCATGTTCTTCCTTAATAAATTTAGTAGCGCCATAGAATTCATCGACTGATCCTCTATGAACCGACAAAAAAATGATGTAAGACCTAATAATCCTTGTAACTGCCTTTTCGTTCTAGGAACAGGAAAATCTTTTATCGCACTTATCTTCTTTCCATCTGGTACGATGCCTCTTGAATTTATTAAATGCCATTAAGAATTTTATATTCTCCTAGCAGGAATGTGACTTTCGAGATTAGTTGTTATCCCCATACTAGAAAATCTTTCTAATACTCGTGTCAGTAGATTCACCTATTCTTCCCAGGTATTTGTAGCTATTAAGATGGCATCCACAAACAATGTCAGTTGACTCCTTAGTTCAGGTCCTAATGCTGCATCCAATGCGGAAATGACTACTCGTGCACTGATATTCAAACCAAACTAAAGAACCTTGATATGATAACTTCTTCCGGCATATACAAATGCAGCATACTTTCTCGACTCTTCATCTAAGTTGACCTGCCAGTAGGAAATACGCAAATCGATTGTTGTAAAATACTGCACTCCACTGAACTTTTGGATGAGCTCATCTATATTTTCCAGGTGAGTACATAATTTTACAATAATTGTGTCAATTACACGAGCATCGAGTACAAGACGGACCTTTCCACCTGGATGCGGCACAACGAGAAGCGGACTGCAGTAAGGACTGTTTGCAGGTTCCAGTAGATTCCAATCTAATATCTTCTGTATTTGTTGGTCCACTGCACTGCGTTGTTTCCAAGGAACGGGATAGAAACTATATCAGTATGTTCTGTGTAGCTTGACATCCAAATAACATGTATAACTGTTCATGATACCGGGTTGTTCTTCAAACACCCTCATATACTTGCTGAATAGGACAGGAAGTTGTGTCCTATGCTCATACTTAAGGTGCTCTGGCTCGGTCAACTTCTGTTTTATCTGCTCGGATATTTCTACTATTTGCATGACTTTAATCAAACTTGTTTTGCATTGCCGGCGTACTTTCATTATAAAAATATGTTTCAAATGGCTCTGAGCACTATGGGACTTAACATCTGAGGTCATCAGTCCCCTAGAACTTAGAACTACTTAAACCTAACTAACCAAAGGACATTACACACATCCACGCCCGAGGCAGGATTCGAACCTGCGACGTAAGCGGTCGCGCGGTTCCAGACTGAAGCGCCTAGAACCGCTCGGCCTCCCGGTCGGCCATTCATTATCAATTGCAACTTTGCCCTCTGCAGTATCTTCTGTGTTTCCTTCTTTCCTTAGCAAATCTACCTTGGCTAGGGCTTCCTAGATCAAAAACTGTACTTTCCCGGTAGAGAAGTCTAATTTTGCGATCTTCTCCCGTAGTTTGTAATCCCAGAGAACAGTCGACTACAATGAACGCGCACTTTATCGCTGCATTTCCTAGATCCAATTTTAGCATCGTCTGTGTCTTCACAGATTGTGATTGCGTGTCGGACGCTCCTAGTATTTACGATCTTGCGCAGGAAATGTCGGTAACGGGGACTTCTTCATTATTTTAGTGAATAAACTCATTGATATTGCGTTTACTGATGCGCCCGTATCCAAAACTACCGTTACTGGAATACCCTCTATTTCAACTTTCATTGCAGAAATGGGTTCCGATGAGTATTCCTCCATACATTTTGTTGTGTTATGACACAGATCCTCTTCTATTAATCTTCCTTCGTTGTACCTCATCATATTTACATTCTGCTCACAGCCCCTATACCTTTCCACGACCGCTCCTCTGGGGCACAATTCGATCGGAATCAGTTTTCCAATCGCGATTCATTTGCATGAACAGCACCCTCTCTCACTTCTGTAATAACTGGTGTTCGTTGCTTCCAGTCATTATCCATCGGCACAGAAGATTGTGTCTGCTCATTTTTGTTTTGCCAATTGGTAGAATTCGAGTTCACATTATAACCTGGATTGTACCTTCTGTCGTGTCGATTCTGTCTGTTGTTTTCCGTATCTGAAATTGTTTCCATTACTGCTACGCGGATTCGATGTTGGTCGTGAACTATTTCACTGTGGCGGAGCGCGATTTGAATTTGTCACCTGTACCAGCTGATTGCTCGTTCGGTTGCGGTAAGCATTATTCGACTACAAGTACGCGCTGTGCCTGTTTCGTCTTGCCCTAATATCTTCTTGGATCAAGTCATTGAAGTCCAAGACTGATTTGAATTCTTCTAAATTCTCCTCCGATGCGTGTATTAACTTCTCTCTCGTCTCAGCCGGAAGTTTCGCCTTCAAAATCCGCAAAATAGCCTTGTGCGTTATAGGTTCATCCCAGTATTTCGCTTTATTTAAATACTTGTCAAAGTATCGCCATAGACTTCCTGTTTTTACACAGTACGTCTCCGGGCTAAAGATCTCTTTTTCTTAATCGTTGCCGGCCGGTGTGGCCGTGCGGTTCTAGGCGCTTCAGTCTGGAACCGCGTGACCGCTACGGTCGCAGGTTTGAATCCTGCCTCGGGCATGGATGTGTGTGATGTCCTTAGGTTAGTTAGGTTTAAGTAGTTCTAACTTGTAGGGGACTGATGACAACAGATGTTAAGTCCCATAGTGATCAGAGCCATTTGAACCATCTTAATCGTTCTTGCACATCCCGTGATCAATATCTATCAAGAAACGCCATCTCAAATTCCTCATACGTTTCGCATGAATCCATCATATCTGTGGCGCATAACGCATCATCACCTTGAATATATCGTGAAACGCAACTGATCTTTTGCGATTCAGTCCATGCCCTTGGTAGTACGCCACGAAATCCTCGTATAAATACCACAGGGTATTTGGGTTTTCGATCAGGTGAGAACGTCTGAAACTACCTATGTTTCAAAAATTTTTCCTCGATTAGCATTGCAGCGTACTTATTATTAGCTTGAGGCTCTGCATGCATTCCGTTATGATTTGTATTTCCCTCCGGCGAAGCATGTCCCTTACCACAAAATGATTCATAGCTCGGGCCATTCGTTCGTCCTACTTCACGCAGCTCGTTTCTATAGTCTTTTACTGCCCCTCGCATCTGCTCCATATCGCTGGACATATTTTTTAACAGAATGGACTATTTCGTCCTTCCATTGTTTAAAATTCATCCCTAATTGTTCTTTTACATCTTTAATGTTTTCTTTAATATTTTCTGCAATTGGTAAGCTGTCATTAGGCAATTTGCTTACCGCTTTTTTATACTTACATCTACACATAGCATCACAAGGTTTTCCTTAGCGGATACCCATTTGTCTAATTTATTTGAGAAATCCTCTTGCTGTTTACTGAAATTCTCTCGTTTAAACTGATCCCATCCAGATCCATGGTAGTCACAGTTTCTGTTAATTCCACTACGGAAGTTTCTGCTTCCTCCTGCTTCGATTTCATGTTTTGCATTTCTTCAGTAATGCTTTTGGTTTGTAAAGGAAACTGCTTTTGCGCATCTCGGTTATCTCATTTGAGATTTGTTGTTGCTGGTTAACTAACGAATGAATTGCAGTTGACATGTCTGTTTACTTTTGACACAAGTCTTCTTGCTTTTGTGAAACTGTTTGTACCGCCAGTGACATATCAATTTGCTTCTGTGACATGTCTTCCTGCTTTTGTGACACTGCTTGTACCACATCTGACATAGTGGTTACCGATATTGACAGAAGTCTTAGTTGTTCTAAGATTTGAGCCATAGGATTGGTCTCCTGTTGAGACAAAGCTGCTATCTCGTCTCCACTCATATTTTCATCAATTTCCTGAACGTCTAACAATTGCTCTTCATCCGTTTTAAATTGGAATCTACTTTTCAGCGTAACAAAATTAGAAAACACTAAATACCTATGTTTGTACACACTTAATTACAATATCTCAAACAAAAATTCTTCCTGAAAAGAATGCGCCAAATAAGTGTCTATGACTACTTCTGAATAAAATAAGGAAATGATATGAAAATATAGAGTTATATTACACTACAGAGATTGAGACCATTCAGCTTAAAAGTCCAAATTGAGGTGAGATTGCTGATAGTTGTGTGTGTTTGCCTTATCCAGCTTGCAACGATGTGAAGTTCTGAGGTGGGGATCGAAACTGCTCAGCTCACATGACCGGACTCAACTAGATATATTGTACATTAAACACACACACACACAATATATTGATTAGTACCTGCACAAATTTATGAAAAATATATATACAACAATTTTAATTGTTGGCCGTCCTGTACTCGGACGCCATTTAACTATATTTTAATTAATTTTTTAAAGAAATTTGTTTATAAGAACATTCTCTGCTTCTTATTTATTTTTAGTATTTTTAGTTATGATTTCCAGTGGTTTTATTTACGTTTTAGCTTCAGTATATTAAAGGCTAAAGAGGATGTCTTTGGTTTTAAATACCACAATTGTGCCATCGACTAACTAAACATTCATGGAGCTTAATAGCGTCGCACAACAATACCATAATCTCTCTAACATAAAACACGTCCGATCTGTGTAATCGCTTCCCACAGACTCCTCAAATATACGTCATTGTTATTTATCCCAGAGAGATGCGTCTGTCGCACGGAACGTCCAATTCTCGCATGCTGTTTATATTACTCTCGGCATTAATAATTCGCCACAGTTAGGTCAAGCTGTCTACGATTCACAGTGTGATACAGTACTGAGAAGGGCTCATTAATCTCATGATAACCTCATGTTCGGTGACTATGTCTTGAACTTCAACCTATAACATTAGAACAGTATTGTAAATAAATGACAATCATCTACGGGATTTTGCCTGCATTGCTCTTTTTCACCGCCTTATACAGGGTGATTGTTTATACACCGTGTACAGACTGTAGGGAATGATGGATGCGAGGAACGGAACAAAAAAGGTCTAATGAAATTATATCCAGAAATGCATGGTTACTTTTTTACAGAGACTTTGTTACACTTACACTACGTATGGATTCCTCCTAGAGAGCGGTACTGTTCCTCATACAACATGCCCTAGCGCCCTATCCTGCTATAGTAATTCGTAATATTGTGTCCGATTCACTTGTCTTGCTGACTCAACTTGTAGCGGATGTAATACAGCGTTGCCGACATAGTGTTTACTTACGGAAAGGCAAATGTCAACTGGCATTGGGCAGCGAAGTTGTACCAGGAGATCTATGCCCGCCAATTTTGGAACCATACTCCTTCAACGTCGCCTGACAGGCCGGAACTATCAGCGTTTCTTGCATATGACTGCCGCCCCTGCTGGAAGAAGTGCCATTTATGATTTGAAGGGTTATGTTGCTACATGACCCTGCTCCAGCCCACTTCGCCATTAACGTTCAGACGCACATCAATCGTATCTTCATTCCAGATGTGAAAACACTGGAGAAGCGTATTCATGCTCCACTATTAGGGTGCAGCCTGGCCGATGTGAACGTGTGAGACAGAACATGCTATGGCGCGTACAAGTATGCGTTGAAGCACATGGAAACCATTTCCATCACATACTGTAGTTGTGGCTGCATGGTACATAGCATATTAGACCGCAGTCTCTGTAACAATGTATTATTGAATAAATGAGTTCTAGTGTGGAAACCATGCATTTCCGGACATAATTTCATTAGACAGTTTTTGTTCCGTATCCTTTCATCGATCAATCCCTAGAGCTTGTACGCCATGGAAATAATCGCCCTGTATTGTGGGGTAATTCTTCCCATTTTCAAACCGACACTTCCAGCAATATGTACTGTGAGCTCGTGAACATTTCGTCGATCACTGCACCGGAGCCCAGGGTTCCTGACAATGGCCTCTCAAAAAACATTTCAGTATATAAATCTAGTAATTACTAAATTGCCTAAATAGCCAGTTAACACTTCAATAATTTACATGAGTTAGAAATAAAGATTAAAAGGAGAGATGCAGTAGTCGCGCTGTGGTTAAAAAATGATTCAAATGGCTCTGAGCACTGTGCGACTTAACTTCTGAGGCCGTCAGTTGCCTAGAACTTAGAACTAATTAAACCAAACTAACCTAAGGACATCACACACATCCATGCCCGAGTCAGGATTCGAACCTGCGACCGTACGCGTAGTGGTTAAGACACAAATAAACACGTCGGTGGGCTATACAGCACTGTATTCAGAAGACTGGGAAAGATTAAATGGTGCAGGGCGATCTGCACCCAACTGGCCGTTCGATCGAGTGTGGACTTTTCTCTGATTTCGAACGCTGCGCCTGCTCTATGAACCAGGCAGATTTCACGGAAGTCGCACAAAAATAATCACAAATGGTAGGCTAATTAACAGAGGAATACAGGATTTACTGCAGTAAGTGGGCTAGGTGTGTACTATAGACCGAACACCACCGCACGGCAATGCAGTCAAAATTTGCAACAACAAAAACAAATAAATTATTTTTCAATGAGTAACTGAGTTAAATCAATGAAACTTGTAAGGCGTCCAAAATCTGAACACAGCTCCTAGCACAGTTACAGAGTAGGAAGTTCGACTGCCGACCACAAATTTTATCACACTCGCACCACGTCGGCGAGGGGTAAACAAGTAACCGCCACGCGGAGCGGAGCATTGAATCCCAAGCACACGCGTTGGGGAGGCGAACGGATCCCTGACTCACAACAGACAGAACATAGTCTTTTGAATAACATTACAGCCACCTATAAGTCCGCCGGCCGGAGTGGCCGAGCGGTTCTAGGCACTACAAACTGGTACCACGTGACCGCTACGGTCGCAGGTTCGAACCCTGCCTCGGGCATGGATGTGTGTGATGTCCTTCGGTTAGTTAGGTTTAAGTAGTTCTACGTTCTAGGGGACTGATGATCTTAGAAGTTAAGTCCCATAGTACTCAGTCCTCACTGAGAGACACTTAATAATTAAGATAAAGGGACCCACTCTTACAAACAATAAAAATACACAGTCAAACTTGGTAGCATAATACCCAACAAGACAATAAATGAAATTGCGTGCGCCAGTAACAGTATATGCAGGGCGGGAATCCACTTAATGGATAAATGCACGCCGCCACAAATCCGACATCTTACTACAGCCAACTAGAAAGCTGAGATCGAACTTGGCAAATAACAGTCAGATTGGAGTATTAAATAAAGAAAGAAATTCAGAAGTTTTATGGGAGTGCACACGCAACTTTCCTGCCTAGAGATAGAAATGGGGCCGACAACCAGAAGCCTGATATGGTACGGGAGTTGGAACTCGAACAAACAACCAGGAAACTACGGAGCTAACCAGTCACAGTACTGGCACATGAAATGGGAATTATCGCTATGGTTACTGTCGGTGCTCGTGTCACTTGCATCCTACAAACCACATAGGAGGCTCACCACATATATCTGCACAGCGTTCGAGGAAGGACAGCGTGGAGTCGACACAGAACTTCAATACTGCGGAGGTCCGCCGCTCACCTCCAGGTCCGGTCGGTCGCTGAAGCACGCAAGACGCTCCTTATCACAGGTCTAAAGGTTTGCAGCCGGTCGTAGCTGAGGTAATAATGGTTCACAATCCAGGAACAGGAAACCTCCTGAGTATCTCTTCCTGGTATCGCGGTTACACTCAGAGCTGGTGACTGTCAGCTAACGGTACACTGCTCGCCCCTCAGCCAGGTTCCAACTCAGCGGCCCCACCCCGAGTGGAATGCTTCACCTACAGCCTCCGATTTCCGCGCCAACCACGCCCTCCTAAGGCAAAGTTTCTCTACTAGAGAACGTGGCTCGACCTATCGATCGAGCAACGATTCACTTATCTTTTTCCACATATAGATCAAAGTGCCATTCATTAAGCAAACAGAAATCCCATATCGTCCTATAGTCACTCAGCGACGACATTTCCCCGTAGACTACAGTACCATCAGCAAATATCTGGGATTCGACTGTAAAAGTGCCTCCCGGATAACGGGGTTACATACATACGCACTGCTACCACACTGCATGGTTGAGGTGGCCGACACGGCTGATTCTCTCGACATCTAGAGATAAAGAGCTTTCTGCCGATGGACGTACGTGTAGAACACTACGAACCACCCGTGGTCCCCCAACAATGTAAAAACAGCCATAGATTGTGCCACTCGGTCCTTCGTTGTGGCCTGGCAACTCGTTGCCGCGGATGTGCTGGCAATCACTGATCCAAAGCGTGCACACAAACACAGCCAAACCAACGATGCTCTGCCAACTGCAATGGGCCCCATGCGGCCAATTTCAGGCAGTGCAGCATATACAAACAGGCGCTGAAGCGTAAACAAGACAAACACACGTCACTGCACGACATCCCACGTCCAAGGCCGGCTCCGAACCCAGTTAGGAACAGCTTAACGTTTGCCAAGGTTGTTCGCCCTGGCGGAACGCACAGGCTGCGGAACCTCTGCACCCTTCACGCACGCACGCACACACACACACACACACACACACACACACACACACACACACGAAACAACCGCTACAACAACTACACAGAAGCAATAGACAACACCAGAAAATCAATAAGCATCGGTGCCAACACCTATGCCCCCTAAAACAACACGAACCCACTCAAGAGCTGCGAAGAAACGCACACTACACAGGAAAACGCACCAGCACAAGAACTCCCAGAACCCTAAGCCCAGAGGAAGAATAGACGTACACGAAGGCACAGGGCGGAGATCACCAAAATCACAACAAGCCACCCAACAGCAACAGACTAGTAACACACAGGCAGTCAGTCAACAAGACACCGAGACTCTAACCCACACCACTATCGCCCTCACTACAGAATTAGCACAGGCGCCACAACATATGCCACAAAACGTAAACACAAATGATATCCCAAACAACACACCAATACCTCCACAAGCGGCCGCTAACTCTGCAATAGCACCGCAGGCCGCCACGTACAATACCAACACATCACCTCGGGGAATGTTGGAAACACACGTCCGCTCGACACACGACCGCTCAAATTATTACCAAGGTGGAGCATTGCTTATGATATTGAATACTTTGTTTTGTATAATCTTCAGACGGCGCAGGCGTGTGGGTGCAGCATGGGGCCCATTGCAGTTGGCAGAGCATCGTTGGTTTGGCTGTGTTTGTGTGCACGTGTTGGATCAGTGATTGCCAGCACATCCGCGGCAACGAGTTGCCAGGCCACAACGAAGGACCGAGTGGCACAATCTACGGCAGTTGTTACATTGTTGGGGGGCCACGGGTGGTTCGTAGTGTTCTACACGTACGTCCATCGGCAGAAAGCTCTTTTTCTGCAAGATGTCGAGAGAATCAGCCGTGTCGGCCAACTCAACCATGCAGTGTGGTAGCAGTGCGTATGTATGTAACCCCGTTATCCGGGAGGCACTTTTACAGTCGAATCCCAGATGTTTGCTGGTGGTACTGTAGTCGCTGAGTGACTATAGGACGATATGGGATTTCTGTTTGCTTAATGAATGGCACTTTGATCTATATGTGGAAAAAGATAAGTGAATCGTTGCTCGATCGATAGGTCGAGCCACGTTCTCTAGTAGAGCAACTTTGCCTTAGGAGGGCGTGGTTGGCGCGGAAATCGGAGGCTGTAGGTGAAGCATTCCACTCGGGGTGGGGCCGCTGAGTTGGAACCTCGCTGAGGGGCGAGCAGTGTACCGGTAGCTGACAGTCACCGGCTCTGAGTGTAACCGCGATACCAGGAAGAGATACTCAGCAGGTTTCCTGTTCTTGGATTGTGAAACATTATTACCTCAGCTACGACCGGCTGCAAACCTTTAGACCTGTGATAAGGACTGTGTCGACTCCACGCTGTCCTTCCTCGAACGCTGTGCAGATATATGTGGTGAGCCTCCTATGTGGTTTGTAGGATGCAAGTGACACGAGCACCGACAGTAACCATAGCGATAATTCCCATTTCATGTGCCAGCACTGTGACTGGTTAGCTCCGTAGTTTTCTGGTTGTTTGTTCGAGTTCCAACTCCCGTTCCATATCAGGCTTCTGGTTATCGGCCCCATTTCTATCTCTAGGCAGGAAAGTTGCGTGTGCACTCCCATAAAACTTCTGAATTTCTTTCTTTATTTAATACTCCAGTCTGACTTTTATTTGCCAAGTTCGATCTCAGCTTTCTAGTTGCCTGTAGTAAGATGTCGGATTAGTGGCGGCGTGCATTTATCCATTAAGTGGATTCACGCCCTGCATATACTGTTACTGGCGCACGCAATTTCATTTATTGTCTTGTTGGGTATTATGCTACCAAGTTTGACTGTGTATTTTTATTGTTTGTAAGAGTGGGGCCCTTTATCTTAATTATTAAGTCTCTCTCAGTGAGGACTGAGCATTATGGGACTTAACTTCTAAGATCATCAGTCCCCTAGAACGTAGAACTACTTAAACCTAACTAACCGAAGGACATCACACACATCCATGCCCGAGGCAGGGTACGAACCTGCGACCGTAGCGGTCACGTGGTACCAGTCTGTAGTGCCTAGAACCGCTCGGCCACTCCGGCCGGCGGACTTATAGGTGGCTGTAATGTTATTCAAAAGATTATGTTCTATCTGCTGTGAGTCAGGGATCCGTTCGCCTCCCCAACGCGTGTGCTTGGGATTCAATGCTCCGCTCCGCGTGGCGGCTACTTGTTTACCCCTCGCCGACGTGGTGTGAGTGTGATAAAATTTGTGGTCGGCAGTCGAACTTCCTACTCTGTAACTGTGCTAGGAGCTGTGTTCAGATTTTGGACGCCTTACAAGTTTCATTGATTTAACTCAGTTACTCATTGAAAAATAATTTATTTGTTTTTGTTGTTGCAAATTTTGACTGCACTGCCGTGCGGTGGTGTTCGGTCTATAGTACACACCTAGCCCACTTACTGCAGTAAATCCTGTATTCCTCTGTTAATTAGCCTACCATTTGTGATTATTTTTGTGCGACTTCCGTGAAATCTGCCTGGTTCATAGAGCAGGCGCAGCGTTCGAAATCAGAGAAAAGTCCACACTCGATCGAACGGCCAGTCGGCTGCAGGTCGCCCTGCTCCATTTAATCTTTCCCAGTCTTCTGAAGACAGTGCTGTATAGCCCACCGACGTGTTTATTTGTGTCTTAACCACTACGCGTACGGTCGCAGGTACGAATCCTGCCTCGGGCATGGATGTGTGTGATGTCCTTAGGTTAGTTTGGTTTAATTAGTTCTAAGTTCTAGGCAACTGACGGCCTCAGAAGTTAAGTCGCACAGTGCTCAGAGCCATTTGAATCATTTTTTAACCACAGCGCGACTACTGCATCTCTCCTTTTAATCTTTATTTCTAACTCATGTAAATTATTGAAGTGTTAACTGGCTAATTAGGCAATTTAGTAATAACTAGATTTATTTACTGAAATGTTTTTTGAGAGGCCATTGTCAGGAACCCTAGGCTCCGGTGCAGTGATCGACGACATGTTCACGAGCTCACAGTACATATTGCTGGAAGTGTCGGTTTGAAAATGGGAAGAATTACCCCACAATACAGGGCGATTATTTCCATGGCGTACAAGCTCTAGGGATTGATCGATGAAAGGATACGGAACAAAAACTGTCTAATGAAATTATGTCCGGAAATGCATGGTTCCCACACTAGAACCCATTTATTCAATAATACATTGTTACAGAGACTGCGGTCTAATATGCTCTGTACCATGCAGCCACAACTACAGTATGTGATGGAAATGGTTTCCATGTGCTTCAACGCATACTTGTACGCGCCATAGCATGTTCTGTCTCACACGTTCACATCGGCCAGGCTGCACCCTAATAGTGGAGCATGAATACGTTTCTCCAGTGTTTTCACATCTGGAATGAAGATACGATTGATGTGCGTCTGAACGTTAATGGCGAAGTGGGCTGAAGCAGGGTCATGTAGCAACATAACCCTTCAAATCATAAATGGCACTTCTTCCAGCAGGGGCGGCAGTCATATGCAAGAAACGCTGATAGTTCCGGCCTGTCAGGCGACGTTGAAGGAGTATGGTTCCAAAATTGGCGGGCATAGATCTCCTGGTACAACTTCGCTGCCCAATGCCAGTTGACATTTGCCTTTCCGTAAGTAAACACTATGTCGGCAACGCTGTATTACATCCGCTACAAGTTGAGTCAGCAAGACAAGTGAATCGGACACAATATTACGAATTACTATAGCAGGATAGGGCGCTAGGGCATGTTGTATGAGGAACAGTACCGCTCTCTAGGAGGAATCCATACGTAGTGTAAGTGTAACAAAGTCTCTGTAAAAAAGTAACCATGCATTTCTGGATATAATTTCATTAGACCTTTTTTGTTCCGTTCCTCGCATCCATCATTCCCTACAGTCTGTACACGGTGGATAAACAATCACCCTGTATAAGGCGGTGAAAAAGAGCAATGCAGGCAGAATTCCGTAGATGATTGTCATTTATTTACAATACTGTTCTAATGTTATAGGTTTAAGTTCTAGACAAAGTCACTGAACTTGAGTTTATCATGAGAACTAATGTGCCCTTCTCAGTAGTGGGAAAGCAATCACCCCGTATGAGGCGTTGAGAAAGAGCAATGCAGGCAAAATCCCGTAGGGGTTTATCATTAATTTGTAATACTGTTCTAATGTTATAGGTTTAAGTTCAAGACATAGTCACCGAACATGAGGTTATCATGAGATTAATGAGCCCTTCTCAGTACTGTATCACACTGTGAATCGTAGACAGCTTGACCTAACTGTGGCGAATTATTAATGCCGAGAGTAATATAAACAGCATGCGAGAATTGGACGTTCCGTGCGACAGACGCATCTCTCTGGGATAAATAACAATGACGTATATTTGAGGAGTCTGTGGGAAGCGATTACACAGATCGGACGTGTTTTATGTTAGAGAGATTATGGTATTGTTGTGCGACGCTATTAAGCTCCATGAATGTTTAGTTAGTCGATGGCACAATTGTGGTATTTAAAACCAAAGACATCCTCTTTAGCCTTTAATATACTGAAGCTAAAACGTAAATAAAACCACTGGAAATCATAACTAAAAATACTAAAAATAAATAAGAAGCAGAGAATGTTCTTATAAACAAATTTCTTTAAAAAATTAATTAAAATATAGTTAAATGGCGTCCGAGTACAGGACGGCCAACAATTAAAATTGTTGTATATATATTTTTCATAAATTTGTGCAGGTACTAATCCATATATTGTGTGTGTGTGTGTGTTTAATGTACAATATATCTAGTGGAATCCGGTCGTGTGAGCTGAGCAGTTTCGATCCCCACCTCAGAACTTCACATCGTTGCAAGCTGGATAAGGCAAGTACACACAACTATCAGCAATCTCACCTCAATTTGGTCTTTTAAGCTGAATGGTCTCAATCTCTGTAGTGTAATATAACTCTATATTTTCATATCATTTCCTTATTTTATTCAGAAGTAGTCATAGACACTTATTTGGCGCATTCTTTTCAGGAAGAATTTTTGTTTGAGATATTGTAATTAAGTGTGTACAAACATAGGTATTTAGTGTTTTCTAATTTTGTTATGGTGAAAAGTAGATTCCAATTTAAAACAGATGAAGAGAAATTGTTAGACGTTCAGGAAATTGATGAAAATATGAGTGGAGACGAGATAGCAGCTTTTTCTCAACAGGAGACCAATCCTATGGCTCAAATCTTAGAACAACTAAGACTTCTGTCAATATCGGTAACCACTATGTCAGATGTGGTACAAGCAGTGTCACAAAAGCAGGAAGACATGTCACAGAAGCAAATTGATATGTCACTGGCGGTACAAACAGTTTCACAAAAGCAAGAAGACTTGTGTCAAAAGTAAACAGACATGTCAACTGCAATTCATTCGTTAGTTAACCAGCAACAACAAATCTCAAATGAGATAACCGAGATGCGCAAAAGCAGTTTCCTTTACAAACCAAAAGCATTACTGAAGAAATGCAAAACATGAAATCGAAGCAGGAGGAAGCAGAAACTTCCGTAGTGGAATTAACAGAAACTGTGACTACCATGGATCTGGATGGGATCAGTTTAAACGAGAGAATTTCAGTAAACAGCAAGAGGATTTCTCAAATAAATTAGACAAATGGGTATCCGCTAAGGAAAACCTTGTGATGCTATGTGTAGATGTAAGTATAAAAAAGCGGTAAGCAAATTGCCTAATGACAGCTTACCAATTGCAGAAAATATTAAAGAAAACATTAAAGATGTAAAAGAACAATTAGGGATGAATTTTAAACAATGGAAGGACGAAATAGTCCATTCTGTTAAAAAATATGTCCAGCGATATGGAGCAGATGCGAGGGGCAGTAAAAGACTATAGAAACGAGCTGCGTGAAGTAGGACGAACGAATGGCCCGAGCTATGAATCATTTTGTGGTAAGGGACATGCTTCGCCGGAGGGAAATACAAATCATAACGGAATGCATGCAGAGCCTCAAGCTAATAATAAGTACGCTGCAATGCTAATCGAGGAAAAATTTTTGAAACATAGGTAGTTTCAGACGTTCTCACCTGATCGAAAACGCAAATACCCTGTGGTATTTATACGAGGATTTCGTGGCGTACTACCAAGGGCATGGACTGAATCGCAAAAGATCAGTTGCGTTTCAGGATATATTCAAGGTGATGATGCGTTAGGTGCCACAGATATGATGGATTCATGCGAAACGTATGAGGAATTTGAGATGGCGTTTCTTGATAGATATTGATCACGGGATGTGCAAGAACGATTAAGATGGTTCAAATGGCTCTGAGCACTATGGGACTTAACATCTGTTGTCATCAGTCCCCTACAAGTTAGAACTACTTAAACCTAACTAAGCTAACGACATCACACACATCCATGCCCGAGGCAGGATTCAAACCTGCGACCGTAGCGGTCACGCGGTTCCAGACTGAAGCGCCTAGAACCGCACGGCCACACCGGCCGGCAACGATTAAGAAAAAGAGATCTTTAGCCCGGAGCCGTACTGTGTAAAAACAGGAAGTCTATGGCGATACTTTGACAAGTATTTAAATAAAGCGAAATACTGGGATGAACCTATAACGCACAAGGCTATTTTGCGGATTTTGAAGGCGAAACTTCCGGCTGAGACGAGAGAGAAGTTAACACACGTATTGGAGGAGAATTTAGAAGAATTCAAATCAGTCTTGGACTTCAATGATTTGATCCAAGAAGATATTAGGGCAAGACCAAACAGGCACAGCGCGTACTTGCAGTCGAATAATACTTACCGCAACCGAACGAGCAATCAGCTGGTACAGGTGACAAATTCAAATCGCGCTCCGCCGCAGTGAAATAGTTAACGACCAACATCGTAATCCGCGTAGCAGTAATGGAAACAATTTCAGATACGGAAAACAACAGACAGAATCGACACGACAGAAGGTACAATCCAGGTTATAATGTGAACTCGAATTCTACCAATTGGCAAAACAAAAATGAGCAGACACAATCTTCTGTGCCGATGGATAATGACTGGAAGCAACGAACACCAGTTATTACAGAAGTGAGAGAGGGTGCTGTTCATGCAAATGAATCGCGATTGGAAAACTGATTCCGATCGAATTGTGCCCCAGAGGAGCGGTCGTGGAAAGGTATAGGGGCTGTGAGCAGAATGTAAATATGATGAGGTACAACGAAGGAAGATTAATAGAAGAGGAGCTATGTGATAACACAACAAAATGTATGGAGGAATACTCATCGGAACCCATTTCTGCAATGAAAGTTGAAATAGAGGGTATTCCAGTAACGGTAGTTTTGGATACGGGTGCATCAGTAAACGCAATATCAATGAGTTTATTCACTAAAATAATGAAGAAGTCCCCGTTACCGACATTTCCTGCGCAAGATCGTAAAATACTAGGAGCTTCTGGCACGCAATGACAATCTGTGAAGACAGAGACGATGCTAAAATTGGATCTTGGAAATGCAGCGATAAAATGCGCGTTCATAGTAGTCGACTGTTCTTTGGGATTACAAACTATCCGGGAGAAGATCGCAAAATTAGACTTCTCTACCGTGAAAGTATAGTTTTTGATCGAGGGAGCCCTAGCCAAGGTAGATTTGCTAAGGAAAGAAGGAAACATA